>NC_139732.1:13676503-15088618 GCF_964211835.1 Anser anser
CCCAAAGCAGTGAGCGAGCTCCTGGGTGTGTTCAGAGCACACCGCAGAAACGTACTTTGACTCAGAGGGAAGCAGGCCGAGGCCGTGAGCACAGTTTCGCACTGAAAAAACCTCCCGAGGTTTAAGGGGAGACGAGCCTGGAGCATTGCCAGCAGGTTTCTGTGCTTCTGTATCTGCACAAACCAAATCTATTCTTACCAAAGCAAAGCTTGAGACTTTTGCACGAGTACTGCATTTCAGGTCATGAGCCTGCCAGTCACCTCAAAAGGAAGCGTTAGCACAATTTTAGGTAAAGCTGCTGATCGCACGTCCTTCCCTCCTCATCCCTTCCCCTTCTCGCTCAACACCTCCTGTACTTACCTCTTACAGACTACGGCCAAACAACCTATGAAAAAATGTAAATATGTTTAACGTCACTTTACTAAAAAATGAGCCTATAAAGTCCCCCGGATTATTTCACAATGTGATTCTTTAGTCTCCAACACGTGAAGTTTCCTATTTGGCAATGCATTTAGACAAGCATTTAGAAATGAAGAACAGGTCCTTGTCACTCTGATCAACCCAATTAGCAGAAAGAGTGATGTATTTAACAATTTTGAAAGAACTTATTTCAGATCTAACAGCAACACAGTGCTTTTCGACACCCTCTAAGCCCATGCTGCATTGCATGCCCCATATAAGACAGGAGCTTGCAGGCCCCCAGATGCTGTTGCCCATGTACCATCTCCAGGACAGGAGATGCAGAGATGATTGAGATCTCTTCACAGGGAGAAAATCCTCCCTTGGCAAATGATAAGACATGGAAGGACTCTGACACGCTGCTGTGACTCCAGAGCCCCAGGTACGGTGGAGAGAATGCTCTGAAGCTGCTTCGTAGTCCAACTGTGCAAAAGAGCCTGAAGACTAAACAGGAGTTTTCACATATTCATAAGCAATGAACATAAGCACGATGTGTTCAGTAAGGAAGATTATTTTTATGTAGTTAGAACAACCAGGACTATTTTATGATGCAAGAAGAGCATTTATTCTCCTGCAGGCTTTACCTACAGTAAAGAAAGGATTCTCTGGGTAATTTAAATCTTGCATGAATGGAAAATCATTTTATGATGATTATTAATATGTTTGTGGTCTATCCAAATAAAATTTACATTATTTAATTCTGAACCTGCTAGCACTGGACAGTTAAAAAGAACTCTATCATTTCACAGAGCACATGCTGCTGAAATGACCCCAATCCCTGTAACCAAGATACTTCCTTCTTGCAAATTTTAAGGCTCATGAACACCACAGCAATCTACATTTTTAAGGAACAAATAGATGGACAAATCTCATAAGCCCTGAGCTGTGTGTAAAGGATCAATACACCCATTATCCAGAGCAGAAAAATCTGTCTAATGATGGGTTGAAATTTCCAGAGCACAAATTGGTAGAAAGGTCAGATAAAGAAGAGGAAATGGCAGCAGAAGAACATAATTAACACAAAGTTGTGAACACAAATGATGCCATGGATGAATTTTAATAAAAATTTCATTCTGTTTACTCCATTTTCATTGAAATAAGATCCATAAGAAAAATATACGTGTCATTGTGTCCACTGAGAATAGCTGATTTTTTCTTTTTCGCAATACTTGTGCTGAAGTTTAATAAATGACTTAGATTGTTAAAACTGCTGACAGCATTCATATAATCCACTTGTTACTTTAAAGAGTCTGTATCATCAAAATTCAGATTTCATTGGAAGAAAGATATGTCAGAGCTAAGCTCTGATAGAAGTGTAAGCCCCACCGATTATGCAGCAGGTTTATTCAGGTGGCACTTGTCATTTAAACTGCTGACTGCAAGCAGTAACATTTGGTTTACCTGGATATCCAGTGCTGAAGCCTTCTACCTTCATTTTTAATTAATGAATCATTCCAGCTAATAGCCAGCCTGCTTCTCTCACTACTAAGAATTAGATGCATTTTATATGCCACAGCATTAAATCAGAATGATGACTGATTAGCATGAGACATTAAGTATCCCCCTCCAGTTTACTGCTTTTGGCTGGACAAGGAGTCAAATGACTTGACACTGCTTTGGCCTTCTGCCATGAAAGCCTCTATTTCTTCAACAGTACGTGGGACGCACGTTAGCAGCTCCATTCCACTGGCTGTCACTGCAATGTCATCTTCGATCCGGACCTGTTACAGAGAAGACGCAGTTATCAAGGTATTCCAGCTGGAGACGAGAAGCACATCAGGAAGCGATGGCAGTGGGAACACAAGGAGCGTTTCAGTCTGAGTTGTTGACAGAACAGAGGCAAAACATAAAGCAAGCAGCACCATTTACCCTCGGCACCGCAGTGGCACAGAGCTCTGTAGGACCACATCCCCCTTGGGCCGCGGGCTCCTGCCACCCGCCCCGGCACCACACAGGCTCCCCTCCCCTGTGGTGGGTCTGCAGGTGACGCAGGTGGTGCCTCTGCTGCTTCGGATGCCCCAGGGACAGGCTGAGTGAGATGCTGCCTCAGTGAGCTCATGCTGCGTAATTACATGGGGCCAATAAATCTCCACCCTCTGACATCAGGAGCAGAAAAAGGTACGTTTCCCCCTGAATTAGCCTCCAACCTTGCTAGTGCACAGCTCGCTAGGGACAGGTTGAAGAGCAGTGCCTGCTAACATCTGAAGTACTTGTTCTTGAAGCAGTTCTGTTGCTGAGCTGCAGTTAACTACTTTGCACTTAAAAATCACGTTCCCTTCTCTCTAAATACAACCAACTTTCAAAGGAGGAACGGCGACATCAAATAGCTTGTAGCTGATACTCAAAACATTGAATTTGGAGCCGATGAGAAAATCCTAAGCAGGTCAGACATTCCTTTTAAAATACAATGATTGCACTTTAAATCACGCAAGGAAAAAACAGGTCCTCTCAGTTTTCCAGCTCTTGTTCTGTTAAAATGAAAAGTATGTACCATTTCTGTTTGTCTCTAATCTCTCCTTACCAGTAAATATGCCTACATAGTCATTTCCCGTTATCTTATCAGAAAAATGTTACTAAGTCGCTAAGCTGCAATAAAAGCAATTTTAGTAAGGTGTAAATCCAAGAGAACACAAACTCTGGGGACTCCCACCTTACAGTTGCTTTAATTGTTTCTGACCTCTTGACATTTTCAACTAAAAATAAAGCTGGTTAACATTTGTACTTCTGATTGCAAAATAATCCATTTGTTCAAACAAAATGAGTCATCCAGCCCTTATTAAACTGTTTAATGATGTCTTTGCCAGATTATTTCTTTTAGTTGGTATCAAGTTAAGTGTATTATAAAGCAGAATTAAATAAACAAACTCCACTGAGTTCACACTTTTGATTTGGACAGCTGTAAATTTGAAAGCTGCAAGTCCCTCTCCACTCGGTGAGTCTGAAAGGCCCACACCAGGCTGCAGAAGGGGAAATCAGCAACACAATGAACAAGTCTGTGCACTTCAACAGATTTTACCAGGGTTGTTTTCTTGATTCATTGCTTCAAATTTTGCCAGCTGAGTGAAAAATAAGCCAAGGATTCAGCCCCCAGCATCCATCCTGCTGCCTCTGATAGCAGCACGTTGCTGGGGCTGGGTGCTCCAGGCCCTGCCAGAAACCTGCTGGTATATCCAGTCAGTGTGCAGAAGTGCTAGAATCCGTGCGGTAGGTCTGTCTGGTGATGTGGTAAAAGCCCAAACACCCCATTTCGCCAGTGAAAATGGCTCTGGGCACAGCTTTGATGCAGAAAGTAAAAATATAAGCGCCAAAGTAACTCATCCGAGGCAAGGCTGGCCACAGCTAGAACTGCCTGTGGGACAGCCCCTTCCCAAGCACCTCCAGCTGAACAGAGTTTCACCTCTTTGAGCTAAAAGTCACCAATGAATCTGCTACAGAGACATTTCAGTCACAATTCATCTGCTTAGCAAGTAAGATTAGCAAAAAAAGAAAAATAAATCTTATTTTCCAGTTCAGCATCTCATGCTTTCACCAGAACTTGGGCACTCCTTGAGAGGACAGACAGCCTTGAAAGCAGAGCAGATGAAGGCAGCCTAACATGGGGAAGAGCACACGGGGCAATCTGTCAATACTGCATCCTATATATGCCTCAAGAGAAAATCAGGATGGGGAATGAGCTGGAAAATGGAGCTAGAGTGAGGAAAGGAGCCATGGAAAGCGAGATACAGTGAGGCCAGACAGGACTGACAAACAATGGATGCAGAGGTAAAGTCTGGAACGGTTGGAGCCTGGAAATGGGCAATTCTGTAAGAGGATAAAGGGACGAAGAGATGGGGGCTGGCTTAGGACTACAGAAAAGGAGGTTCTGGCAGAGGTGGAAAGCAAAAGACCCTGAACAAGCAAAGCACAGGGGGGTGCTGGAGCCATCTATGTCTGAAAACTGGGAGTTACCAAACAGAAGAGGACAGGGGAGACCCACAAGTTTGGAGTGCCACACACAGCAACTGGTCATATAGGAGGAGGATTGTTAGGAGGCTGCTGTGGATTGCTGTGTAAGGCAGCAGAGCCAGCCCTGTGTCTCCTGCTGCTCTCCACCAGCTGCTCAGCGGGTCAACAGGATGCAGCTGGAGGCATGAACGTGCCGCTCCACTAGCGCCTCATCTAGCACTCCTAGGGAAGCTCCAGCTCCTTCTCCAGGATCCAACCATCCCTCTGCCTTGATGAATCTAACCTGAAGTGTGCACTTGCCATAACAGAGAAGAAATACTTCCCACTCTTGGTGCATACGATCCCTTTACCTAAAAAGAACACAAGTGCAGAAGAACACAGGTTCTCAAGAGGGGAATTTTTTTTTGCATTTGCTTTTCTGTTCACATCATCAGTGCTTCACAATGAGCTTAAACTCAGCAGCAGCAAGAAGCAGCTTCAGAGGACCTGCAAAACCTTCCCTCCAGGAGAGCCCGGCACTTGGTCTTGTCTTCTGTCCAAATGGACAAAAGATGCTGGATCTGGCTGGCAAGGCTTACTAACTTGGGACTGCCTTTCCCAGTGGGGGACAGTTGTTATGAAACTTGCTCTTAGAGCTGTCCCTGTTTGCAGGCTCTTTGTTCCGCAGTGCTGCTCGTTTCAGGGCTACAACGTGGTTTGGAATCAAACGCGGCTTAAAGGAACAGCAAAGGGAGGTGCAGGGCCATCACTGCAGCAGCGGCTCTCAGGGGCTCCCTGCAAACACCCCAGGAGGGACTTTGCTTTTTCAGCATGAGATGGCATGTTTCAGGAAGCACTCCTGCAAAGGAACGCCAGGATCCTAAAACGCCTTTTTCTTATCATGGGTAGTGGCATGATCTATTTAGATACATTTGATTGCACAACTGCCTAACGCCATCAACAGACCATCATGTGGCTTGATTCAATGAACCTAAGCCTGTCCCAAAGCAAGGCTGTGCGGGCACAGCCAAGGACAGCACAGGAGTTAAACACCATGCTGCTGTCAGCTATATATACAGCCTCGCACTTTGTCCTGACTAACTAATACAGTCATGCTCCCCAGAGCCTCTTGTGTTATCTTCCAAGCGAAGGGGGTTGTAGCACTCATTCATTTCTTTTGGATGATGATATATATAAAAGGCTTCTGAGAGTCAAGAAACAATTTTGGCCAATTAAATAGTCCAGATCTGCACGATGACAGATCCCAGATGTGATGAAAAAAGACCACTGGTGACACGTCTCCATTTTTTTAATCTATTGAGCATTTGTTTATGGCTGTGGAAATCAGCAATACTATCACTACAAGATCCTAGAGCAGGAGACCTGCCTGGGAAAGGATTACAGGACATGTGCCACATGTGCTGCCACACAAAGTAAATTAGCACACGTGTTTCTGGCCAACTGAAGAAGCCATGCATCTGCTTTTATAGCTTGTTTCCTGCAGAGGCAGATGCGTGTAGACAAGGGGACTGAGCCATCGACTCACCAATAATTTTAATACAGCAAACTTGTATGCAAACTTGTCACAGAGTTCAGCTTCCATACTTCATGGGGATATACAAGGATTGATTAGAAAATAGGTTCACCCCTATGTCAAAGTTAGGGAGAGGTGGGTATGGTGCAGGACTGGGGAAACATCTGGCACTCTCCTGTTCCAACATTATATGAAGAGGTAACACAAGGATGTCTCCTTCAGAGGCTAACAGTCTGCTGTGCAGGGACTCTTTCTTATCCCCTGCTGCCAGTCTCCCTTCTCTTACTCAAAAGCAAGTCCTCGTGTCAGGCACAATTTATTTTAAAGGTCTACATATAAAGATTTCATAAAAGAGGATCGAGATTTGCAGGGTGAGGCCATGCATTTTATTAGATCAACTGATATGGCTGGACAAAGAAGGTTGAGGCACACATTCCCTTCATCAAGCCTCAAAAAGAAGCAATAAACTATAAGCTAAATACAGGTTAATAGCAACTGCTCTTAGTTTAACCTAATTACATTAATTAGACAACTTAAGAGAAAAGGGTAAAGAAGGTTTGTAAGCAACTAGTCACTGATTTTGGGCTGCCTACGACTATCACTTCTCAAAACTTTACAGAAAGCTATAATCTTTCATGAAGACAACTGCTTTTCTGTGAAAACTTTTCCAAAATATGTTGAGTAGCATTATTACTGTTGCATAATGTGAAATGTTAAAAAGCAGATGAGTATTATAATGTTTATTGCATAGTAAGCTACTTCATTCCACAACACACATTTGCCACAAGCCCAGGAACAGAGCTCAGCCTTATGCAAAATAGAAATAATGATAAAGACAACTGCATGGCTTTGTGAGCTAAAGGTAGAAGCAATTAAATATCTTTTCAGAGATGCAAAACAGAGAAGTATTTTCTGCTTTTTATCTGGTTTAACATTCCTTCCTGAATAGGGAAGTCCTATTGTTTCAAAAAATATAATAATTTTTGCAGATCTTCAAGAGCTAGGTATTGTAACTCTATTTAACTTTAAAGCGAGAAAAATCTGCAAATGAAAGGAAGTAATATATTCATCGTTTAGCTGTGATGGAGCATTTTCTCTAAGTTACATACAGTTTTCACATATTAAGTGCAGTGCTGGTTCTACAAATCTTAGGGAAAAATATAGCCTGAACAGAGACTGAATACTTAAGGCCAAAAAAAGACTGAATGGTTTTACTGCGTCTTTGAGAAAACATCATATGAACTGCATGAATCAGAAATCAGCTTATGAAGAATGGAAATGTCAAACCCTAAAGGGCAGCATTTGGAGTTGGTATTTCCCCTTCTCTCAGGAACCAAATGCTTTTCCTGAGCAAAACATACAACCATGTATACATACCTCTATGTGCTCTACTTGCACCTCTCTGTTTATGCAACAGAGCAGCGCTCACAGAGCCTGGGGAGAGCAGAGGTGCCCTGGGACAGGTGCTGCGCCACCGCCTGACGGCAGCCCTTGCCCCACAGCGTTTATGACCTCCGTAAACTGGGCCTTCATTTCACAGACTGAGAACTAAAGTACATGTGACCGAGTGACTTCCCAAAATTGGCAGAGGAAGCTCGTAGTGGACCCGAAACTGGACTTCACGTCTGTCAAGTACGAGTTTAGGGCTTCAGACAGAGCAACGTGCGCTCTCAGAAGCAGCTCCCTCAGCAAAACCTCTTGCCTCGCTCCAGAGGGATCCATATTTGATAAAGAACAGCTCTTGTTTGGGAAGGGGCCAAATTACAAGGTTTCCGAACAGCAGTTACAGCCATACAGCCCGGGTGTGTTTGCGTTACACGTAGGCAGAAAGGCTGGGCTGCCTTGCACCTGGTCTGAATGTGTGCAGTTGTGCTGCTGCACCAGCACCGACGGTGGGTACCAGCAGATATTCACAGTTACAGAAGGAAAAACTCTCATTTTCTCCATTCTTCCTTGCTCTGAAGCTTTTATAATCTCCTTACAGCTAACACTAGGCAGCATGAATTACAGTAAATGGCTACAGTGTTTCTGGCACAGCAAGAGGGCTTCTGTTCTCAGTGCAGAGACTTGTCACATTCAAGAAAATTATCCAAAACCAAAAAAGACATGAATTCAAGGTGAATTCATTAAACTCCACAAATCCCTGTGTAGATCATCTTACTCAGAATTACAGTGGTGTTACTTTGGTTAATATAAGTTCATTTTTGAAGTGAATTAAACCATACCAAATTAAGAATACTTTAATTAGTGCTGAACTCTGTAGAGGAAAATAGGCTAGTTATTTCCTTTTTCAGTACGTATTTTTCTTTCAAACTTAAAGAAACATTGGACATGACTGTAGTGAGCTCCTTGGCTAGAACTGCCATCAGTACTAATCCCCATACTACTATGACTACATATGACTACACATCAGTAACAACACTGGGCTTCATAAGATCTTTAAATCATGTAGAGAGAAAGTTTTCTGACATACGTTTGAGACAAATACTCATTCATTCTGGAAAAGCTAAAATGAACCAGCATGCAGATAACTAAGCACTCTGAACAACACAAATTGCATTTTGATTGCATTACAGTTCAGCTTTTGTGCAGAATTCAGAAATATTCAGATGCATTTCTGTCTGAGATTTTATTTCCATTCTTCTCCTGGACAAAATCAAGTGACAACATCTGGCTCAGGGTGTGTGTGTATTATTTTTTTTTCTCTAAGTAAAATGTATTGTTCACAGGGGGATCGGAGATTTAGATTTTTGCTCAATCGTTTTTGGGCAGCTCCCCCTTTTTGCAAAGTTTGTTGGCTAGCTCTCCTTACAAGTCATCATTACAGGAAGCTAAGCAAAAAACAGGGGAGAAAGTTAGACTTCATTTGGAATCTCTGGAACAGAAGTGACTGATTCAGCAAGTCATACCAAGGTAGAGATGCTGTGCTGCCATTCCTGTTGCATGCAAACACACACAGCAGGTGAGCCATGTGCATGCCTCAAGCCAGCAGAGCTGGAGTGGGCATTCACAGCAAACCATGGAAAAATGTGGGCTTCACTGAACGCTTCCAAAGAAAGCTCACCAGGAATCAATTCAACTGCCCAAAACCTCCCACAGTGTGTTTGCAAGAAAAATGAAAATAGTTAAAACTGTTTTCATTGCGGTGTTAAGCTACATAAGTGCACTACAGTGTTCCTTTAGAATATGTTTCAGCGCATGGTACCACATATAACATGTTCAAAATTAGAAAACACGGAGTTAACTGCCTTTCATTCATCTGTATCTCAGCTGGCTGGCTGGCAAGTCTTGATAAAGAAACAACACAGAGACAGGTAACGTCTCAAACCTCAGCAGTGAATTAAATAGCAGAGAGGGTAAAGTCCCACATCTCTTGATAAGATTGCTCACACCGGATAGCGAGCTTCCAGAGGCGGCTGCCCAGGAGCCCGAGTGACTCACACAGCTGGTAATGGCGCACACAACTTTTTGGTCTGGGTTGGTGGTTCAAAGCCAGCTCAGACCAAGAGCGTTACAGTAATTACCCTCTCATGGCTGGCGTACAGTGATAAATTAGTTGATGGCAGCAACAGACAATTCCTAATGAGTGACTTCTCATACCAGAAAATCACCGCCGTTGCCAGCGATTGTTAGCTGTGTTGAGACTTAGCAGAAAAGCCAAGAGAAGGATGGGGCACTACAGCTGCCTGCTTTATCTTCTCTGTGCATGAATACGGAAGCCCAGAGAACAATGCGGCACCCTTCAAATGCTCGCTCTGCTAAAATGAAAACCTACTGGAAGCCACTGCAACTGCTACACATTCTGCTAGGGTGGTGGTTTTGAATGGGAAATGCCCTGGAGAGCATGGAGAAACAAGGCCCTTCTATTTACACAGCAGCTCTCTGAGTGGAAACGATCATTCGGACCACTGCTACCTCCTCAGTCAGCCAACCTTTTCTACACACATGCTACTACATAAGCCCTGCAATGTGATACCTTAAGCACGAGAGCTCATGAAAACCATTGGCCATTCCTCAGGAAAACAGGGGAAGGTTTTACATTAATCAGTTTCAGGCCATTCTGGCAATAATGCAGTAAGAGTAATTATTGCTGTTTTTCTCTAATGCCTGACTTGAACAGCGTAAGACTCTCCTGCCTGGGGACGGAGCACCCGACTGCTGCTGCTGTAACTCTGGAATGTGAATCTCAGTCTCTTATTTCATAACATATACACGTCTTGGATTGGACAGAACTCCTACCTGGCACGTAACTGTACAGTGTTGACAGAAGGTATTTCAATCAATGGAAAAATACAGGTCTCTTGTTAATTAGATATCACAAGTATAAAACTACATTTAAAAATAACAAGAAAAGACCAGTTTGTCTGCAGGGCAAAATGTCCTGAGGTACTGTTTCAGGAACAGACCCCCATAAAAGACATTAAAACTTCTCAAGTATATAGGAAAGGAACAGAAAAAGGGTTTCAGAAAGCCATCCAGCCAAAAATTACTCACCCCACCAAATCCCCTGAAACGCTGCAGGACATCATTGTTGATGAAACAGGACTGCGCAGGATCGCGGAGAGCTTGGTCCAAGAGGTGGTCGATGAAGTAGATGCCTGGTTCGATGGTCAGCACCATGCCCTGCTCCAGGTTCCGGGCAGTGCGCAGGCTTCGGAGCCCTGGCAGGTCAATGCGGTCCACTCCCTGGGGAAAAAACACCAGTTCTGATGGACAGAAACACCATCTGTGACAAACCTCTTATCAAGACCATCCTATGCTGACCATTCCATAAGACATCCAAAACACGTAAAATAATTGGGAATTAGAGGACTGAAATTGTGCTATACAATTTTCTCTCATCATTCTCTCATTTAGCTTTCAGGCACAGTGATTACCAGGTTTCAACTCAATAGCCAAACTATTTTTTAGGCTGCAGAAGTTCTGGCTTTAGGATGTGCTCGGTACTGTCACACTCTACCTTGGGAGATGCACTGTTTCTGGAGAATAAATAATTTCTTGCACTATTTCTTTCGGTACCTTCTCTTCAAATGTATAATATCTTAAGCAACATGAAAATCTTGAAATGCACCCTCCACATCATGGCTGAAATAGCCGAACTATGCAACAGAGAACAATTTCTCCAAGGATATGCAAATGTTTATTCTCACTGTATGTTATTAAGCGTATACATTTATGATCTTGATTCATGAGCAATGAGTCTACACATGACCTCATAAAAGCAGCCCATTTAAAACTAAACTTTTGTCAGATTCAGACTTTCAGGCAACATAGTTTTTAATAATATCAGTCAGCACCATGTCAAAACAAGTTCTGACTAGCAAAATATTCTCTTCTTCTCAAAAGCTGGTAAAGTAAAATGATATATGAGGACGTGCTTAGTCAAGGAATTAGAAACACTACAAAGACTAGTTCAGGATATTAATTTTCTTCCCCCAAATGTGCCAGGTATTGCAACATCTGAATAAATATATCTTGATCCCACTAGTTTTTTGAAAATTCTTTGCAACTGTAGCAAAATTTCATCAACAAATATTGTGATGACCAGCAAACAGATCACAGGCCTGCCAGCTTACAAACATGTACACACGTTGAACTTCACTCATGAAAACTTTTCCAAACTAGCCAGTCAAAGGTTAGTGGGTTTGCAAGACAAAGGCTTTATTTATCTGGTCTCCAGGTCACTTTCCCAAGGCCTTCTCATGGCCAAAGTCATCACAGTTTTCCTGTCGGTAGCAGGCTGACTCTTTTCAAAAGCACCAGCACTGTAACTGGTACCAGTTGGATGAAACATTCCCTTCTGGAAGGGGAAGCACGTTGCCGGGATGCTACCCTCTGCTCCTGGCAGCCAGGGCTGCGCGTCCTGGCAAGGCTGCACTCCTGCATTTCTTCCACGCCTCTGGAAGAAGTGCCATGAAGCCGGGGGTAGGCAGGGGCATACCCTGCATATTAGCCATGTTTTAATCTCACTGAATCGCTCCCTCTTCAAAGTGTGTCTAACCCCACAGCACTGTTTGCTCTTGAGCTCCACTTTCAGTTCAGAGAAAGCCTGTCTCACAGGAGCAGAACCTGCAGTAGCCACTCAGCACTGTTTGTTTTGTTCTCACCGGTCACCCAAGCAATAATGGGTTTTCTTTTTTTTCCTTTGCAGAGCTATTCTGTCCCAATGCATGACATCTTACAGTAGCCAAGGTTTTCAGAGCTAACCAGCTTGGGCATCCGCATGTGCCCATTTTTCAGAAATGCTGAACATATGCAGCTCTTGGTGCCCTTGTAAGCCAGGCCAATGGGATGCAGCAAACATACTCTGACCGTTTTCACTGTATAATTGATACCTTCCATTCCAAACATTCAATCCACGCTTTCCATGTTACATTAAAATCAGAAAGCACGATTTTGATGTACTGAGGCCAGGAAACACAAATAGTCTGATATTAAAGCACAGCACTTTGCATTTAAATTCTTATCAAAAATCAAAGAAAATCAATATATTTCTAAACTTGAAACAATAACTGTGCAGAAATGGAGCCATTTTTCTTTTTTGTTGCTGCCCCATGGGGTTTGGCATCTCACACATTCATTGTAATGCGTAAAGGAAATGAGGGCATCCAATCTTGTGGATTAATCTTTCCATGAGCTGTAAACAATTAGATTAGTGTCTGGACCTTTTGGTGTGTTGCCAACTATCTATCGGCTGCTTTACAACAAACAACCCATATTTGGCTTTTAAGTGTACTTCCCTTCAATTCTGTTTGTAAATGCCTTTTCTAAGGCAGTCAATCCAAGACAGATGCTAGAAAGATGAATGCACAGTGAGAAAAACAATGGCAAACATCCTCTGAAGGCAGCGCTGGCATTGCGTGTGCATTTTTTGCCTTTTCTTAAAGCAAAGGAGATTTAACACCAGGTGTGATGATCGAGCCTGGATGCCCACCTCAGGTCTCTCCATACAAGTGCTAAAGCAACACTCAGATGATTTGTCTGGACAGTCTGCAGTCTGATTCTGCTTTTAGCATTCCCTCCAGGAAGCTAACAACACGCTTACAGCCAACAAGCAAGAGCCAGGGACACACAAGTGGATGCCCTCGGAGGTGGAAGCTCCCTGGACAGTCACCAACAAAGGGAGCAGCCCCCAGTCCTGCTCCTACAGAAGCAGAAGAAATTTGCAAGCTTTCTGATATTCCCTCAATCCTAGCAACTCCACATTGTGTTAGCTCCTGGTTTCATCTTCATATCCTTGGATTTTGTGGGTACTGAAGCCACTGGGTAAATGGCAGCAGCTGCATTTCTTCCACGAAAGCATCTTTTATGGGCCTTTGGAGAAAGGGTAACTGCTCAGCTTATCAAGGACAGAAAGCAGGACACCAGTGGGTGGGCATGTGGCAGGGAAGCCCTACCTGCCCCTTCAGTAGAGTCTGGCAAGGTGTTCACTAAGAGATGCGTGAAATGGAAGAGGAGAAGCGGGTTTCTGGCTGTCACCTGTATGTGGCCATGCATACCCAGTCTGTCTCACGTGAAGCTGAAGGAAAAGTTGTGCTGAGGAAGGGCAAGAGCACGGCAGGGAAGATGATCATGTGTGGGGGATGACAAAATTCCTTCTTTTGAGAGCAGCACTGGATTAACATACATAAAGCTATGGCCTCAGCATCCCCAGTGACATATCAGGCACTTGTGACTATCTCGGTAGGTACCATGTCCACCAGCTCTGCTTTGGTGGTTTACAGAACCAGGACAACTGAGGACTCTTCTAACGACTGAGACAGCTCCCTCCCCAAACGGAAGGTGAGAGGTCTGAAAGAAGGACACTGCCATGTCCCATCATCACATCAAACCCTGTTGGGAGCAAAGCCTGCTGGGGAAACCTCGCTCCGCTGGTATGAATCCTCTGCCGTTAACAGATTTCCTTCTGTGTAAGGAGGAAGCTTCCACGTATTTTGCAACTAGACAGCTAATGCCTTGTTTTCAACAATAACCACGATGTTGTTTTGGAGTTAGATGAAATGAAGAGTAAAAGTCTGAATGCCGGCGCAGCAGTTGTGAATATCTGTTTCTATTATTGTTATATCCTGGAGGCCTGGCCATGGATCAGGACCCTGTCACACTCAGTGCTGTACGTACAATTGTAAAGCGTAAGATGGTACAAAAAAAAGAATAGAGAATAATCTAGAAAATATTAACACCTAGGCATCCAAAAAGAGACTCCTAGTGATATTTTGGGAATATTACTTTTCAAAGAACTGTTTATTTTCCTGTATACTGAAACAAAAAACTATATCCAAAACCATTTTCTAAGACTGATTTTATTTGGAGGTTCTGCTCACATTTTAAAATTGAGACACTCCCACAGTAAGCACAGATGTATGACACTGTCATTTGTGACTGTACTCCTGCCAAGAACATCAGATTCCAATTAATGGTTCATGTAAGGTAACAAAAAACAGCATGTCTAGGCAATAAGGACTGTCAAGGGAACAAGAGAATTATTATGTAAACTGATTTCATTACTATGTAAGCAAAATAAAAGTTCAAATTAAGTTAAGTGGAGAGTAATATAAAATATAGATCTATTTTTGGAATAAGGAGGGAATTAGGAAGTATGCAGATATGCCTAATGCTCAGGAAAGTAGTTACGGAAGACTAGAAGTTGCAATATCCCCAGAATACCTCAATGTAAGGATGAATAGCTACCTGCTTTTAAGCAGCTCAGTGGTTAATGGTGGTACATGTTGCTTCTTCTATGGAAGAACTGCAATGCGCATCAGGATGGATCTTGTCCCACAGCCACCAGCTACCAGGCACAATGATGGGAAGCACAAAGAGCTCTTGGACCCCTTGGGTGAGACTGATCTTGGGTCTGTCTTTAGATCAGGTCAAAAGAAAAACACATAGGTGATGTCTCTCCTGGCTGCTCATCTCCTACAGATCCAATATACCAGCTGGCGATGCACAAACACAGAAACCAGGGCTGCAAGGCTTAGTTGGCATCACCCACAAGTTTTCTCAAGCCAGCAATAGCAGCAAAACACGGCCACAGCAGAGATCACCAAAGCTATTCATAACAGCAAATACTGAGCGACACAAAACTAGTTTCTGGTGCTTTTTTCCAGTTAAATCATCACAGAACTTCTCTGAGCCTGACAAATAGGACTGTCCCATTTGGACCACATCCGATACAGTGAAGTCCTAACCATTTTACCAAATTGAGTTCAAACAAATATTTAATTCAACAGAATACCAACGCTGTATTGAGATTATACAAAATTAACACTGAAGTGAAATCTCAGCTCTTTCCCTCTTCCCCATTCTCCCACTGTGTATACCCAACATCTAATTAGCTCATTTATTGTAAAAAGAATGGAGCCCTATGTGGCTAGTAAAATAAAAGGCCTGAATTCCATTTCACTTGTCTCCTGGTCCCTTCCCTCTCAGCCCTTGTTTCTCTAGCTGAGTGCTGCTAATGAAGATTACTTTATTCAGTCTGTCCCGCTTTTCCCCAGCAGCCTGAGCTGCCTATAGTCACCTGAAGGTACTGCTAGTCGTGCCTTTGAAATCAGCAGCAGGTTACCCGAGAACATGCCCCAAGCATCACGTACCACTTGTGGCATTTGCAAGTCAAAGCTTCCACTTCTGCACGAGAATCTAATTACTAGCTGGAGCTTCTGGGACACAGCTCAAAGTTAATATTGGGGGAATGAAGGGCAAATGATATTAACTGGCTATTTTTATTTGGAACATTTTTGTTCTTTTCCTAGGTATTAACTGTGGTATCAGGTTTAAACTGCCTGGTAAGTTTCCTGCTATTGCAGGGAGCGAGGAAGAATCACCTGTCACTTAGTGGAGGTAACTCTGCCGGCTCAGATACAGCTGAATCAGCTGAAACAGCGGAGTCAGATACAGCTGAATTTCGATCCATTGCTTTAACGTGGTTCTGTCCAGAACTTCACCTGTCATTTTTACTGCCTGATCCCCAGATGTCACCAACCTCCATTGCTATCATAACGGAAACAATGCAATGTACAGATTGTCTTTTTTTTTTTCTTAAAACCTAGGAGTGAGAGTAATAGAGCAAATAGTAAAAATCACTAACTTGACAACTACAGCATAAATCTGGAAGATGAGGAAAATACTATTTAGATAGATAGGTTATTTAGATAGATAATTCGTAAGAATTTGGATAAAAAGTTTCAAAAGCCAACAGCAACACTGCTTTAAGATGAGACCCAGGACAAGCAGTGTTTTAAAATGTAACAGACGTGTCTTTTTGTGACATAAACAAAACATACATAGGTTATAGCCTTAAGTGAAAGGCATTTTTCTTTTGTGGATCTTTTGATACTTGGAATACTTGGATATTAACGGAAATTGCATAGCAAAACCCCCCTGAAGTGTATCCCATGACACTTTATACACCTTACTTTTACATACAGTTGAAGCCTGAACTGTGTTATCTTGGTTTTAGATTCCTGCTGCACATAGAGTGACTTGCTCAAAAACACAAGTTCTGTTAGGCTCTGCTAAACTTTCAGAAAGATTTGGACAACAAATATTCAGATAAAAGCTCTCTTAGCACACAAAGTGTTTTGCAACAAACTTTAACAAGTAAAACAAACATAAGCAAGTATCTCCTTCAAAAAAAAAAAAACAAATACCAGAATTAATGAAACCCAATCCAAGCAATAAAAAAAACAAGTCCACAACACTTTCTTTCTCAGAGGAAGAGGGGAATCCTGTGGGGGAGACAGGCCAAGGTCTGCACCAGGCACTGCACTGACACAGCACCTGGACATTCCCTCCTGTTCTGCCTTTGCCCAAGTCCTAAGTTTCCAAGAACACCTACACTCCAGCATCAGTCCCTGCAGGGAAAGGCTGCTGGGACCTGATCACAACTTTTCTGAGCACGTGAAAGATGTGACAGCTAGCGTAAGAAGATCTATTAACCTAACTCTGGGAGGGGTTTCAAATCCCACAGAAGAACCTTTAGTGCCGCAGGGAACTTTACTGGTGTTTGACCCAACACAGACAAGAAGCACTCTGGATTTCAGTGCTATTCTGCATGGAAATGCTGCAGAATTGAAAGCCTTCACCAGTTTGGTTTTTGCCTGCACTCTGCCTGCTCAGTGGCCCACCCAACCACACGGCTCTGCTATTGCTATAAAAGAATGCAAAAAATCAAAAGAAAGTGATTCAAGGGGACCCCATGAGGCATAAGAAGCAAATTTCTTGTATCTTTTCTCAAGGCATACAAAACTGACTACAAGAAAAAAAAATGCTAAAACTGGTAAAAGGCCCTTTTTCTCCTTGCTCATTTAAGTGCCTACCATACAGGTTGTTTCATGTTTGCAGGTCGTTTCATGTTTGCAGGTCCTGGGTACACAAAGCTGCAGCAAGGCTTTGCAAGGTTATGACCAAGTGAAGCGATTTGCATCACTGGGGCTCCACATAACAGCTTTAGGCTCCTTGGTAAATTCACCTCATCCTCTGCTTCTTAAAGGAAAAAAACATTAATGCATCATTTGCAATGCTAACCACAAAAAATGAAATCTTCTGCTTCAGCATAAACTAGGATACAAAAAGAAAATAATTTTTGCCGGAACAAGAAAGGGACCAAGATTATTCCTGCATTCTCTAGTATGTTTGGCGACCTAAATCCCCAGACAGTCATCTGGGACCTGGCAGAAAGCTTTCTGTTTGAGCCAGACGGAGCCTGCACACCTCTCTGAACAGCAGAGATGTTCCCCAAGCACGCACAGTCATGGAGGACATGGATAACTCCAGGATCAAAACAAACCGCTAACCTTAATTTGCTGATGCAGAATAGCAATGAAAGGATCAGATGAGAATAGAGAACTGAATTAAAACTTTAAACTAAGGTAAATCTTGTAATTTTAAAAGACAAAACAAAATGAAACTCTTAATTCACAAGATGTTAAAATCACAGTAGTTATTAACCTAACTTAAATTAACTGGCTTATTATTACAGAAAGTCATCAAATGTACTTAGCATTCTTCAGAGCCTTACAGTCAATTAATATAACATGAAATTGAATCAACTTAAGCATCTAGAGACACAGAACCTAGATTTAAATGAAAACTTCAGCCCCATCTACCTCAGGGTCTGAAAATTTGGGATCACCTACCACATTTTCTCAATTGCAACAGGCACAAACCCTCATTTATATCCCATATCGAATTTACCCAGAAACAAATGAAAGAGTGTGGGAAAACCACCTCCATGATTAAATTTTACAGCTGAAGCTAAGCCCAGTGGAGTTTTCACCCTTTGAAGCTAGCTCTTTCTGACTGAGGGCCAGATTTTCTGAAGTGATTAGTACCACTGGGGCTGGATTTTCAGAGCTGCTCAAGTTTTAGTTAGACCCTTAAAAGAAGCAGACAGATTTTCAAAGTAGTATTCAACGCTCAGCTTCCCCAGTAGGAATAACGTGGTGCACTACGGGAGGCCGCATTCTCAAAGGAGCTCTTGACTGCAGAGCACTTCTGAAAATCAGGACATTTACTTGCGTGCTTAAAAAGGGAACACCAGTGGTTATGTTCTTTTAAAAATCTTGTCCTAAACAGAGTAGCTAAGCCACGTTTATAGCTGGCCAACACTCATTACTCTTTATTACGGCAATAAAGGATGGGAAATGTTATATTTTCTAATATTCAAGAGTATCCTTTACAGAAAACGTGCAAACTTCTTAGTGTTTGTCAAAGAGGAAGAAAGTGCTTGTTCAGTGCTGCATGTGAAAGCAGCTTACTGGAAAAGATGAAAACCTATTATTGCCAATTCTGAAAAAAAAAAAAAGCAAACCAAAAAACTTTGGCTACTAATGAATAACTAATCTAAGCTAACAATGTCTGGAAATAGTTTTTTTGGAACACACAAAACTTTGTGACGGGTAAAAATTAGGAAATTAAAGCTTATTGTATTATTCCAAATGTAACTGTTTACACTTGAGGAAAAATAATGGAATAATATCCACTTGGAAAAAGTTTTTATTTTTAAAAAATCCTTTGTAATACTCCCAGAAATTCCCTCAGCCAAAATAAAATAACTTGCTTCTTAACCAGTTAGAAAAAAAGAGCATGATACATGGCATAGGCTCAGCGTACAATAAACACACAAATAGCTTTATAAAGTTCCTTGTGAAAATCCTGCTAGGTAGTAAATGTTTAAAACACACCAAAAATCACTCCACAGTCCACTTGATTCTTTCAAAACACATTTTCTCATGAAACAACAAGCCATAGATAAAAAAGCCTTCTCCTATTTAATACGGACACGTATCAGACTCACGAGAAGAGTCCAGTTGCTCACGTTTAGATTTGCTTGGGGAAAACCTCATCCCCCGAAGCCTCCCAGTACCACCCGGGAGCCGCAGCCCCATGGCTTCCTGCTGCCACAGGCAGGAACCGTGCCTCCCATTAGAGGCTCAAGCCCAGAAGCACCTAACGCAGTTCATGCCACTGACAGGCTTTTGATGTGGGTTTTCCACCATCAGGTGCTCTGACGCTCAGGTACCTCACCTTAGCCAAATGACCCAATACAAGGAATCTCATGCTCTGGGTCAGAAGAGATGTGACAGGTCTAACACAGGTGGAATCAATGCTGCAGAGAGACTTTAAAGGGGCTGCTCTTCTACAGAAGCCCAAATTCACTGTTTTTCAAACTAAGCTGATGCCACACAGCCATCAACATGCACATTTATATGCCAAGACAGGTCTTCAGTTATTTGTTCATGAGTTCACATATATGCTTCCCCCATATTCAGGAAATTTGTTATTTAGGATCAGATTTTGAAAGGGAATTAGCCATGCAAATATTTTTAATTTAAGAATGTAGTTGCATGTCTACACAAACAAATTTAACATCTGCAAGTATAAAATTCTCTATCTGCATAGAGCTCTGGTATTTTTTACAGACCTTCAATATAAAAGTGGAGAGTGTAACTTGTATGAAAATTGAATCCCTAAATCTAGTTTTATCTATAAGAGGTTGCTCTTACAGAACTCTGGATGGATCAGAATGCTCTCAGAAAAAATGTCTCTTAAATTATATAAAAAAATATAAATAAAAAGCCAACACGGTACTTTTCATTCTCTTAATTCTTCTCACTTTTTCCTAAAATTTAGTTCTCTCTAACGTACCAAGTCTTGAACATATGCTCAAGTTTCAGCAACTGCACCAAATCCAGCAAGGTTATTCACAACGTAAGCGAAAACGATCTAAGCAGAGGCATGCAACACTGGGGTCCTGGATTTCAAAGTCCATGAATTCTCCCAAGTCACCACATCCCCTGTGCTTTGCTGAATGCCTTCCATTTACACACAGAGAGAATGCACTTGGGAGAGAGAGAGGAGGGGAAACATCCATCCTGTCTGTATTAGCTAGTGAAGAAACCTTAAAATCAGCATAGGGTTGCTTTTGATTTTTGTTTCATTTTTATTACATGTAAGTATAATAGCTGATGCCAATACATTGTCATCACAGTACTGTGTGTCAACAACAATTATCTTGTAGTGTTTAAAAATAACAAGTACCCTCAAATATTATATCCTGTTTCTTCCCTCTGCAAAAGCAAAATCAGCAAGAGCAGCTGTTATGCAGCCCATGCATCCAACACGAAAAAGCTTCTAAATATGCTTAAACCTTACCTAATAAGTTTTAACTTTTTTTTTTTTTTGGTTCATGTAGGAGAACTACCTTACATAAGAAAGAAAGAAATCCACTGATCTGTTCACATAATATATTATTGAAAACCCTTAAACAGTCAGCCTCATGTAACCAAAATGTAACACAGAAAATCCTTCTGAAATCTTTCTGAAGCTACTGTAAACTTCCTTTTTGTATTCAAATGTTAAGTTCAATTTCCTTAGAGAGGGTTTATTTTTTTTCAGTATCATTGCAAGCATCTTATCATTGGGTACAGAATTTTACCTATTCTGCTTTCAGACTGCAGTCACAAACCACTGTGTTAATTCAAGGGAAAAGGTAATCACTTTGTGATTTCTGCAGAAACTCAAATACAAGAGATCATGCTTTCACATTTGCAAAGACTGGGAGACTTTGTGGACACTTCCCTTCTATTCCCGTTCCAGGACAACACATCTACGTCGATGCCCATGTGGACAGTAGAGATTAAAGTTCAAGACAGGAATATAAACCAGCTTGTTTCCATATGCCACAGCCATCAGGATTTACTAGCCCAGTCACAACAGTGGGTTCCCACAGCTGTCTCACATCTGGAACAGAGCAAGTGAGTCCTCTCACTACAGGTTTCATGTGGCTCAGGTACACTACGTAGCTCTCTGTCATGGCATAGCTATGCCTGAGTGACATATGTTACAGTGGTGAATCTAGGAGGTACACCACAATGTATATAGAAATTGAGCAGATGAAGAATGCCCAGAGGGCAGCATCAGTTGAGTTCTCCCTACAAGCAATATATATTTCAATGAAATAATAAATTCCCCTTAAGTGAACTGCATAAAATATCACTAGGATACACAAAATATCAAAAGGATACACTTAAATGCACCTCTGTTCCACCTCTGAGAAGATGTAACCGACTAATCACGCATTAGCTAGGAGAAATGCTGATCGAATCAGAGGGGTTAATCTACGAGGCTGTTGAGAATGGACTAACACTAACCTCTGGGTAGCCTCCAACGTCATGCACATCGATTCCAAGTAGATGTCCAAGTCCGTGTGGCATAAATATTGCACCCAGATGAACCTTCACCATGTCATCTACATTGCCTTTCAGAATGCCAATTTTTGTCAACTCCTCCAGATGGACTCTGTCAGCCAGACGGTGCATGTCAGGCCAGGCGACCCCTTAGAGAGCAGAAACAAGCAGCTGAATTAACTATTGCTAGAAGTTTTTAAAGACAACTTTCAAAAAGCAGATGTAACACGTGTTTATATGAAAAACAAAGGTGGAAAGAGCAACTACATTAGCACAAAAATACTTTAAACAAGACAAAATTATCTTAAAATGCATGCAAAGCACAGAAAACTACAAGCAAGAGGAACAGCATCATCCTATAATTCAGCTCCACATGAAAAAAATTAAGATGCTGCATCTATGTCTATGCAGATGCATAAGTATCAGTGAGGTTTTCAAAAGAATATGAACTGTACAATGCAATTATTTAAAACACAGCATAAAACATTACCATACCAATTATTTTCAATAATTATTATATCCATTTACAGCATTTGAGATGGACAGTACTTTTCTATGTACGTGGAAGATTTAAAGCCCACATCGTTTGGCAAAGGCACTCTCCAGAAATTAATGATTCCCTTGTGTTAATGGGCTGCATAAAACACAAGTCCTCTAATACACATACTAACACAGCATTACAAAATACTGTTGGTTGACTAGAGACAGTGTGCCAGGATGCATTAGATTTCTATTATTTTGGTATAGGATACAATTTTGTTTGACAAACTGCTGGGGGGGGAGGAGGGAGGAAGAAAGCAGCTCTTTTGTTAGTAACACAGTACTGTCTTAATTAGTTCACCATGGCTTTGAGTCATCAACAGAGCAATTGCAGTGTCAAGACAACTAGGGCTAAGGTACAGTAAAAGAATATTTTCCTTGTTCAATTTTGGCATGATTAAATAAATAAAACCCCAGCAATTTTTAAGGCCAAAGCCCCATCAAATTCCATTTGCTTTAATCCAGTTAAACACACAGCTTTAGGGTCTCGTGAACTTTAATGTCATATCAAAACTACATTAGCACTTACTGTTAAAAGTACTGAGGCTTCAAAAACTGAAATAAAATGAACCTATGGGAGGGTTTCAATAAAATTCAGTTCTCTTACACGGCTCTGATATTAAGGTCAGAAAAAAACTGAAGGCTGCATACTGCATGCCGTCCACACCACCAGCAATGTACCTTAAAGCTCCCACCAGCACTGCCTAGAATTGGTTCAGCATGCAAATTAACACGCCAGCTCCTTTTCTCCCTCAGATGTCTGAGCTATCACCTCTTCAGCCTGCTGTCTGCAGGCAGCTGAAGAAGCACCTTCCCAAGCAGTACCACAAGGCCGAGGTGTGCCGCACAGCACACTGTACAAATCCTGTTTTCTCCCAAAAGCCAACAACGCTCAAGTGAGTGATGCTCGTCCACAAAACTTGTGCAGTTTTCCAGTTCAAAATGTGCCGTCTTGTGTTTCTTTCCCCTTAGAAACAAATTTAGATTTTTCCTTCAGTAAGTATAAATATAGCTATAACCACCTGTTCTTTGCTGTGATCAATGTAATTATATTTTAAAAGCATTTCAATGTTATCTTTTTTGGACATTGACTGTACTGCAATTTTCACTTCTTTACATTCACCCAAAGTTATTTCACAACTATCTCACAATAGATTCCAATCCATATGACAAATTGAAACCACTACAATCTACCACACAGATGTTACTGATACCAAACTGGCAGTATCACTGAACCACGGCTGTTTTCCTGTTTATTCTGTAGCTGTAGGAATACAGAATTTTTGTATGTACCTCCCAGTTCAGCTTCCACTCTTGGTGATAAACTCAGATTGCTCTAAAAATTTTCAGTATTCTTTCTGGGGGAAATCAGACTTTTTTTTTGAGAACTCTCCCATGATTTCTTAGCTGAGTATTACTATAAGTCTTCTATTTTCGTCTCCACGGCTGTAAAGCTACGTATCATATCTGACCCCGGTCAACTATTTGAAGCCTCCATCCTCTTTTGATGTAAACAAAGGTCACAATTCTGCAGCTGTAAGACAAAGCACAACTGTGTCCCGGATGCTCTGCATAAACACGAAATGAGGTGCCTGGGAGAAGAACTGAAGATGAGGTGTCTGCTGCTCGCAATAAAGCTTCCCTCCACAGCTGTGCTGGTGCTATTTGTCTCAATCCAAACCCACGGACTCCACTTAAAGAGATACAGAGACCTTTTATCAAGCTCAGGAAGAGATGCAACTAATAAAGAGACAGGATTAAACTGTTCATAAAGTTAAAAAAAAAAAAAAAACAGAAAACACAAAGAACACATATCCATTTTTCTGCAGAAGTTTAATAGAGCAGATCAACGATATTACTCCCTAACTGGAAAGACTACCGTGTTTGTAAATCCTGAATATCTGACCAATAAATCCAAAACAGCCCATTTATCCCCTCCCCTCTACTTTTTTCTGTTTGCCCTCACAGAGAAAACACATGGGTATTTGCCCTTTTCCCCTCCCCCTGGAGCTCTGTCTTCTCCATGCTTTGGTTTTCATCCCTCTTATCTTTTCATTAGAGACTGAGGACAACAAAAAGCTGCACTGCAAAATAAATTATGAAGCCGGATGGAAATCTTGCAGCTTCGGGCTCTCTGTTGGAATAAGGGCAGTGATACGTCTATCTTCTAGCCACTGCCATCAGCTTTGCTAGCTGGGGGAAGCGCTGCAGCTCCGGCTCTGAGACGCATGCTGCAGGAGCTGGACAGAGCGCTGGGACAGCACGGCCAGAGGGACAACAGACTGCCGGAGGCACCCTGCTAACTACAGCTAATCCCACTGTGCAAGTAAATAGAAATTGGTGGTCAAAGCTTCTTAGTGAAAGACAAAAAGTTGAGATGCACTACACTGTCTGTTTTACTGCCTGGCTTTGTGTTTCATTCTATCATTACTCTGAGCGTGGTGGGATTTTGCATTATTAGGCCACTCTCCTCCAAACCACTTAACCTACAACAGTCATACATATGTAGGCTATTATTAGTGTTCTAAGACAAAATGTGAGGACATTTTTGAGCTAAGTAGAGATAGTGAACCAAGTGGAGTGACCTTACCGCACTTCAGTTAAAAAATGGTGATATCCTTGTCTTGTTTGCTATGAACTGACTCCCATCACGCTAGGAATAAACTTTGATAATTAAGTGCAAACAGACCCTCCCCCCCCCTCGCTTTTTAAACAGGGGATTTGACAGGCAAGGAGGACCTGAACATCGATTTTTCTTCAAACATTTCCTACTACCTTTATAGTCTCAAAAGCATTAAGAGAAACAACTGCTTTTCAGTAATACGGGAACTTCTTAGAAGCACTGGAGAGTCTATTGAAGGAAGGAAGCTGTCCTAATTCTATAAAGATCTTAGTACATTTTTTTGCTTAAAGTATATTCACATGATGCACAGATTTAATATACAACTCTTCAGATTTATTTTAAACTTAAAATAGTGTTAGATTTACCTAGCAATTGGAATCTTTACAATACAATGGCCTATCCAAACCTGTCTCTGGGACTGGCTATAGCATGTCTGTACCTAACTGTATTTTAAGTTAACTAGTACATATACCTGAAGTACAAAATTAATTTTCCTATGTAAATACTGAACTTCCAATAACTGTGAGAAGCACAGAAAGGAGGAAAAAATAAATATCATGGCTATCTTTGCTAGGAAGGCCATGGACAGGATTTCTTCAGTACGCTTCTCATCAGTTTTTTGGATTAACCATGCTCAGAGCATAGAGAGCTCTATCACCTGCTGCAAGCTGAAACAGCAGAAGTCAAACACTGTATTAACATTCTTGCAGCAAGATGGAAAAAGTTAAAAAACAACTAAAAACCACAAAGAACTTCCACACAAGTGGATCTAACATCAGTTGTATGTGTTACCGCAACAGCTGATGGTATTGCAACACCAATCTGCATTAGCCTCACACCACCAATCACCCACTAGGATATTTTACTGATTTATTATTCAGGATTATTATTTTTAAGCTTTGGAGAAGATTATCATAGTTGCAGACACGTTTTTTGTGTAAAAAGGTTTGTTCCATTATCATCTTTAAGCCATTTTATAAACCAATTATACTTACTGACAGATGGGGTTTAGAAAGCTAGATTGGAGGGTCCTTGGACTTTGAAAGCTTGTACCAAAATGAGTCTGCACTCAGGAAAATCTGCTGATGATGTGTCTGCTCCATTCTTAATTCTCTGCCAAACGAGATACTGGGTAATACAGGTCACTGAACCAACGGCTGGCTCCCCAGGAAAGCTCAGTTACCAAGGCTCGTTAGGCTGCAATTCATTACCTGCCATGTAGCATACGCTTGGGCAAGAGGCCAGGGCAAAAAGCACCACATGCAACCTAAGTATTTGACATCCCTTGAGTTATAAAGTGAACTACACAGCAATGACCAGAGGTGCATATGTCCAATACTGAAATGTAACAGACCATAGATTAATTAAAAAATATATCAACTATAAAGGCTATTAATTTTCAGAGGCAGGTACCTACTACTATATTACTGTACTAACTGTGTAACAGAGCTTCACAGAAGCGTGAGGTACTGTGTTTAAAAATGGCAAACTTCATACATTAAGTTCATTACACTTTTTTTTTTTCTAATTTGATCCCATCAACCTGAATGTTACCCAATAGTCTTAGATAATTGCTGTGTCAGAAAAGGGAAAGATAAAATGTGTATTGTTTTACTTCCCTGAAAGTATTTCCTCTCTGATTTTCTGTTTGGCAAAACCACCAAATTTCAGATAAAACACTATGTTTTCAGGACTCAGAAAGATCTCATAAGGCTCATAAGTAGAACGCTTTTTGAGCGTTCTACTGATGGGGAAGACTTTTGTTCCAAAAGAAAGAAAAGAAATGCTTCTAGTGAAAATTGCAATTAAAAACATACCTATCTTTTAATGAACATGGCATAACTTTCTAAATAGTAGAATTAAAAATGAGTTGCTGTATCACACCACAACCTGTTCCTCAGTTGCTGCTACCTCACTGTTATTTTCATTCAAGGGATTATTTTCTGATGCTTTATTAGAAGCCATTCTAGAACGTAAAGCAGAAGCAGCATACAAAAGTAATTTGGAATTACTGCGTACTATTTAGCTACTTTGGTCGGAAAGTGCTCTGGAAAGGCCTAACAGGATTTTTTTGGCCGCTACTTAGGGCACTTTGTGGTTGTAATGTGACAATGATTAAACCACAAATGATTTAGCAGGGTTTTTTTTTGTTGTTGTAGGGTGGTTTTTTTTTTTTTTTTGCCAGCACAGATGTCACAATCCTACTAAAAAAATTAGTATGGCAAGGTTATAGGAACTTCTCCCCAAATTGTGCTAAGGTTAAGCTACATTGTATTTCTGAGAGTCCACAGACAAGGGCAAAAGGCCTGATGTCCCCTGGCAGTGCCACTGAAATGCAGACACAACATGCAATCCCTGTCCAGCCAACAAACCACTGGAACAGCTTAAGACCTGCCAACAGGCAGTAACCATATCAGACAAAACAATAGGTCCTTAAAAATTCTAATCAAACCCAGTTTAAAAAACAAACCAAAACATTGTTTAAATCATAGAAATGATTATTTCTTTCCTCTTCACTTGGGTGCTAGAGAAGAATTTGTTGCCTTTCTGATTTTCACGCTTTCCTTTTGGCACACTAGATCGGAGAGCAAACAGTTGCTTGGGTTTCCAGCCAGGTAAGGCAACTCTGGGCCACAGGGCATAGAAACCAAGAGCAAGAAACCAGAAGTCTGTACTCAAGCACTGACAGCATCTGGACAACAGTGAGGCTGTTCTCAGCTTCATACCACGTGTAGATAATTGCCTGTACAAGTCACAGCCAGCATCAGACAAAAAACTCATCCCTCAACCCCCCAGTAAGATGTACCTGGCTGACAGGAGCAGGAGCTGCTATAGGAAAACAGTGACGGCCCCACTACCTCCAAAATACCGACCACACCTTCAAAAGGCTGAATGAATAGCCTTGTACTCCTGGGTTGTATCATGGTATTTCTTCTGCATCAGTATCACAGCGGTTTTAGGGGGTAAAACCCATCCTCCCCACAATAAAGTCTACATATGATGCTTTAAAACACATCACAGGGATCATCAAGATCTTAAGAAAAGCAATTTCAACAGACGCAGATGTGGAGCAAGTGGAAGGATTTTTTCCATGTCTGGAAATCTGCAATATTCAGATTGAGCAGCACTGTCAGATACTACGAATTTCACTGCATGCTTCTTCCACATAGGTTTATGTTGAAAAGAGGAAAAGGCTTGGGGGAAGGCAGAAAGTGCCCAGAGGGAGTGATTGTGGTGTGGAAACTTATCAATCTTTGAAGCTTAGAAAAGACTCTGTTTAGATAAGATTCAGGGCAAACAGAATAATCTGTCTAGCAGGTTTGCACTCTGACAGCTACAGCTGATATAGTGTCAAGATCGAAAGACTCACGAACTTTGTACTCCAACTCAAATTACAACGTGTAACGTACATTTCCTCAATCCTGCACTGGAAGAAAATCAGTGCATGTCAGACCATGTAACAGGTTATTCCCCCAAAGCCACTGCTAAAATCAGGACTGTACAATGTTACAGTTGTAACGTGTACCTGTTACAAAATTAAGACAACAGGATTTATTTTTTTAAGCAGTCTTAAAACATTATTCACTTGAGAGAGGCTAGAAAACTGCCACCAATGCAGGCTCTAAGACTTCTCTTTGCTTTGTACAAGTAGCATTTTTGAAGAACCACTGAAAGTAGTGGAAAAATCCATGTGCACAGCATAGCTGGAAAGCTGCAAGTTGGCCCCTGTCTCATGGAGAAACTGCCCCCAGGACTGGTCAGAGAGCTGCACACCAGGGTGACTTCAGGGCAGAAGGGCCCAACTGTCTGGAAGTGCTTGGTTTTATACACTTGGAAATAACTCAGTGTTATTTTTGTCTTACTAATGTTGCAGTGGTCACTGTATGCATGGGTCAGCTCCTGTGTATTAGTCACAAACAGCAAAGAACGGCTCCCAGGTGGTTTGCAGTGAGACTCGCAGTCTGAAATCTTGCATTTCAACAGATCGTTGCTTGCACAGAGGGACTGGAGGATCTGCTGAATTTGACAGAAAAAAAAAGCCTTTTTCTTTCACCCCCTGCTGTAGGTTAATGCTATTCTGGGCAAGGGTAGGTTACATGTCTAACAATGAGCTCTCTGCTAAGCAATGACACCATATTTATGTAATAGTATCTTGCAAGAATCAAGGATTGCTACTTGACTGTCAGCACTGTTTGTGCATCCTTTACTTCCTTCAACTTTTATTTCTTAGGTGGCAACTGATGCTTTAGGCATTTATACTGACAATAACTGAATTAATTTACCACAGAAAGCTACATTACCTTTTTGGGTCAAACTCAGAAAGCCAGTAGTCAAAGGTAAACTTATTTATGAACCTTAATGCTAGCTAGAAAAATACAGCAAACTCCACTGAATAGAAAAGATAGAGAGCAGATTACAAATATTTTTTTATAGCATAGATTGACAAGATTTATTTTCCAATCTGTCTTTAACACAATAACACATTCTTAGCTGCAAGGGGAAAAAAAATACTGCAGTGTCATTCAGTAGGACTTTCAAATATCAAGTACTGGTTATAACATGCCCTGAAAGCATTTGTTCTTCAGGAGAATTGGTATGAAATCTTCAACTTCTGTTATTAATATTTTATGCCTGAGAATAATTTTTTTTGCTTCAGATATTACAGCACATTAATAATTATCAGCAGCACTTTCCCTAAAATATGACCATCTGAATGGGAATAATTCATATGGGCATTTTGAAATTATACAAACTATAAACTAGACTGTGCTCCCACACCCTTCCCTGTTGTTCTATTGTCAGGAGGTCCAGTTTACAGCCCAATTTCTTTCTAAAAGTTCATCAAAATTAGCTACTGATTTTATACAGCAAAACAGACAAGTGTGCCTACATGGTATTCTACTAAGTACAACTCTGGACTACAAAAAATAAAAATCAAATGACTTGCATGCAAAAAAACACCCACTGCATGTGAATGAGAACCTTATTTGGGAGGAATAAATATTAATAACAGTTTCAATTATTTTCTTTAGAGATAGTAGATTTTAATCCTAGTTGAATACAGTGACAATTACTCTAAAACACTATTCAAAATAGTAGCAAACAAAAATCAATCTGAGCTTTTAAGAAGTTACAGAACTGAAATAGACGAAAGTGCTGAAGAAGTGATCTGTATATTCACAATTTTTAATTTGCAGATTTTTCTAAGCACAGCTCTGCTCAATTTAATAACAGAAACAACTGCCAGTAATATCTGTTATGTCAAATACCCTAGCTATTAGTTTCCAATTAAATAGTTCTTTAATTAATTGGGTTATTCTAATCCCTTGTCCTAGTACTATCCTGCCCAAACTAAATTTGAGTAATGTCTTTAAAAAAGAGTAGTGGAGAAGACAGAACAGGGAATCATACTAGTGTTTTGAACTCAAATCACAGCTCCTTCTGCTGTATAAAGTAGGTTACTTATGAAAGCGACACGTGTTCACTAAACACTACCTCCTCCTGACAGTCACTCTGAAAATGCCATGCCTCAAATATTTACATATTAAAAAGCTTTCAAGAATACATACCACCCAAGCTTTCACATTTGGCTGTACAAAATAATACAGACCATTCACCTTCTAAATTCCCTAGTTTGAGTCCTAGGGACTCAATTCCCTCCGCTTGAGTCCTTTAGCAGCAGTCAAACAGGAAGGAGGCAAAACACTGGAAAATAAAGAGGCTGCTTTGATTTGTCCTAACGTACAACATTCCTTGGAGGGATGCATTTGGGGAAATCAGCTAATAAAGGCCTCTCTACTACAACATGTCTAAGAAGCTATGCCAAGGAGCAAAAATGTAAGAAATCATTAGAAAAGGAATAAGAAGTGGGCACAGTTTCACACAGTAGCTCAGCATAATACAGCTGCCCAGGAGCAGATCAAGAGGGATTAACTTTGCTTAGCATCCTGCACCTACAAATACACAGGGCTTTCTTAGCTCCTATGCCACCAAGGGGAAACCAGGAGGAGCAGCTAAACGCTCAGACTCCAGGAACGACCGCAGCAGCATCCTAAATACTAACATGCTGAGCCTCATTTTAAGGGAGCCTATGGCAGGTGGCACACCATGGAGTCCATGAGTTTCTTCCTAGTGAATTCTCATGGATCTTTTTTTTTTTCTTGTCTTTAAAGGAAGGCCTCAGTTAGACCCACAGAAGGGTTTAATGCCTTCCTCTGCATCGGATTGCACCTTACACAGTTTGGCTCTAAACCTACTGAACACAACAAAGAAATGACAGAGCAGAACTTGCTAACTTGAGAGAAAAATCTTAAAAAATTGATTCTCAACTGCAAAATGCAAGACTCAGCTTGGCGAGGCAGCTGCAGCAGGGACCATCAGCTACAGACAACTTCTAAAATCCAAGCCAGATAGTTGCTGACCTGCACTCCTGGCTGTTTGCCCCAAATGTCTCTCCTAGGTCTCAACTTCGTACCGTTCATACTGTCCCTACCTCTCCATCACTCTTACCCTCTCTCTTCACAGTTAGCTGATTTCTTCTAAACTAATCCCTCCTGAAAGTAGGGTGCTATCACAACATTGCACACTCTCATTAGTAAAAGGACATCTTATTTAAGTGTTGCTTTACCTTTTTTTGCCTGAAATGTTTTTTGGTGGTTACTTGACTGGACTTTCTTGCCCAAAGATTACGTGGCAATCCTGGTACCTGAAGCAATGAAGTCTGCAACGGCTGATCTTTAATCCTTTAAGAAAAGACTTAAAGAAATGAGGTCTTCAAGCCCTTATGTAAAACTTGAGTTCTGAGAAAGTTACAAACAGGCAAGATTACTAAGGGATCTTCCAGCCTTAGTGTGAAGAAACCTGCATCTTATCAGAGATGTTAGTCCTGAGATGGAGATTCCTTTTAAGACATTCCCCAACAGCATTTATCAGAAAAGCAAAGCCTGAAAGCCAGACACAATATGATACTCATTCCCTTGAATAGTAAAATGCTGGACTTGGGGATAAACATATACAAGCATGAGCTCCAACTTGATAAAAAAAATAATCAGAGATACAAATCCTATAGGCCCTATAGGGGTCATCCTATGGGGAGACCCTATAGCAATGTCAGCGTCCCGAGGAGGAAAGCTTTCACACTGCATATAAACTGGCTTGGTGAACAACAACTTCTGTGCATATTTGGAACAATTTTTTATTTTTCATTTTATTGAAACAAACAAACATCAATCAGCAAAGATTCCCAGCTGCCCTGCTAATGTCTGAATGCAATTTGAGTTCAATGGGGACTTTGGATATACAAGCTTTTTAAATCATATAAATGTAGAGATAGGGAATTGAGTGGTTGCCAACCTGGCCTTACTCAATTTCTTCCCTGGGAACAGTTTGCTAGACAAAGAAATCTTTTTTTAACTGGAATTTAGGACAATAGAACTTACTGATTGAGGTGTTTTAATTCATTCTCCCTCTCTTCTCTCCCCAAAAACACTAACACATATAACATATTGGTAAAAGTTTTTCTTTTTTCTTTTTTTAAACATACGCAAGATTTGCAGGAGTACTAGGAATGTTAAGCACAACAAGCTCCCTTCCTTCCCATTCTCCTGGGACTTTCCATTACAGAAAAGGGAGGAATGTTCAGTGATCCCAGTGTGCAACTGCAAAGGGATAAAAATGGGAAGTTCACAACTACTCCAATACTTAGCTCATCGATCTTAAAGACACTGTTTACTCTCTAATGCATTAAACCAAAATATCTTCAATTGCAAGATTTGAAGATAAGCATGCTTCCTTTTTATTTCTTCTAGGCACAGCAGCTGATTAAATGTATTTGAGTAACTAATGCTACCACTACAGTCCTCACCAACTCAGAATTACAGAACTCCAATTCTCAATATTCTCTAAAAGCTCAAGATAATATTCCAAATAATAACCTTCAGAAGTCACCTGAGTGGCTGGGCACAGTACAAAAACACAGCCATTTGTTACAGAATAAAGAAGAAGCTATTCCACAGCAACTTCCCAAACCTCATTGTACCCATATGTGTAACGAACAGTAAAGTATCCACTGGAGAACAGAGCGATACTCAAAGCTGGGTTACATCTGAATGTGGTTCATGCACACAAACTGCAGCATGCCACCATCCTTTGTTTGACTTGCAAATATTACCTCCCCAATTAAGAGCAAGAGTTGGGAACAGTCACTGATTCTCATCGACACTGATGATTGACATTTTCTTTTGCATATTTTAGAATGTATTAAGAATCATGGAGTGATTCAGGTTAGGAGGGATGCCAGAAGGCATCTGGTTCAAGCCCTGGCTCCACGTAGGGCTAACTTCAAAGCTACATCATATTTCTTCAAGAAATTTTCTAGAAGTTTCAGAGAGGGACTTGCAGCAAAGCTAATTATTTTACACATTTCTACACATAAATTTATATTAATGACAAAGAGCAAACAATACTGTTCTCTCAGGTGTAACTTGTGACAAATGATTTTTTTTAATTTAATCAAGCTATTACATTGACATTGGATCTAACCTATGTAACTGGGGTAAACAAAACTAGACAAGAGACAGGATTTGGTAGAATGGACAGAGAGGAAAGGTTATTGCCAGCTTATGAGAAAAAAACTCAGATACCTATTCTCAATGGCAGATTGAGGGTTTGGCAACGTTGCCACTGGGAATTCACAATCCTTGCCCCAGACACGTGTTTTATTTTTTTATTTATTTTACATACGTTCAATACTTGTTTTCCTTCTTTTTTTCAGTGCTTGGCTTGACAATCTGGAGTCTGACTTGCAGAAATGCTAGGCACAGCTGTAACTGAGGTCAAAACAGCTGGGTTTTGAGCAGGAGCATTATGGTAAACACTTAAAGGAAAAATCTCACGTGAGGTTTCAATCTTGGAATCCAAAACGAGTCAATAGCTTTTACACTAGCTTCTCTAGCCTGTCTGCCGCTGTCTATGGAAGGGGAACTGCTGCACACTTCCACATAACTAAGATGAAGTGCAAGCGAACTAACTGCCTGTCAAACACGTGCATACATGATGAGCACTCTGAGGAAAAGCTGGTGAGGATGTTAATAATTCTGGATTCAGAGCAGGTTTTGAACAGCAGACAGTAAACAGACTGTGGGCCATGCATGGCACAAAAGGTTAAAATAAATTACTGAATAGCTGCTCATTAGCTGAATTTTTTCTGTTACGTGCATTGCATGAAGATAGCAATGGGGGAAACAATGGGTATCTCTGCAGTGGTACTACAGTTTTTATCATCCTAGGATGTGGAACCTCTTGATAGTCCCCACTTACTGTATTTTGGCTTACACAGTGGAGTCTTGAAGGGCTTGAGCTGAATTCTTTTCAGATGAAACCACACAGGACAATGTGCTCCAGGAGTGCACCTAGTGTGCCTCAAACAATTTAGCAAATCCAATGAGATTGAAAAACAACACCCAACTTAGACAAATCAAGGCACTAACTTCTGGAATACTCTGAGACACTTGGCTTTACAATTTCACCATTTAAAATCCTTTACAGTATCTATGTAAAGACAAATTGTTTCTGAAATCACTGTTCTGAGGAACAAGTAGATGATGCCTCAGCCACTGAAGCAGTGGAAGTGTCAGTGTTTTGCGCATCCGCCCCTGTATTTCAGTTCTGTGGAAGAGTAAATTTAACCCAGATGGACTTGACGCATTAAGAATATCCCCTAAGCAGAAATTCTGCATTCCTCTCTGACATTTTGGATCACGAGTCTGACTTTGTAGGAAAGAGACAATTACCCACTGCCACACAAGCATGCCTTTTTGACTCTTTCGCTTCAGAGACTTAGCACTGCTGCCCTTGTAAGAGATCCACGTACAGTAGTTTCAAAATTGCTGCTTATGCAATAGAACCGAGTATGTCTTCCCCCCCTTTTATTCTAAATAGATTTGGTTTGTGGCAGGAATTGTGACGGCTGCACTGAACATGGCTATAATCCCACAAAGAGCATTTAACTTTCAGAATACATTATCTGGCTTGCAAAAGGCACTCTGTTCTTTCAGTTGAAAGGTATGAAGACCCATAGATACAATTTCAGCTGCTTGTATTTTTGGACCACACACAGGACTTAGATTAATATTTTTCTACAATAAAATGTGATGTTTTCAAGTATTTTTGAAATTATGATTGCTGTTTATATACAACAAGTATAAAAAAATGGTAGGAAGTCTGCTATCTCTCAGAAAGCATCTTCACTTGATAGTCAATCAGGTTCACATGAAAACCAAATAACCCCTGAACTATACGCATCTATATAAGATGTTTAAGGTTGCTAGCAAATGTGTGTCCTTCCAAAACCACAGTTATGTAACACAGTATTTAGTTAGTGACTCTCTCTATAGCACTTGCTTCCTATCTTCCAACAAGAAAGACTCTGGGAATCATTAACCTTCCGAAGACAACAACTAGATGTCCCCTGTGACCCTTTGCCACAAGGCACAACTAAGGCCCCAGTTCTGCAGCTGGAGAGAAATAACATTTTTTACAGTTGCTGACTTTGCTGTGTAACTTCTTTTTACTCAGCCTGCCACACTAATGGTTACTGTCATGTGAGCCAAGTCACTTGACTGTCTTTTTCCCTCTTTTGATCTTAGGAACCCTGGAAAATGAAGACAAACAAAAATAACAGCAAAATAAGCAAGGGCTCCATAATTCAGAAAATCTGACTAAAACATGATGGGGCTGGGTTTTACATTTACTGCCTCTAAACCCACAAACATCTTTGCCTCCTTATTAGGATACCTAAAGTATTTACTTTCTGTTAGATGGGGAGCAGAGATACTTGAAAGCTGAATTCACATCACTCCTTGCTGCTCCCCTTTGTGACTGTAACAGACCCGCCCCCCCCCCCCCCCCCGAACTGATCCTGGTGCTTTAGTCAATGAGCTAACAAGTGAGGTTTGTTCAACCAGGGTAAGGAAGCTGCAGCCTCTCCCACAGAAACTGCTTTCCCTGTACAGCAGTAGCAACACATCCAGTTTGCATACACCCCTTCAGGGGGCTCGGGGCTTTCTCAACAGCCCAAGCAGTTTGTCACACTGGAAAGTCATTGCAGACACTGTAAATACTTTCCTGCCAGCTACCTATCTTAAATGCTTTGTATCATTTCCAGTAGTAAAGAGTCTTGGTCTTTAGGGTGTTTCCTCCTCATAGGAGGAAAATATTTTTTAAAGCTTTTTTTTTTCTCTCTCCAGTGGACAGAAGGGTTAAAGCCTGCAAAAAGAACACGTGTACAAGTCATATGGACCTAAAAAGCATACTTTTCCAGAGGGTGAATATTTTTGCACATTGCAGGACTCTATTCAGAACTGTAATTCAACACAATACAAAAGGGACAGGTTGCATTTCACCACACAGTAGTACCAGATGAACCAAATCAATGAACCAGTCCACAGAATGTGCATTTAATCTGCTTTTTGTGGCCAGAAAATTCATGATTACTAGCCTCATGAGCAGAATAAATGCATTTGCACCATTCTTCTAAACAGGCAAGAAAACTAAAGCACAGCGAGAGAACAGAAAGTTCAGTCCTGTCCCAACATTCTTCTTCATTCAGTCTTCTCCCCAACATTAAGAATTATTTCTCTTGAAAACTGTCTATAAATCTCAAGCTCCCAATGCTAGTAAATAATCCTTGCAACCAATCTGCAGAATTAAGCTTAGTATGTCCTTATTTTCTGATACTGTAAATAAATTGATAAGTTAACTGAGGAATTCTCCACAACATTCTGAGTACAGAATCATATTAGCTCTTAAGTTCTGAAGATAGTCCACAATTTATTAGTGCAAAATACTGATAAATACCACACGAGAGGTGACACGGAAATGTGAGCAAAATGTGAAGATGAATGGGAACAGGATTCTTCAGGGGAGAAACAGCAGATGATGGAATATGCACACTGCTATTAAAATGGCAAAATATCTGGTCTCCGTTTGCAGCTAAGCTTCAAGTATTATTGCTCCATTACAAGCTACTCAAATGAACAGTGCTGCTGCCAGCTTGTAAAACAGGAGAATTACGTATGCTCTGACTGGCAATCCAGAAAGCCCATGCAGTCAGGGTCTGAAGACTGAAAGCTAACGTGGTAAATGTAATGGACAAGTGTGCTTTGTGCATTAAGTACATTTTCCTCAAAGACATTCTGCTAGTAATACTGAGAAATGCTCAAGTACCTTCACCAGTGAAATACTCAAGATCACAGAAGCTGCTGGCTCTAAAAGCATTTATTTGCTTCCCCGAAAGCAGAATTGGAAAAAAAAAAATAAGATTTTCATGAAGCCAGGCAGTTGTTTCAACTATGAATATGTACACTTGAACAAGCTTGCCTGCAACTTAAAGGCGTAAGTGAAATATCCAATAGCCAGTGCTTTCTAAAGCTTTTAAAGGCTAATTAAGTGTCCTTCCCAAAGGTACACACTCCATCCTCTCTTCATTAGAAGATTTCTATTGAGTTTGTATGTAAAATACAGAAAATGCTTGAAACAAACTGAAGCATGACACATGTTCACTCAAGCTCTTACTTCATTCTTTGGCATAAGCTTCCTGAAAAGATATCTGCCAGTGTAAACACCAGAGTAACAACTGTCACCACAGTATTTAAGGAATTAAAAAAAAGCGAGAGATTAAAATACCTTCTAAATACTATTAATAGTTGCTTATGCGTTATTTCTTTAAATATTATATGGAGAATGTTGGGTATCATTCACCTACTAAGAGCTGTTTAACTACGGAAATGAGTTTTCTCATCTCGTTCCTTTCCAGCACTTCCTGACATCCAAACATAATTGTCTTGACAGCCTGAACGCTGCCATCAAGCTTGTCAATTCCTGCTGACATGTACTGATCTTTTACCTGGCTTGACTGCTTTCATTACAGCACGTGATGACTTCAGCACCGCTTCGTAGATAGCCTTCTGGTCAGGAGTGAACTTTCCATTTGCAGGGAAGGTGCAGGTGATGTCAGAACCATAGCAGTAATACTCTCCTCCCATATCAAACAGGCTAAAAAGGAAACAAAGGAGAAAGAAATGAAAATTTAATTCCGAGGCAACAGAAGGTATTTCTCTTGATCTGCACTTAAAAACCACCTGCCTTTTAACAGTTGGCCACATAATCACCACTTCAATGCTCTTTTTAAGTAAAATGAGACAACAGTCTCTTGCCTTCTCTCCTGGCTGAAGGGTATTTGCTATATTACATACAACTTAAATGGACACCTTCACCAGCTGTTCTGGTCCTGGATGGAAACACCACAAGAACACATGAAGGAAGATAAAAAGCACATGAGGAATCTACTTCCAGGTCTTCAGTTTCAGTTCCTAAGACCTTTTCTCAGAAGAAACGACTTCTTTTTCTTTCCTGAGAAATGCCAGCACCACATAAAGAATCTAACCTCAAAACTTAACTGAGAAATGTTAATTAAATTATGGCCTTTTGTATGTAAGTGTGTCAAAACACACTGATAGTTTAAATAAAATGTCCCCAATAAAGGTTGACTGCCACCGCTCACAATATAAACTTTCCTTTACAACAACCGTGCCTAACAGGGCTTAAAGAAACAAGCATTATGGGAAGATCCAAACAGAAAAAAAAAAATCAGTAAACTTCTGCATCAGAGGTAGAAAAATACTATAAAGTGCTTTCTTTTATGGGGAAAAATGTTTTACCTTTTAAGAATCATATTTATCCTACATATGTATCCATGACTCCCTACTAATTGCTCAGTCGCCAGAAATCAATCTACAAGAGCAGCAAGACGGTCTCTATGCCCTTGTGACAACCTGGTTAGACATTTGCAATACTATGCTTCTTGAGCCTACCTGATAAGGCACTGCACTGGTTTCAGCAGGCTCAAAAATTAGCAAATAACCAAATAACCATTTGGACCAAACATTACTTAAGCAAATAACCCCCCAGCTCATCATATATTGATTACAAGAATGCACATTTTACATATAAGACTTTGGTCTTGACACAGTACGTATGTGACCTCCCGATTTCTTAGGTAATGAATCACAGTTGGAATCTGCTTATTTGTCTTCCTACAGTCAGCTCAAACAACTGTATGTGACTGTCATCATATGAAGAAATATAGTATTTTTCCTCTGCTGCATTTGAAAACCTTGATGTTTTCTTCCTCATGCTACTGCTTCACAGCAGGGTCAGTTGGACACCGCGAGCAGAAGGAAGGGCACTTTACTGCATCACCCTCTCTGTTACTGAGTCCTAATCACAGTAGTAATGAGGAAAACTGTGTTGCATACCTCTGCTCCCAGCCAGCATACATGACGAGGTAAGGATAAATATAAGCTACCCCAAAAAGTGCTACAGCACTCAGCTGTAAATGTGCACCATTTCCAATGCAACTGCTATTGAAATTAACGGACAAAAATTAAATGAAGGCAATCATGGTAAAACTAAATAGTATTTTAGTAGCACCGAGACTCTTCTTGCTTCATTGCATACACAGACATACACATACTCAATATTTACTCAATATTGAATATTTACTCAAATTTTAAAATCCACCCTATAGTTTCCTCTGTGAATGAATCTTTGTACTTAGTGCAAGCCCTGCTGAAGTCATCCCCAGCCTCCCCACACTGGGCAAGGTTCACCTACGGAGTGACTTGCAGGACTGGAACTTCAGGAATCAGGCCTATGTTTTATAGATGCAGAACTGCTCGAGGTTTAAAGCTACAGGAACAAACTCTCTAGGAGAACGTTACAAGGACAATTGCAAAGTTATGCATGTACACAAAGAGCTAATGCAAATGCTCTATATATTCACTTCAATAGGAAATATAGTATTTTGAAACAGAAAGTTGCTAATTGAAAAAAGATACACAGTAGACAGCAAATGTCAGACCCATGGGGTGAAAAAGCAGGATTTGACACCACCATAGCAATTGTAAACAAGCCTAGCCAAACCTCAAAATCAGAAACCCCATCAACACTGTCTAAGTTTTGATTTTATGGTTAGACTTGCTTCTAAAAATAACGAATGATACGTACAGAAAATCTAAGGATGCAGAAAACTACTTGCAGCAACTAAGACTCACGTAAGAAGCTGCTAGGCTCTCTAACAGGCCAACCATATACATTTTTTAGTATAGCTATGAATCTTTCAACCTATCCCAAATCGAACCCTTTCCATATCACAAGTGAAGTTTCACCGTGCTTGATGGGATTTACAGTTTTGTGGCCTAACCCAGTCCCATTTACAAATGTAAGTGTCAATGCAGCATGGTCACAGTAAAGTTGTGAACAGCAGCTTTTAAAAGCCCTGGTGCAAGTCTACTGGAAGTTACCATGCCTTCTATATTTTACCTGGAGAACAGTTAATTTGAACTTACCATAGGCAATACACTTCAGCGATTTCTTTTGTACAATTATCAGTGTTTTCTCAACCCCATTCATCATTTGGTGGTTGTTAAATCGTTGTTAGAGTTACTGGAGCACTAAGTAATGGAAAAAGGCTATTACAAAGCTGATGGTACACCAAAATAAGGCTTGCAAGCCAGGAAGCACCATTTGTTCAGGTTTCTTGGCTTCCAGACAAGAGTAGCAATGAGGGAAGATGATCTTTCAAATTCCACCACAGAGCAATAACACACCATCTAGTCTGTATGCTTCAGTGAAAAAGCATCCAAAACAAACTGTACATCTGGGAGATGTTTTGGCTCTTACTGGGAATTCTCTTCCATTTAACTTCAGTTGGGAACATATCCATTAGTTAAAATGTTTCCCAAGACATGGAAATAGCCCAAATATTGTAGCTATCCTGAGGAAATAATGGGAGCCTGAGAAGATCCCAGTTTCATATCTTTGCTTGCCAGGCAAAATAAGTGGTGAAGCACATTTAAGTCTAATAAAATGCATGTGAGCTACTATCTTCTTCTGTAGACTAACTGAAAAAAGTTTCTACAAGCAGGTTACTTAAATCCTCATTCCTTAGATAAAATACACTATTTTAATCTGGAATTAGATGGTAACTGTTTGGTAGTAAGAGAGGCATTAATAATGTATTTTAGTGTGCATCAATTGTGCATTCAAAATTAACTGTCTGATGATGCAGTCTTACAAGGGTCATGTAGAGAAACAGCTACTACATGCTATTTGGACTACTATCAAATATAGCAGCACTGTAAACAAATTAACTGCACAAATGAAAATAGGCCTTATAGGCATCTTGATCTGCAGCTTACCTTTTAAGGACTGTTTAATGTCAGCTAACATATGCAATAACAGAACTAAGTACCTCCAAACATTATTATTTTATCTAAAAGGGAAATACAAATGGTAGATGTCTAGCAGACTACATATGTTGTCTATTATAAAATTTGTGAGTACAGTTTTTGGTAGAATGAAGACAAATTTCAGCCCAGAAAAACCCTTCTCCCTTTTGCAGGAAGGCTGCAATTGTTAATTGCAGGTTCAAATGCATCCAGAGATGAGGAGCCTGAGGTCGTCAGGTTTCTGAGGAGCCTCAGATGGGAAGGTGGCCAGAGAAGGACTATTGCTGGTCAGAGAGAGGCGTGCCGCTATGTGTCAAAGTCTTCACTGATGTAGGCTGAACCTGATGAAGTCTTTTATTGCATAGCTCAATTTCTTTCAAAACCTTTACAGAGAAGAGCTAATCTTGCTTTGCATTGCTTTGTTGGGAGCAAAGGCAATGAAAACCTACCTGGCTTCATTTCAGGGTGAAAAGTGCAGCGTATATAAGAATACTAAACAGTCAGAAGACCTGAGCACACACTAAAAATTCCATGTTACCGTTTCAATTTGTTGTCTAGAATTAGTAAGAAGCTATACTGTATGTAAGAGACACAGAAAATAATATTATAAATTCCTCCTTTTAAACATGGGCAGAGATCTCCTAAGGGAGGCTTCAGTTCTCTCTCTCTCTCTCTCTCTCTATATATATATATATTTGTAATCTTTCCTCCCAAACATATTGCAAAATACTTAGATAGAACTAAACAATGCAAAGTATTACAAAAATCAGATAACCTGTCAGTTACTGTACTGACAGAATTACTTGCTTATGTATCATTAATACAACGTTAGCCAATAGGGTCAATAAAAAACGTGCCTTCTGCATCTGTTTTAGAATTACCTTTCAAAAATGACTAATTGCATCTAATTCCTCTCACAGGCAAAAAGCCTGACACCACAACTTAAAATCAATTTGTACATAAACCAGTACGAAGTCGAGAAGAAGCAGGAACACGCATCCCATGCCACAACCCTGCAACTTGACAGGCACCAAGGAGAGAAAGAAGCGGCCAATCCTGCCTCCTCTGTCAGGAGCATTTCAGCTTGTCCCGGGAGGTCCTGGGGCCACCAGCAGTGGCTTCTCCTCGCCCCAGGGACCTGGGTTCTGCTCCCCGCTGTGGCTACCCAGGCCAGCAGAGTGGAGAAAATATTTCAAGGCTGCTTAAGTCCTGTTGACTTTTAAGGAGAATACAGGCTTGTAAGTCACTGCTGTACTGTAAATGCTACATGACACTATGCACAACAGCTCTCCGCACGTTCCCCTTGAAGTCACTCTGAAACAACACAGATGAGCCTCACAGAACATTGGCACCACAGAACGCAAATTTATAGTTATGTTTTTGGCTTTAAGGCCCAGAAAAATAATAGGTGTTTTGATACTGCTTTCAGCTTTCCAAGCCTCTGATTGTGAAGCATCACAAAACACTCTGTGTAACACTTCAGACTGGAAAACTGTGGTTCTTTTCTTTATAAAGTCACTGTATACATTTTTTTTTCCAAAGTAAAGCATCATCTTCTTCTAAGCATGTTTTTAACTTTTATAGGCTTGCTGACATTTTTATTGTCAAATAATTTGAAACTGCCAGGCAATGAAGCAAATTATGGCCAATATCACAATGGGAAGGAATACTTTATTTGGGGTATCTGAGCCATGTGCACGAATCACTAGCGATCCAACCACCAATCCAACCCAACGACAAGCTCTCACAGGCATTTTTTGGGAAGCCTACAGCTACTTTAACCTAACCCGTAAAACCGTCACCTTGCTGCTCTAGAGAGATGCTCTGCGTGCATCAGAATTGGGTCTCCTCAGGAGAGTTACAAAAACAAATTCATCTCCCTCGGTTAATGCCGCAGAGCCACCACTGCAGTGAGACCCCCGGGGACTCCCCCAGCGCAGCGGGGTGCGCGGAGCCCCTGCTGCCTGCTCTCAGAACAAAACCTCCCCTTCCCCCAGGCAGGCTCCTGGACCAGTGATTAGAAAGCTGATACCACCGCGTCGTACTATGCCCTCCTCATCCCTTGGGTTAAAGGTGCACGGCTATGACTACTGATGCACTTTACTCAGCTACGTTTACTGAGGTTTTAGGGTTCTGAGCCATTATCAACCAAGACGCTGATGAGCACCACGCAGATGAACTGGTGCCAGCCCTGTTCCAGGACAACAGGAACAAATGTACGCACAACCTTTTCCTCTTCTTACCGCAATAAGAGCAAGTTATCCCCAGCTGGAGATTTTATTCTGTATGAACTCATCACACACTGCTCCGAGTTCGCAGCGAGCACGCTTTGTGCTTTAGACTTCATGCAGCAATTAAATCTTGAAGTAGTAACTTGAAGTAGTAACACTAACAAAATCTGACTGTTTGGTTAAACACTTCAAGGCAATTTCAAGCTTGAGGGAAATAGGTATTAGTATTTTTATGAGATACATCTTTGGAAATGTGCCAGGTGATTTGGAAATAGGGTGGCTTAATAGCCAACCACAAGAATAAATTATAGTAAATGATAGCAGAAGTAAGAAAACGGAGAGTTTAAGTGACACACACTTTTTCATCCACTTGTATCATGACCAGCCAAGTATTACCAACTTTAAAAAAACAACCCTGAGTAAGATAACATCACAAAACTCAGTACAGAGCTGGAACAGAATAGGGTAAAGTCCTACCATGCTCGGGAAGCTTTTTTGGAAGAGGTGCTCTGCTCTGTCCAGATTCCATCTGACATGGTACAGAGAGAGCCTGTACTGGCTCTGTCCCAAAGCCAGGCTTGGCTTGTTGATTGTAAGGCCAGCATTTTGTTGGCAACACCCCTGCAGCTTAGAGCAACCTTGGAAAAATGTTACAGAATATTTTGTGTGTAGGAAATTGGGTTCTGGATAGTCACAAGAAAACATCAGTCTTTTTGTGCAAGTCTCGTGTTCAAGAGAAGATCCTGGAGCCCACATAGGTAATGCAATTAGAGACACAAAATGCCAGTGCAACTATTCTTTGTTACACACATTTTGCTGTGATTTATGTATGGCTCATATTTTCACTTGTCCTCAACTGTCTCTTCATGTCCACCTTCTCCATGGGTTCCCCATATTTGTTCCTTTTGTAGCACTGTCTCACTAAAGGCTTTCCCAGACTACTACAGCTAACGGGAGGCTTGTCTCAACCTTCTCTCAGAGAGATACATGATATGCAATTAAGCTTTGCTCCAAAAAGGAAAGGCTAAAACAAAAAGATCTGTCTTCACTGAATTTTGAAGGAGAGGAGACTGCATGCCCCTGATGCCAACTTCAGGATCCTCAGTGGCTGTGGCAAGAACATACACAAGTTTGGGTTATCAAAAAGAACAACAAAAAGAGCAATCAAACAAAAAACCTCCTCCGGGTGTTCGTGCCCTGACTAGGGCTTCCTCTCACTACTACAACAGACAGAAACAGCAGCTCACAGAAGCGGTGCAGCAGCTTGATGCAGAGATGTGCAGCTGCACGTGGGTGTGCCATGGTTATGCCCCGAGGTCACTGTGGAAGGTGCGCCCTTCTGCTCTGCTGCTCCATCTGTATTGCAGAGAAAAAATGGTTTCCTAAACCAACAACAACACCACGTGGGAGTGTCATCTCACTCAGTAATTTGAGCCAAGCAGAAGAATTTCAGATCCATTTATCTCAGAGGATATGAAATCTAAATGTCACTGAATTCACTGAATGAGCTGGACGTAGGAGTTGGCTCAGTAAACACCCACATTGTAAGATTTTCTGTACTGATTCTTTTCAGAAACAGGTTGAGAAGGAATTCCTTGCTTTCAATATTTGTCTGTGGAAGAAACTGAAGACAACTGCCTTATGCTTCTGCACTAAATAAGCCAATTTCCATGATCAAGGATCGTCCCTCTTTCACCCCCACGCAATTTGCATCAATGTCGCCTTAAAAATGTTTGCCAGAGCAAAGAGCCAAAAAAAACCCCCTTTTGATTACCTTTTTCATGGCTAAATTCACCCCTGAGAGCCATCTCCCAGTGTTTCTGGTAAGCAGCTGGATGTCCCCAATATAGAAAGAAGCATTAGATACAAAAAAGGGATTGGGAACCCAAAGCTAGTATTGCCAGGTTAGGAGAAGGGTGAGGCAGCACTCCAGGCTTTATAAGGCACAGAAGGTGCAGTGTCTCTACTGCCCGCTTCACACCTCTGCTAGACCCATGCAGGCAATATGCCAAAGATCAGGCAAACTGTCAGGTAAAGTTCTGACAACTGGATCGCCTTTTTGCTGAATGGATGGTTTTTCCTGGTTTCATTATTGTAACTATTATCCATTTTTAATTGGCATATTTAGTAAGTGACAGTACTCTCTTTAGCAGAGAATTCTTTGCTGAAAAGTCAACCTAAAACAGAGATGACTGCAAACGTGACACTGGCCAGCTGCCACGAGCCTCCATACTGGGAGCGCAGTATCTGGCTGACTTGCTCAAACAAGGAGAAAGGATGTCAGGGCTGCAGGGAAGAGAAGGAAACGTGCAAGGAAAAACCTGTACTGGCAGCTGCACACTTCCCAGTCACACTGAAGAGAACAAACCTCATAAGCTCCTCACCAGAGTATGAGATACCAGCATAGGATAGGAACAAGGCAGCTACTTTTTCAAGTCACCAAAATTTTGCAATTAACTCATACAGTCAATCTCTAGATGTCTAGGGGTGGAAGATACCTAGTAAAGCTGAACAGCAGAAGTTTGATGTTTCTGCTACATTTGGACTTAAGAGCCTTAGCTTTCAGCTGCCGTTTTTGGACACTCTGACCTGGGCAAACAACCACTGGAGATTACAGGAGTAGGTGAAGTGTCAGACCTCTACTCATTGATCTTCACTGTAAATACTATCAAGTTCTCTTATGTATGCATGCTTACACACACATGGTCCTGCAAGCAAAAGGTTAAAGCTTCCAATTTTTTCCACAGTGAAAACTGAGACAGTGACCAATGGCACAGGTTCATGTAAGTTGTTTTTTTTTTTTTGGGGGGGGTGGGAGGGGAGGTGGTGTTTTGTTGTTGTTTGTTTGTTTTTTGACTTCCTGTAATTGTTCTTGGGATTGCTCAAGGAACCTCTAAATTATCAGTTTTCAAAAGGAATCCATCAGACAGGGGGTTCAGAATGCTGTACAGAAGATGCCAACCAAAGGCAAAAAAAGAGTTCCTAGTCCTTTCATGGAGAGAAGGTCCAAATGTTCAAGCCAAGCGTGCAGTAATGAAAGCAGCAACTAGTTCTTCAGAAAAGGAAGCTGATGCTGCCCATCCCTAGATGAGTCTGCTGTTTTGCCAGTAAGAACATTTTTTCTCTATTCAGAAAAACAACAACAAAACAAAAACACTACTCTTCCTAGCAGCACCTCAAGCTGAAAGTACAGTATATGGCAATGTACAATTGAAATTAGAAATATTCTTTCTTTAAAGACCTAAATTGGCTCAGCCTAAAAGTGGAGCAGTATTATACCAGAAAGACTCCTTGTGAGGCCCTGGCTCAGAGTCATGCCTCCACCACAGCAATAACAAAGGGCTCCCTGACCAGACACAAGGGAAGAGACCCAAAACTGCCCAGAACGCAGGGCCTGAGAATTACACCTGGTTTGTGGGGGATACACCAAGGGTGTGCTGGAGATTAACAGCACCTTCACTTGGAGCCATATAGTAGTTTAAGACTCCCTCTACAATTGTATTTTGACCTATATGATTGAGTTCCCCACACCGAGAACAGTAAGAAAGACTTTGCTACTGAAATGTATCCAAGATAAGCAATATCTGTCGGAGTATTATTTTAAATACTTTACATGCATCTGTGTTAACAAAGACCACCACAAAAGATGGATTAAACTAAATGGCATTTGTGAATGATCAATATTGAATCAACAGCTATTAAAAAAATACTGAACTGTACCCAACTTGTTTTATTTAAGCAACCCTAGCCAAATCAGTCCAGCAGCAGCCAAAGCAACTTCATGCCCTCAGGTTTCTTGAGACTCTGTTGAGAATGTTAATCTAAAAATATGAAAGATGAATCTCATTTGCAGGTGATAATTTAAAAAATATCATATGCACTACAACATATGAAGACCATCAAATTAAGAAGCAGGCCATAACACGGTATTTAAAGGAAAGCTAAAATTTGTTACAGCAAACATATTATTACTTAGTGATCTCTGCTTTGGCTAAAACGCTTATACATCTCTAACAGCAGGCAACCCCAAAGCCCTGAATTATCCAGATCACACAATCAATTAGAGGAGTACTATTGCCAATTCTAGCAAATATACTTCTCTATATTTAATCTAATCAATTTTTGTAGATTAGCATAAAATTAATATAGTCTATAGGCACAACAGGAAGAAAAATACCTACACTTGATGAAAATAGTAAATGCTACTCAAACCAGAGGAATCAAGCCAAAGGAATTATTTCAGAAATGGATAGCCAGTTGATTTTGCAATCAACCAGTAAGTAGTAGCAATGTACTTTGTATTACTATTAGAAACAAAACCATAACTAACAACAAGTTGTTTCAAAACTGCAGACTGAAAGGTTAAAGCTAACCATAATTTTTGCATATTATTATAGTACCAAACTTCAAAATGCATAAAAAATGTACATGGGCAAATGAAAATACTAGCCTCACCTACATAAAATAGATGAGCATTTACATCTGACACATTAATATCCTGGGATCTTAAAAGCAGTGCTTTCAAGAAGTAATAAATACAGTATTTTGTTCCGTAGGATAAATTGTTTTAATAGCAGACAATGAAGTACTTGGGGGTGGAAAAGGGAGGACTTCTATTATCTGATGCAAAAATATTGGTCAGTTCCTGCTTTTTAATGCAACATTGCCCCCACCTGGACAAATGCAGTTTGGTTTATAGGCTGGCATTAATACCATAAAACTTTGTAAAACAGTGTAAATTCCACTTGGAAAAGAGTCACAACAAACTTCTCTGTGTGCAGTATACTTTTTCTTTAAGCTAACCTGTCTTTTAATTGAGTAGTTGAAAGTCTTCTTGATATTTTCCTGAAACATATGATAGCTCCAGTACTCACAAAAAGTTCTTTCATGTTATACGCTTACTCATTCCTGCAGAAAAATGAACAATGCATTTTTCTACAAACAAAACTGGATAATACTAAGGGAAATATACTGCTAGTTTCAAGGAAATATGTATACTGCGTATGCATATTGTGTGCATATGTAAAAGATGTATGCACACAGCTTATATAGAAAATGACAGCTCTTTTGATTCTAGAAACCTCTATACTATGCTTTCAGATCAAAAATAGGTAAAATTAGAAAAGTAACATATTTTAGTGAATAGAGGACCTTGTCTTTATGAATAAACATGGACAACTGGATTTGACCAGCTCTTGTAACAAGCAACTTTCTTTCACAATGTTCTTTGTACACCTCAGAGTGATCGACAACTCCAGAAGATCTAAAAATGGTCCTTCGTATCTTTAGAGTAATTAAATGATAAAGACCCCTGAAAACTTAGTATCTTCCCTGTTTCACCCAGAAAAATCTGTCTTAACTACTTATATATGCAGTCAAGCTCCCTATAACAAAGCTTCTGAAATGACAAGAAAAGGAGCACTAGAAGTTAAAACAGGATCTTCTGAGAGCACCAGAAAATATTAACATATTTATAAAAAGGCACATAGAAGTGTCAAACAGAAGGAAGCAAGCGCAAATTTAGCACAACGTAAGTGGAATACACATTACATGCAGAGACAATGCTCCTGGATGGTGCCGAGCCTTTGCTCTGGTAAGTATCTAATATCAAGACATTGCCAGCATCAAACCATGGGTCAATACTTAATTCCTTCCAGAGAGCATTTATTTTAGTGCCCCCTGGTGTCAATATTATCCCTTTTATTATTTAACTGGCATTAGAATACTAAGGAAAGAAGTATTCCTCAGAGTTAAATTATTCCGGTAAAATCTTTTTGCAATGCTAGATTGCCTTCCATGTGCCCAGCTCCACTATTTGACTAAGCAAATAACAATACCTGCCAATACAGCCAAGACACATTTGGAACATCTCACGTAGATGCATTAGGCTACGATTGCACTTCTGTATCAGAATGTAAAACAGATTTTGTGGCACTAATAAAACTTTTCTAGTGTTTAAATTCTGGTACCCAAATGCAATAAAACTATTTCCAAGTAAAATTTGTTTTCCTGACATCACTGGTGGGTCGCCAAAATAGCCGTGAACCTTTGCAGCAGGAAATATCCTGCTCCACCAAAGATACCCTATTCTTTCCAATGCTTTCATTACAGTGAGCTTAAATCTGAGAGTGTTCAAAGAAACAGTCAAATAAATTGAATGACATCATCTGATGATCGAACCTGTTTCTGCCAAAACTTTTCACGTTAGGTTTAGTTTATAAACAGATAGGCCCACTGTGAATACAAGGTTAATGGTATCTCTCTCTCAGGTCTGCTGCACTTCACGGGCAGTAGATGCTGTCCTCCCATTATTTATGATTTCACCCAAGCCCTCTTAATACATTACACAGTGGGACTCCCTGTAGGGGAGTACCCTCTGGGCAATCCCCGTTGGGCCCTGGGCCCACTGGGGACCCGCAGCCACGGCGCCCGTCCACAAGGTGCATGGAGCTGACGCAGCCCAGGGCCTGCGCAGACAGGACTGTGCCAGGCAGCAGGGAGATCTTCCTTAAGATCCTGACTTAGGAGGGTATTTCAAAGTGTTAAACATGCCAATTGCTTCAGAATATACAATTATATTCAGCATTTTTCGAAGAATGGACCAACTAACCACCAAAAAAGGTCATCGAGTGCTAAAAGGTCAGTAAACTTGCCAACAAAAGTTGGTTTAATAAGTGCTGAATTTTCCCTGAGAAATTGGTCAGAAGCCATGAAAGACAAAGACCTGCAACTCAGGACACGTGCAGAAAACCATCTCAGGTAATAGCCGTATCTATTTCAGTGACATCTGGGGTCAGGCTTATTTTCTCACATTTCTGATATTTATGCGAGAGCCTCATCATGAAGGATCAATCTTTATTTTAAGATCATAGAAGCATTTTGTATTTGTCAAATGTTGCAGGAGCCCTGCTGATCAATCGCAATAAAACAATCAACTCCTGACGTGCCTTCAGCACTGCAGCAATGGCAGGAATCAACAAAGGCAGGTGGCACGAACCGCGAGGCAGCGAAGTAAATGCAATAAACTATCATTTTCCCAAATGCCTTCTCAAAATCAAAAGGTAACGTACACATTTCAGGTTTGGCACCTCTGAGGGTTCCTACAACGAAGCACCGAACCACAAAGGTGAGGACAGACGTTTGTCTGGCCCCACACTCCCCAAGCTGCACCCCACCTGTGCCGACGTCTGGTTTTCTCCTTTCCCCACAGCTATGATGTGGCTCCACGCGGCAGCCCTGGTAGGGCAGAAGGAAGGACCCAATGGGCTTTGTTTCCTTCTTTTTTAAGGAAGTAGATTTTCAGAAGATGCTGATTTGTTGAGACCGAAGCTTTTCACAGAAACACTGTGGCTTCAACTGAATTTTTCATGAAAGATACTTCCCAGGTCAAGTCCTAACTTCCAGCTGATCTCTGAGATTGATCTGAGGAGAGCTGAGACCAGAGACTTCCGTGTCCCGTGAGGGCTCTCCAGCTACTGAACCAATCTCTTCCCCTAGACTGAACAAACACAGAATAGCTGCAAAAGGAGAGCTTGTGAGAAACTGGCCCAGGAAGCAGGAGTAACGCCAGGTACACCACTTGACAGACAGGACCCTAGGTGCTTATTTGCACCTGATTTGTGCATAGCAGGGTGTCAGATCTTCCCGCTAAACTTTAAAAGACCTTTTGTTATCTAAACTGGGTTGGTAGGGGTGGTGGGGCTCCAAAAATCACTGGAAAATAGGTTGTGGTTACTTCCCGACTCGGACCCTGATGGAGGTCTCTCGTGAACAGGACAGGAGATTGTAAGCTAGAACTGCTTATGGCTCCACTTTCCAAATTACAAAACATAGCCACAGCCTCACCACAGAAACAGCAGGCGTCTTAGCACGCAGTGCATAATGCAATACCTTGAGATAATGCAGTAAACCTCAATCTTGGGCTCGGTTTCTATCTGAGCTGTCACAGGTTTAAGATGACATAAGAAAATCAGTATTTGTATCTTAGCCTGGCCATATGACAGCACTGTATACATCTGTAATAGTGATTTTTAACATTTTGAGCAGAAGAGTTTATTTAAATGTAATACCAAGCGAACGGGCAGAGTGCACAGTGCTGTGATTCACAAGGGTGCTCAGCCTAGCAATTTATCTGCAGGACCTCTCTGACCACGGAGATAATAGACACTTGCTTAGGAAAAGTATTTGTTTTAGATCATGTTGACCATACTCATTTACATGTCCACTACATAGATGTTATACGACATGAATTATTTATGTAAAACACTGACTTGCCATAATTGCAATATTTACATTTAATATCAGTTCAGTGCTTTGCACATGCCTATTGAATATTGAAACCCTAAAATACTGATTTCTATGTCAATGGTGATTCTTCGTGTTAGCTATTTCATTTTTAGTATTTAATAGACTGAAAACAACAGCCCTGCTTAGGAAAACAGTCCATATTGAAAAGAAGTGCCAGAAGTTCTCTTTACAGCCCGTCTTGTACTGAGGTCATCTAGAACAGAAACTGTACCTATAAAAATGTGGATTATTATGCAATATTGGCAATTTAATTCTATACCAGTTTCTTACAGAAATAAACCCACTTCATGTAGATTAATTATCAAAAATGAAAGTCATAAAATCAGTGTTCTAGATGTGACTTTTTAATGAGAGGTCTGAGTAACAGTCTAAAAATAATTTTTAAAAAATTGCAATACCCCAAGTATTTTTGCCTATGATCTCTTGTTGATACCAGCAAATCCTTGTAACTAATATTCTTCGAAGAGCAAACAAAGCATGTAATCGAGTGTTTGAAACAAGCAAAACACTAGTCTTACAAATCTATTTTTTTCTAATATTCAGGTGCTGTTGATGTATTTACTGACAGCTACTGCATTGTACTACTTAGCACATAAAACACCCAAGCTGCACATTTCTGCAAAATTCTTGAATGTTTTTCATATCAAGTAAATCATTTCAAGAAAGAGACTTGAAATTCTACTGAATAATTTAATAAAAATCACACCGAGTACCCAATCTTCTGATTCTATTATTCCATTATTCTATGGAGTTGTTACATTAGATTTATACCCAAATTACTGGCAGAAGCAGAAGTAACCCTTTAAACACTTCTTTTTCACCAAAAGTGAAGTTGCTTTTCCTTATGTTCAGGGAAGAGACTAAAACTATCCAACAGAGGGCTCCCAGTAGCTATTCAAAAGCTTAATTGAGAGTCAAACACATGAACTCTTAACATATACATGCAAATCAGCATGCTGTCATTTTAACAACCTATTCTGTATGCACTATAGGCACGCCTACACCCAAATTATAAATTTGTAAAAGCACACAGTAAAATCACCCAGGAAGTTCCTTGTGCTAATTTGTATTCTACTGAAGTAAGTTAGCACAGCTTCTTTAAACTGCGGAAAATGAGTATATTTTTAAATAGTCTTCATACAAATGCAATTACATTTTTTTTTATTACTTCTTCACATGCACTTGAGAAAAATGCTAATAAAATTGTGCGTGGAGCACAGTTTGGCTGCCACCTGCCTATCAGACAGGGCAAGAGGCATGGGCAGAGACTGCAGCCCCAGCAGGCACTTGTGCACTCAGAGAAAGGGCTCCTGCAAGGGGCTGGTGGGAAAGGAACAAAACTTACTCAATACACTTGCTAAGAGCTGGGTCCCGAACTACTTGGGACATCAGCAGCTGCTCAGACAGAGCCAGACCAAGGCATGGTTAACACAACACAGTGATGGAGACTGGCCAGTGAACAGGAGGCTTATCTTGCACCCCAGTGAGCACAACCAGGCTAACCTTGTCATCCTGTTCTTCCACTAGGAAAGAAAGGGTTAGGTCAAGCTGATCTGAGCACCTATTTGCTAAGAGCCAATCTACACCTGACAAACTTGATCTAATCAAGACGTGAGGCTGGACCATTTCAGGAAGAAGGTATTTCAAACTGGGTTAATCCTTGCTTTCCTTGTTGAGATGGCTACGATGTGGAGCTGCTGCCTGCAAGAGCTTCTATTTATATACGTCAGCCGTGAGTTCTCCCAGCAATATTATACCCCTCACTGTTTAAATGCCTTGATTTTACGTACAGGACATCTTAATACATTGTGGTGTATCTTGTCTCAGCAACATAAGCTTTGATTTCCTGTAGGCTACACACTGTCTTTTTTTGCAAATGTAATCAAATGTCACAGTCAATACAGAACCATGTTGGTGTGCCCTACCTGTTCAAAAGAAACCTCATAGGATATTACCTATCCAAAGACAATGTGATCAATAAGTCAAAGCTATTATACAGCAATAAATTAACATTAGTATTTGATTGGTTTAGTAAACTATTCACCACAGATGAATATAATACATAAATTATTGTACAAGAAGCTTTTAAAGATTTTTTACAGTATTAAAAAGAAATTACATATCTGTAATTAAATGCACTCTGCAGTCTCTGTAGATGTACTAGCTTTTTTAAAAAAACTTTTGAGAACCTTGAGAACCAATTTGTTTCCCACAACAGCTTCTGAGCCTATGATAATACTCATTTGCTTTCCTCCACATCTTTACATCCAACTGTGAAAATACATACCTGCAGTCTCTTTGCACATGCTACAAAAGTAATCTAATACATATCCTCCACTAAATATCTGTGATTAACTCCTCCAGAACTAGTTTTGTCCTTTTACAAATGCAGGCTTTTTGATCAAAGTCCTTGGAGGTGAAGTATAAAAGCTATATTCTGCTATGCTACACACCACACAATTAGGTTTGTCTTGAAATTTATAGTAACGTCTTTGGTGATTTTATTCACACTGCTTTTATCTGCAGCGATACTACAAAGCATGTGGAATGTAATACAAGTGGAGAGAAATGTGTGGTATTTGCAATCATATTCTTGCAATGCTAAATTCTACAGATTATTTTTTTTTAATTTTTTGGCACAATACAGGACTAGAAGCACCCTGACCTAACCTGAACTGAGCTGAGTTTGATCACCTCTCATGTTCAAAAAGTCCACTTTCAGGCTAGGGTGTCTGGGTGCATGAAGGCACTTGGAATATATAATCTATATTACAATTTTATGCCATTTTTCTTAAAAGTAGTGAACACCCTCTCAACCCCCAACCATCAGAGCTGAGGTTTGGATCTGAATTTCAAAAGCAAAATTAGATTTCAGTTTTTGCAAGTGCCCTTATTTAAAATACAGCCATTCTTAAACTAAAATCTAAAGTGCCTTTGGAACAGAGCAGTTTGAAAACAATATCCCATTCCCCTTAAACTGGAGATAAAGATATAGAGGACCTTTGGAAGAAACCAGAATAGCCTGGCATGCAAAGTTACATGCTGTTTTAAAGATTAGATCTTTTCTCCTTATGCAGCCATCATTTTACTAATTAAGTCCAAGAGTACATATATTGAAACGAAGCCAGCAGTGTAACAAAAACATCAGACAAGCTCTAATCCTTTACTTACCACAAGTCTCCATCTTCAATAGTCTTATCATTTGGGGCTCCAGCGTGCCCATAGTGTAGAACAGAAGAGTTCTCCCCACTGATAGGTAAAAAGAAAATTCAGCATAATTAATGCAAGAAGAAACATTAAAACACACAACATGAGAAGGAACATTGTAAATGTGGCATTGTAAACATGTAGACATCAGTGACTTGATATATTAAGCATGAAATTTTGCAGTCTGTGAATACTGCCATAGAATCTGCCAAGTCATTGGCTAAGATAACATATTCTGCATCTCACTCAGCTGAAATAGGTACAGAATAGGCGTTTTGCTATTCTGGCTGCAAGATGTGACCTTTCCACAGAAGGAACTCGGCACAGTTCATATAAATACTTCCCACATCCATGAAAGTGTCAAGGAAGCAATTATGTAAGTGTAATTTTTCAACCTGTACCCATTTATTTCATTCTGGATTTTTTTTTTAATTATTGATACATTTCCCTACTTAAGGTTAAATATTCTGAAGCATAAAAGACAAGTTTCCTCTGGAGAAAAATATGAAGTGTTTGAAATGCTTTACGAGTTATTGGGGCTGGAAAAAATCAGCTGTCCAAGTAAACAGTTCCAGTTCACCTCTGGCATGGCTATGCGTGATCTCTGCTGGAATGAATTCACTGCACACTGCTAGGGGAACATTTGTGATGTGTAATGTCAGCAGTAATATCTGGCACAAAACCCATCACTATTTTCATCTCTTATTAAAATCACCTTATAAAGAAAAGATTTTTATTCCTGAAAACCCTTTAGACTAAACTGCTGATTCACAGGAATAAAACATCTCCAGAGAAAGATGGACTTTGTTCTGCACTTCTAAAGCTCCGTGATCCATTCAGTGACCTGTATTTGGTCTTGGCATCCCTCTCTTGTCTACTGTTATTCCTCCAGGTCTAGCAAACGTCAGTTAAAAGACAGGTAAAGATCTCAGGCTCTACCTATTTTCCTTTTACTATTCTCCTCAGACAGATGTTCTCTCTCTTCAAAAAGCTAGAAAAATTATATCATATCCAAAAATACATGTGTTGGAACAGGGTTGCTGTGGCACCACTCTGACCCCTCAAGATTACTTGCCAGTCTATCTCACTCTTTATCAAAGCCGTATTGGTCATCCTGCTCAAATTTAATTCTTTCAGTTATGATGGCAGAATAGCTTCCTATTTTAGGTGGAAGAAATCAGAGGCTCAATTTCAGTGAATCTTGATGTACCTGACGTCAGTGTGCCATCTGACATACATCTCATATTAGACTTCCGATACGTGCAATTACGAACCCAGTAAATATGCACTGTATCCAGAAAGAGCTTACCTTCAAGATACATTCACAGTACTTGTGATCATTTAGATATATAACTGACCATTAATTCATTCAAATATAACAATTCCATAAGCAAGGATTACGGAGGAGAAAGCAGATGCCTTCTTAAATTTCCAAAGGCTCTCAATCCAAAGGGCTGGATCATGTCAATAATTTCAAAGTAGTAACATTTTATCTCTATTTTTTAGCAAGTAGGAAATCAGTACATACTAAGGCAGTGAGGGACAACATTTCAGAATCGTAGGAATGATTTTCTGATAGGAAGTGTATTTCTTATACAACATTGAAGGGAAAAATTAAAGTTGCTAAATCAAGAGTTAAAAAAAAAACACACAATTAAAGCTGTGACAGATTTGCTTTGTAATGTTAGTCCAATGGCGTAAGCACATTTTTACAACTGGCTAGTAGCTGGCTGCTTTTTGCTTCCTGGCTGCCTGAGCTGAGAACCTACTCTGTCATGCAGATAACTAAAAACAGCCCCGTAAAACCTGCATACAAGATGAAGACACAAGTGAGCCTCCTTCTGAGATTTCCTGTCTCCTGGGCATTTGTGGAATAGTTCCTTTTGGCCACAATTGCAGCTTTCCATGCCAGGACACGTTCAAACTTAGTTTGCTCTGCACGAAAAAAAATTATAACTGGACAATAGAGTGTAATCCACGGAAAGGCCTTCTGTGTCAGGCTACATGTATGGCAAGAACTGGGTTTCCAGCCATAGCCTTCTGCTTCCACAGGCAGCTGACAGCAGCACAGACAGCTCCTGCCTCTGCTGTAGTCCATCAGCACTGACAAGAGGATGCAGCATCACGTGCTGCCTGAGGAACTGCTTCCCAGGTGGAGAGCTATGATTCAGGGGAGGCAGGGAGGGAGCACTTGGAAGCAACTGGAATGACCTTGGTGCTATGTGTGCCACTGTTTGTGAATCCACATGCTTGGTTTTTAAGGAAAAACACAAAAATAAAACATTCCCCTACGTGGCATCCACACACATGCTCCACAGCAGCTTGTCAGGATTTTAGCTAGATATACTATTCTTTATCTCTTTCTAAAAATAGGGATAAAGGAATAGAAGCAGATAGCATATGCATGCATTTACGATCAACTTAAAAAAAAAATTATCATGAGGCTTAAGGGCATGACTTCATGCTAACATATTTGCAGATAACTTGTTTACTTATCATCATATGCTGGCACTCTCAGTGTTATATATCATACCAGCTGCATAAACAAGTCATATATTCAAATATGAGCACTGCACGAACGTTTTCAACAATTGGCATTCCAAATACAAAGATGAGGGATTTCCTTTACACAGTTTAACGTAAAGGTTTTAGTTTACAAAATATTTCTGTAAGGTTCGGCACCAACTGTTACAGAAGATGCATGAAAATCTGTTTTTCTCTGCCGTTACTTAAGCATTAAGCAGCACAATCTTTCTTGGCATTGGAAACTCCCTATCTTTCATGCAAATCTTGGCTCTGTAGCATAAATGGGATTGTACCACAGAGAGAAGCAGCTGGTGTGGAAGACCAGATACCCACACCATATGCATTTCACTGTTTTTGTCTGAGGCAATCGGGGTGAGAGATCTGTTTACTTCAGGCTGGCTCTAAGCAGGCCCCACGGACTGAACGCCCGTTAGCAACTGGGGCACAAGAGAGCTGCTCCCGAAAGCTTCCCCAGTTGTTTGTCACCCAAAAGAAACCCACAGCGTGCACTCCATGACTGGTCCCCGGCTCAAACTGAAGCCCCATAGGAGAGCAGGCGGGAGCTCTCACCTCAGAAAGGCAGGGTTGGCCTGGGTTACTGCACCCGTGTGGCCACCTCCGGCCTGCTGCTGCCGGGAGGTGCACGTCAGACCTCCCTCACGGGAAGCACCTTTACCTCCGCCTCAAGATGGAGGCAGGGAAGACACTTTAGGAGCAGGGCCACAGAAACTTCACTGCAGTGATGTGTACCCACAAGATAAATGTTGCAGCTAACCAGGAATTGCTTGTAACGGTTGGCTGACTTTCAAGGGGGCTTCAGAACAATTAAAACAACCTCCCTCCTTCCCCCCCTCCAGCACTGGCAAAGCCAACAAGCCTTCCTGTAAAAGCTATTTCTTTTCTTTCCAAGGAGTAACGGTTGAAAGGCCTCGTATCAGAGTGCCAAAGCTGGGGTTTCAAATGAGGTGCTGTGGGGAGGTGCTGACCACGGGGAGCTCCGCTGCCTTCCTGGAGGCCAGCACACCTTCGAAAACCACCACATGTGGGGATGTCAGTGCCTGCCTTCAGGCAGCCCAACTGAAAGATACTACAAGAGTTTTCTACATATCTATTTTTATTCCTTTAATAATTTGCATCTAACTGGTGCCAGACATGTTTGTTGCAGAAAGAATTACGTGAAGCAGCAGAAAAGCTGCAAATTAACACCACTGAGAATGTAAACGGGAGGAAGAGATTCAGATTGCTAGGGAAGGAAAAAACAGGCCTCAAAATACATTTTAAATCAGAAAGCTCTGAAAACGAAGGAGCAGAAGAAAGAAAGAAGAAAAATGTCAGCAATATTTTAAGAACAGAATTAAATTGAGTATCAAACATAAGAAAAAGTGCAGCTATTAGCTCTACATTAAGATCTAAAGAAAAACCAATAGACCATGAACTAAACAAGCAAACTATTTCCATCAGGTTTTAAATAATAGAGTCAATCTAGTGGGAAGCATTAACAGCCTTCTCTCCACTTTTTCATTTAAGAGATTAAATTTTTTAAAGTTGGATTGAAAAAGGAAAAACATATTCAGTAAGTACCCTAACCTTATCCAAAAAGCTTTATTTATGATGATCCTCAGACAGCGAAACATGTTTTATTGGACTGCATTATTTGTAATCACTGGTATCACCTGGTGAGAGCTGTAATCTGCCTAGAGACATCTATCTAGAAGATCTGAACCTACACCTAAGATGGCACAACATCAGGTAGCAGCTGATCACAGCCTCAGTGGTGGTTGCACAGATGTTGGTGCCTTGTCACCAGTGGGTGCCATCCATTGTAGGGTCACAGGATGCACCATGCGTGTAACTTAACCTTTCTTTTCCTCTCTAAAAATGGCTATTTGGTACACTAAGGCACTGCAATGAAAAGTTCATTAGCATTTAAACACTACTATGAAGTCAACACTTTGGAAATTAGTATTAAATATATCCGATTACATTTACCAGTACTACTATTCTTATTTAATTGCACTTATACGACATCTGTTTGCACTTCAAACCACTTACAAGTTGACAATGTTAGAAAGCATTGCTAACTGCAGGACTAACCTAGCTAGGTGATGACCAATAGTAACACTAACACGTGTGTTATTATTCTTAACTGATTGGAGAGTGAATATATAGAAGTGAATACATAAAGCGTACTTGGTCACACCAACTATTCAGTAACTGTCTCCTGAAGAGTGCAAACACTGGACCAAGACAGCAATAAATGCATGCACTCAAAGCGTACCAAGTGATTTCTGCCTGAAATACAGTATTGATTACTCTTGTTTTCTGGTTTAGTGAGCATCTTTCTTAAAACCTGAATAGCAAACATATTTTAATTAAAAACATGATTCTCTTCTATGGAAATTATTATCAGGCCTGTACCTAAAAAGAAAGATCCTGTCAAAATATCACACTTTTAAGTGCTGGGAAAACAACAGAACTCAGCATGAATAGAATAATACACAACTATTCAAAAACCCTAATTGCAAAAGCTATTTTTAATCTCAAATGTAGTTAAGTGTAGTATTTACAATGACATTTTCATAGTAATTAAAAATGCCTATTACTTTTGCCATTATTATGCTAATTGAATTAATCAAATAGATCTACTTTCATTTCATTAAGTCCTAGCCTAAAATGGTTAATTTTATTCATTCTTACTGCATCATTCAGAATATAGCAATTTATTGACAAAGGCCTTTTTACTGTTTTTTGTTTGTTTGTTTGTTTTTAAATCCAGTCTATCTCCACTTTTGACAGTAGTGGTAGGATACAACACCATCTCCCAGCTAAATAACAATAACCCGCCATATCCCAGCAAATCAGGATACTGTTTGGATTTCAAGGCATTTCAAGGTCGCAAAGGGTTTCTACAGGTTTAGCTATATTATCCCTGTTTCTAGCTTCTGCACCCAGATCAGATCCTGCAGCCCAGGTTCTGGTTTGCTGTAAGTAAATGGGAAACCCCTATGGCTGTGGAAAACCGTACACAGAGACAACTTAGCTTTACCATCTCAGCCTGTAACAATACCATAGAGGTGAAGTCTCACTGCAGTGTCACGTTAATTCTCAAGTTACATGATGGTACTTAAAACAGGGAACTTTTTCCAACGATTTAGATGCACAATTTGCCATAAAACTGCTCATACTGCAATTTTGCATATAAATTGGAAAAACTGCATTTACAAATAACCAGTTGAGTAAACAGCAGAAAGAAGCAGAGATGCTAATTGTCCTCATTACCCCCAAATCAATATAATATTATAGTCGTTATCTTAAAAATTATGTTTTACAATAAACCCATGTGAATTCAGGCAAATGCTTGTGCATAGCAGTAGATCCACAAGTGGAGCATATATACCAACAGGTATGCCTCATCTGTCATATATATGTATGACTAGATTTATTCCAGTGAGTAAATAAGATTAATCTCCGCATACAGTAAATAGCTGTCCTTCACACATACCCTACACTGATCTCTTGAAATTCTTTGAAATGTTTTTAAATTCTTAAAAGTGTGTATTTCTACAATTGCAGGGAGAATTTTTATATTATTTTCTCAAATATAACAGCTTCAACACCAGCTGTTCAGCAAGAAGAGAGAGCGAGCATAAAAAACTTCAAAAATTCACCCCTGAAATTTAGTTTTAGTGCACCCTAACATTCTCAAAGAAGTTCGAAAGCGGTATGAAATACTTAAGGTCTAATACTTTTCAAAGAAAGTATTTGTGAACAACAGAGAATAGCTCTAAAGCCCTTCTTCATAACACTGTTTAATAAAAAAGCCAATTGCAGCACAGATGTGAGCATAAATGCAATCTTGGCAGCAACAGCACTCATTGTGGAATCTCTTGAGTCTAGCAGAATCTGTAACTGAGTTATTTCTTTAAGACACAACACTTGCCACCTTCCCTTTGCTTTTCCAGAGGAAACAGTTCAAGACTCACTCTGTTGGCACTCACAAACACATCAGATGCCAAAAAGGAACAATTTTACAAATATCCAGTGGGAAACAGACAATAAACACTGCAATAGCTCGGTATAAACCATCGACTTACCTGCCACAGATGCAAGTGTAGGAAGTATGGCGCATGCCACCTCGAGTATAGCAATAGTGCTGGAAAAGGCTGCAAAGAAAGAAAGATAGTAATTAATAATATATTCAATATGTTCAAAACTACCACAAAACAGGGAGGACAAGTCTTGCTTCAGTACAGCTGTGTTGTGCAAATCTGTGATCTTCCCCTGACCAAACAAGGGGAAAAAAAAAAAATTCAACACAGATCCCACTCCACAAGATAACATTAGCTGAAGTCCCTGACAACCTACAAAGAACACTGCAATACACGAGGGATGGAGAAGGGAAGCAGAGCAGCCGCATGCTCTTGAACATTACTCCTGTTGCAATGACATCCTGTTGGAGGAGCTGTTTGGCCTCAAAAGCACTGAAATATTTTCATCCTTACTGTCAAAGTCCCCTTCACATAAGGGCAGATGTGCCCAGAGCACAATTAATATAGGATTAGGTGCTTTAAGAGCTAAGAGCATATCATGGATTCTTTTATTCTTTTTGAAATATGCTCTAATTACAATCCAATTCCCTTTAATACTGAATGGATTTCAAAAACTCATTTGTTGTAATACTGAAATCATTTCATTAACACAGAGTGATAATGGTGCTTTTCAAAGAACAGAGATGTTGTGATTTTGTCCTTCTGCAGAAGCAATCCACAGAACACAATTCAAGTTCTTTGAAGGATATTAAAGACATTATATGCTTGTAAGTCCAAACCAGATTTTAGAATTACATAAAATGACAGTATTTAAAGAGAAACGAAACAAAACATAGAAATATATCACACATGGAAAAATAAAAGTCTACATTTAAGGGCATATGTATAGGCAGACGCATTTTACAAGATTTCTGCTCAAAATGTTTTGGTTTTACAAGTCAGAAATACTGATTTTTCATTGCCCCAGAAGCCAGTAACTGCAAAGAGTAGGTCAAATGACAGAGGACCTAAGAATAAACTCTGACACAGTGAGAGCATAGCAGAGAGAGAAATAAATTTGGCTAATGAAATGTATCATCTAAATCATCATTTGCTGTGGTGCAGACAGTTCTTCACCAAACAGACATGTCATATGGAGGTGAAGTTACAGGTCTGCTCCTTCCTAGCACACTTGCAGACAAAGTTTATTCTACACAACATGATACTATGCACAAACATTTTGCAAAATAACATATTATACTGTTATATATGTATAGTTATGTTCTAGGAAGTAACTTTTAGCGTATTTATAGACCTTTCACACTAAATGATTGGATAAACTATCTCCTCTAGACAGCAACTTTCAGTAACATTCTAAAGAGCTTTAAAAATGAAATAATGAAGGTTGTAAACATCCTTCCATCATCTCTGATGCAGGGATAGGAGTGTTTATTTTTCCATATGACAACTGATCACATATTCATGGCTGGAATTTATATGAAGCTGTGCAGTAGAGTAACAGTAGTCACCTTTTGCAGTACTCCCAATTAGCAGTAAAAAGTAGTAAATAAATTAAGACAGGCTTCATATAATCCAGCTGTTGCCTGAACTTTATTTCCGATTTCTAAAAAAAGTAAACCTGCCTGTTTCATCAAACATTATGGACTTTCTTTTAAGAGTGAGTAGTTGTAGTTGTTTATGTGATTGAGCTGAAGACAGTGTAACTTTGCCAGGTAACGAGTCTTCTGCTACATGTAGTAAAACTACTCACACTGCCATGAATTTACTTTTTCAGGCTATGACTCATCAGACACATGTTCAAGCAGCTGGCAAGAAATTCATCAGTGCTATCAGAGACAGCTAACATCCTTGTATAACATGTCCAAGATAAGTGAAGGATCGCATATCCCTTTGATGGTAAATGTTGGCTTTTCAAAGCTAAAAGAAGCACAGATGCAGAATTATAGAAGCTGCCAGTACTTTGTAGTTAAAATCCTCATTCCACTGAAGTCAGTGCAGATCCTGCCGCTAAACTTCATTACACCAGGATTTCACTGTCTACATGCTATGAGAATCTTTATCAAAGAATCCAATACAAAAGTGAAAGTCTGAAACAGTTGGATAGCATATCTTTTCAGCTGGTGCTCCACATATATTGCAAATACTGCACCTTGAACTTTGCTTGGTCTATCTGATTGGAGGATACATGTATGTTTAGGCAGTTTTATGTTGGTGCTGGATGCTTTGCCATGAGTTTTTAAAGCAGCCAACACAGATACAAGAGTTAAGGACCTCTTTCTTTTCTCCTTCTTTCATGTGTTTCAAAGCTTTTCTGTCATGTTTTATGCAGTATTTCCCCCGAGGCTGTACATATTACTTATCATACACATACTATCTCACTCATGTATACAGATCAGCCATTGGTGTACTTGCATGTCAGATGTTACCTTTTGAACGCACATCGATTTGTTTGACATGGCATGTTCTTTTCATTGCTTTGAAACAATATTTTTTCCCTTTTTCTTTTTAAATGTAGGAGTACATCCCAGTTTTGATACAAAAAAATACCATAATCTTTAACTGATTGACAGTATTTTTAATGGAGTTTAAAGTTTCAAAAAAACTGTGTGTCTGTGGTTTTTTTTCCCCATTAATTTAAAGAAGAGCGAACCACCCCTCATTTACTCAAGTGTATCTCACATGAGCACTCTTGCCCCCCAACACTTGCAAATTTGCTGAGGTACATTTTCATTTTATCCCCACTGCTCTGCCAAGTCTTGACAACATGGGTTCATCATCATTAGAAGTAAGAGAAAAGCATTTTTGAGATGTTAAGGAATATTGCATACATCCAAACAAACCTCCAAAATGCTTGAAAAATCACTTTCACCGATCCTCCTAAAAAGCCATTGAAGTAAAATCTGCTACAATCTTTCTGACAAATTACACGAACCACTCTGACCAATGATGCTTGTGTCGTAAGATCATCTACAGTCCAGTTTCTGCTGCTGTCTAATGCGTTCTGACAGCTCCAACCAGACCTGTGCCAGGAATGCAAACTGAATCCAATAAAAAAGTTTAATGTTAACAGTTTTCCTAACTTGAATAGATTCATGGAACAAAGGCATTTAAGGCAGGAGGGACAGTAACAATCTATAACGACTTCCCTCACACTTCTTATTTCCAGATATTCCTCATCACTAAAATAAAACATATTCACATATACTCCGCCAAGTGTGATTTTTATTTCCCCAAAGAAGTAAATAAGTAATGTCTAATCTGCATTCTTGTTGTTGGCTCTTCTCAGTCACAACAAATATTCAGACCACCACGTTTTATACTTCTCAACTATTCACTTCCAAAACCAAGATAATTCTAGATCAGGAAGCTTCAACTTCTAAATAAAAATCCAATTAAGTAATGTGGTCTGTGTGCTGCAAAAGAGGTAAAAACTGTAATTGCAGGGAATGCATTAAGTATGAAGAAAAAGAAAGAGAAGGAACAGAAAGTGGTGAGAATATCCAACAAAACACCCAAATTGCCCAATGCATGCCTCAGTGGCATGTCATGATGCTCCTGCTTCCCAAGCTATGCATCCCTGGTAACTACAGAGAGGTGCTGCAGAACAAGGTGAGCTCTTTGGAGTAGAGGAACAGTTCTTCATTCAAACATTTCCTATGACAGATGACCAAAACCTCTAAATAACCCTGCTCATTATTTCCAGACACTGGAGCCACTTCAAGAACACCTGCTGGATACTGGTAGCTCAGAAACTAGTTGGTTTTTTTTTTTAGACTATCAGAGAGATCGGCTGTCATAACTTTCCTTGTGAAGCATACAATACACAGAAGAGTCAAGGACGCTCTTGGGTCAGTACCTCATTAAGATGTTTGTACTGAAAATACATTTATTTATATTTTTTTTTTCCACAAGTGATCACTCACTGGTTTGAGAATGTTTCAGATCCACAATAATTTCCTCAGCGAACCTTTGAGAAAGTTGCTTCCTAATAAAAAGAAACCTTTACACACTTCAAGAATATTATTCTTTCAACATAGCCCTTGAGACTTGCCTTGAAATGCAAGCAGGTGGTTTTGAACTATGAATTGAAACCACAGCAGCTTAAGGGAATTTGGTACAGAACTCGGAGGATTTTCTGTATTTTTTTTATATGAGTACAGTTGCAAGACACAGGTGAATATCTATTAGTTATCTGTGAACTGAATTACTTTTGAATTACAACTATATTGTGCCCTTATGCTTTTGTACAGTGTCAATATCAAGAATAGCCATGAGACAGGCTAAAAAACAAAGCTTTTTTAAAGAATTCATGAAAGGCCAAAACTTCTGAAGCTGTTCTAATTACACCAGGACTGACAGCAATTCTTTTGATCATTTAGACTTATAAGTACCTTCATACAAAGAAGCTGTAAAGCCCAAATAACATGCAATTGCTAAGCCACACTTGAAACAATTTGTTCACGATACCTGAAGTATTTCTACCTAGCACCAAACTAGGCTGGAAGAATTAACTGCACACACAGAAAGAGGAAGTGTCCATTATATGGGGTAGCAGCTGATCAGTGGGTATGTGCTCAAGGTAAGCAATGCTTTGTTTAGTCCCACACTAGACACAGTTAAGGTTCTTAAACACATGGCACTTCCCTTTGTTATACTACTTTCGTAACGTCACTCATTTTCCATGGGCAAATAGATGCTTTAAGGTTTAGCTTATCTAATCCTAATTGCATAGAGTTCACAACACAACACTGCAATATTGCAAAACGTGTCCAAGGTTGTTTCAACGCAAAAAAGTCAGAACTTCATTGTGAGAGAATGAAGAAGGGACGTGAAGAAGAAATACAGGTTACTATTTGCGAGCAAATGGCGGATTAAAGACTTTCATCTGACTAAGCAAAATTAGCACTCTGAGGTTTCTTCTACATCTCAGAGACAACGTCATTAAAGATTTTACAAAGGCAATATTATTATCTAAGTGGTCTATATGACTGGAAATTGCTTAGAATTGAACTTACTGTCCATAAACAACAGGAAAAAAAAATACTTCTCTGCACTGACTTCTAAAACCTAACTATTTATGCTACTTCTGATGATTTTTTTTTGAAATTCAAATCGTTGGCTGGGCTGTTTTGCCATGGAGTGGAGCTGTTGAAGCTTATTATTAGCCAGAAGTACTGAAATCAGCTACACTTTGAAGCATTACAATTTACTATTGCCCTAATTTGTACCATGCACAAGTAGAAATAATGTGAATTTTTTTGAAAAATGCTGATCGTTCCGAATTCCAACATCTAGACTCCATTGTCATTTTTTGTATGTTTTCTTCATCTAAGTTATTTTTATTTATTTTCAGCAAACTCGAGATAGTAATAGGTGCTTAGAAGAGAAAAATGTTATATGAGTTCAGCGGGGACAGAAGAACTGTTACTTTAGTAAGCAGGTATGACATGGAACTAGTAGAATATTAATGTAACTACAGTGCAGAACATCTATTATGAAATAAGGAAAAGCTGTGTAGAAGCAGCATAGAATTGAATGGTCTCACCTTGGTAATCAAAAATTCTTGCTGGTATTTCTAAATGTGCTACTTCTTTCTACTGAAATGGATGACAAGCCAGAACTCTGTAGGAACAGAGGGCAAGATTACCCCCAAATGCAGATATATTTTAGGCATACAAAATGACACAGATCAGAAGGGATGGCATTCCTTCAGGAAAGGAAGCCCACTAAGGCAGAGGCATTTCACCAGCCATTAGTGCTACCTGGAAACCAGAGACACATTAAACAGGAAGTCCATAAATAATACAAACCCCAGCACTGTCACAAATGTCATATATGATTTGCAATGATTGAAGGTAATTGATAATCTCAGTTCAAGAACAGAGAGTTTAGGTGAGGGGTAATTAGCATTTTAATTGTATAATTGGGAATTACAAATTACCTGTCTTACTTAGAGAATAATTGAGGAAATTATATGACATTAATTGATACTTCAGCTTTTTTGAAGAAACTACACAGGTTGGTGATTTTAGAAAAACTGGAATTATATTCTCTCTCTCAGACATTTTCTTTGTTTTTAAATTTCACAGCCATCCTTTTATTACAAAAGCTAACTATTCCATATGAAGCAAGCTTTCTCCCATCACTTTGCAAACCTAAAATTTATTAATAGATTTTTGGACAGGAAGCAAAGAAACAACATGATGCTATGATACAGCAGCAGTTTAATAACGTCTGTGAACTATCTCCCTTTTGCCACCCCAGAGAGATTGATAAGAGTTTCTTCTAACAGCTCTGTTTGAGTATAAATCCAACTTTTTTTTTCTAATATGACGAAAGGGCAAGCATTTTAAAAATGTAGTTTTTAAGAGATTCATATACCTACCTCTACTTGCTTTGTGTTTCATCTAATTCCACACTGATGTGACATTTCTCCACCCCACTCCAGAAATTCATCAAATTATGTACTATCACAGAAGTTCTGCTAACCCATTTCATTACCAACATTCACATGAAAACGTTAGTTACGTAAATGTTTAACGCCATACTCAACTACTTATTTTCCAGAAGCATGGCAAGACAACTGAACAGGTACCCTAAAGACAGGACAGCTGCCGGAGTGTGCTGTAAACACACCTTTCAATAAGTCAGTCTTGAAAATTACATTCAAGAAGCATTTTAAGAAAGTCTTCAATATGGTTGTCAAATTATTATTTTCACAAAACTCTTTCAACTCTACTTGGAAAATGCATCTGTCATTTGTCAGAAGAGACTTGTCTGCATAAAAAATGGCTGACATAGATTCAAATATTATGACAACTATTGAAATCCTTACAGTTACTGTTTGATAGAAATTAAGCTGATTACGGTATTCATAGTACCAACCTGCACAAATTTAAACATTAATTCTGAAAAACTTGCAAGTAAAGGTGTACATGCCTTTCTTTTCTTTCTTCTTCTTTTTTCTTTCTTTTTTTTTTTTTTTAAAAAAAAAAAGCCTGTACCAGCTTAATCTGCTCCAACTTTGTACTACACAGGTCTCTTCCATAGTTGGCAAGTCTGCAATGGGACTGTTACAGAGATAATACAAGTTATTATTACAAAGGATTTCATTAGAGCTCTAGTGAGTCAAAGAACTACCATTAGGTAACCACAGAAGAAGTAGTACAGGACTGTGATATCACCAAGGCTGCACCTATGATTAGACCATTGCAAATAATGAAATTAAATTGATTAAAGTAATTGTCCCTGCAGCTGATAGAGGTAACAGACTACGTATACAATTCTGGAATCCACTGCGACAGCAAGTGTAACAGACAGTCTTCAACAGCCCTTTGGTTGGGTGGTTCAATATTGGTATCAAGGGAGATCACAGTAGTAGAGCACAAGGTGGAAACCTTGTTATTCTACACTGTGCTAACACCACTTTCTGTATGTTGACTCCCCCTCCTGCCTGCAAGTCTGAAACTCCCCATCCATTGTGTTTAGGTAGCTAACACAGCAGTGTGATCTCTTTGTACAGCAGAAGGGAATTTTAAATGAGTTTTGAACCTTCACCAAACATAAATGGAGAACAGATCCCCACTACCATGCTGCAAAGCAATGATCATTAAGAAGGGTCTCCTTTTCATTTCTTCAACAACTCTGAAGTCCGTGCGCAGCCATGCACATTATAACAATAACAATGTAACAATGCAAAACCAACTTCTGCAGTGGTCTGAATTTCATACTTAATCTAATATTACAGAAAGAGATGGCATGAAATTTTCTTAGTCTCATTGCTCCATTTCCAACTCTAATAATTCTAGATCTCAACTGGCATATTTCAAATTAATTTTTTGTAGTTTAAACCTATTTATCAACAGCTAATTAATGAGGTCTAAATCCTTTGATGACAGAATGATTAAACTGCATTTTAACTAATCCATCTTTAATTAAAATGCTGCCAGCAAACCATTTCTGGATGTGTAAAAAGGACACATTTATAGATGCTCACTCTTTAACTATGCATTATGTAAAGCCAATAATTAGAAGAACTCATGATTTCAATTATATTTTAATTACTGTTACATATAAAACATGCTTTAATAGATGTAATGCAATACATTTTCTTTCTTTACAACCCACTAATCATTCCTATTGGGGTGACAACCAAATAAAGGGAAGTTTAATATATGCACTAGTACAGGAATCTTGTTTTAGCTTTGAGCCAATTCTCTCCATTCCTTCTTTGCAGAAGAAAGGTACTTACTTAATTATCTCCAATCCTAAAACTCAAATGAATCCCTATAAATCCCTGTTAAAACTCTAAAAGGAGATTAGCCGTAACTGACCATAATAAAGATAAATACTTCATCCTTATTATTAAACTTGTATGTCTTCACGATTTGTGAACTCAAAACACAAGGCTACTTAAAACCTGCTAGATAAGGAAAAAAATATAAGGTGACATCCGTACAGATCTTCCTACTTCTCTCCTCTTCTGGTTTTAGGAAACAACATGAGCCAAGAGATGCTCTAATTACTGCAGGTGCCACCAGCTTCATTTACTTAGGGTATCCCTTTTCCTCCATCTGGGAGGGAAGGGCGGTATCACAGAATCGTCTAGGTTGGAAGAGACCTCCAAGATCACCTAGTCCAACCTCTGCCCTAACACTAACAAGTCCTCCACTAAACCATATCACTAAGGGCTACATCTAAACGTCTTTTAAAGACCTCCAGGGATGGTGACTCCACCACCTCCCTGGGCAGCCCATTCCAATGCCTAACAACCCTTTCAGTAAAGAAGTTCTTCCTAACATCCAACCTAAACCTCCCCTGGCGCAACTTTAGCCCATTCCCCCTCGTCCTGTCACCAGGCACGTGGGAGAACAGACCAACCCCCACCTCTCTACAGCCTCCTTTAAGGTACCTATAGAGAGCGACGAGGTCTCCCCTGAGCCTCCTCTTCTCGAGGCTAAACAACCCCAGCTCCCTCAGCCGCTCCTCGTAAGACTTGTTCTCCATACCCCTCACCAGCTTCGTTGCCCTAAATATCACAATGTGATCATGACAGCCAGCTCCTTCTTGTCTGCATTAATGGGAGGCTGAGATGTGAAAATGATGGAAGTTAAACTGTTCTTTGCTATGACTAATTCAGTTTTTAATGCAAATACGGAACAAATTATTTCCTTCTGAATAATGGAGTGTACAGATAGTTGGTCAGGAACACTCAATATCCTGTAGTAATCCAGCCTTCAAAATTGCATGTTATTACAATAGGTATTTTTTGCTGAGACAACCTAACATTCAATAAATTACAGCTATTAAATATGTTTCTAAACTCTGCATGTTCCAAGTAGTAGTTTCACAGAGTAAATTCAGCCTTAGGGTTTCACTGCTTTCAGTGATCTGAATCTGGCATGAGGAAACTTAATAAGCTTATAGAAGAAACCTGGTTAATTTACCCATTAAATTGTATTTTACAAATAATCCAAAAATACACATTAGTTTATTTTTACTGGCTCAGACATATTAAATTTAATTTTCATAAGCTGATTTCTACTGTTTGGGTAAATTAATGAAATTGTTGGGTTTTCTTCAAGTTTTTACATTAACAAATGTTGATAGTACAATGTTTTCACATCACAGGCACCTATGATGAGGTCATTGAACGTAAGGATATTAAAATGCACAAGACTTAACGTGCTGCTTAGTTTGATTTATATGTATCCTCTCATTTCCTTTTTGTCTATTCCTGTTTATAGATCAAACTCTTGGCAGCAGGGACTACATTTTACTTCTTTAAAAAATGCACTGCACATTTATATCCCAATAAATAACAGAAACAACAGATTACTGTGAAGAATATATAACTATCTCTTCAAAAGAACATGCCTGGAAAGGTCATTTTGAATATTTAAGTATTCATACTTAACAGATGTGAGGAATAAATGCTGTTGTGGCAATGTGCTCTACCAAGGTTTATCAAAAACACTCCTTACTTTTTAAAAGATTACAATAGACATACCCTGAAGAAAAAACACTCTCAATTTTATTACATATAGCATACAATTGCTGTTCCAACACTTCATATCACCTGTCGTCCTAACCAGGATGCTGTTCTTACTGTTTCTTATAGTGCCTCCCAGTATGTGGCCATGAACATATATATTTAATGACAGCATGTACAATCATATTAAATGAGAAATATTCTAGAAGAAATATTCTAGCTGTTAGAGAAGTGCTCAGGAAGGACAGCAATAAGGCCAATACCAGAAATAGAAATAACATTATGATAGATATAGATATATGGAGAGCAGAAAGCAACTCCTTGTCTTATTTACAATTTAGTTTCCTGGTGTATTTAAATGCTAACTATAGTAAGCACTATTGCTTGAAGATGCAGTTCTGGACAGTAAGTGTTGACTTCCTTCTCTAAAAGGCTTGCTACTAAAGCAAGAACAGAGCACACAAATGCCAGCTGCATACCTGCTTTCACTCTGGGTAAGCCTAGCACACCGGTAACGTAGAAAGGGAGAAGATTCTCATTTGCTGCAGAGGATACTTTGCAAGACTCATGCCAGTTAGTTTTAGTTCCCAGAACGCAGAACCCTGAAACACCTCCTGGCTGTCCCATACACTTTCTGGAGTAGCACACCACCTTGCTGCTTCACTAGCAGAAACAATGCAACTAAACATTGAAAACCTGTATTCCATCTAATTAACTCCAGAGTATTACTGAACTTTTCTTCAAATTGCAGTTTCCTTTGTAGACCAAGAAATCAACAGCAACCCACTGCCTCCCAGCATCCTAGAGTAAGATGACGTGTTTGGTTGGGTCTGTTCTCAGATACTACGTCGTCAAAGAAAACCAAAGTTTTCCTGGCTTGTGCAGATAAATGACAGATCATAGATGTCCTTCTCTAATCTTTCTGTCCATGTTTCAAGGGTCCTGGTCATATAAAGTGAGTGAATAGCTGCCCAGAGGACTACACCATTTACCACAAATTACTTCTTTATGGAAGAATCAATTTTATAGTCTCCTGAATTTCAAACACTTGCCTCTTCAATCCAGTGGAATTACTCTTTTGAGAGCCAAGCCTGAGATAGATGACTCCAAGGATCTACTCTTGGGGCTATGAAGTATCTGTTATAAAAATCTAGAGAGGACTTATAAGTCTTTGAAAAAGACTCAGAGTAAAGAAAACATGTATCAACACTTTAACATTATATGACTAGAAGTGTCCAGATTAATCTGTTGAGCCTCCAATAACCTTCTGTCCCAACAGACTAGGAAGCTAAATTCAAGTTGGTCTGGTAGAACAGAAACAGAAAGCTTTTTCAAGGGACAGAGGAGGCTACGTTCCCCTGCAAACTCCCCTGGAAACTCCAACATACCTCTTTTTCTGCTCATTCAGGGAGAACTTTACAAAGCTGAATTCATGAGAATATAGTTTCAAAACCACGTTAACTAATTCCAGCTCCTGCGAACTCTCGGCCTATATACCACTTTCAAAGCAACTACTGTTACCAGGTATGGGGAATAAAATGGAATGCATTCAGTAGAGGTAATTCTAAAGGAGCTGTGAAGCACTTGCTTCCCTCCATACTGAGTCTGAAGCACAAATCCATAATACTGATCATGGTTCCCTTGGTCCACACTGCCAAGTAGGAATCATCATTCAGGTGAAAGCAAGAGAAACTATAGCCTCAACAGAACTTTCAACAATTTAAGCTGTCATGCAAGGCTTGACAAATCCACTTACCTGCTCATAAGCAACACAGAGAAAATTGCCCAGCTCACTGCTCATCAGTTTCTGCAGATCTACTGCTTTTATCAAAAAGAATTAAAACCATACGGATTAGGAAGATGACATCAACCAACTATAAACAAGCGTTAACATTTTACTGCATGTCTAAAACTCTGAGGATGTTTCAGTTACTCCACTCCTGGCATTGCAGAGCCTCCACTAGCAGTAAATAAAACAAATTCCACTACTTGGCCAACAGTGCAATTTTTGGATCTGTCCGAAAAAAAAGAAAACGTTTTGTCCTCATGCTGCATATATATGTTGGGCTTGAAACTGCTTGTGTCAAGATGTGAAACTGCACAACAAGGCTGTATCTGCTTGGAGGCACAGTCATGCTTTTGGACCAAAATGGCATCATCTATTCTCCTCCTATAGAAGATTTATTACCCACCAAACACGTCTCCTTCTCCCTGAAGAAAGATGAAGGCAAGCAGGAAAACAGGGCAACATGGAGGCAGTACGTGCAGGACAACAACTCCAAGACTAGCCCCACAAGGTCTATTGTGCTCCCTGATGGTGTAAAACTAACAAGCAACCACAGCCCTGAAGACAGCGGAAAAAATCTACATAGTCACACTGCCTTAAAGCACGCCCCAGAGTGCAGTGTCATGTCCAAGCAGCCATGGTTTGATCTATAGAAATTCTCAACGCTTATTTCTTGCCTTGCAAATCTCTGCAACAGGGATTTGAGCAGCTCCAACAGACGGCCCTGAATGCCTACCAGCTATGGGCAGTGGTTCTGACAGGAATATAAAAAGCGTTTTAAATCCTTCCTCATTCAGATGGCAATTATCCTTTTACTAATATATTATACTCTTTACCTCCCTCTGGAGAGAGGTAACCCTTTTCCACTAAGCTTATGAGATATAAACAGAAACACAGGTTTTATCTGCCATTCCTTGCTGATAGGATCAGATGAGACCAGCGCCAAAACCTCCACATACAGGTTACAGGAACAGCCCCGCTTACCATCAGATTCAAAAACAGTCTCCACAAACACAAGGCAAAACAATCTAGTGCATACCTTGAGTGCCAGACAGAGCCAAGACCAGGGAGGACATTAGAAGAGCGGGACGTGTTGCTGAAGATGAAGGTGCAGCAGGGAGCAGTGAGGCCTGGCCCAGGAGAGCTGGGAGCTGAGCACGACAGCGTAGCCATCTTGCCAGTATGGGCACCCCGATCCCACGCACCCATGGGATGCCAGCAAGGCCTGCAGAGGGTGACTAGGGACAGACAGAGCTCAGGGATCGCCAACAAGGAGAAGCAACCACATCTTTCCCAAATCACGAGCAGAAGATTGAGCAAGAGGCAAGAAGCAGACAGCACGGCTGTGAGTTCTCCTCACAGGAGGAGCGAGCACACGTGGGCACTGGAGTTTCTCTGAACTTACGCTTAACTTCCACAGGCCCTTACTTAGGAAAGTGTTTGCCAAAATAAGCTGGTTTTCCACTGATTTCCTAAACAGGTAGAATTCACCATTTCCCTTGTTTCTTACCACAGCTTTTCTGTGAATTTGTCCAGCTTCACCATACAGCCAACAAGCATGTAGGGGCTTCTTGTTTAGGTGCACAAGTAGCCCCCAGCAGTACATGTACATTGTTCAGATCACTTAAACCTTGCTGAAGGTAAACACAAGACACTCTTTAAAGGATTGATTTTAAAGGAGGCACTTTATAGCATTTACCAAATGACTATACTTGCATAGTTGCGTGTATAGGCACTCTTATTTCTCAAGAAAAAACTGTTCACTTTGCATCCTTTTCAAAATGGAGCTGACATTACAATACTACTTTTTACACAGACATCAGACACAGAGGTAGTATATAGAGAGAATTCAAAAAAGTTACCTTGGACTAGATTCATTCCCTGAGGTAATAAAGCCTTTGTTCTGATGCATATGTAAAAATCTCATTAGCTCTTTGAGAGAATTTCACTATACAGAGGATATGTTCAGTTGTTTGCAAGCTCTCATTTCTGAATTATTTCCAGATCACAAGTCCAGTGTTCTGTAGCTTTCATCTAAATTCTTTCTTCTATAACTTATGACCTCTCTCTTGTCTATAATTAAAAACATTTTGTATTAATAAGCTCAGCTGATCAAATGATACAGATCTTACAGCTTTAACCTTCCCATAATTTTGATAGCCTACATCTATATGATTTACTGGGATCTAGAAATTACCTCTGATCATTCAAACACCATCAGATTTAAAATCAACTCCCCTGTAACCCTATTTGTTGGGCAAAAAAGCAAAAGCCCACGCATTAGAAAATGACTTGTTCCTGACAACTACTTCTGTCAGTTAGCCAGTTTTTAATCCACTTGATGTGTACCTTATTAATATTGTATACAACTAATCAGAATGTCGGGTGATAGTAAGTCATATGCATTACAGAAGGCTAAGTATATTACAGCCATGGAGTTAACTATCAACTAAATGTAATCTAATTAAAAAAATTAAATCCAGGGTTCTTTAATAGGATGTCCTCCATAAAATCACATTAACTCAAATGAAATAAACACTTCTCCTCCACTACTGGAACTTGTATCAGTATTGCCGGTGTTGTCAAATAAGCTTCCTTCATCAGGAACTCAACTGGGCATCTTCCATAGCCACATTTTGCGCTTAATGGTTGCTCACCTTCCCCCTGCCCCAACTGGAAATCAGAACAGGATGATCAGATTTAAATGTTAAATTAATATTTAATATATTAAATAATAAATATCTTCTATATTGCATACATATATTGATTTTAAAATAGCTAGGAAACAGCAACAGCAAACAAAGATCATTCATTTTCTTAAGACACCAGAGAAGTGGCTGAGTCACCATCCCTGGAGGTATTCAAAAGACGTGTAGATGTGGTGCGTAGGGACATGGCTTAGTGGTACACTTGGCAGTGCTACATTAACTTGGACTTGATGATCTTAGAGGTCTTTTCCAACCTAATGATTCTATGATTCTAAATGTGTAGATTTTAAAATGTGCAGTTTTTCTACTTTTAAGACTCTTATTTCTTCCCTGGTGAATGTAGTATTAGTATTTAGTGAGATTTGTCTGCATCATGGATTCGTTTAATAAAGTGAATCATTAAATGATTTTTATATTCAAGAATATAAATGTGATATATTAAAGCAATTGATAATTAAAAAGCTCATTTTAATTCTTCATTTTTCAAAGTAAAATTGTATTTTTAAAGGATTACTTGTTTAACTACAGCTGTCAGTTGGCTGGTAATTCCACCAAACAAATGACCTTTCCCCTTCTTTTTGAGTTCAGTTACTTTTATTTGTCCCCAAGTATTCAGCAGAAACCAGTCACATCAATAAAAAAATGTCAATTTTGATCTGCCTCATGAGATGTAACAGCTCCAGATAGATTTTCAGTCAGAAGGGTGACTAGAACAGCTATTATTAATGGCCATTAGAGAAAGCGGCAGAACCAGAAGACAGCTCCCTAGATTTAGACCCGATCAGTGGACACTGTACGCAGACAGGCCTTCCAGCACTGTAAATAACTTTAAAACTCTACCTTGCAGTTGAACTCTCTCCGCTGTCAGAATTGGTTAGGCCGCATCACATGTGAGATGATCTAAAGCAAAGTGACTAGCACTCTGCTGAACTGCTAAGTGCATATAGCTTATCATAATAAATTAGAATTACTTAACATGGGTATTTGAGCAAAGGTCTACACGAATGAGTGAGGTAAAGGAGACTGTTGACATAGTACTAATCAGAAAATCACTGCAGGAAAGGAGGAAACACAGAAGCTTTGCTAGAGGTAGCCCTGGCTTTTAAATATCATTTTCTGCTTCACCTTTGTCCTGTCAAATCGTTCTTCAGTTTTATGCCATCTGTACAAAAAATGGCCTAGTAGAAGAGGTAATTTTTAACTAGGCAGACACCCCAGCTTCATCATAGGCAGAGCCCAGTTTTCATGAACCAATAATATCATTCATATTAAGAACCAAAGCAAAACTTTATAATTAAGATGTTGTGCATCACCTCCTGTTTTTGTGTAACAAAAACATGTAGCAATCATGATAGAATTTATATTTTGTTTTCATTTCATATTTCTTTCACAACATTTCTACACATTTGCCACCATCTAGCTCTAAACAACAACATATTTAAACCCCATACAATGTACAGCAATATAAAACCAAAAAGGTCTCCGAACCCAAGTAAACTTAACCCAAATAACTATTGGAGAAGTGCTCAAGCAAACACAGAAATATTGCCATTTACTCTTAAGCTCTGAACATATTAAAACGTTTGCTATGTTTCCCTTGCTGTTCTATGAAATTCCAGGTTTGCATTTTGCAACACCATAGCGTTCATAAGGAGATAGCTTATGTACACCTGTTTCTATGGAGCCGTACAACTGAGCTAAGCTGAAACAGGACTAATCATGATCATGAACAGCTGCCATCATGAACTCAAGAACCCATATACAGCAATGCCATAGGTCACACAAGAAGACTGCGTCATCTATTCTGTGTTGCACCAGAGGTCTTGGATGCAACAACCCCCAGCACGATTCTGCTGTGGGGCAACAACCTGTTTTCTTTTCCCATTGTGCAAGCAATGGGAAAAGCACTTTTACTCAAGCATTTCATGCATTTATGTTAATTACTACTATGAACTTCAACAGATATAGAACTTCATGCAACTTTCTTCTAGATGCAGAATTCTGCTCAGGACAGGAGGCAAAAACAGAAGACCTGCATGGTGAACCTATGCTGCTGGACACTGGTTTCTTCAACGTGGGATTATTAGACAGGCTTTTAAATCAAGACTGGATTAGAAGATTCAACGTCATTTCAGAAAGCATCTAAGTATCTTGGAAATGTAAGTCCCCACTCCCAAAATACTAAATCATTGATTCATACCGTATCCAATAGGATAGAGCTGCCCTTAAAAATCTGGCCTTTAAAGTTTAAATTCTACTGAAAAGGCACTATAGAAGCAGGACTACAGGACTCTTGAAAATTGAAACCACTGTCCTTACTTACATTAGCAGCAGCACCATGATAATTTAAGCTGAAAGAAATCCAATATATTTTTTGCTATCTAGCCTTACTTTTCCTTTCCTGTTAGCTTGGACAATGAAAACAGATGGGTCCATTTCACTCGCAGCTTCTCATGCACCAGGTGAACTTGCAACCACCAGCCCCTAACAGCCCACACCTGCCTTTGGGAAAGCACACGTTCTTCCCATTTCTTCAAGCAACTGAATTATTTCTACCCATCTTCATTAGAAAAACTGGGAATGGAGAAGCTTATGGATAACATTTTAAAATTAGGACGACTCTGTGGTAAGACAACATTTAATTTCTCTGTTTAGATTTCTAGTAATTGCAACTGAAAAGACACATTTGTTAAAATACACATAAATATCTAAATAAATTGCAGTTCCAGAAACTATTTTAATTACTTTCCTACAAAATAATCAATGCAATAAAAGCTCCTCAAATTGCTACAAGTTCTTTTCCAAGTATACAAATACTCAATTTGCATCTTCATAATCTTTGCTAGTCAAAACAAGAGTAAGGCATACAAAGCTGCTTAAAAGTGATATTTTTCCCCCATACTATTATTTATAGAATGCATTTTACCGTGTTTCTCTTCACTAAGTTTTCTACATAGTCTTGCAACGTTCATTTACAAATACTCATCTCCTTGAGGTAAAATGAGTTTCACCTGTTTATTCCAGCTGCTTTCAGTACCTACAGCAATTACTATGTTAGGGTGAACTGTAATTTAGAGACTAGCCAGACTAGTTAGTCTTCCTACTTCTTCATTTACCAAATATTTCATTTTGTTCTCCTTATATTCACTGTGTTAAGAATATTTAAAAACAAGTCTACTGCTCCTTTCATTAGAAATTTCCTGAGTTGAATTCTGTTTTTGTTGTTTGTTTTACCTCATAATGACCAACAACAACAAAAGCTTATAAGAAAAGCGAGCCTGATTAGTTTAACAGAAAACTGGAATTCAACCTTAACACACTGAAAAAGTAGAACTGTGGAAGCTGTATATTGCATTTGAAAGGAAAGCAGGTCTTAGGGGTGGCTTCTGAAGCACATTCGAGTATTATCTCAGAGCACCAACATATCCAGTTGAGTCCACCAATTTGCTGCTCTAGGTACTGTATGGAGAATTAGAGCTTCTGTTCCAGCTACACAGAGAAAAGAAACAACAAAAAGAGACATTTTAGCATCTCCTGGCAGAGTTCAGCACAGAGACACTTTTTTTTAACTTCTAGCCCAGGCCTTAGCCCCTGGATATGCTGATCCCAGCCCGAGCAGGTCAGGTTGGCAGTGTCTCAACTGGTAGCTTTCTTGATTTATTAGATGAGCATTTATTATAATCTGGTTTTCTATTCTGTTCCCATTTAGTAACAGCTGTGCAGGACAAGTTCATCTACCCCCATTAATAAATTATCTGTTTTAATAGTATTAAATAAATATTTTCACACCACAGGATGTATAAGGGGCATTGCCTTCATAAGGCTATAATGCACTGCCAAGCTGGCACATACTGATGCTTTCATGCACTCACACATAGAACAACACTCCTTAGCCTCAGAGAAAGCCATATGTTTAGTCCAAAAAGTAATTCATTTACTAAGGACTCTCAAGTGCAATAAATCCTTAAATAGGGAATACCACTTCACTCTAAAAAAATAAATCACATACTATTTCCTAGTTGGAAGAAGATAAAGCATACAATATTCTACAAGCTACCTACTTTTATTGAGAATATAATCATATCTGTGAAATCAGGCACGTACAGCTCCTGAGTTTGTTATCTACAACTACCAAACTACTTCTCTGTGAACGTTCTTTGACTAAAGAAGAATAAACAAACATGCAAACAAGTAACTGCTTACAAACCTGATGAAATCTTAGCAACTTCTCACACTGCCAGAAGTAAAATGTCATCCTTGAGCTTCCCATTCCCCACTCTCCTTTCCCCAAAGCCCTGTTAACTGGTTTTGGTTTTAATCTGGTTTTGTTTTTACATCTTCTTGATTTACCCTCCACTGAACTTTTCCAGTAACAGAGTTCACGCAGAGCCTTTGTGGATTCTTTGTTCACTAAAGAATATGTTTGTATTTTCTTGTATTTGCTACTAGGTTTAGTAGCCTTATAAGCACCTATCTTCCCTAATACCTCTGATCTTCTGTATCTTTCAGCAAAGTCTCTTCTTCATCGTTCATTCTGACTCAGAGCAGCATTCACTTTCTCTAATCACTCTGAAAATCAAGACCTCTGAATGTGATTATAGATACTGTTTTTTTATTGCCCAGATTTTTAAGACAACAGATGAGAACAACATACCAAATCCCCACTAAATCTTTGCATGCTGCCGAGGCATTTTCCTGCAATATACTGTTCCCATTTGTATTCACTTATTCTGAAACCTGAGGTGTGCTGTTTTGTATTCCTCATTCCAGGGGCCCTAACCACTGTGGTACAAGAAAAAAAAACAAACAGTGATCCCAGGTCAGGTATGACAAACAAATATTTTTTGGCAGAACAAAGACGCATGTAACAAATCCTATGATAGGAGTGATGTACTGTGGCAAAGGCCTCTTAGTATCTCATCTAATTCTCAATATACCTAAAAATAATGTAATCAGCCAACATCCAGGGATATGCTTTTAAAACACCCATGTCACCATTTCCACTGTGCTGGCTTCTACTTCACTGCTGCAGCAGCGTGCATTTAGCAGCTGTGGCCTGCCTTCTCCTAGTTACTGACATGCAGTTTAAAACAACAAGAGCAACCTTAATAATGTCACTTTTGGCACTTCTTTTTCCTGTCTTTAAACAAACTATCAGGAATCAATGTTGCTGTGTTTCACATAACAAATTGAACTTCACAGGGAGCAATTCAGCCTGATTATCTAAACCTTGTGGGGAGCATTAAAAATAATTGAGGCATCAGGAAATCAAGGTGCTTTTCAATGCAACTAGTAATCCCTGGAAAATTGTGAATATCAGATATTCTACATTCTTACAATGCTCTTTTGCCCCATAATCCTAAAATTTATTACAGAATATACTCCTCATCCACTATCCAGTGAGACAGGTAAATCCTGTCCATAATACTGGGAGGAGTCCAGAGGTGCAAAGCAGAGCATCTTCAAGGGATTTTTGTTCATTTTAGAGGGTAGTGGAAGAAACATGGACTTTTACCAGGAAAACAAGCCTCCTCCCTCCTCTTAGATGACAATGTTCAGCTGAGAAGGACCAAGGTGCTGGTTAGACACTGCTCTAAGTCCAAAAATTTCACCCTAACAGAGAGGAAAAACCAACATAACTCCTAGAGTGAGCAGGCAGAGTTGAACTTTAATAACTGATCATAAAAGGCAAAACAAAGTGGGATTTTCCTTCTCACCTCTGCAGATACAGATGTTTAAGATTTTTCTTAATTTTCTGCCAGCTTGCATGTAGATCAGGAGATAAATAAGAAACAGTGGATCTTCTTGATAAAATTTTGGCAAAGTTATTGTGTTCTCTTCTCAAAACTGCAACTGTACGACTAGGACTGCAAGGACCTTCAGAAGCCACTAATAACCCCACAGGACACTGCCCACTCCAGCAGCCTTTTAACAGAGACTGATTTTATACCTGTAATTGTAGGTCCCGAGGCTGCTAAATCCCCTAAGACACTGTGCTCCAGTAAAGCAAAAAGAGTGTGCGTGTACATGCGTGTGTGCATATGTATATACAAACTCCATAAACTGAAATACAAATATTTTAAATATACATCAAACCTGACTAAAGTATTCAAACTTCATTCTTCTTTCCTCCACACAGCCTGATTCAATCACACCTTTCAGACTTTGCATGATCTGTATTTGCAATAACTTCACCAATGATAAAAATGCATTTTGGAGGCTAACTAGTGGCCTTTTAAAAATAACAGTATTTCTTTAAAAAATAACAGTAAATGTATTTTGAAATAACATTATATGTTAAATTTTCCCTGCAATAGCATATATTTAAAACAAAATATATAACAAAATATATTCAGTCCAGCATCCAATATGATTTAACATTTTTAGAGCAAATGACTTGCAAGACAATAATTTGAAGTTTTTGTTCAAGAAAACTTCATTCCTTTCAAAATAATTCTTTGGACAGTCACATCAGACCATTCTTTCACAGCATGAGCGTGTCAAGGCCAACATTTTTTGCCGAGTCTTTTGCATAAGATCAATTCTGTATTGAAAAAAATACATTTTTTCCCTCAGTTCTTAAAAGCTTTCTTTTTATGTTATTACATATAAATGTTCCTCAGCATAGATTGAAAGCTTACATTGTTAAAAAAAAAACAAAAAAACAAAACAAAAAAAAAAAAACACAAAAAAAAAACCCTTAAACCAGCATTACCATGCAGGGATTCTAAGTATATTGTGGAGAGGCACACTTCTAGGGAGTTTAAACAGATGCTTTGTTATAACAGTACAAATCAGTAAGACCAGTGGCTTTAAAAAAAGTATTCTTATTAGCAGTATACTGTAGGAATATTACTTTCATCTAAACCATGCGCCAACTTACCCTACAAGTAAATTTCAACCTCATAAAATTGTCAAAATTGTATCCCTTAGGAACAACAAAAAAGTTTGATTCGCATGCAGTTTCTGTATTGTAAAATATTTCATATTTTATTTCTCCTATGTAAAGTGTAATAGGCTACGTAATTTGATTTACACTTTGGGGATCTGATACATCTATTAACATGTAAAAGAGTGCACCAAATATTTCACAGTTTATGCTCCAAGTTTCAAGTATTCTTGATGGTAGAATAACAAACGGGTGCAGGCAAGTAAGCATTGAAAACAAACACAACAACAAAGAATTGTCTGCTGACAATTGCCTGCCTAAATCATAAGAGAGCAAAGCAGGAACCACGCTGTGGAAACATTAATAGCTGACAGACCAAAAAAAATTAGACAGCTTCCTAATGAAGCGGTAGCTTTCTAGTATTGGGAGTGGGGAAACAGATTCATTCATGCCTATACTATCTTCTATATTAAAATTAATATTGCTATGTATATTGAGAAACAAAACTGAGAAATGCTGTTTTTTTTAACAAATCATAATTAATTTGAAATATGAAAAGCAAATAACACTAGCTAGGTTGTTACTATGAATGAAAACCTTATCTGAGTTTGCAAGTTACTAGTTTTGGAAATGAACATCATACATGCAGTTAGTAGCCACATTTTTAAAAATCCCCCACAAATCCTATTCAAAAGTCACATCTGTTTCTTATCAGAAGTCTGTCACATGCACTAAAAGCCCTGAAATTATGTACATGTTAATACAGCAACAATGCCATTGACAGCACTCTGTACACACTACAGGAATGAAACCCATACTTTTGACCAAATCTCTCAATTTTTCAGATCATTAAAATACAAGTTCTCTGGATTTTAGTAGTAAACAAACTGTTTTGAATAGTGGAAAAAACTGCCATAAAGCACATTTAAACTTTAAGATCGAAAAAATCCACTCTTCATTACGTCCAAGTTGTTACTAATGCACAAAAAAGCCTGCGCATGTGAATAGCAAATCTCCAGATCCCCAAACAATAGTATTGCCCCACTAGCTATAAAAATGACAAACTACATCCACAGTCACAGTACACCCAAACTCTGTAACAGATTAGATTTAAAATTGTGCAATGCCCTGAGGTAGCTATTAGTCTTTCAACTCAAGTGTCAACTTCACACAAATTAATGACCAAGCAGTCTCAACCAAATACTGTCTTGACAATTATAAACTGCATTCCCAAATCCAAATTCCAGTGCAATACTCCTAAGTTTTCTGAACTGTATTGATTTACTTGGGGAAAAAAAAATACTCTTGCATGTGATTCTCAAAATGTTCTGCAAGCTATCACATCCACTTCACCGGCCAATTCTTTAATGAAAGACACATAGTGGAGATGAAAGAAAAGGAGATCAGAGCAGGAATTTGATGTACAAGAGCTGAAAGTAACATCACAGATACAACCCTTGTCAAATTCTTCCAACTACACCAGTCTACACATAATCTATAGTTAAGATGAAACTGAATTTTCTCCAAGAACCAGCATGATGTGAACCATATCTCAGCTTGAATCTACAAAGGAATTGGCCAATAGTTTAGATTTTGCACACTATCACTCATTTTCAGCACACATACTTGGAATTAGAGAAGACAAGTAAGCAGACTAACAACTAATTGTATGGCCCTTCCCTTTCCCTTGGAGGTTTATTTTTTTCTCTTCAAAGCTTTATAGATTGATAGCAAAGCCATGGTGTAAATCAAAAGAAAGCCACTACTCATTACCTACTTAGAATTTCCTGGGCCCTTACCATGAAGCTATTTCTCTGCTGTTTGATCTCTAAGCCACTGGCAAGGTCTACAAGCACACCACCTATCCTGGCAGCTGATGCTTATTTTTTCCCAGATCCCTTTTCAGCAGCTAGATGAATTTCCACTTCTTCCAGTTCTACAGAGAACCGCCAAGATAAATGATCCATGGACACAAAATACTTGTTCAAGAAGGAAAAAAAAAAAAGGTAAGAAAGAAAACAAGATATGTAAAACCAGCTAAGAGTAACTCACACAAGAAAATGGAGTGCAAGGTCTGCTGGTGTAGACTAATATGCACAGTTGTGATTGGCCTCTGTGCCATCTAAAACAGTAAGTAATGGTTTTGTTTATTTGTTTGTTTGTTTCAGGAAATAAAGATTTTAAACTCATGTTACCACTTTATCTCCAAGCAAGGAAAAATACATACAAAGACACATCCTTCCTGCTCATCCCTATCAACTTTTGCATTTCTTCATGATACGAAAGATGGTATGGAAAGTTTTCTTTTCTTTTTTTTTTTTTTTTTTTTTTTTTTGTCTCTGAAATACCACTGAGTGAAGTTCAACCCTTTTATTTCCAGTTTTGCCGGCAGGCACTGCTCAAACAAGCCACTTCTCTTTCCCAGTCCTTCAGCAGGCACCAGTACTCAGCCTTTCACCCAGGTTCTTTCTAGAGAAAAGCCAATACTTTAAAAGCCAAGTTTTCATTGCTGCCAGGTAGGAGAGACCTTGTGCAGAGAGCGCATATAGCTACAAACAGCAGGTCCATGTCAGTGCCCAAGCCTGCTGCTGCACAAGCTCTAGCATTCCCCAGATAAGGACTTTGCTGTTGAGAACAGCATCTTCTCAGCTGCAGTCTTTGATACAGCCTTGCTGCATCGAAGGGAAAAGGGAAAAGGGAAAAGGGAAAAGGGAAAAGGGAAAAGGGAAAAGGGAAAAGGGAAAAGGGAAAAGGGAAAAGGGAAAAGGGAAAAGGGAAAAGGGAAAAGGGAAAAGGGAAAAGGGAAAAGGGAAAAGGGAAAAGGGAAAAGGGAAAAGGGAAAAGGGAAAAGGGAAAAGGGAAAAGGGAAAAGGGAAAAGGGAAAAGGGAAAAGGGAAAAGGGAAAGAAGAAGCAGCTATCAGTGTGGCTTAATTGCAGAGCTGATGAAGACCCTATCAAAACAATTAACATTTTTGGTCATAGACACCTGAATCCCTGTGCTCCAAATAGAATGGGAAGAATAAAAACCATTATGACTTCATTATATATACCGTAGCATAAGGCAGATTAAGAACAAATTCAATGATGGAGCAGGAAAATGCCTCCGAATCATCTCCTCTGCCTGCAGAAGATCTAGCCCATATCCTGAAGGAACGAACACACAGGTTAGCGACAAGTTACAGAGTTAACCTCTCTGTTCTGGTATTAATCAAGTCAGCTTTTTGTTTGTGGCATCATCAGAAATCTCACTGAACATCTGGATCCAAGTCTCTTTTCAATTTTTGACAGGCTAAGAGACTATGGAACCAAACCTGAGTATGTCAGCAGACCACCTGCACACAAAAAGCAAAAAGGGGATCTTCCAGGGCTACCTTTGGAGGCCGATCAGAACCTTAAGCTGGTGCAGAAAGCAGTTCACATCCCCTTAAGTAAGTCTGTGACCATTAACGTTTCTGAACAAAACACCTCAACTTCCTATTCATTTCCAAGTACAAATTAGGGTGACCCTTCCTGTCCTAGGGCTGGAATGTTTGGGACCGTTTTTTTCTCTTACACCTCACTGCCGTAATTATGGTGAGTGAAAGATCCTTCTGCTCACTTCAAACTTGAAGTTCAGGTAGGTTCTGTAACATCCCTCTGAGCATCTCACAACTATTTTCACTTTGCAAAAGCCGTTGAACACATGATGTGAATCATGTGATCATGAACACATGATGCAAACTCTATACGTTTCACCACAGCTTTAGCACAGTTAATGACCAAACCATGCCCAGCACTGAAGATAACATAAGAAAACAGGGACAGGGGCAGGAAAGGTGCTGGGTTTGGATCTGCTATTTTAAGTAATAGAAATGTATTATCTTAATCTGTGTTAGGAGTAACGCACATATTTTGATGGATGAAATTTAAATAAACACACGAAAGCCAGAATTAAGCAAGTAAAATGCACACACTGCGTCTCTTCAAAAGGAAGCAGATTCTGCTGAAGACAAGCATTGTCTCCTGGGATTTTACCCTCGATTCTACCCATTGCCTTCCAGACCAATGGCTGCAAGATGAACACATTCCTCTTGTTAAACAAAACACTTCACTCATCCATACTGAATATCAGATGCTAACCCACGTTCCTAAGCAACCCCATGCTCACTCCACATTCTCCCCCCTTTGCCACCAGTAGCAAGAGGTTTTAATCATCACTTCGCACTGCACCCAACATGCAAGAATCCCATCACGGGAGTCTCAGGCGCAGCACTGCATTAAGCAGCATCAGGCAGCTTCAGCCCATTTTGTCTTCACTGAGACATGCAGAGTATAACTCAAAGATAGCACTGTTACTTTTGAGTTGTTTATAAAGACTTTTTTTTTAAAAAAAAATCCTGGCCTCGACATAAATTGCTTGCAAATACAAGCAAAAAATTTATAATCTTGCCAGCAGGTATGGAAACATTCTTTTAGAGGTACTGGGGGTTAAACTTTTTTCTGACATTTATAATATTCAGTGCTGGAAAAAAATCTCTGCAAAGAATAATTGCTCCCACAGGGACCAATCCACGGGTCACAGTTTTTTGCACTTGACGGCAACGGAGCCTTGAATGAGATTTTCTATAAAACCTAGACTTAAGCTTGCAGCATAATCACAATGTTTGCCCTAGCTCTAGAAGCTGAACTAAAGTACCACTTCTACAGTGTAATTATTCCACATATGTTTCAAAAACCCATGGGGAAATTTTATTATTCAGAAGAATAAATAGGGTAAAAATAAATGGTTTTTAATTTTAGCCAATTTTTACACTCCTTATGAATTTTCATTTTTCTTATGCAAGTTTAAGTCCATGGGAGAGAGGATTTGCCTTGAAGAAATAATTAAACTTTCATCTTCAGTTATGCTTCTTAGCAAATACACAGCCACCCACATAGCACATAACACACAAGTGCTATTCAGTGGCAGAGAATGCCAACGTAATCACCAATGCTTCACAATCTTCCTTTCAGTTTCAAATTGAATATTTGAAGTTTGAGCTTCTGTTCAACAACACAATATAAGCAGAAGCATGGCAAGGGCTGAGATTAGAAGTAGGTTGGGGTCCCAATATAGAGCTTTATTTGCCCTCAATACTTTTTTGAATACTCAAGCTATTCTTAGAGAATAATGCAGTAATTTGTCACATGGGATATGTAAACCTACTGCCTTGAGGATACTAGAAGATTATAACACTCAATTTGTGATGACAATGTCTGAAGCAGATTTAGGAAGCTGCAGAAGTCAGAATTTTTCTGGGGATGCAATCTGAAGAAGCAGGACTCCATTCACTGGGTGAAGATGCAGGCACATTTTGCAACTGCTAAGCCTACCTATGACTGACACCTTCCCTCCTAATGACTGAGCACATTTTGACCCTTCTTTTTTAACAGAGAGAGACACAAACAACTACACAGGTGCTCTGTAAGCCAGTCACCAAACCTGCCTGTTCCCAAGCCCATTCACGAACAAGACGCAACCTGTTCGCAGCATCACGCTGATCTGTTCACTGGCCTCAACAACACACAAACACCAGCTCTGCAAACGCTGCTCCTTTTTACCTGAGCTCAGGCTTTTCTCCCTGCACCTGAGCTGGCTGAAGAGAAGAGAAGGGCAGAAAGACCAAACACCAACAGCATAAAGCAGAGGTTAACGGCAGACTGATGGGCTGAAATATAAGAACTGATTAACTTTCAATATATATCCTGAAGTGCACTAAGGTCCCAGAGAGCAGCAGTTTAGCAGTGTTCCTAAAGCTGCCAAATCTAGTTCCAAGGTCATAAAATCACTACACTGATCCCAGCGCAAGAACCAACATGAAAATTAAGCACAAAGTGAAAAGTACCAGAAAATACCAGAAAGTTACAAGACCCATGCAGGAATTCTTCCAAGTAAGAGACCTCCCTGCCCAACCAGCACCAAATAACCAAGCTAATCCACATTCTTAGATTCCAGTAATTCCTGACCAAATAAATCCCGGATGCCCTGTGAAGGTCTCACATACAGCAGGCTCTGTGACCTGCAAAAGAGGATGAACCAGTGCTGGTCAGGTCTCTCACTTAAATGTCTCCTGCCATGTAATGCTATCCGCCTTCTCACAGAAACAGAATTTCTGATCAAAACCAGGTGACTCCTCTCTCACCTACCAGAAGCTCACTCCAAGGCTCAGCAAATCTCGGGCCTGAACCACACACACAGACTTCAACCATCCTCCCCAGCACTGCAACACATGAATGCTCAAACCACTGGGCTCACGTTGTTTCGAAGAGGAATCTCTTACTTGCAGAAATTTGATTTGTCACATTAAAGAACACAAACATCTCAGAAATCCAACCAAACTCGTGATGGACGAGAAATATTCTAAGAGGATTGCACCAAGTGAGAATTGATGGCAACTGTACCTCACACTAAAGGATTAACTTAAATGATAACAGAGACTTCAAATAAACCACATCTCATTGGTTCTTTTAAACACAGGTTTCCCTAGATGAACCAGAAGACAGACTGTTTTCAGCAAAGCTTTTCATATCCCTCACTTCCCAAAACTGCCTAGAGGCTCAATTTCATGTACTCAGGAAAAGCTGGTGAAAGCAAAGTCTAACCAACCCAGAAATAACGTTGCATTTTGAGGAGTTCTCAGCATGGGCATATTCCTTTTAGAAGAAAACTAGCCTCTACTTAGCCGCTACTGTCTAATATGCATCAGGTTCCACCCCAGTCCTGGAGCCCACTTTCCATCACTTCTGCCTGGCAATTCAACTCTGTTGTGTCCTGTACAACTCAAGTTCAGTTACACGGGCTGTCATCAGCTCTGCCTGGGCAGCAGAAATGCAGCACACCTGGACACAAAGACTTCAGCACTAAGCAAACTCCAGTACTGCTGCATCTCTCACTATGGGCAACCACCAGCAGCTTTGTCTGTCCAGCCTTCACTAACTTCCCATACATGTATTTTTCAATTCCTGTTAGGGATCTCAGACCTTAATAAGCACTGGGTGACCTAAGCCAACCATCTCTGAACAGCTCTCAAAGCCCTCTGACAAAGGCCTAGGTCAAAGAAATTACAACAGTTGAGAGCAAGAAAACATTCAAGCTCAGATGCACAGAGAACCAAACAAAAAATGACTTTCATGTATAATATAGCAATTATAACCTTGATCTTCTTTTTCAATACTGTTCATAATAGCTACACTAAAAAACCATCACCTGCGAAAACAGGACACAGATCTGTTCAATTCTTCCTCTACAGAGTTGTGGGGGGACCCACAAGCAAATAACAACAACAAAAAAACCCCACCACACTGTGATGGATGCAAGCAATGCTGCTTACCATGCTAGAATGCGGCACTTGCACACAGTGGTGATGAGGATGCTCTAGGAAACTATTTGGAGAAGAATTTATGTGGGGATATGCTGGCAGCAAGGAACAGAACTTTCTCATTTTCTTTTGATCTGTCTAAAATGCTTTTGATTCTGAGAAGGTCAGTGTGCAACATCCTGTTATTAATGGGCATTCATGGTATTTTACACATTCCCTTCGAGCTGTAGTGCTTCCAGTCTCAGAGCACAATTACATGATAGTACTGGTTATCAAAAGATGAGGGCAAACAAACACAAAATTCTGATCTCTCCGCTTCCACAGCAATTAGCAAACATTATTGAATTAAAGTTCACAAAGCAGATAAAGCCTCACATATGGTAGAAGCTTTACTTTCGACTTGTCTGAACAAGCATGAACAAAATCCACAGCAAATAATAATCAGTTCAGCCTGCTGTCTTCTACAAAGACTTCCATGTCACATATCTGCGATCTGAGCTTGTCATTAGTAATGCTAATTAGTTCACTATCTCAATGCCACGCTAGACTCAGTAAAAACTGAAACCACTGCTAATTTGAAAAGAAAATGCGTTCTTTCCCGAATATAAATAATAATTAACAGTCCTTCTACAGAACACCCACAGAAATTAATATTGCTTATAATTTTCAATCAGACTGAAAATGTAAATAAAAATTATGACTATTTTTTGATTTTCAAAAAGATATTAAAAATTACTTTTGAGTTATCACAGCACAAACGATATTAACAACCTTGTAAGGACATACAATGATAGAGCATTTAAAATTGGGTTATATCTTGCTATGCAAGCAAACTTAGTTCTGTATGGATGCACGTTGCATACAACCTTCTACTGCTCCCTTTCTGAAAGGAGGGAGCCAATTTCCAATACCAGCATGGTAATTGTTCTTTGTCATCTGCAGGCTGATAGAAGGTTTTATTTTAAAGTTCTCGCATGGTCCAATTCCACAATTTTTTCTTAGAAGATAAAACCCAATTACATGGAACTTCAGTCACAAGTCACAGAAGAGACCTGTGCAATTAAACAGCTCTCCTCTACACAAAGAGCTAATTAAAGTGATGTCCAGGAGGTGAACCAAGCTGTCCTCTACTGAAAGAGTGAATGTATGAGCTTTCCATGAGACCTCCTGCAAAGGGAAACCACTGAGAGGCTATTGTGAACATACTGCAACTGCTGCGCTTCCTGCCAGCAGTGCACGACTCCTCCAGCACCCCACGGCCCGGCACTTCAGGTGAACCCAGCCTTGGAGGTGCCACTGCCTCCCCTCTTCCCTCCCCAGGGGGTTTCTGCCCCCTGCATATTCCCATCAGCTGGGGAGAGGAGGAGAACAGGACATCTGGAAATGGGCATGTGCTTGCCAGGGCTGGGGCAGTTGGACCCTTTCAAGGTGGATTTACCACAAAGACAAACCTCTCCTAAAGCAGCTGAGGTACTGACAGAAGGGTTTCCACGCTCAGCAGGTAATCCTCACCAGCTGAGTCAAGTGCAGCATGTGCACATGCATTTGTGCCTCTGTGTCACCGAAGAGAAGCAATGCTCAGTTTTTTTTAAACCAATTTTTAAATTCAGATGTAGTTTAAGACTATTTACAACCTTAATTCAGATGGATTAGGAATTTGGCTGGGTCTGCCTAATTTAAAACATGAACAGACCAGCTGTACCTGTCAATGCGTCCCAGCTCATCCTGCTGAGTTTAGCCAAGGTTCGAGGTTGGCCTGGGTCAGAACCAAACCTTTGTTTAATGCTTTACAAAATGTTCACATCCCTTTTCTTACACATTTCACTGCCTGCAAAGTCAAGACCTGAAAACTTAAGAAGCAGCAAGCAGAACAACTGAAAAATCTGTGAATTTATACTGAAGTAAGAAAAGTGTCTGGAGCTGAATTTCCAGTGCAACTGCAATATGGGAACTAAAAGCCAGGATACTGCAGCTGAGCTAAGCTTGTCTACAGAGCCAGTTAGCAGATCCATGCTATGTGCTCCTGCAGAGGAAAGGGAGACAGGAGAGGAAAGACTGTAGGGAAGTGTCTCTCTGAATCCAGCTGCTCTTCCCAGGAAGGTATTATACCTGACTCCTGTCTGGGCACTGGGCTCCTGAAATGCAATGGCTAACTCACCTAGGCCAGGAGTAGCTACCCGACACATGCTGTCAGAGCTCCACTACGCTGTAGACACTTGCGTTTCCTGTGCGCTTCGTGGCTCTGATAGTAAACCAAGTAATTCCCCCAGACAAGTATGTATTTTTTAAAGGTACTTTAAGCAATAGCTATATACATCCAGAAAAAAAAACATTCTCTGTATCAAAAAAAAAACCTAGTTTTGGTTCCCTTACCATTCAAAACAATCTAAAATATAGATTCTATAATATCAATCTATAATAAAACAAACATCACCTTTAATTGTGAGGCAGCTTTGGGAAACGAGGCAGTCAAGCCACTTTCAGGCTCCACAATGCTAACAACTGTTTAAAATTTATTTATTTTTATAGCAAAAAAATCATTTTTCAGTAACTAAGCAGATTGGCAGGCTGCTTGAGATTAATACTAGATTAATGTGAGATTAATAATTTCTCAAGGACATTTAAAGAACAAAATCTATCAGGAGATGGGAAGTGGCAAATCCAGATTAGCTAAAATAATAAGCATTTCACTAAAAGGAAATACACAATGGAAAATGAAATGATTCTGGCTATTTTCTAGCGAAATCACATGTATGTTTTATTCTCAGTTTGTTCCACTGGAGGAGAGCGGAGAGAGATAAATGAAAGATGAGAGCCATAATCCATGAGAGCACTCTCAGACTTCCACAGATAGTGAAATTTAACATTGACAGATACGACAGCAACTCATCTCAGTCTAAGCTCTTGCTTTGGAATCAGGGACCTTATTCTTTCTTTAGAAAAAAAGAGTAAGGATAAAGAATTCATATCACTCTCAGCTGGTAGGAGAGGTGAATTGTAAAAATAGTCTGAAAGCATTGTAAACCAAGAAGGAAAAAACACCGTAGTGGTTTTCCGCTTCTTGCCATTTTATTCTTTAGATTGTCTCTGTTATATCACAGTGGAGTTAAAGTGTACCATTAACCACTGCAAAATCACTGCGATTAGTTGCATAGTTGTATGGCCCTAAAAGATCCACTGGGCTACAGGCAGCACAGAGGGGACATGGGTACAATTGGACAAACTCCTGACTGGGCTGGCATGCTCTGAATCAACTCCAACACCCCCTCTACAACACCACCTGACAACCACAGTATTACACCCAGGAATTTCTCCAGTGGACTGGTGGTAACCAGCCACCGCGAGATCAAATGGAACATTTATTATTGCCCTCCATCACTTGTACCAGCCTTAGCGCTAAGCACTGAAGACAAACCAACAAAATGCAGGCAAACCTTACAGAGGAAAGCAGTCACACCAAGATGAATTGGTGAATCCTAGGTAAGTCGATTGTAAAAGCAGGCTTTTGTGGTGCCAGACCAGTGCCTGAGAGCTGCAGGATCACACATCCTCTGAGCAGGTATGGTCAGATTCTTCTCTCTTTGCTGCTTTTACTGATGGAATCACCAAAGTAATTCAGGGTTGCTGCTTTGAAGAGAGCCACATAAAGAAATCCCCCCCAAATTCTCTCAGCACCAGTAGCTTGCAGTTACACCACCAATCACACGACCTGCCCTTTACACTAGTTCTCATTTGCATTAAGAGCCCACTCTGCAGGATCAGGATCCAAGTTTTTGGATGGCAGGTACTGCAATCACAGTTATCTGCATGGTAACACTAAGATGTTCCTGTGTTCAGCAGCTGCAGAGGGTTCAGAGATCCTTCAATAACCCAGGCAGATCTCGGACAAGGGAAGGAGCGTTTAGGGTGGCTTTGTGCTGCCCAGCATCAAGACAATGAAGAAGGCATTATAATCTAATGAATCCAGGAATGTGCACATACTGCTACCACAGGGCCTTCAGTGCTATTAAGAACCGGGTAACCAACCACAAAAAGGGGCGATGCACAGGCTAGCTAAGCATCCTATACCATATGCATAGCACATTACTCTTCTCTTACTACTGTTGTTGCTCTAATGTACATTGCTGTATCATTTTCCAAGCAAATCAACAATTACATGTAACCATCCCAACCTTAAAATTGTTCTACCTAACAAAAAAGGGAACAAATGAGAAAATGCACGGAGGATTCAAAACTTGATGAGGTCAATAATAAGCAGGTGAAAGGCACAACTCTAAAAATTGGCAAACACTGATCTAGAGGAGGTGTCTCCAGCATCATGGAGCACCCTGAAACAGATAATGGTAGGTTTTAACTGTTACTTTCACTGAATATGTGTACATACATACATATACAAAATGTGTTCATAAAAATGTATATACAAATATGTGTACATACATAGTTTTGCTCATATATACACTAAAACTTAGCTGAAAGCAGATTTTTTTACATAACTCAAGCTAAAGTGATTTATCATTTTGCTGTATTTTTAACAATATATTCACTAAAGAGCAGTTTCATAATTAAAAGCCTTTAATTAAACAGAAAATTAATTAAACATGAGATAAGCACAAATTACATCAGAGAAAATCCAGAATCTGACCTACCAAAATGGCTTTATGTGCAATTACATGTGCTGTGAATTACTGTTTGTAGGTAATTGGCTTGGCTGTCTCCTTAAAGTCAACTGACCACATATTAAAGTTAAACAACATCAAACAAAAAAAAAGTCAGGGCTGATTGGAATTGTAGTTAAATAACATTCATTTTTTATATACCTCAGTATTAATTTATTACTGGTTCAAAATCATCTATCAGTGGACCTTAATCATACAGAATACTTTCAACACATTTTTGTAGCTAGCTTTCAACCCTCAAAATAAAAGACATTGTTAATCAAGAGATTTCTCCACAATTTCCTACCAATTAGTTCTCAGAAAGCTAGAAATAAAACTAGCTTTACACATTGTTGACTCTTAGATAAAATTCCTAGAGTTTTAAGATGTTTTTGCTATACTGTACAGCAGAAGTAACGTGACTTTTTTTGTAGGAAGGCTGCTTGCCCAAGCAAAAAAAGAAAAGGCAACTCTTAGGTTTTAAATGCAGTAATAGAAATTTTTAATTGCTTTTGGGATCCCTCGCACTACTCTTCCTAGCAGACAGGATCAGACTAGCTTTCTACTCAAAAACACGTGCTATATTCCAGAATGTCAGAGAATGAAATAAAGCAATATGAAGGGAGATTTATTGGCCACGTTTCAAGAGATATCTGTATTCATTTCAAAATGCCATGATTTCACAGCAGCGGGAACTCCAAATACACCTGGGAAAGAAGGCTGCACAATTCAGAAAGCTTTCACAAGAGTGGAAGCCCTAGAAACATTGGAAAGTGAAAAGCATCACTAACTTTTAATTGATCTCTTAAAAGACAAGTGTGAATATTTTTGATAAAACTATACAAACTAAAAATTTCAGTTCTCTGCATCCCTAGATTCTAGATGTGCCAAATCTGCTGAATGCAAACTAACACGCCTGTTGACAAGGAAAAAAAATGAAAAAATATCTACAGTTTCAACAGAAGTTGTCTATTTTTGGATGTTACCTATTTTTAGGTCTTTGAAAATTTCCTACTTAGACTACATAAATGGATTTACCTGTATACAGAACACAGATTTCATAGACTGATTCTGAATTTATTTTTAAACACTGCAGCCACACACTTCTTTGTCAGAAAGGTGTGGGAATTGCAATTTTGCATTTTTAGGACTCTTCTTCCCTAAGCAATAAGGCAACAGAAACTGGTGCAAGGATGAATTCCGTGCAGCAACAGAAACTTAAATTCTATTTATAGTCTCAAAGGCAGACGCTGCATAGATAGTCTGCCAAGACCTCTTTCATTAGTGAAATAACCTCAAACTCTTTCAAGAAGTGTAACCTGTCAAGGCATATGGAAGAACAGAAGGCAATTTTAAGTAGGTTTAATAGACAGTTGCCTGATTTTTATTTTTTATTCTATTTTGAAAGGCACAAATAATCTTTTCAAAACATTCACATGTATTGAAGAACCTAGACAAAGAAGAATGGAAGTCCTGGAGTGAAAATGCAATATACCTCATAGACTTAGAGAAGAGTATATATATTTGTTGTGTGACATTTAAACCGAACTGCCAGGCTCCTGACATTTAAAAGCATTTGAGAGCAAACTCTTCTCCGTGGAATTTTTTTTAAATTACCGTTGACTTCCAGAGCCAAAATTTCACTATCAGCATGTGTAACATGGGCAGTAAGTAAAATGAACACAAATACAAGGAGCATTAATAAAGTTAATGGGGGAATGTATGCAATGTATTTTTTCCCAGTTGCCTGGTAGTATCTATAACTGCAATTTGAAGCAGTCTATCGAGTACGAGCCTACAGAGTCCATTTAAATGTACCATTAGAACATACGGAATACAGGAAAATTGCTAACATTTGAAAAATGATTGTCAAGAAACAACAGCATTTGAGATATCACCGTTTTCTAATTCTCCATTACATAATACTTTGAGAATTAAGAATACTGTATGTGAGCTAAAAACAAGTGGACTCGGTGATCAAAACCATGTTTTGTAAGATGATGATCCAATGTAAATATTGATTTAAAAGAGGAAGCAATGTTTTCCCTGTATCTAGACACATCACTTACCGTATCAGTTGCAAGCAGCCAAACCCTCCTATACATGCTTGTACAACATATTTTCTTCAACACGGAGAAATATCCTGTACTCTTGTTGACTTCTTAACAGCTCTAATAATATCCACCACATTTGTGAGATGAGCTCTTTGTACAGGCAATACCAACTTGTAATTGCAAGCAAAATGTAATTGAATACAGCCTTTTGTAAGGTTCTTAAACACTAACACTGTAGTCTTCTAAGCATAACTAGCATAAGGGCAATGTTTATCCATAAGCACCATTTTATTGGATGCCTTCAAACAATAACAACAGCTATTTCCTAAAGCTTCTGTAAATTACTAAAACTCCAGGATGAAAATTATACTATGCTAAACCATGACAAAAACATAATCAACCATCATCAAATACATCTCTAAAACTGATGAGGTGCCACCTCAAAATAATAAAATAATGCTTAGAACAGTCTTCAAACAGAAATGAGCTCTCAGTCTCTAATGAATCAATGCTACTGCTTTGCTTCAGCTATTGCATCAAGCCCTGCTACAAACGCAGCTTTTCCTTCTTATCACACTTATTAAAAGACCTCTTACCTCTCCAGCTCATATTCTTTCATACCAGCTTTTACTGCCTTCATTACCTGTAAGATACATATTAACATGGGACATTCTTAACAAGAGGGAATCACGTATTTATAAATTTATGACATGACTATTTCCAGAGGAACCTATATTGCAAAAATACTTCATCTGTACTTCATATAAATTTACATTAGTAAATGTATTTTAAAACTACATTAGAAATCAAACCCATTTTAATCTTTATAAATACCTACAGTCTCCAGCAATAAAACAAGTTTAATTGCCAAAATATATCCTAATGAAGTGCAGCTCATCAAAATACCAAAGCTTAATTCTGAAAGCTCTGGTGAACCTGGCAGCAAGTCCTTTTGTTTTACGCACATGAAACACCAGCAAAACAAAACTGAGCTGGAATATGCTACAAAGGAAGATTTGCTTTTGTACTTTCTAATCTGAATCAATAGAAATCTACTAGAGTCAACATTGTTAACACCTCGTAAGTCTGAATTTTACTCTCAGATTTGCTGAGAACATGCACCAGTGTTATTCCTTTGCCTGGTTCTGTATTATGGAAGTTCTAGGCAGCTACTTTAGGGAAGGAATTATCTCAGATGGGATGAGATTATTCAAGGATTATGAAGGACCACAGAGAATGAATGCAAGTGACCTTATTCAAACTGCAACTTTACAATTTCTCCTTAAAATATTTTCATGCTTCACAGTTCAGAAGTTTGTGGAGCCAGGGCAAAGACAACTGTTTAATCAGTAACCGCATCAGCTGCTTTTCCCTAAGCTCCCTGTGGTTGTTGTGCAGAACTCATGGCATCTCTGCGTCACTATGCAGAGAAGGATGGATACTCAGATCAGTGATACCATCAATACCAGTAGAGCAGTAGGACTACTGATAGTGTGTTAGGTCCAACCTGAGCAGCCTTGCTCAGCCTGGCTTTATTTTTGCCGTGCTGTTACGTTGACAGAACAGCATGCTGAAGCACTGTACTGGGGGCATAGGGGCATGGGAGCACATACAGAGCGGATTGCTCTGAGGAGCACTCTAAGGAAACTTGCACTCTCCTCCACTGTGCATGCAAACACTCCTTCAGTTTATAAGGGCTGAGCAAACTGCTGGAGTGAAACTTTTCAGAGCTGCACACACTTACATGGGCCAGAATAAAAATAATCCTGATCTCTTCTTTCTCCATCACTATACAGGTATTTGTGCATACAGGACAGATAGACTGCAAGCAGGTCACCTTCTGCTGAGGCTCCAGCTCTTAACCAAAACCACACTTCATTTCTCACACATTGCAAATGCACCGGTGAGTTCAAGGACAATGCAAGGTATATTACTGGGCTGTAATAGGAGGGATATTACCCTCTTATTTCTATCCAGCCTTTCTATTATTTTATTACTAAGCAATTCAGGGCTGCTGGGAACATTTTCTGAGTACTACTGTTACACTAAGAGCAAAAATTATTAACAGTAAAGGATCTATTACCTCTTTATGAGCTTCACTGGAGATTTTATTGGTGTAGCGCAGAACTTCCAATTCCATGTCTGTCTTAATCACACGACTTAAAGAAAAGTAGAACACATATCAGGTTAGGTTGCAACTTTTCAGCTTAAGAATACAAAATAACCTGAAAATAATATTCATCACCTACAGTAAAATTAGATCATGTACACCTGAAGAGCGAAGAGCTATTACAGCATTCATGACAGTGAGGTTTTGTTGGCGTTGATTCACCATTAGCAAAACAATCTTACAAAGGAAAGTCATAGCATTCCAAACACCACCCTGTATTATTTCAATATGAATAAACAAGTGGTCCAATCAACATTTTTTCAACTCGTTCTACAATACATTTGGAACAAAAGCAATGGATTTGTCATCACTCAAACACTACTTCAAGTGGAACATTTCTACTAGCATACTTGATTTACTTTTTTAAACACAATTTGAAACTACTTTACATAATGAAATTTCCAGAGCTACAGAATTTCTATTCAGCACAATCCCAACCCCCACCTACTTACAGTACCTCAAGGGGTAGTGGAGGGAATAAATTCAATGTCTGTTTAGTATTTAAAAAGACCCAAACCATGAAATTCAGAAACCACAGAGGCAGAACCTGCAGCCACAAAGCCCGCTCTTTTTCAAATGTTTCCAGAAAACAAAACAGAAAACCCAACACCCTGCTCTTCATGCCTTATGCGATGCTGAACACGCATCTATATACATGAGCCTTGATACTCAGTTCTGAACTCATCTAAAAAAATTAACATTAAACTCTTATCTACTTGCACTGCTTTTTACCATCTATTTCAAATAAAAGCAGCTATTTTGTGTGATACCAACAGGGCAGCAGAGACAGCTCCATACCTTCTACTGAAAATCGCCTACTCTGCTACTGCTATGCATAGAGATTTAATATTTCTCACATCTGTCTCTAAGGCAGTCGTGAAATACTTACTTGCAGTTTACAAAGAACAGGACTACATCTATTGAATTTGGTGAAAATATTTAAATTGTATTTTCCAATTCCATTCCAGAGCGTGGAGCAGCTATGAAGTACCATAACTGTTATATTTTGAAACTGTCACCAAGACACCTCTTTTTTTTATTATAACTTGCTTCTACTTATACTGCTATAGAAGACTGTTTACTATACTTCTGCTCCTGTAGTTTTTTAATGAGTCCAGAAACAGATTACTGAGCCATCAGGGCCTCCGATGTGTGATAAGAGCATTTCCCACAGACAGTGACTGCACTGCTATGTGGCACAGCCATTCCCATTCAAAAACAACTTTTCTGGCAAGAGTAAAGATACCTTTTTTTTTTTTTTTTTTTAAATGTTGATCAATCATAATGTTCTTACAAACAGGAAAACAGCAGAGGGGAATGGATTAGACAACCTATTAGACAACCTTATTAAACTGGAATATGACACAATAAGATCATTATGTGCAATGAGAAGTACTAAGTTTTAAAATGTGCACCAAGGTGAAAAAATTACACTGGAACAGTATAAGCTCCTCACCATGGATGAGGAAACAAACTTCTGCTTTTTAGCTGAGACAAAGAATAGTAGCTCAAATATATTCATGTTAGAATGAGGTAGCAAAGGCTTACAGATTCTTTTTTTTTTTAAATCCTGTTCTTTGGAAGACTGCATGTGCTAGCATGGTAATTTAATATTTGTTTGATGTGCCTTTATATTACTTTCAATACACAGTACATATTCCTGCTCTGCAAGTGCTTGAAAAATAGGCTGTTTCATAATTCAGATGTCTCATCTCTTTATTGGGATCTGGTAATAATACAGCTTAGTAACTGCTTAGCTGCAAGTGCAAACAGTATTAGAATCTATTTTACTTGACTTGATCATAAGGCTTCATTCAGGGTCAAGGTATTTATTTGAAACCACAACTGCTCTGGTATCTTTCTGCATATACAAATTCATATTTAGCCTTAGAGTTCAAATTTGTATGGGATTCATCACCTTCAATCGCCCAAGGTCAAGCACTGAAACATTTTACAGAAAACATTTAGTCATTCTGAGACCAACAAAAATCACTACCCAACTCTTAGTAGGGGAGTCAGAAGGTGTACAATCATGCAGGAAACAACATCAACTTTATCTGCAAGCAGATCCCCTATGAAGTCGTCACTGGGCTCCTATGCTGACTCCAACAGTACTGTCGATGGAGCTCCCACCAGAATATTTGGGTAGCAGAAGGGTATCTCAACACCTCCTGACTGACTGTGATAAAAAGTAGCACTCACCCAAGCCAGGTTTGAAGTGTTGCCAGTTCTGCACTTTTTGTTAGCACCGCAGTATGATTTCATGGGTGATGAACGATCCAGGGTTTTCTTTACTTTTTTCCCTCCCACTTCCAAGATAATGCTAGAAAGCCCTACCTCTGAGTACTAACGTGAACTTTGATGTTCTACTAAGAACAGCTTTTAGACCAGTTACACACTGAATACATTCATTAATATTTTAGCAGGAACAAATCATTTCCAGGCTCCAGCTAATGCAATTGCAAAAATGTACAAATTCAGCACGTAATGCAGTTCTTAAATCAACAGGCAAACCACTCAATGAAATCAAGGCAAAATAGAAGCACAAGTTTAACACTCTCAGAATTAACCTACACTTTTTTTTTATTTTTTTTTAGTAGTGTAAAGACACTTCTTCCTCACTTTCCTCTTCTACATATACTTTGGGCTTTTATTTGCACTTGCCATATGAGGTCATCTTTTCACACATGCCAGTCATCCAACAGAAAAGCGTTAGTACAAGAAAGTATCATTCCAGTCCTGAAATGACTTTGGTCATTTTACGGGGCTAGACACCAATTTTCATGCACAATCTATTTCCCACTAATCAAGAGCACACAAAATTCTAGGCATCTATGAGCCTGGAACTTGCATAACTCAACTGCATTTTCCTAAACCAGTGCTTTCCTCAAAGATGTCCAAATATCCAGAGCGGGAACTGCGGTTCTTCACTGAGAGGGTTGTCGCGCACTGGAACAGGCTCCCCAGGGACGCAGTCACAGCACCAAGCCTGTCAGAGTTCAAGAAGCGCTTGGACTCTGCACTTAGTCACATGGTCTGAGTTTTTGGGTAGATCTGTGTGGAGCCACGAGTTGGACTTGATGATCCTTGTGGGTCCCTTCCAACTCGGGATATTCTATGATTCTATGATTTGTTTCTCCATGTGCATTCAGCATTCCTGAATATGCCCTTAGAAGTATTTGTTGCTGGTTATTGTTGCTAGTTATCAGTTCGGTGTTCATCAGTCATCTTGCTTTGCTGTTTTTACTACGTGCATGCAATGTTAATGGTTGCTTTCCATGACACACATGGAACACAGCAGGGTACATCCTCCACTTCTTGTCCTGGAAACTACGCTTACAAACCACCTAGTAAGCATAGATGCTGTCCAAACAACAGACTGCACTCCTGCCTTGTCTTCACCCTTTTTCTTTTTTGCTGTTACCTTTCCACATTTCATTTATACAAATTTCTGCCACAGTTGATATATTTATGCTCTTTTGCAAGCTTCAGCATAAAAACTTGCTAACTGAAGTTGTATAAAATCCAACAACATGGTAATGCAAGTGGGCAAAGGAGAAACATTACTGGTAACATTCTGGAAGACAGCTGCACAAATACCAAATGCTTGGACAAGTCAAAAAACACATTAGAGGTTTGCAACATAAATAAAAAAAACTTCTGATAACACAAAAAGCTTGTGCTCAGCTTTAAGACATCACAGTTATAGTATACAGACAATGTTACCGTACAGTATAAAAAGTCCATTTCACTAACTGCTGATGTATTAAAATTTCTTTCTCATTAGTAGGGAGAAGAATTGGACAAGTTTGGAATTTGTCTTCTCACAGATGCTGTTTTATTTTCAAAACAATGGAATCAATACTTCCGTATATATTCAGCAACAGATTTAAAAGACAACCCTAAAATTTAATATGAAAGTGTTTAAATGTCTAAATTCATACCAAAAAAAAGTAAAAACACCCTTCTGCTGAACTTAAAAAACTCAGTCTGAAGTGAGATTCTTTTCTGGTTTATCCTGAAGTTGCACAGTAAGTCAGAAAAAAAAAAAAAAAGAGATCTTGAAAAAGGATGGAGTAAAAAAGGGAGGCAACAGATCCTTAACCACAAACACTTTGCCCCTTGTCAGTATTGAACCATTTTTTCTGCATTTTATTAGAAGACAAGAGAATACTAGAGATGTCTTTTGCAGCTCACAGTTCTTCCTGGCTGGTTCGGAAAGCTCAGCCATTTCACTTCGTTGGCAGTTTTGACATAACGGAGTTTTTCTGACAAGTACCACGTAAAACAGAACAGTCCAGAGCTGCTGAATTTGAAATGTGTGCATCAATGCAAGCATATGATTCAAATGAAGCCATACCCTGCCCTCGAATATATCAAATAACCACCAAAAATTCACCTTCCCAAAATAAAAATGTTCTTAATTCTAAACATGTTATTGTTTTCCAAAGAAAGCTTCTTGGGCATTAACTTGAGATTCCAAGGAAATTTCTAATTTAGGAAGCTTTAATATATGCAGCCTGTCATTCACATATTGATTTCACCAGATATTTAAAACCTAACCATGGTCTTTAACATACCTTTAACTTAAAACAAAAGCCCCCAAACTTGATAAAACCTTTTCAAAACACTCTTGAATGCAAATATGAACTTTGGTTTTGCTTAAAATTCCATTTTCTTCAAATCCAAGTGCAGAGAGGGTACATACTGAGTGTTCCAAGTATTTCTCCCCACGTAAGACCACAGCGAGGGCACAATCAGAGTTCTGGACTAGCATTCACTACTCGTAGAAGAGATTCTCTCCATACCAAGACAAACATCTCGAAGTTTTGCCTTTGTATTGCCTTACTGCTATGTCCTTATGGTCACCTTAGGGCACAGACCTCACCCGTGTCCATCCCTGAGCTTCCTGAAGAAGATTTAACCCTCCCTTCTACACCAAACCACAGAGACATTACCACCAGGTGACATCCTGGTATGGTGAATGGTACCTGGAAAGCTGACTTGGGAACAAGCTTGTAGCCATAATCCAAAACCCTTTGCAGCTCAAATTCTCTGTCTCCCTGCAGTGTGCCTGTACCTATAGATCAAAGCTTGGGAATCAGACCAGGCCCCTCCATGTTCCCTTTCCTGTCCCTCACCCTTTTCTGCTAACAAGAGTACAAGAAGGCAGGCAAGAAACAGGGCACAAAAAGATGTAGCTCCACTCCTCCAACAGCTTGCCAGGTCACTTGGAGAACTTGGTTATAGTATTATGCAAGAAGGAGGAGCAGTGGTAGCCAGAGTGCACACTTTCCTGTTTGTATTTCAAGATTCTCAGCTTATCTCTCTTAACCAATGATTTGCTTCCTCATTTCCAGATAAATACACTCAAAACGCTTATATAAAAATCTAATTCATTTACAAAAATCCTCTACGTTGTGTCTTCAGTTAATTTCCTAAATGGAAAACTAAAAAGCCCTAGTTATGAAGCAATTCTGAGGACAAAGTCAACAACGCTGACCAAAAGAGGAAAGCTGGTAAAATGCAGTAGAGCTGCAAGCTACTAATACACTTAGTCACACACACTAATTTTTCTATTCAAGATAAGCTGTAGTAAAATTCCCCTAAAATTACCAAGTATAGTTACATGAGTAATAATTCAGCAAAATTAATGCTGTTAAAATAGATCCTGGAGAAGTAATAACACCTTATTAAATATTACCTGTTCGGACATAGTTTTCATCTGCCTTTGATTTTCATTGCTAGAATATGAATTATCCTCAGTTCTTTTCTTATTCATACAAATTCACATTCACACAAACGTGACTTAGTTCCAAACACATTCTATGAAAATTTATATCCAGACTCAAGGCTTAAGAAACATTACATAAATTCTTCACTTCTCAGTGCTGTTACCTAACCATATTTTTACTTTTGTACCTCATTTCCAGCCCACGACGTGAAACCTGCCTAAACTTAAAACATAGTAAACTAGGAGGTTCTGCTTAGGGAACATCTCCGAAGCAATGGTTCACAATATAAGCATGCTCAACTACTCAAACAAAGATTTTACACCACTCACCATTCTGCAATTTCAGGATGAAGGATTTTGTTGTTCACGTTGAATCTAGAAACAGCAAAAAAATACAAACATCAAAAAACAACTACGCAAACAAAGGCAGAGATGGCATAGTTACTAGTTTTTGTTTTTTTTTTTTAACTGTGTCTTCTCTGAGGATGTGAAAACTTGCAAAGGCTAGTATTAGATCTGAATTTAGTACTGATCAGAGTAACTCACATTGAGAAGAAAGCACACACTCATCTTCACTGTGCAAGTATTTCATGTTGAAATACGTAAGACTAAACCAGATGCATACTTCTAAGAACATGCAGAAACCAGAGTAACAGCATGTTCAGGACATATTTGGAGAATTTCTTTTGACAAAGGTAAAATTTTAAGTTACCAATTCACTGCTGTGAGTGCGGGTTTGACCAGATCAACCTCCAGAGGTCCTTTCCAATCAAAACTGTTCTGTGATTTTAACTTCACTCCCCAAAAGCCCTTCAGTGAATTTAAGTACAGTAAATTGCTAATTTCACCCTCTGTTTTACATATTCCAATTTTTGCTTGTGCAAAACATGGCACATGATAAACAGATTTGCTCAGACAGACTGTGAAAAGACAGATAACCTCTCCTCTTCTTTTGTCATCTACAGAAGAGGCAAAGTGAAAGCTTCTGCCTCCAAAACTTTTTTTTTTCCTGTTTATTTTCTGCATTAGCAATTCATGCCTTCTTGGAACTATTTTAAGGCTCTCTAAACAATAACATTACACTGGCCAATGGAGTAAGAAGTTGAGTAATTAAGTGGAACACAAATGAATTTTCAAGCATTGTTTGATGCAGAACGTTCCTTAAGCATTTAAATTGTTAGCATAAAAAACCCTCAAAGATACTTTTGTCTGACTCAGGACTGCTGGCTCTTCAATTAGGGCATTTAAGAGAATTAAAATGCTCCAAAGCTCCCAACAGATCTTCAGAAGGATGTTGTAAGGCAACAATTCATTTTCTCACAATTTTGAAGGAAAAAATAAATCTACTTCGGGTTATTGGCTATTCATAATACCTCAAAAAGGGATCAACTAAAGCACAAATCCAATTAAAAAAATACTTAGAAGTCAATTCTAATTGTACCAGGGTCTTTCTGCATCCTTAGATAGCAAAGTCACCCGTTTGTGCCTTTCCAAACCCTAAAGGTTCTTCTTGAACCATTTTTATGCTGCCAGAAATGCAAGTTTTACTTGCTGGCTGGGACCACCTACCATGCAGCAGCTCCTTAAAAACTGGTTGGTGTCAATTTGGAAAGCTAACTGAACACAAAGAAAGGCAACAGGATTAAAACAAAGGGGTGCGGGGGGGGGGGGGGGTGTTGGAAAGGATGCAGGAGGTCATGAAAAGAACTGCAGTTCTCTCTCTCACCTGAACAAGAAACTTTGACATATTGTCAAATATAAAACACCATCTTAGATCTGCAGGACAGGGCATGAATTCACATTTAGAAGAGAATCTGATCTATTGTATGTAGCTTTTTCAAAGAAGCCAACAATTAAGGACTGAACCATCTCAATTCTGCTTAGTTTGTGATAACCACAAGTCCTCTTTAAGTGGCCACAAGACCACCTGTTTATGATTGCTAAACATCTAAAGCTAATTACTCAAATTATGCTTTGTTTTCATTAGGAACAAGGCAACCAAAGAAGCCACATTCCAGAAATTACTAATTAAATGGTATGCTCAAGGGGAAGAGCATGTCATCATTAACAGGAGTGCACAAATAGTGATTAATTCATGTCGTTTGTGCACAAAATTCTATATAAAATAATCCTACCTTATTCTACTCGGAAGTTTAGATCCTGCTAGACAATAATCAATTTACTTTTAAAAACCACGGTGCCCTAGTGCTAAGAGGATCATGTAGAGCAATCCAATTCTACATTTTACTGCAATTTGCAAATTGACAATACTTGATGATGAGAGATGTGGTCTTGAGGAAGAAAAAATGACATTTGCTACTGTTGCAATCTGTAATGTGTCAATATTCCCATTTAATCAACATAGAAGTAATAAATATTACATTGAATGGCATGTTTAAATTGATTTCATACTCACTTGTCCTTTAACATGCAAGACAATTTCATTAGTTTAAAAAAAAGATTAGAAATCAATGCCTCCTGTATAAAAGTGACTGTATGAGTCTTTTTTTGTCAGTTTAGAAAGTATATATGGTGACAAAAAATTAAAAACACATTATTCTGATGTGTTATTATAACATATTGGAAATTCCTACTCTTCTTCAATATGGAGAATCTTTCCTCTAATGATTGACTTTGCTCACAGCAATAGTGAACTAGCCTTGGCCAAGCAGTCAGCTAGTCTTCATCATACCCAACAGGTACAGTTTTGAGACAAATGAATTAATTGAAAAACATTAAACATTAAGTATAATTGCTTGAACTGTCTATCATTTACATCAATAGATTCTGAGGATAAAGAAAAGCCCCTAACATGGTGAGTAAAGCTTTGTTAACAGTATTTTGGGGTATGTGGCATATTACCGTTTAGGCATACAAGTTCAAAATCTATTTTCTATATGGTAAGACACACCTCAGAACATTTTTACAAGTGTTACATAACAGCCACGTGATTAGATTTTAAAAATTCCTGCATGTTTTTTCAGTCTGAAAAATGGTTCCATGAATTAGAAGAAAATAAAAAAGGAGCTAGCCTTTACTGGCAGACAGAAGTACATTTTTCTAGAAAATAATACATTAGAACTGCTTTAGAAATCTGCCTTCTACACTTACACTATCTGGAGTAAGTGAGGGAAAGTAATTTTGGTAGGATTCGTAACAGTTGCGTACAGAGCTGACTTCAGGGGAGTTAACAGCAAGGACTTTATCAGATGGTCCAGGTGTTAAGTCACTGTCCCACACTTCTGCCTCCGCTGAACCACAGTACTATCTACTGCTGAGCAGGACGGTTTTCCAAGTACAATAAATCTCCATTTTTACAGACTGCAGCAACATACCAGCCCTACCCCCTTTTCATAAAAAAATAATTAAATAAAAGCTCTTAAATATAAGGCATACTTTGCTACAGAAGAGAGAGCTATAATGTAAAATAATAGAAGCTCTGATATAATTCACTATTATGGGCTCTCTTATTTGCATAGAATCAAGTTTGATCATTGCTAGCAGGACAAAAATAACTTAGGGGTGATCGTCAGGGTGAGCATAGAAATAACCCGTGACCACAGTAGTCACTTTGCTCCAAGTGACTATTTATTACACTGCAAAAATTAATCTAGTAATTTAGATAATTTTGTTCCAGAAGAAGTTCAAAAGGTTGAAAAAGTAACGCAGGGAAGCGACATCGTTAGGGCAAGAAAGAAGTAGCCTCTGACAGGACCAGATGAACAGCCTGCATGGAGAGCAAGATTCTGCTTTTTAGGAAGTGATACATTACTTACACAATTATCCATAGCAAAAAACAAACAAACAAAAAAAAAAACCACTGCATACCACTGGAGCATAGTCAGTCTAGGAGAAATAAGACAAATGGGTCTAGGAGAAACACAAAAGAGCCCTAGCAAGCAAATACATCTTCAGCAGGTAGCCAGAAAACGGAAACAAACAAACAAGAACAAAGGAATAAAATACAACACCATAGCTGAACCAGAGGCTCACCAAGCAAAGGACAGTGGGAGGGGAAAATGTGCCCTTGCTGGTAGGCACGAGGGAGCATGATGTGAAAGAACATGTTATTTGGTACAAGCTCAACAGTTTTACTCCTCTTAGAACAAATCAATACATTTGAAATACACGAGTTTCAGTAAAGGAAATGTGATATAAGAAAGGAGGAGAAACTGAAAAGCAGCAATGCTGAAATTGGTTTAGGTCTGTCAAAAAGAAATGCAAAACTGGTTGATTTATATACAGTTACAAAAATCTGAGAGCAGACTTTAGAAGGAAGTTCACCCCTCGTGCACACCCTCAGTTTGCAGCGTTCAATCTCCCTGATGTGCACTGCAGGCACAGAAGCTAAGCACGCTGTGAACTGACAGCCCCCCGAGACGACAGGAGTAGGAGTTAGGGAGATCAAGGAAAGGCTCGAGTGACAAGTGGTTTGAGGGCACCGTATCTGTCAGAAGAGGTGAGATGGAGTAGATCTCCAGCATATTCAACAACAAAATCAATGAGTGCTCTCCCATACTTGCAGTATGGGAGGAGAGGGAAAGACACTAACCAGATCTGTCAAAGGCATCAAAATGAACAGTTCGGTGCCTAGGGGTGGAGAGGGAGAGCACATCCCAGGTCTCAAAAGAGTTATCTGCTAAACTGCCAGAAAGCTCCCCTAAAGAATGAAGTACTCTAATTGGAGCAAACAAAGAGCATGTTTACCACAAACTGGGAAGCCAGAGAGAAAATACCATTAATCCATTGAAGTGTTTCAGAGCACACGCTATCAAAATCTCAAGTCAAGTGTCAAATGGAGTGGCTTCCTACATTAATGTTGACTAGTAATAGAATGTGTTACTAATTACACTCTAGTGTCTCAGTGAAATTCAGAAGGAAAAAGGAATTTTGATACTTCAAATGGACCTTTGTACATGGTTCCCATAAAGAATTACGGCTGGAGTTAGTAACTGCTTATTTTTCATGTGGAGGTGTCTCAGATAAAACTGAAGGCATCTCTCTGCACAGATTTTGGAGTCCATCTGTACCTGCAGAGCATAAGGTAACCGAGTATCTCCTTGGTAAAAGCAACAGAAAGGACACCAAATATTCACTCAAAATGGTTTGATTATGTTCTGAAATAGTTATATTTCAGAATAGTTATACTTTATTGGTATTATATACTTTATATTGGCCAGCAAAAGATGTCTAAATGCCAGCAGGGTCCCCAATAATCCTGACATTCATTAAGTTTCTATTTAGGTTGTGGAAGAGAGAACAAAGTAATTATGGGATCAGATTCCAGACTTCAGTTCACATGACATGGAGAAAAGACTGTCCCAGGAGAACACGTGCTATCTGACTATACAAATGATTGCCCAGAATTGTAGTAAATTCTGTGCACTGTAATTATCACTTCAGAGTTAATATGCTGTGGACAGAGGTGAATGGAGGAAAAATACAGCAGGGTGACTGGGAGTCGAGGATCACAAAAGAGGCCACCTACACAACATCTCAGCACAAGTGTTTATTTTAACAGGCTTTTTAATGGGAAGTTTTGTTTCTTTTCTGCCATACATCTGAGATAAAATGAAAAATGATCTCATTTTAGGATATCAAAAAAAAATTTGCATTTAATTCAAAATTGAGGTCATCATCTTCACTTCCAAAAGCAGTCTCTGATGTATTTTTATTAACTGCCTTTTCAAAATACTTCATGTAGGACATTTTCACTCTACTAGTAGCCAAACTCCATAAAAATACAATATAAGGGGACAGTAAAAGGTCATTTCTAGGCAGAAAGGTGATCTTTTATTTTGGACATGTAATGCTGTATCTTTTCAGAAAAATGTGCATGCCAGAATTCCTAATACCTGACTTAACACTGTACAAGGAAGTCAATAAAAGAAAGAAGATACTCTTAAAAATAAATTTTTCTAAAATCTGAAAATCAAATATTCTATCCCTAAAAATGGAAACAGAAATTAGGGGTGGGTCTGTTTGGTTTTATCTGCTTAAAACAAACACAAAAAACATCAAATGATCTTTGATGCAAAAGCTTTCCAACCCCCACCCCCCATTTGAAATCAGTAGAAACATGTCAAAAGTTTTATTTCCAAAGAAGTATCAATATATTTGATTTACCATTCAACATTATGTTATCAGGAAAAGAATCATTTAAATGTGAAATAAAGATGAATTCAATGTAACCATGAAACAATTAATACATAAAAAGCTGTGTCACTTACTGGCTGATTCCCTCGAATGAAGCTTCTTTGGAGATACTTCCGCTATCAGTATTAACACCGCGCTTGGGAGGGAAAAAGATTAAAAGGACCATGATTCTGAGCCAAACACAAGTATTTAAAATTTAAATCATGGAGAGAACATAACTGCACTAAGTCTTTAGGAAAACTTATACATTTCCTTGAATCACTATTACAAAAAGGAAAAGAAAAAACAACCAAAAAAAAAAACAGTTTGTTCAAATGTAAACCAATTTAAGACATCATTTGTTTCAAAGGAGACCAGCACGGAACTCAGGTTAGGATATGCTGCTTAGGAAAACGGCAGGCTTGGATTTCGAATTCCCTTAAGCCTTGAAAGGAGCTAAGAGACCTATACGATAATAAAGAACAAGGGAATAACAAACAGGCAACATTTCTTCTAAAGTAATTTCATTTAAAAATAAATTATTCCATACTGCCTTGGCAATGCTTACTATTTAAATCTGCATGCCGCTTCCCTACAGCTTTCCATTCAAGCAAGTAGCATAAGCATGAGGATTTTGGCTGCTTCACAGCAGACGAACACTTCTGACATGCATATGGGAAACCCTGTGGAGCAGCATTACAGTTCTTTATTTAGAATGAGACCACAGGAGAGGACCAAGTCTCCCTTCAGCCAACGTTAGGAGAAGAGCTCTGCCGTTCTCTATGAATTTCATTGTGGCAGTGGGAGGAATGTGAAAGCATCACAGCTCCATTCTCTCAGCAAGAAATCTGTGAAAATTCCCAGCTACAATGGGATGCTCACAGAGAGACAACTAATCAACAACTTGATGCGCAGAAATGCACAATAAGGAATGCAAGATGGACAAATACTCCCTTTCACTCTCATTTCTCTGAAAGTACATGAAATAAAACTATAGGTTCATCCTTTTAATACATTGTGTGGAAGAAAGACTGTATTTAGGACATCTTCTTAATGGATAAAAAGCTCAGATCTCATACTGTACGTCTGCCTAAGGAGGGATTTTTTGTAAGACCTGTCTGGCAACTATCATGGGAAAACAAGAAATCCGGGAGCTGCCACTGCATTTGCTGTAAGGGAAAGCTCAGAGTCCGCAAATCATTTCTTATATAGACTGAAGACAACAAATCAGATACTTGTAACAGCGAGAGAGGTTTACCAAACACATCAGGGGAAAAAAGCTGGGGATGAGGTGACGGGGAAGAAGCAGCTTGCAGGCTTTACCTCCACTCGTTCATCCCACTTCCAGAGCAAGCCCCTTTCTAAATACTTGGCAGGCATTCCATCACACCCTCCTTGCAGAAGTTATTCTTATCAACCCAGTATATGCAGAATAAGAATTCCATGAATCCTTATGGGGTTCCCAAAGAAAAGTCCAGATATGCTCATGACGTAGCTTGAGCAGCATTAGAGAAGAATGGAGTTTGAAGGCATTCTACATAGGCTGGAGAATAGCACGGTCAACATTAGATAGGCTTGTCATGTTTTGCCAGAACACAGGTAAAGCTTTTGAGAATATAGACTAGAAACCCAGAGGTTAGAAATCCTGAGGTCATGGAGGAGCCAGAAGAATACATTAATACAGATGGCCTCAAATTTGGCAAGGATGGGAAGGGAAAGATAGGGAGAGAATGACAGTGTATAGAGGTATTTAATGAACTGATCTCCTTTTTGAAGGAAATTGGTAGTTACTCTTCAGAATAGTATCACTCACCAAAGTAAGGAGCACAGAAGGTTTCTTCGAAGCCAAGACATTGGATATCTAAAAAGAAGTTTTAGATTATTATTATTTCTTTTTCTTCCTCATAATCACAATGATACCTATTTCATCAAAATTTACTGTATATAGACTAAACAACTTGGAAAGACAAAATTGTTCGTCTCATACCTTTCAGATATTTTACTCTTACATGACACTTGCAACAAGAGTCAGTAGATCACAAAATATTTAGTGCTTAAGTTGATGGTGCCCTTTCAATACACGAATAACGACTGGGCTTCAAGAGCTGCTGCAGAAACATGGGCACTGAACTAAACATTTCTTGAGGCAATGAACAGACAACATAATTCCATGCGGCACTGTTCTACAAACTTTAAAATAGCTTAATAGCATAGTAATAATATTAATAAAATAAAGCATATGGCAGTGAGGTATAAAAATACCATTTCCAAATTTTATTTTTTTTTAATGAAAAATGAGGATTACATGCTTACACAGATGGGTCATTTGTTGACATAAAACCATCCTGTGCAAAATGCCCCTAGTATCCTGATGGTGGAAAACCACTTCCTTGGCAAACCAGGCAAAAGTTATAGACAGAACCTTTGAAAGCTAAACAGCTTAACTGCAGGCTTCAGCTGCTCCAAACTTCAATCCAAGTAGTTCAGGTGGAACATGGCCTTTATTTTGGGAAAATGTAGTGCTCCACCTAATCAGCTCTTTTCCTCATCAATGAGGTTTCTAAACAGTAAGAACAGAACTGTAATAAAGTCATTTATTGGTAGAAAGCTAGCCAAAGTAACTAAAGTAACCCAAAATAAACGTGATTTTTATTTTTTAAATAAAACATACATTTTCCACTTGCAATTTTCTCTGCCTGACAGAGGAGTGTCTGCACTCTGTGTGATTCTAACTCACGTCAAAAAGCAACCTCTGCACAGCTTCCTCTACCCCAGCTACTGAAATACAGGATCAAACTTCATTTCATAATTAGACTCATTATGAAAATGAAATGAAACATCCTCACAGCTGATTACAGCAAAGTTTTGGGTCTTGTGAGTCATAGTTAGTGTTCTGCAGGGACAGGAATATCAGAATCTTCCTTTTCAAGCTGCTCTCCATGAAAATCAACCACAGAGCTTGGCAGGAATATTGCCCTCATCCTGCTGAGCCTTCCTACCAAAAAAAAAAAAAAGATGACTGGCCAGGTGCATAAGTATATAAACATCTGCTCAAAAACCAAATGAGAAACCTGACTAAGAAAGTCACACATTTAAAAATAGGGAAATGGTTGCTTATTCTAATATTAGAGTGATTCAACACGAACTAAGAGTAAAGCAGGCAGGCAGCTATTCCTCACAGCTCTTTGTATGCATAAAGTAAGTGCAGGCTCTCAGTCGGAGTTAAAACATGCAATCTCCCTGACAGCAATCTCCTCAAATCTCCAAGGCATTGAAAAAAAGAAATGTATTTAGCAACATGTTTCTGTTGGATAAAGATATAGACTGACAGGTCTCACGATGCCCCAGACTTGTTTATGAGATGGTCTTTGGATTAAGACTTTAGTGTTCAGCTCAAAGTAGCAGCTTTTCTTTTCTTTTCTTTAATTTAAAAAAAAATTACAAGTGCTTTATAAGGAGCAAAATCACTGCCACATGTCCATTTTGTATTCACAGAAAAATATTCATACACAGAGACAACTCACCTCATTCACGTAGTGGACTTCATCCACAGCATATTTTTTCTTGAAGTATTCAGGGGGGTGAATCCTTTGGAAAACAGGAGAAAGAAACATTTGGATTCAGCTTTACTGCTACATTTAATAGTTTAAGGCTACAGACAAAGAAATTACATTATCTACTATCACAGTAAAAAAGCAGATACAAGGAATGTTTTAGTAATCCTAACCTTGATTCAATTTCTCAAAATAGTAGATTACACAGAACAGTTGCCACGGCCACAAAATCATTGTGCTTCAATCCAGTCCAGGCCGAATACTTAGATTTCATGGTCTCCTCCTGAACTAAAGTTTTATTTTTCCCATTCACTCTACACAAGACAGGTTTTTTTAAAAGAACTTTGCCATTTGTGTACAATTTCCAACTCACCAGATGGCGGAAGGGCATTGAAACAGCACCAGACCACTCTGCCCTGTGTTATATTTGAAGAATGAACAAGATACTCGTTTTCTGCTCTGGTGCTCACTCACTGCAGGACCCTCTTCCCTGCTGTAAGCCCCCTGGCACAGCACGAAGCAGCCCGAGGACTGTTGGGCTGTGTTCTGCAGCCTTTATTCCTCAGGACCCCACAGTTTCACTCCTCTAACCTAACAGGGTGTGCGACTTTATGGTCCATGTCCAAAATGAAATCACTTCTGCCTTCTTCTGCCCCAGCTGGGCAAAGGAAAAATAGTGCAGGAGTGACGTGAAAGATCTGCTTCCCGTCTATCGCTGCAGATGCTGGCGTGGCCGAGCACCCCTGTACTTCCCCGCGGCCCTGGTGGCACACAGTGGCTGTGCGATGGCTCAGTCCTTCACTCACAAGATTTTACTCTCCAATTCCACAATTCCAATCTCTCTCTCCCCCCGATATTGAAACAAAAATAATCAGGACTTCTGAAAATGTAAAATAAATTTTAAAAAAACACACAAAAAAAAAAACAACAAAAAAACCACACCCACCCTACACCCTTCCTCAAAGGAATGAAAACAGGAGGAAAAACATGGACAACAGAAGGGGAGCTGGGAGCTCTGTGAGTTATGCCTCCTGCAAGAAAGCAGGGGGGCAAGAGGCGCAACAGGACAGACACTTCAGTTGTTTAAACATTACACCACAGCAGCCCAAGTCCAACGAAGAAGAGAGTAAATTAGGCCAGAAACGGAAAAAAAAAATCTAACTTGCAGATCGGTGGGACCAAGAGCCCAACGTTTTTAGGAGGTGCTCAGTGACAAAGACATGTGGCATAGCTGCCCGCGCTGTCAGCTGGCTGCATCTCCGATTTCAGACATCCTTTCAATCTTGTGCACTAGTTCTTCATTTTACATCCCTTTATGGTCCAAATTATATTGGGCCCAGACAACAAACAATGACATGGAAATGTTTTTAGTATTCTCATGAAGAAAGCAGGCTCCAAAGCAGCAAATTGCAGATTTTTTTTTTTTAAATCTAATTGTATGTGAAGTAATTATTCAAAAGTAACACAAACATTTCATTGTAAGTTCTCATTTGCAATGCTTCTTTTGCGGACTCTTCCCATCACTGCTTGAAATTTCAAAGGAATTATAATTTATCTTCCCTCCCTAGTTAATTTTCCATATAATTAAAAAAATCACTCTATCTTCTTATCTTTCTGTACCCTGTTCTTTACAGTTCCCTTACCTCCAACTTCTGCATACTCTGCTTACAGTGTAGGTATCTCTTTTTTCCCCCCCTCCTTCATTCCTCACACATTAAAGTACTTTAATATTCCACAGAAACATCACGAACAGATTTAGCATTTTCCATTTTTGTTCTCTTTTACAGTTTCAACTAATTCCTCTGGTTTCGGAAGGATCCCCACTGTAAAACCAGTTAATTTACAGCCAGTGGCGATTTACGGTATGCTTTAGCCTTTACAGAAACACCTCCAAAGCACTATTTACAATTAGCTGTATTGTTTGGATGCGGTAACTCTTTCTTGTAAATTAAACATTTCTTAAAAGTAAGCCCACAGATGTGCTGGATTTTATTAACTTCATTTAATGCCATTTAAGTAAGAGTAGGTCTCACTTTCCAACATGCCAGTAAGAAAACTTCCGTCTTTCCACAAACTGTTTTTAAAGTCCTTTTCTTGGTTTGTAAATTCATATACTTGCATGGTCTACAGCAAAGTGCTGCTAAATTAATTCTTTCGTTACGGTTAATTTTAAACCATTATCGATTCCATTCCAGCTGTAATTCATCCAGCACCTCCCCTTACGAACACTCTCATTCATCTGAGGAACACAAGTAGCTCCTCGTCCTTTCAAGGCTGAGGATTTTTTTCTGTACTTGGACAGAAAAAAAAACCAGCAGCTTCCCACTCTGTTCTAAGCTTCTGTTTATTAAACCAGGTCATCCTTCAGACACTTTTGACTCCATCACACCCATTGACAAGCTACCGAGCTTCCCAGACATGTCCCTCCTTCAGGTCCTGTTCTGGCCGCCTTGCACAGAAAGCCAGCAAACTTTTAGCACAAAGTACAGAGAGACCTCAGCTCCTCTCCGAAGTATTCAAGGTTCTGCTTCACATCTTTTTGTCATTCATTAGCACCTCTGACTGGTAAAATAAATTCACATACACTTCCCACAAAATACCATCCCCTACCCATCTCATGGGAGCCACAATGCTTCGGTATAGAAGCCACCTCTCCCCGTGGATTACTGGGAAGCTTTCTGTACAGACCCACCCTTTGCAAAACAGGCAGAAGGAAAACATGCACATGGAAGTCTGCATTAAAGCAGAAAAATTCTGTACTATCATCTGTAGAAAAGCAGCAAAGAGGGCAAAACAAAAGCTCAGAGAGAAAGGAAAGCAAATACGATCCTCACTAAGACCTTTCTATATTCCCTCCAATCTCTTCCATTCTCTCTCCAGTTCATCCAACGTACTTTCTGTCCCACCACTGTGACATCTCACCATCTCTTCCCGCACATTTTAGATCCCCAAACCCATATTTTTCCTATACACAGCTACAACCACATCCAGGCATGCTGTATTCAGAGGCAATTTGTACCAGTGTAACCTCACGCTGAGCTACCGCTGGCACCAACACCAGAGCTCACATTTTGGTGGCAAGCTATGAAAGGTCCTCATGCACCGTCATCAGCTACTGCAAGAGAGAACCAGTGCAGTTTCTCAGCAGTGACAGGGTTCAGGATTCATTTTTACACAATTTAAATGCAGAACACATTAAAGTCAAGCACCGACCATCCCCGTCACAAGGAATTATACCTTGCACAGAACGCTCACTGGCCTCATGGAAACCAAAGGTTATATTCAGTTCTGATCATTTCCAGTACATTTGACGCTCTATAGAGATTAGGAGTACTTCTCTCTATAAATGACTTTCAGGCAGGTAGAATAAGTTAATTTGTTACAATTTTTAGGTTTGGCTTTGTCTTTTGTAACACTGCTATGGGCTGCCAGTTTCAAAATTCTGATTAATCACCACAGAGACTGCAAGCAGAAAACCCCACAGCAAGTCATAAATTAATTAGAAGAATTACCCAAGTGGAAGACATGATCCCAAATATTATTGAATCATGTATTTCCTTACCTATCCAAAAAAATTAACTTCTGTAAGCAGATGTGAACAGAAGCTACAGCCTAGTTTTCACAGGCTTTGGGGGAAAGAACTGTATAAAAACTTTTAGATTCACTGTGAGCATAAATGAGCAGAAACCTACGGAGAACAATGCACTTGAGCCCTCAGAAGAAGCCCTCAATCTCCATTCCCTATAGTTTTATAATTCAGCCTAGCAAATACTAGTGTTCATTGGAAATGTCAGTAGTGGGCCTCTGGAACAGTAGAAGTTGTCATTTTATCTCCTCATGGAAATAAGCAACTCCAAATTTCTGGAACCCCATCAAGCCCAAGCACCCCGTCACCCAAGAGGCCTGCCAAAAATCTGGCATCTCACAGATAACGGCAGTCAGAAAGATTAGGCTGGAGTCCAAGACTTCTACTTATTTACAGTACTACATTCTCCTTCTGTCACCAAAGGTTCCCTACAAGAAGAGACTGTTTCTAGCTCACCACTTAGAACTCATCGCACTTTCTAGTCCAGCAAAAAAGCTTGAGTTGTCTTGGGTTAAACACCAAACGTGCTTACAGTCTGCTGGTGCTTCCTACCTCCTCCCTCTTCCTCATTCTACCTCACCTACTTGGTTTCTTGCTCTGAAGCAATTGAGAAATGCTAAGGATATCCTACATTTTAAATAAAATATTCAAATTCTGATGTGCTTTTTAATTTTAAAAGCTGAAGCTTTATTAAGGGGCCAAATAGCAAAGATTCACTTTTTGATCACAAGTGACAACTTCGATATATAAAATTTCTACTGAGGGAGCAACATGAAAAAGAAGAGGAGGAGGAGGAGCAATATTTTCACTATAAACATACAGTGTGAAGCATTAAGTCAGACATTGAAGTAATACCCCATTTCTCTTAGACATTGATCAAACAAAAACCACCAGCAAAAGACTAAGTGAGAGAAGCATTACAAACTAGGAAGCAGGAACTGCACTCAGTTTAATAGCCTAACATAACCTTCAAGTTTATTCTAATCTTTTCCATTTGGTTCAACTAAATTCACAGTGGAAGAAAAAAAAAATATTTTTTTTTCAAATTTTTAACGCTAGGAGTTATTTAATTATCACTTTGTCAAATAGGCCACCCTATAATAAATTGCCAGCTATAAAAGCAGCTTGGCAGAAAGTATAGATAAGGAAACCTTAAATAAAATTCTATAGATTGGGGTGCAAAGGAATATTTGCTTGTAATTATCCACTTCTTTTTTTTCTGGCTAAAAATATTAGATTTATTCCATAACAATTAGTATATAACACTTATTCTCATCTCCAAGTACTGTTTTTTTGTCTTCTTTTATATTATGTGGCAGTAAACATAAATTTATAGCATAAAAACCAATTCCTTGGGAATCTGGTTATGTCTGAATATCCTACTCAGGTAGAGCAACCAGGACAGGTTGACACAAAGAGCCGATTTATTTCATTCTATGTAGCCTCAACATTGAGAGCAACAATGGGGTAGGGAGATACAGATCCAATGTCTGAGACTGCACCAGAGTCAAAAAAATCTGTAAGTACAGGCAAAGCATATACTTTAAAAAAAACAAACACCCATGAGCACAAAAAAGACCACTGTTCATCTATGATGCGTACTTGGATTGGTTATATTGGCATGATATGTAAGGCTAACTTCACCCTGAATGCTTATTTTGTTACTAAAGGATTACGGATACACACACAAACATATATGTAAATACAGGTAAACACCTCAGAAATGACCAGAGCACCTTTAGCAGGGCAAGTGCCCACAACACAGATTAAGCAAAAAGATCTAGCTTTCTGCAGTCCTGTTAATAAAATAAATAGAAAAACAAACAAACAAACAAACAAAAACAAGCCACACAGTTTGCTGCATCAGCCAGTCCTGCATTAGTCTACTACCGGACATTTAGACTTATAAAAAGTCCACGGAATTGCAAGGGCCCATCACAGGGCTGTTTTAACACCACTGCTATTTTCACATACCTTATATTTCCTAACATGTCTGCAAGCAATTCACAGATTATAAAAGCCAGGAGAGATCAGAACAGGCACACGTTTGATTTTCAGGCATCTGATATTGTTACATATCCTGCTATTAGATTTTGCGAACAGGATCTACTCTCTGTTCCATACTTGAATTGCTACAGCAGGTGGGAGAGCCCTTTGGTCAGATCTTTTAAAATATCTAGATAAAAACATTATCTTTAGGAGCAATTCAACTTTCTGCAGGTTTATCACCGGAGGAGAAAAAAGTTCATCACCATCACTTTGTAATGCTTCACATATTTTTCATTTTCCTCAAACACAGAATGAAAATACTTTATTGAACAGTTACATCAGTAACACTGAAGAAACGGCAGTTGCACCTTTCCATTTACTAGCAGTGGTCTGAATTACAGCTGCCAGTTTTGCTTTCTTCCATGTCATTCTAACTCATTGCCCTAAGCTTGTCCCCTCATCCAGAGCTCCCCATTAGCTAAGTTCCCATCATCAGCTTGTCCAAACAGGCAGAAACGTGAGAACCATCGGTACGCTTCAATGCATTGTAGTTGTTATGCTTATTTACACATTATAAAAATCAGTTCTACCTCTGCATCAAAGTCAGCAACCATTTTGAGGATCTGTTAGCATCTTAGAGAAGAAGAAAGTACGTACTGACACAAAGCAAGACATGCCCTTCTAAAGACTACCTGCTGCAATTCAAACACAGATCCACGTGCCTCATCCACTGCTTAGTACAAGCAAGTCTTTAAGACTCACTGCCTCTGGATGTTACCAGAAAGTGACATTCCTATAACCAGTAATTAAAAGAATTACCATAGCTGAAGCAAAAGTGTAATAGGCAAATATCAAAGACATTGTTAATGATTAAAGCAAAAGGGTTTCTACACAACAGTGTTCAAGGCGCAGTGCTCTCTTAAAAAGTCCTCCAAATACTATTGCCACAACTGCACGGAAAAACTCTCAAAGCTCATACCACAAAATCAGAACGGGAAGATTGTTAAGGCAGTGAGAAAGAAAAGCTAAAACTAGCAAACTCTACAGTCAATGCTTTTGGTTTTCTAGGGACACAACAATATTGCTTACTCCATTTTACCTTAAGTTTCACATTCAGCGTAAAGGACATAATCCGCCACCTCACGGCAAACTCACTTCTTAAGCAAATAGTCTCTACTAAGCAAAGCTCACACATACATAAGCCTGCACATTGTGCCTTTACAAGGCATTGGAGCACGCACAAATTCACAACTATAAAGCCACCGCATGAGTTGCATGGCATTTTTCCTCCTATGAGAGGAAACATATGCACAAGGAGTAAATTGGATGGAGAAGCAGAGCTTTCAGCAACTGAAGTTCCACCCAGTAAACAACCCATTCCTCAGGCCTTACTAGAAAGAGCTTAAAGCAAAGTAAAAATTTCAGTGGGACTGCATACAAAGGGTAAGAACCTAGGCAATAATAAACCCAGATAAATACAATGCATCAGCAAAGCAGAGGTGAAGGAGGAAAAGGGATACCAAAGCAATGTTTTAATACTGTCAGAATTTCACCAATAAACTCCCTCCTCATTACAATATCATCACGTTAACAGATGGCAAAACATTAACCAAACAAGGGGGTGTTGAGAACTGCTAGAAAGAGCAACACAGGAGGCTTTACAAGATACCAGCAGATGTTCCTGACTTTGTCAAAAAAAATACAATCACCTATATATCCAAAAGGAATTTCACTATCTAACAGGAAGATTAAAAGGCATCCAGTTAGGTTTAACAAGAAACAGCATTAATGGGCTCGCTGGTATCACAGGCAGTCTCCAGCATGTATTCTGACAACCTTAATGCTAGTCCCTTTCCACATGTCTCTAGATTTCTGTTTATCCTTCGAAGGACAGAAGTGCCTGCGTACATGTAAACTTCTTTTCCTTGTTCCTTTTGATATAGCACAGAAAAATATGGATATAAAAAATACAGCAGATGGATATAAAAAAAATATATCAGAATTTAACAGAAATTGAACTGAAGATCGAGACTCAGGCTGATCTGACTGAAAAAAGTTGCAGGGCTGCAACTGAGGTCCCATGCTGGAGAACAACAAAACAGCAGAGTCCACATGCATGATACTGGATGCAGGACACTGGGTGTTAGATATTGACTTCCCAAGGTCACAAACAGCTTAGGCAGAAGCAGGAAAACTACGAGCAACATACAGACTGCTGGATTTAAGAAATCAGAAATAAATTGTTGAGGAGACTCTCACAGTTCTTCCTAATAAAGGCCAAACTCTCAACAAACTCGTCTATTTTATAGGCTGTCTCACGGCTCCTGCTCAGCTGTTCCCATCACATGCATTCCCCAAAGAAAAGACCTTTAAGCTTTCTATAAATTCTATCTCAAGAGGCAGCATCTTGATTTGATATTTAAAAGATATTATCAAGAGCTACCCGAAAAAACAAAATCACAGAAAACTTGCAAGGTGGTAACCTTTGCTTTATTTCTTTCTGCAAATAAAATTCTTTGGCTTGGAGAAGGACTCTGTACTAGGCACAGAAAAAGCTGTAACAAAGGAAATTTTTATATACTGAAATCCCAAAATGATTTCCCATGGCATAATACTGTTGACAAATGCTCATAAGAAATCTCTCCTTGCAACAAAGGACACAATTACACTGGTTAAGAGGGTAAGTATAATTTCGAGGTCACTATATAGTAACAGTGTTCCACTTTGTGTTATACACCAGTGGAAATTCATGCTTCTTAACTTAGAAAGTTACACATTGCATCTGTCAATAGCAGATGTTCTGCTTTCACTTTGGAAGCACACCTATTTTGGAAGGAAAAGCAGCAGTATTTTATGTCCCACACCTAGAAGCATTACAGCAAGGTCCGAAACGTGTGCAGCATGCCCCATAGCTCCCATATTAATTGGTAACAGCATGAAAGGAAGCAGTACCTATGTTTACAGCAGTGTTAAATGACCTGAACAGCTCTAAGAGGGTGACAATATTCCTCTCCTCTAACTTGTAAAGGAAGGAAAACCACAGAGAAATTAAAGGAATTTGCCAAAACAACTCATAGGACACAAAGAACCTATCCATGCAAACAGTCTCCGATCCACTGCATCACACCACCCTAAGACAAAAAAGCACCTGGCATCTCCTAGGAGCAGGGTCGAGGAGAAGAGCTCCAGCACGTACACAGGCAAAGGGGTACACAGCAAGTATAACACAGCCTGTCTGTTTTTCACCCACATTTAGCTCTTAAGATGCATTAATATTCATTACACTTTTCCCTACCCTACTTTACAAAACACTTGTTTTTTTCCCCTTTGTACGTTTCTCCTGACATAGCACAATGCAGACAATACTCTTCCAGAGTCCTGCCTCAAACACTGAAAGCGAGTGTGCTGGGGCAGACACAGCAAAGGTCCTAGCAAACACAAAACCTAAAGAAAACAGTTAACAGCAACAGCTGAGAACGCAATTTTACAAGTGCAAGAACAGAGGCCGCGCTGTAGATACTTCACTTGAGGGTTTTTTGCATCCTGCAGTGCCTCCTCGAATCCTGGCCCACGAGAAGCAAAGAGCTTTGCACTCCAACCAGGCAGCTGCGCAGCAGAAGACAGAGCGGAGGTGCAGAGCCTTGTTGGAGCACTGCTGGAAAATCCCCACAGGCATTGCTTTTGCTGCAGCTTGCTTTCCTACCAGCAGCATCTGAATCCTTGGAGGAAAAACAGATGGCATGCCTGATCAAAGAAAACTTGGATTCTCTGATATTTCAAAATGTTATCAGGAATTTATACCACTGAACTCAATACTCCTGCTAGCGCATTAAATAAAGTATAAAATAAGAAATGCCTGGTGTGGGTTACCAACATTTCCCCTCTTACCACAGGCATGAAACGTGCACAGGCAAGATTTAACTTTCCTCATGCTGTGGTTTAAAGCCACATCTAAAAACTCTGGTGCAGCATTATTAAGCAGATTTACTTCGGGTCCATTCTATTTCTCAACACACCTAAATGAAAAAGAGCAGAGGACAAAAAAGCACTTCAACACTGCCTGAGTTGCCAAATTGTGCATCCAGTCAAAGGTGCATGCTGGTGTGACTGCAAATCAATGGACTGATATGACTTATTTTTTTTTTAATGTTGTCAGCAAGAAACACAAAGAAAGTTAAGCATCTAAAAAGCAAAGATTTATACAAATAATCACTGAAGTAAACATGATAGGAACAGTACACATTTGTCCTGGATTAACGAAGCTTGTGGGCAACTGCAACACTGAGACAACTAAAGTGATAATTTGAGAAGTCAGAGCACTAGAGCAGCACTATTTAGAGAAAAATAATCATCAGTGAAGTGGCAAGCACAATTCAGACAGTAATTAGTCTACAGAAGTATTTTTTTTATCCACAGAGTAATACCATAATAAATGAATAGAAAACAAGAAACAGGAATCACCATACCATGGAGAGAAACAGAATCTTGGAAAAGAAGCAGCATGGGGAATTACACAAATCATTCTCGTCAATCAAAAGCAACGAGCTTTACTGGACAGAGTTTCAAAAGGACTGAATGAAGGGTAAAGCAACAGATGTACTACCAGAATAATAGTAAAATATTTGATAGATATCTCTCTGAAGAATCTTACTCTCCAAAATCAACTCAAATTGGCTTGGGCATGAACACTATGATGTGACCTGGACTTGAAAGACCTAAAGCAGAAAATAAAAAATAAATAAAAAGATGAGCTTTTCAAGGGCTGGGAAACCCTCCAGCTACCACACTGAGAAGTGCTGTATCAATTTAGACCGATGTTCTCAGAAGTTAAAGTGATAAACAGCAACAGACTGCAAGTCTTGATTAGTGGGATACTGCAAAGACTGAAATTAGTTCTGATGGTATTCAGAAGCAGAAGCAGGACTGAATATGTTCATGAGATCCACAGATGGTATTTGCAGGTGGTAACAAACTTTGCAGATAAATTGCAATTGCTAGTTGGTACAAAACAGTAATAAGATGACCTAAAGTGATTAAAAAACAAATTTTATTATTTTTTTGAACAACAAAATAAAAATTCAGTGGGTAAGGGAACAGGATAAATGTTGGGAAAGGACTGAACTGATACACATGGCAAAGGAAAACATCAAGTATATTTTACCTTAAAGGAAAAACTGCCAGACAAAGTATCAGGGGATGACATGCCAGATAGTTCAGAAGGTAAAATTAAGACCCTCCTAAGAGTATATTACCTGGATACACAGCTCCAGAGCACCTTACAGAGAAAGGGGCCTACAAGTACAGCATCATTAAAACTTCTAGAGAGTGTCCTTCATTCCTGCAAAATCTGCGTCAAGAATGATTAAGGTGATTTACAGTTTGTCCCCTACAGCACCCACATACACCCCTCTACCTGTCAGGGGTTGTCTCAAATCTCAGCTTGCTGAGAGTGGGCTTAGTACAGACCTTGCTTTCTTGAAGCCAAACCTTGGGCCAATCAATGCACCAGCCTCAGCTGCCATGACGCAGCTGGATAAGCATACCATGCTGTACATAAACTTAACGCTCAGTTATTCAAAATACAAATGCCACAAAAATTCACCTATCCTCATAAAGGAGAAAGAGAAAGTGACTTCTTTGCATCTAAGCTTCTAATTTTCATGACCACATATAGTCTATAGGAAAAAACTGACACATGGAGCCTTAAAACTTTTTTTACATAAATTCTTGGGAAAAAGTATATACATAATTTTGCACCATTTTCAAAGGGCAGTACAATTTGATAGCTTTGCTGAAATCTGACAAGTTTAATCACCAAAACCAAGGTTTGTTTTTAGTTATAATCTACTTTGAAAATGTTGACAATATTTGAGAAGCTTCCTCATTAGGTCACTGAGAAATCTTCACATTTGTAAGGCATTTCATTGTGCTTTACTGTAGCTCCAAAGTGCCACACCAAGGTTATACTTCACCAATACAGATAGCTTCCAATCAGCTTCATGGGAAAATATTACTTACATCAGATGCAACGTTAATGTTGTTACACTTACCAATTAGCCATCAGGGCTTGAAAGAAAACAAAGGAAACTGCTTATAAATATTGCTCATTTAATATGTATTTCTAAAGTTAGAGAATGAAAGTGTTAAATATTTTTGTTTTCCATTAAAAACATTCTTTATGGGGCAAGGCAATTAAGTTATTTTGGCATCCACTCCACATAAAGCAGCTGCTGTACAGTATGTTTTACTTTATAAAATATCTTTAATCAGCACACTGACTAGTTCTGTCATTTATAATTAAGGAGGTAAATGGCAGGTGCAGCAATAATTAGTGAAATTGAAGTCTCTGTGCAAGACATACAGTCATACCAGCTTAATGCTTCCTAGGAATAAAAACAATTGCTAACAGCTTTGCACCACAAACTTGACTAGGTGAGACTGTGCAGGAAAAGAGGGGCATTCATAACACAGTTACGCTTCTGAAGCCTTTACAATTTTCTATTATCACATTCATTTCTTAAACTCTTCCTCCAAAAGTAAGAATAGAAAAAAAAAATTCAGAAGAGCAAAAGCTTATCCTCTGAGCCATCTCATGAAAGTCTTTGTTTCTGCCTTACAAATAACTGGAGGGGTAGTGGGTAGAGTTAAAAAAAAATCAAATGTGCAAAATGGTTCTTTTAGTTGTTGGCTGGAGAAAATTTAAAAACAGACTGAGTGTTGTTCCTTCTCAACATGGAAGTAGGACCACCAGTCAAACAAATATCCTCATAACAATTCTGCAATTCCCTGTTTTTTTTTTTAAGGAGCTGCCTTTTTTTTTTTTTTTTTGAGAACATTCATTGTCTAAATTGTGAGTTTAGTTAAATCTCTCCTCCCTTTTAAATCTGCAGAGGTTATTTTTAGCTTGAAGGACTTCTAAAAATAGCCCTACAGCTATTTACAAATTTTTAGAGCATACACATACGGACAGAAGTCCTACAAGACGAGTAACATTCCCAAACAAGTGCTAGTTCCCATCACCACCGGTACTACAGGATACTGGCAGATAGCAGCCCAGGATGGTGCAGTCCTCTTCTCTGTGTTCACCATCAGGTGAGCTGGTAAGAGCTCCTACTCTCATCAGCATGCAAAATCACCCCTTACTTACAGAAGCAAGTGCAACTGGCAAGTTAAAAATAATTCTAGTGTTCGTGGTCTCTGTTGTAAACTAATAGCCTATTCATCTCCAACCAAATGCTCTCACTGGCACTTCACTAGTTTTGGCCAACCTAACACTGCAATTTGAAAGAAGCAAAGTAGTCCCACTTTTGCACTATTTAATGGCAAAAAGGTTAACCTTTCTGACTGCCATATTACCTAAGTGATGTCTTTGATGGAGCCCAAAGGTACGTCCTTCAAAAGTGGAAGCACGCCGGAACATTACACAGGACTTTTAGTAATACAGTAGGAGAAAAGAGCCTTCTGCACTTATTTTAACAGAATCTGCATATTTCTGACTAACTCAAGTAGCAGATTCCCACATCTGTCTTAAATAGAGGGCAATATAAATAGCAGACAAATCAACCTCATGCTGTACTATGAACTAGAAGACCAGCTATAGACCTCACTAAAATACCAACCTTGCAAATATCATACAAGGGATTGCATAGATCTGTGCTTCATCAATGTCAAACGAACGTTTCTTTGATGGGCAGATCATACCTTCCACATGCACAGAAAAATGCACTTCCAAGGCAAACTATAGTAGGTAAACAGAGGATGGAAAGCAAATTGTTTTTCTTTCAGTGCTACTTTTGACTTAAAATTGACTCTTTTGGGAAGGAACACAATCCCTAGCTGTGTGCAGTACCCCCCGCCAACTAACTTATGAAGCAGAACTGCTGCTGCCTCACAAATGAGTTATTCCTCTATCCTTCTGACAAGCAGGAGAAGTACATGGCCAGGGCTGACAGAAAAGAAAACAAGATCCAAACAGAGGGATGCAGGAAGGGTAAGGAGGAGAATTTAGAAAACAAAGACACTGCAATAAAGGCAATTGCTTCATTATATTCCACAAGAAAAGACACAATGGCAATAAACCATTTTTACCCAGACCTGTAATTCTGTAAATGAACCAATAATGAGTGTTGCACAACAAATCAAAAAGGCTACCATATATAAACAACACCATTTTGTTTAAAAATATAAAATGACACAGTGGAATTTCAGTAATATTATAAAGACTTTCCAGATTAGGTATGATCTGCATGGGTATGAAACAGATGATTTGAACTAGCAGAAAAGAACCTAGGAGGAGGAAAAGCTTTGTCTGTAAACGCGAACAACCTCCACTAGGGAACAGAGTTTACAGGACATATGGGAGTTAAACAGCAGCTACCCTCCCATACAGGTGCAGCACTCAGCTGAAGTATTTCAGAGAGCAGTATTTGCATTTTAAAGTGATCATAAACAATTTAAGTTCCAAGACAGGTCTAAGGGAGTGATATTCATATAAACGCTCTGAGAAGGCAGCAGCCATGCCCTACCATATGGTCTAACAGTTCAGCATATGGGATTGGTTGCAATTGTTTTCCTTTTCCCAAAATTAGCATTAAAATATAAGTGATAGCTTCAATTAGAAACTAAGCAACCTGGGCTTAAAATATTAAATTAGAAGTAATCCAATATTCTGAGACCATGTGGACACCAAAAAAAATTTACAGCTTGTTGAACAGTATAAATACTATTAAGATTGAGAAAGGAAACGTGCACATAAATAAATTAATCCCTTCACTACTATAGCACTGAGCAATATTTACTACCTATGTGGATAGAAAAAGAGATGTTCATAGCATACTCACAGAACAGAATTAAAATCACATTCCCCAGTCAGATGGTTCTTTTAAAAAAAATAAAGTATCAAAGGCTAAACTACCTCTTCCCACTCAAAAAGTCTCATTAGCTGAGAAGGCTGCAACCTGGTAAAGCAGCTTGAAAAAGTCTACTAAATAGCTTGTTCTGATTTAACAGAAGATTTCTACTTTTCTTTATTGTTCAGCTTCCTTTCATGGATACCAGGAGATTCATAGGTTTCAATTGGACACGTATTCTCTCCAGAATGGTGGTGGATCATTTGATGTCACCTGATCAATACCAACTGATCACATTTTGCATCACTGCATAGACATATCACTACAGTTCACACCAAATGATTTGGAGGCATCTGATTAAAATCAGGTAATATTTCAGCTTTTCAGACAATTGCATTAAATACCCAGATACATCTTAACACAGTTAAAAGATATGTCTTACTTTCCCATCCAAACTGCATAACTTTCAGGGAGTTGTGGAACAAAAATCATGGATCTTCCAGTATCAACATCTACTGCTCCAAAGCAGCCTGCTTCAGTTACTCCAAAAGTCCAGTGAAAGTAAGATTCCTAGGTTAAGACAAAATATATTCTTAAAAGTAAACCCTCATTTCTACCAACTCTAAAAATACACTACACTACATACTGAAAGAGATCTATTTTGTTTCGGGAAGTAAAGGAAGTGGTTTAGGTTTAAAGCTTTTCAGACTGATTAGTGTTAGGTTTTAATAAATTCTTCTGCTGGCAACTGGAAATAACCAGAGATAATAAGCTACTATAAGAAATAAAAAACAGTCAACTCAGCATAATAATACACATTCTTCCAGTCTAGAATTAGGGAATGTAGTATCAGGAAGAAATAATCATGTCACATGAGACAAGGCAAAAGTAGAGTGCAGATTCACTGGGTTGGTCCTGAAGTGAAGACTCGGTCTCCCAGAGAGAAAAAGGAAGCTTCAACAGCTCTTAGCCAAGAGTTATTTTAAAAACAAACATGCAAACAACAAAATACCAAAAAATACAAAGATGAATATTGGTAAGGACAGGCATTCACTCTGATACCCTGAAACATTCATCTCTAAACGCAGACCAATAACTACATCAAGATGCACACTATCTAGACAGGAATTTATTGGTTTTGTTTCTTCAAAATGTAAAACTGCTCAATTAAATTCATAAAACAAAATGAATTTGTACTAATAATGTGTTCATCATGACATTAACAAGTCATTAAGTCCTCTCTGTGACAGGAGAACATGTGAGTATTTAAGGAAGTGTCTAATCTGAGAAGACATTGTAAATTCTGAGATACATCCTGGTATGTGGAATACACTATCTATAAACAGTGAATATACTTTAAATACACTTTTCTATGAATTAATTTGGTTTAGGTCATTGTAACATGTTTCATTACAGAAAGAAGGTTTTTTTTTTGGTGACAATCAAGACTGAAAAAAATATGACATATTCAGTTGCTGCCTTTAATATTATGTTAAATGATGATGTTCATTTTGTTAAATGTTGTTGTTAAACAATTGGTAAGAACTGGTTTAGGCCCTTTAAGCCACATGAGCCCACACAGGAAAGCACTGATAGAATAAGAGTAACCAGAGCTGAAGAGGCAATGATGTAACAAAGAAATCAATTTATTTCAGTGAAGCAAAGCAACAGACACATCTGAGATAAAGGAAGAATAATTAAAAATGGTTTAAAAATTCATGCAGTTAGAGGCGGTTACTTAATTTGATTTGAAGCTCTGATTCAACCCTTACCTGGCGAAACACGATACCAGTATCAGTGCAATATCTCTGGGTTTCTTCTCCACCCTGCAGCAGAACAATTGAGTTCTTCTGGACATCCTTATTCTGTCTCAGGCGATCACACAGCCGTCTTCTATTCAAGGCAAAGAGTGCTACAGGCACTTTCAGGGTCTCATTCCCCAGCCAAAAAGAAGGTCTAGAAGAGATTTTTTTTAATTGGCAGTTAATGGAAGACAGACAGTGGGTGGCACAATTCAGACACACAGTGCTTGTTACTTTAGTAGAAAAAAGTAAGTTTAATGCAACTCAACAAACAAGACACTTATCACTCCAGGGGAAGAGATGCTGCATACAACCAGTGCTCTCTGGCTACAATTAGACATTGCTCACACTAGTACCAAAGGAAAAAGATGGCAACAGCAGATACAACTGGCTGGAGCTATGGCCCACAGCATATCACATTACCTTTATGTAAAGTAACATGAAAAGTAGACGCAGACAGCAGTGACAGCCTAATTCTGCTGAATAAAGGCAAAACGAGGGAAGAAAGTGAGTTCTGCATTACTGAAAACTGAAGTGAAAGGCTACACTGTCTGGCAAAACTTCATCAAGGCCCTCTGGGAAGCAAGCGCTGGAGTAGCTGACACAGGGACCTCAGAGAGAAGATAGCAGTCAGCAGGCATGGGGTGAGTTCCCCACGCTCGCGCAGTATCTGTGAATGTGCTGTATCTGTACATACGTTTACTCTTGCACGCACAGAAGCAGCTTCAGTGAGCGAGTGAGCTCATACATACGTCCAATGGGAGCATGCCCCAGGTATCAGCGACCTCCTGCCGTACAGCACTACCTCGCTCTGGCAGCACAACCTGGGCCCAGAGCCTACGAAGTTCCTCTAAGATTGTACTCAACAGAGGCTGTCTGGAGAACGTAGTTTAAAGGTAAACAGCTTGTTTTTAAAATAAAAGGTTTATTAAGTAACTAAGGTGTTTAAAATACTACAAAAATATATTACTGATTCATTCACGTTTGTTATAGGTCCACACTTGCACATTTTGTAGCTTAACTATAGGAGCAGCCTAGGGCTTGGTGCAGGATGTTTTTTTTAATTGGACAAGGAGAAAATCTAAGAGTATTCCCTTTTTTTTTTCCCTTCCTTCATGTTTAACATAACAGAGTTGTACTTTGAAGCTTCAGTGTTACAGATGAACACTATTTTATCAATAAAACCTATGCTTTAAGTCCAATTTGCTCCTCCATCTCTGCTTCTCTCAGTTTATTGAAGACATTCTTCTGAATGGCTGGACAGTCGTTTTTTTATCAGATAATGCTTCTGGATGAGATGATAGAAAGCTACAATTAAACTGTTAGTGTGCTAAAATGACAGACCGGACTTAACCTTAGAGATGCAGAGCTCCATACCTTAATTACTATATAGTTTTCAGAGGCAATCTGAAAAGTAACCTTTGATTTATAGCTGCATGAAATAATCTCCTGAAAGGCTTTATCAGCATCAGAAATGTAAACCTTATAATTTCATACTGCAGACACAGCATAAAAGAGCTAATAAAATATTTTATTTTACTTGTTTATAACTACTTTATATAACAGTGTAAGTAATTTTAGAAGGTGAAAGATTGCTCTTACTAATCCAATTTTCAAACTGTCTGCCTAGGAGTTCAGCTGATGGTGCACAAAACCCAAATGTATTTATTTTTATTACTTCCCCCACACACCTGATAACCCAGCAACATGGCAGGCGATAATTACAAGGGCTGCAGACTACCTATTGAGGCACATTAGCATAGCATGGAAGCACAGCATAAGCTTTCATTTTGGAATACCCTGGCCTCTCGGAAGAATGAAGCGAGTTCAAACAATCCTAGCAAAAACTACTGAAAATTTAAAATCAAATAGTACACCTTAAACAAATTAAGGGCAAGACTTTTCAGGTGCAAAGCGGTGGCTCAGCAACTTGGCACTGCAGAAGATGTTGAAAACTGTTATCCAAGCAAGCTCATCCCCTGGAGTATCTCCATGCAGGGGACTGGAAATCAGATGCTCACCTTACTGCAAATATAAAAGGAATGAGAGAACATAATCTGATACCCTTATGCCATAGGTTACTCTCAGATCTTTTTATCTGCTAATAATAAAATAAAACCAAAAAAAGGGCGGAGGTTATAGCACAATCTTTTTTATGTTTTGCTTCAGAAGACAGAACAAAAGACACTTCCACTGTAATTTTACTGTCTTCACAGGTTTTTTTGCTCTGGAAAAAAAACAGGCTCTGACCTCCCTCCTCCGCTAGGCGTACGCCTACAACCCAGAGCTGATACGACACTGCTACACACACGCATTTTCATCTGTGATAAGTTTACTGTTAATGCTTTTACTGCACTTAAAACCTTCAACAACCAAAATGAGACTAAAGGAGAAATAATGTCAGGCAGGAATTCTTACTCGTAGTCTCCCTGAACCACTTCAAAACTATCTTTTAGTGTGATCTTAACACTCAGGCTGAAATGCTTTACGATGTAAAATTATCGCTCTTCTGCACATTTTAGCTAACCCCATGGCAAAAAAGGGAGTTTTCCTTGTATGTATATACCAGATCCTACTCTCCCTGCTTAAGTTTGATGCCACAACGTTAATCATTTGATTGTATACAGTTGTTTTAGATTTGCACAGTTTTGTCACAGGCACGGCCTTGGTCTCTATCTTAAGGTTGCAGTAACAATCACAATTGCTGCATGTGTCAGATCCCACAGCAAGGTTTGAAGGACACAGGAGGGCTGGGCTGAACATCCTTGCAAATACTGCTTAGCAGCTGGGGTTCTCTGCTCATATGTGAATTAAAGCCTTGGATTGTACAGACTTGCCAGGCAACAGGTCTACTTTCACAAGTGAGAATCTGTAGAGAAAAGCATGTGGCTTTCAGGGAAGAACAGACTAAGACGTTTGCTTCCTCCAAGTCTTCCTTCCTGCATCCACTTGGACACCAAACCAATGGCAACCTCACTAAACAGGGGTGGAATAACACCACAGTAAGACACCCAAAGGTGTGCTGCTTTGCTCTGCCTGCAGAGGTTGACTCATTCTGTACGCGTGGCCCTAGCACCAGCTTTCCACAATTTATGCAGAGAGTTTTGTCAGACACTAGCACCTACACAGGTGTTTAAGTCTAAAGAAAAAGAGCACAGCTACATACCTGCTTTTCTATTGCCAGCAGTGATTTGGAAAGAGAACTCTCTCACTAGTCAAGATCACAGTAAATGTCTTCAAACACGGGACTGGCTGTGTAACCACCCTCGGTTGTGACCATTGCTCTATTGGCAAGCCATACACAACAGGTAAGTAGGTTACTACCAGCCTATTCTTTTTTTCTCTATTTCTTCCAGTCCAGCCATTTCAAAATGCTGTGTCTATGCAGTATAGCCATGATAATTATTTAGCACTTCAGTTTCAAATATAATTCACTGCAATGTCACATACAGTAAATTGAGTGGGTGCACGTATATGACTGCCTAACGTGTATCAGTCCTGGAAATACACACACAATTGGATCAACACAAAGCTCTCTGTGAATTCGCCACCTAACAATACTATCACAAAGTTCCTTCTCAAGAAGGAACTGGAAGCATTCAGTTTTGGTCTGTGATCTCTGATCACTCACCTACTTTACATCACACAAGACATAAAAATACCAGAACTTGGCTAGCTCCGATACCCTGGCTGCTCCTTCGAGGTCTGATTCTTCCATTAGCACAGGGAGCCTGGAGTCTACAGCCACAAACTCAACTCAGAACTGTAACACAGAACTATATATATGATAATTTGTAATGAAGAGTATTTAAAGTAAGCACTGCTTTGTGGCACATACATCTTTGAACCTATGCAAACTTCCGCAAATAAGCAATAGTCAGTGTTAGAAATGGCTACTTGCAAGACCAGGAGAGGACACTTGAAGTTCAGCTTCCTCATTTTACTACCCTGGTACCAGAACTCGGCCATTACTCAGTCTGGAAAGGCCTCCCACAGCAGCTGGCAGTTTCCCTGCTGCCTGTCACATACAATTTTTATGATCATTTAGGCCTAAGCCCACACAAGAGCTCTTTTATTTTACCATACTCAAAGTAAAGTGTACCTAAGAACATTAAACTGCATCTGTTTCTTTAAAGGATATTTTTCTTGCGCTTGGAAATGTCCATTTTCAAGGTTTATTTCAGAATTTTTATATTTTCAGAGAGATACTTTGTTATGGTATGATCCATCTAATGTTTGGTTTTGTTTTGATGTAACAACCAGGAATTCCATTTTATGTCTGTTTTTGAGCACCTCTGGTTTTCAGAAGAAAATTTCTGGTCTGTCACATCTGTTCTACCAAGGCCATGAAGACAGGATCCAGATTTTAATAAAGCTAAGAAACTCTGAAACTATTCTTCCAGAAGTTATCTGTTAGCTGGGCCTTATTTATTTGTTTTGAGCAACAGACAGAATCATCACCATCAGCTTGAGTTCTAGCCAATTTTTGATGCTGTTTCCACAGCACATCAAGAGGCCTACACTAACAGCAGCACTAGCAACTATGCTATGCAAGGGAAACAGTGAAAGCAACTGCTGCCTTTATGGCACAAACTGGACGTGTCCCTCACTGCCAGCTAAGCACTTCTTGTAACTACCTCAGCAGTTTTAAGTCGCTGTCCCGTCCCATGTCCTATCCGCTCCTTCACTTGTGGCGTAGCTTCGCTATCAGCTGGACCTGGCAAGGAATGTCAGCGCTAGGACCTGTCACAAACTCTCAAAGCACTGGAAAAACGGCAGAGTTCGGCCGTAAAAAAAAAGAATCGAGCCCTTGTGCTACCAGCCTGTGCCTGCCCGCCTGCATCACCTCCCAACAGACGGGGCAGGGAGGCTCTGTGAGTGCAGCCAGCAAGGACCGGGCACCGCCGCGACCCGCGGCACCCCCGACGGCTCTGCCGCAACACACGGGCTGCTGTCACCCAGGGCTGTCGCGACAGGCGACAGGCTGCACCGCGAGCCGCCCGGAGCCGCCGCCGCCATCTCCACCATCATCCCGCCGCCACCCCCGACCCCCAGGGCCCCCCCGCGGCTCCTCCCCGCCGCCCTCGCCCCGGCAGGGCCGGGCCACCACAGGGGGTGCGGGCGGGCGGCCGAGGCTTGGCGCCGGTACCGCGGCCGCGGAGCGGAGCGGAGCTTACCCCGCCGCGGCCATGTTGCCTCGCCGCCCTCCGCCCGTCACGTGGCGGCGGGGCCGGGCCGCAGGCCGGGCGGGCTGCTCGGCGCAGGGGCGGGGAACGGGGAGCCGGGAGCCGGGAGGGAAGGGGTCGGAGGGAGCGTGAAGGGGAGCGAGGCGTTGCGGAGTGACAGAAACTGGAAAAATAAATATTAAAAAAATAAAAAAATGCAGGTGGTACGGTCCTCTCTAGTCTCAGGGTGCTGCTGCCTGGAGCACAAGTCCTGTGAGGAGCGGCTGAGGGAACTGGGGGTGTTTGGTCTGGAGAAGAGGAGGCTCAGGGGAGACCTCATTGCTCTCTGCAGCTACCTACAAGTCAGCTGTGGGGAGCTGAGGGTCGGCCTCTTCTCACACATAACTAGCAATAGGACTAGAGGGAATGGCCTCAAGTTGTGGCAGGGGAAGTCTAGGTTAGAAATGAGGAGACATTTCTTCTCAGAAAGAGCAGTCAGGCATTGGGACGGGTTGCCCAGCAGGTGGTGGCATCACTGTCACTGGGGGTGTTCAAGGAAAGGTTGGACGTGGTGCTTAGGGACATGGTTCGGTGGTGTATGGGCTGCTGCAGGGAAAGTTGACTCCATCCCAGCCAGACCCAGTACGCATTGGTAGTAGGGTGATGGTTGGACCGGATGATCTTGAAGGTCTTTTCCAACCTTAACGATTCTGTGATTCTATAATAAACAATTGCTGACTAGTGATCACGTGAAGAACTGTGACATTCCTGAATCCCTTAACACAGTGTGATTCGTTTACTTTTCTTCAAATTAGCTGTTTCATTTTTTTCATATTAATAGAAAAAGACACTCACATACTATTTTACATATTTTTCATATTCAGTGTCAAAATAGGTGAGAAGTTTCATTTATTATCTGTGTAGAGTTAGTCCCAAACCTATTTTGCTTAGGTACAGCTATTGGTTGGAGTGAGTCCCAGCACTGGCAGTGGACATGGCCCTGAGTACCTGCTCATCTGAGCAGGACCCCATATAGCAGCAGCACTTGGATCTGTGCTGGACTATGTCTCTGCACGGGAAGAAATCCATCACTATCACCTCCTTCCCTGCCATTTCACTGTGCATCTATAAAATGGATCCGTATCTGTGGATGCCAAGGTAGTATTGCAATGCTGAATGTATTATTGACCAAATCATGCCCAATGTTCACAAAGATTAGCAGCACTTCTCCAACACCAGCCTGGCTCTGCAGCAGCACGGCTGCCTAGTCAGGCTCTGCTCTTCTGTCTCTTTGCGAAGCACTTGGCGTGGAAACAGTCCTTCCAAAGTGCTTTACCCAAATACTTTGCTGTATCACAATACTTTCTTCTGATATCAATGTCAGACCTATAGTGAAAAGGCATTGCTCATCAGCAGTAGAGCGATAACTCAAAATTGTGTTTCTCCTTGCACAGAGTGAAGGGCAGCGGTATGCAAGAGAAGCTGCCAGCTCAGACTAGTACTTATCACTATTTTACTGAGGCACAGTCCAGCTATGGAAAGTATTCAGGTCGCACAGCAGAACTCTTCTCTCTCGTTCTTTATCCAGTAGTTTATGCTTCTGAGTATTTTCTTTTGCTGTGCACGGCAGTTATTGACCATGTATCAGCCCTAGCATTGGCTCTAGCACATGAATTGTTGGTTCCTTGTTGAAGCAAGAACAAACCAACTCAGGTTCTGAAGAAATCGGTGTGGATAGAAGCAAAAGTCAGCTCAGTGTACCAAATACCAAAGGACTGGTATTGGCTGCAGTGGACCATGCTGATGATTGTTGTTAAACACCTCAAATCCAAGTCAAAACACCTTCAAAACACTTCCTAAAAGCAAGCAGAAAGCATCTCATGCAGGGATTAGAGCACCATGGCATGATAAATTAATTTTTTGAGCAACTGTAAACTCATTTGTGAAAGCAAGCAATCCCTTTAAAAGGTCCTATTTCCAGCTTTTACCTCTGGAAACTGATTGTTTTAACTGGTGCTTCTTATAAAAGAAAATAATACATGAGGTGACGCTTACAAAACTACCTCAGCATTTTCAGACACAACTGCAACTTGAGGCCATTCCCTCTAGTCCTACCACTAGTTATCGGCAAGAAGAGGCTGACAAAAGTCAAGAAGTATGAAGGTTGCAGATGAAGTTAATGTTTGTTATAACAAAATTGTGCAGTATTATTAAGAAATGTGCATAATTAAATGCCTTTTTGATGGTCAAATTTGGGGAGAAAACTGCAACTGCTCCACAGCTGGTTCTGAAGTGGTGTGTGAAAGCTGCAGGGCAATCAAAGGGAAAGACTGATTTCAGAAAGTCTGGAGAGGAGCATGCATATTAAGAAAACTGGAAGTCACCTAGTCATCCTCAAGCTCTTTATATTTTTTTACCCAAGGGTCACATTTGCTACAAAATATATAATTCAAGAATCTGAAATTTCTTCCCTGGACTGCTCATTTGACAATAGAAAAATACTTTTTGGGGGCCCAGATTAACAGACCAATACCCTCTTTAGACATTCTTATTGATAAGCTGTTGAGTTGCATGGGACTTCCTCCTGTTAACTCAAAGAATGAAAACGTTTTTTAATGTAAACTGGAGTAAAATATTGCAGTACTTTGAGTCCCTAGTGATGATGCTTTCTGCTTAGACTTGAGCAGAGTTAGTGGGAGGAGGCAGGGAAGCTCACTTTGCCTTTCTTTCTTTTCCTGTCACAAGTATAGAGAAAAAAAATCTTCGGTATACTCTTCCAAATACTGTTATTAATGGCTTCTGACATTCTTGCCCTCCTTAGAGAAAAGGTCTCCTGTCTTGTAGTATCTGTTCTCTAAAACAGGTTTTCTGGGTCTCTTACTCCAGTTTATTTTAATTTCCTCATCTCTTACCCTTGTCATTTTAACCTCTTTCCAAAAACAATTGATGAGAGTTAGAAGAGTTACCTGCGTTGTATTAAATCTCAGAAGAAACTAAGACTCTATTTCTTCATTCCATAGGGAAAAAACAAAAACAAAGTAACAAAAAACCACTACTTTATGTTGTTTATTACCTAAGACATCCTGTTCTTGTGTCTCAGGACTTGAATGAGTGAAATTCCTGCAATATATGCAAATTAAACTCATTTGCAAGATGGCTATACAGGTAGCCAGTTGAAATCCCAACCACAGAAATTATACTGGCAGCCAAACTGAAGGCACAACCAGCTTTATTGCACACACAGGTGATTCTGATTTTCTCTTTGCACTGCATTCGACTCTGCAACTGAGATAGTGCAACCTTAATATCTTAGAGACTAGTTTAGAGCATTTCCCTCTATAACAAGATTCAGCCATTACTGACACTTACCTCCCAATAGCATTTACCTCCATGGTAAAGATCATCCTCTCTCAAGTTGAAGGCCTGATTTTGCATTTTTGGTGTCTTCAAAATTGCCATTGTAGCAGTTTGGGTGTACAAGAGCTCCAACACTGGAACATGTAGTTGGATTTAGCACTGGCCAGATTTTTGAGGTAAATCTGCCTGGTAGTCATATCAAAGGCATGGTGGGGGTTCTCTCTTCAACTGTTATTCAAACACTGAGTAGAACAATGTACTTCTTAAATAGGGACAATTCAGATCTGCGGAATGAGACAAAGCAAAGCAAAAAAAGAGTTGAACATGAGCATGCCCTGGTCCATCGTCTCCTTGCATAGGTGATGGGGGAGGAACAGCTGCTCTGCTCTGAGTCCAGGCAGCATCTTTCTGAATTACATAAAGCTGCAGAGTCCCCAAGGATCACTAGGAAAATTTCCTCTCCCTCACCTCTGAGACTCAGCTGTGCGTCTCCTCCCAGCTCCTGAGCAGTTTGCACTCCACGCTGCTCCTCTCTTTCTTCTGCACACTCTGCACTCCTGCATCTGCCACTCTGAAACCAGCACTGATAAATTGGTACCAGGATTTTTCATTTTTCTGTGAATTGTTCTTCATTCCTGTGTATTTTAAGTTTTTATTCTGCTGTCCAGGCAGAATAAATCTTAGAGTTCACCTTATTGTCTCAGCAGTGTCAATGTGTGCATTCATAGCTTCAGTTACCCTGTATGAAAAGGGTAACTGAATCTTTGTCCCTTCAAAGTAACAGACTGAAGAAAAGCATCTGCCTTTGGCATTTTCATCATGAAACAATGTTGAGTAGATTTTCCCTCAAGCACTAAATGTATACTACTGTATTGATTTTTTTGGGGATCTTGAAATAAAAGTGTGATTTTCCCAAAGCCTGCTTGAACTAAATTATTATAAAAGACAAGAAAGGTAAAGCATTATACTGCCTCATTACTCTCACCATTGACTTTCACTTCATTGTAAGAAAATCTACTATGATCAAAATGCACCCATCAAGGTTTGGAGACTCTAAGGTAACTTCTCAGTCTGTTAACTGCTTTTTATAAATTTTTATAATTTTATTTTTGGGTAGGGATTTTTTTTTTTGGCAGCTCCTTAGTATAGACTGTCAATGTTCCACTTAAATCATTTTGTCCACTGTATTTGTAAGTTGCTGCCACAGGAACCCTTCTCTCATAAAACATGTATTACAACAGCTCTAGCAAAAATGCTTGGAAGAGTTCTTTTCAGTGGGGGGCTCAGTTGTTTATTGTTGTTTTTTGTTTGTTTTCGTAGGAATTGGTGGCCAATGTGATGATCTCTGTAATGTTCCTCCAAATCTCTGACAGCTTTGAAGAATCAGTTTTTGTGTATTGCCACATATTGTTTTGCTTCAATAAAAGGAGACTTCTCAACGATTTTCAGTCTGTTCACATATTGGCTTTTTTGCTAACCCATAGCCATGGACACATAGATTACACTCATCTCTGTGCCCTTTGCAAGGTGCACAGATCCATGTTTCCTGAGCTGTCTCCTTTGTTTTCCTAAGCTGTGTTCCCTTATCCTACATAAAAACGTGCTGCATGATGTCAGCGCAGGTCAGTAATGGTCAATTGCCAGGTGTAAGAGGTAAGCCACTATCCTGTAATTTTTTTTTTTTAATTGTTGCTAATTAGTATGGACGTTTCTGTTTATTCTAAGTAAGTATATATTTTACAGAAAGGGATGTAGTGACATTTTACAAAACTGTTTTTGAGACATGAATGTAGTATTAATGCAGCTGTTACCCTAACAACATTACAAATGTTATTGTGGAAACAACTGAGGGAAAAAAAGTTATTTCACATTCCTCATGATTTATTCCCTCAGCATTTGTCATTTTCAAATGCACAGCCTTTTCTGCAGAGAAGTGGTAAATTGGCTAAATTGTGAATGGCAAACCCAAAGTGGCACTAGTGGCAGGCAGAGGGGCTTTGCACCACCTCTTGCAGTATTAGTGGAGGAAGAAACTGATGAAGTTAAAGCACCATGTGACAGAAAAATTGCTCTAGCCTGCATTTGTGAGCATCTGACCAATTGTACAATGAGAAAGTATCATTTCCCACACAAGTTCCTTTTGCTACCACAAATTTACCTGAACCCTAGCAATATATTGTACAGTCATAATACAGAACGTTTACTAATTTTAATTTTTCTTTAATTAGTCTGCATAATATACTCTCCACCTAGTGCACAACAAATCCCCAAACAAGCTTATAAGATGCTTTTGTAAATATTTTCTCAAAAGATTAATGCCTTCAGGCTTTTGTACATTATGATTCATATCTTCACACTGATTTCAAGTCAGATTTTCCACATTTTTGTCAGAAAATCCTCTTTAATTATTTATTGTTTATATGGAAAGTATTTTCCACTCTGAGGTCTTGCATTAAAATTTTAAGCTACTGGTTTATCAAGATTTACATTTGTTGATGATGAAGAAATTGCTTTCTCTTGCACAAATTAGAGCCGACTGTGAAGAGAGGCAGCTAATCTGAATGAGTGAATACGTTCATCCAGGCTTTGCACGGATGATATTTCCTTTTTCTACATGAATCAGCCCTACCCTCCTTGCTAGAAAAGAAAGACCTGCTTCTTCTGATACTGCCCTCTAATGACTGAAACAGCCCTTTCTTCAGCTCTGCCCGTTTTACACTGTTCCATCATGCAGCAACAGTGGGGCTGCAACAGCAGACGGACAGCAGTGCTGCTGGGGACACGTCTGCCACAGCGCACAAACTCCTTCGTGCAGCTGTTTCTGGCCAAAAGTCACCGGTGCTCCTGCCCCAAAGTGAAAACAAGGGCTCGTCTTCAGCACCAACCACAGAAGATGAGATCTACGACTTCCTATTCATAGAAATGGCTCATCTAATCTCCTCTTCATTGGACTGAAAATTCAACCCAGCTGGCTCTTGGATTCAATTTAAAAATAAAGTGCTAAGCAATTGGCCTATCGGATTATCTAATCATATTTTATGCCCTGTGACTACAGCAATGTTTCAGTTTGGTCAGCCCAATTACGTTCCCCGTTATCCAAAGCCCATTCCCATGAGAAAGCTCTAACATGGCAGCTGAGGTGGGAATGGAGGAGATTGGGCAAGAATATGCTAGAGGACAGAGAAGATAAAAAACATGAATCAGAGAATTCAATTATCTTTTGAACTGTAAAAAATGGTATTTTAGACAATTGCAAAAGACAAAATATAGCCTTTCTTCCCGGCAGTGGAAGCTGTGCCAAATGTACAAAGCAGCCTCCTATCTGTACTGAGGATGTGATATGTCTCTTCGCCTTTTAATGAATCAACTGACTAGCATTTATTTTAAAAACAGGTCATATTTAGAGACATTTTTCAAAGAGCATCAGTTTGATCAGAGTGCAAGACTGGGTTTATTTCAGAGACACAGCCTTCCTTCCCGGAAAGCGGACCTGCTGGGTTCTGGGCACAGCTGCTGCTCTCGCTGGCAACCTCCCTGCACGACTTCTGGGCACAAATATTTCCAAATATCTGCATGAAAATTAGGCTCAATGAGATTCAACTTGGGCATCAAACATAATAACCACAGTCACCTTCCTTTGCTGGCTAGCCTCTAATTTCAGGTATAATTGTCTGGTTTTAACTTTACAGTCACAAACATAACAGTAATTTCTCAGAGAAGGTTATTTGCTGTCTCAAAAACTCTGTTTTGCTAAACTATCCTTTAGTTCTGTACAAGTTTAAGCTACTGTGAGAACAGTTTCACTTGGTTTGTATCAGCATTTGCACTGTTAAAGCAATCTGTGCTAAGGAGAGTCAGAAAGGAAGCTCAAAGAACGTGTGTGGTTTAATTGTGTGCATGTGTGTATGTGTGTGTGGTACTTCCAAGCATCCTATATTTCAGGTGGCATCTGTCTGCATCCTTGAAAATAAAAAGGCTCATACAATTTCGCTAATGTGGTGCTACAGCTGTGCCATTTTTTTCCCCTTAAGCCCTGACAGGCATCTTTGTTTGTTTGTATGCGGGGGCTCTGTTTGAACTGTTGCCTGGTGTCCTTGCTTTTTACGCTGGCAGGAGAGGTGATTTTTTTTTGTTTTGTTTTCATTTTCAGAAGATGTGGTAATTTTTTTGCTACCATTACTGTTGACAGCAATGACTCCTGTAGTCCAGGCTGGCATCACACTAGGGTCAGAGATAAAGAATTTGGCTTCAGAAAATAACATGGGTTCTTACTGAGTTTCAGAACCGGGGGAGATGCCAAGGAGCAGTGAGCGAAGTGTAGGCCTCACCCCGCGTGCGGCCTGCGCTCCCCCTAGCCAGCTCCCCGTCCAGTGGAACTACCTGGGGGCTTACAGAGGACCAGGGCGTATAAAGCACGTGTAAACCAGAAAAGCTCCACCACTAAATGTGCCACAGCTGTTTTAATTTAGGACCTGATTTTATGTGTTGTTTTACTTGTTACTATTTGCACGCCTTAACTGTGCGGCAGCCCTTTCTTCCCACCGCTCTGCCCCTTTGCGTTCTGTTGAGCAGGGGCAGAAAAGCAATAGCATTTGCTGCTGTCCCAAGACTGAAAAGAGGTGAGTTTCACTTGTTTCCAGATTAAAAAATAAAATAAAAAGGCGGGGGGGGGGGGGGGGGGGGGCGGGGAGAGAGAAGGAGAAACTTCTCCGGGCTCAGGCCTCTTTCTGAAATCACAGCTCTGGGCACTTCAGCAGGGCCCCCCACCTCAGCGAGGCTCAGGCCCTGTGGGAGGTTTTCCCAGCGCGGCGGTTCCGCACTGACTATGGCAATGCAAATCCCTGAGTCACACCCGCAACGCCTGCCCGATGACAGGCTGACTAATGCTGCTTTGACAACACCCAATAGATTTTGCAGAGAGTAAGGTCTCGTCAGAAATTTGTCAGCAGTAGTTTAGGAAATACTTACTGAAGATTTGCAGAGCTAACAGCTCTGTGGGTGTTTGCTGTTTGGCTATCTACATAAACAAACAGCTGGTGCAGCTGGAATAAAATCAGTGAAGTTGTTACTAATTTAGACTCTTTGGGCACGTCTCTGCTTCAGGCGCAGAAATGACTGCGGTGGAACGTATTGACACCCCAGCTAATTTGAAACCACCTAGCTTTGTACCAGAGGAAGTCAGCTACAGCAGCACCAAGCTCATCATGGATTCATTTACCCAGCTTTTTGGCTTGAACATTTGTGCCGACAGGATTAGTAAAACCCTTTTAAAACCAGAATAAGGAGATACAAAGGACTTGATTCAGCAACAGTTTGATTCACAGAGAAAACTCACAGTAGCTCACAATAAGAGCTGTGACAGTCTACAGAGATGGAGACAAGGATCTTAAATCTGCAGTGGTGGACAACAGGGAGGCAGTGAGCCAAAAAACGCAGTGGCTGTGGGGAGGGGTCCAGCCCTCACTGTGCATCCTTTATGTCACTGCAAATGGAAAATGTCACATGGAAAAGAAGGAGACTCCTATTAATAAAGAGTCACTGGGGTAATGTGCAGCAGAAGAGAAGGAGGGATTATGTCTGGACTTGTTTATCTGCAGAGAACTTTATGTGCTATGAGAGCTCTGACTGACTGCTTCTGGAAGACTTTCTTAACTTTAGAGTCAAAGGTCAGGGACATTTCCCACATCACTGGGAGTAGCTGGCAGGAAAAAAAAACACCCTTTATTTGTAATAATTTTGTATCAACAATGACTTGTTTTATACATGTCACTTTTGCTTGTTAGGAGCTGGTCAGACAAGCAGGATAGGCAATTAATTGCCCAAGGCAGTCAAATGCTCATTGTATGGTAACTTCTGGCTATGAGGAAGGACACAGTCCCACTTAACTAACCTATTGACCTAACCCTAATATCAGATTTATTCCTAGATTTATTCTTCTCACTAGTGTGAGAGTCAGCACATTTAAAAAGTGCAATAAACAAAAATGTAAAATATAAAATGAAAACATCTAGTACACTTTAAACCTCCACCACAAGCAGCACTGCTGAGACAGCAGTCTGTGAGAACAGGACTTGCTGATAAAAGCAGTTTCTTGTAAAAGACTGCCTCGTTCAAAGTATTCAGGACCATGGGTCATTACTAAGGCATGGATCAGGGCTAGGTCTTCAAATAAGTACAGTGAAGGCTAAAGATCTGGACATTAAGAAGCCTCCTAAAGCTATGCCAACCAAACCCAAAGGGGATGACAGTAGAAAATATTATCCAAATATCAATTGGAAAGCAGTCACAGTAGTACACCGAAGAAAGAGTGAGAAATACCATTGCTACAGGCACCCTGCAAGCCTGCCAGACTCTAATGAGACAGCCTGACTAACAAGGGAAAGATATGGGAGATGTTCAGCAGGAGCAGACCTCGACCTTGGAACTGAGCCCAAATTCTGTAGCAGAGGCAATAATGAGAAAGGCAAGATCAAAGGAGACAGCTCTAACAAAGAAGCAAAAGAGATAGGTAAAGACACATGAGCACTTACCAAGTACGTGGCTTCTTAGTCCTTTGCTTTGGGCTTGACCTCTTCTTCTCCTGACTCTCCTCTTCTTCTCCCTTCACCACTGAAAGCCCAAGCCTGGTGACAGGGACATCCTGTAGCTGAGTTGATGCAGCACATTGTTTACAGCACGCCTGCTTGATACATTCACAGACATTATGCATGGGTAATTTTTATTACCCAGGGGCTTTTCTCTTTTACATATCCCCAGCTACAATTTTACTGAAATCATTTTCTTTTTTATTGGCCTCTTACATTGTTAGAGTGCCCATGATTTCCCCAAGGTTAGATGATGAATGACAACATATCATACAAAGACAAAATACAGGCATTTGCCAACTATAAAACTGATTTTTTTCATTTGATATGTTTCTTTTTCTTGTGCAACAATGATAAGTTACCTCGATGGTATGAACAGTACAAAGAAAAGTATAACAAGGACTCTTCTGAGCACAGGATCATACAAAGAATAGATTTGATAAAGATAACAGATTTCTCCTCACATGATCGACATTCAAAAAATGTTTTAACCGTTTTAAAGATAATTTCAGATACAGTTATCTGGGTTCAATTCTGCAATCAGTTGTGCCTAGGCAGCCAGCTGGGTCCTTGAGAGGTTCCAGTGACTTCAACAAAACCAGAGGGAATGTAGAGACATAGCCTTTAATGTGTACCCTATCAAACATAGTCTCAGTTTCTCAGCAGCTTAGGGGTCTCTTTTCCACCCTTCCTTTTCCCCAGACCTCTCCCGCAAACAAGGCAGCTCTTATGCCAGCTGGTCAGCCAAAAGCCGGCAGCATGCCTCTCCTCCTCCCTCCTCCCCTCTTGCTGCAGGCATTTGATAGCTTCAATAGCTCCCAGCCAGCCCATGCAGGAGGTGGCTTTTGCACAGACAGTATTTTCTGTTCAAACAGGCATTCCCAGCTGCTCCCAGGAAGTGGAACATGAATATCATCGCTTTTCTGGCTGAAGTTATGTGATCTTAGCCAAACTTTAATCTGACCAATTGGTCTTTCTTTACAAAGCTGGGAAGAAGTAACAAGCAATGTGTAAGCATCCACAGGCCTCCAGTCAAGCACCCGGTGTGAGACTGCTGCAGTACCTGCAGATGAAAGGGGCTCAGGGATGTCCAGGGAAACACAGTATTGATCCAAACGTGTGAACAGACGTTTCCTCCCAAGCACGTGTAGACTCTCTATGGGCAGCAGCGAGCTGGCCTTAGAAAAAGAAACTTGATTTCAGATGAAGAAACTAAAGTAAAAGATAGACAACAGACACCATTTAATTATGTTAAATTCTTCAAAAAATCTAATAATTATAAAAATCTCCATTTGAACATTTTTAGGTTCACAGACCTGAAGGTGAATATTCTGGTGACAGAATGGCAGGATATAAGAATACCACGTGCTCTGAACACTACAGAAATACTTTAAAACAAATACATCTACCTATCTACACAACATTGGAGGGAGAAGAAGATAGACAATTTTGCCTTGCTTTGTTCTGTCCTGGCTTGTTACCCAAATAGGCCTGGTGACCATAATGACCAGAGACCTCAGTTACTTCTATCCACCTTTTCCAAGACTTGATCCAAAACTGAGAGAAGTTTACGGAAAGATTCCAACTGACCCAAGTCTTTGGTTGACCTATGTACTGGAATTTCTTGTTTCCAAGATGTCTTGAAATATATTTATGACAATTTTAATGCTAATGTTGCTGTGGATTTCAGAAGCTGTAATCACAAAAATTTTCAGACTCTGTGCTTTAAAATGTGGCTATTTTTTTATCAGCTCGGTAGTAAAATCAGTATCAGTTGTGCTCCACAGGGTTGTGTCTATGGTTGAGATGGTTCCAATCCACTCCAGACCCACCTGTGAGACCTTCTCCCAGTCCCAAATGGCTCAGTCCTCTCTAAAGCAAGAAGTCAAACCATACTGAAGATCAGTTTGGAAGCAACCAGACACCATCCCTAGGAAGAAATAATGATGTGGTATGTCACATTATTCCCAAATAAGAGATTACATTTCTGAGAATTGAACCTGTGTTATTTTTCTGGAGAAAAACAAAACAAACAACAACAAAAATAATAATCAAACACACAAACCACCAAAAACTATGGCTAAAAAACCAAGCTTTTTTACAAAAAAAAAAAAAAAAAAAAAAAAAAGGGTAGGACAGAATTTCAAGGCATCGAATGTAACTCACAGGGTTTTAAAGAGAAAGCCTAAACAGAAAGGATAAATAACCTGTAACCCAACAAGAACTTAGAAAAAAGTTATGTGCCTGAACTTTTGAACTCAATCTTTCCACTGTACTATCATATATACAAATGACATGACTGATGGAGTTGAAAGCTACATTTCAAATTTTTCAGATGAGATTAAATTAGAAAAAACATCAAAAAAAAATCTAATACAATGGAGGTGTTAGATTGATTACACTGTTGGATTAACAGATGGTAATTGCAGATATATGAAGACTTTTAAAGTCTTCAAGCAAAGAACCTGAAGGAGAAATAGCTATTATTTGGAAAGGCACTAGAACAATCTACCTCACAAAATAGATAAAACTTACAGTTGTAATATTGTTAAGGTTTTCAGCCAATGTACATATGAAATGAAAAATACAGAATCAGATTGCTTAAGGAATAATGGAAAGATAAAAGGACCAGCGGTTTTATTGTCTGAGTCACTGGTTAGATGTCACATAGACTTCAATCATTGAAATGAAAAAATATTTTCATTATACCAGTAGCGAGCAGAGGAAGAGTAATATAATTAAGGGTGCTCTCAGACACACAGTGTCAAACCTCTGCTATCACTTGGAAGAGTCAAGACTAAATCAGGATATTCCACCCAGGGAGTTATGGCTACCATGTACGACTCCCCCCCAGGAGTGCACGGGAGCAGGTAGCACAGCTCACGCACTGAGTGGTGCTAATTCAGCTGTTTGCACCCGTCTTGCAAATACAGGATTCACGACTGTACATCTGGCAGTATTTGTGCTCCTCAGGAAGACCATATGTGGAGACAGGTTAACACAAAATGTATAGCAAAGTATCCAAAAACGGTATAGCTCTTTATGTAAGTTATTTTTAGACACCGTGGTAGCAGAGCAAGTTGCAAGTGGGAATCCTCAGCGTTTCAGCATTCGGCAGCAAAGTGAAATGGATCCAGATGCAGTAGCTATAAAATCTCATGATTGAGCCTAATGTTTCTGTGCTTGAAGGAGGCTTTTATATCCAAAGTTCTGCCAATCATATATAAATTGCTGACAAAACTATGAAAATCAAAACTAAGGGTTTTAAAATGCAGAGCTTTTCTCGAGTGATCATAATATTGATAAACAGATGGGCTGGGTGATACGAATGCACAAGCCTTCCCATACCAGGTGCAAAACTTCTGTTCTCACCCACACATATATATAACCATGGTTGACTTTCTCACCCATGTTCCTTTGATTAAAACTATTTATACTGGATTTTCTAAAGCCTTCGTAAAAGCTGTGTATATGCTGTGGAGAAGTGAAATGATCAAAGTATTTGCAACAGCTCCTACCTTGTAGTCCTGGAACAATCGATCTTGGTCATAGTATGACTGGGCATTACTGTGACAGACCTGTGCTGTGAAAGCTTAATGAAAGGCAATGTTAAATCTGTTCTCGCAGCCAACAAGAAAGAGATGCCATTCACCAGACTTTTATCTACAAAATGCTGTCCTTTTGTTCACTTACAGAGATGATTAAGAAGTATTAAATGTTGATATGTTTTTCACAAAAATGCTATGTGATTTCCAAAACCCTACTGACCCAGGGTGTTGTGCAAACAATGGGAGGTTTATGCTACTCGATAGCATCCTCTGAAACAGGGAGTTCTACTGACAAACTGGTGGAGGGGTCCACAGAGCCTGCCCGCTCTGTGGTGCCAGAGCACAAACCAAGTGTTTGTGTGCAAGAAAGAGTAGCTTTTCTCCCACAGACAAGCTTTGGAAGCTTGAACTCAAGCACGGCATTTATTTGTTCACAAATGGACAAATGTGGAACCTGCTGAGACAAAGCTATCCAGAAAATACCAGCTTACAATGAGACCCTAGACAAACGTCTGGAAGGTGGGAGGGATGAGCTCAAACTCGTTTTGGGGTGAAGCAATCCCTTGCCTTCTGGCCAACACCGCTTCACAAGAAGAAAATTCAAGTGGATGTCATTTTCCTGTGGACAACGTGAGATGTCAAGGGAGACCACGCCTCCTGCTCTGAGCCCAGCCTGTCCTGCCAGTAAGTAAATGGGGCCCATGTTGAGCCAATCTGTCCAAAAACCCTGCCTAAATGTCCCAAAATCACTCTGATCTGGCACAAATATTTCAGCTGCATCTCAGCTGGCAGTGATTTTTTCTTGTGTCATTCTCTGAGCACCAAGGTGACACACCTATGTTAAGGTGAATCGGAAAACCTCCTGGCGACGTAAGGGTGTTCAGACCACCGGGCCTTACACTGACACCGGGCACTTCTCTGCGAGAGCAAATGGAGAGGCAAGGAGTGCACAGTGTGCAGATGTCATTGCCTTGTTTACTTCCAAGATCCTGTAGCTGTGGCTTTGTGAGGCACTGACCAGAAGAGAGAGCTCAATACCATAGCCTGGAAGGAACAGGAAGCTATCAGCCATTCGATGCACACGACCGGCACCACAACCGCTCAGGGAAGTCATCATCCTCCCAGTGCTGAGCCCACCTATCATGCTGATTGTCATGACATCCTGCTCCGAACGATAAAAATAGCAATCAAAAGACCTCCTGCTTACAATGAACAGTCTCAACTCACTCCAGGGACTGAAAGCACTTTAGAGATTGAATTAAAAAAAATAGAGCCTGTTTTTTTTTTATGAAAACTGCAAATTCTCAGTCCTAGCAGATTTACCACCAAGTCTCATTAAAAATAAAATAAAATAAATTAAAAAGTTATAAAAGTCTTAGCTGATTGAAAATGATGCTTATTTTCATTGCTTTCTTCCTGCTGAGTTTCCGTTTGAATGTAGGCTTAATACAATTTTCCCCCACAAAACTCAGTCTGGAAAATAGGGAACCTTCTCATCCTGCTTTATTGCCTAAACCAGACCTTCTGGAGACAGTTCTTGCTTTGTAAGAAACACCGCATTAGGGGTGACAAATAAGACTACGATCAATGTTTTATTAAGGACAGATTCTCCTCTTAGAATTGGCTCAGATTATTTTAAATCATAGCTGTTGTGCCTAAGTTGCAATTTTCATTTGAATAGTGTTTTTGGATAGAAAAAGGAATTTATTCTTAATGCCTAGAGTCCTTGTCAGGTACCAAAAATAAAGCAGGAGCTGTTGAGAAAGCACGCATTCTCATATTAAAGCTATTATTCTGACCAGACCATCTGCAGCACAGTACCCATACTTGTAACTATCTCTATTTCCATTTAGATATGTTCTGTAGCAAAAGCAGCTTTGCCCTTGTAGCCACTGCAATAGCACTGAAGAACTTTTAAAATAGAAACAGACATAAAGGGTTTAATTATTCTTACCTAGACTGCATGTTTGCACATTTCTCTCTTGAGAAAACAAAAATTCTGCACATAGAGTTGCTTGCAAAACAATGCTTAGATACATTCCTGAGCAGACATTAATCTGCTTGCAAGTTTACAGTAAATGCCATTATACCCAATCCTAAGGTTGGATATCTCTGAACAAAGAAGCATGTTTGAGACATCTGTATCTGAAACAATAGCAAATATTGAATTATGTGCACTTATGTTGTATTACAGGGCAAGTTGTTATGGCAGCCTTCTCATTAGGAAGTCATTGAAAATAAAATTACACTGAAAAACTGCATAGATTTTAGAATGTAAAACCAATGGATAGATTTTGATTTATTTATCAAAAGATGTAGATCACATCCAAAATATTAAGCATAGTTAATTGTTCATACAATTCATTAAAAAGGACCTGTGGGGTTTGGAGATGACTGCTTTGAGGTACAACTGAGGCAATTCCAGGGGGCTGTAGGACCACTAATCCTCTCTGGGCTGCAGCAGGATGGCGTCTGAGCTGATGACTGGGCTGCAGATTTCCCTGGAGCCGAACTCCTCTTTCTGCCAGTGACACAAAAGGCTTCTGCTCAGAACTCACACGCAATGCTGGGGACCAAAGCTGTTTTAGAAAGCTGGTTTCTCTGTATGCTGGTGATAGATCCTCACCATCCTGCTAAATAAGTTAGTGCAGGCACAAACCTAGATTTGAACTTGGAAATGCTGAAACAGCACTTCAAATTTTAGGACTATAATTTTAAAAGCCTGCTTGAGAATTTTATCAGAATATGTAAATTGCATGCATAAACTGAGCTTCTATGCAAAAGTGACACATGGTCTAAAAGCCTACCATTGACATATTTTCTGTGCTGAATTCTTTCTTGAACTTGGCAAAATTAGAGCTCCTAACTACAAATTTCTAACTCCCATTCTGCTACACATACTGTATTTGTGCAGATTATCATACAAGAAAATTAACATTTCCATAAACCAGGAAGCTTGTACTAGGGCATGAAATGGGTACTTAAAGTCTTATTACTGTTTAGTCCTTGAGATGAGTATGGTATAACAACAACAACAAAATAATCGTACAATACGACATTATCCCATGCCTAATAGCTATGTGGAAAGCAAATAACAACATGGTTACAATTTTCTCCATGGAATCTCTGAAGAGATGCCATAAGGAGGACAGAGGAGGACGATGAAGCACAGATCTGAAAGCACAGCACATCCTGCTGTCTCTCTGCATGAAGATTAGTGGCCCACCATGCCCCAGTGGAATTGCTTCATGGTTTTACACTGCAATAGGAGGAAGAGAGCAAAGAAAATTAGGAAAGAAAGTGTCATTTAAATTTGTATTTTAGTAAACAATATACCTCAAAAAGTTCGTGAATTCTGGCTATAATTCCGCCTTGGATGATGATCATAAGAAGAAATAGTTCCTTCTTGTTTCTCATGGATTTAAGACACCTCCAGGCAGACTCTCAGAGGAATGAGATGCTTGCTGTGGGTAGTGAGGGGGTGTTTCCAGATCTGCTACTTATATTCTTTATGAGCTTCTTTCCTTCTTGCACAACACCCCCACCCCCATTTTCTCTCCTCTTTTGCACATATGCATACAGAAAAGACAAACTCTGTTCATTCTCCCTTCAATGTTACTGCATCGTTTTGTTAGTTCTGTGGAAAGATGGGGCCAAGAGGCCAAAAGTTTAACTTCATTCCATGCTACAAAGATGGGGGAGAATGATAAATTTATGGCAAATAAAGAAGTGTTATCCTGCAAACTGAAGTAGGTGCAAAGCAGAGCCATCTGGTAGTCTCTCCTTCCTCCCTCTGAATTATCACATTTCAAGATCAGCCTGTGTTTTCCACCAAAAATTGGGAATCTATAGGCCACAGGCTGGGAAACATCTATAGAGTAGGTGGAGCTGGGGGCAGGAAGCTTGAATCCTCCTCCATTTTGTATTGATTTACTTCCAATCTGCTGCTTCTACTTCTCCGAGGAGAAGGAGAGTAGCTGGCAGCCAGCTGGTAGACAGTCACTCAGCTATTTTTTGGCCACTATCATGAATGCTGGAGCAGTCGAGAGGCAGGACCAAATCCTGAAATTGCCCGGGGGTCCTTAATTTCCTTCATTGACCAAGGCTACTGCAAGAGACTCCTCTGCAAAAACACATCCTTTCACTCCTGACTTGAAAGCTGCAGCTCTTTTGACATTTGACTCCATATTGCTGTGTTTGAGCAAACAAGCTTCTGCAGAGACACAGCGTGAGCACAAATTCGACTCTTGTGATGAAAAGAGAATTCTTCTCAGTCTGTGTGTGATTGTTTAGGCTCTGCTGGAGCAGAGTTCATGGGTAAGCAGGGGTGCCCATGACAATGCAGCACACACGGACCTGGATTCGCTGCATGGGGATGGTGGGTTAGGACATCCACAGCAAGGAGAATCTTCCAAATGAGGGATGACAGCAAATCACTTCCATCTGTGATGCAAAAGAAAACCTTGCCATCTCATTCTACATACTTGAACTCCTTTAAGTACCTTTCCTATTTGTCCTATAAATAAATAATAGTTTTACCTGTGAGAACAGCATGCTCAAAGTGAGTGAGAAGGCTTGCTCTCTTACCGAGCAGGAAAAACGTATTGGCTGCAGTAATGACAACAAGGCAACATTTGTACAGCCCAGTGAACCTCGGGAAAGAAAATAAAATATAAAAATGAATCATAGAGTGGGTCCAGGTTTACTATGCTTGCCATTCTTATTCTGTTTATTTATTTCAGTTATGAGTCCAAAATTCTTGAATTTTGGGGGTTAAAACACTAGCTTAACTAGCAAAGCAGAACTTCACTGTAATCACAGTCCTGACCCAATTATTTCAATCTGCTTGACAATCATTCTCTTTGGTAGGAGAGGGCTGCAATGTGAAAGAGCAGTAGTTTGGAATGAAAAAAAACTGCATAAGGATAGGATTATGCCCTATTTTTCTGTTCCTATACATGCAACAACCACAAGAACTGCTGTGATGCATCCTTTGGATAGTTCCTTCAGAGGATACAATACATGGAGGCTTGTACTTCCATGAAGTTGTCTGAGTCATGGAGGACTCGATTTATATCTTAGCTCCACATATCTTCCATAGAATGACCACTTTTTTTTTCTTCTTTTTTTTTTTTTAAACACAAGCCATAAATTCTTGATCTGAGTATGATGCTTAAGTGGGACTTACTCATGTGTCAGAGACTGCATCACAATACAGAAAGAGGTTTTTAAGTGCTGCAGAAATATTGTCCCTTAAAAAGGCACAGAAAAATGCCACAGAATGCAGAATACATTTATGTCTCTTTTACTCATACTGAGTTCTTTGAATAGTTCTACTGAGTATTACTATTTATTTGATTGAGGCAATATTTACTGCAACATATTATGCTAATTTTCAAGCAACTGCCTCAATCAAATTCATGATGTAAGTTGTTTTTGTTTAAGTCATTCACCCAGGTTTTCATTAAAGCAGAAGAGAATCTATAATGGATTCAATGTGTAATGCAAAGATTAGTTTTAAAATAGACTTATTTCTGCCTAAGTCATCAAATATTACATGTACATGGGTCTAAGTCAAGTGAAATAAGAAGCTGCCTCTGAAAATGATACCACGGGTACAGGGTATTACACAGATTTTTCTACTTGTTCAGTTATTTTTCTACTTCTGTACTCCAGTCTTCCTTCCCAAATCTGTACGTCTTCCCTTTCCATATCCTGCAGCCCCTTTGCCACTTCTGCTCCCTGACGCTCCCCAACACCTCAGTCTCACGCTTGTCTGAGGCACTGGAGATAAGGAGCGTGGTCTTCCAGTACTCCTGCAGCACCAAAACTGGTAACCAGCCAAAACTGTCCATCCTCATTTGGCAAAGCTTCCACCAAATTTAATAATTAAGGAGCCAATGAGTGATTTTGCATGGTTTCGCTTTAAACACTGTGTATATTAAAATGGAAAGGAAAGCAAAGAGATGCTGTCAGTTAGCACTCCCGTATTTGGGTACAAAATTAAGAATCAAAGTCTTTTCTCAAATTAGAGTAGACATGAACTCTTAAGAACAGGGCAGAACATACCAGCAAAACATAAAATGAGTTCTGAAAAGCTATTTCTATTAATAATGAGCCATCAATCCACCTGGACAAGATTTTTTAAGTTCTCAGGGACATTTACAAGCTAATAACTAAATCAAATCGGGTAACAAGGAGGTAAAGGAACAGAAATCTTCAAGGCATCAGCCACAGTAAATGGAAACAATGGGAAGATATTCACAGAAATTATTTTTCAGCAGTTTACTATGAAGGACCTGCCAAGGGCGTAAGGTTAAACTAAACCATTCAGGAATAAAACCAGCAATGACATCCATCTGTTTGGATGTCTAGCATACATATCCAAAATGAGCAAAGAAATTCCTGAAGAATCTGAACAGCTTAATAATTTGGCCTACATAATTTCAAGGTCCAGACAAGATGCACCGGCGAGCCAAGCTAACACAAATTAGGTGTAATTCTCTGACACAGGGCCACAGAGGACAGAAAGTTGCTTGATTCATATTTGATGAATGACTGATACAAAGGCTTGTTTGATTTATTTGGAATAAGGTGTAAAATGATTCACCTTCCTCCTTCCCATCTTTCTTTTCAGACTATACAGCTGCATAAATGACTAGTGAATATACTCATTGAACACTTTTTTGGATCAATTTTTCAAAAACGTTTACAGACACTGGATGTTTTTTCCTTTTTCTTTTCTTGCTCACATCATCCTACTTCACTGTGAATCACAGAGGGCCAGCAGCACAGGAATCAGAGCCCTGGGACACCTCGGCCTTCCTGGTTACAAACACCAGCACCGAGCACCTCGTCCTTAGCGGCTGGGAGAGATCTCACAACACCTACAGCCACCCTGACGCCATCCACCAGGACCATTCCCCTTTTACCCCAGGAATACCCAAATCACCCCAGTACAGTCTTGGGAACAAGAGAAGGTGTAATTACATAATGCCAGAGCCTGAGGTACTCCAGTGATTGAAATGCTAGGATGCTTAACGCTTTGTGTTTATTTTTAATGTTACTCTGTGTAAAATCAGAATCCTTACAATTCTTTCCATTAAGACATTTCAGTAAAAGCTTTGCTGGTAAGATGAGACGATGCCTGTTGTTTAATCCCTGACATTTCTGCTGTATTTTTCCTGCTGCTCTTGTTGCGCTCAGTTCCTTTGCTGTTGGCTCACTAAAGCTGAGCATCATGCTACTAGTTCCTTAGATATATCTGGGGGAAAAAAGCAACCCCCTTACAAAACCCTAACTAACAAGACTACCAAAAGCACCAAGTGGCTGCAGCATTGTCCCTGCATGTGGGTGACCAGAGAGCACAGCAGACACAGCAAAGCAGCAGAAACCTGAATGCTACCGCAGCATTGAGGATCAAACCCGGTGCAATGTAAGCAAGTGTAACTACATCCAAACTGGTAGTTGTGCCTGCTTTTCCCAGTACGGTTTTCTGCCAAAAGCATGTACCAGCAGTACACAACCACAGCCAAGGCTGGTCAACCTTCCAGAGAGCACTGCTGGCCAACAAGGAGGGATGTGCTGGGAAACCAAAACCTGCCATTTTACAAATATTGTTGTTTAGCAGTACTGTTACTGCTTCTGTTCGTCGTGTGCGAGGAAGTCTGTGCTGCTTGTGAAAGGCTCAAAATAATGAATTCCTACCTAAGTGACATGCTTGCATGACATGCTGGCAATGTCACCTTTCCTCTGCAGCGAGCAAGGTGAGGATCAGATCAAAAGCTGGAACTTCAGTAGCAGGTAAGGTCCCCAGGGATTTACCTCTGAAGCCCTAGCACAGCAGACACCACAAGCAGAAGCTTACAGGATGCTGCAAATCAAACAGCAGTGCAAACCTTATCAAAGCCCAGCTCAAAATTGGTGAAGATTGTGCCACACTTTTTAAAGCTTTCTGTTCTGCATGGCAGAGATTACAGTGACATCGGGTCAAACCCTGACGTGGATCAAAGCTCACACTGACTGTTCTCACACATAGACCCTACTTCAAATAAAGAAATCCAAGAAGGGGAACAAATGATAAAACATACTCCAAATGCCAAAATGTATCCCCCAGCTACTGCTGAGCCAGAGGCGCAGATTAACTTGCCATGACACACAGGGAGCAACAGCGTAACTGGAATAAGCAATCCAACTTTTAGCGTTTGAGATTGCTTAATCATAATGAAATATGTTGGGCCCGTATACCATGTGTCCCCCAATCAGACGTTGTTCACGCTCTCATAGCAGGCCTACTCATCTTTCTTCCTAAAACAAATAATCTCTCAGTCTCACTGTAAACCACGGGTGACACTTAGTATTCTGATCACTCTGTGCAAGTCCACCTGGTATATAGTGGTTTAAATCCAGGCACTATTATGGCTATGCATTTTCACTAGCTGCATGGTATAACACAATAGCACCATTCAGTAAGAAGTAAATCTAAATTCCAATCCTCGACCGATGAGGTTTATATAGGTATTTTTTTAAAACTTCTATGCATCTTGAAACCACATCTGTCAAAACATGTTAACTAAACAATGGGATACTTAAACACTGCAATAGCAAGAAGCTTTTTCTTCCTCCCATTTCGGTAGTTACAAACCTTTTTGATCTTAAACGGTGACAAAGGATCATTGAAAAAGTCCCCACTGTCTGGTAATGTCTGGAAAATGCTATTTATCCTAGACAGTTTATCAATGTGTCATTTAGCTCAAGAAGATTATAAAAAAGGATGAAACACACCAGCTCCAGAGGGACTTTCAGAAATCCTGACAACACCCCCACATGGCTCATGGCTCAGCTGCCCCCACATCTCTGCAAAATAGGATCCTACCCAGATTTCTACTCTACTGCCTTATGGATGGAGCTGTGCAAATCACCCTCGTGCCTGGTAGGGGATGGAAGCCCTGACACTGCTACTCCTGAGCGCGTGAGGTGTGATCCCAGGTGCGGAGGGATGAAGAAGTACACTGCACTTTGACAGCAAAGGGAAGCAAGATGCAGGGTCTGCTCCCCGGGCCACTAACATCACCAGGAGTTTTTCAGGAACCCTGAGTCCTTTGTGAACAGCTTTGCTGCTCTGTAAGCTGAAGTCATTGATGAAAGTGGAAGGATAGATGTGAATCCAGGTCTGCCTAAAGTGCCAGGTCTAAATGAGAGCTGACAGAATGATAACGTCCGGGAATTCACATGGCTCTCCTGATACGCAGCTTCTCTCATTTACCTTTGTCCTGCTCTCCTGATCTGGGGTGCTGCCCGTACCTCCCCATTAGCCTCTCTGGCAAAGACCGAAGTTTTGTATCACATAGCTCTGGTGTGATTTATAAAACTATCCAACTTGTTTTCTTTCTAGTGTATCTTGTGTAACCTATTTGTCTTCTTATCACAGCATCTTATCTGCCCCTTATTTGCTGTAGCTATCCATCAACGAGTTGTAACAATATCTAATCCTCTACCATTATTGATGCAGACGTCTCCATGTGTGGTCAGAGGCTCGATTTTACTACGGGCTGCCCATGCTGCTGCAGCGCTGACGAAGCGCAGGCTGTGGGGCAGTGACCCTGCTGACCAACACTTCCTCCCCATAACTTCACACACCTCCCGCTCTGCCTCATCCCACACTCACACGCCTCGGATGAAGCCTCTCAATTTGCTCTGTCCTTATACAGCACCACGCACATGGATATTGGTGCGGTGCAGCTTAAACACACACTCACCAGTAGCTGTTTTCCTCAGCTGCTGAGGGTTTGCTTTGACTCTTGGAGACTGACTCACGCTCTACCTTAGCTTGTCTATTGTAAATGAGTTATACTGGTATTTTGCTGCATGACAGAAGATTTACAAGGCTTAGATCATTCAGTATGTAGAGCCCTCGAGAGATGTGCTTAGTTTTATTACTCTATTGCCAATGCTATAGCTGCAATAGTTGTGGTTATTTCCAATCAAATACCAAGCTCTTCTGTGTCAGTCAGTGACAGCTTTTATGGCTGGTTTTGGATCTAATTTACTAGTTAATATCAGCTTTAAAGAGCTAATGAAGAACAAAATAGTGACAAAAATATTGATGTGCAATATTTAAACTAAGCAATAGGAGAAAATGCTTCTCAGGAAAATGTGTACATGTATATTTGTATACATGTCCACATATCTGGGGGCAGAGAGATCTTTCAAGGTGCGTGTTCAGTGAAGCATCTTCCAGGTACCAGCTCTCCCAGACAGAACTGCTCTGTGGCATGTGCTGGGAACACAAAGCATAAACTCCTTCCGAGCCTTATTCTGTGTATTTAACACAGAAAGTTTTATAAAAGCAAAAACCCACCTGGCTGTTTGTTCCCATTTAGAGATCCCTGGATTTTTTTTTTGAAATACAGAGATGCTACTTTTACTATCCTGAACACAAGCCACCCAGCACATGTAACCAGGCTGCCTAAAACACCCTGCGGTGTCAACAGCTAAGAGATGCTCGACCTGGCGCCACAGGCACCTGAACAGGGACTCGTGGTTCGTGTTGTCCCATGCACAGTCTCTGGTGGCACCCAGCACCGAGTGCTTCACAGGACTACACACACAGCTACACATTTTAGAACAAAACTCTCTCCCATCAGTGGTTGCTTTATGGTCTGAAGCCAAGGATTTTATTTCCAAGTACACACACTCACACTTATAAATATATCTTAAATATACATCTTACAAATGTCTTCTATTTATTAGATCTTCCCAAATGATATGAATTCTCTTTAGCCATATACATAAATACCTCACTCCTTTTCCCATGAACATCACTATTTTCAATACAAGAGTAGCAAGTTCCGTGCACTCCTAATGTTAAAAAATACTAGTTTGAAAACTGTTGTCTTTTAATGCAATTTAAACTTTCTATGTTCTTTCATTTCTTGAAACAGTAAATAGGAAGAAATTTGACTTCAAATTCTGATTTATACATTAGCTCCTGCTAGTTTTCTTCAGAACTAGCTGGTATTGACCTTTCTAACCCTGTCTTCACACAGGAGTCAGAACTTTATCTAATTACTAGGAATCCAATTCTCATTTACCAGATCTATCAGGTACAGAAAAGTCTTAAAATGGGTGAGTGACAAGTATGAGAGGAGTAATAAGACAGAAAATGAGGTGGAGGGGTTATAAGTAAAGAAAGATATAGCAGAGGTACAGGGAGAAAAGCACAGGGTGAGAGTAGTCATGCTTTATTAGTTGTGAAGGGTTGTTAGGTTTTTTCCAGCTTGCGTACTGAGTGATGGAAAAGAGGTGGTAAAACAGAAGTCAAGATCCGGGGATGGATCCTGGTTAAAAGAGCTGGGAAGTCTAGAGGAAAAAGACAGTATTTCCTAAAGAGAGGAGATGATATTGTCCCCCAGGGAAGGCTCGTGCCCAGCTACAAGCCCCACCACACTCCTACCAAGGAGGCAGCGGCTGCAGGCAGCCCCCCCAGGAGGCCGCCCCCTTGTTCAGCCTCACTGCTCACGGCAGCACATACATCAGGGGGCACCGCTGGCCTGACGCTGACCCTTGGGTTATCCCATAAAGAGGAGGGCTGACACGTGATGGATATCACCAGACTTCTATGATGAACGTGTCCCGTGTAAGCTGCCCAGTGCGGGCACGGCGATGCCAGAGCAGCTGCCGAGGCCTGAGGACTTTTTGATTCATGTAAGAAAAGTGGTGCAAATGAAAATCCCTCCATTACTTCTCACTTTGTGCCTATTACCCGTCAAGGGCCAAAGGATCGTGGCAGTCTTGGGATATAAACAGACCAGCTCTGATGGGAATTGGCTGTAATTCTGAGGCTGGCTCACACTCGGGGAGGCTGTGGACCGGGCCCTCTGGGGGAATGTAACTTCGCCATGCAGAGGGTGAGAGGGCTCTCACTACGTGCTGAAAGGAAGATGAATCAGGCTGAAGTAGGGCACTGGAGAGAGGACCCTGCTACTGTTGTCAGAGGCCCCAGGCTGAAACCAGGAGGAGAATGTCAGTACCCACAAGACTGTCTCCTTTAAATCCTCCTCAAAGTCTTTCTCACGTGCCTGCTGAGCCCACTAAAATTAAGACACCAGAAAGTAGTGGATGGCAAGGTAAATGGAGGGGTCAGGCCTGGGCAAGGGGAAACAAAAGGCACTGTTTTATCTGCAGCAAGGAAGCAGTGGGATGCTTCAGGTACTGAGTGACCTGACCACAGAATACAAAAGGCATTATGAAGTCTGCAGTAAGAAGGGAGAATAATTTTTTTCTTTTCAAAATCAAATTCAAGCAGAAGCAGCCTTAGCAAAAGGCACTTCATATAAATTAACACAATTCTTTCATACATCACAATGAGCGCTTGGGCCAGAGGACTTTCATTGTCTGCAATTTCCTCCCAGCTGCTGTCCTTTGGCTCCACTGTATACAGCCGTGTAAGACAGAAATGCAATAGAGCAGCTACGCATGAAGACAGGGATTGTCTGTGATATTTACCAGTTGCCTTCCGCCTCCTAAATGGTAAAATGAGGGCCAGATCACCTCATTAGTCTATACTGACTTAGCATGGACCCAGAACAAGGGATGGAAGTGGCTTTAAGACATACCTATTTCTGTTTGATCGCTGAGCAACTCTGGACGAGCAGAAGGGCTGTCCTTAGCAGACCTCTGGTTCACCACCCTGCAGGATATTCTCTCTTTGCTCCCGGGGTGACGTGGTTTTACAAAGCGCCTGACCCTATTGGGGCAGACATTAATAAACTGCAAAGTAGGCTGAGCAAAATCAGTGAAGAGATATCACAAAACGGTGCAGCTAAGACACTGTGAGTGTAACTGAATATTAAGATGAAAACCAGTGGGAGTGTCATTCTGTGGCTCAGCAGAGGTGAATGCTGATGATTTCAAGGCTTTCTTTTCAGCAATAATCTCCATCAAAAGGTCAACTCAGTGTAGAAAACTAACAATTAAAACTTCTGATGGAAGTTTCTATCACCATCTACATTAAGGGAAGAGAAAAATAAAAAACTTTCAAGGGTACTTTGGTAAGTTAGATCTTTCTGATTGCTTTGGCCAATTAGTTTCTGAGACATAGATCCTGTCGGTTATTAGGCTGAACCAGTCAGGGACATCATTAGGAGTCCCTGGGAAGGAGTTCACCTTCGAGAAGCCTCGGAGGAGGCACAGGACAATTGGAGAACAACAGTGCCTGTGTTTAACATAGGGGAAGAAGGCAGAGCTGGAGAATAAAAGGACAGCCAAGAATCCTGGAACAAACAAACAAGTGATTTGTAAGCCCACAGAAGACATGAAGGAGATGAACAGCACCACAGATGAATTTGTCAAATAAAAATAATGTCAAAACAATATAATTTAATTCTGCAACAAGGTAATAGACCTTGTGGATAAGGGAGAAGAGCAACTGTCATACTTCACCTAGTCTCTGACACTGTTTCACACGCTATTGTATACACGTTATGGATACACAATGTAGATGAAACTCCTGTAAGTGAATGCAAGAAAGACAAGGTGACTACAGCCGGGGAGGAGTTATTGATTGTTTACTGTCAGAGTGGAAGGATGCACAAAACAAAGGGATTCCTTGCGGATTTGTCCTGAGCCAGTTTTGTTCAATGCCACATTAGTGACCTGGGAGAAAGAATATATTCTCAGTACATTTGCAAATGACCCCCAGCCAGAAGGGACTGCAAATGTGTGCAAGGATAGGATCAGAATTACAAATGGTCCTGACAAGCTGGAGGCCTAGCACAGACAATAGGGTGCATTTCAATTAGAGCATACAAAAATAATCAACTGCACAAATACAGGATGGAGAAAAATTGATTAGTTGGAAGTTCTTTAGAAAAGGATCTAGCAATTACAGTAAATTACACTGAGTGTGAATCAAGAATGCCACAATTTTGAAAGAGACAAACATGCATGCATAAAGGATGGTCTGCAAGGTGTGCAGAGCAGCCCTTCCATTCTTCCCAGCACTGACAAGGCTTTTGTTGGAAAAATGAAGCCAGTTTGGGGCACTGCCCCTCAGGAGAGACCTGGACCAACTGATACGCGTCTGAAGGAGAACAGCGAGAAAGGTCGAAGCCCAGGAAGTGGGCCTACATGGCCCCCGTGAATGAGCACTTTTGTGTAGCCTAACATTCTCCTGCAAAGCCACAAGGAATCAAATGCTTTCTTTGTCCACAGTTGTCCAAATAGGAAGCAGCTGGTTTTAATGGCGGCGAGAACGATTCATGTTAGACATCAGAAAAAAATGCTGTAATCCTCTGAACATTGAAGTATTGAAGAAACACTGAAGCTCCCTTGGGGAGGAGACACCAGGCCGGGGGGCTTTAAGAACGGGTTAACGAGACCCTGTGAGGAACTGCAGTTACGGGAACAATGGCTTCCTGAGGTGCCTCAGCCATCCCATTTCTCTCCGATTCCCTCCCTCCCAGATGGGTACGTGTGGCCATGTGATAAGCCAGGATGATATCTGGGAAGCCTGCCGGCACCGTGACTGCGCTGCTCGCTGCCAGCCACCGCAGGCACGAGCCTCAGCCCCCAGCAGCAGGTACTGCTGCTGCCCCACGGGGAGGAGCTGCCCTCAGCCTGCTGACAACTCACAACCCATGACAGAAGATGGGGGCTTGCAGGAAGGGACACAATAAGCCCACCACTCAATTTGTCTCCAATCAGGGCTGCAGACAAATTTGCATGTGCCTATAGTGTGCTTTCTGCCCCAGCAGGAGCCAATCCCTGTGCCCAGGTGGGCAGAGGTGGGAACTCCCCCAGAGGGGACATTCGGGAGTATCCCGATGCCCTGAGGGTTATCTGTCTCCGCTAGGACCCCAGAAAGCCTGGCCCCACATGAAGATAGAGCTGGTTAATAGACAGTGTGAAGATGACAGTTTTTAGAAGAAGAAAAGCCAAAACCACCCAGATAATCTGGAACTGGTTTAGCAGGTACTCACACGACTACCTCAGACTTCAAATAATCAATCATGGGATAAGGAAGGCATTGCCAAGATCAGCATACGATGATCAGGGAAGGTTTACTAAGGAGTTGAGTTCAAGGTACGCCAATCAATCAAAGGGAACAATAATGGAAAACAACCTACTTTAATGATTAAAGAAAAGTCATGATTGGTATGTTCAGGTGATTGCAGTATTATCAGAGAGGTCATCACATTGAATATTCATTGACTGCCCCAGGCAAGGACTTAAAGTGGTCTCAGAGAAGTCTCTGACTGCCCAGCAATATAATTTTATTTGTTCTTAATCAAATTTTAGGATCAGACAAGCTTGTGCAATTGCACTTAAAATGCCCCCTTGCTGGAGAACTATTCAGTTCACACTGACCTCTTACTGTTTAGCTCCGCATCTTTGGGATTGCTGCTCAGCCCAGAGCTTTTCTGCCAGCTGCAGAGAGCCTATTCCACAGCCTATGGCAGACAGCTTCCCAAAGCACAGACAGTGGCAGGGAACCCTCCATCAGCATCCCAAAACCCCAGACTCCTGAAAAGCACCGCGAAGGTGAAGAACTTAGGAGAACCCTGTCTATTTGGCAAAAGCACATGGGCATGTTACTGCAGTCATTGTGACCTATGTCTAGGTCCAGCAAGCGCAACCTCGGCCGCACCAGCCTGCTCGGACTATCACCAGTCAGGAGCTGCACCCAACCACCTAGACATGACCACAATGCATCAAACTCATAGCAAAAACCCTGTGAAAATCTGATTTGCAAGCATGTTGCTTTTTTCTGCTTATAGCCATAATGGTAATAATCACCCTGAAAAAATCCCACATCTTATTCCAACAGCAATGCGCGGTACTGTAACATTAATGAATTAGCAGTAGGAGAAAACTACTCATTTGGAAGAAGGATTCTGGAGCAATATAAAGCTGCAGGAAACCTGCCTGATTTGTCTTTTGGCAGCTTCTGCTACCAGCTTTAAATTAACACTGCAAGTGTTATCAACTGATTCTCTATAGGAACCAGCTGAGTGAACCTGAGCACACCTGTAATTGCACGTTAGAGTTACACGGGCCTCAAATTTCTGTCTTAGAACAAATTAGGTTTATTTTTAGGTTTTTGTCTCCAGCTGAATCCAAAGCTCCAGCCACGGCATTGCAATGTTAAACTCACAGAGGTCAAAATCAGAAGAATATTCTTGCAGCAGCCCTTATGAAGTGAAACATGTATTTTACAGAACTCTCTCAGTAACATTTTGTTCTGCTTCCCTGTTCTTTCAAAATTCTCTGCACAAAGAGAGGATTTTGACACTGGCATTGTATTCTGTGAGTGCTGGTTAGGAAGAACTTCTCCAACTTACACAATCATTTTAAATCATGATTTTTTTAGCATGATCTTCATCCCTCCCGTGTCAATTTGATGGTGATAGAGAAAGGCTAATTGGGTTCTTTGTGTCTTCCTTACATTTTGAGTGTAATACTGGGGAATTATTTGTGTTTGCATTTCCGTTGGCAGATTAGGATGGTTTAAGAAATATCCTAACGGTTAGGGAAATTTTAAAATTAATACATCTCCTATGCTCTTAGTAATATATGTTGAACAGAAGGAACTTAAAAATAAAAGATTATGGAAATCTGAGAACATTTAAAACTAAAATTAATGCCTTATTCAATATGCTTACTAGCACTGCCAAGAACAATCTGGAAGTTAAAGTTAACAAAAACTCTCACACCAAGTTATCCATGTCTCAGTCACTGTCAAAACCTCTAAAGTATATCAGATCTTCCAGTCATCTCTAATTAAGAGCATTCTGGAGACAGAGCCAGAATTTAATTCCTCCTAATCTTGGTAGCACAGAAGTCGCATTTGTTCTCAACATTGCTTTGTATATCAAACTTTGCTGTTTCACCTCTCAGATCCATGGACCTGATTCCTGGGGTCCATGACTACTCATTAGAGAAAGTTCTAATGCCTTCAGAGTGTTTTTATGTTCACCAAGACACCTACCCAGTGCGAAACAAGCAGAAAATCAAGCAGCCATGTAGATGGTTTCAGCAGTGCCCCATCAGCAAGCAATTCAGCTCAATTGGAAAGGGTCAGGAGATGCAAGCAGTACATGCTGAGACTCCTCAGATCTCCAGCTTGTATGGATCATGGATTTCATCTGCATTAGATTTAGCTTGATCACCTAGAACAGATCTTCCCCTTGCTCAGGGAATCAAAGCTATCTGAAATTAAGAAGTATTAGGTATGCTCTGAAAAGATCTTGTGGTTCATGGAGAAGTTCAGATCCCAATGTCCTGTTAAGCACTAGACCAGAGATAATCAGGTGGCTCACCTCAAAACAAGCCACTGCCCCTTCATAAACCTCCACACTGAAGTCCTGTCTTCCCCACTTCTCCTCCATCCCAAATACTTGCAAAGGTTCTTAATACAGCTTGCACAAAAGGGAAAATCTGGTCCACAATTTTTTTTAACATCTCATTCATTTTCATAATTCCTGGATGAAAATATTGTGCATGATGAAATGGTACCTGTACTCTAAGGGTATTGGGTTCATTTTGCGAAGAAGATTGTAGATGTCTTGAGAATCAGCGCATAATGCAAATCTAAATCTCACTTATGAAACACCTTAATTATGCACTGCTGTTCTACATTACATAGGTCTAATTCACATTTGAAATGCATTCAGCTTCCAGCACAAACATTAGATTCAATTACCACATGAATTTTAAGAAATGGTAACGTTGCCAACCAGCAGAAATCTACCTTAGCTATTTCAGCCGCTTTTGATTAAGCAATAGTGCACGTTCCCCCTCTCTTTGCATTAAAATTTTGCCAACTTCCTCTTAGTTGCAAAGTTGATATCCAAAGAGGCAAAGAAACTAAAGTTTACGTAGAAAACCACCTTGCCTTATAATCTCAAGATATTATGGAGTAAATTTCCAGTGCAGTGAGTTACCCACCCAGCTGCAATTATTGCGTTACAACTCCCTGTGCACCAAGCAGAAAATTTGCCCCTAAGCATTTTTTAGATTTTTTTTCCCATCTTGCAAACTGCCAGAATACTAAACAGATTTTTAGGAAATTGCTCTCAGTGGTAAAAATTCACCATCTGATCTCCAAACAGAGTTATAAGCCTAAAACAAGCAGGCCAGATACAGCATTCTAATTAGAACTGGGCAGGGATTTTCTGGCAAAATACGTTTTGTCAGAAAACATCAATTAATCAACTTCCCCCCACCTTCCCCAAAAGTGAGAATTTATCTATTTCATTGACATATTTGCTGAGTAGCATCTTGGTGCCAGGCATTTCTGGACAAGGCAGAGAAGTCCATGCTGACTCCTATCAGCATTTGGATGGTGATGCCACAGGGAGGTGCCCAGGCTCTCCTGGCTGGGAGAACTCCCAGCAGTGCCTTTTTTCTCCATTTGTGCTATTGACTGCATAATTAACTATTTAGTGGCCCCAAGAGCCTGTCAGGGTAGACCAGTGGTTCTGCCACTTTCAGAGGGGAGCAAATCCAAATATCTCTGACATAAGAGATACTGGGAGAAAGCAAACAGCAACTTATCTCATGACTGCGGCAGTCCCTGGGGTTTTGGAAACACAAATTCAAGACCCTCCTAGCAAGCTGTTAGTCCGGATATCTCTACTATACACAAAATGCCAAATAAAACTTGCTCAAAGTCTCAAAAAGCTTTGTGGGATGCTTAATATTCGTACACTGGTACATGGCTCAGTCCCAGCTCTCAGATTAAATTGTGAACTCAGTGAAATTATTCTAAGTCACCATGAGCTTTGGCTAAGTGCAGAGGGTAGCCTTGGACTATGGCAAGTTATTTAAGGATAATAAATTCTAAGGATTTGTCATTTCTTCTGCAAAATGTGAGAAAAGTTATCTGCCAATCTCGCCTCTGTTTGCAGTACTATCAATATCTGAGTCTTGACTAGAGTTTGACCAATAAATCACAAAGTGATGCTCGTGGTTGAAATTCATTAAAAGAGTTATGTCTAGGTTGCTTCTTCTGGAGGAATGAGATTTTCTTCTGCAAACTGAGAGCTGATAAAAATTCTCTTTGTAAATAACAAGGTTGCTTGGAATTTTTCCATCTAATTTTCTTTTATGAATGCCTTGGGGAATTTCTGTGGGGGATGTTTGAGGGGTGAGTTACAGAACAAGAGATGGCAGAAATGTGGGGGGTTTTCCTCCTCCTGAAAGAAGTCCACCTTTTTATGGTAAAACTGAAAACATTTAAATTTTCTCCAGTTCTGATCTGAAAACATTTATTTTTGCAGCTTCTTAAGGTTTCTATCAGAAATTTTTTTTCTTCCAAAAAATACTCATTTTACCAAACCAGGCCAGCATCTCCCAGAGGACTGAATTGCAGGCCTGTTACTCACAGCTGCGCCTCTCATCCATGATCAGCAAATTCTGTACATCAGAAAGAGAGAAAGATGTGAAGAACTATTGATCAGTGCTTCTTAAATGCATTGAAATTCTGAATTTAACAAAAGCGCAAGCTTGACACTGGAAACATTTGTCCGTTCACAAGACAAGTGCATTACAAGCACAGCTTGTGGAGACTTCCTCACCATGTCCCAGGTTCAGTTATTTCCCCACAAACAAACAAGCCTCAGCCCTGCTACAGATTATTACTGGGGCCACCCAAACCGCCTGTCAATTAATGTTCAGCTTAGAAGACTTTTATCATGTCCATAAAGAATTAGACTGCAGCTACTGCCCTCACACACTGAAATCAAATGGAAATCACATCCAGCCACAGCCAGACTGGGATAACGCCTTGCTGCTAACCTAGCCATATACTTTTAATTCTGTCTCAGTCTCTGTCCTCAAGGAAATCCCACAAGAGAAAACCTAAATAAATGAAACATAATTATAGATGCCGTTTATGTAATTGGTAAATGATGCAGAGATAAGTGAGCACTGCTTATTCCTACACATGCACAAATTAAATACGGACACTGAACCAGAGGTACCCTCTAACACTCCAAATTTAACGAGGTTCAAAGACTGAAATCACACCCCAGTCCCGTCATTTGCATCTCGTTCTAGCACACCAACCCTTCCCATATAAGCATCCAAATACCAAGCATCCCAAATTGGAATCACAGATCACTTATTTTCAAGAAAACATAAGAAGTGCATTTTTCACGAAGCAAAAAAAGCAAAAGGGCAAGATAATCCGTCAGCCAGCCGACCCCTTATCGGGATCATGGGCAGTCCCATTACTGCTATGACAACTAGCTGAGCTGTGAGCCAAGTGTCTGGAAAAGGCCAGCCAAAAATCCATCAGTAAAAACTCATTTATCACAGCTGAAGAAAAAAGCAGAGCTGCCATCCGCAGCTGGGGCGCATGGTGCCGGACGGGCCTTCCCGCAAAGGCCAGGCCCAGGGCCCACAGCACAGCCCCAGCCTTCGCGGCCCACGGAGGACCTGCCTCTGCCTGGAAACGATGACATTTCCATTCAAAACAAGATCTATTAAACCAGAAATAATTAGTGCAGGGCACAGAAATTTGCAGAGGTCAGTGTGGTGTTGTCTGTGAGTCACACCGAGCCTGCTGCACAGCGAGATCCCACAACGCGGGGATTTTAATGTTTCGCCAAATGAAATTCAGAAGACGGATTATTTGGGGGAGTGAAGAAGCCTATAAATAGCAGCAAGTAGGATTTTTGAGCACATCCTAACTTTTTTCATCTCTCTATTCCAACGAAGCAAAATGCATCTGTAGCTTTCTTTAAAAGCATCTTTTTCAGGGACTTCAGTGCTGGTGGAGGCACTGGATTGACAGCTCCAGAGATTCATTCTGCTGTTTACCCACCAAACCGGCATAACACAGGCAGCACAAACTTCTCTGAGTCTGCCCTACCAATGTGCCTTTGGCACTTATTAAAAAATTTAACACCCTCAGATATGCTGCATGTATTGCAGAGGGAGCAAGGCCAAAGCACTGCACCTCCCTGCCTCTCAGAGGTGGCTCTGTCCCAGCACTAACCAGATGCAGGTTGACGTCGCATCTTCCTTCAATGCCCCATCATTTCCACGTCAGCTCATGGGGCCAGCGACAGAGATGTGGGGATGCTATTGCCTGAAAGAACATTCTGGAGAGGTTCTTTGCATCAAAGACTGACGGCACTAAGGGCCCGCCTTCCACTGAGGACCCTCTCTACCAACACGGCTGGGGCAATATTCCTGTCCTAAGGAGGGCAGGAACATTTCCTTCCCGTTTGCCCAGACACAGAGAACCCAAGACGCAGACCCTGGCAGCACCCCTGCCATTCTTCCCCGTTGGTAGCACCCAGGTCTCTTCCAGGACTCACCCAGGGCTGAGCAGGACAGGACTGAGGAGGATTTGGGGCACAAAAGCCAAACAAATCCGAGGGTCTTCATTTTCAGCAAGGAACCCACGTCTCGTCTCTTAAAGCTGGTGCCAGGCAATTTGCCTTAGGGACTCTGAACATAGCAAATCCTCAAATTCACCATTTCTTATTTCAGCAGAACACTTGCAGTCATTACAAAAGAAAGACAGTGATGTAAGAGTTGACAGAAAAGAGCAGGAGATTGAAGTCTGCTGTTTAAATATCTTCAGTACACTGTGTAAGCAGATATGAGCTCAGCTTCCTCAAATTGCTTTACTAACCACATTAACCTCAGGGACTCCCCTTTGTTTCCTGGGGTGAGTGAGTAATAATTCAGTGATAGAACGGTAATGGCTGAGCTCACTTTCCAGTGAGCATCGTATGAGATGACTGGTACAGCATGCCCTACATTTGAAGCTGTGGTTTTCAGAAATGATGTACTATTAGCACTGCATTTGAAATAACCCAGTAATTGCTTAATGTTTTATATTTACATGGGCTGTACATTATGTTTGCTCTGAGTGAGGGAAGGAGAACTAAGCAAGGAAGGAGGTTGCAATAAACCTACAGTAAGCAATAAAGAGCTGTAAATGGTAATCTGTCAATAGCATCAGCTTCACTAAGGGCTTGATTCAGGAAAAGAGGAGCATCCTCAGTTCCTGACAGATCTAAGCCAACCCAAATTGGATGTAGTACCTAGCAGGACTGAGCTCTTCCTGAAGGGTGAGTTATTAAATTTAAACGTACATAAAATCTTATTTGAAACATTATTATTAATAAGAGGAAGGAAGATCTTCCAGATAAGATGCTTCTGCAGTGGGACTCTGCACTGAGCTCCAGCTCTGCCATGGATTCCTCACATCATCTGAGCAGCTTCATCACAGTCCCTGTTCCTCATTTCTTTACCCTTGCAGTAGGGATAATTCCTCTCCTTTCATCTCTGTATTGGCCTGTGTTGTCTTTTGTATGAGCATGTAAACTTACTGAGTAAAAGTAGGTCCTTCAGTTCAGCTGTAAAGTACATAATGATTGGTAGTAACATTCTTGGGCATTTCTTCTTTCTTTCCATCTCCGTAACCGCTTCCTACAATACTATACATCACAGTAATATTATGTTACAGTGGATTGGATTTATGCTGTGGGAGAAAGGGGCAAGGACCTGTTTTATTTCATTTGTGTAGTAAATGAATAATTCTGCAGAGTTCACCATATTCCCTGAGAAACTGAGACTAAAACAGCGACTGCTGGGTCTTCGTTTTGATCACAAAAATGTTTGGTCTTTTCTATTCTGAGTTTGCTGGCTACGTTTAAACTTGTGTCACTGGGAAATGGAAAAGAACAAAGCCATGTATACCAAGCCACATATACCAACTTGCGGGTGCTTATCTGTTTTTAAAAATAAAACTTCTGCAGATTTTAATAGAAAAACTGTCGGTGCTGAGAAGTAAACAACCAAACCACCATGAGTGAGTAAGCAAGTACATGTATATACAGCACAGGGTGAGTCTAAACTCAACGTGGTAGTGGATAAGAAAAGTCTGCAATCTACTTGTTTTCCAGTTCCTCAGTCTTCAATTCATGCTGCAATGAATGCCAAATGAAACAGGTCTGAGCTGTCCAGGCTGAAGAATGCCTCTGAAGTCAGCGATAACAGCTAAAAGCTATGAGTATTTAATGCATGTGCAACGTGGGAAAAACTCACCAGTGAGTTCTCTGGATGAACCACCAGATCTGGTGGAGGATGGAAAGGCAGGTGAGGCAAGGCGCACTGCAAAGCCTCCTGCCAGCTCCATGCTGCCATATGGTGGATGGTATCGCATGCAGAAACTGCCAGGTATAAGGATATAGGAAAACTGGGAGCTATAAAAACTGTGAGGATATTATACAAGGATTACGATATTATACATACTGCAGTCTACTGTGGGGGAAAAAAAAAAGAGAGAGAAAGAAAGAAAAAAACAACAACCAAAGTTAATTCCCTCAATTTACATACAGTTGTGTCTTGCAAGTAAAATAGGAGACTCAGCCATTCCCGGCTTCTTGTGATTCTGAGAGAAGTGGCAAAAAGGTCGTGCAGGGGTGAGCAGCAACGTGAGCAGAAGACGACGTGATAAAAAGTAGTCTGGGGTAGGAGGCAGTGAAGGGCACAGATCCAAGATCATAAAACCCAGGCCGGTGTTGAATTAACACGACAACTGCATCCTCAGGGTCCTGCTGCACAAACTGGGGCCGAGCTCAGCCTGTGCCAGCCTGGGCTGGAAGGGGAGCAGGTCTGTAGCTCACCTGCAAGGCCAGTAAGGACAGCATTTGCCAAAATACAAGCAGGATCAGCACGTTGCAGCCCTGACTGTACGGCCATCAGATGCAGGGATAGGGACTGCCACCTAACTGTGGAGCAGAGGTTCCCCTTTGCAGTGAGATCTCCCTTCTACACCTTTTAAATAATTCACACATATTCCGACATCAACACAACTGCTGGGGAGGTTATAGGACACCCTTTTATGTGATTATGCAAAAAGGCTCCCACAGCACTAGTGCTGTATGCCGCAGGAGCTGAGGAACCCAGTAGTAGATACCACCATCCCTGGGACTGAGAGAGTTTTATTAAAATTACGGGAAGAAAGAACTAATTAGCAGTGAGTGGTAGGAAAGGATGAACTCTTAAAAAGGGAAGACCTCACTTTCATGCCTATGGCACTTCAGTAACAAGCAGAGAGGAAAAGAAATATAGAAAGTACGTGATACTGATGAGAAATTATTTGAAAATTCATAGATCAGGACTGGGCCTCTATTACAAACACCGAACAAGAAATGAGCTAGCTGCTCCGTGCCAGAATTCATGCAAGGAGGCACGGGCACAGTCTCTCTGGCTCCAGCATGCATTTGCTGGGGCAGTAATTCTCTGCTGGCTTGTGCTGCAGACAGAAGGAGGGCAGCTTCAAGGTCCAGTGCCCTAGAGAACAGTGCCCATATCTGTCCTTACTGAGTTCACAGCAGCTGCAAACACCACCCAATGCTCAAGAAATGAGAGAAAGCTTACCTCAGGAATCAAGCAGCATCAGCCTGAGTCCTAATAAAACACACTCCATTATGGACTAATCCAACCCTCAGCAAACACAAAGCAAAGACCTCACTGACACCAGCAGGAGATGGACGAGTCTGAGTGGCATTTGCCAGAGGCAAATGAAGGAATATTTACTCAAAACACCTATTACCAGGTCAGGCAATGGGAGTCTGCATGCAGAACGAAAGGGGAAGCAAATCCCGGCCTTAGCAGTGAAACAGAAATGGTTACATGGAAAGGCTGCCTTCCCTGCTGCCTTCCTTGTTGTGGTTTTCCCGTTGACAGCACTGCAGCGGCTGAAGAATCTGGCTTAACAAAGAAAAAGATCTTATTTCTGACTGAAGAAAACCCCACCTCAGTCATAAAAGCTGTGCAACAAGATACTATTCAAATAGCTCGCAGGAAAATCTTGGTCAGCCCCACTCACAGATCTGGATAGCCTGAAAAGTCTGAATATATTTAATTTATTATTTTCACCATGGAAACGCTCAACAAAACTGACCTTTTCAGTTTCAATAAAGCTGGATTTTCCTGTAGGTCCCCTGTCAGCCACTGCAATAATAAGTGGAAGTGCTAAAAGCCAGAGTTATTAAAAACTACGGAGGAGTGAAACGGCGCCCCAGCCCCGGTGCTCCCGGGCTGCTCCAGCTGCACTCAGCCCAACAGGAGCTGTACGCCCTCGCTTCAGGCCTCTTAGCCCAGTTCCAGCTGTGACTATGCCGATGCAGATCTTGAGCATCTGCTAACTTCAGAGCAGTTAATTCTGGTTTGCTGGGTCCCACTCAGCACAGGATGCAGCCATCTGAACATGCTGCAGCTACTTTTATCTAAGACAGTCAATTTATGGTGTACCTTCGGTATTGCTGACCATTGTGGTGTGTGTATCCTTTCCAACCAGGCTCTTTATCTACCTGTTCATACGCAGAGCCGCTGGCACGCAGTGTAGGGGGGGAGGTGCTGCTCCCCCTGCCTGGCTGGGAATGTGGGGATGGGGAGATGAGGGTACACGCACAGGCAGGGAAAAGGGGCAGGCTGCGGGGTGAGAAGGGGACACAGCAGGGCACAGAGAGAGATAAAATGAATAATTTCAAACCCCAAAGTCCCTGTGTTTTTTACCAAGGAATTTGGCGTACCTGTCCTTCCGAACATAACCAGTCTTGAGAGCGACAGCTCTAATAAATGGCTGGAAAAATAGTGAAGATGTTTGTTTAGATGCACGCTTTGTTAAGTGTCTGTCATTTGGCAGCAGATGAACAAAGAAATTATTTCTCCCTTGTGTTTAACTTTCTCTGCTGGCTGGGCAGCTTTCCTTTGTTCAGGAAGGTATCCTAAAGCTTGAAAAAATTCAGGCATCCACATCTAAGTCAACGCTCCCAGAACTGGCTGGTTTTGATCTATCCTAATCTACATTTCACATGTCACATTTTAGTAAAATACAGATATGGGCAGAGAAAACATAAAACACGGAAGCTTTTAATAACCCCCTCGGCTGGCAGGCAAATCGCACCATTAACAGCAGCTACAACCCATCTTCCAGCGTGCCCCTCTCCGCCCCCTGCATGCGGCAGCAGCTCAGAAGGCTGTGTTTTCTCTCCAGACTCAAAATGAGCCGGTAACTTACTGGGTGGACTGGGTTTGGTTATTTCCCATGTCAAGCAGACAACAGCAGCTGGCTCCCTATGCCAGCCCCCACACCGGAGACTGGGAGCAGTTGCCTCAGGGATCCAGCCAGCACCAAGCTCCTGGCCCTGCATCCCCTCCCAGAGCCACAGTTCCCCTACACAACACATGTGGGGCTGCATTATGTCAGCCAAAAAACTGTGTTTTGCCAAATTTTCAGTAAAACACTGCACAGATATGAATGCCGTGTGGGGTAAGGTACAGCAATTACCAAGTAGCAGCAAAGACATTTCCATTTGAAACGTCCTTTGAAGGCCACTTGCACAGTGAAAAGACACAAAGCCGGACTGAACCTTTTTCTCAGCAGCTTTACAATCCCTTTGGACTTTCCAAAATACAAGATCATGTAGGTCTGAGTTCATACCGCTTTCTTTCCTTGTTTGCTTTTACAACAGGAGCTTTGGCTCTCCTTGTTCCAGTGGGGGAGCTGCTCCCTGGTGGCTGAGCCCGAGCTGGCCCTCATGCAGCGCTGCTGGCCACAGTGACAATAGTGAGGGTGGGGGTGAGGACACGGTGTGCTGCTCGTGCAGCAGGGCCCCAAGGCCCCGTGCCACCACCACACCCCTGCTGTGCCTTGTGCACGGGACCCAGAGGAGCAAGGCCCACCTTCTGCTCCCAGTGCTAAAGACGCGGTGGTGATGGGCGCTGCCTGGCTAGGCTTCTGTCCTGGACTGCTTGAGTACGTAACTGCTGCTCTTCTGGAGACTAGCAAAAGTAACAAATAAACAAACAAAACCCAAACACGTTAAAAAAAAATGCTCCTATTTCCCACTGTCACTTTTGGAAGAGCTCTACAGCAAAATGGCTGACGAGGTTGGCATGGTGATAGCTTTCAGTGATACTAGTGCCTGAACCATCACCACCTCACTTATTGCCAGCACAGAGTGCATGGACTGCACAGCTCCTATTCTTTTTAAATGTTTTAATTATTATTTCTCTTAATTATTACCTTAATTGTCACTTCTAGATCTTTGAATGGCTTAAATTACACACACACAAATGAAAAAAAAAAAAAAAGAAGGAAATAAAAAGTATGCTGTAACTAGACATTGCTACTTAGCAGGTAGCCAATGAAATGCCAGCCATACCATAACAACAGCATAAAATCTAAACAGATTTTTCTAATACTCCTTCATTTCCATTCAAGAAAAAAGGGTTTGTATTTGCAGCCTGGCATAGAGAGGTCTGAACAGCTGGATTTTTCCTTTGGGTTCTTTACTGCCTATCCTATTTTCTAAGCACACTTGTCAAGAACCATCCACCTACTTTTCTGAGTTTTTATACTTCTACTCCAGTTTTTCTCAGTCCCAATATTCCCACAAGAATTAAAGCAGCTGAGTACATGATCCTCGCCCTCATTGATCTGTTTTGCTTTCCAAGAGACACAGCTCTTTGTCCAGACAAAGGTGATGACTCCAGACCCTTGCTCTCTACCACGGCCCCTCAGCACACCCCTCTCACTCCCCCATGCAATCCCCAGCCCCACCTGCCTATAACCTGCTCTGCAGGTAAATTTACAAAAATATGAAGGCAGAAGGTGAGGATTTATCTGACGACAAATATTGTCAGTGTAGACAGCGCTAAACCTAACTCAGTACTGGGCAGCGGTACGAGGTGCTTCTTGGAAAACACATGGTGGTAAAGCCACTCCTGTAGGCACAAGCTGTGAGACAGGAGATTTCAGAAGTGCCTCAGAAGAAAGGCCAGTAGCTGCCAGGCCTATTTGCTGATCCAGTAGCCAATGTTACCCTGTGCTGGGCACGGGGGCTGGCACACTCGGATGCTTGCTCCAGCTGCCTTCTGCTGCCTTCCCTGCTTGAGCACGATTCCTTCATTAAGCATGCCAAAGAAAAGATGCTTTGTTTTATAAATTAGACTATTATCTCAGATTCACTTTCTCTCTTCACTTAATGAAAAGCAAATTTCTACAGCATGTCAAATAAATAGCCCATATATACATATATATAAATAGCCCCTATATAAATAGCCATAAATGCAATACAGTTCTTTCATATATAGTCCTATACAAATACAGTTCTTTTAATATTTCTCAGCAAACTGGGAGTTCTCATGGTAGGTTCATGCATTTCTATCCATCACAATCCCCAGTGACAGGTCTACCAGCATCTCTGCATCCCAGTATAAAGCAGCTCCACCTCCCTCCTGTTACCAGTTGCATGTATCTTCAGAAGCACTCCCCCTTTTTTTTCCCTTCACTTCTACTTCTAGGCTTTTGTTCTAGCTCTTTCCATTGATCAGGCATAAGGCAACAGTCTTGCTCCATTTCTTGTTTTGGCTCCTGGAGACTCTAATTTATTGGAAGGATGAGATTCCTTGCTATCCTCAAGTCACTTTGTGTTTTCCCTTCTTTTTTCTAACATACACCCGATTGCTTCATTCATACTCACTACTCTTATCCCTTTTACTATTTTTTTCCATTTTTCTATCGATCCATTTTTCTCTTTTCCCTCTTCCCTTCATCTCTTTGCTTCTCTTTTTTAGCCCTGCCCCATCCCACTGAAGCTTTCCAGCTAGATGTATTACTTACTGCATTGAAGGGAAGCACTGCATCCAAATTCAAGTTGTACTGTACAACAAAACCAAGATTATAAATACTTACAGAGTCAGCAAGACATAACCTTAGTGTTCTCCCCTCCCTGTGCTAAACTCCCAAATCCAGAAGCATCCTGTTATCAAAATAGTTTTAACTAAAACTAAAGTGAAAATTAAATGGAAAATAAATTGGGCACTGAATGCCCAACTCCAGAACACGAGGCTCCCCTCACTTTCAGAGATGCACTGCTCGCCTTTCATCGGGCTCCTACTCTGCAAAGGTGTCTCTGTTTGCTTGCATGTTCCCCATCTGTCAAAGATGATACGGACACCCCGTGTTGCCAGATAAGCAATATATGTCACTCTTCCTTGCCTAAGGTTAAAACAAATACGTTAATTTATTGCCCGTTACAGGCTGCACTAAGAACGAGAGCGGGAGAGAGAGCACGGTACGTTCTCTGCTCCCTGCTCAGAGCCACGTGTTTCCCCCCGAGCAGATTGTGCTGTCCTGCACACGCTTGGCTGATCAGCCCCTCGCTTTCATGGCAGTCCCTTAGGTATATGTGCACAAAGGGGGTGTCAATGAATAGCTACTACTCTGAGATTACATGATTTTGTGCCTTTTACACCTCAAGCAAGTGAATCCTGACCTACCTTCCACCCACGATCCTTTAGGAAAGAACCCCACTGGCTGGGAGGAGGCAGAGCACATCATGGTGACATGCATTCCCATCATAAACAATACAATATTGTCTGTGAAATAAAAGTGCTTTAATTTCAAGCAATGTCAGGAAAATCAGAATGACTCCAAGAGATCATTTTTTCAGCCCAAAAGATGACCAGAATAAAAATGTAGAAAGCCATGGTTAGGAGGGTGGAGAACAACTAACTAAAATGAGATAACACTACCAGTTTATATATTCTGTGTATTTTCTTTCCATTTTCAGGAGGATCATTTCTAAACTGGCTGTCACCCCTGCATGAATTATTACATCAGGCTCAGTAGGCTGTAGATATAGACAGAGACTAAACACACATATACCGCACTCTTACATGCTGACACATAATTCTTTCGTGCACTGCTAAATGGATGCAGAGAAAGCAACAATAAAACGTCTCTCTCACATTTATATTAAATGTCAGAAGAGGAAAGTCTTCTTCCCAATACAAAGCTAAAGAACGTATAATTTACTCATATATATATATGCATACTCATAGATATACATGTACACACACATTGTGTGAGGGAGAGAGGGAGAAGGAGATAAGGAAAAACCACTAAGATCTTCCTTCTGCCACCACAATGTAGTAGTCCTGCTAATATGAAAAGATCCAATCCTTGTATACAAGCAAATCTCCAAAGATGTGGTCTGACATGTAACTCTTCCTTGCTATGTAGATGTACTCCCAGAATACTGAGCTGCAGATTTAAAATACACAGAATCAGTGCAGGAAACTGTGGGGAAAAGCAGAAATTGGTTGCTTCTGAAGACTCAATTGAATTACTCTGAAAAGATTAATTAAAATTGAATTCTCTTTTGACACAAAATCTCCTGTTTGCTAGTTCTTCCTATTACTATTACCTAGTTTCCATTAGGAGATACACTCTGTAATGAAATAAACCTCACGAACCCTGTGGGATCAAGCAAAGTTTACTGTATTCTGACAGCAGCAGAGGAGAGGTTACAATGAGAGCTGGCAAGCTTAATGAAAAACGGGTTGACATATTATCACTGAATTCCTATCAGTGATCTGTATCACTGCTTCTTTAAGGTGCAAAAGGTCAAATAATTGAGTGCTGTGCTGATTAGGAAACAGCTTGATTTGCCAGCTGACAGCCTAGACTCAGATCTTCATTCAGTTTCTCCAAAAAACTATGGGGAAGGAACGGGAGGAGGGGAGCTCCTCCAGGCCTCGGGTACAGCTTCATAACTAGAATATGAATTATTAAAATACAAAGGTCATTTGCATCTCTAGTACTCAGCTGTGTTTTCACTGCCAGTATTTGGGGAAGCCATGCAGGGGATCACCTTTATTAGGGACCAGTGCGAATGAATTAGATAAAAGACTGAGAGCATTTGCATTGCAGTTGGTGCTTCAAGTCTGCCCTGCTATAAAACATTGCTTCGTGCTTCACCATAGCGCATTTGGAGACTAATGAGACATTTGGCATACTAAGAAACTATCCAAAACAAACGTGAGGGCAGAATCTGGCCCTGGATGATATAAAGGAAAAATTCAATGCAGAGTGGAATTAACAGGGTCACATTAAGAGTCGCCAACTACTTTCACTGTACAAGGAGCATCGATCTCAGAGAGCCAGAGCAAAACTTATTTGCATCTCGTATTTCTGAATATTCTTATTTTCTGGCACTTACAAAGTCAAAACAAAATCCCCAGTGTCATAAGTCTTCACCCCAAAAGCTGGCACTCGTATCAAAGGGATATGTGTTTATGTGTTGGCTGTTTGGGTCACCGTCACAGGGCCCACAAAAACAGGTATTTACCACATCCTAAATGTGTGCTTCCAACTATACAGCCAGCAGCCTCATAATAGAAAGTTAAAATGTAAACGCAAGCTGCTATTTTAGTGCAATCACACAAATGCAGCAGCTTGTGTTCTCTCTTCCTTTATTTCCAGAACGGACAGAATGCTTGAATTAAAATATATAGATATTCCTTTTTGTTGTTGTTGTTTTCTAATTGCATGGTAAATTAAATCTTGCTCACATAAGTAATTCTTACTCACCTTATTACCTTATTCCTATAATAACACAGTTGACAGTGTTTGGACTAAAGAATGCCAAAAGCTGTTTTTCCCTAAATAGTTAAAATACAAACAGAAATCAAAACCAAGCAGCCTAATAAAGGATTATAAGAACTGACAATGCTTTGTGAATTTGAAAGGTTACATTGCTCAGATGAAAATAAAACTGAAATCCCGATTCAACCCTGAGCTTCTGCCTCCCCTTTTCACAACATTTAAAGGCATTCTTCCCTTCGTCATATGGATAGTTGTTCACAAAGGAGTTCATCGATATCACCTTGCTCATCTAGACCAGATGGCCAAAAGTGATGAAAATCCAAAGGTATTCCAGAAAGTGACCTTGGAGATGCTTTTGTGATTCAAAATTCAGGAAAGATCGCAAGCCTGATTCTGGAAACATCCCTGCTTTAGCTCTAAAGAAAGCCAGTGCACCTAGGCAGCAGCTGATTTTAAAGGACAACAGCAGACTTTCCCCAGTTGACAAGACATCTGCTACAGTATTCCACAATCCCCCATTTACAAAGGAAATAAGAGCTAGTTTGAATCACATATGTCAATAGTCGGGATTTTTGCCTTCTTACCCTTCAGATTCTATTACCTATAACAAGACAAGATGACAATGCCTGTTAAGAAATGAAAACTGAGAGGGAAGAATCAGGAAAAAAAAACTACAGACCAAAGACAGTTTACTTTTTTTTTCCCCTAAATTGATCCACTAGCTTTCCACGGAAAAGTTGGCAAAAGTAAAATCGCAGGTGTGTGCTGCCCTCACCCTCTGGGTGCTAAGGCACGGTGAGTGCCTCTACCCAAACCACGCCTGGCTCCGAAAATAAATCAACAAGATTTTGCAACACAAAAGCCACCCTCTCGCTTTTGCTGAGCACTATTTGAAATAAAGATAGATCATAACGTGAGTCATTTATCTCTCCTCTCTGATGCATTCACACACACGCCTACCACTGCAGGGGGATTGAGAGAAGTGACCTGAATCTCAAGCACCCTTGGGTTTGCAAACAAAACCCAGCCAATGAGGGGATGCAAAACCTGAACTAAATCTATGGCTTCTCCTTTACCCCCCGCTTTCCTCCTCTTTTAGCTGGTGCAAGTACAGGAGAAACCATGAGCAGTGTCACAGAATGAAACCGTGCATCGTGTAACAGCTCCAAAGCAAGACATTCCCATTTCACACCACAGACATTCAAGCAAGCAGACGAGGTGAAATCCCGGTTGGCTGCAATACTTGTACTTATTTTAATTGTTTATTGAAAACAGCATGACAGATGCAAAAGAATGGTAGAAGGAAGAACAAAAAATATTGGCTTCTTTCAGATGCAACCCCCTGCATGAACCACACGGAAAATCAATTCTTTACATTATATGTAAAAAAATAAAATAAAAAATAGAAGCAGCAATAGTAGCATGAGAGAGAAAAGAAAGAGGCCACAAAGGACAAGAGAAGAGGTGCTAGGGAAATCTGGGCAGAGGCACTTGTGTTTCTGGTGCAGGAGCATGGGAAGCATGGCATGGGGACACGCTGCCGGGGGCTGAGGGGTTTCCCTAAGCGTAGGAACAGGAGGCAAGGCAGGCTGAAGAGAGAGAGGTCTATGGTAAGGGATGCAGGAGCAAAGCTTAACTTGAGGCTAGGAAAACCATTACTTATTACACTCTAATTATTTTGCTTTGGCTGGTTCTCAGATGAGTACTTCAGGAGCAGACTTACACGCCTGCACTGTTCCCTCCCTGCTGAGTCACCCCACAGCCCTACAGAGCACATAAAGTCCAGAGGCTGAATCCAGGTATCAAGAGATCTGCCCCCGTCCCTTGCATCCTAAAAAGGAACGTGTCCATGTCACCTATGGAAGAGTGGTGGCTTTTCCTCAGTGACAGAGGGATCCCACTAGGCACAGAGGATCACTTTTGCCGGCCAGCATTAAGCATGTTTTTCTTCGATTTATCTTTCCAGTATGATTCATTCCACTCATCCACTTGAAAAAATATGCTCAGGGTCATCCCGGCTGCTTGCACAGCGAAGTCCATCACCATACGGATAGAACAGGGTTCAATTTCTTGCCCAAACACAGACGATAAGGAGGTGCATACAAATTCTGTCCCTGACTTTCACTATCTCTGGAAATGACAAAGCAAATACATCCAGGACAGACAAGTCATTCCTAAGGAGCCCCAAGCTCCAAGTGCCAGAACTGGATGGGACTGGAATAAATATAGTGGAGACCCAAAGTTATAACAGTTAGAACGTCGCTCACAACAAATTATGGCTTGGAGGGCGACATTATCCTCCAGAACCAACCCCTCAGCCCAGTCCCTCAATGGGCCACAGGAAATTACTTCACCTCAATCACCGTTCTTCGGGGATGGACAGCACAGGAGCAGACAAATACTTGAGATCCTTCTGCCTTTATATGCTGTCACGGGGAGCGTCCCGACATACCTGTGTGCGTCCTGCTGAAACAACCCCTCTCAGCACCAGCCTGCTACGTACCTACTGAACAAATGCTCTGACGCCTGGTTGTCGATGGAGCTTCTGAGGAGTAGTTATGAGGAAGATTTGGGGATTTTGATCTGGTGGGTCTGGCTACTTTCACTTAGACTAAACCAAATGCACCTCAGGCTTCCTTGTCTAAACCATCTTGTTCCTTCTGGGCCTTTTGGCTATATTTCATGAACTATCTGATGTCCTCTGTCTCTAGGGGACAATTTGCTGCTGCTATCAAAGAATGAACCATATGATCTCATGCATGTCTTCCAACTCTGCCTGTTGAGGTTTCCAGATTTCTTGCAGAGATTTTTATTTTGTCCCCAAAGAACTCTTTGTGTACCCAACCGCTAGTCCAATTGATATTGCTTAGTCTGATAAGGATACTGCCTCGCCATACAAACCTTGCCACTCCTGTCTTTCAGGTACTACACACCTAAGGAAATATTTTGTATTTTCTTATTTTTGACTGACTCCCAGAAAAATCACTTTTATTCTCAGGGACCGAAAGTTAATCCCGCTGTCTTGTATCCCTAGCATTACTTACCATTACGCTTTTCCCTCTTCCACAAACCCCAGCTGGCACCGTCCCATTCTCCCAGCTGTATATGGGTGTTTTGTTTGTTTGTTTGTTTCCATAATCCTCAACTGCTTCTAGAGGAGGTTGATTCTGAAATATCCTTTCCAAAGCTGGGATGGATGTTTCCAGTTGGGGTTTATTAAGTTCCTATGGCAGCTATTTCCAAAGCTGCTTTGTCATATATTTCTTTGAAAGAGGCTTTAAGAATGGCAGCGAGGCTTTGCAGATAAGGATTTGAATTGCAACCTTTACACTAGAAGTGTAATAGGAACATCGGGGAATTAAATAAAATTATATTTTTCCTAGATGTCTGCTTAAAAAGGAAATTCAGGATTTTATGGATGCCCCAGAGACAAACTATTACATTACATTCCTTGCAGTTCTTATTTGAGTACTGTCTATTTGAGCACCTCAAATAGCACAGAATCATTCATAAAGAATGGGCAAGAGAGACTGTGTCCCATCAATATTTCAAGCTTGGTTATCAAATCAAGAGAAATTCATGAGTTCTGCTCCAGCTCAACATTTGCAGGTTTGATACTATTGTTTGACAGTTTAGGGTTTTTTTCCTCTGCATTCACATTGTCGTTAATATTTTATACAATCTTCCAGTTGATGGTTATTGTAAAATTTATTAATTTTTTTTTTTTTTACTTGGCTGCACTAACCAGTTTTCTCCTTTCTCTTTCAGCAGGGAGAAATTCACACTCATTTGCTATTTGTGGGGTGATGACATAGTGTGAAGAAGCAGTAATGATGACTGACTGATAGAAGACACCATATGTTCTCTTCATTTTTCTCTGTGCTATTTTCTGAGAGAGGAATAAAGACTCAATATAAGATGAACTTTCCTATGATATATAATATTAAAAAAACCTATGACTTTTTGCAAATAATTGGCAGGATGGGGGAAATACTCTTTTTCTAAAGCATTCAGACAGTACTGCTATAAGTATCAGGCTCCAAATCATTGAGATAAATATTTTTTTTCCACCAGAAATATTTCACATGCATCTAAACACCACCAAAATCATCTTTACAATTAATTTCACTCTTCCCTACATCCTTCCACAGCAAGAATTCTGAAAATAGAAGTTGCATTTGCTTATGACTAAACAAAGGTTAACGATTCCTTCCAATTTTAAAATAAGTGGGATTATACATAGGATTCTATGTGACGATTCATAATACAAGGTAGCCAACAATCCTGACTACAAGCATGCTACCAGTATCACTAGAGCACAACCACAACACCAACATCATATGCGGGGATGTTTCTTTACACACCAAGCGCATGAGTCAGGACAACTAATAACAGAAATTATTTCCTTCAGTAAATACTGCATTAGCTTTAACTTGTTTTAATCTCAAAAACAAATAAGAAGCCTCATTTTCTGTAAATACCTGAATGAAAAGCTCTTATTGTTGTAGCCTATGCATTTAACAAGTACACCCTTTTCTTAAACAAAACACCTAAACATTTTTAATCTTTTTTCCCCCGCTTATTTCATTCTCTCCTCTCAAACCAAGGCTTTTTGATTTGTGCTCTTCCTCCTAACTTTGTAATAGCCACTGACTAAAACCAGACTACATCCAGAGCCATGCACGTATCTGCTCGTGTTATTAGGCAGTCAGGGCAGAAACAAAGAAGTAAACAAAAGGGATTCATGTTGCCTTCTGTTCCATTAGAGACAAAGAGGAAAAAAAATCAATCCTCTCAAATACAAAAATAAACCCCAGAAATCACTGCTTTAAGATACCTTATTAGCAAATTTCCAAGAATGTTTTGCAAGTAAGGGAGACAAAAGTGAAGGAAATCTAAGTGTGAATCCTTCGGGGCGAGGGGCAGAGCACGCCCTGCCACCACGGCGAGTGCCAGGCCTGTCGCTCGGGCTCTGTTTCAAGGTCACTCTGGTGTCGCCCTTCTCACAGCACGACCTGAACCAGGCACGCAGCGTCCCATCCTGCTCACGAGAGCGGCCTCCGCTGATGCAGGAGGAGAGCTTCCCGGCGTGATGTGACACGGAGCTGGTCCTCAGAGTGCCGCCTTCTCCCAGGTCACCTGCCATGGCAACAGACACCAGGGGATGCTTTAAATTTAGTGTGCAACTCAGTGCGCTCACCCAGTTAGACTTATTTTTGCTGTTACAACCTATGCGCCCTGCATCACAAGGAACGTGACAGCAGGAGCGCAAGGAAAGGTTTTCGTGTAAGGAACGTGTGTTATTCCGCCTCTGAACTCCAAGTGGCACGAAAGCATCTCCCCCAGAAAGCTGTACTACGTGTGCTTTATTTGTCTATTACACTAGAATTACATAATGTCTGATCTCAAAACTCACAGCCAAATGTCCCATTCCTCAGCAAAGCACAAAGCCTACAGGATGGGGTCCCTAATCAATACTTTAATAAATACCACCTACTTAGTTGGAATAATTGATTGCCAGGAGCAGACTAAGCGTAATGTATTCCTGCTAATCTAGACAAAGGATGAATGCCATAGCTGATTTATACGGCACACCTGGAACCGTTCAGAGGGTTGGGGACAGGTCCGTCGGGACGTGCACATCCATGTGCAGTGTTTCATCGGGGATGGCTGGTGGGTGTGCTGGATGGAGCAACGGAGGTGACTCTGCGAGCCAGCCAGTCCCAATGCCGTGCCCAGGTCACTGGGGGCCTGGCGGGGTGCCTTCTGCTCTGGCCTTGCCTGAGGTCACCCGGGGCCACTTGGTGACACCTAGCCAGAGCAAGGCACGCCCGGGGCTCTCCTTGGGGATTACTTCCTTACCCTGGTCCTGCCGTTAGACGGTTTACGCCGCTGCACACTCGTGCAGGAGAAAGCGTCTCGGTGTTTTAAGATGGAAAATAGCCAGCAGAGAGTGCAAGAGGCACCTTCGGCGCAGTCCCTACCCAGTTCACATCCCCGCTCCCAGACAAGGAACCTTGGCCCCCGCCACCGCGCATCCGCTCGGGTCCTTTGTTGGCGGACACCGGCCGGCAGCTCTGCCCCAGCCCCCGCCGCTCCCCCGGGGCCTGTGCCGGGGGGCAGCCCACCTTCCCGGCGGCTCCGACAACAGGCGCATTTCCAGCCGCGCTGCCACCCGCAGCCCGGCGGAGGAGATGGCTGGCAGGCGGCCCGCGCCTACAGCGCGGCAGAGCGGAGCCTCCCGACCCCAATGCAGCCCGGGGAGGGGAGTCCCCGGCTCCCAGCTCGGGACCAGCCCCCGGCCGGCAACTTTCCACCGGGAGCCGCCCGCGCCCCTGCTCGCCGCCGCCTCCTCCTCCTCCCTGCAGCGGCCGCGCGGTGCCGGGGGAGGCACGGCAGCCCCGGAACGCCGCAAACTTGCGGAGCGGCGGCGGCAGCGGCACGGCTCCGCCCGCAGCCAGGGCTGAGGAGCCGAGGGGCGGCCGCAGGTGCGCAGCGGGGCCGGGGGCGGCGGAGGCGGGGCGGGGGCGGCGGCTGCCGGAGCCCCGGGGGGGCCGTCCCGCACCGCGCCCTCCTCCCGCCCCGCCGAGCCGCGCAGAGCAGCGCGGAGGCTGCGCGGAGCAGGTCAGTGGTGCGCGGGGCGGCCCCTCCGGGGCACTTGGGGAAAAGTGCCCAAACTTGCGGCGGGGCCGCGCTGGGATCCCCCCACGCCCCCAGCTCCCCTCAGCCCCCGGTGGCTGCGGGGCGGCGCCGGGCAGGGCAGGTGGCGGTGCGGGGCGGCCGCAAGTTGGGGTGCGGGCTGCGCGGAGCCGCCCGCCCCCGGGGCTCCGGCTGCGCGCTGGCACCGAGGGGCTGCGAGGCAAAGTAGAGTTTGTAGGCGCCGGCGTCTCGCCGGGTCGGGAGCGCTGCTCGCCCGGACTTCGGCTCGTGCGCCTGCAGCAGGGGGACCGCTGCGCCTCGCCAGGTCCGCAGGTGGGGTCGGGGAGGAGGGCTGCGGGCGGTCCCCTGCCCGCCCCGGGCTCCTTGCTGCCGGTGGGAGCTCGGAGCCGCAGGCAGGGAGCGGGCGGCGAGCCCAGCCCCGGCGAGCGGTGGGGCCGGGCAGGGCGGGTACGGCGGGGACAAAGCAATACCGGGTCGGTTGTGTTTTCTTGTAAGGTTTTGGAGGGGTTAGGAAAGCCCCGTTCGGTTGTGTTCCAGTGTCGCTTTCTGTCTAGAGCTGACTTGCCTTGCGTGCAGATTAACGTGCTTCCAAAACACAGAGATGCTTTTTTATGTTAGATGCTTACCCCGAGATGCTTGTGGTTTACTGCGAGATTTAAAAGTTGCAGCTCTTCGGAGAATAGGCTGTACATACAGAACCAGAGGGGCTGAATGGCAAACCTGAACAGTCTCCTAAGTGAAAATCAGAAATATAGTCGCTAATCCATTTTGTTTATTAATGATGCTCACCAGCTGATGAGAGAGCTATCCCTACTTTATCCTGAGATTTCATTTTGTCAGATGTCTGGCGTCTCATCAATTCCTTTCATGTCCCTGGGATTTTCTCTTTTCCAGGAGCAGGCCACAGAAGCTCTCTGTGTGGGATAACCACTAAGCTCTTCTTTTGAATTCATGAGCTTCCAAATTAAACTTTCACTGACACCTGCTATCTAGCCTGGTTCAGCAGAATGGCAGCGACACCCGGGCTGTTGGGGCTCTGCTACCAAGCAAAATAAATCACAAACAAAAATAGGTGCAAAGTGCCCGGGCCAGGCTATCCAACAATTTGGAGGAGCTCTGTGAAACTGTGGCTGCTGGAAATGTAATCACAGGCTGGTTCCAGTGGAGCAAAGTTTCAACAGCAATCACCGATAGGAATGAAATCCATAGTGCAGACAGCAACAGAGATTAATCATCATCATCAATTAGCTGATGGAGTCAAACAGAACAAAAAGAATGTAAACAAAGATCTGGCTTCTCCCTCCCACCCACCCCCCCCCCCCCCCCCCCCGGCCCTGAATCTCACCCCACCTTTATTTATCTGGCGCCAAGGATATTTTCCATTAGTTCCAAGCACCAAAATTTAGCAAGTGTCATAACGTAAGGTCAGGACTTAATTATTTATATGGAGACATCAATCATCGCGTGGGGATGATTTATTTATCAATCACCAGAGCTGTATAACGGGATGGTGAATTCCAATTTTCTCTGGTGGTGGCTGAGCAGGGCTGGGGAGGTCCCGGCTGCTGCCCGGCCACCGCAGGAACCTGCAGAAGTTTCTGTCCAGGCCCCGCAGAGCAGGGCTTTGCTGAGCCTTTTGCATCTGGTAACTTACCAAAACGTCACCTGGGAAATCTCATGCACATTGGCTGCACCTCAGTAATGAACATTTACTGATTACGGATTATCTGGAGAATTTAGCTTTTTAAACATTATTCAAATTTTTATGTTTATGTAAGCTAATAAGACTGAAGAGATTCAGTAACTACTCTTTGCCTTGTGGTATTTGAAAAGTGTGTCCGTTGGGCTTATCTCAGCATCTTCCAGAATCACTTCAAAATACTAAAATAGAATTTTTCTGCTGGAAAAAAAAAAGTATCTGTACTCAGTATAATGCTCTTTGCTCACAATTAATGCCAAAAATCAATTTGCTAACATGCTTTTTATGTTTCTGCTGATCACAAACAGGATGGCACAGTAAAAGCTTTTATTGCCATCTGATTAGTCCACAATGAGGGTAAGTGAATAGCTTGGGCTAGCGGGGTTGCAAAAGTCCCATGCTGAATGCAGTGGATGTAGAGATGAGCATGGGGTGCTGAGCACCAGGCATCAATCCTGCTGTCGGAGTCAGTCAAAGAGATGCTATGAACCACAAGAGCCAAAGCAGCATCAGGCCCCCAGATTTTCTGATAGCTGGATGGAAGTAATGAACGTGCACATGGGATATTCCTGAACCTCCTCCTCTGGGTTTCTGCTGAAGGGTTAATTACAACCAGGGATTCTCAGAGATTTTTCCATTTATCTATCTGTTAATAGAAATGGTGCTGCTGATCTTATTTACATGATTGCATTTCAGATAGGGAGATGATTAACTCAGAGTGTGTGAAACTGGTGGGGAAAAAAGCAGACTAAGGGAAAGGAGAGATGGAAAGGAAAGCTGTGGTGAAAATGAGTTGAGCTAGGAGGGAAGGTGTTCTTTTGCTTTCCTATCATTACCTCCTCAAACTCCGCATACCACAACCCATATGCTTTACCATTAAAAAGGACTATTCGAAGCATGAGTAGTACCCCGGGCAGCTTGTGATCCCTCTGAACTTCATGGCAGGACTCCATTTTGGCAAGAGCAAGTCAATAAGCTCTCCTGCACATCCATTATACTGTTCCTGCTGATCTTAAACCAAGACAATTTATCACTGTATTTCAGTGACAGAAATACTAAAATAATATTTCACTGGGTACATAAGAGGGTGTAAATTACAGGTTAAAGGATGGATGGACTGTCCACTTCTTCGAAGAACAATTAAGACATTAAGAGTGTGGGAAAATATTTTTAGACATTAACCAATCAATGAGAATTTAAGACCCAATTCTGTTCTGAGATGATCCTCGAGCACCCCCTGGATCTTGCCCAGAGCATGTGAAAAATGAAAGATTAATAGTATTTCTTGTAGGCAACACCAGTCAGGTGCTTGTGTATTTTTATAGTATACTGGGTGTATTTATAGCATTTAGTAATGCCAGCAATGTTCAATATAAAGAGTAACAGATGACTATATCGTGAAACAAGGCACTAGCAAGGCAGGTGGGAGATGATTTCCAAAATATTGCAGTAACCAGGCAGGGAGAGATGTCGTAAGATTGTAAACATAATAGACGTAAGCGGCTTTAACCAAAGCCAGGGGTAGAGCTTCGGGTTTGTTCCAACTGATGCAAGATCGAGCCCAGCCCACGCTTTATGTGGAAGAGGAAAGCCAGGACTTGCCATGTGCAGATCCCAGCAAAGATGGCTTCCACGCTGCTCCTTCCTGGTGCATGGAAGGACAAAAGTGACAGTGAAATCACAGTTGAGTGCAAGGAGGCGAAAGGAGGGGAATAAAACTGTATTGGCTCGATTGCAAGAAACAAACCACAGATTTCCCTAATCAGACAGACGATGCCTAACTAGGGTACAAAGCAAACCATGAAGGAAGGTGGCAGATTTCACAAATTAGTCATGGCAAAAATGGTGAATTTCACAGCTTGAAGTGAATTCCTGTTATAGGATGAAACAGCACAAAGTGATTAAGAGCTCTAACAGATAGAAGTAAAGAGCATGTGAGCCTTAGTCATCTCACAGCAGCCAACACTCCTCCCCGACCTCAGCTGAGCCACAGGAGCGACACCTTCAGCCTCCGTCTGCTCCTGGTTGTGAGCGGGATGTGGTGAGGACAACCCCAAACGAGTTCCCCAGACATCTCTGGGAGTTTCTGGACGAGGGCACAACCACAGCAGTCACTGTGCTGGGAGAGGCTTCGCAGGCACAATCTGCAGTCCCAGTGCCACTACCGTGGCTCCAGCCGCAGGGCATGTGCCATGATGAGAGCAAGCCATGGGATGGCAGGGCCTGGTCTTCGTGCCATGACCCCAAGGGTGAGCAACATGGCAGGAGGATGGCTGAGAGGTTGGAACAAGCAGGGACACTGCTGCAGCACACTGGCTGCCATCTGGGGACAACCTTCCAGGTCTGGCAGCGCTGCTTTTGGAGCCGTTTGGTGCTGGCCTGTGCCATCCCGTGGTGACTGTGCCACAGCACGCATCCCTCATCGCAGGCAACAGCCCGTTCAGTGGTTTTCTTCTGAAATCCACCCATTTCCCCTTATTTCAGGGAATAAAGATGAATGTCACAAGCCTTGCAGGTGCTGCGATGTGACTTTTGCTGGCAAAACATTTCAATAGCTGTTACAGGGCATTTTCAAGGAAAGCTTTGTTATTAAGTACTGAAACCTCACCCTACCATTTGTATCCCTGCTTAGACTAAGATAAAAAATTGTGGAGAAAAATGTCACCATTGTATCTTAATTCTTTTCTTTCAATGTACGCTCTTCTATCATAGTTATTGAAAATCCATAGAGCAAAATGCAAGCAAAGTGAGCTAATACCAACCGGGATGAGGCTGCCCTGGAGGATCCTTCCTCTGGCTGCCTAAGCCTCTGTCAAACTCTTCCCCTTCCCAGACATCCCTCCTCTGTCTGTCCGGCCGGACAGCCCGGAGCAGGGTGGCTTTGCAGGCCGCCAGGAGGTTAACAAACCCCGTCCCTGGCAGGCGAAGCTGGAACTGCAGCAGAGTCACCGATGCTTGAGAGAGAAGAGTGTGCCAGCTTTCCTGTGTTTATTGAGGGCGTTCCAGCGTGGCCAGGTCTGCTGAGCCCAGCTGTATTAATATCACACAGGGAGAGGGGAAGCTGTTGAAGTTGCCAGGACCAAAGCCATGGAGGAATGTAATGGGGCAGTGCCAGTTCCTTCAGATCCCACGTGGACCTTGTTATCCATCCACTGGAGGCAGCAGAGCATCTGCGTCCCAGAGTAGCGAATGTGCGCTGGCTGCACGGAGCCCGTCTGCACCTTGGATGGGCACCGCATGGTCACAGCCCCGCTCCTCCTGACCCAGAGAGAGGATTTAAAACAGAAGAAACAACCTAAGAGGAATCGATCGCTATTGAACGAGGATGGGAAGACAAAGTTTGAAAAGAATTAACATTTCTAAGGCATTTCTAAAGGAATGCCCTTGGACTGCTGGTAGGGAATTAGAAAGGACTTTAAAAAAGGCAGGGGTTGGGGAGAAGCCCTCTTCTCTGGGATTGATTTTTAAAACTTGGCAGATTTAAGAAGCCTTTCAGTAACATTTTGCGGATCGATGCTAATTTGATGCATCGGAGCTCAGCACTGTGCCAATTCACTGTCAAACTGATATTAACTAGGCACTTTTCTGAGCATGTTTATAGCTCAAGGTCCATTAAATATGCAGACCTGACAATTATCGCACCTCCCTTAAAATACTTAATTTGAAATGTATATCACAGCATGCATAGATGGTCTTTCACTCTTAATCAGAACAGAGCCTCGCTCCCCGGCAGCTGCGCGTCCTTACCCTGGAGAAGGGACCGGAGGCTGTGCCCAGGCTTAAGACACGCAGCGGCCAGTGCGGCCGGATGCTGCACTCAGTGCTGCCGATGGGCAGCAAGGCCATGATGAAATCTCCTAGGGGCTGATCTTACATCCCCCATCTCTACAAGAAGCAACCTCCTGAAAGTCAGTTAATTTAAGTAAACGACACTCATTGAGCTAGCAGTAACTATTTGCATTGGGAAAGGCTGCAGGATCAGTTACATAAACTTTCAGAGTGGCATTTGAACTCGAATGCCTTGTGATCTGACATCCAGGTATAGCTGGGAGCTAAATAAGAGTTGCTTTGTTTTTAAATAATTGCTAATTTGAGCCAAAGATGCAAGAGAAGCTGGTATTTAAATTGGGGTCCCTTTTAATTCCATTAAAACCCTCACAGAAATGGTTCGAGAAATGTTGGTAACTCTTTCTGCTCAGTGTGACTCTCAAATGCAAAACTCGTCCCTTCTGAGTTTGGAGAACCAAAGCAGCAGTCAACTAGTAATGCGCATATATGGATGACTAAGTTTAGGCAGCCACATTTGAATATTTGATTTAATATGCCTTCGATTTTATATCCTGAAATGAGTACACTACTTAACTCAAAGATCAATTAATTTTTGTTGCTTTTAAGTTCTTTAATGGAAGACGTAACATAAATAATTATTTAATAGACGTTAAAAGTTTTTTTGCATGACCTGCCTGATCTGCTTAAAGCATATAAATCAGTCTGAGCTGAATCAGTAAAATAATTTCAGAAATTTGAAAGCTGCATCGGAAGTTGGACTAGTGCATAAGAAGGAATAAAAACATTGCTCTTTCATTCGGCAAAAAAACAAAGCCAAAAAAAAAGAACACCAAAAAATCCTACAGATCTTCAGTTTCCAAAGGTTTGGACATCTCGTTTCTCAGGAATTACAAAATTCATTTGTGAAAAGAGCTGTGAGATAAAGGAAGAAAGTGTAAAAGTATCATCATGGTCAATAAAAGATATGAATCTGTGGGCACATATAGGGGCAGATGCTATGAACCTCCTCTTCGTGGTGTAGCTCAGAATAGTAGTTATTTTCTTCATTTTAGCAGATGCCAAAGACTCAGAGAAACAAGTGCTTACAGAAGGCAGCCCTTGTTTCTCATGGCAGAAATGTATTTGCTTGGTTTCTCCTGTAAGAGAAGTGATAGTCCTGTCCTAATCTGCAGTGACTGAAACCTGTTCATTTGGAGGTTATCAAAGGACTGGGATGGGGGTGACAGAGCATGACCAAATACTATTTCATTTATGTGTCTCCCACTGCAGGGCTTACTCCATCCGACACAGACTTCAACATCTGCCAGTTGTAGGGAGAGTTTGTTCCCTGCCATCTCTACAGTGTTTTACAAAGGCTTCTATTCTTTATTCCAGCTTTCCCCAAGGGTATACTTCATCACACTTGCTTCTAAAGAAAAAAAAAAAAAGGCAAAAAACCTACACACAACACCACTTTCACCACTTTCCATCTACAAAAGCTAGTTTGTTACTTTTCTGGCTTTTCTTCACAACAGCTACTTAGATCAGCCACAGCACACGGCTAGCCTTTCTTGCTAACTGTGTGTCCCCTGTTCACAAAGTCCTGGGACGGTCCTTGAAAGAACCAGTTGCAATTCCCTAGTAGGATGGTTCTCATCGACTTCTGAGCTACAGAGATCAAATTGAGGAAGCTGCTGCCCACTCAGGGATTACTCTCTCCTGCCTTTACTCAGCCCTGCCCAAGCTCTCACGTCTCCACTGCTTGCTATCACCCAGTGCGGTGCCATCGCAGCCAGGGCAGCTCCTCCAGCACTTGATGTCGGTGCTTTTCCCTCACAGATGAGGGGGAAAATGCTTTCCAGCTGCCCCTTCTCCCCCAGGGACTGACGACAATATCATTTCACATCTTGAAACACAGGTCTTGGAGTTAGTGGTGCAACAGCTAGACGCAGAGGTTTTATGGTTATGATACAGAACACTTAGAGGGATTTTTTTTTCAACATCTTAAATCTAAAGTAACTTTCCCATCTTTAAAATAATTATTTCACCTGTTCCTCAAAAAAAAGATTTTTTAGTGCTTTGGCATACACAGGCCGTGTTGTTCTGTTTACACTGCCACCCGTGGAGGACCCAGCCCAGCACCACAGCGTTCAGTACCACTTGTCCCCGTAGCGTAATGGGAGCCACTGCCCTAAGAGCTTGCAGCTTGTCAAGTTCTTCTAACCCTGCACCTTATACGTGGGTCTCCAGCACTGATGGCAGTCTGGAAGTACCATCTACAGCCAAGACATCACTGCACTTAACGGCATTGTGTTGTTCTAACTACGTCACCGTTAACCTTCAGCGCAGCGTTTTTAATTCAGGATACCAGAGGCAGCTCATTTAGCCTCTGGATTACATCGAGAGAAGTCTGAATTTCGGTTAATGTCAAGAGTTTATCTGAAGTCTCTTATAACATCTGCACGTTGCTAGCATAGAAATCCATCTGGTTTTCATAAATATTTGATAGGGCTGTATCATCCTCCTCATCATCATCATTTTGGGCTCCCCCTCCCCCATGCAATCACAATCTGCCTCAGAGTCATCACGGAAAGTCGGCTGGCGATCCTATAACAAACCCCATTCAAATTCTCTCTGAAAGGGAGCTAAGGCTTCACCCTGCTGCTCAAAGAATGATATGCTAAATGCAAGCTTCCCAGGGGCTTGGCTGCAGCCCAGCGCTTTGTGATTTCTGGTTCTCCTTCCTGATGTGGGCTGTGACCTTGGGACCTAACTCCGGGCAGATCGCTGGAGTTCACCCGGCCTCCTGCACTCGCTGTAAAAATGCAGCTCTGAGCCCTGCTGCCTCGTCCTGCTCATCACAGCACGGGCAGCTGCCGGCAGCTGTGCCCAGCTGGGAGCCGCGCTGCAGCGTGCAGGCGGGTGGGCAGCAGGTAGCAGCGCCAGGGCTCACGTCCCCTTCTGCCGCTGCAAGCACGTCACCGAGCGGTGTTGTTAAGTGGCAGAAGTTATTAGCTAACTTCCAAGCATGAAAACGCATTTGCAGAAGAGGTTTAAATTACGTTAGCCAAAGGCATTTTCTGTGGACACAGCCAGAAAATGGCTATAATTGGAGATCTCCAAATAGCTGTTGTGCCCTTTGTATTTACATGGGAAAAATAACTTGACAGATTATATTAACATGAGAGGTGTTTTTTTAAAGTTTTAACATTAGTACTCATTTATAGTACACTGTGGGTGTCTAGGATGCTTTACTGACAAACGCGCGTTCATGGCCAGAGGAGCTGATAACCTAAGATTGTAACATGACATTTTTAACAGAAAAATTGTGTAATTGAGAGGAGTTATTGCCCCTTGAAGATTACATTCATTATAGACTGTAAGAGAGATATGTCTTTAGAATGACTGCACTTCCCTTCAGTTACACAGCTATTTAGAAATACGATTGTTTGAGCTTATGTACCTAACTGCAGGTTGTTATAGCCAAGTTATTCAATGAAAGCAACTTTGGGAAAGGTCTAACAGACACAGGCTGCTTTTTTGTGCCTTTATTCGTTCCAGATTTTTCAAGGACATACCTTCTGGAAATGCTTGTACCTTCCTATCTAGGTTCCTTAGGACAGAGAATACTTTGAAAAAGAGGGACTTCTAAAATTATTTTACAAGTCTTTTAGATTTGTTACTTCACCAGTAATTATCAGTGATTTTTCAGCACAGCAAGCGATACAGAATTAGCTTTAAAACCAAAGAAAAGCAGAACTTGTCACTGTTTCTGGTCTTCAAAGTATTATACCTGATATTTTTAGTGATTGGCATTACCGTGAAGGGATCTCCTCTGTAATGCAGCCCTACCCCTTACTTTACATAGATCCTTTTAGAAATGTTTTTTCTACTATCTGTTGTGAAGACGTGAGAGAATCATTACATTAAGTAGTTCTTTGTAAACAAGAAACCAATGAAACCAAGAAGCTCCCTCTGCAAGATGCTTGTCACTAAGATACCACTGGCAAAACACTCATCAGCTGCCTGGATTAGTCTTAAAAGTGGTGATCCTCCACTGGAGGACATCAGTGTAGACTCATCAGGCTTTTTGGTTTCACTAAGAACAAATCTAAAATTAAACTCTTAAAACTGTACAAAATTGTTTTGGATCCAGTGCTGCTGCTACACTGCTGCTTCTGTACCAGCATTAAAGGTGCAGCACACATGAGAAACACCTTTCTCTATGTGCTGGAGAAGTAACAGCCTGTCTCAGACCTGGCCAACCCCATCCCCTCAACATTTCTAGGGCAAAGAAGTAGCGAGGAGCGCTGGCACGGTGGGGACCCACAACTGCAGTTGACAGGGCCCTGCCTGCTCCTTCCTTCCAGGAAAGACCTTCTCTTCAGAAAGCAAACCTCTAGCTACTCATCCCTATGTGACTTGGAGACCTCCTCTGATAGCCCTTCACATCGGCAGCCTCGTTGCTGGCCTTGCCTTACTAACAGCTGCTCCTTCTGCCTGCTGTTCTCCTGACATCGCTGCTGGCAGGACAGAAAGCAGACCTCCGGAAGGGGGCACGACCTGGGTTCATCCACACCTGGATGTGAGGATATCCACGTGCCCAGGACAGATAACAACACACACAGGTGAGCACAGCAGAGGAAGCAGCAGCTCTAGCTCAGAGACGTCTCTGCCTTGGAATTCCACCTAGTGCTACGTGGCATTAGTGGAGCAGAGACCGCACAACCAAGAGGCACTCCTGCGATCTGATCTGGCTCTTGTGCATGTGATTAAAGCCTCCACCTCTTATTTTTTTTTATTTTTTTCCTCCCAGTGATATGCCATCTAGCTGTTGCACAAAGCTGGCAGCTATGCTACGCTGGACATTCTCCCTGTCCAGCTATTAAACTGCCCTGTCGCTTTCTTTTGTCAGGGCTTCTTTTTCCCCCCTAATATCTCACCTAAACTTTTTCTTTCTTAGCTTCAGGCCATTGCTCCCTGGCCTACAATTTTCTCAGACTGTGAATAATTCCCTCCCTTCGTTCCTATTGTTACCTTGAAGGTATTTATAGACTGTGATCATGTTCCCCTTGAGCCTTCTCTTTCACTAGACTCTGAATTTAGCTTTCTCAGCCTCTTCACATGCTATACTCTCTAATCCATGTATCATTGCCCTCCTTTGTTTTCATCATCTTCTTTTGAAGGTTGGTAACTAGAAATACACAGCATCATGGCTTTGCACAGCCATTACTTATATGGATTTACATGCAGTTCCCCCAGTTATCTATATCATCTTACCCAGAGGCACTGTTTTTGTTTATATTGGTTTATTTTATGAAATCTCTCTCTTCTCTCCAAATTTAATTTGGCAAATGAAAATATACTGAATAACTCTCGATTCTGCTGCCAAGGTATAAACAGAAGAAAGCAAGGCTAAAGAACGTATCTGACAGCAAAAACTCCTAGGGTCAACTTCTGTTTGAGGCAAAAACCTTGCAAGAGTTAGGTGCAGCCTTCTGCGTAGGTGAGCTGCTCACCTGGGAGGAAGAGCTATCCGTGGGCCTGTGCCTGTGCCTACTGCAAGGGCCTCCCTCTCTGCCATGCTGGAAAGTAAAGTTAGCTACCCAGCCCAAACCATTCAGTTTTCTCCATTTAGCATGGCTCTCTCAGTTTTATTGCTGAAATAAGAGTTTCTGACTTATGGAAAACTCTAATTTAATTTCATTTAAGATTTAAATCCTTACTTTTAAAACTTGTCATGGAATACAAAATTCTTGGGAAGGAAATTTAGTTTTGGGAAAGGAGAAACGCTTCGTCTTGAGGTTTTTGATCTGCCCTCTGGTCTGGTGGCACTGCCAGATCCGCCCTTGTGACCCCTCGAGCTGAGCCCACCCAGCTCGGGGCTGGGCCCGCCTGCCCCATGCAGTGCCCAGCAAACCCCACTGCTCAGCAGGCTGCTGTGGTTCATGAAGTGGGACTCTCTCTCTTCACCTTACTGCCTTTTTTTTTTTCCTCCTCCAAACATTCATAACAGATCTAGCAACGAGAAACATACAAAGCAAAAAGCCTCAGGAAAAGGTTGTATCACATTGTGGGAAAGGAGACCAGAGCTGGGAATGAGAGCTTTGTATGGGGAAAGAGTTACAGCTTCCCCAGACAAAGAGGAAGGATGAGGAAGGGAGAAGTCTGAACATAAATTTGTGAAGTTAGGCCACAGTAAGATTTCTAAGAAAATCAAAGTACTGGAAGATAGAAAAAACCTTCTAAATTGTAGCATGGGTCCCTTTGTGCATGTGCCCAGATTAGATTTCTGCACATCTCCCGTTCACTCTGATGGCTGCGTGGAACCTGACAGTAATGATGTCCCCTGTAGGACAGAATAATCTATCATGCTAACCAGTGCTCTCCAGCTCTCCCCTGTACTTCTCCATCACTCTATCAGCCCTCTCTTTTTACTTAACTCTCTGTTGTTTGAAACAAAGCTGACTTTCCATCCTGGGCTTCTGTTAGATTGCATCTAGGGTCTTAGTTCTGAAAATTTATGAGGAAATAAATACTTTTATTAATAATAACATTTAAAATAACTAATTCTTAGTTCTAAGTTTATTGGGAAAAAAACCTCTAATAACTACTAACAGCAATGAGTAGCAATGGCAGCAATGACTACCAACGTTTAGGACACGTCAAGCTTTCCAAAAGATCTTCCATCATCACACTATACAAATATTTACTCTTAGCAGTACAACCAATTTTACTACCACTTCACCCGCCCCATCAGAGCCACGGCTGACTTCATACAACAATATGAAATGGACTAACATCTGCAGGGCTCGTTCATGTGAGAATCGAACTACCTGAATAATTCATTGCTCTGCTCCGTGGTTGATCCAAAACTAGTGGGGGGAAGAATTGCTTCAGGTGTGTCCCAAAACCAAATGAGTTTTTCACTTTACTCACTGAAACAGAAGTCTTCAGAATTTAAAATAATTTCTGATAAACTTTTTTTTTAATGATCAAAAAGAATTTTTAAGCTTAGAGTAATTCGTAAGATATTTAGTGAATTGTCACCCTCATTTAAAAAAATAGTTTACAAAAATGTTGTAAATGAAAGATTTCAGTAAGGTTTAAGTAGGAATTCTAAGAAGCTATAATCTCCTGCCTCTCAGATAATCTGTGTTTTTAATGGAGGCCAAAATGCACTCTGGAAATTGACTGCTGCTTCTGTCTGTTAGTTAATTATTAAATTCTAAATGTTTGAAATATGCATTGTAAGATGACTTTATTTTAATTTTCCCAGCAGACGCATTGACAACTCCTGGATGATACTGCACTGAACTGTCCTCTTTAATGACATTTTCTTTTTAATAATCATTGATCCACACAAATTTGTCAGTTCCTAAATAGGAGCTCATCACTCACGTTGCTTGTGAGAGCTCTGTCAGGGGCTGAACGTGGCACAGAAGATCTCCAACTACGAAAGCCTGCCATGTAATCACGTAATACCTTGGATTTGATTTGGATCCTAATTTTCTGTGGCTGTTCTAAATACAACAGCGTACCAATATGCCTCTGCTTTTTGTCCCTGTATACTGACAGTGTTAAGAGAGGGAAGATAAATCCTGTGATGAAACATCAGCAAAATAAACTCTCTTGGAAAGCACTATTTCCTGTCTGTCCCTAAGAGCAAGAACCTCTTATCCCTGTCTTCACCCTAAATATCACCGTTTTCTCAAGTTATCGGTTAACTGATTAGCCAGCCCAGCCCCTTTCTCCATGCACAAGGAACACGAAGGTCTTGGTCACCCTGCAGCAGAGGACGGGGCTGGCTTCCCCTGGCGGCAGGAGCAGGCCCGGGGGCCAGGCGGGCAGCGTGCCCTGCTCCCAGCAGCTGGCTGGGCTTCATGCTCACCAAGCTGGGCTCTGCCGCACCGACAGCCGGGTGGGAGAGCGGGCAGGGAGAGTGCGAGGAGCCCCCCATGATGAGGCACCGATCAATTAGTTCTGCTTTTCCTGATCCCCTACTAATGGATGGTGCTGGCAGAGTCAGCCCCGTATCCCCTTCCAGACACCACAGACTTCAAAACATACAAACTGATGTCTGGCAAAGACAGCACAAGGTGTGACTACGAAAGGCAAGAAAAGAGGGGTGGGACTGTCCAGAGAGACAAAGCGGGGGAAAAAAAAGGCATGCAAGGGAAAGGTGCAAGCTTGAGAGCGAGAGCTGAGGACTTGAAGGCAGGAGTGAGAAGGAGCCAGACGAGCTGAACAGAGAGCTGCTATCCCTGCCCCAAGGAACTGGTGCAATGGAGCACAGGAGGCTGCCCAGCCACAAAAGGCTGCTTTCAAAGAGACCTAGGAGGCCAGAGGAGCAGGGAAGGCATATGCAGATGATGAATACAGGCACAAACTTGGGGATGGAACATAATTTTGGTGACTTGCAGCACTTCCTGTGGCAGCGTGTCTTACTGAGTCTCCCATAGCCTGGGCCTTGCATCAGTGAAAGCATGACAAAGCCTTGTGGTTTTTTGTTTGTTTTGTTTTTACTGCCCTAGGTGTTGTTCTAGTCATCTTGAATGTTGCAAAAGCAAACACCTGCTTGAAATTAAATTGTAACCTGTGGCATAAAAGCACATGTGAAGCCATGAAAAGCCATTGCTAACATTGCAAAGTGATGTCCTGGAGGGTCTGGTGCGAAGGAGCAACTGCATCTTCCAGCTGCTGTGCAGAGCCCTGCGGGACATAACCCTCTGCCCCTTTCTCTCCTCCTCTCTGCCCTTCTTTACAACTACAGAGAGAAACAGAGATCAATATTGTATTGTGACTTCTTTCTTGAGTCCCATAGGAAAAAAAAGTTAGGGAAGAAAGTCCTTTCCCAGAGAATCCCCTGGTTCAGGGGAGAAAATCCAGAAGATCCTTCAGGATCCAGCCAAGACCACTGCAGTATTTATTCCTTTTCCTGTGACTCACAACAACCTCCGCAGATTACCACCCCCCTAGGAAAGCACAGCTCGCAGACACACGATGCTCCACTTCCTCCTATTCCTTTCCTCACAGTCTCCCCTGAGCAGAAGGGTTTACAATCCTGCCCGCTTTTCATCTGGCAGACCGTACCCTGATCTCATTCTCTGCTGCAACACAAACAATAAGCCAGGAATCCTGGTGTGCTTTGTCTGGGTAATATTCCATTTCTCTGTCAGACTTTAGGTCAGGTGGCAATTTGGGGTGAGGTATCATCTGTAAAGACAACAAACACAAGAAACAATCTTTCTTCCAAGCAAAGGATAAACTAGATGGCACAAGTGATTTTCTCTGTCACTACTGCCTTTGTTTCTATAATGGAATAAAGTGCTGGACAAGGAGAAGGATTTAATGCTTTGACTGTCATGATGGATACTACCAAAAAGCCCAGCTTAATTCATCTCTGCGCTGCCCTATAAGGGGCAGTATGGTGTGCCCAGCAATTTAGTGGCATTTCTCTTCTGCGCACAGCTGATCTGCAGAGCACAGCGTGTTCCCCTTGGAGGATGTCAGGAACTGCAAAGATACGTGGCTTGGATGGCTAGGGGGTTGAGTATCTGGGCAAACTTAGAGGCTAATTTTGTCTTTTGTTCCTCATCTTTAGTCTTTGTCAGACATTTCAGGTCTACAATGAATTCCTAACACCCACATCCTGCCCATACGGCTCTGTGAGTGTTAAAGCCAGGAGAGCTCAGGGGAAACGCATGGGTTACAGCATTTCCTTTCAGTGCAAACCCAAGGACTGCCTCGAGCAGGTTCACGGGCTGTTCACTGCGGAGCTTAGGAAAGGACAAGAGCTGAACTCCTGATGCCAGCACAAAACTCCTCCAAACAGTCTGTTTTTATGATCCTCTTCATTATATGGTAAATATCTTACAGGCAATCTGTTGTTTTACTTCTCAAACGAGAATACAAGTCCAACCCTTACCAACAGCAAGCTACCAGCTCTCAGCCTCGTGTAGCTGCTTTTCCTAGGCAACTGAAGAAAAAAAACCAACAACTTCTGAGCAGGTTTAACAAAGGAAACCAAAGATAATTACATTTATGGTTCATAAATGTGAAGGTGACTTGTGGATGTTTATACTGCTCAGACAGAAATGTTGTTAAAGGGAACAAGATGTCATGATCTTATGGTATCCTATTTTTTTTTTCTGTGAAGCAAAACTCTGTAGTACCGGAGGGTGAATAGTTTTCTTCTGCTGTTAGCCCCTCAATTCTATTAAGAAATTCTTGAATATTATTTCCCTGCCTCTTCCCTCTTTTTATTCACCATAGAGAGGAATGCTTTGCTTAAACTCCATGGTAGTCAGGGAGTGTCTCTACTGACACTGGATCACATTGTCATTATGATTTAGGGTTTCACTGATCGTGCTTTATTATTTTCGTATTTTCCGAAAGGTTTTAACTCGCATTTTATGTGTTCGTTGAATTGTTTAAAGTGAAGGGGCTCTCAGTCTCCATTGCCATACTGAAAGGAAATAGAGGAGAGCTTGCTGTTATTACCATGCAAGCCAGACAGTCTGAACAGTGTCTTTTAGCCAGATGTAAATCCACAATTATAAATCACCATGGGAAGGCGAATGGCAATCACTGCATTTTGATTTACTGCCACAATACTTTTCATATAAATATACTGACCAGAATAGGGAATTGAGATGTATTTTCCATGTCTTTATGCAACAAAGAGCTCTCCTTAAAGCACCATTTATGCTAGAAGTCAAAAGAGTATCTCTGAGTAAAACTGCTCGCAGAAGAAACAAGAGATAGTGCCAGATTGATGCTCAGTAGAGGAATAAAAAATCTGCTGCATGGCACAACTACGTAGAGCTGTATAATTTCTCCAGATTAGGATGTACAGCATGTGTAGTTGTGTTCACATAAGGTATAAATAGTTCCCTCTGCTTTGAAGGGAAGGGCTGTCCTGGGAGTTAGGGGCAATCAGAGTTTTAGTTCCTACTTTTCCATAGACTTTCGTGGTATTTTCTGCAAGTCATTTAATTTCATTGCGCCTAAGTTTCTTCATCTGTAAAATAAATCCTTTGAATACAATTGGATCAGCTTCATACAGCAAATTACATCTGATGCTGAATCATGTCTTTTATCTCTCTATCTGTCTGCTTATTTTTATTGTGAGCTCCTCAGGGCAAAGACTATCACTTGAAGTCTCATATATAATAAAAGTGTCTTTAGCACCACAGAACCCCAGTCTCACGGACTAGAAGCTCACTGTAATAAAAAAACAAATGTGGCCAGCCACTCAAATTCAAATAATGTGTTCAAATCAAAGAAAATCTGTACTTAGGACCTTCTCTCATGAATACTCTGGTCCCCAAAACAGATATCCTGTTTAGGTGCATCCCTGGACAGATGTAAAACACTGGATACACTTTAGCCTTTGGCCAACTGGAAGCCTTAAAAAAGCTTTCTTGCCACAACAGAGTATTTACGAATAAAATAACAAAGACTGCAGGCTGGGCAGGGGGTACTCATCAGTTCAATGACCTTAACAAGGGACTGGAAGGGAGCATTAGTGTTCTCCAACCCCTGTTTTCAGTTTTAGGAAGAGGTTAGCTGGTCTGAACGTACCTGAGCTGGAGAAAATCTAAAAAGGGATTTTTATATTTGTATGGACACATGGAGAAGTTTCCAGAAGAGAGAGCTAAGAACACAAACAGGTCTGCCTGTTCTTAGAAGAGCCTAGACCAGGGCTACCAGCCAGGTTTTGCTGCATACCCACAGAGCATGAAAAGACCAAGAAAATTTAAAAATAAATTGTTTTCTTGGAAGACAGAAGGTAAAATTGTGCTCTTGCTGAAAATGTCATCTCCTGATAGAGAGACAGAATAGAGATACAACCTGAACAGATATTTGACAGGCATCTGGTCTGCTGAACAGTTTCAGAGCAGTTTGCTGTACTTCACCTGGTCTGAAATTGAAGAATAGCAAAAATTGATTTTTATTTTTTTTAATGGGTAGATTTGATAGCTCTGAGCATTAATTACAGATAAATGCAGAGGCTCATTAGGCTGTATAAACACTCTTGAGAGCGGTGGGAGGAGGTCCTGTGTTGTTGTTTTGAAATCAGTCCCTGAGCAAGAAGCTTATGCATGAACTGCAGACAAAACTTAAGTGCATCCCACCAGACTTTGGTTGCAAGTCCCAAGCTCAGAGTTGGGCCCTAATGATAGGTTCATGATGCATTGCTTGTTATTTTCCATACATATTAAACTCATTTTGTTCACAGAAGAGGTCTCTAGGGTCAGCAAACTCGTGATGTTCATTGCCCTTAATGGTAACACCTTATGTGGCAGTCATTCTGCATTTCTGCTTGCTGTGCCTGCATTTTAAAGAACATTATTTTCTACCAGAAAAACATTTCTGTTCTTGCAATCAGTGCTCGTTTTTGTAAATTAAGGAATGACTTGTGCCAAATTGTTCTCTTTTACTCTCTTCCAGGATTATCTGCAATGTAGCTTATGCTACTGTCTGTATATCTATTGCGTGCTTTACAAGAAAATGAAATCATTAAACACAACACAAATTACTAGCCCCCTTTCATAATCACACACTCCTAATTGGCACGTAAGCACTAAGATCACTGTAATACATGCAGTAAAATGTCTCCGACTTTTTTTTTCCTCCCAGGTTTAAAGGTCAACAAGAATATTTTTCTTTAATTTGACAGGCACACAAGAAATAATGCAAGACTCATTTATGGTCAGGTAATGCACAAAGAAATCTATAAATCAAGCTAAGGGGAATATTAGATCATGCTCATATCTGAACCCATCTGGCTTAGTTCACGAAAGAATCAATATGAGGCAGAGCGCTCAGTATTACTAGTGATTTATGCTCTTGCATCTAAGGGGAAAAACATTTGCAATTTTTAAGTCGCTTCATCTCCTCCTGAAACAATAGGATATGGAAAAGGAACTACAGTTAGCTATTACAACATATACATAGGTAAGTAATTTGATGACAACTTATAGCTGGAGGAGGATGGGTTCCTTCTTCCACTTAATGACTCAGCACTTTGACTTTTTTATTTTGTTTAGTATTCTGATTTTCCTCCCTCCAAGGTACTATTAGTATGGAGCTGCTAAGAAATAAACCTAGCCAGGTTTCCATGCCTTTGATTTTCGTAGATTAATTGCAATTCAGAGTTCTCAGGCACAGTACTGTTAGTCTAATGTATTGTAACCTACACAACATGCAGCTTTTCTTCATCGTCTTCTTTCAAATACTTTCACCAATAAACCCCACACCCAAAAAAATCATCATGACCAAATAGTAATCCTACCACATTAGACACATACGCTTTTGATCATTCTGTGAACATCCAGGATTTATATGCAAGCTTTCTATGTATATACTGCAACTCAACTAAATAAAATCTCCAGTTGGCCTTAAGTTCAGCCTCCCCAAGAGGCAAGATGAAAAGTGTCAGGCAGCGCTGCAGTTTGCTGTGTAACGCACAGGGCTGGGAGGCAGAGGGGGAACGAGAGATTTCACAAGGCAATTAGAGTATGAAAAACAGATACTGCAGCGATGGGTGCCATAAAGGCATCAGGGGAACTGGGACAAGTAAAACATCCATTTCAGCTACAGTGATTTGTTTTACATACAGCGCTAATATCCTTCATACAAACACTGAATGCAGCTTAATTTAAATCCAGAAAGGCATTTAGACTAAAGGGAGAGCCTGACATATTTTTCTCCCATCTAACGTGCACAAGTAGAATCAATAATTTTCCCAGTATATGTTGATAAATTATTACATCAGACATTATTGATCCAGCCAAAGAAGAAGGACGTCAAAATAATGGAAATCAGATGGTTGTGATTAGAAATGCTTGGGATATTCATTTGGAAACAGCTGATAACTAAAATGGTTCACAGGCTTTACAGTTATTGATTTAATAAATAGAATAAGCCCTGCTGATCCCAAACAAGGTTACTTGTATAGGTATTTCAGGGTGTTGCGCTACTTAAAGCCAGTCTATATGTCTTCTGTATGCGTGGGAATTATATTTTAGTTCACCACTCTGAAAACATTAATTTTAAACACGTGTTCCTTTCAGCCACAATTTTCTACTGCATTTTGCAGCTGAAGCTTAGACTTCATTCTAGTAGTAGGCTTAGTACTCTTTGAAGTATTCATCTAAAAGACTTTCACATGTTTGTGTCATTATTAATAATGAATATGTTCATTAATTTACACATGCTTTACAAACACTGGGCAGGATCCAAGAGCCTCCTGCGTGAGGAGCAATGCGCTGAGGTGATGCTATCGATTCTTTCTTGGGTATATCCTTTCAGCAGATAATAATACATCAGTGTTGCACCTTTCAACCCCAAAGATTCCAAAACATTTTCTGAACCAAAGAGAGCACTGTGCATGCTAGCAGAGATCACATCATCCCTCACAGGAAGGGAGGCACCTTTGAGGCACCGTACAGCAATATTCTGGCAACACAGAGAATTCAGGAGCTATGCAGGCAGGGCGCAGAGATTGCCATATCACTCACTATGCACAGTGGAGAGGAAAAAAAGAGATAGAGTATGATTTACCTGTAGGACATGGTGAGGATACAAATTCCACAGCTTTCTCTCCCTTTGTCTTCACACCACTGGAGCCTCTTCCATTTCAGAAGTCCCACTTATCTCTTTGTTTCTTCCCTCACTGGCTTTATGATCCCAAAACTATGCTTCAGACTGGGACTCAGTTTCCTTTTTGCAATCCTAGCCTTCTTCCTCCACGCTTCCACCTTGTCCCCAGCTGCCCCTTCTCCATAAAAATACTCCTGCATCACACACCCTCCAGCCAGCAGCCCTACACTTGCCCTTCCCATCTCCCCTGGGCTGAGCTGGCCCTTCTGCAGTGCACCTCACGAGTGCCAGATATGACCCCTTCCTGGCCCCTGGGCTACTATCTTTCTCTGAGCACCTCAGAAGTAAGTAAGAGGTACTAGCCACAGAAAGGCCACAACAAAGACAAGAAAGCAATGCCAGGCTCCTTGCAAAGGCTTTGAATACTTTTGATGAGAGTTATAGCTACCAGCTGGGGCTTGTAAGGACTGAGTGGACCCAGAATCTGTTTCACTTGTTCTCTCACAGACAGCGTTTTCAGCATCCTGGTACCCCCAGGAGCAGGCTGGAGCATTGCCCATATGAAGGGTAATTTAACTGAGTGTATAATGCAAGTATTATTGCCACAGTCCTGAATTATGAAAGAGAAGCAGAGCTTCACTGCATCTCTGGGAAACCATGGGGGGTTGGTCACATCTCATCAGTCTCAAAAGTCCTTCTAAAATATGGTAACACAGGAAATATGTATGTGCAGATATGGCTCATTGAAAGTCAAAAAACTCATATCCCATCTTCTTTCCATGCTTGGGATTTTTCCAAAGTTTCTCTTGAGCATGAGAAACCAAATATGTTTTCCTTCAGGTCTTCAGAAACTCCTTGCTCTAGTTCGGGTGTAATGAATACCAACTGACTGTTGCATTGACACTAGTTATAAAACCTGAGCCCCACGGGACAGCAGTATAGTGTGAAAAATGAAAACATCCATATGTACTTCTCATTTGCTGTGAGTAGAAGGTGATCCTGAAAATGAATTCTGTATTTCTTCCCAGTCATCCTTCACCATGGCCAAGACCTAAAAACCTGAGCTTTCCCCTGCCAGGTGTGCATGTGGCAGTCGTAGCAGCTGCATCAGTTATATTGCACGGGTGACAAAAGTCATCTTCCAGATAGGTAGAAAATGATACAAGCTCCCTAACACGACTGGATTTATCATTCCTGCTCTGCATTATTTAAAGGTACGATAGCGTAGCATAGCATAGCTAACTGGGTACAGCAGCACTGTAACCTCTGTACTGGGTTACAGTTATTAATCTCCTTTGGACAGTGTAATGCAACTGTTTCTGCTGGATAAGATCTGTTAGATTAGTTAGCTGCTCTGCAATAAGACACCTGGACCATCGCTATCCCATATGAACTTTATAGTGTCTTTTGCCCGACCAGATTCATTCATTCAGAAACTGACCAAAATGAGCAGTGCAAGAATGAGATGGGCTGGGGTGGAATGGGCGAGGAGGAGCAGTTCCTTGTTCCTATACGTGCTGTAAGGTGGAGCAGACTCTTTTGAATCACCGCAGTGGGGTGTGGCAGAGCATTTTGGTCGTCTCTAAACAGCCTGAACTTCACTGACGTGGCAGGGCTGTAAAACATGAGATCACAGAGGGTGCTCAAAAGGCCAGTGCTGACCATCTCCTTCCCTTTCTGGGCACTAAAGTCAGCTTTGGACATTTACGTACCATAGTAGTTAGGACTGGATTAAGAAGTACTTCATGCCTGGGATGACACCCAAGTTTGTGGAAATTGTTTCAAATTTCTGAGGAGCAGTCACAGCCTGAAGCAGAAACACAGTTGTCCTGCACATGGCGTGAGGTGCCACTGGCTGAGCACTTCCAAGGCAACAAAGAGTAATTTGCTGTCCCTCCACTGAAATGAGATATTCTTTCCCCAGCAGGGACATTGGTGTTTCTGGGGTTTCTTGTGCATGCAGGTGATAGTGTTTATGTATTTCTGCTAAAGTGGCATATTATTCCTCAATGCTGATATTTTTCTGGCCACAGAGGCTAAATTATTATTTCTTGTTCATATCTTTTTTTTTTCCCTGCAAAGGTTTACTCCGTTAATGCTTGTTATTTAGGAACTTTGTTATGTAAATAAAAGTTGTGACCTTTGCCTTTCCATAGGCTAGAGCTAAGTTAATGTGAAACGGTGCAGAGAGAGACAGGGAGCAAACAGGGTTAGAGTACATTTTAAAATGCCATTTTCTTGCTTGTAATTTATTCTTCCTACCTCTAGCGTTCCTTTGCAGAGATATTTATAAAACTAGGTGTTCCATGTACTGTATATCACAGGTTTACTTAGGACTGTTGTTGAAGATTTACACTGCTCAAAAGAGCAGTCAGAGTAGATAATTCCATTTGCAAGCTTCAACAAAATGTTCCAGGGAAAGTACTGTTATCACTGCGGAGAATTTTAATGATGGCAGAGTTTACAGACAACTTATTTGGCAAACAAGGCTGCAGCAACAAACACCTCAGCAAGTTCTTTTGCCAGTGCTGGTGTCTGATTGTTGTTGCTGCCTGTTAGACACACTTTACAGCTCCTCCCAGAAACTTCAGAATTGCATTTATCCTGAAGTGCTAACCTTGCTCTTCATAAAACACCTATCAGGAACTAATCTAAAAAAGTTGCTGAGCACCTCACAGCCCTGACCGGTGAACTCGCTCACTACTTGCTTGGTTGTAAAACTTTTTGTTATAGAAACAAAGCTTTTGTCTTTGCCATTACAAAAGCTAAATAAAATTAACTTTACTAATAAAGCAATATGGTGCAAGGAGACAGAGGGAGAAGCTGGTGAGGGTGCTCCCTACTTTCTGGTAGATGCCACCCCAATTCACATCCCACTAACCACAGGATTCGCTATTGCAATAAACTAATAGGGTGCCTTGCTCATCTGTTATCAGCTGTTGGAGGGAGTGAGGAAAAGAGGAGCTTGCCAGCCAGTTAACTCCCTTCGTCTTATGGTCCTTGTTGAACAGGTCCTCTCTGCACACATTTAGACCTGCAAGGGCACTCCACGGGGACAGCAGTGACATCCTGGCTATATATTGCACACAAACTGCTTCCTGTGCCACAGCGCGGGTAGCAGCCCAGGACCTGCTCGCTGCAGCAGGCTGTACCACCAATGAAGGAGAAGACAATGTGTGTGGTCTTCCCTTCACAACTGTTCGCTGGTGTCTGGAAAAAGGAGATTTGGGCTACTCCTCATGTTGTGCCTGTTCAGCAAATACATTGGGGTTTGTGTTGCCACCCTGACACCCCTTCATTAGCACTTGAAAACCTCACAAATGTAATCCTGTGTGTCTCACACTGGAAACCTTGAAAGATGCCACACCGCTCCCAAGTGATTTTTTCCTGTTTCGTGCATTGCTTTTATGTTGTCAGCTAGAACAAAGGAAGTTTCAGTTAATTATCTGTGTATTTGTTGAAACCACTAACCTACATCCTATCTACTGTGAAACAGTTGCTTAACTGAAGTTCTTGGCAGATTTACACAACTTCTGCCTGTAAGCTTAAAAAATTCTATTCTCGTATTCAGATTTGCATATTCAATTTCCTCTTATATAAAAAATAAACATTTTACCTTTTTCATTATTCTCCAGTAACTAAAGAAAAGGAGGATGATTCAGTAGCTGGAATATTAACCTGAGCTGTAGAAAATCCAAACTCAACCTCTCCTTGTCCCCAGATTTCCCACTTCTCTAAGTGAGTTCTTTAGCTTTCTCTGCCTTGGGTTCTCATTTGTAAAATGGGAACAACAACATTGTTTTCACAACTGCAGATTGTGAAAATCTTGGCTATTAAAGTGACAGGGACCGTGCAGGTGACTAAATAGATAAACTGTACTGCAGGACTAGAACACGCAGGGTTTTACTCTGATTTTGTGCTTTGAAAATACACTTGTCTCCACAAACATGACTTTCCTTCAGTGCCATTCTTTTTTGATGGACTATTTCTCAGCTGAATCAGTTTGCTCAGTTCACTTCACAACCCAGCTCACGGACATTATGCCAATGTAATGCAGCAGGCAGGACGAGAGGGCTGGAGGTATGAACTGCTTGAGTTGTACAGCCACTAATGAGGAAATCATGGCCCTAGAGTTCCATGAATCATTTTTTTGCACAGCAGCACATGACATCACGGGAACTCAATTAACATTGCCACCAATTTTGCATAGAGGTGTGATCTTGCATACAATATCCAAACAGATCACATGCAAAGTCACAGCCACCTCACTGACAGACACAAACTGAATGTCACCATCTATGCACCCACCATGTTGTCCTCACTCCTGACAGTAATTAAATGTGATTCTTCTCCTGGGCAAAAATGAAACATCTGCAAGATGTGAAGATTTTTTCATGGATATGGAGGGAGAGGGTTCAGATCTCTCTCTTCTTGCAGATAATTGCTTAGTTTAATGAGGAAGTTTTGCAGAATTTTTAACCATTGCTTTTGTGCCTTGTTTAATTATTTGCATATGGCATCAAGTTAAAAAGAGTGTGCGTATACAGCACTTCTTCTCATTCCTCTACCAAACATTAATGAAAGGAAGCATGAAGTTTCTCACTAATGATGATGGAAAATTGGTTTCAAAACCCCAAAGGTGTCTTGAAGGATACACCAATGATATATAAAGGTCCAAGGAGAGAAATTCAGCACAAAATATTGCCTAGACCCTTTTGGATTCTTTTTGCAAGAGATCCTGTTCCCGTTTAGCTTTGTAGTTACGGGAGAGGAGGAGGAAGAGTAAATGCAGAAGGATTTAAGAGACTGCAATGCACACAGCAAGGAAGTGAGGCTGATATACACAGTGCAGACGAGACAACGAATGCCAGCATGGCATATACAGTAAAGGTTACATGCCTAGAGACCGACAGCCAGAGACAAATTTATGGCTTTTTTTCTTTTCCTTTTTTTTTTTTTTTTTAAGTCTCTTGCTAGTGAAAAGTTGAGTGTCTGGAGCAGCCCTTTATGTATTAGTCATAACATCTTGAAGGGCAGCAAATCCACAGTCAGCAGCACAACGCAGTAGAAAAACAGTTGCTAATTGTTCAAGGTGCAGTCACCAGTTACTCTAAGACATCTCGCCAAAGTAACAGCCCACCTGCTCAGAAAGGATCATGCTCTGCTTCCACTCTGTGCTTCAGAACCTCATTTGTAGTATTGTGTATTTCTTCCCTACTAAGATGATTTCATTTTTGTAGTGTGTTTTTTTAGTGTGAAGAGATACTGATGATCATTAGGAATCAGTGCTTTGGTCAGTGGTAAACACTTGGCCAAGTAAATAGTACAAGAGCCATGTAACAGGAAGGGATCTGTTTGCCCAACTTCACCTTTTCCTGTAACTGAACTGAGAAGAGCTGCAAGAGCGAGGCCAGGTGATAGTGCTGACACGGCTCATGCATTTCACCACCTCCAACAGGTCTTCAGCTTGGGCTTTTTGAATCCCTAAACAGATAAATAAGTCTATGACAACAAGGCTGGTATTCTTAGATACTTTTCGGAACAGTTTAGAAATTGCCCACATACACTCAGCTTGAAAATTCCTCCACCACACAGTCCCTGTTCTCTGCCTACGGTTACTGTTTGTCTGCGTTTCCCCCAGCTCCCCTGGGTTATCACTTGAATGTCTTTGACATTAAAATACTTTAACAGGAAGCTGCTCATTATACATCGGCAGACTAGGAAAAAAAGGGTGAAGCAAGAAGGAGAAAAAGATAAATGGAGGCAACAAGGAAGCTACCATTAATAGTGCAAACCAAAATAGCATTTTTTATGTTTCAGTAGGTCTCTAAAACACAAATACATCATAACCATTAACCATCAGATGCACAGTTTACATATGTTACTCCTGATGCTCCCAATTCATTATGTTTTACTGATCTCTAGTAATATTTTGCACAAAATTATGATATTAGAGCAGCTACTGTATACATATGTGGGAAAGAATCTGTAGTGCTTTCTTCACATATTGTGTGCTGGAAGCATGTTTAAACCAGAGCTCAGGGCTTGAAAGGGTCTCAGACCCTCTCTGTGTTGCAATGCAACATTTAATAATAGTCATGGTGCTACTGAAAAGGGATGGGAGATTTATCTGTAAAGACATATAACAGAAAATTATAAATAATAAAAAAATAATGGAGTGGGCTGTTTGAAAACTGGGAAAGTCCAGAATAAATGGTGCACTTAACCCACAGTTATACCACAGTATTTTGGGGATGTAACACTGTGGTCCACACAGCAAGTTAGTGTATGGGCTAAAGTGTAATTTTCACCATGGTGAATGTACGTAAACTCCAGTCATTGCTAGCCCTGAAGAGGGCTGCAGAGCTGAAACATTGCTATCGGGAACTACAGGGGTTCCTCTAATGGCTTCTCTAGTTCGTTAGATTAAACTTTTAGAGCAACATGTAACACCCAGAGCAGCAAAGCTTCGGTTCTGTTCTAACCACAGCTTACTACTAGTGATCAGCCCACGCACTGCTAATAGCAAGTGGGATAGAAATAATGCGCAGCCTGATTTGACTCAAAGAAGTATATTTTCCTCAAATCCGACAGTGATTTTTCTCCACTGGAGTCACACTGTAAACCATGAGTTGTCATCTGATGAAGCCGCAGAACATACAATAATTACTAACAGATAGATATGGGCTAGGGATATTTCCCTCTTGCTAGGATGAGCAGGCATCTGTCTGGAGAGAAAGGTACTAAGGAGCCACAACTTGCTTGCAGTGAACTTGAGCAAGAATTTTGGGACAAGCTTAGGGTGTCAGGAAACATCCCCTGGGTGACACGAACCAGAGTGAGGACAGAGAATGCTAAAATTCCTTATCTAAAACCAGGACAATGAAAGGAATTTCTTGAGAAATACAACTTAGTAAAGCCAGGATGGAGAGTTATTAGGAGTACCTCCTTATAGTGTAATAGACCCCATCACCTGACAGCTAGCATGCTTTCTCTTGCTCAATAAAAACACCCCGTGGGGGATCCTCAGTAGCCACGAGATTATGCCTGTTCTCAGGCAACGCAGAATTAGCTTTGAGCTGCAGCTGTTGGGATTGGAAGGTACAACATCTGTGGTGTATCCAAAGTTCATCTAGCCAAAGAGAATGTAGTGACTAGGGAGGACCTGGATTAACCTGAGGAAAAATTAACAGGAACAGTTTCCTTCCTTCTTAAAAACTCAACTTTTGTCTGTTGAGAGGCACCGTGACTTGTGTACCACATCAAACTGATACAGCTTCATTTTTTTTTCCCTGGAGACTGGAGTCCACCAGAGGATTTTTTATCAATGTACTATGGATCGTGCAACATGTATATATTGTAAAATTATAGTGATATCCACAGTATTAGTATTGGCAATACGGGACGCAGAAAGCTGTTCCAGGGAACACACCTTTTACATCACAAAATTCTGACCAGAGATTAGGTTTTCTGAAAGGGACCATTTTGTTAAGAAGCCATTTTGGCAAAGAAAATTGACTGGCTCTAATCAAAGCCACAATGCTATTCCAGTGTGAAAAAAAGAGAGAGAGGTGACTACAATTTTATGGGAATATGAGCATAAAACTGTGAAACAAGATTACCCATGAAATGAAGGAACACAAGGCATTTGCTGTTACATACCCACTACTCTACTCACAGAAGGGTGAAATCATACTAGAGAGCACCTATGCCAGGTACCATAAAGGAACAGCATGCTTCATTTCATTTCTCTACTGTACTGATTTCAAGTGTTCAAAATTCTTGAATCATGCTCTCCAAAACAACAAGGTTTAAAAATAGCAAATGCCATAAATGCTTTCTGGATTTTATTTTATAATCAAGATAATTACAACCCTATTCAAGGTTAAGTGCATAAATGTTATTAATCATTCATTACACACAATTGAATTAAGGCCCAGCAGCACTCAGACCAGCCCTGCAGACACTTGCTGGCTGACTACCTACCCCTTTCTTAGCAGAAGCAGCACACCTCAGCTGTCACCAGAGACTCTAGCAAAACATTAGCTTTTGTAACATGACTGGAAAGTCACCAAGTTTGGGTTATTTTCAGTCTATGTGGGAGTAAATTCCAGAAAAAGAGCTGGTTGGGGAATTCTCTAGCAGAAGGATTTTCAGTGAGAAAATGCCCTTTTCACAGATCTGAAGCTTTCTGTGTGGAAATAGAAAGTTTGGAAAAACATATTTTTCACTGGGAGGATAAAAATGATGGCTCATCCGGCTGCTGCCTGCACTGAGAAATGCTTCGCAATTCCACTTCTGGCAAAAAGTGAATTTTGCAGCTGCTTCCTAGGGAGCTGCTGAAGTTGAGCCCCAGTCTGCGCCCTCCTGACATGTGAGGTAAGGGGAAGAGGGTGAAGAGGAAGAATCAGAGCCCTCCATGGGCCTGGAAACTCTCAGCAGTTTTCTGCATAGCATCCACGTAGAGAGCAGCAAAGCACAATGAAAACTCCACTTGAGGTCCCAATAAATTAAATTCTTTCTGAAAATCCATTTCTACAAAAAATTTCACTCTGACATTTTGTCCTGATTCAATACACATCTTGTTTCCCTGGAGGCAAGGCTTTCTGTTTTCCAGACAGCTCTGCCCGCGCACCTCTGCTCGCGGCAGGACACTGCGCCACCCACTCCTCCAGGCCCGTAATGAGGGCACTCAGCTGGAGCGACCTTGCCGGCCGCGGCAGCGCGTGGGGAAGGGCTGTCCCCGAGATCAGGCCTCCAGGGAGATTCTGGGATGCCGCCGAAAGCAATTAGCAAACAGCCTTTAGATTATAGTTGAGGTCTCAGGAAAAGCTCAAAACCTCGGCCAGCAGAGCCAGGAAATGTTTGTTCCAGCCGCAGAATAGAAACATGGTTTTAATGGCACTTAAATAAATTGGCGTGCTACAGCAGTGGAGGCCATGAATATATTCGTCTCTTTACTTAGTCGCAGGAAATTGCAATGATGGATTTACATCATTTTATAACTGCATGTGATGCACAGCCAAAACTGAGGGCTCAGGCACGGAGCTGTATTCTAACAAATTCTCAATATTTGCTCATAACCAAAGTTAGCTAGCATGATAGAAGAAGTGCACAGATAGGATGAAATATTCATTCACTATGCTTCAGTTGAGATTTTGAGGTAGTCTTATTTTCCTTGAATGTATGGGTTTATCATTATCAGCCTGAACACAACTAGCACTCTTCAAGGTTTCTTGTTGAAAAGAAATTGAGCGTGCAAATACTCTTTCATCATAATCACACTGGCTGCGCAGGGTAATTCATAAAAGAGCCAGAAATATATTGAAATTCAATATTGTTTTAGTCCAAATCAATATTAATAATTGTTTGCATTTTTAAAGTGCAATTTACAATTGAAAAATGTACAGAGATCAACCCATAGTTGCTAACACATCAAATTTTCCTATTAAACTTAAAAGCACAATAATTTTACTTAAAAATGTTTCTTATAAAGCAGGAGAAGGCATTGATCTGTGAAAACAGCTATCTATTATTTATATGCACAACATTAGAACTGGTTTTAATTATAAATGAGCTGAAAGGTCAGTAACTATTTTATTTTTAAGGTCTTGATTTTAAATTTGGATAGCTTAATACAAATATTTACACAATGTGAGCTTAGCGGTTTCTTTCAGTGGTGGGATGGCTCACAGTGAAAAGTGCTCACAGAGATTAGGCAAGGTTAATTCCCAAGAACGGGCGTAAAGCAGAACCTCTGAGCACCAAATGTAAATGTTCCCATCTGCTTCACTGGAGAACACCGTGCCTGTGACAGGCTTCTTGAAAGTGTATGAAGCGAAACCATGGAGCACTCATGGATGGCTCAGGAAATGCAAATAGTCAGAATTAAGCTTTGGAGGATTTTGCCAGCACCGGAGTTGGGGGTAGGGGAGCATAATCAGTTTGTAAATGTACAGCCTTGTGGTTTGGTAGGGAATTTTTGTGAAAGATTTAAGAAGCTGTCAGTAGCTAGGTTGGAGTTTGCTTTCTAGATGTGTGGACATCAATATCAAAACAGCTTGATGGAAGCAGGAGTTAAACCTTATCTCTTTATCGTCCTGATCTGAATGGCAGACTTGTCGTCAGCCCACTGTGGGCAGCCTGAAGTCTGCTTGGCTCCGCGTGCGCCTCAGCGCTCCTGGCTAAGCCACCACCAGGCTTCTTCATCATGAAATAATTGCAGGGTGATAAAAGCAGAAATTATTATTAAAATGGTTATTTCCTTAAAAGTCCTAGGAGACCATTGAACCTCGGTTGTTGGCTATTTCTGTGGACAGATTTGCTAAGCATCTTTTATCACAGGTTAAGCATAGTTGATCTAGTTTATCCTGGGGATAACTCCCGCTGTGGGCAAACCAGAGAAGCTCAGCCTCTCTGGAACTATCTGCTGGGAACTTCTGTTTGTAACCACTGGCTGCTGCCACCTAAGTTTAATGAAAGCTTAATGAAACCTTAGATCTGAAAATGCAGGTTTTTAATTTTTTAATCAAACTGAGCACGTAGGACAATATACTCGCACAGCCCCAGGAGCTCCAGACGCAGAGCTGTAGGGCTGCACACTGTGCAGTTTCCCCAAGCAACCCCAGTAAAGCGGGGTATGACTGAGCAAGAAAACCATTTAGTGATGTGCTATCATCAGAAAACTGAAGTCTGAAAGGGATATTACAATGATGCAACCAATGAAATCCAAAGCTAAGCAGTCTGCCAAACACTGTGCAGAACGGAGAAGAATTAGACCTCCCTTAATTGCTATGAAAGCTGCAGTGCTCAGCAGGCTGCAGGTGTGGAACAAGACCTACAGCATATGGCAGCACCCCTAGTCCCTTGACTCGAGCCTTGACTTTTCACAGGTCACCTTTTGCATTACAATAGCATTTCTTTTTAATTCTTCTTCTTTTTTTTTTCTTTTTTTTAATACAAGTTTCTTCAAGCTTCATGGAATTAAGATTATATATGATGCTACTCTAGTAATATTACTAGCAGGAAATACCCCTCAGATACACATTTTATTCCATATGGGCTTTGTGTTTAAAAGACAAAAACTTGAACAAGTCTTCAGGAAAAAATGTGTAAAATATTAGTTTAATTTTATCTATCGCTAACGAATTCATGATTACAGCCTTTATCTGTGGCATAAGAAAACCAGCATCAGCTATCACGTTTGTAAGAAATAGCCTAAATGATCTCATGCAAATCATGTAACTCCTCCCTGTGCAAAAATGCACCCTTATGTGGAATAATAAAATAAAAATAAATGCAATTACTTCTTTCCTTCAGACCAGTGTTGGAGAAACTGAATGAAACACTGAATGAAGACTGTGAGGCGCAGAAATATTACATTAATGGGAACTGTAAGAACAAACCAGCAAGAAAACAAGAATTACTTAGTTGTGTATTACTGGTGTCAGGACAAAGACTGATGCTTTGGTGTGCGCAGAATCTCTCTAAATTAGTCTTACCAAGTCTTAGTCAGGCCAGCGATCTCTGCACCTATTTAGTCTCAGCCTTCCTTTACTTTTTGACATTACCACAAGATCTACAGTTAAAACCTAATTCTTCTGGTATCTCTAACAGAACCATTAAATGTTAATGGCATCAGAAAACTAACATCCATTTCTCTGAGCATCAGTCAGGTTCTTTGGATGCAAATCCCTCCATTTCAGTAAAGAAAGCAGATATTGCTGCCTGCAGTAACAGCCCACAGCCCCCAGGCAGAACTCTTGGTCGGTGTCAACCCAGAGGAGACACAGCATGCAGATGCCAAGGCTGGCCCCGGCACTACAGTAACCCTGCCTGATACAGGGCAAACATACCACACAGGCAAAGAACCCCATTTTATATTATCTTTGCTGTTTATTTAGCTGAACCTCATTCACCAGCCCTAACACACTCGTAAGGATCTCAATCGCACAGCCAAAGCATTGGTGCTGTGGAGGGAAATACCAGAAGACATTTTTTTCCTTGGTGTCACAAATACTTTTGACAAATAGTTCCACTGTCTAGAGCAGGCATCATTATGCCTTTCTATATTATAGCAAAAAGAGGGGGGAAGGGACAGGAGTTTTGAGGCTCTGTCTACCTTCCCCTCACTGAATGCAGATGGAGTTACAAACCACGTCTGATGTGAAATGCACCCAGTCGATAAAGTATATCCATTCCTATGGAGTATCAATGTAACAACGGGAACTTTCCCAGTGACATTTAATGATCTCCGATATTTACAGCACCAAAGTATGCCTAGCAGCTAGTTGCCTTATCTGTTCTTATTACAAATCTGACAAAAGGTGCTTAAAAATAATTGAATAACAGCAAACCAAATAGTAATATTCTCTCACTCTACTACCATCACAGAACCGATTTTAAAGAGAGTTCATGCCTACTCAGGATTCTCATTACAGCTCGCTATTGAAAATCCTCTTCTGTTTAAAAGGCTGAGTAGTTGCTCTAAAATCCACGTGTTTCCTCTGACTCTGAAATTTGGAGTGCCTGAATTTGTGGAGCACAGTAGCATACAGATAGGGAAGCACTGTGGATCCCATGTTGGTGTCCCAGCTGCTTGTACAGTGACCATCATGCTGGTCTCTGCTCCCCTGCGTAAATGGGGACCTGTGGTCCTTTGCCAGACAGCCTTGTGCTGAACCGACACAAGGTGAGAGCTGCACCTGTGCCAAGGTGCTCAGTAGCTCCTCATCACACATTACGGCCCAGGATGGTTTGGGCGCCTCTCCCTTTCTACCCAGGAGCTTGTGCTTCCAGGAGCCCTTCCTGGCATGGCAGGAGACAAGGTGGTGGGAACACAGCAGCAGCCCCCCCAAGTGCAGATGCATTTGTGTGCTGTCCCCCTGCAGTGCCTTGCTGCCCTCTACACCCCTGCACTGCCACTCAGCCAGGAGAGGCTGGGGGCTCCTGGGGCAGTTTGATGAACCACATCACTGGAAGAGTCCAACTTATAAATCTCTTGCTCATACTTTGTTGTTTGTTTTTTTTTTGGGGGTACTGCTGGGAGAAGGGTCCATGGGGCCACAGAGCTGGGGATGGACATGTCTCATGCATCTCTCCGGCTCCGTAGCAGGTGGTTGGGAGGAGGGGGATGCAATCACACCCCATGAGGAACCAGCAGCTCACACCTCCCCAGACACCTGTGTGCATGTCTCCTTTGGCTGGGAAGACTAAAAAGGGCACCAGGTTCTGAGACCTTCCTGGTTTTGAAAATACTTATCCCTCTTCTGTGGTCCAAGGGTCTTCCCAGTTTCCATGTGAATGACAATCTGGAAAGAGCTGATGGGATCTACATGTTGCCAGAAGGGGAAGAAAGGGAATTAAAAGAAAAAAAGAGGATGCACCTCTTTTCTCACACAGTCCTCCAGTTACTGTATGCAGCACATAATGAAACAGCCACATTTCTGAGCACAGACCATGTCTGTCTCCTCGCTCTCTCTGTTAGCATCTACACACTCCCATCTCTCAGAGCACGGCTGTGCTAAAGCTGCGGGTGGTATTGAACACCTTGCCCAGAGCTGACCTTGGCAAAATGCAAAACTTGCAGAAGCCAAGCAGTGCAAGGCTAGGGAAAACGCTCACCACCCTACATAAATGCTCCTATGCAATACTGATAAACATACCTTCATGCTGCCTTTGAGCAGGCACTATCTACCCCAGACACTTGGCTTGCATCCCCCAAGAACCTGCTAAACACATCCGAGCTCTTGACTCTTTGCAAATCCTTATTACACACCGGCTTTCACTTGTATTTTACCTCACCTGTCATTACACCACAACAATTCACTCCTCTTTAAGCGACGACTAAGCCCCCAGATATTTTAATTCCCTAATATATGCCTAGGAGATCTCTCAGCTGGCAGCAGGGCTTTTTTTTTTCCCTTTAGGCACACATGGCATGGAAGCTGGGGGGGTTCAATCCCTGTTTCAGACCTCTCAGCCCATGCAGATTGTCTCATGTAACAGTTATGTCTGTGTACACCCACGCCAAATAATCCTCCAGCAGTCAGAGCAGCTTCCCTTTATACACTGCCATAACATGACAATTGAATTCCAAACAAAAATTCTATTCCGTTTCATTTAGAAATTTGCACTTCAAAATAAAATGCAAATATTTATTTCAGTTTGCTTTACTATGTATCCTAGGAGAAAATTTTCAGCTGGAAAGAAAATGTAACAAGCATTTTAGAGAAGGAAAAAACATTGTTTTCCAAATAAACCTACTTACAGAGCATCTCCTTTCAATTAGCTGCTGCATTTCAAATCAAGAACAACAGGAAATAACTTATCTCTGATATACTGACATAGTCCAAGTGAAAAAGTACCTTGACTCAACAGATGGTGATCTCTCATTAGGGAGAAAGCATTTGTAAAATTTCAATAAGAAACAAATTAGTCATCGTGGCTAGGAGGATTAAGAGAGCTAGTATTAGGTGAAAACAATCAGATGTACACAGTTACGAAAATTGCTTGAGTCAATAAAGGAACCCACTCAACTGCCACAGCAAAATGTTCCGTTTCAAGGTTATGAGGGCTATTTTCGTCTTCCTGAAGTAACCATAGTAGCATCACAATGAAATAGACACAGTGTGAGCTAAGAGGTAGTTTTCTTTCTGCTTTTGCAGAATTTTTATTGCCTGTTGTTTCCTCAAGTGCAGAATTAAAACCACCCTCACATGTGACAAAGGTTTTTAATTCCTAGCTTACAGGGACCATTTGACAGTTTTCCTCAGGTTTTCTTTTGCTTGGTTATGACTCCCAGACAAAGACTCTCCATATAGTTTTAGGAAAAGAAAATAGCATTTGTGAATCACGAACCTCCCCACTACGTTACATGAACCACATTGCACATGGCACAGAGTTAAGCTATAATGTTGGAGGACAGGGCCCCACACATATACATGAAACCACTCATAATCCTTGTTGTAAAAACTATTTAAAATCTCATGATGTAGAGCCGTTTGGCACGTGAATAGAACTTTTACCCAATGGTTAGGAACATAATCTTTATGTGTCCATATATACACATATAAAAAAGCTCAAAAACTCTTTAAACTCTGTCCTCTTTCCAACCTTAACACATTTAAAACTGAACAGAAAAAATAATTTATAAAAGCAAACTCCAATGTACATTTGCTTCATACAGACATAAAGGAGAGAATCTGGCTAGGCAGTCACTTGTTTGGTGACCTACCTCTGGAAGTACAGCTCACTCCAGTTGCTCCAGATCTTCTGGGAGAAGGTGTTTTTATTCAGAGTAGCCAGGAACCCTATACAAGAGACAAATGAAACACCTTCAGGACAACTGAAGAAGGGTATTTCAGGGAGGTACAACCATCACTGTCATATAATTGTGCAATCATCTGAAAAAAACTTTGAAAAATGTAATAGTTGCTTTAAATAGAAGTGGCAAGTAGTGGGAGAGGGAAGCATTCTGACTGAGCTCTACCTAGAACCAAGTGGGTATCTGAAAGACTGGGCACCTTTCCTCTGTCCACCTTTCAGAACAGAGTTCATTGCATTCGGTGGAGTTTTCTGTAATGAAGCACTTTGGGAGGGACAACAGCCCTACAAACCTTGCTGGCAGGGCTGGGGGCCTGGCTGCGGGGATCTGCAGCATCGTGTCCTTTCCATACCAGCGCAGAAGAAAGCCAGACAAATTCGTTATTTACACTCACTATTTGCACTGCCAGCGTACAATTCCTGTGAGATGTTAATTTGAAACAAAGTAAAGAAGAGTTTTTTCATTTCCAATTCAAACTGCTTTGGAGATTATATTTTAGCTTAGGAATAGCATTATAACCCCTCAAGGACCTCGGAGAGGTGTGTGTATTAGCTTGCTACAGACCTACTGCAGTACTGAAGGGATTAGTAACACATGACTCCTGCTACGATTTGCACCCAGAAAGATAGGAATGAAATCTTCTCGACTTTGAAAGGATTATTTTGGTTGTTTACTGAGTGCTGTCCCTTTTGGTCTTTGGTCTTCAATTGTACGTGTGATGGAGATGAGAGGAGCAGCTTTGCCAGGGGGTTCCGAATGGGAAAAAGGGGTCGTGCGCTATTGCTCTGACTTCAGCCACATAAAACAATTTCATAGCTTTTTGCAGTTATGAAAAATTCAGGTTTTAGCATGTTATGTGGGCTAGCATACCTTCTAGTGGTGCACACATCGAAAGGACAAAACTGGCAGACACAACAGAATAGAACTGGACCCACTGATACCTGACAAAGCAATTTTCTACCCAAAGAAGAGAAATCCTGCTGAACCCAATTTTTCCCTCTTTTCGCAGAATACGGGTTCATGTGTATGTGAGCAAAACAGGACCCTGCAATTTTCAGGATTCTCTTCATATCAAGAAATCCCCATTTTGCATAATTGGAGGAGATGCTGAAAGCCGAGACGCGTAATGACATCAGAGACTGGGGAATAGAGCTGTTAAAAGGCAGTAAGTTCTGCCTGATTTCCTACAACACTGATGGTGTGTGCAGGGTGGGTATAACTTAGGTGGGCAGCTCAGTGTGTGCTTTCAGGAGGGCTGGGACACAGGAGACACTAATGAAGCTGTGGAGAAGAAGAGGTGCCAGCTCATCGGGCAGGTCAGTAGGTCTGATCCACCCGAGTGCCAATTCCTGCCTCTGCAAGTGGTTCTTAGGAAAACTGAAAGCTTAAAGTAATGCTGCATGAAATCACACGAGGCGAGTTATGCTTTCTCTTCTTTAAATTCAAACTGCTAAATTGGTCTGTGCATCTGGCACCACTGGCCAGCTGCTCAGACTGTGCCAAGCAGAGCTACATGGGTGAGGGCTCACCATCAGGCTTTGGAGAGAGGCTGGTATGGCACAGAGGTGGGAAGGCTGAGGCACTTCTCTCTGCTAAAGTACTTCAGTTCTGATTCCCAAGAACTCGCCAGGGCCATTTTAAAGAAATTAAACTTAAAATTTCTTATTTCATCCTTCTTCAAAATATTTGCTTTTTGTTATTACACAAAGAAGAACATAATTACATACAAAGTTGAAGCACACCAAGCAAAACTAAAATGTTTTGATTTGAAATATCAGCCGGGAACAATTTTGTCTTTTCCCAGTCTCGGGGCAAATCGAAGTGTTTGTTCTGTTGGTACATCAGCACCAACAGTGACAGAAAATCCAGCACCAAAAGATGAATGTTTGGTGAATGGAAGCAGTCACAGAATTAATAGTTCCTTATTTTTTTCTGTGCTGAAAAAGTTAGAGGATTTGGGGCATAATACTTGGGATTCATTTGCATTTCCCATTTCCAAGAAGAAGTGCTGACAGCTACAGAATAATATGACTTTTAATATCTACGCCTCAAGTACCATGCCTGCATTTGTAAAACTGCTATAAAAAGTTAGTTTTACCTATATGAATATGAATAATGTTTCTATATCCTTTTATTATTATTATTTTTATTTTTGTTCTGCAAATGTCATGACAAGCCTGATCTTGGAGTCAGCAGTAAAGCAGAGAGTGGATGCTTGAGTGACAGGGAAACTTAGTGCCCAGTGCTTGAAGGCCTTTTGTCTCTGTAAGTGCTTTGCATAAGGAAATGCATCCTTGGCTCAGCTTCAGATCCGAGAAGCAGCAGTTGTTCACACAGCTGATAGGAACACAGCTAATGCATCTAGAAATGATCATTTCTCTAGTAATAGCAAATCTTTTTCTAATATTCTTGTAGTAATAGTATTTTGATATTTTCCATTCATCTAATTGCCCCCTGTCACTATCCCAGCCTATAACTACATTACACAATCTAACTAAAATTAGCTTAATAACACATGAAGTGAGTGCTCCATTACGGCCCCCTTTCAGAACACACAAAACAGAGTACAGCAGAAGACAAAAACCCATCACAGCTGCCAACAGCTCTCAGTTAAACCTCCTCAGATCAGCTGGAGGAATGCTGAAATTTAACATCTAGTTTTTATTTCTATTTGGTAAAGATTGTTTTATAAAAATATTTCTGCCTTTATAAACATCTCTCTCTCTCCTTTGAATACACGGCAGGCTTTGACTCTGCTCTAAACCAGCAGCCTGTTATCAGCTAAAGGAACTGGTTGTTGCAGCCTGCACAGCACGAGAAATGATGCTTATTGTGTACGTGTGAACTGGACATTTACATTGATTCATAGGTGATTTGTAATTGTCCAATTTAGCAATCAGTAGATGTTTGCAAACAACTTGGGTAGTTTGTTGACTTGCTGATGTCTATGGCAATGTAAACTTGTGGTTGGCATTAGTTTGCTTTCCTTGATTGACTTGGAGCTGTGTCAGCAGCTCAGAGCAGAGCCCCAGAAGGGAGAGTAGGCAGGTCTCCTGCAGTGGGCAGGAACCTTACAGGGTCTCTGTCCCACCTTGGTCTTTCCCCTGGTGCCACATTGGAAAACAGCCTCTTCTGTTCTTGTCTTTGCTTAATTTCTTCCATCTTCAGGCTAATTCTGCCTGTTCTCACTGAGTAACTGAGGTCTTGAAACACTTTTTAAACATTTTTTAAATGTTAAAATTTAAAACATTTGTAGTGCTGTGAATGGTTCATGCCCTATCATGTTTTCCTAGGACAGCCAGTCTAAGATACAGTATGCAAATAAGAAGGTGACCTCCACTAATGATCAACAGACCTTTTCTTGGGAGCAAGTTATCCATACCTCTTTGCCCTGAAAGGTTTTTGTACTTCTAAGCATCAACTTGTGGCCCCTATTAGGGAAAGATCCTCTTCTAGATGGACCAAAGGCAATCCCCTGCATTTCTACCTAAGGAAGTAAATCATGCCCCTAGATTATTACCTTACCAATGTCATTCTTCACACAGACTTGTTGGCAGACAAGGAAGAGAGTGTAACGTCCACAGAACTCATGAATGAACAAACAGCTGTGTGCTATCAGACACAATCCTAAGTGCAGCCTGGCTAACACATCTCATATGAGGAATTAAACAACAGGGACATTGGCAGAAAACTGTTTCTCTGTGCCTTTCGTGGACTGACCATTATCATAATGTCAAATTGCTCATGATAAAAATGTTCACCCATCAGGCTTCCAGAGGGCAACTGCAAAAACAGCAGACTTCCAAAGCACTGCTTTCTGTGTCACTCTTCTCAGAAAATTTAAATTAAAAAGTTCAGCTTAACTTTCATCTATACAAAAATTGCTTTGTCAGAAGGCTGAGGCCCTCCTTTTATGAGCCAGACCTTTCCATGAGGAGCTGCAGGTAACTCCTGTTCAGACGGGCTCGGCAGTAGGCACTATGCAGTAACACAGCTCCGACTAAACAGCTAATGCAAACTCTCTCTCCCATCACATTGGTTTGCAGTGTCTTTCTAACAGGCTTTCAGCACTGCCTGCCTGGGAGCAGAAGGGAATTAGTCCTGCTTCTATGTTTGCAAATAAAAGCTATGATGTCTGAAAATTTTGCTAAAATATTCAACTATTTTCCACAAACAAATTTGTATGAATTTTACCTAAAACTATAAAGCTTTTTTCCTGAAAAGGTTTGCTTTAATGATGCAGCACCTCTTCTCCTACCCAATGCTAATACTTCTTCACCTCACAATTCTTAGGAGTGCTGCGGTGATTAATGAATGTCTTTGAACTGGAAAGTGCTACCTGAGTGCTAATTATTATCTGCATATACACATAGTTCTGCTGCTTTCAAGGGCAGAACATTCACATACCATTGTAATGGGAAGGCTTAGAAAAACACATATTGATACCTAGGAGTTTTATCCACTGCAGAAATGTATAAAGGAAGAATAAATTAAAAGTTAGATGTTTCAATTCATTATGGCACATCTTGGTGAACTGCTCTCCATCTGTTTTGTGAGTTCAGGGCAGCTGAAAATGGAGTTTTGATTGGAAGCTGCTTGCAACCTTATCTTCTTGCACTCCCAGTAATACTAATCAGAATTATAAAAACATCTTATTGCCCATTGCGAGGAGCACAGTTAAAGTATGTGACTACAAATCCAAAGTAGAAATTGAAGGCTATGGATTCGCACAAAATTGTGCCTCCTGGACGACGGGGTTCTGTGCATGCCAGTCCTGAGCTGCCACATGCAGCATGCCTCTGCCTCGTATGCCTGAGGAAGCATTGCCTGAAGAAACTGTTAGCTGATGCTCCACTAAGATTTTTCACGACTTTTTTTTTTCTTTTAATCTAATCCATCTTTTAAATGATGCAGTTTAACTACAAACAATATTTTCAAATGTTTCTTAATGAGGATACTTCATTCATATGTATTAGTCGGTGCCAACTGTTTTCAGAGTTTCTCTGCTCCTGCAGCTCACCGCCCAGCCTGGCAGGGCTTGGGAAGCACACACTCAGCATCTATAAAACAGTAGTTCCCATTCAGCAGGTTTGCTCTCCTAGGACACGTTAATTAAAGTCAACTGATTGAAAAAATAATTACAGGAGAATAGAGATGGGAAAAGTCTAGTCCCATAATTTAAAAATCTCTGAAGTTTGTGTTTTGTTGAGAGGTATTAATTTTGTTGAGGGGAAGGAGGCTCTCTTTCATCTTCCTTTTTGGACTCCCTCTACATTCAGTCCTTGCAAAGATTTGTGAACAGGGAATAACAGTAGTCTTGCTTTGGAGTTATGTAATCACATGTGGTCTTTTCTTCTGTCAATATATGCTTTCATCTAGCCTTCATTACTGCTGCATTGTGAGGTGTCTCTGAGACACTACAGTGTCTAACCTAAAAGACTATGTGATCCTCAGCACAGATGTGCTATAGGATATGGAATAATGTAAACATTGTAACTGTTAAAAATGGCTACTCTAGCATTTCTCGCAGTAATTAAAAACTGGCTAGGGACCTTCTTTCTTGATGCTGCCTTTACTTCAAACAAAAACATTTCAACAAATCAAAAAGGGAAAATGGTTTAGCATTTTAAGCTAATAATAATTGTTTGCGAAACCCACATTTGCTCAAGGGTATAATTCATTCAAAAAACGACCTTAAAACTCAGCATTAAGCAAATACAAAAACCTTGTTATTTGGGAATGGATTTTTTAAGCTGCTCTCTCTCAAATTATGATCATGCATTTCTTGCCAGCTCTCCCCCACCAGCTGCCTGGGCATTCCCAGCAGAGAAAGGCAGCGCTGCCGACTCCAGCTCAGGGCTGGGAGACCCTTCAATTCTCACTCTATCACAGCCTTCCTGTATAATCTCAGGCAAGAAATTTACCTCGTTTCTTTCCTGTGATACTGGGGTAGTAGCATTCTCCTCCCCACGGGCATGCAGACAGCATAAGTAGGTTAGAAAATGGGAAATATTTATATTAGGGAACTAAATATCATTCTTAGAAAGGTCTGACTGTACAGTTTTACAAAATGATGGTCTGATTTTGGTGTTGTACCAGCCTTGCCACAGATGGATGTGGTCCTAAATACGCATTTATTCTAACTACTGGCTATTTAGCATGAACACATTCTGTAGTAAACTCAATGCAGAGTTGTTCATGTTCCCTAATTGCTTGCTTACAGAAACAGTGGTTGGAACTGTAACACAACTGCTCTGAAGGCTAATCCTCCTTCCCTAATCTGGCTCCACTGGGGCTTTAGAGTCAGTACTTGATCCTGGAAACATATATATATATATAAAATGAATGTATGTGCAAAAAAACGCCATCCATCCATAGACATGCACACAACACAGAGACGGAATCACACAAGGACCCATACAGATTCAGCTTTGCTTAACATAATTTTCTTTTGTTTTTACTTTTAAAAGGATGAGAAAGGTTTAAGGGAAAAAATAATAAAAATACTCAGTTAATGTCTGCCATAATTTTTAACAGACAGTAAAGCTGCACTTGCCTATGTATAAAAATAACTTAGTGCTTAGCCTTCATTTAAGGTACAAGCATCCACGAATGTTCCTGGCCTGGAGCTTACCTCTGGCTGCTTTACACATGGAATAAATATAGTTGCCACTAAATAACCTTATCAGTCAGAGTCACAGAAATTACTTCATTGGGACTGCACAAATGGTGTTCTTCTTTGGTGCATTTTAGAAATTTAGAAAACCAATACCCTGTGGAGAATTGAAAACCAGCCATGGAAACTGTGAAAAGCAATCAAGTTGCCTCTAACACCGAATATTCAAGGAATATCAAGAAATCTTTAAAGACTTTTCCTGGAATAATTACTTTGAATCATCATCTTTCATCCTGCAAACTCATGTAACACTGTCTCTTTGTATCCAAGACCTCTTTTGTAAATAAAGACCATTTTCATAAACTTTCTCACCAGCTCACATTTCCGATTAGAAATACAGTAACAGTGAAGTGATGGCCACTCTTGCGATCTGTTGCTGGTTTCCAACCTGGGTCCTTGTGTTAAATAATTTGCTGATAAGAAATCTGGCTATGTTTATCAGGAACAAGTTCCAATGCCTGTGCTCTAATGGACCTTCCTATATGTTACCAAAAAATGCAGGCGCAGCAAACTTGTGTGGAAAAGCATTTCTTTTAATTATTAAAGCCATGTGGCACTGCTAATGGTTTTTCTCTATGGTTCCTGTTCTTTCATTTATTCACTTCTTAGTGTCTTACCAGAATGGACATTGGTTCCAGTGGGACTATTTGTGTGCTTAAAGTGAAATATTTGCCTTAGGACTGTGCTCAGTCAGGGATTTAGAATCACATACACGGTGCCCATCTGGGACTAGTGCTGCTGCTGTTTCCCTGGGATGGCACGTAACTGCAAGTGTAAAAGCCAGCAGTGAGAATTGCAGAACTGAGCCCAGAAATCTGCTCAGAGTTCCCTAGGGAGGAGAGGCAGCAGCTCCAGTGTCCAGTGCTCTTGCAGATAGCCAGCTTGCTCCCTGCGCTCTGCTTGCTAATGCTTTGTGTAAGCCAGTGAAAGGTGGCCCAAGCACTGTGACCAGCATTTCCCTTAGAAATCAATATGCCCACAGAGCTTTTTCAACAGGCTGCGTACTGATGTGTGTGAGGTGCACCACTCTAGTTCAGCTATTTTCCTTAAGGCTGAAGCAGGTTCCTCATTCTTCCCATGTTTGACATGCAACGGGGTGCTCGTGTGGTCTTTTTCGCCATATTATCTCACTTTATGGTTTTCATATCATCAGTGGAAAATAAAAAGTGACACGTGATTCACTCGAAGCAAGAGAACTATTACGAGGGTTTTCTCTTTAAATTACAGCCATGGCATGACCATTTTTCCCAAGTTACACTTTTTTAATTATATTCTACATCGCATTTTCAACATGTTAAAATGGTGACATATAGTTAAAGACAAACTAATGGGGCAGAAACTGACTGGATGACTGCATTTAACTTTACCAAAGAAATACTAGAGAAATCAGTTACTTGGTCTAAACAAGGACTTAAATCAACTAATCTACCTCAAACAAATACATGTTGCATGTGTTAAGTTTTAGGGGTTTGTGTTTTACCTTTTGTAGGCAATATTATGCCAGACTTCCCAGATGAGAGGATGAAACTATGATTGAAGAGCGCCCTGGAGATCGCGTGCAGTTCTTTTCCTGGGTCAAAACTGGATTGATCTGAGAACAATAATTATGAGGCTGACATGTATGTTCTCCTTCATCTTGCTGTTTGGAGCAGCTGGACTCATTGTCTTCATTCACCTGCAGGATCCAGAAGAAATAGTTCATCAGCAGACACCAGGTTAGCCTTCCTATTTCTGCTTGATTCACTAGCTCTTTCATGTTCAACATTTTATACTTATGTCCTTAACACATTTTACATATTTCACAGAGGTTGCCTGAACACAGGTATGTATTTTTTTTAAATAAAAGCTATTCTGAGATTAATTACCACTTTGGTTTTGTTGTTGTTGTTTAAAAAAAAAAAAAGAGTTTGCAAATAAAGCAGTTCCAAGAAACAACTGACTGATTATGCAGGAATTGTTGCCAAGGTATATTGGGTCCAGCTGGATGGAGTTAATTGTCTGCTAAAGTTGAGACCCACTTCTGCTGCCAGTTATACCACTGTAAATCTGGAACTGAGAAATTTTGTCCAAAGTTCAACTCCTACAAATACATGCCTCTGAATCCACCTTCCCCTGTATATAGTATTCAGTGTGTCATAGAGATGCAAAGTAAAAGATGCATAAAACAAGTAACGCAAGAAACTTAAAATATTTGAGGATGTATTTCTTTAATGTGCATAACTTCCATTAAACATCTCATAGTTTCATTCATAAGCATGCCATCTTCTCAGGTTACTAACTTTAAACAGCAAAAAGAACACATTAATGTGAGAGCTGGAAAGCTGGACTGGAACAGTGGTTTCCTTTTAAACAAGGGGCATACAAGAAGTGTGAAAATGCACAAGGCTTCTCTTGATTTACTTACAGTCGCTTTCTCTTTGACTAAGGTTGTAATGAAGGCTGGTTTAGAGCCTAGACAAATGTCAGTGCGGTTACTTCAGCTCATAATAATACCCTTATGCTCAGAGGTTTGGTCATTGTGTTTGCTCATATATGCACTGAAATTCTCCTTTGACTAACTGCATACTTTATAAAAAGTCTATTTAATTGATGTCTTCATTGCACAGTCAATGTGATTGTGTATATTTTAAAGATAAAATATTAGTAACATCTTCGAAGTAGCTAAACCCTAACACAGAGAACTCTTAAATCATTACATTAAGTGCTAATTTCTGTGTCCAGGTTTGTTAATTCCTTATTTCCATGTCACTGAACAATCTATACTTTAATATTTTCATTATTTAGTCCAACTGCACACCGATTTTGAAAGCAGGCACTCAGCTGAAACTGTAGATATAATGAATCATCAGTGTGCCATGGAAAGCAGAGAACTAAGTAGTCACTTCAGTGCTTTTTTAATTTGTTTTTGTGTACTTAGATGCAAAAGAGCTTACAGATTAAAACTGACAGTACTGGCTATGTTCAACCCTGTGCATATTAATTTGGAATCAATACTACAATTAAGTCTGTACAGTAACACAAAATAAAGAAAGAAAAAAAAAAAACAAACAGAAATTATACCTCCTAAATTTACCATACAAGTTCACTGGTGCATCTGTGATTGCACAAAATGCATGTGAGAGAAAAATCACTGAGGCACCTCTACTGTTGAGGCATGCACTGTCCAGGGCCTGCCTTCCCATCTAGTAAATGTGGTTTGGTTTTACACTGAGAACAAACCCACCTTCAAATTGTTATTAGCCACATACTCAATATGCTGTGGTTGTGCCCTAATGTACAGGATTTAGATCCTAAGGAATCAGGCCATCAACAGATCACCTCCAGTAACTGCAGGGGCCCAAACTCCAAAGGATTTAGTGACAGGGAAAGGATTGTTTCCCCTTTTCTCCTTTAAAAGGTTATTACCTTAAAGCTCATGTTAGCCTGCTGGGCTGGAAACCTCTGGTAGAGGCAGGCGATGCTTCAATTGCCCCAGCTGGATTTATGTGTGATGGTGGGTCAAATCCCTTTTTTAAGATGCAGTAGCACTCCTGATCAGACAGTTCCTAGGACTTAAATCATGTTTCTGCACAAAAGCTATTCTGTTCTGAGAACAGGCTTCACTGCTTTTCCTAAAGACTTTTATCCTCTTCCCTTTCTCTCCCATCACCTCCTTTCTGGTTACTTTTAACTTCTTGCAATCTCTGAAGTTTCCCTTCCCTTGGTCACCTAATTCTCCTCCCCCAACACTTCCAACATCCTTGTGTCTGAGCATACAGCAAGACAGAAAGCATGAGAGCCAAGCGGAACTGGTAATTCCTGAGCTTGGGGTACGTCCTCTTCCTCAGCAGGGTCACTAGCTTGGGTTTCTTCCCTCTGCCCAGCCACCAGCTTGCATTAAAGGTGGGAAAAGTTTCTGTCTTTGAGACTCCTGTCCATCTCAGAGTCATCTGAAATTGCCAGTGGACTGGGAGTGAGGGGAAAGATATGTGGACAGCAAATACAGGCAGGAGTTTAATGCATCATTAAATGTGTAACTTTGCATTGAAAAAATTAATCTTTGCTCCTGAAAGAGAAGGTATTTCTAGTGGTACCTCAAAAACAGTGCAATCTCTGTTTTTTCATTGCTGGTCCCTCATCTTTACCTGTATTACCTCTGTCCTCTCAGTCACAAACCTCTTGAACAGACTGCTGATAGTAATATACTGTGAGGTGATATTTGAGAAGGATCTAACTGTTGAATGGGACAGCCAAGCACATTTAAATAAAAGCAACTTTGAAGCAAGGCCTTCCCCTTATCCCTCCCTGCTGCATTCCCATGAGGGAAACTCACCCCGTGATGTGTTCTGCTGCTGGCGGTAGGGTTCTGCATAGCTAAAAAATGAACATCCCAACAATGCTGTTACTGCCAAAGGTGTGTAATCAATTGCTTGATTCTCACATTCAATTACAATTTATGTTAATAGGAAGCAGACTGTACCCTGGAGTAAAAGGTGCTCAATACAATTACTCTTATTTCTGTTTGGCTGATTTTCATGTGTGTTAAGTGCTTTCAGCTCCCAGTGGACTCAGAAACTCCTCACCTCCACTGCTTCTGAAAATGATGCCAGTTATCACTAAAAGATATTAGGCAGCTTAAAGGGCACAGGAAAAAATAGCCATTCATTTCATTAAAAAGAGAGTAGACATATTTTATCGCTAGACAGCCTCCTGTGAAAATCTGTCAGTCACAAGAGACATTTTTGGTGTGCCGAAAAGGATGCTTCCCTTCCGCTTTTCAGTGCTTCTCCTCAGAGGGGTCTGTTTCTAATGGAGACTGGATATTGCTATAATTTGCTTGTCTGATTGCTCCCTCAATAGAATTGAACAAATGCATGTGTCATTAAGCTACTTAGGACAACAGATTCTGCATGGCAGAGTTTTATTGGATTAGCCTTTGGTTTTGCATTGCCCATGTAGTTTCTACGTAGCAAAGTGCATTTGCAGGCGCTGGAATCTCATCAGGAAAGCTGTAGAAAAGTCAATAATGCTTATTTTCCACTGAAAAGCACCATAGGAGAGTTTTGCGTTGTTCAAAAGGGCATTTTTCACTGTTACTACATTCAGTCATCTTTAATTTAAGATGGTACAACTTATGAAACAAGATTAATAAAAATACTTTGGTACTTTAGTTTTATCTGTCTGTTCTGGAAATTGCCCTTGATTGTTTTAGTCCAAGCAAGCATGATGGTGAGACCTTGATGTACTACTTAAACCAGTATAAGATCCACAGTCATAAAACTTTAAGTAATGCTTACATTACTTTCACTGAGCAAAGTACTCCTGACAGTAGCTGTTTGTGTTGATTTGTTACTATTCATTTATTCTTTCCCTGTGCTTCACATTGCTACCTAATTGTGATGCTGTACTGAGAAAGCAATATCAAAGTAATTTTCCACAACATTAGTTACAATTTTCTTCTGATCTTTCGAGTGAAACAATCCCATCCTGTTGGCTTCTGTGAACATATAAACCTTGATTACATTTATCTGTTGGAAACCACTGCTTACAAAGTATATGTGCCCTGGATAGTGGGTGTAGAGCCTTTCTTGCTGATTGACAAGCATTCTGTCTGTACAGTTTTATTTATATAATGCACATCACTCTGAGCAGATATATTTATGACAGACAGCCATTTAGGGTGGGCAAAACAGATTTCCCAAGCCAATACATTAAATGCAGCAGATATTCCTGGGGTCATTAAAGAGACAATAACTTCACTTACAACAGACATTTTCTGGGCTTCTATGGAGGGTGCTATTACCATGGAGAATGCAGGATAAAGCAGGGGAGTGGGTTAAGAAGCAGTACGAATAAGAGACAGTCATACATTGTACAGAAATGCAATGCTCTCCTAACAATTCTCCCTGTATATTTATATAAAACTTTGTTCTTAACAGAGATTGTAAAAAAAATTGTTTGGGGTAAGTTGAGTACTTGGTACACAAGCAAACTTTAATACATACATCCCCTTTCTGATGCTAGTAATCCCTGCATAGATGTATCTCCTATTTGTGGTAGGATATTAAAGATACCAAAACTTTACAGTAACTAAAGTCACTTTAAAGTAACTAAAGGTGCAGCCACTCTACTGCTGTGTTTGTCCTGGAACCGCTTCCAGCCTGGGGCTTGTCCAGGCCCTGTGGTTAGCAAGAGCCTTCTTTGGCATAGTGGCCTGCTCCTTCTCTCTTGGGATTTACAGTGGAAGAGTTGACAGGACTAACGAGCACCTTCATAGCCTTGGTCAAGGTCAGTGCAGTGTATGAGATCACCAACACCATGGAAAACTTGGATTTGTGAGAGCTGCATTTGGGCGGTATGAGAGAGAGTAACTTGGACAAACAGTGTCAGTAAGCGAGAGAAGAGCCCAGAGGATGCTCAGCCCACCCGAACAGCTCCATGGTGGGTTTCAAAAAACACCTGCAGAAACTTCTGAGCTGCAGAAGCGCTACTCCATGGGCTGGAAACAGGACTGTGGTCAGGAATACCAAGTGGCCACATATAGTCATGAATACCAGAACCACTGCTTCCCATTTGCACCAGGGATACCGTACCTATTGCTGTACTTAAGACCATGTAGTCTTAAGGGATATTCTAAAGATAAATATTTTAAAGAAGGGATATTCTAAAATGATATATATTTTTCTAATAAAAAATGTAGCCAAATTAAAAAAAAAAAACAGGAGGAGCATTAATATTTCTGTACACCTATACTCATGTAGCAAATTACTGTCTATATGGTGAATAAGTCTATGGGGAACAATTATTGTGCTTTTTGTTGTTTTAGCCATATGGTTACTGAATTCAAAAACCTCTAAGTTTTCCATTAAAACTTTTAAGGTAAATAAATGTGGACCCACAGTCTTGTGGAAGCTGGTAAAAGGTGGAAAATACATCTCAAAGGATGCATGTTGTAAAAGCTCCAATAGGGTGGAAACCGAGAGTAGAATGGAAATAGCTTTACACTCTGACAGTATCAGCATTTGAAAGTCAAGTAGGAATATAACCAGGCCTGAAACTCATCTGACTGAGATTCTGCAGCAATTGCTCTCTTTCCCTCCTTCATGTACCAATTCCTAACATAATGCTGTTGTCTTCTCTACTTTCTGCTTTACTAAGGGTGTGTTGGGATGGAGGGGGAGAAAGGAGAGATGACAGCCAGAAGGGCTGGCACACAAATGCTGTAGCAAACCTGACGGCACAGGGGAGCCACAGTGCACAAGTCTTACTGTATCTCGTGGTAGCCTTAGAGCAAATATCAATATTATAGGTGTAATGAAATTTTCTCTTTCTTAATTACTTATTCAGAGCACACACACCTTGCTACTAACAAATTACAGGCCTATGCACATCTCCATGTTAGCGGTACATTTCCATAATACTTTCCTAGTGCACAATGTAATGCTTGTTTGTTGTACTGGAAACTTTTCTATAAACACAACTGAAAATGAACTGGTGTCGATACATAATTTCAGAAGTAATTTTCCTTCAATTTACAACTTACTTCTCTTTATAAACTGGGAGCCATTTACTCTGCTTCTCGACTAACAGCACTGGCAGAAATCAAGAAGAAAAGAATCTGGTACAGGAGGCAAGTGAACTCTGCAATGCACTTTTCAAGCAGAAGCACCGCTCTGCTACTTGTGTAAGGCTAGTTTCCACCGACTCAAGAGCAGATGAACCTCTGCAGTCCCATCCTCTGAGCCTTCCTTAGCTCATCTCCCCCTGACAAAGAATTTGCCTGTGAGCAGACCAGTTCCCAATGGTCTGCAGTCATCAGGAGTAAAAGAAAAAGATCCATCTCCATGTCTGCAGAGGCAAGGCACTTAAGAGGGAAATGTGGTCTTATGAAACTGATACTGCCTTTTCTGTTGCTTGAAATGGTTGTGTTTTAGACTGACTGTGAATCTCGTTATTTAGAAAATTGGGAAGAAATGCTGGCAATGGCTTCATCAATCTACTACTATAGGGGAATCAAATGCTGTCCCGATGGTTACAAAGGATACCTTGTACCATGCTGCCAGTGGAGTACTGTTCAAGAGAAATGGAGTTTATTGCTGAAAACAATCACGTATTGCCTGTTTTACCACATGTAATGTACAGAGATCATCTCCTACACCACTTTTCCTTGCTTTCATAACTATGCCATCTCCTTGGCAGTCTTATGAAAAACAGAGCATTTGTTTGTGACTTGGTATTGAGCACATTGCTTTTTTTTTTTTTAACAGTTTATGTTAACACAACTTAACAGCTGAAAACTCACTGCATTGCTATCCAGAAGTCCATTAAAGCAAATACAGCTCTTCAGCTGTAATGTCACAGGTCAGCATTTGCAGGACCAGGATTTCCTGTCAGCCATCAGCCAGTGCTTCACCAGAGGCTGAGCACTTGTGTTCCTGTGCAAACCTTCTGCTGCTCATTCCTGTCCTGCCCTACTGCTCAGACACTGGGCTTTATTCTGTTAAATCAGTCAAGTCACCTGCTAAATGCCTCCATTCCCTGTTATAAAGGGGGTCTCTGCAGGGGACTCAATGTACCTTAAGGGCTGCAGGATCCTACAACAAAAATGCAAGACCAAAGCTATCAACTGTGAGATTATCCCCCAAACCAGTGCAAGACTGGCAGCAGTTATAATCCCACTGCAGTGGTGCACACACATCAGATGCCTGAACTCAGATCCACTGCCCATTTATTTGATGGCATAAAGTCCCTGTCACCTAATCCCAAATGTATTTATCAGCATAAAACCAGAGTGATGCAGTGCTAAATCAGACTCATAACATAGTGCTGTTTCCACTTCCACAAATTTCCCTATCCTCTCTTTTTCTGCAAGCATTTATTCTCAGATACTGACTGGTTAAAAAAAGGTTTGATATTTCTTTTAAAGCCTACTTTTAAAAACTGTCAGAGGTTGACACTTCTTTGTTGTGTCTGGCAAAATAAAAAGTGACCTGCCATCTCAGAGCTGCAATCGTTTATGGTGCTTGGCAACATATCACAGGCAAAACTCTGCAGCACTGGGATATGTCAGAGGACTCTAAGAATGGCAGCTTTATGAAAGTACATTCCTGGGGAGCAAGGCTGTACGCTTCTGCGATTCCCCTAGAAATTTGCAGGGCCATTACAGAAATGTGCAAAAGTTGATCAACAGACCTTCATGTCACCTCAAAACATTTATTCGGATATGAGACTATATGAGATTTTTCGTGGAAAATGTATCAGTGCTAGAAAACTTCCTTCCATATGTCAGCTATCAGTCAGTTTGCTTGATTTTCAAAACCTGATACCACTTTGAGGAGATTAGGTAAATTTAAAATACTTTCTGGATTTTCTAAATTTTATGCCATTTTAAAAATGTTTTATAATGGATGTTTCCATTTCTCAAAGTCATTAATGTTCCTCTAAAAGCTTAAACAAAACCTCCTCTCTCCAGCAATATCATCCTTTTTCATTTAGTAAACATTAATTTTCCTTTCACAATTCTAGTGGAGCTTGAAATTAAAGGTGGCTTTTTCCTCTATTATGGCTTTCTTTGCGTATCAGCATCAAAACTGTCAGTTACCTATTACTTTAGCACCAGTCAAGTGAGCATAAAAAGCCAAATAATTGATCTTGTATAGGTCCTACACAAGAACAACTTCTTGTAGACATCATTATCATGTTCTCTGAATTAATAATCTACTTACTTTTGAAAGGAAGTGATTGGTTTTGGATCTGTCACCACTTGACATATGAAGGGTGATTAAATGATTGTATCTAATTCTGTATAGGCCCTATCATACGTGATGCTAGCTCATAGCATCAATGCAGAAAAGCACTTCAGTATCAACCAAGTGGCTCGACTGTTCAGTGTCCTCAGATGTCTGAAGTGCTTTGCTGTCCGAGAGTGAGATATTCTGCATCTTGTAGAATTAAGTCCCATCTTTGCCCCTTTTCGCTCTTAGCCACTTCAGAAGACCTGTGTGATGATTAAGTGGAAAAACGCTCCAGCCAGGCCCTTACTCTGTTGCCACTTCCACACATTAAGGCAATTCAGACATGCTCTTTTCCTCTTTTTTCAGATTCACTATCCAATGGCTGTTCATACCTACAGAAAACTGAGACCTTTGGGGCTTCTGTTCCTGCTTTTTAGTTGAAAACCACACATTTTATCATAAAACTCTTTGTAGGGACTGGATATCTGATATTTTGCTCTTTGTAGCACATTAGCCAAGAGATCGGTGTTTACAGACTTTGGGTATTCCTAAACTATGAAAGCAAAAGATTCTGTCCTACCGGGTGTGCCTGCGCGTACACAATGAGCGGTGCACAGGCTGGAGGGACATCAATGGACATCAGGTTCCTTAAGGGAGCAGTGGGAACTGAACAGCCTCATGAGGAGAAAAAAAACAACAGGTTGTGAATGAAATCACTCTAATGTCCTGCTCCTTTTACCTTCTAATTCTTTACCTTTCTCTTTCCACTTAGCATCATGATATGCCAATATAAAGCCTAGTGCTAGGCTTTATATAATGATGGCACAAATATTGCTGGGGACAAAGGTATATTTAGCTTTAGAATTATTTTAGGATTAAATTCACAGGAATCTTTGGATGCCTTGTACCTGTTGTAGTCAGTAGCTGACTTGCAGTCTCACTTACACGGAAGCAGAGCAGACACACATACTTATTCTTGTGGCCAGGAGAAGAGACCCTACAAACCTAAGCAGAGGAAACTGGCAGCTTGCAAAGTGGCTGGTGAGGGAGTGGAAGAGGCTCCTTTATTCAAGCTGCAGGTAGTGCACAAGGGACGAGATCATACATACTGTTTTCCATCTTTTTTTTTTTCTTGACTTGTTTGACTCAACTTTATTTGTTAATAAAGTTCTGCAGAGCTTAATGCCCATAAGTCAAACCACAGGAGAAATTATAGACAGCAATCACCGTCGCTCTGTGCGAACTGAATGCAACTTTAATTGGGTCCTACTAATTGTGCATGCAGCTGCTAGGAAAAACATGATGATGCTTATCTCATACAAGAAAACAAATTCATCTCACTACTCAGCTGTAAACAAATGAAAAGGTGTATATTCAAATAGTCACAAAAGTAAATGTATATAATTGCAGGTAGATACCACTACTTTTGTACAGTGCTTATCAGAGCAAAGCAATTCTGTGCCTATTTTGACTTTCATTTTGTTTGCTGTAATTGTTTTAAACTTACCCTGGATACTCTGCTCAGTAAGTACTTGAGCAGGGATGGGATTCACATGCCCTGAACAAACATGGGTACCTCAGCCACTAAGTTCACTTAACATGGGCACAGACAAATACTATGAACAGCTAAGATTAATATTCGAAACCAATCAACAGATTTTTTTATAAGCTGCTAAATTGAAACCTGCCCCTCCATTCATTTAGCTCAGGAGATGTTATTGCCTTCGAAACAGAAGGCATCCTTAAGTCACCACCTAATTAAAATTCCAATTATTCTGCATCTATGAGCTGCTCATTCTCAAGCTATTGTAGGGAATTAAGTTCCTTGAGAATGTACAAAGTCAGGAATTGTTTAACACATATATATTGATGATGTGATCAGTGCTGCACGTTAAACCAGCCATGGCACTACCTGCTTCATTGACCTATTTCACCAATATCTGCACTTTAGTAAATACCTCAGAATGTTTCTTGGGATGATTTATATTTTGTAGGAGGAAAATAAAATGAACAGACCTTAGCAAGCCATTATAACAGCCTTCTACTGTTAGCAAAGAAGAGCACATAAATGGGAGGGAAACAAAAAATAAAATGTGCACAGAACACACTGGTAGGGAAGGGGGTCTGAGAAAGAAAAGCTGAGATAACTGCCTTTACTGTTCTTTACATTTGCAATTATTTAATGAAGAGAACTTTATGAGTTTGTTTTTTTGTAGAAAAACATCCAGAGAAATGAGTTCTGCTTGATTAACACCTCAAAAAAGGAAAATAAAAATATTATTAAAACCAAAATGTTTAATTAAATTAGAACATAGCAGAAAATTTACTGCAGTTTTAGAATTAATGTTAATATACAATGGCTTCAGAATCAGTGTGTCTGAAGTTCCCAGGGGTACTAAAATGGAGACAGAGAAAGTGGTAAGGAAAAAGAATATTTGCTACAGTAAATTTACAGTAGCTAACAAACTTATTTCTTAAAGTTTTAAAAGCACTAAATATTCCTCATGTACAATAATGATCTTATTATATTATAGCTCCATATACAAATCTGTAAGAACCAACACCTTCCTACTGTCTACGCATTTGCCAACCATATTTTTCCCCTTGATTGTTTCCAGAGATCAAATTATATAGTCAGTATATTCTGATTGTTCTCTGCCTTTTCCTCTAAAGGCACTGGCTTCATTTCTTAATTGAGACCCAGTGGAGATAAGTTCACCACAACATAATTTAATGAACTATGGAAGAGCTACCTTTAACTGCATGAAATATCAAGCTGCATGACAGAGAAGGAATATCTCCTAGGTGATGTTTTAGTAGACAATAATTAACTAAGACGTCTTCTAAAATAATACCACCCACATACACGCAGCCTTTTCCCCCCCAGAAACTGGACAACACATAAAGCAAGCTAATAAGCCAAGGGCAGTTCCTGAAAGGAGCTCAGTGGCACAATTGCCTTCCTCCATGAAATCACAGATTAGAAATCAGAGACCTGCAGCACTGAAGAGTTAATTTTACTCTTTTTCCCCTTCAACTTCAAAGGCTGAATTGAACTTGATTTACCCTTCACATTAGTCTTGGCTGTGCCATCACCACCGTCTGTTCCAAGCGTGCAGAAGATTCTCCTTTTTGCTCCGAAGGATTCTGAGCAAATCAGCAGAGGTGCTCTCACCACACAAAGCTGCCATCTCAGCACCTCCGAGCCAAAGCCTGGCCTGTTTACTTCAGGGATTTGAAGAGAAACTGCTGCAGCACTGGCTTCGCTGTATATTTTTGCTTATTTACTTAAATTTGAGGGGGGGGATACAACCCTGACTTTTAAATGTCTCACACAATACAGCCTCGAACAAGACTGAGCAGGCTGCAGTCTCCCTCTCAGGGACATGGCAGACTGCACACTGCCATCCTTCACCTCTCCTCATCCAAAATGGCTGCTTCCAGCCCTGTAGCTGCCTTACACAGTGGAGGCATCCTACTGTCTCTTGGTCTTTGTATATTTTTGTTGCAATTTAATGTTAATTAGATTTCTAATTCCTCAAATTAGGGAGTGTGAGTCAAACTCTGGCTCCTGCTGAGTTCAGAGGGGTGCATGTCTTTATATGCATTTTTAGCATTCAGACCGCTTTGATCGCAGCCCTTCATGCCACCACAAACAGATAGTAATGATTATAATGAAAGATGTTTCACAAAGAACTGCTGATGCAGCATTTCAAGAATTCTGAATACGTTAATCTTCTTGGTATCCAGAGTTTCTGTCCTTTTACCACTGACTTCGTAAAAACATCCAAGTGAAGGGCAGATAGTTAATATTCCAAGAGAAACCTTATTTACTATGAGAACCTCTCTAATTGCTACGACAAACCATTTTCTCACAGTTATTTAGAGCAATTGGAAGCAAGCATGGTGACACTGGTCTTGATAGTAGCAAAATATTTAACATCTGTCTCAGTGGAGAAGGTGCTCAGAGTTAGAGGCTTACCTTGGGAAAATGAAATCCGAAGCACACATTACATCAGTTGCATATAACGATCACATTTTCTTAGCCTAGTAGCATGAACCTGTCTCTTTATTTCTTTTATCTAACAAGCTGAAATGTTCTTTGGAAGTAAATTCACAAGGATCTCACGAATGCACAGCTGTATTTGGTTTGCTGTGCCCATCTTCTACACAGTCACAGCTCAGCTACAGAATATGCAGGGGAAATGGGAATGCAGCAGCGGGGGGCCTAGAGGGCTTGTTCAGACACAGAAGGCCACAGTCCACAAGTCATTTCTCTGACAGCATTCCTCTATCATAAGGAGGAGAAAATTGTTATTGACTAATAAATACAGGTTTCGCAGCCAAAGCAAACTCACTGCTAAACAGGCAGAGGATAGGAATGCCCATTGGCTCCTGGTAGGGCTGCTGCCACAGACAAAAATCGGAGTCCCGCAGACAGATGAATAGCAGGGGCAGAAAGCAGTTGAGCTCCAGTTGTGGAAACAACATTTAGCACGGCTAATCACCACTGTATCACCACAGTATTTTACAGCAGCCAGCACACTCTATGTGGTGAGGTGAGGGCAGCCACAGGCTTGGAGGCTGCACCTCACAGCTGGGAGCTGCTGGGGGGGCCAGGGCAGGCAGAAAACGCCCCTGCGAAGTACATGGGAAGAGTTGTATGCTACGTTTTCCAGTTTTGTTATCTCTCCATGCTATTTAAACTTACAGAGCTAAAATATCCCCTTTCCCTTACCAGCAGGCCTAGGTAGTGCCTAATGAGCTCACTGAAGATACCGGATTGATTTAGCTAGTTCGTTTTCTCTGCCACAGGTTTAATAATTGCACAATTCTCTGCGCAAAATTGGATCCTAAAGACGATAGGGTTATTTTCCCCTTCGTGTAGAAGCAGTAATAAAAGCAGACTGGAAGTCTCTCTGTCCTCACAGTGGGCACTGTGGTGTCAGTGTCAAATGCAAGCTGACGAGGCAGCTGATACCAGCAGGGCTCCCAGAGGTGGGGAAGGCAATGCACAATGTTTCTTTAAATCAAATCTACCTTGTAGATTATTTATACTGGGGGGGGGGGGGGGGGGGGGGGAGTTTTCTAGTTTTAAGTCTTTGCATTTCCTGAACTTAAGACATTTCATTTTTTTTGTTTGTTTTTAAATGGATGCTCAAAGCCTACGAAAGCATTTGGGAGTTCGCCTGTTACCCAGCTAGGCCGTGTTATGACTGCAGAGTGTCAATGCCAAATAGCTCTTGTCACTGGTTCGTCCCAACAGATCACAGTTTAAAACAAATACTACTCAAGCTCGTCGACCAGTATTAGGGCTGCTTTCTAACCCATGTCCCGAGGCAGTGCCCCCCTGTCATGCTCGGCCCACCCTGGCCAGGGCTCTCGCAGGCTGCAGCCGGCCTGCTGGTCACTCACCAGGTGTTGCCACCCCGGGCTCCCCACGGCCGCAGGCCCTGCGTGCTTGGTCTTGTCACTACGACCACAGTGCTTTCAGTTTCAACGGATACTTCTGACATAGTGAAAATGAGCCTGTGGAGATCTAGGTTAAGGAAAGCCCTGGAAATGCGTCAGGTAGCTCCACAACTCCCCTTTCGTGATGGCCCAGGAGCTGCATGCAGCCCAGACAAATGTGGCAAGGCCCACCCGTGTTCTGGAGAGTTCTGTGAGTGAGCTCAGTTAGGGGATTTGCTTGCCCTGCTGTGGTTTCCCTTCTTCATATGTTGTAGGCAGTTTGCTGGCAAGATTATGCAAAAAGAAAAAAAGAGTTTTAAGTGACTATTAGAGAATGTTTCCTGAAGTGCGTTTACTGTCCTTAAATAAAACTGTAAATGAAAAAAAGAATTGAAAAATATGAAATATTCTAAAGAAATTTGAATAGTCTCTTCACTAGAAAATTTATGATTAAAAGTAAATTAGTCAATGGATATTCCATCAGTTCTATTGAATATCTACTACAGCAAAGAAAACCATAAATAAAATACGTACAAAAGTTTATAGCAATCTCTGTCTCACAGGTTCATAAATCTCTTTTTTGAAAATTCGCTTTTCTGTTATTTACCTTTCCATTATTTTAAGTGAACAGTATCCACGGAGCACATCCCAAAACAAAATGAAATTTTATGGATTCAACAAAATGATCCACACCAAAAGATAAGTAATATTGCAGCAGGAAAGAAAGGTGTATTTATTTTTTAGTTTAGCTACCAATTCAAAATGTTGACACAGTCTACTCAAGTGGCATGTCAAAGGAAACCTCATATTTACAAAGCAAACCATCACTCTCTTTTAACATGGCATTGAATATAACTTGCTCTCTTGCTGCACAGAGCTCTCTCCTCTGCTTTCCATGAACCAAGTGAAATGAGTGGGTATTTTGACGACCTACCTGATATAAAGTGAGGGATATAAAAAATAGGGCTTATTTTTAGTTAGAGAATAGTATGAAGGTAAAGATATAATCCCTTCCTCAAGCATTCTAGTCCTAAAGAAAATAATTGCCGCCAAAGAAAGCCTGCTTTTCATAAAACATGTACAGCAAAAAAGACCACCCCCAAGTCCAATGACCATCAGCTGTCATGTAGGAACACCGACCACCTGCTGCACCATGCCTGAGCAAGCACCTGCCCACAGGAGGCTATTTTCCAAAGCCAGAAGCAATAAACCTTCATATAAAAGCATATGCAAATATATAAACAAAAACTAATACATACAAAAACACATATACAAGAAGTAATGAATTCCAAAATACAACTTCACAATGTTTATCCAAAGCTTTATAGAGAAGTTAATAGTTTTTTAAGTACCACACAAATTTATTGAACTGAAAAGAATATTGACATAATATGCTAATGAAATCTGCATTTAATAAGATATATATCCATTCAAATTCTCTGTACCTTTCTGTCAGCAGAGCATATTGCAAAAATGAACCATTGAGGCCGCAGTTTAATCTGATATAAAATCAAATGATCCATGTTAACAAGACAATTAAGTAACTGTCTGAAACTGAAGAAAAAAATTATCAGAAGTTCACCAGATAAAAACTGGTTTTGAATAATGTGAAAGTGTGATTATACAGTATGCAAACTGAGAGTTGTTTCTGTGATTAGAATAATATGGGTAGTAAATTAGATATCAATTTTAAAACACAGTAATTATGAAGAAAGCCTACCTCAGGTGCTTCAAAAAAGAAAGCAAAACTACAAATTACATGCTGTTTGCATTGGCCTATTCAAAATTAAGGGAGAATGCATTACAAGGAAATTAGCACTTGGAAAGATTATTTGATGGCAGTAAAATTGAAAATTACAACAGATTCTTTTTTGCTGGACGTGGCAAACAAAATGATGCACCATATATGTTATTCAGAGGCACGACAGATATTGTTACCCACAACAAAACCTTACCATGCAGTTGGTACAGATCTCAGGGAATTTAACTTTCCACTTAAAATTCAACGATTGTAGCTAATAATATTGTACACCTAGTTTGATGATGCAATATAGGGATTTTTCCCCAGCAAAATGTTATTCTAGAGGCAATCCATAAACAGTCTGGTACAGCTCACTCACAGGTACATATGTCAACTTTACCTCCACCAAACCAGCCCAGATGCTGGATGCTCAGAGGCACCATGGAGCCAGCCTGTGAGTACAGCTCTGGAATCCCTATGTTTGTGCCCCTCCACAACACACTTCAGTGCAGCAGCTGTCAATAAGTCAGTATGACCTGTGGACCCTGAAGTCCATGGATTGCTTTTAAGGTAATGAAAAGGTCCAAAAAATTTCAAGAAAAGTAAGCTTACTCTTAACAGACCTCAATATAAAGAGGCCCGTATCTCCACAGAATAGTTTTAGAGGCTCACAGACTGAATGAAGATAGAAGCTACTGCTTTAAGGGTATGATTGCCAGAAATGCACCTAAAGCTATGTATTCCGTTTGATTTACAAAACAGAGATGATCTCTCCAAAAGGAGAGTGAAGTAAAAAACAGTCTTTCCTGGGTGTGTACGATTAGGGGTGCCCACACCAGACACAGCTAAAAACTTGCATTATCTCACTGGGCCAGTGCAGGACCCACATCAGCAGTAAATGAATGTGCAATTAATGGACCTTTTTGCAGCCTCGCACAGCTTCAAGGAAAAAAGAAAAAAAACAACACTCAATTTCTTCAGAAGCCACACCATATTTGTTTTATTTATATCTGTGGAACTTTTGAGGACAACTTTTCATGTAGCTCATCTCTTCCCCTCCCTATAGTTACCCTTACTGCTTGTCCATCATGCTGGGAGCAAGCAGAGCCAGATACAGAGATATACTCTCTGTTAGATACACTCCAGCTGTTGGTGGCAACCACATTTAACCCTTCTTGCAAATGTAAATCTTAAATGTAAATCTGGATCTCTTTTATTAACGTTTATTTAGATTTCTGGAACGACAAAAAGGTAAGGATATACCTGGGGAAATATCTAAGGCTTCAGAATGCCTGGTTTGGTTTAAAACTCAACTTCCCTGAAAAAAAAGACCCAGAAATAACATACACAGCCTCTGCTATCCCTGACAGCAACCTCATGCTTTAAGCTGCAGTCAGGTCCATCTGCTATCTTTCTGCCCAGGTGAAAGTACAAGCCCTTTTGGGAGCAAGTGTGACTGGGCAGGGACAGTACCTAGCACTCCTGCAGGCAGGTTACAGCCTTCCCACTTTAACACCCAAAAGCAGCAGCGGTCCATCATTCTCACCACCTCTGGCCTTTTGGTGCATTGGGCGCACAGATCTTTCTAGGATTGCTTTAGGTATTTATGTGTATGAATGGATAATTTCCCCAACAATTATGCTAGCTCTTAATGCATGTGAGGATTCATGTACATAAGTGCTTAGAAAAATGGCCTCAGAAAACCTGATTCAAAGACCATTGAAGTCACCAGGAACATTTTCATTGACTTGCTTTGCACTCTGTCCCAGGTATTTATCAGTTCCTTCAGCCCCTCTTTTTCAATAGAGTAGAACTCAGCTTACTAAAGGAGATACTCTGTTTTTTTCTTATTACTGGTTTAAATTCATATTCACAATGCAGCGCTTTGAATCAGAGGTTTTCCCTAGATGCTTCTGATGCTTATCCTCCTTTGTTAAAGAGAACGCTACTTCACATAACAGAGCCGGTAGCCTCTATTCAAAACCTACCAAGCTGCAAAGAATGATGTTGTCAGACAGACTGATCTTTCTCCAATAACTTTTGCAGCACTTTTGTTATGAAGATGTTAAAGATAACACAGAAGAGAAAAGGAACAGATTTAGAGTCTTGGGATAACAAAATACAAAGAATGACAAAGAATCATACTATTGATACTTGTAATTGAAAGAGCTACAGAGAAAATGTATCCACTGTTTTGGAGAAGAATGGGGGAAAATGAGAGTAATGTGAGCTGCTAAAAAAAAATAGGAAAAAACAATTTTTGAAGGATTGTAGTTTGTTTTAATTGTTGTAATTTAGATTTAACTGTGATAACTGGAAGGAGCATCAGCTCAAGACAGCACACCTTCAGGGTTCTCAGCCCCCAACTCACAAATGAACCCAGAGAACAAGTACAATAAAAGATTGGAAACAGCATGTATATCTTAGTAACAGAGATTCAGAGTGGTCATCCTAGCTCTGTAAAAGAGAAAGAGAAATGATTTTAAAATGCACTGATAGTGAGTGTCCAAAGCAGCATTACACTAATTTATACTACGATGCAGCTTCTCAGGCCAAATTCTGTTTGCATGGTCAAGGTTTGTATGTGGATTGTGAGGTGCTAAATACTTAGCAAAAGAAACTTCAAATACTGAAGAGTAGAAAGCAAATCACATAAAGAAGAGCTACTTAAGCTGTACAGGGGACAAAGTCCAAGATTTATTAAGAAAACTACATGTGTCCAAAGATAGCTTATGATAGAATGGGAGAGATTCTCCTAATACATAGCACCATCCTTCATGTCCTATGCTCTAACTAAAATAGATAAATAAATAAATAAATAAATAAATAAAGAGTGCAGGTTGCCCTTAACTCACCTGACTTTGGTTAGATTTCGTATTTCTTGGAGTTAGCCCTTTTTCTATCAGGGAAAAAAAAAAAAAAAAAAAAAGAAAAACCAACCAAAGAAGAAATCCCAAGGCAGTATTGACAGTTCTGTTATATAAAAAATGGATTTCCTCATTGCTGAGTAATTGCCACACTCTTTAGCGTGTGCCAAGCTGCAATACCCAGAGAAGGGTTGTTTTAGCACGCTGACAGGCTGCTTAATGGCTGAGTGCATTACAGCCTGCAAGCCAGGTTCTCTAGCATTCACTTGTTCCCTGTTTCTCTCTCTTTGGTACACCTAATGAACAAGTTTAAAAGGATCAAACCACTGAGTGGATAATGTACCTGGTGGGCTCTCTCAGAGTATCTTTTTCTTGCTTTGTACCTTTGTAAATAAGTTAAAAATGCAGCAGAGAGGAAAATTGCTAGTGACACCTCAGACCTCGCTGGCTTTCCTACAATACCACAAGTTGTAAAAAGCCTCTCTGAACAGAACAGAAAAGTAGTTATTCCAATTAAAAGGGTTGGAGTAATAATTCTGAAGTAGCATGTGTCTAACTTGTCATTTTTAAGTGAAGTCTTCTAACACATTTCTGTATTTTCTGAAATTTTTGCACAAAGTATTGTAGCTTGCAGAAGCTTTATAATTAAACACCTATCACAGTGAATAGCGTGCACAGGAGTTGAGGATTAGGTGATCCTGTAATAGGATTTGCCTGCTAATTGTCACTGAAATGACAGCAGCCTCTGTTAATAGGAGCACAGGAATTGCCATGGTGGCTTAGATCAGCAGCCCATCTTCCCAGTGCAGTATCCTGTCTTTAGCAATGGGAGGTATGATACGATTTAGAGGAAGATGCAAGGTAGTCTGCCACAGAATAAAGTACTATCAAAGTAAGGTTTCTCCAACATTCTCATTAGTAAAAGACAGCCTATGCCCTAACACAGGAGCGTTCACATTTCTTTAAAAGTTCTTTTCACTTTGGCAAAGCAGCCCAATCTTTTTCATTTCTCTGCATGAAATTCTTCTTCTGTGGCTCCTGAACAATCTTGTAACTCAGCAGGCACACCATGCCAGAGCTGCTCAGGGCATGGCTGTGATGCCTCTCCCTGTTCATTTGAATGTTTGCAGCATCGTGGTCATGCCTAGATAGTGGCTGCATGGTTTGAATTTCAGGAAGAACAAGGACCAGAAACTGGTGGATTCAAACAGAACAGAAACATGCAACATGGTGGTGCAAAAAGTGGGATGTGTAGGGGAGACTTTCCTAAAGCCTGTTTGCTTCTAAACTCTGCAAGCAGTGCAAGAAACTTTGGAATTCAGGGGAAACTGCAACTGAATTTAGCAGTATCTCCTACTGACTTTAGGAGAACAATCTCAAATCTTTAGGCAGGGCTGTCAAGAAGGAAGTGAGCTACAGCAGCTTCCCTGGGCATACCAGTAGCGAGGGATCCAGAAGGAGGAAAGAAGCACTTCTGCTGGGCCAGTGTGGTCCCGCCCCATCACTCTATTCATATAACGTGCAAGGAAAGGGGGTACTGAGGAGGGAGAAGGATGGAGGGGGGTGATGTGAGAAGAGAGGCTATCTGAATATTTGTCTGATCAGAGCTTAAAACAGTGTCTGCTCATGGTGTAGGTTGCAAATCGGTCAATTCCTGACTTCACTTGTAAGATGCCATCATTTAATGATTTGCGATCCTTGTTGCTTTATACTCAGGAATAAAACCAATCATTCAGAAAACTTACACCATGACTTTTGCATTATTGTTTCTGTTGCAAGAATAAGACAAAAACAAGCTCTGAAAGCAGTAAGCTGCAATATCAGGTAATTATATCGCAATACACTCAAGCTCTTTCAAATAATTAGCTAGTCAAACATCTGCTGCAAATTAATATTGGGCCAAACTCGTCTCTTGGGTAATTCAATGGACTTCAGTACCATTAGGTAAGGGATGATCTGTTCCAACACATTTACTGTCTGTGGATAATTTGCTCTGCTAGAGCTTCTTCCTTGCATTGGTCTAGCTTGAAATCCTCTTGCAGTTGCTATTTACTAGCTTGTGCTGATGCATCCACTTTTTCAGGCTTAACTCACGAAAATTCGAAATGCACCCACTGCCAAGGAAATGAATTTATTCAATAAGTACTGCAATGTCAACTCTTAATAATTCTGTAATGCTGGAATAAACAAAGTCAAGAATTATGCTTGGCTTTCTACCCATCAATAAAACCTTATAAATCTGTAAGGACTCATAAATTTCACTGTACAAAAACTCATATCAAGGCAACTCTTAACTCGGAAAATTCAGATTGCATTTTAACCAAACAACAAATAAAGCTAATATGTATCGACTGCATTAACAATTCATAAATACACACAAAAGAAATAAACAGTCTTTATAGCGTTGCCATGTCTTTGAGGCATTGATTAAATTCGGTAGATGCCAGTCTGTCACTCTAGCAGCTATTCGATAAGTCTAGTGTTTGTCCATCAATGTCTTTTGTCGTTGGTCTGACTGACTGTCCTGCTCCTGCTCAGGTTGGCAGCTATTTCAAAAAATGAACTGTCACCCTGGGATAATCAATTAATCAAGCATGAGTTGCTTGACCGAGCCTTCTAATGAATGTTAACATGTAAACACTTGTCAGACACTTTGCAGACCACAGGGTTTGTGCGGTTATATTCATGTCTGGGAATCTGAGTGGCAGCGAAGCCCGTAAGCATGGACCCATCTCATTGTGTTAGTAATGCACATTGCTTGCAAGCATGTCTTTAAAAAAGATTAGCTAAACCTATAATGATTTTATTGATTTCACAATTTTCTCCTCCTCTATGGAAATTGAGGTGAATCTTTGGACTGAGCCAACTATGCATCGTGTAGCGCCCTGGTGTGAAAGGTTAATGCATTTTCATGAGCCATTACCTCCCTCCTCTCACACACAAGAGCAATTTATATCCAAAACCTGTAATTACAATGCAGCTTAGCAACACCCCAAAAATTCTATTGCTATGGCAGTGATAAGCCTCATTCTTAGGGATTACATTTGTCAAATTAATAGTAAAACTATGCAAAAGTTCTCTGTGAAGATCTGCAATTTAATTATTTTGTATAAATATACTCGCTTGAATCACTTTGGCTGTTATTAGCAGAAGACCAGAGGGTAAATATTCAGTAAGCAATGTTTACTGTCTGCTAAACTATACAGGATCCTCAGGCACACTGAAGTATCAGTTTTGTTCCCTAAACTTATTCTTGAATCCTTAAATAATTTGAGTGCCTAAACTGTTGAACAAAATGGGTTAAAGATATTTCTAGACAAACAAAACCTTTTTATTCCTAAGGTAACTGCATTTCCACAAAGAAACACCAGATTTTGTCCCTCAAGTTTTGTTTCTTTTTTTTTTTCCACTGAAACCTCCAACAAAACCCCAAAAAGAAAAAACATGTATTTTTTTTGCATGCAAACACAAGAGTTTCACATATAAATACATTTCTTTTTGGAACACTTCCACTCCTGAACAATCCCCACTGAACTCAACTGCACTTTTTAAAACCAGAATACTTATTTAGATGAATGATTATGGATTTAGGAGTCCAACTTTAGTCAGGCTGGTTGTAAATTCATAGCCTCTAGTCATGTATTTATAATTATGAGCTTTCCCGTGCCAGTTTGTAAGCAGAACTCCCCTCTGCTTAACATGAGGAGGTATGCTGGAGTCTGGCCGCATGACACAGCCAAGCATCAGTAAGACTTTGCATACAGAAAAGATTTTACAATATGTCCCTTTTTTAATTCAAAATCACAATTCATGGACAGGAACTCTCTTTATTTCATTTTTTTAGATACTATCCCTTCTCTGAGCACATTTTTGAAAATGCATGAAGCTAATTTAAACACGCAAAATGTCATCCTGTACCTCTGTGCCACATGTCAGTATTTGCAAGTCTGCATGAAAGGGCACCCATTAGGTACAGGAGTACGCAGGATGTATTCCCTTCTGGTACTGGCACACACGAGTTAAGCATATGGGAATGTGTGCAAGCCACAGTATGCACATTAATTTGGAAGATCTGACATTTATGAACTTGGATTAAACTGCTTCTCATGATTACAGATTCATGTTTCTGGATGACTTTACCAGGAGTATCTTGGACGGAACCCTGTGGGATTGTTCCGTGAGGCACCAGACGGGGTAGCAGCATGCGTGGTATGGTTAGCTTCAGATTTCTCTGAATCCCAGTAAATGGTTCACAGCAATAATTCTAGGAAAATTCCATTTTAATTATACTAATTCTTATTTAGCAAACTTAATTTCTGAACACAGCATACAGTACTGTGAAATCATATGCGCTATGCTACTAAGGACTCCAGTAAAACTGTATGCTGATAAAGCAAGGTTGCTTATAGACGCGGACATTCACAACCTGATTTGTTTAAAAACTCTAAAGACCTCTGACCAAACAAATGACCGCAGAGGCAAGTTTACATCCCCATGTGCTTGGGAAACTCGAGGGGAAGCATACACATAGCCTAGTACAGTTAATAAACAAATAAATAAATCTTTGCTTCTACCTTCTAACACTGCGGTCGCTTGTTAGTGCCCAAATATTCTTAATGCACTTTGGGGAAAATAATGTATTGTGCAAGAACATATCTGAGGCCAAGGCTGAAGTTCAGTTTAGGAAGCTAATCCTAATGATCTAAATGTTTCTGTCTCTCTACCAGAGATCACCATTCCCACAATGTGGCCGATCAAAAAAAATCACGGGAATTTTCATTTTCAGTAGTTTAAACAGCCGTTATGAATAAAAATACTTTTTTTTTTTTTTTCCTGGGTTATAACAGGACCAAATCAGTTCTCCAGGTGCCTCACCCTCCTGTACGTATCCATCTATCCTTGCTCACCAGGGCTAACTCTTGGAACCAGCACAGTTGCTGGCTGTAAAACAATCACACGACCAAGTTCAGACAATGCCAGGCTGGACTCAGCCCAGCCATGCCCAGGGGCTAGTTCAAACTTGCCTTTATGTAAGCCACCACTAAAGGTGCTTTGAGCTCAGATTACTGATTTTGCCTGATGCAATCAAACAAAAACAAATGGGTAAAGGACGGCAGCATCTTAAAATGCGACAGTGTCTACTACGTATTATCTGGCAACACGCTTACTTCCCAGAGGCTTTCAAGATAAAACACTGCAGTGAGTACAAGGATTACTCTGTTCGGAAATGAAGCTGTATGTTCTTTTGTGCCTCCCAAATCACACAGTGGTATCATTCTGATATAAAAAGCATCAAAAAATGAAAATGGCAGCCAAGACAGTACATATCACACTGTATACATGCTTTTAAAAGCATTAATGTGGCACTGAAAATATGCTTCCAGTTATTTTAATGCTAGTTACCCTATATATTTATATTTTTGGTACATTATTATAATAGAATATTTGCTTGCAAATACATTAATTTATTCATTGGAAACACCTGAAATCAGTTTTAAGAAACAGACTAATCTTAGAAATCTTGGGCTTTATCAACTCTCCAGTTCCCAAAGCTTGCGATTACATCAGCCAGGGTAGAGCTATTTTGTTTTAATCAAAATTGATTTTTTATTATTATTGCCACTTCTCTTGATTTTATGGAACTGCATGAGTGATAGGGCAGTGCATCATGTCTTATTCATTCCTTACGTTACAGTTGGTAATGTAAGTGCTTCTTCTGAATATCCATGAAATTAAAATGTATGGGAAATAGTATTTATTTCCTCAAGAATGAGAAATGCCTTTGGAGGAGAGGCAAGCAAGAAAACCTCTCTCAGGATGCATAATTTGCTCTCTACCTGTGCCCTCTTGAGTGTGGTCTTCTGACTAAAATGAAGGAGAGCAAGGAGGTGTTCAAGTGGAACAAAACCGTATCAGTTAACACAGCTATCAAGTTTAGTTTGTTTGATATCATGGAGCCTGATTCTTGTTCACGCTTTTCCACTGTAATTTATACCCTGGCAAATTCCTCTGCAAATTGATAGAAAATATAGATGGGTGTTAATGTCATCAAAAATAAGGCTCACATAATGAATTTTTTTATTTTCACAAAATGGCCTTGAATTTTCAGACGTTACTTTACAGGTTTTATTTAACGAACAGACATTTTTGCTGCTTCCCAGGATTTAACGAAGTCAATGGAAGGTATGCCTGGCTGGAAAGGACCCAAAAGCCATTGCCTTTATGAAGCTTGGGTTCTCCCCACCTGGGATTCTCACTCCTTTAAAATTCCATGAAGGCATTTCTGGGTTGAAAACAGCTATTCTACAATATCATTCAGCCTTTGTCCCAAGTCCCTTTAAGTTTGCAGTATCTGTATAGTTGAAGTTGAAAAGAAATAAAAAGGAAATCACAGCAAATACATTTAGTCTAACTGTGACTTACAGTGTAGTGGAATCACAATGCTGCACATTAGCACTTAATTTAGTCTACTCTCTCTCTCAGATGATCTAACCTGGCCCCTCTGCACGTGATTTCTCATCCTGTCGAGGGCTTATCCATTTCCAAGCAGACCATAGCCTGACCAGATGCATTCAGCAAACTCAGTTAAGCGCTAGGTTTTAATGAAAGATGGCCAGACTAAATGTGCATGAAAACTACGGTGCACTGATACCCAAGAGTACCATCTATTTTGAGCAGCACTCAATTTTATTCATGAAAGAGCTGTGAAGTTTCTGACACATGCTCTGTTGCTGTCACGACATTTTTCTTAACCCTTTGCCCAAAGCAGCCGGGGCTGGGAGCTGCCAGTACCTGCTGGGAGCAGATCCCCTGCGCGTGCTCTAGATGAAAGAAAGATTCCAGCGTCCCCCCTAAAGCATCAGCCCACAAGGAGCTGCCTCCTAGGTTATTTGCCTGTCAGCCTCGTGCATTTTCTCATCTAACAAAGATTTTACTCTGGGGAATCCATGAAGAGTATTTCATATGGTTTCAAATCCATTTCCATACCTTCTAAAGTGTTTCATCCAGAGCGCATCTACGACTGTCTAGTACCAGATTGCAGGGATCTTTTTGGAAAGACTTTGCCTGAAGCATTGATTTGCAAATGCATTCATACATGCTAAGCCTTAATCATGTGCCTGCTCCCATGGACATCAATGACACAATGTGAATATTTGCTTCATACTTAATATACTATGGAGCAATACAACAAGGACAGAAAAGCATCCCTGTGTAAACACTGAGGACTGTGAGAAAAAGAAACTGAAACAAAGAAACAATGCCTGCACTTTCCCTTCCTCCCTCATTACAAAATTACTTTCTCTCTCTCTTGTGGTATTGGTGTATATTTCAGCCTCCCCTCTTCTAAAGGTCTTTTTAATTCAGTGTTTTCATTTAAAAATGCCAGCTGAAGATATAAAGAACCTACAGCATTAACATGTTGAAGGCTGTTGGAACTCACAGGATCAATTTACATGATTTTTAATTCTCTTATATTTATTTGGTTAATCTTAACATAATAGAGGTGTTTTTTTCTGTAGCCATCTCTAATATTTTTCTGCTAATGTGAGGGCTGAACACTTTTTTCATAAGAACAAAAAAAAAAAAAAAAGAAAAAGAAAAAGAATTACAAAATCACCTGACTGCAGGAGCAAGGGATTGGGGGGAAAAAATAAAACCACCTCATTTTTTAAACAGATTTTAAAAATAATTTTTAAATATGGCAACTAGTAACACACACATATATATATACATATTAATTACAACCTCCTCCCTCCAAGGCTAACTCGAGCTGTATGTGGAGCACAATTTGCTCAGGACCTGAGCAAGAGCTCCTTGCCAGTGGCCCAGCAGAGGCACAGGAAGGATGCACAGACTGGACTGGCTCTTCAAGACTGGGGATTCCCCTTCTACTGCCTGCAAACTTGGTTTGTCAAGGAGCAAAGAAGGACCAGACTTCAGGGAAAGGGGGGAGCTGAGCCTGTTACAAGAGCCGCCTACAAGGACACCAGCAGGAACGTGGTGAAACTGCGTCCCTCCGGCACCAGCCTTGCGGCTCACAGGCTCTGAGGCAGCAGCAGTCCCCTCCAGATTTCAGCAACGAGCCAGACTTTTAAGTCACCGTCCTCCTACCGGTCTTTGAGATAAACACAGTGTGCTCCTTAATCCTACCAGTGGCTTAGCTGTGCTTTTTCACTACCTGCAGCTTAGAGGATCAAGCCCTGAGTTGTTAAATGATCCAAGGGAAATACGTTTCAGGATTTTCATATCTTCCAGTTTTGCAAAAAAGCTATCGGTGAAAAAGACAGCAAATAATCATATTTGTTGTACAATTAAATAGCAAAAAAAAAAATCACAGAAAAAAACACACCTTTATCTGGAGCAGACTAATTCAAATGCATATGCTGCAACTGGATGGCACCACATCCACCTAACCACAGCTGGGTAGATCAGATGGAAGATGGCATTCACTTAGAGCTCAGAGCTTTAAGTACAGGCTGCATATGGTATACATATGGTTAATCCTCAGAAATCAGCAACATACACAAAAGGAGAGTCTGAAAACCCCTAGCAGCATAGACCTGAGTGCAAACTCAGGTCTAGAACTGCTGAAGCTCATCTCGAACAGCAATTAATTGCCTTTAACTGGGAGGGAACATCATGGAAAGCAACAAATAGATTCAATTTTCATTAAGAAATGCAAGATCCCTGCCCACCTGGTGAGGCACACAGCACTGCAACAACCTCCTCCCTCATACATGTTCATCCCCACTCTCTCATTCAATCAAACAAATTTTGGGCTACTGTTTAGTGGAATTCCCATTTGAACATAAATTTTAACTACATCTTCCAATGTAGCTGACATATTACAGAAAATAGGATCAGATCTTCAGTTACTGAAAATCCATCAAAGCAGTCCTTGCCAGAAGCAAAGGATCTAGTTACCTGCTTGATTTCTTTGGTTAATTAAGTCTTCTACACAAGGTATTCTTTTGCAGACAGCATCGCATTCATGGTGAAAGAGTAATAAAACAGTAGAGCTGTTCATGTTCAGCATTTGTACTGCTTGTTATTTGGTTAAAGAAAGTGTAAAATCTACTTAGAAGAGGAATCATTGCTATCATACAGGAAATTAGCTCAAGGATAGCTAATTTGTCAACTAAATATACATCTGTATCGCTCTCTATATACATATAGATATAAAAGGATGAAAATAATCCTGTTTGTAGGTTTTATTTGTTCTTGCTCTAAGTTAATACCTCTGTGTCTGCCTAAAAGGAAAGTGCCTGGCACAGTTCAGAGCCATCTTCAGATGGTAGCTTTTTCATTTCAGAAGTGCAGTCCTTGTTACCCAGAGCTCTTGGTCAATGAGCAATTCCAAATGCAACACCGATTACAGTATTGACCAATTTCTTGCACAAAAGCTATCCGAAGTACTAGCCAAGCTCAAACGCTCTCTGGTACGTGTGCTCAAGGCCAAAGGAAGAGCTCCCTCACACTTTGTATCACATCGCAGCAATGTCCCTCTGACTTCAAAGCTTGGATAGAAGATGCAAGTACCAATAATGTAGGAGAACTACTGGCAACAGTAGGAGACCCTCTAAACACCTGAAGTTAATTTAACTAGGAACTCTAATTTTCACAAATGTCACAAGTGACATAAAAGAAAGAAATCTGCTGTATTTAACAAGCAGCACGCATGGGCATCCTGCTGGCCGAGGGACACAGTCAATTCTCACTGCTTTAGTGTTTACTTCATGGCTCCTTTGAAAACAACAGTGGCTAACTATGTTGATGGAAGTCTAGCCTGAGGTCCCAGAACAGTCATTAAACTCTTAGCCTTCTGTTCAATATAAAATGACATGTCCATTCTGCATTTCTTTCGCTGAGCTGCTATGGAGGAGCCACGATTCGATTGATATGCCTGGCTCAAGCCCAAAAATGATTGCATTGCACTTTCCTCTAGCAGCCTGTCAGTTCGTATTCAGAAAGCCATACAGGATGCAATTGTCTGGTCACTGAAAATAGCTTCTGTGCATATTTAAGCCATTTCAAGGTGGCAATATGAGAATTAATTCTCTCTTCTCCTTCTGGAAATTCATCATTTGCATGGCAGTGCTGTTCAGCGTGCATGGCATCATCACATCCCATAACATATTAATATTTTAGTTTGTTATCCCTTCAGTTATTTTTAGCAGCCAACTGTCCTTGTGTGAAGCTCAGCACCGCAGCGAGATGCTTAGGCATGTTCTGTGCATGGTCAAGGACGTATCGTCATACATCTGCTCAGCAGGCTGCAGCCTTGTCTATTATTAAAGTAATCTCTGAACTGCTACTGTAACACATGTAATCATCAGACGCAGGATGTCTTTTCCCACCTGCTCTCTATTTATTGCCCTGTTATCCTACAAGTTTTAACGGTAACTTGCATTTCAGCAGATAAACACCTAGAGTGGAGACTCATTATAACAAAGCACAGAGTATGTTGTGACTTCGTTTATTTAATTTCAGTTTGAGCTAATAGAGGATATTCTCATCTCTTCAGTATGCACTTCAATTATTAGCATTAGTTGAAGGACACAGATTTATAGCAATTAACAAATATCAATCTTCTGTGTATGCAGGGAAGACTCACATTTAGTAAATAAGTGGCTAGCAGAGTTTATTGCTTTGTTTCTACTTTTTGAAAATACACAGGCTTTCTATAGGACCCGAAGTATTAGAATATCAGTCTGCAAATGGGTTTATGTCAAATTCTATATGCTCAAAAGATCAGTGGTCCCCAACTGAAGACTTTACTCCTTTTCCTTGACAAAGTAATGGGCTCAACAAACCTTATAATGTGTTAGCTGCGTACACTCCCCCTGCCATCAGGTTAACTACCTAATTTTTCTACCACTTGAAAGCAGAACTTCTGCATGTAGGTATTAAGGGATAAATTTATTTTATTATTTCCCCCCTTCTATTCAATACAGAAAGTGAGAATACGTGTAGTTGAAACCATCAGCAAGAATTAATGTTACAGCTTTTGAATTTACTAGGCAGTCTCTCAGAAAACAAGGGAAATAACAATGTCACTGGAAGTGCATTGCAGGCTCTCAGACTCCCAGGCTTCACCTTCAGGAACCAACCCTTCTGAAATTATGGCTTGATTTGTTTAGCTGGCTTGCCCTCCCCATCTAACTGCATTACACTCATGCCACGCTCTGCAAAAAAGAGAAGATTCCAACTTTCTGAGAACACAGAAGGCAAATTCTCATGTTCACCTTCAAAGACTAAAATAAAAGATTGTTGTTGGATAACTATTTTGCCTACATATAATTTCTGCCCAGTACTGCTGTTCAGCAGTTGCCATCCCTGAGAAGACAAAACTTTATAGAAATTGAAATACCAAGAGCAAACACTTCCCACTCAAAAACAGCACTTGTGCACAACTCCCTTTCCTTGCTCATCCTCTCCTCCAAAACATCCAGGCTGAGTGTACCTGTCCACGAGCCCAACATCACATGAAGGCTTTGGGGATACTGCTATTGCTACTACATCCACACTTTACCTTCCCTCCTACTGTTGCATCCCTGCTCATACAGACTCTGCTGTCAAAACATTTCATTCTGAAAAAACAATCAAAAGAAATACGGTAGGAATGTCATTCCTTAGGCAGCAGGTCACTGCCAGTTGATTGCTCTCCCTGATGACAACCAAGTGCTAGGGGAGCAAAACAAGAAATATTTACACCAGTTACTCTCTGCTTCATAGAGAGCAGATCTGCATCACCGCTAAATCAGAGACTATTGCACATATTTACATCGATTGAGTTTAAACAGCACTAAAGGCCAAGGGATGAGAAAACACTTTCTAATTCAAATGTTTCGCAGAAGAGCTTTCTTTCGCTGTAGGAAAGTGGTGGATCCTACAGCTGTTGTGTGTTACAGAGGTTGTTATACACAGGAGAAGTTAGGTAGAGGTTAAAGGTTAGCATTTTACAGAAATGCTAATGAAGTGCTGTTTATTCCATTTCTGCAGTTTATTTTGCAGCCTTTTTTTTTCTTCACTCCATGCTTATAGATACATATTCATGTTCACCAACTCACATGGTATATGATGTCTAAAATTTTAGGCATGTATTCATTTTAGGGGAAAAAAAGATAAATGTCTTATGTTTGTAGCCAATATGTGATATAACAAATACTAAAAAAAGAGGTAAAGAAAATATTTAAAATCTTAATTCATATGATGCAAATAATCAAATAATATGAAAGCTCTTACTGTTCTGGTCGTATTCTCAAGGAAAGAGAGACCCCCACCCATACAATTTCTGAATAATAATTCTATAACCATTCTATAATTTTATAATAGGTTACAAAAATTCTGAGGCTCAGCACCAAACTATCTATTCAGAATAGAATAAGCATATGAGAAGGTATTTACACAATTGACAGCACACTAGTTTTCAGGAAGGATATTAAAAACATAATTGGTTCATAATTTATTCATGAAAAAAGTAAGGAGTTGGAAAGGATGGCTTTATTTAAAACACCTAGACTTCACAGTAACCACATGTTAAAATCTCAGCAGGACTCCTTTTAAGAGGAAATGGGATAAAATTCACATAATTAATTAAATCATAATTCATTCGTGAAAAAGGAATTAGAAGAGACAGCCTTATTTAAAATGTTGAGACTCCAGTGCTACCAAACATTAAAATCTCAGTAAGGCAGTCAACTCATTGTACCAAACATGTAAGCCAAGGCCTGCACCAATTCTTGGGCTTGGATCTGGGTGGGGTGTAGGGATGTACATCCTCTTTACAGAGAACTTAGAACCAATGGTCCTGCCAACAAATTTCTGTTTAAAGGCAAAACAATCATGTTTAAAATATAAAAAAGATCACACTTCTCACAAACTAAGAATGTTCTGTGGTGCAAGTAAAGCCAGAAGTTCCTCTCCCTCTGCTGAAATACCCAGGTTGTGAAAAACTTGTTAGGGGAATTGGTCAGTTAAGGTATCAACAAGTAGACTGTCCCAAGAGCCTTTGGGCTGAATATTCTGGGATGAGTGCTTAAACTTGTATAAAAAAGAACAGCGCTTGGTAATTGAAGTTGATAATGGCTGACTGCCACCCTGAATCAATGAAGTACTTCCTCACGTGCTAAGCTTGAAGTGGGCAATTATTTTCATTGAAAGCAACTGGACTGCTTACATGCTCAAAAAAGTTACAAGAATGACTTCTGTACGTAGCAGCAGCTCTGGCAAGCTAAACTCAGGCTTCCTCTGAGAAGGGTGGTTTCTGAAAGCAAGCAGCAGGTTGGCCTCCCTCCCTTTCTGCATCTCGCATTTCAACCTCATTGCCAGGTCTCACACTGGCAATAAGATAATAAGATGACACTCTACATCCAAACACATCCATTCACTGCTTAAAGCCACTGCATGTTCTAAACAACCTAATAAACAAAAGGTTTCAGGTGCTCAGCAACACTTTTCAGGACAAGGCTTGTAATGAGAGGCAGCTACTCGCATGGTGTGCTTGTTTGGTAATCAACACTAAAAGACAAGGCCTTGTGCTTGTATTCATCTACAGAAAAAATACTCCTGGTTGTGGCCTTCAGCTGGTTGCAAAAATAGGTTCCACTGTTGCAAATAAAACCCTCTTCAGATGCAATATCTGAGCTGGCGAGAAAACATCAGAGCCCCATTTGAAAGAAGAGCCCTTGGTCATTTCTTTCCTCTCTTTTCTTCCAATAGCAGCGGACATACGACATAGCCATGTCCTGTATTGGACATACATAACCAGCTCGAGCTCTTCTGTTTGAATGCAGTTTGGGGATAGCTATACAATACACAGAAAATGTCCTGTGAAAAAGAGGCAGTATTTAACATAGCCTCAATGGCTCAGGAGCAATGAATTCATGAGTGATGAGCATCATTTCAAGCAAGCATCATCTGCGCCTCCCTACAAGCATATGTACATGCAATGTATTGTCCGGAAAAGTGTTTAATACATATTTAATATACTTGTTCTGTAAACATGTACTAATGGAAGCAGCATTTGCTAGCAAAGGTGGCCCTGTCCATGGCTATTAGTGGTAGCACTGAACACGTAAAGTTGTTCTGTGCTTTCCTATGCTAGACAGATGGAGCTCATCCGTGCACTGCACGGCCTGTGCTCCCATTCATGGTGGTAGAAAAAGTACACTCATGTTAGTTTTCATATCTGACTGCGAAGTCAAATGCCATAGTTAACCCATATCGCAATGCATGAAAATCAGAGAGCCAACAAAGCCTCTGCACGTGACCCCAAAGAGTTTTTCTAAACTTAAACGTCACAGCCTTAACACAGTATCTTGTTTAAACTAGATTTGCATAGAGACAATTGAAGACACCAGTCCCAGATAACTGGTGGTTCATATAAAACGACTAATCGTAACCACCATGAAGAGACTGTAGACCAAAAGCAGACGGCTTACCCACTGGTGTCAGGCAGCACTGAGGGTCCCACAGCCTCCAAGTACAGGGAGAGTGTCTTTCAAAGCCCTTCTAGAGATACACAGGAGCACTGGCCACGCTAACTGGAAGGAACTGCCCTAGTTTCATTCACAAACTACAGTTTTTTACGTTTTATCTTCAGTGCAGTCGGAACCAAACTCCAGAGACTTAACTAAATACTCACTGAAGTCTGTCATCCTTCTGGGGTAATTGGTGAGGCGTATGCGCATGTGATGGAGCACAGTTTTGTATCAGTTTTGACTTTCTTATGGAGATTCATTTCCACAGCCTTTTATTTCCCATTGAGTATAACAATTCACAGCAACAACGCCTCACAGTAACGTATGATAAACTTGCAGAGTTTTGCAGCAGGAGCTAAATGAAATGGTGCCACCAATGCATTGTAGTGCAGTGCGTTCGCTACTGCTCCTATCAGACAGGCGGATATTAAAGTTCCCATTGCCAAAAGAACAGCGAGATGAACTCTTCTGCATAAATAACATTGGCATCAAGGGGTCAACATATAGACTGATGCAGTGAGGAGAACAACGTAAACCTCTTCCTCACTGCGTGCTTATTGTGGTAACAGGGAAAAGAGACTCCTGCTTTCACTTTCCCAAGTGACTGCTGTGCTGATCTACACCAGGCCAGAGACACTACAAAAAGGGGAGTGCTACACAGGACACATGATATGTGCGTGTGTGTAAATTCTTCCATTGTTTTCCACAACAACCTGACCCTTCTCTTTTTTTTTTCTTTTTTTTTTTTTTAATAAAAGGCACAGTGAGCCAAAAAAGGGTTAAAAAGAAAATCTGGTCTTCATACTTTTTTGATTTTGTGAGCATGAATCTCTTTCACGGAACAGCTGTCAAGTCAGCCAACGAAACAGGTCTGCTTAGGTCTCCTGATAATACCAACTGCTGTTGTTCATGTATCCTCAGTGACAGCAGCAAGATGAAAATCGAAATGAATCGCTCTACAAATGAGACACTTTTCTGCTTTGACTTTCCAAATGTGACAGTGTTGTTTGTTTTCTCAGTCAGCAACATTTAAAGATGTTAGAAAGCTCTGGTGTCAGAAAGTTGCTCAGGGGGCAGTTTCAAAAAGAATAAAAAAAGGGGGGGGGAGAAATCTGCATGAAAGCTCCTTTCACAATTATGTTCAGCTTTCTGTCCATTAGTACTTTCCCCAAACTGAACTGCAAAATATTGCTAGCAATACAAACTACTGCTGACTTTAAGAGGCAACGGTTACCATTTCATATCTCTCTACAAAGTATTTATTCAATATCCTTACTGTGCTACAGATGCACAATGTTGGTTCTCACCATAAGAGTTACAGATCAGCTTTAGCTCCCACTGATGAGCTGCCATAGCGCAGATGCATTAGCTTCTGTCAGTCTGCTTAGGAGAAAAGTGGTTTCAACAGATCACACATTACAGAGAAAAAAGATTTTTAAACGTGCACGTTCCTCAATATGAGTTTGAAATATGAATATTTGCCTTTCTAGCTGAAAAGCTGAAAGCACCCTCCAAATATAAATGAATTAAGCTTCTGCAATATGTGTGAAGTAAATATTTCTCTCCAGCTTGCACAGGAAGAACCTAAGGCACAGGGTACCCAGTGGAACTCATCAATTACTCTCGTTTACTGCAATATGTAGCTGGAAACAAAAATTAAAGTTGTAAAAGACAGTGGGTGTTTTTTGAACAATTGCATTAGAACTCATAAGCCATATGAAACACCGAAATATATTCTTATACATGCAAAATTAAACCTGCCTTTTAAAATATATTTATGTGGCATAATTTTATTCCTTATCCAAATTCCTAGACACCATTACCTAATACAAGAACAACACAATGTTCAAACACAGATTTCCCCACATATTGATACACATGTTCCCATTCTTGAGAGTGGAATAACGTTAATACTTATCCACCAGAAATTAAAAAAAAAAAAAAGGCAGCTTTTCAAAAATGCTTTATGAATCTAAGATCATTTAGTTTCAAAGGAACGCAGATTGTAAAAATTCATCTTCATTCTTCATGGATGGTTACAAACATACCTGTTAGAGCGGCTTAGCTCGGGGCAGAACTGTACTAACACAAAGAAAACTGTCTCTCACATCAGAATGGTTTGGGGGTACACTGAGGGAATCCATGTGCATTTACCTCAGTTACATAGTGATATCCCAAACCTCCAGAAACGTTTGAAAGTTTCACTCTAAATCCACTGGGCCAAAATCTGTTCTCATTCCATGAATGCATCTCCGAAGCTCACCCTTGCCAAATAATCAACTTTCAAACTTCCTGTTCAGTCCAACAAGCTTCATTTGAGGGACTGCTCATCCAAAATCTCTGGGTTTGCAGGTGCCAGCTGTGAGACATCCACAGAGCCCAATTATGATTTAATAATTAATACCAGTACTATGTGCTAACAGCACTTTCAATCTGAAAGTCTCAAAGTGCTTTGCAAATACGAGTAGAGCATCCAAACATTGTGAGTGTCCCCATGTTACCAATGAAGGAAGCAATACTCAGTCGTTTGGTCATTTTATACAGAAAATCTGTGGGAAAAGTGAAAACGGTATGAAGAACCCTGTAATCCAAGTTTTATACTACTAGCACAAAGCTATCTTTTCTTCCTTTTCTCTTTTCTTTTTAAATTACTTTCTGATTACACAGAGACAAATTTTCTTGAATCATATGGGTAGATAATGCAACCAGGTCCACAAATTCTCCATCTTGAACCAGATTACTTCTGATAACCAGATGACTTTGCATGAAGACAGTTTTTGGCACCTGGTCCTCCTTGAAACTGAGGAATAACTGGAGATGTGAACCATGCAATGTGAACGTGTGCAGTTACCAGCAGTGACCTGTAAGATCCTGTACTTCAGCTGCTAAACTTGGAGCTCATTCTTTAAAGTTTTCCATGCTAGGAATGTCTACTTGAATTGATTATTTATTTGTTAGTATTTCAAAATAAATGATCCATCAGTTTTCAAAAATGAGCTGAGGAAGGGGAAAGGGCAATTTTGGAAAGTGTTTTTTTTTTTAACCAGTAGTCACTATATATTTTGTTGAGCAAATGGCACTGTTGCTGGTAAAGGGATAGTGCTGGTGTTAGAGAGATTTGCCTTTTGCTCTCATATAACCCTTTGCTCCCACCACAGCCAATTTCCTTGCATTTCCAAGTTGAAGACCTGAGGTCAGCTCAAGCTTAGGGCACTGAAAAAAACTCAGAAGATCAGACAACTAACAAGATAGTGAATTATATAAAATCCTTCTTGAATGACTGACTACGCTGCTGATAGCATGTTTTCTTGATTTTAGTCCTAATGCTTGCGCACCACAAACCTCCCTCAGCCATCTGTGGAGGATGCCATAGCAGAAGTATTAAGTATTTTGTTTGCGTACTCTGGCTTCATGTATAAACAAGCATGAGGTAGATCAATTAAGAGGACTGCACTCCCAAAAATGTGAGATATGGAACTAAGTAACGAGCAATTCTGCAGCATATGCAAATGCTTTCAGTGCTGATCAATCATTTCACATCTCTTCCCAAAGAAAACAGAGCCGGTGCCACCTGGCAGAGTGCCGGCACTCCCAACTGTCACCAAAATAATTAGCTCACCTGTAGATCTCCCAGCCCAGACGCTGCAGGGAACCTGGCAGTGCAAGGCAGCTCCCTGCTCCCTCCTGCAGTGGGAGCTCGGGATGGGGGCTCACCACGTGAATGGTCACTGTCCCTGGGACTTCAGCAAGTTGCTCGACAGGCAAGACGTGAAATTTTAAATATGAAGCTGGCTGACAGGTAATGCGGCAGAGTTTGATTCCGGGACTTCTGGCATCACTGCACTTCTTCAGATGGAAGCAACAGGATGCTGCTCTCCTCCACGGCAAGCCCTGCCACAGGGATGCACACACCAGTAAGCCACTGAAGATTTCAACCAGGCTGCTTGCTGATGTGCTGGGCTGCTGAGAGGCCTGCTGTCTTGGCCCTCCATATACCAGTTTGGAGCTGAGCTGAAACAGCAAGATTGGCCAGAGCCTGTCTTCTACCAGGCTCTATGTGGGCAAGTCAAAGGGATCACCCAGAAGATACCCCAGTTGCTAACCTGCCATATGCTAAGCATTGGTGGTTTTTCGGAGTTTCTAAAACGCATAAAGAAGTTACTTCCGCAGATCTGAGCTGTGTTTGGGGCTGCAAAAAGGAAGAAATTTTCACATCTGCCATGTCAGTTTAAATATGGTTGGTTAGTTAGAACAGTTCAGTGGTTTGGAAAGCCAAAATAGGTCCTTAAGAGATGAGTGGGGCCTCAGAGAAATAAACAAACTTTCCACTGGGCTATGCAATTTCCTACAACATATTATATACACATATGTGAAAGCCATGCTCTGCAATTTGTATGTGCATGCACACACACGCAAATCAAAATTTAAAGTAAGACTGAGGGGTCTTTTGTCCCTTAATGTATTAGAGCAGAATGGATTTAATCAGCAGCTTGATAAATGACACGCCTGCTTAATTTGCTCAATTGCCAAGGCACAGATTTAATGCAATGCATTTCAGTGTCTCTGAACAAAGGATGAATGGCAAACCCACAGCCCATGGAAATGGCATGCCTGATACTATCCACGAGCCTCTACACAGCAGCTAATAGGCACAAACTGGTATTTGCTACCATAAATATCCTGCTGTGTGGTCCTTTGTTCATTGCAGGATGCCTCTTTGCATTAACGTAGCCGCTAAAGTAGTCTTTCTTTAATACAGGTTTCATACCATTTTAATTTCTTGAACTAGGTATATGTTTGCAGACTCTATGTCATAAGTACAATCCTATCTTTTATGCGGTATTTTTATATTTGAGCTACAACAGAAAGGTGTAACATTGACTCTTTCACAGCATTTTACAGCATGCTCCAGAAGCCCAGGAAACCCAGAATGATCTCTTTTTCTTTCTACCTGAGCATTTCTTTTTCTACCCAAGTGCTAGTTTCATTGACTTTTCTGCATATAAAACCATACAGAAGCAAGTGTTCAGGATTACAAAGCAGGCACATCTCAGTTCAAGCATCAGCTATTGATCTTTGCTCTTATACTTTGTTATGGCATTACAAAAGCTCCTAAATAACACACAACTGAAATGCTAGGCTATACGCACCATTTGTATAGATTCCTTGCGACAAAGGTAGCAGGATCCAAATTACTGGATAATTCAGTTTTTCCTAATATTACAAAGCCTCCAGATTGCGATCTCTTTTAGGCCAGTGTACGTAAGCAGATACCAACTGTTGTAACTGAGATCAGAATCTGGTCCAAAGAGTAAGCACGGTTATCCTTGTTCATTTTCTCTGCACTGAGGGTAATACAAAATCCTCTGAGGTGGCATGCCCTGGTAGATAGGGAAATGTGCTAGATAAGTAAGTACTCACCCTAGACATCAGCCTGGTTATAAGACTCAAAATGGGCCTTTTTTCGGATTATCATAGCCTCTCTGACAAGGGCTTAAATTGCCCCCAAAAAAATAAATTTGAAAGACTTGGGGAATATGGTTGTAAATTTTGTACATTACAGAAAAATCAAACTACATACAGAAAAAGATGAATCCCATATCATTCAGAAGTAAAATGAACATGAAAGTGAGACTGGACAGCATTTGGTGACAGTGACATCTCTTAAGCCACCAGTATGCTTTGATGTATTTTGTGCAATCCCTACCTCTGTGCTCAGTGCGGGTAAAGCCCGGCTTTGTAGGGAAAGAACCTCTTGCTACTTTTGCTAATGTTAAAGATATGTGAAATGACTTAATAGGTTCAAATAAATTCTTGCAGATACTATGGCCTTGTAGTATATTTTAGGTATGATTTCATTAAATGAAACTGGAAACGTTAATTGTAGAAACAGTACCTGTAAAGCAAAAATGCTTCTGACATGGTAAGAGGCAGTAATTTGAGTATACAGATAAGGAATCTTGATTTTTATTCTTATTCTCCTGATTTGGTTGTGTTATGGTTTTTACTTTGCTTTTGACATATACTATGTAAAATGACTTGTAGTGAAAACTTATAAATGGGCTACCACCTCTGACACGCACTGGAATACATCATGCTTACAGTCCCTATCTCTTTCAGAACGGAGGACAGTCCCTATCTCTTTCAGAATGGAGATTTTTCTGGGAAGCTTTGTTTCCCCTGCTTAGTATTTCACTACTCTGTTGCAAAGTAGTTGTTGTGGAAGTTGTTCTTCTGGTAGGAAGCCGACTTCTGTCAGTATACTACATGCAACATTTTTTGCATAGTAAATTTAAGACAAGGTAACCTCATTATGCAATCATTTTTGTGAACATTAAGAAAACTATTAAAATTTGATGTGATCATTTATCACAAGCATAGTTATTAGAAATACTAATACAACAGATGTGATTATAGTCTACAAGTCAGTGCTACAAGAGGATGAAATGTTGGCATTTGTCGTTTGTCACACTTGGCTTAGAATTAATTCATATTAAATAATATTTTAAATACATCATTTTGTTTTCCCCGCTATGCTCCCAGACGGATGTTTCTCTTCTAATAGCTCACTGTTTAAGTGCTGTAAATAGTTGTAACTTCTAAAGTTAAAATGCATAAATTACTGAATAATGCCAAATATGTGTCATCAATACATCAATCTTTGTATCACAATCTTTGAAAGCGGTTTGATAAAAGAATCGGTTGTGAAGAGTGAAGGGAACATTGTACAAGGTCACTAGCTTTACAAGCTAATCTTCCTTCTGATTGGATACTGGAAAATATTTGTTCTGAAAGATTTATTAAAAAAACCACACACACAAAAAAAAAAGTCCTACCATATGGTTTCATTTCAGATGTGAAATGTCATTGAGGCATGCTGTGCTGGCCAAGAATGTTTGCCAGTCCTCTACACAAACCTTTGTATTCTGTGTTTGCATTTTAGACAACTTAAGTATTTGCTAATATCAAGATGCTAAATAAATCAATGACATGTCAGACCTTGCGTGAAAAGCAACAGAAGAACATTGTCCCAGCATTAATCAAGTCATGTGATTGACAGTTTGTCATTTCCTACCTAGTGATCTATAGATAAACTCATTTTGGCTTTCATAGAAATGCCAGAATATATTCAGATAGCATCAGAAATACCTCTTCTACATTTTCATTTCTTGTGACCCTTGCGCTGAACTGATCCAATAACCTTTTTCATCAGATACTATCAAGAATATGCAGTTAAATAAGAGCACTTCATAACTGACTAGAACTAATTTCTAAGGCCCTAATCGTTACCTTTAATTAACTGTAGGAGCAGAGCCACGATCACTGTCAAATATAGGCAAATCAATAAAATCCTTGGTGGTGACCACAATTTGAGCAGTTTCATAACCTACATTTTCTACTTGGTTTCCAAAAATTGTTGTGAGTTGCAAAATATGGAGGTTCCTGAATGATGTCCTCAAAACCATGATGAGGAATGAGTCCAAATACCAGGCAAATAGAAAAATAAGTTTAAGGTCATATTAAAATACCCATGTCTGTACATAGCAGGGATAAAACGGAACAGATACCTCTCAGTACGGGGCTCTCTTGCAGGGCAGCTCAATTCGTTGCAGTCTCACCGTTTAATCCAAAAAGAGGAAGAACAGTTCGAGCAATTTATCAGAAGTATAAAACCGTAGCTCTATCCTGCTGCTCTTCATTCACACAGAAAAGCAAGTTGTTTAGAGGAACCACAGATAGAATTATACTCAAGCTTTCCAAGGACCACACCAAAATCGAGCTGTGCGCTCCACGTCCGCACCACCCCGTGCTGCCAGTCGGCCCCTCTGTGGCCTCCAGCCCACCAGGCCCAGACCCTGCCCTGACAGGCCTCAGCGCCAGCCCACTCCTGCCAGGGCTCACCGTCACGTCACCGAGCACAGAAACAGAAGTACACTAAACATTAAAACACCTAAATCCTTAATGATCTGTGAAGCAAATTAAGATGTAAAGCTAGCCTTCCTCATACTTTCAGGGAAGATAAAAGTTTAAAGCCAAGTTTTTTGAATTTCTCTGAATGCAGGAGCTAGAACTGGAGCAGGTAAACTTATTTTCACTTCTGACAGAAAAACACTGAGAAAAATCTTTTTGTTCTACCCCAAATGACAATTTTAGGAGGAGAGAGGGACCAGAAGACTCTGTGGCTTGCCAGGTGTGACATTCGCTTTGGTTATAGAAGACCTAAGATCCTGTCCTTGTACCAAGTTAAACACAACAAGAGCTTCAGTCTCAATTTTGCCCATCCCAGTCAGCCATGTGCTTTGTGACTCAACCGATATTTAGTTATTTCCCCAAATAGGAAACAGCTGTAGTGGATGAATTAGAAAGAAGCATATTTAGAAGTCAATGAAGTGATGACTTAGGCATGGAAGCTTGAAGAGCCACATCTAAGCGGCAGATCCATATCAGACATAAGGTCTTTCCTCAACCCACTATATAACCACCAGATGTTCCCTCAGAGCCTAAATATTCTGACTAAAAAAAAAAAAGAAAAAAAAAAATAAAAACCTGGGCAACAAAGCTTATGGAACTGGCCAGAACCGGATATAACACACTACAATGAGGAAAAAACATTTACTTCTTACAGGACTAACAATTCAGCAGGTAATTTCTCTAGCAGTAGACAGTATCACTTACTTTTTCAGGTGGTTCTTTATGAGTGAGCTTGGGAAGGAGTCACTAAATGATACTCCAACTTAGACTGTCATTAGTAACCAGAAATACAACATGCAGTCACTTTTACTGGATCTTGGTATGCAAGTTAGGTCTGAATATACACATCATTAGAAAAACAGACAGAAAGAGACTTAAGCAGCCGACTTTCTGACTGACTGATCTCCTCTTAACGTATCACCTTTTAACACTGACATTAAAACACCTTTCATCAAATAGTGCAACATACGCAGTTCATTTCCCTAGAAAAATCTGCAAACACTGTACAGAAATAAAATTGTACCAATTTCCAAATCTGCCTATTCTGCAGCCAGCTGCTCATTCATAAATGCAGCTCTCGCAAATCATTTTGGCTATGTCCCGTCCCTGCCCAACGCAGCAGCTACCTGCCCTCTCCTACTTCCAGCTGCCACCAGCACAGCCTGCACAGGGGCTCCACTGTCACCCCAGGAGACAGCGAGGGCCACAGTCAGCAGGGGTGGATGTGTTTGCCCTCATTTAACATCCTTCCCTCTGTCTCAGGTGGTCACTGAGATCTCTCTCCTATCTGCCCTTGGTCCCTGCTTGGCAGAGCTAACAATGAATGTCTGCTTTGAAATGCATAAATGCATGGGTTTGGAGGGAGGACAAAGGGCATGCTTCAGTTTTATGGAAACATTATTAAAAGTGTTTTTAAAAATTGCTTCTATGAGGAGAAAAAAAAAGGCAAGGGAAAGGGGAACGACAGCAAAACAAACAAAGCAAAACCCCAGAGGCATTTTTATTTGCCAAGCAATGTGCACACGTACACGCACAAAAACAATTAATTTAAAGTTACATTCATATATTTTAAAGTCTTAAATTATTTATTTCCATTTTAAAAAATATCCAAGCACAGTTGCTTTGGTAATAAATTTTTAAGACGGGGGAACATTTTGCATCATAGTGTCCTCTAGAGACTTTGCTTTGCATCTTGGGCTGTTCATTAAGCTAGGGATGGTGGAGTAGGGATTATTGTACAACACTGAGCAAAATATTTCTGGATCTGGAGTCACTGGGCACAAACACTGGAAGTGGTAAAAGTATAAGGAGGGAATTGGAGGCACTGTACTCCGCTCTGCTGGCATATGCCTCAAGAACGAGGGCCAGCGTTGTCAGCACTATACCACAGGGATGCCCATAGCATTCTTACTCCTACAGGCTGCTGCTGCAGTCACTGTTAACGTACAGCACAGTAGGTCAACGCAACGTTTTTTTGGCAAAAGCAAGAATTCACATTCTTCTTTTCCTGCTCTGCTGCTGTGACCCTCGAGTGAGCTTTCCAACCCTGGGCCTGGAGCTTGGCCCCCTCCCTGCCTGTCTGCGAACTGAGATGATGTCCCCACTGCTGCTTCTCCTAGAAACTGTTTGGAGAGGCTGCAAAGAACTTCCCTGCTTAAGCTAAGAGGCACCTCATATATAAAAATTTCCTACAATTTATGTGGACAAATAAAGCCACCCTTTCATAAGACAGAATCTCTTGCTATTCTAAAACTGTCCAGAGCAAATATTATAATAGACCAGTAAGCTATAAATCTGCACAGAATTTTTAATATAATGATGCACAGGCTTTACTTCTAAAGCTGCAAATCCAGTGAAGTTTTATGCACACATGATATACAGAAAAGCCTTCATGGGTTGAGATTTTAGTCAGCAAGTTCTTGCAATTTGCTTTCAAAGATTGGGGACAATAAAAAGCATCTCACCTGCCTTTCCCCAACTCCACAGAGCGCAGGACGCACAATGAAGAGCTGAATTGGTACTTGACACGGAATACAGCTACCAAAGCTGAAGCTTTGAGCTTTTGACAATTAGAGCTCTACCCTGCCGTCCTTATTCAGTGAAGCTGACGGGAGTTTTGCCTGAAATTGGTTCTGTGAAGCCATCAATGTGAGACTGCCATGAATATTTTAAAGTAAAGGAGTTGAAATACTCTAATGATCTTATGTAAATCTAGACTAAGAATTTCATTGGAAGTTTTTTGAATGGGTCATTAAGCAGGGGAGAAAAGGTTGGAAAGCAGCCTGAAAAGGAGAACATTTTCAAAAGCCAAAATACTCCCCACATTCTTCAGAGCCATCTAATTAGCCTAGCTTGGGGAAGTCAAAGAAGAGCAATGTGACAGAACATCAAGTGCATGTGCAACCACGGGCAGACCCTTGGGTTTGTCAGGAGGGAGACAGCAGAAAGGCCGTAATATGAAGTTAACATGCTTAAATGCCAAATTTGAACCCTAGATTCATAAAAATTACCTAAGATGTACTTTTTCTCCAGATCATTAGTGCTAGGAAAAGAAGTCCTGCAGAAATTCAAGATTAAGCGACGGTAAAAAGAGCAGTGGCAGTAACAGAAGTGAAAGTGTGAGTGCCTCATGGCTCCCCATCGGACTCCAGCACCTGGCTCACCCGAAATGTTCACCAGAGCACGGCTGGGTGCATTTGCACTGGGTGCCCCAGCGCACAGAGCACTGTTTGATTAGCTGCTCGGCTAATTCTTTGTCTGTTTTGAAGCAGCACAAATATTCTTACAGAGTTTCTTTAAAAATAAATTTGTCCTTGGCAGCTGAAGGACTTTTCATGCCTGATTTCTGTAGTTTTTCTATGAATGCATACTCTTATTTGTAATGTGGGAAGAGCATAGTTAAGAATATTTTTGGTGAAGAAGTGATTAGGATAGATCTATATATGCACAGTAGGCAAACAGTGTTACAGTATGTGGCTGGCACAGCTCATTCATTAAATCTCATCAATTTTTTGTTGACTTTTGGAGATTTATTCCAGAATCTACACTTCATGTCAGCAGCATCTACGCTGCATTAGCAATTACTTAAATGTATTTGGAATGTTGCGATAAAGACTTATTCAGCACGTCTGGGTAAAAGACTTTTCTTCAATATTAGATCTTATTTTGCTGTACTCAGAACCTAAATGCTGTCCAGCCCTGTGTGTTACCTGCACAAGGCCTGTGGGAGGTTTTCCCTCAGGTATGTGAGTGTTAAGCTGATGGCACCCAGCACCCAGTTTTAATTGTGCTTGCCACCATTGCTTGTTCAGGGAGGCAGAAGGCATCGTAACTGGGATACACATCTTCACATATAGATACAAGACAATAATTTTCTTGAATCTTGGCTGAAAGAAGTGCTCTTCTTACCTGGTCCTCATCACTGCAGCACATGGAGAGAGTTCCTCACAACCTCCACCTCCATGAGCCATCATCCCCACTTGGTAGGAGGGAACCGAGGTTCTGCAAGGTTAACCACTCCCAGCAACCCCACAGTGCCAGCAGACAACATTGGGCTGGTCAAGCAACGGTCACGTAACCATTGCAAAGACACTGCAGAATGGTAGCAATGAGCTGACTTAGGAGCCCACTCTCTGCTTTTCTAGCTATCAGCAAACTTTTCAACGAAGTGGTCATCTGAAAGACCTGGATCACTAGAAGGGATCAGCTTTTACACATGCTAAATTAGCTGAATACCTGACTTCGCTTCAAGCTGGTAGATATTTTTGAAGCAATGATGCTAGTATAAATACCAAATGATTTTTTATGAGGAAAAAAAATCAAGTTTTCATGGTTTTTTCCAAGAGGTAGATCTGATGCTAGCAATTCTGGGAAGAGACAGTTTGGGGTTTATGTGGCAGGCAAATCTTCACAAATTACACAGGCTGCTTTGTCAGAAAATGATGACCGATTGAAATTATTCATGCAGTGCACAGATATGATCTAGGACCATTCCAGTGATTTAATGAGACAAGGGCAATGACAAGTACAAACAGAAGTAAAGTTTGGAAAAAAGCACAGTATTCGCGCCTCCTGCAGATAGCTAATCCAGATGATTAAACCAGAATCCATTAAGATACAAATCATCCCTGGTAACATACTTGAAGCCTTCACAAAGAACTCAAAATACATGGAAAGTGGCATTTATGTGTGCTAGGGAGACAATTAATATTCAAAGATGTACTCACAATAGACAAAAGTATTTAGACTGTTTTCAGTGAGAATTAAGGGATCTGGACCACTAAGTAACACTTGGAAGGGAGAGTAAAAAAGCAATTTCAGTGATGCGTTGGGAAGAATAACTAAAATGGGGCTGAGAAACTTCACTTAAACACCAGTTACAAATCAGATACATGGAGACATCATTCTCTATGCTTCTGATCGAAGAACTCGAATTCCTCTTCGGCTCTTTTTCTGATAGCAAGTGTCCGCTTCAGTCACTTAACAGGATACTCTCACAGATGACGCTCATAAAGCAAAATAACACTTCCCAGCCACACATCAAAAGGTAAATGTGTAATAGCAGATGGCAGCTGAATACAAAATGACTTAGTACAAAGACATCTAAAATGTTTTCTACATAAATGCTGTACGCTTGAAAATACCACACTGATTAGTAAGTTCAAAGTTGTACATACTTTTGCATGCTGTTAAATGGCAGAGGCTTTTCTTTCATTCTTGTTAGAAACTACAGAATAGAAAATAAATGTACTATTGATAAGGACAGAAACTTTTGCCTATATTTAGACATCACAATAATATCACTTTTTGCAATCCTTTAAATAGGTCAGCACATGTATTGGATATTTATAAACTCATTCATTAGTTGATTGCTTCTTCTTTCCCTCCCATATAAAGCCGCACAAAAGATGAACGTGAGCAGAAAATCTCACATAGGGCCAAGGTATTATTGTTGATAATCATGACATTATACAGACAACTTTTTACATTTGCTACTATACTAAATGTTACTAAGAGTTAACTCCAAGTTATTGGCACTGTTGCAGAAAGAAATTGGATATCATATTTTTGTGTAAATTCCATCTTCTCACCCTGCAAATACCAGTGCATGTTAAATATTTGAATTTTCTCTGCATTAAAGGTTCTAAAGTTCAACAGTAATTAGTGCAATCAGGTGCCAAATCATTCAGCTCCCAGGAGAGCAGTATTATAGAATGAGCTATGGAAAAATTCCAGGGACTGAATCTGTCATATAATTAGTATAAAACTCACACTTTTAGCACAACATAATAATTACATAATCTGTTCTATGGGCTTTGCAAAGAACAACCTATAAAATATTTTTTAAAGCATCTTAATTTGACAAAAATAAGAGTTAAATTATCTTATAATGCTGATATTAATGTCTGAGGGGGAATGCAAATTACCTTAGGAAAAAGCCTAGTTAGTTGGGTAGATGTTATTGCAGCACAATTCAGAAATGACAATTACATGAATGTAAGTGGTGTCTAATTTTCCTTAATATTTACTCTAACTCTCATTTTCCTCCCACCAGTCTCATTTCTCTTTCACATGTTCGATAATGAACAGGCCATCAGCAAGAGGCAGACTTCAGAAACAAGAGCATACCTATCTACTAACCAAAGGAAAATTACTAAAATGTACGCAGTAATTAGCAGGCATCAATTCAAAATCTAATTTTAGATCTTTGATTCTGGAAAACCTGACATACTTATCAGCTCACTCACCTGAACACCACCAAGAAATCAATGAGTCAACATAGCCAAGAATTTGTATACTGGGAATGATATCCTTCTGGATATTGTTTGGTTATAAGTAAATTCAAAGAACCTTAGTGATTCTCTCTTATAAAAATAAAAATAATAAAAATAAAACAAAGATAATATGATAATTAAAGCAGTATCACTCCCTAGAATAGAGAACAGGTGATTCTATCACATGCTCTCAGTAGGGGGCCATCCAGTCTGGCCTGAGATAACTGTGGTTGTATAAGGAGCAGGTTGCATAAGGCTGTACAAGTGCAAGCACCAGGATTAATGAAACCCTGGTTTCCTCCAGATTTGTCTGTCACAGTTGACTGAAGAAGTGAACCCAGGCTGAAGCTCTGCCAACAGCTGGGGCATTTATTCTGTCTTTGTCTTGCAAATTCTTGCACAGTATCCAGCCTGGGAGCTCACCCTACCACATTCCCTTAAAGTGGGCATTTATAGAGCTTTTTTACTCAGTCACCCATTTCCATGAAGCTGGTAATAATGTAATTATAGCCGAGACCTCTTTTGTTCCATTGACTTGGAACTGGCCACTGGGTTCAAAAGTTACTAGAGACAGGAAAACACAAACAGACGCAGAGTGCACCTGTATAAGTCTTTTCTCCACAAAAACTAAGTTTAAAAAAAAGAAGTACGGAATGTGCATAGCACCGCTAGCAGAGAAAGATTGCATCGATTGCTCTATCTGGTTTGGTGAGTACATGCGCTGTGCCGCTGCTTGCAGTCCGTGTTATGGCTGGAAACATGTAACCAAAAGCTTCTTTCTATCCTAATTCTATCTTTAGTCAGCATCCTTCAACCTTGTTAAGGTTGTCCACTGTGGGAACAAACGTGTCATCTTTGAATCCTACTCACCTCAGAGCATGTTAGAGTTCAGCCATTCCTGGTGTAGGCTCAACATGTACCCACCACTACAACCTACCATAAATGATAAGGTGATAAAGATTCTCTTTGTCTAGGATTTTGTATTGCTGAGACCACTTTTCCAATGTTTTCAGAAGCAACTTATGCCATGCCCACTCTAACTGGAATGGCGCTGCACGTGTGCTCAGTGTACTGCTTAGCTGTGTTCCCCAGCTAAGAAAACTCTGAGTGCGAGCACTGCTCAAGGCTGAGCAGTATTTACATGAACTGACCTGGGCATACTAAGTCTGTCAAGAGCTGCATTTTTTGTGACCAAGTTTCACAAAACATTCACGAAATATGGTATCTAAATTGCAGTTTGACTATTTAATATCTTTTAGTGTCTTTTTTTCTTGAAAATGTCTCATTGGTTCTAATGAAGAATACTGTGCTTTTAATCAAACGCCAGGTTCAAACATCTCAGCTCAAGCCTTTTGGTGAGATGCATTTGGGAATTCAGGGCATGTCGAACCGCACAGAGCTGTAACTGCAGTACAGGAAGAGAGCTCCCAAGTAGGTTCTCCTGCTTCAAGGTTATCTCCTAGATTGTAGATTAGATGTTCATTTGCCTTGGCTTATGTCCGTGAGCACTGTCCTAGATTTCAGGAAGGACTTCCACTTCCTCGAAGTGCAGACTGTGCTATATTTAAGGCTGAAATCTTACCCCCAGCTAGATAGTCTGGACAAAGGCCTGAACTAGCCCATGTTCCCTTCTCACATCGAGATATTTTCCCACCACTGCAACTCTTCAGCAGATTCACACTGCAAAATCTCGTCCACTTCCCCGAGAAGGTTTATGTAAATCTTAATTACCACATCACAGTTTCAATATTTACTGACATGCTGTAAATCCACTGTGTACAGAGCAGACTAGGATCCAATAATAGAGGCATTGTTTAATTATATGTTTATTAGAGCACTAAAACTAATAATCCCCAGTAAAATCTTTGAAAATTATCCAATCATGGTAATCACTTTCCTTTCAGCACAGAATAAAAGCACAGCAAACAGACATTGCTCTATCATAATGCTGTATCAGAGAGAGTTACACAGCCCCCAAGCCCAATTCATACTGCCTGCCTCAAACAATCATGTATTTAAAAACATTCATTAGAAAAAGAGTTGAATAATCAAGTTTTGGTGCTTAAATCAATTATTTCATTTCAATGGGTCTCACTCACAGGAAACAGAACCTAGAAGCTTATTTTAAACACACAGCTCTGATTCAAGCCAGCAACAGTTAGGGGAGTCTTTCCTTCATAAAAACTGTCTACAGATGAAGCCAATCATAACTGAAAATCTTCTGAAACTCCCCATTGTACTTCATCAGGTTTCTGACAAGGTGTTTTTTTCCTATGTACAGAGAACGTCCTTGTTCAGACAGAACAATACGAAGGCATTTTGCTTTTTGCACATTTACTGTGTGCATGTCCTCTCAATTACAGTGTCCCATAGTGCACGAAAGAATGCAAGTCAGTCATGTAAAACAGAAAATGCATAGTTATCACAGGCTTTTCCTATAAATTATTTCTAATGTGGAGGACAACACTTAATACAATGTGCATGTATTTCTCCACGTGGATACAAAGCATCAATATCTCTTTATACGCTTGTGAGTTAAGAAGCTGTTTTGTAGAGCTTGTGGGATGTGGCTGTTGCTAAGACAACTGTGGTGCAGCCACATCCAATGTCCGTGATCATGCACCACAAGCTGTAATTTACCCACAGGTTCTTCATTTATTAGAGCAGAGAAACAGCAGGATGGTTGCTGCACCGTGTCCGGCAAGATGCAGCACAGTGCAAGCGGCTGTCACTACCTGCTCGGGGTCTAAACTGATGCTGCAATTGAAAGGAACCAAATATCGCAGTAAATGCTCTGTCAGAGCAAAACATAACCTCCAAGCCTGGGAAGACAAATGAAGGGAAGTCCTACCACTTGCCGATGGCCTCAATTAAAAGAGGACTTTCCACATTATAGGCCTTTGAAAGACTTGCTAGGCTTTGGTGCCTGCCTGTAATGAGATCTAAACCTTCAGAGGTTAGGGGTCTAGACCTTCTAGGGTCTCTAGACCTTCAGAGCCTGGGGCAATAAGCAAAGCAACACTGCCTGGGGCTTTACATTTGGTCACTCCATTGCATGGCAAGGAATAGGGTAACAAATAGGGTAATAATTAGGATTCTCATACAGAGCAAGCAGTGCCTTGTGTGCTGTTTCTTACCTTGTACAGATGAGCTAATAACTTCGTTCTTTGGGCAGTCTGCACAGCACTGTCCACTTTCTGAGAATGCCTTCAGGATCACAGTCACCAACGTTGTCTTGTTCAAATGTGTCACAGGGAGCACTGCTGCAGTAAGTCCTTCCCTACTGTTAGTAGGTTTCTACAGTTCACAGGATTAACGTGGCCAACTTAATCTTAATACTCCTGTGCTGGCTAAGATATAAAATTTAGGGGGGCATTTTTAAAGCCTGTGTGTTATAACCCTATGCCCATGCATAAGCAAACAGTAAGTCACGATTACTAAACGTCCATAATGTCAGAAGATGAGGAGATGTATGTGATGAGTACGGGTAGGCTGAGCAATCATCTGCTTTCACAAGGGCAAGACTGGAAGAAATTCTGGGCTTGAGGCTGGAGAAAGAGGCAGTGCAAGAGGCCAGCCAGCCCAGAGAAACAGAAGAGCACGTGAACATACACAGGTTATTGTCCGCTGGAAAAACTATTGGGGCAGCAGCATCTGCTGTTCAATTCAGTAAAGCACCTTGATATACTGAATTTCAGTTTGAAAAACTTCACAGTACTTGCAGCACACAACAGTGTCATATCATCACCACAATGACACTGATACATGCAGAAAAAGCTGCTTCATCTTGCTTTGTATATCCACCCTTCACAGACATGCTCCTTGTGTTCAGTAGCATGTCAGGACTGAGCAGTCAGGTCTGCATTACTACTGATAACACAAGCATCAGTGAGGAAGGAATTGGAAGACAACTGTAAAAGATAACTATGAAATGCATGTCAAAATATTCATTTTCATGTACTCCAGTACTTCCACTTCTTTCTTAAAAGTACTACACAGTCAAAACATTTGTAAGTACACATTCCTACTCAGATTTTCATGTGGACAACTAGTCATTATACAAACAGTGGTTCACACTCTGTGGTGTACAGGTCCTTAAGGTTCTTCCATTTCCTCGTTTTGTCATGTATTTATTCTATGCATAACTATTGCAGTTTACTGCAATAAAATCCATTCTCCTTAAGGCACATTCTATAATGAACAAATAAAAAATGCTATTTTGTTCAAATGTGTTATGAACAGCTTAGTATCAATTTTTAAGAAGTGTGACTAGCTTCTTAATAGCTTATTTTAGATATTTCTAGCTGCCACTAAGCTGGAAAAAATGCTTCAAAAACATTCTTATTAAAGCACTTTGAGGGGTTTTTAGCAATGCTCAGATGTGCCATCAGTATAACATTTCAAGTAACATACCTAAAAATAGAACTGTTTCCAGAAATCACACAGGAAACATGCCATAAGGGAAATACATTTATCATAAAACAGGATTCATATACATAAGCAGGAATAGTGCTTAGTGTCATAACACTCTTTTGAGTGTCATAACCTCCCATCTTAGAGACAGGAAAGTTATGTACCTTAATCCTATTCATGTTTTCAAATTGAACTGATTTCCCAAGCTGTTCACAACTGAATGTTCCAGTTAAGTCCACAGAGCTTGCTAAAGGTTCAGTATTTTAGGCAAGCTCTTCTGTTGAAGGGCCCTGGTTTCAGATTCTGCTTTTGAGTATTAGTTTCTGTATGTGAAATCACAGTGTAATCCATTATATTTGAGCTCAAGTAACTAGCCCGAATTTTCCTACAGCAATTCACACCTCCTAGGCTTCAACATACACTTTGATCATTCTTTTCATTTCCTGATTTCAGATTCACAGTAAAGTTCCCCAAATTCCACTGAACTCTGTGGGATAGCTGAGCATGAAGCAAATGCCAGAGCAGCAAATGAATTCTGCATGCATGTCCCACTGAAACTCTTCCTCCTGAAACCCCTTCCTGCATTACTTGCCTTTTTCCCAATAAACAAGAAACACCCAGTATCTTAAGCAGATATATGTTAAAGTAACACATTAATTAGAAATGATTTAATCCTATTTTGAATCCATTTGTTTCAAGTGCACTTCAGTTGTAATTGGCTCTTAAAGTGGTACAAAAATATACAAATACAAGGAGTGTTTGGTATTGTTCTCTATTTTCTCATATCCCTACTCTTCGATTGCCATCATCGTTGTAGCTGAGCAACCTCTACAGAAAACAGATAGGCAAGTCTGCTGAGCTACACAGATTATCTGATCCTCACTTTTCAGAACCCAGTACAAGAGAAAGAAGAAAGCTTTATTTTTAGGTAGAGGAGGTGTTTGATTTATCCCATTGGAAATACTTCCTTTAGTAATGCCTATTAGGCAATGAGACCTAAGTGTATTCCTAGGATTTCTATTCACTACATTCTCCCAGCATCTTACAAGATGATACGTCACAATATTTGAGTATGCCAAATGTTGTCCCAAACACAACCTTTACAATAGAATTGTAACAGTTCAAGAGCATGGTCAAGCTCACCTTGAAACACAATGAAAGAGTGAAGACCACATCGAGCACAAGTAATAGGCCTTTCATTTTCCTCGTAACAGTAGCTATAAATAAGTGATAAAGCCAGCTCAAGGTCTGTCTTAATTCCAAATAAATAAATTATTTGCAACCAGTACAAAAGGAAACAGAGGATATCTTATGTGTCCCCTAACTGTAGGAGCTGTTCTCAGAAAGAATGACTGCTGCTGCTTCTACCTGGCTGGACAGCTGATGGTGATGAATCTTGTCATGGATGGTATTAATGATAGCCTATTCCTGCAAAAAGACAAAGGCTGAGTCCTGTCTGCACCTATCTTTTAAGACTATGGTAAAAATTGCAGTCTCTTTTTCCTGGAGGAAGAAAAAAAAAAGTCCTGAAATTCACTTAGATGTGTGTATTCAGCTTTCTATACATCACTTTCTTTTTTTTTTAATTATTTTAAAGTTTTACGCACAGCATGTCATTTCTATTTATCAGCAACTTGAATTCCCTTTTAAGGTATCAGATTTAAAAATCCATTCAAGAGAACGATTTGTAACTCAATCTGACAGAACATGATGCCTTAAGATATTCCATTAAATCCTTACAAGCACCTTGTCTGTCAGTAAAATGTAATCAGCATTATGCTTGTACATCCTTATTTCCCACCTTCTACTCTATCAGAAAGGAAAGAGTTAATTCCAGTACAGCAGAGCAAGGTCCACTAATTTTATTCCTTTTTTTTATTGACACATTCTTTGGCTTAAAATCAGTTTTAAAAGTGGGTTCTTCTGACTTGGTTTCAGGAATTGAATCACAGTTTCTCTTTGGAAAGGCAACTCCTTCTCAATCGTATACATATGAAAGGGTCATGAAAATTCATAGCTGCTTGGATCCCTATAGGGTGCTATTTATCTCTGTTGGGTCAACTGCAAAAGTACTCAATACGAATGTAAAAGGATGCTATAAACAGTCAGTAAAGGCCGGACTAGTAGTGGTTAGAAATAAAAGGAGATGAAATGAGGAGAGTCCTGAAAGTGCAAGATCTATTTATAATCTTATAGATGAAAATTATATATATACATATATATATATTTATTTATTTATACAAATTTTTATTTGAAGAGATGTATTTATAAATAACTCAATAGTAGTGAATAGGTTGGGAGACCACATACAACAGAGACAAAGATCTGCTGGGCTGCAGTTTTGCCTGATGGGAACGCTGCCATTTTCTTCGGGGTTGGGGAAGCAGATTTCATAAATAGAAGTGAGTTTTTAACTAAAATAACAAAGGATTCCACCTCCCTGAAGAGTTAAGCTTGATGGTACCGAAAGCAGTATTATTATGAGGTGGATGTTGATGTGATAGTCTCCATTCTCTCAGACTGATTGCTCCCCACTGGAAACTCCTGACGGGTTTCATTCTTTCATTTTGGCACCTTCACGTGGAGCCTCTGGCAAAGCAAGACCCCAATAGCAGCAAAAGGAGAAAGGAAAGGGAAATAAAAAAGTTTAGAGAAAAGAGAAATTTGACTTACATATTACACAAGAAAAATTTTTTTTGTGTGATATTGGACAAAATAATGCTCAGTTATATGATATCATAGTGATACGACATGAGAATTAGTAAAAGTGGGCCTAAAGAAAAGGATGGAGAAGAGCTGCTAAAAGGGAGTTCAGACAAATAACCTCCAAAGAAAATTCATCTTCCAAGACTAAGGGTCAAAATTCCAAGGGCATGTGAATTTACAAGTTCAGGCACCTAATTGTTTCACTCTCCTGTGAAAATACAATCCTTATTTCCTGACAGAGAGAATTCTCTAAGTGTAGCTGTTCTGGTAAATTAATCATTCAATACATTTTAAACTAAGATAATATTGTTTTTTCCTCCATTGGTAGCACTGGTGCACCTTGGTGGAAAGAAGGGAAGAAAAAAAGGATTATGAAGATAGACTCTGTGTCTACAGTAAAACTATCATTTAGAAAATCCAGATTGTGAAAGAGCTTGCTATGAGTCTGAAATGTCCCAAATAAACCAGCAATTAGTTAAATCACAAATCCCTGAACAAAGTTAAGGACCCTCATAAGGTTAGTAAGTTAGCCCACTTCTAGAGGAATATAACAAAACTGGCCTAAATGTCAATAACCATCACCAGTGAACTTTCAAAAGGAACTCATTTTTAAATGTCTTAATTAAAAAACAAATATATAGTATTGTTACAGAGCAACTGTAGGATTCTTTATGTCTGATGTGCTTTTGCTAATGAGGAAAGATAATGGAGTTAATTTTTATGAAAGTTCTTGTCATCCAATATTATTAAATTGGACCAGCTTTCAAGGGGCTCGTAAGCAATTTATTGAAACTGGATTAAAAGGTTCATGTACTGAATTATAACATTTTGGAACAGATGCACAGAGAACATTTCTGGCTCCTGTTATTATTTACTATGCAAAATATGTACCTTGTGTTATTCATATTTACATTACCAAGTTATATGTGAAAGATTCCCACATAATAAATTAAATGGGAGCAGAAACACAAGAATTGCAGGAACCTACTTTGGAAATATGGAAATATGGATTACCCTCTACTGCTCACGGAACATTTACAAGTCTATGTTCATAACATTCAAAAAAAAAAAAAGATTATTTCTTCTATCACTTGGTCATCTTGGGTGCTCTGCTACTGTCTTATTAAAAAAGCATTCTTTTTCTTCTTATGGTTTAGGGATTTCTTGGATGCTCAGAAACAAAGTTATTTTTCCTCAGTTGTGTATTATCATGTTACCCTGCTCCCACCTCGCATATATTTTTTTTTGTTAATGAATTCCATGCCCTTGACAAGTATTTTCTTTTTTCCCTCTAGCCTATCCTTTTTCTCTCTACTGCAAATAAGTGTGTAGCTTAATTTATTTGAAGGGAGGAAAAAAAAAAAGTTAACAATGGAATTCTCTGAGGTTTTCATTTTTTTCATTGTTATTTTTTCAAGAGGGCCAGATGATAAGCCTTACTAACCTTGACATTGTTGCTTTCACTGAAGACCTATAAGCAAAGCGGTTGCCTTGCACACAGCACATATGGCCCATTTTAAACAAAAATTGACATGGTCAGCAAACATACCCAACCAAAATGAAAACAGTCTCTGGAAGGCACTAGTTACAGAAAGAGAGCAATTTCAGACAGCGGGAGCCAGAAGAAAGTGCTGTGAAGGTACCTGTGGAAAGGAGGGGTCTACAGTGCGCTCATTTAGCAGCGCCTTGTACCCCACTGCTCCCAGGGTGAAAAATGCAGGCACTACAGCAGAGACCCGGCATGCAGGCTCCTTTCAGAAATGAAAACAGTGTTTTTCAAAGAAAAATATTTTAAAAGCAAAGCTAGCTTTTAGCATTGAAAAGCCTGATTTGATGTTAAAGATCTTATGCCCTACTGCCAAGTGTCCAAACTCAGCTGCCCAGTACCCAACCACACCGCCACGCACATCACGTGGCTGAGGTACTGGTCTTGTGAGGGCCTTGGAGAGGAGATGGCAATTAAGTCATTCCTAATGAGCTGATAAGCAAGAAAAATGGTGCAGGGAGACACTGTGAACTGATTAAATAAAAAGTGTCAGATGCGGCACTGACAGCACGAGAGAAGAAGGAACCTGAGCTCTCAGCTCAGCATTAACTCCCCACATGCACTTCCCATCAAAACAAAGTCTGCAGCGCGACTCCCCACAATTTAGCCTATAGATCAACCTCAGAGCAAATTGGCTCACTGTGCTCTAAAAAGAAATGGAAATCACTTTTCTTCCCTACACTGGAAGTGATAAAATGCACCTGTAATACAAATCATTTGACTGATTCCAAATCTCCTAGGCAGGTATTTTTAGTGATAGGATAAGGATAAATGTTTCTATTTATGGAATGATTTTAGAAACTGATATCAAAATGATGAATTTTAATTTATTTTTTTTTCTACGAACAGACAGGAGTAAAAAAAAAAAGAGAAAAAAAGAAATATTCAGTTGGGTGCACCCCATGGTGCTCCCCAGGAGAAGTTCCTGTGATTCCCCTGCTCTCCCAGGTGGGACCAAGGAGCCAAATTTGCTCTCATTTTTTACTGGGGAACTGGGCCACGGGAAAATTAAATGAATTCTTGTTCTTCAGCCAAGGAGTGTGCTCAGAGCTGGCCACACGTACTTCATAGTACAAGAAAACGCTGAGGAGCCACAAGAAAGCTGGAAAGAGAGCAATCTTTGGGAAAAATACCAGAAGCTACAAGACCAGTACAAAACCGACCGCTGTTCTAAGTATGCCATCCCTCTGAACCAAGCCCAAATGCCTGTCTCTACTGAGCCACGTGCAAACACCAATGTCTGCTTTCCTTAAGGCTATATAACTCAAAAAAGCAGAGGAAGCAGAGGACAAGCATAGCTCCTGACCCTTGACACAGAATTAAAGGTAGATGTGAAACAACCAAAACTGCACTTTCCATACTGACAATGTTAATTTATTGGTATTTAGTCTAAAGGCACACAACATGCTTCTATGAAAGGGTGTGTGCCCGTGTATGTGTCAAAGGCCCATAGATGTGAGTCTTTTCCACTGCCCTCCTGAAAGGCTGAGCTAATTTTGAAAGCGCTCCATGTGTATTTTCTGTTGTATTTCCAAAACATTTTTGCATCTTTCTCAAGATACTACATGGTCACGCACAGGCCAGGTTTTGAAAATGACTCTGAAAAATGCTTAAATCTGCACTAGTTATGTTTACAAAGCAGAATTTTAAACCTGTCAAGATTTGTAACACCACAAGATGAGAGATTCTGGGGTATTTAAAAATGAAAACAAAACTGAGTGGCTGTATACCTACCAAAAAAAACCTCTTTCTACTCCAAAGCATATTGAAGCTACAGGAAAGACTTCTGATAGATTTTTAGGGAGTTTTGATGCCAGCCTTTGTATATCTGCAGCATGTGGTGCCAAGCTATAGACGTGATAGAAATCATTAGCCACTGCTACCTCATTTTATTGTTAATGGCATTGTATTTCCCATTTAAGAGAATTGTATTTTTCCTTTTCTTCCACAGTTCATTACAAAGAGCATTCAACTCTGGGATCAGTTTTCATTTTTTTTCTTGCATTACTGGCACTGATTTCACCAATTCTGACTGCTTTTATAAAAGGCTTGCTTTTATTTTCAAGCAGAATGCAAATTAGGGCAGATAGTAGGCTAAGGCAAGCACAAAGGCTTTCATTACAATGGTCATGAGAGGCGCCAGGCTGATAAAACTGGGAACTGATACTCTGCATTCATCTGCATAAAAGATGCAGCTGAAAAAAACTACAACATCGTCCTATGCCATGAAACATGCCTCACCTGTTTATTCAAACCAGCCACTCCAGAGGTGAGGGAAGGTGACCAGCTCAAGTCTCTTCTGCTCTGTCAAAACCGTGTCACAGTTGGAACGATGATGCTTTGTTAGCAAAACAGTATCAAATAGAAGTTGAAGTAGAAATCAATATATTTAATTCAGAATTCCATCTTTTAATCAGATTCATTAGGGATGGAAAGTAGAGGAGAAGACAATGTTGCTCTGGGAGGTGATCCCACAAACCTGCAGCTCAGCCTGGGTTCCACGGACCACCATGTGCCACTGGGCCCATTCTGACATATTTTGTGAAATAACGACAAAGCAGCTGGGATACATGTGTTTCATAAATATTTGCATAATGAAACATCTTCATTTGGACATATACAGTTAATTATTGAAGCTGTGTGATTTCTTTTTACTACAGTATTGACACAAATTACAGGAGAGGCCTTACAGATTTGATTTGGGGAGCAATTAATTTACACCTTCTGAAGCAATTTCCGTTGCTCAGTTTTTATCTAAGTAGAAACTACACAAATGTTCTCAAAATACAGATGAAAAACCTGGTATCTCTTATATAACTGAAAGAGCATATCGCTAAAAGGGCATTTCAGACTACAGCAGGTACCCTTAGCAGATGGCAAGTCATTGACAGCTTTAGATGTTCTAAATTAAATGAATCAAGATACCACTTGTTCCAAGTGAGTGGGTGGTTAATCACATTCACCCTTTGTATTGTTGACAGATAATGTTGATTTTAGTAATAAGACTGAGAATTTTGCAGGAGATGGAAATGTGTTTTAAATTCAGAACAAAAGGTCAATTTTCCACCCACAATAAACTCTTTTCTTTCCATAACAAGCCACTGGAGGAAAACTTGGGGTTTTCCTCAGTGAAGGTCAGGAAATAAGTTGTTAAAAGGTGGTGTGCAACTGATTCTTTCTGTTACTCAGTTACAGCATAGATCACCATTTCAAACCTTTAGACATACCAATGTGTCAAAATTCACATGTAAACATAAATCTTATTTCCATGTTCAGCTACCATAAGAAGCATCATGGCATTCATCTGTACACATGTATTTCATTGCTCTCATTACTGATAGATATTAGAATGTTAAATTCCTCGTATTTCAGCTTGCATTATATAGGTTTTCATTTGTAGAATACAAATCCACTGTCTGAATAATTAGTTATGATGTTTCAAAGAATTCAAAATAAATAATCATGATTTTGTTTTTCATTTATGCTCACATACATGAAAAATGAAGCTATCTTCATAACAGGATTTCGTCTGACTTAAGCTCCTACAGTAGTCAAAGGAATCTGTTGCATAATCAATAGCATTAGGAATGTAGCAGACTGCTTGCTGTTATTCAGAATTCTCTTAATTGGGTTTTCCTCAAGGAAAGCAATTCTGTTTCATGATACTTACTGACAATAGCTGCTGCTTGAGCGTGACAGCATTATCAAATATTCCACCTAATGGTGACATTCGGTCAGTTTTGAGAAGTAAAGTGGCATTTTAACAGGTGTTGATTAGGCATGAAATGTCCAGTTCTTGTCTTCTATCAAATAAGCTATCCTAAAAAGACTAAAAAATAACCCTCCTAAAAACTGAAATGCAATTAATATTTTATGATTTTGTTTTAATTGATATTGTATTTTCCCTTTTTAGACTTACCAACTGCCCATGTATTCTATCTACCACATGTGAATGTGCCACGTTCAAAGCTCTGCAGAATAAATTACTCTCCCTTTAAGGGAGATAATAGGTCCACTGTGGTGTCCCAATTAAAAGAATTCTCACGTACTAATTTTACGCTTTCTAATTAAGGCTCAATTACGGCTCTAGGAGACTGGCCTGGGCTCGGGTTGAATGGAAAAGTATTTGAACTGCAAAGGCTGAAGACATTCAGCTTCCAGGTCATAAGCAGCTTGAACATCTCCCCAGTGCGTACTTGCCAGCAGCAGTTAGGCTGCAGGTAGGGCAGATGTAGTACAGATATACCGCACGCTCTCCTGAGACAGTCCTAAGCCGCCTGCCAAACTTACTCACGTAGTCTTCATGCACCATGAAGACTGAACCCAACTCAAGCAGCACTTCGACAACCAGTCCTCTCTGACCAGTGAACCCTGGCTACCTGTAGTAATAGCAGGACTCTCAACCTTTGAGATGGGGTATAAGGGAGGTGTAATAACCTCTTCTATAGACCAAGCACTTGGGGGAAACCAAAGTTCACACCTTCTCGGTGACCTTGATTCTAGCAGCTAACCATTTTGTGGGAAGAGACCACAAACAGATGCAACGTATTTAGGAGAGAGAAAATTGGAGCAATCTGTTTGCTGTCATTTCAGTCTAACAGTCTTAACACTTTTGAACTCTGCTCAAGGGCTGCCCAAAAGAATGCATCTGCTTTGTGGTAAGAATAGTAACAGGTATTTATTGTATGTCAATATCGGAGAAAAGGACAGACACTGAGGCAAACCTTCCAAGGACTTCACTGGTTTGGAAACGTGTCCCAGGGCACCAGATAACCTATGCAGACAATGACCTTGGCAGCAACAGAAGGCTAATGTTTTCACAAGGATGAACTAACTGTTCCTGAACAAACTCTCCAATGCATTAAGGTACAAATGGGCACTGATTCAAAACCAGCCATGTGTCTTCATCCCCAAACCCTTACCCGAGCCGACAGATTTATGGGGGCCAATATAGAATGTCACTGACCGCTTAGGTTTGAGTTCCCCTTTGTTCTTCCAGCACCACTGAATATTATTGCTAGAGCACAAATATGCACACATAAAGTGTATGTAATTGTACACACATACAATACATTTGCCATGTCTGGCATTACTGAGCCACAGAACAGAGCACCCATGTTCATAGGTCTGCTAACCTTTCCAGAGCCAGCAGATGCATTTGCTCAGCTACATGATGCTAGAGAGCCCTAGAGATGAGAGCAGGCATTTCCCCACATCTCTGCACATCCAGTTCTCCATGTGCCTCTGTAACTGCTACAAGAGTCATCATTACTGTATGTGGGAACAGCCTCCTGCACCACAGCACTCATTACCTCCTCCAGACAATCATTTCAGCAAAGAGCAGAAAATACTCCAGGACTAGAAAAAGAACAATGGGAGTTGGTAGGATTACAAAGATTGGATGGTTTTGTTAGACTGGGAACAAAATCACAATTCCTCTTAGGTCAGAGAGAATTAAGATGCACAATTCCAACCTTAATTTTAGCCCCTTCTGGACATGCTGTAACGGGCTAGAAGGAAAATGCCTTCCTCAGAGTTTACTCTTGCTTCAGCTGAAATGCCACCAGGTAGTCTGGAAGTATGCTAGACAGACTTGACACATTAATTTTTATTTTATGTTATAAATAAATAATATTATGAAACAAAAATACAAACTGAAACATCTATGTTTACAGTGTATGTATAAGAATTAGTGGGCAGAAATAAAGAAGCTGTCAAAGCATGCCAACACAGATGCAATTCTCTTGCTGTGACACCTTTCTTCATTTTTTGAGCACAATAGCAGGGAAAGAAAAGCAGCACAGGAAGAGAAAACACACTGATAATTACAACCACGGTTCCAATAAAAGTTAAAGACAAGAAAAATCTAAGCATCCAGGAACAGTAAATCTTTTTTTTTTTTTCTCCACATTGGTATAACATTAAAACGAGTAAAAACTAATGTCATCAACTAGCTATAAACCTTGACACTGGTGGAATAGATTGGCAGGGAAGCCTGCTTTTAACACTCTCATTGCCCAGGCATATATTTCTGTTAGTCCTGACTCTAAGCATCTACTTGGAAAAAAAAACAGCTCCATAATTCTGCTAGTAAAAGACAGCCCACTACTCCACCACTTTTCATTGCGCTTTCTTTTTCTGAATCCAAAGGAAGGTATTTACACTTTCCAATCTGCCCCTCTCTCTTCCCCAAAGAGGCAGAAAGCCTACTTTCCTAATGAAAATACCTCAAGACAGAAAAAATGAGCAGTCACCAAAAAAACCCTCAAAGATTTATGAGTAACTTACGTCTTTGGGAGTAGTACAGCAAGCACATAAATATTCAAAGGCAGAGCAGCAATGCGACTCTTGTCTATAAATACAAAATACAGAATTTTACTTAACTCTCCATTCCTGCACTGAAACTTTTGTGATCTAGATTAATTTTTTTTTTCTAAGATTTTAATCCTGCTGAAACAGACCTTGGTCCCCCATGCGATTGCTAAAGGCATGATTTCCAGTGATTCACGGCAAGAAGATCCAATTGAAGGTTTGGACATAACTCGGTATGTTTAGTCAGTGACCTCGTTTTTTGCTGGCCTTTGCTGCAAAAGAATTTACATGTTACAAACTAACTGACTGTGGACTGGATTCTCAAAAACATCTCATTGACTTTCAAGTCAATAGTACTTATGCTCTTAAACTGCTTAAGTGCTTTTGTAAATCCAACACAAGTCTGTAAATCAGATTTGTTCTGTCCAGTTTGCCCAAGAGGCAGCACTTAAAAGTTTTCTTCTAAGTCCCAGCATCAGTATGCTCTGCAACTAGTTTCTTGATTCTTAAATACTCACAGGTCACTTACAGAAAAAGAAAACTGTCTGAACAAAAAAAGTTTTACTTGAAACTTCTGAAGCTTATGTTTCAGGTATGACACATGACTGCTACAAACATTATTAGAAAAAAATAAAAATTATGAAATAGAGAAACAATTAAATTGATAGGTTTCATTTGAAACCATTATCCTTCCCTTACTAATTGGGAAAACCATCATTAACTGGAGAGAAAAACGTTCCCTTCCTTGCTACAGATGGGAATTGCACTATTAAATCTTGCTGCTGTTGCACAGAACACCTGTTTTCTGGAGCAAACAGTTCGTAAAAGATCTTGTTGGCTGATGGGAGGCATCTGGGAGTTATAGCGAGCCCATGACCAACATGGAACACTGTTTTGTTGTCTCTCTTTCTGGTGTATATTAAATATGAGCAGTACTGAAGCAATCAGTTGTATAGTTTTGGGTACTGATGGCTACAACATCATTTGAGCAGCATAAGTAGAGTGTTGTGCCTTGAGCTGCAAGCTCAGGATGTGATGAAATCTCCACACTTGAATGCAGAGAGGATTTGAAATGAAGGAACTTCAATTCAGCTGAGGGGCTGTGGTTTGTTTTAAACTTTACCAAATATTCCTGTGCAATTTGTAAAATCGGAGCTGGCCTTTCAGCTCTTCCAACAAGCTGCCTGTGCCAAAGCCCAGCAGCAGCAGAGCCACGCAGACAAACTACTCTGTTTGTACGTGACTACAGCGCCCGAGCTGCCAGAGCAGAGATGTATGACGAGAGCTGCACAGAAGCGCTGTGGGGGCATGGCAATGCTCCCTGCCTGTTCCTTGCAGGTGGCACGGCAGCCCAGCCACCAGCGTGCTGTACTCCTGCAGCACCCAGCAAGGTTTTAGTAATACAAGACATGCTCCAAGCGATGTTCTTGCAGCTTTACCTGGTATCACCCTTTTTACTTCAGAAGAGTTCTTACATAAAAGCAGTGTGTGTGCAGCTGGCACAGAGGCATTATTCCAAAGCCTCTGGTTGAACATTGCCCTGTAGACAAATAACTGGGTGTTTTTATTTTCTATTACACTTGTTTCATCCAATACACCTGCGTTTATCCAGACATTTTTCTTAGTGTGGGCTAAAATGCTTAGTTTTGTGCATTTCCAAAGTGGTGATCTGATCAGACAGCTGGGTAATCCAGTCTTTAGAGTTTTTTCATGTGCCATCCCTCTCTCACACAATTCTTACCAAAATAGGCCTGGTTAAATTGTGTGCAGCTACCTGAAAATGTAAGAAAAATACATTACAAGAACTCAGCTTCAAAATGTCCTTTTAAAATTAGGCCCAAACACACTGGACTAAGTCGTCAATCAGAATTCCTACTGTTCCTATCAAACAAAACAGGAATTACATTCACCAAGTGAATTACTGGATTATAAATTGAAACTGATAACTGCAATTATATATGGCAGAAAACAAGCTTGCAAATATATAGGTATATTATCTGAGGCTTTCTTTGTATTTCTTTCCCTCCTTTTCCTTGTAATGAAGAAGCTGTTAGTGGCAGATGGAATTAAGGACAAGCTGCTTTGAATGCTTTTAGACTGTCACTTGGCTTTACACTCAAGAGCTGACACAGAAAGTAACTCCCTTCTAATAACTCCACACATATTTCCCGAGTCTAATCAAAAACTGTGTGCACTTTCCTAATGAAGTCTGACAGACCCTATCATCGCACTGGTATTTGAAACATCATCTGAACAAGATCTATCTACTGCATATGAGTCTTAGGGAGGCATAAACTTTTGCTTTCTTCAGTTACGATCATGTGAACGTTAAAATCAAGCCCCTAATGTTAGAATAGCTATTAGCGCTGTTACTACTAGTTTCTTGCATTTGTGCATTGAAGTAGTTTATGGAATTCAAAGCACTTGGAAAATCTTGGACAAGGTAGGAACCTAACTGAACGCTATCTGCATTCAGCTCCCACTCTATCAATCAACATGGAAAAAACTAAGTCACACTGGTGGCAGTTATCCAAATACCAAGACGGACACGAGGTGTTCTTGTTGTAGACCTGGATCTTGGCATGACAGCTCTCACATACAACCTCAATTTGCAGTGTCTGTTACTGTACCAAGCTCACTTCCAGACAAAGAGATGAGCCAGGCAAGATCCTGAAGTCAGGCAGTCCTAAGGCTGACATCACAATTTTTGGCACCTGTCACTGATACAGAACTTTTTTCCTCTTTGCTATGAGACTGTTGCTTTCAAAGACATATTACAATTTATATCTGAAATAAATCAGTGTAATTGTGTATTGTTTCACTAGAGGGATAGACTGTCATATATACCTGCCTGCGGATGTCATCAAAATATCATGGCTCACATGATGGCATCCCCTCCTACACTGACTGCCCTACATCGAAAGGTTCATGTTCTGATAGAACATTGACACAAAAGTTATGTTCATGATCAACTCTCTAACAGTAGCTTATTAGTATCATGTTAGGAAATGTTCTCAGTGAAGTTATACACAGACAGATACTGTGTACAATCCTCCTGACAGCAGCCAGTAAATATGTTCACACCTGTGGCTACAAAAAAAATAACCACAATAAGCATGCAGCTACTAAATGAGAAGCATCCTGTGTTGGCCACTAACTGCTTGCAGACAGGCAGATGAACAGGGATAAGCCTGTTAGGAACCGAGCACCAACAACTTCTACAACTGCATAGAAACTAGTTCTAACCCATAGCTTAGTGTGACATGAGCCCTCGCAGATCCCTTGTAAAGCTCACTTCCATGTTTGTGCAGGGAAGGGATCTTATCAATCATATTTAACCTTAAAACATAAGAAAATACCACGTTCCAAGTCTGCTGCAGAGAGGTGTGATCACCTGGATTCCTCAAGAGAAAGTGGCATTTCTGGAGGTAACAGTATTGCATCCATAAATTTTAAGCACCGGGCTACAAAACACAAAGAGTCAGAAAATATGATAACCAGCTAAGGTTGTAAAAGATTTTTAGCCCATTACATTTCTGTGAATTCTTATCCTATGTTTTTAGACAGAATGTATTCAGCACATACAAATTATATTCTGTCCTTTAAATCAAAACCAAAACAATTAAAAAGTAGTTCCACAAGCAGCACAGCTAATGTAAGATTTGGAGTCTCTGGTGGCTAATAGGGTGCTAATGATAATTGGATGTTTTCTAGTGGCTTATGGTGGCCATGATATCTTGTTAGAACACTCATGAATCCAAAACAGCTGAAAAAAATTGCTCCGAAGTTGACAGTAGCGGCTGCTGTGCAATCCCAAGAAATGCAGTTTGTAACATTCTGGATAGCAACCTGAACTCCCAAAATCTGAAATGTAATGAAACTTTCCTTTTTACATGTGTTTATAAATGGTCCGTTTCTCTTGGGACTTTACCAGAAAAAACATCTTGAGAAATATCTCTCTACGCTGTGAGGCATGCCTCTTTACTAGCCTTCACGGATTTCATTTTCTGATGAGACAAGCAAGCAATTCTGGGTGCAAACAGAAGTTTCCCAGGAGATAGGTATTATTAAACAACAGAATTCCTCATTTCTCTTTTCTTCCTGTGCATCTTTCTAGCCTTGAAATAGATGACAATGTCCATAGTGCACCTGATGTGGGCATCTCATTAAACGCAGTTGGACTATTCAGCAAGCAGAATATTGTTCTGAAATGAGGGCACTGGATCCTCATTATTTGTGAAGAAGCCAGATTGAATCCAGAATTACATTTGTTTACTTTCTTCCAAAGATTTGAGACATCAGAATCCAAGGCTTTTTTTTTTTTTTTTTTTTTTCCAATTTCAGCAAATGGCCAATTAGTTGTGTTGGAAAGTGTATACCTTATGAGGGTTTAAAAGCCTCATTTGAGAAAGGAATCTAAAATGTATCTCATTTTATCAGATCAATTTTTCAGTCTATATATTTGAACACATTAGTAAAATACATGCAATGGACCCACTGCCAAAATCATCAGCATTCAGGAAAATAAAATTCACTGTTGTATTTCATTTCACTTTGACTATTTCACACACCTTTCACCTTGTGTATTCATCAACCTTTCAACAGCTGCAGGGGTCTACACGCTCTGGAAGTAGTTCAGCTGGTACCAAAGATGCAGGTTACACTGCAGTGTTTTAATACTCTGACCTCTGCTTGTAGAAATTTATGTGCATCTACAGCTACCAAAATATTGGAGGTGTCACGGTGCACGTGAAGCTAAAAGAATGATTTGTTTTCACTTAACTTTTAGTTTTTTTTTCCTCTGAAGTTTCGTATTCACAATCCAGAGACCTTCCTGTTAATCGTTGGGTTTTTGAGAGGTTTTATTGCCATAGAACAAGCTTGGAGATTTTCAGGCTTGTTAGCAGACTGCATGTGAGCAGGCAAAGCCTGGACTGCCAGTTGTAAGCGTGGCCTTTGTTTTGCCAGCCAGAAGCTGGTGACCAGTAAGAAAAAGGCATGGTCTATCACACCAATTAATGAAATTTCTCGATATCAAAGATGTCTTGAAATTAAAGAAAGAACAGACCCGTGAGGTTACCTAAGCTACTATCATCAAAACACCGGACTATTCTTGGCAGCATTTTTTGAAAGGCAAGCTTTCAAAGAGCAAAGGGGTGATTTTTTCCAGCACTTCCCTTGCAGCAGAGACAGGACCCCATATAGTCACTGGCAAAGGGCACAGAAACAGCCAAGGTCCTTCACACTGCTCAGATCCTGCAAGCAGAGTGAGCCCTGTCAACAGCACTCACACATGAGACGCCCCTGCAGTAAAATGGCAGAGGACAGCACAAGCTGCCACCGCGGGAACCTGATGAATATTTTTCACTGCATCAGTGCAATTTTAGCCAAGGAAAATCCAGACATGTTGTACTAATTGCCATTCCATTATGGTTTTTAATAGTTCGTCAGTGAAAAACAAGGAGAGAAGAGAAATATATTCCTATAATGAGATATTAACTTCAGAAAACTCTTATAACATGATAATAAATAACCATGTGACACTGTACTACCTACTTTCTGAGATGATTTTTTTCAGTACTATGCAAAGCAAACAAGAATGCCACAATTTACGGAGACTTGCTGGGTACCACAGGCATCTAAGGTAACAATATAAAATTAACTTTTCATCTTTGATTAGAATTGTCAGCTACTTGAGGTTCCCATGAAAAGAAAAAGAATGAATGACAGATGCAGGTGCATTTCAGACTACAGTGCCCAATTCCGTCATTTTAACTTCAGCACCTTTCAAATTAAGCCTTTATTTTTTCCTTAAGGTGTGGTAGTTGGCCACTTTGATCACTACCCACTTGTGACATTCCTTTGTGCATTCGCAGTATTGTTCTCCAATACACATACAGAGGAAATTGTAGCTTAAAAATAAATGAACATTGTGCAGCATGGGGAGCTGATGTCAAAGTAGACTGAATAGGTTTTTATCTAATACTGAAGTCTGTGCTTCCTAAAGCTTCTAGCTCAAGGCATAGTAATTCAATGGCAAATTAGCATAAAGTAGACTCATAACAGACTTTGAAAATGAGTATTATAGCCCTTCCATCACACAGACAAAAGAAATATCTTGCTGTAATATGTGAGGTTTTCCAGCTCTGATACCCTGTTGAGAAACAAAAAATCCTTACATACACCCCAAGTAGTATCACAGCTTAGCCACAGCACACACAAGCACGAAAGAAACAAATACTCTGGCAGAGGGTGAGCTTTGGAAGATAAAAAGGACAGGATTGACACAGAGTTTAGAACTGTGGAGCACCACTTGAACAAATAGGAAATGTACTGGTAGCTCAGCAACGCAGAGCAGGAGTGCAGCCCTGGGACAGACATCTGGTGGCGTTTCCAGTCTCAGGGGATGAGTTTATGGATGCCCTCCTGGTTGAGAGAACGCAGAGAGCTGAGAGGCTTAAAATGTTCCTACACTTTATCAACTTAGCAGGGAAGAAAATAATTACTAGTCAAAGGAAAACCAGTATCTTCCACCTCTGTATATGATCAACAGGAGTTCTGAAGTACTGTATTAACATAACTTACACTACTACTAAGTGTGATCTGGTCTGTCCTCAAGCCCCTTTCATATATCTATTCACGGAATCCATGCCTCTGGTTTCTGATCTGACAGAAATCTTCTGTTGTGTAACGTAGTATTTTCCATAAGCTCTGTCTTGAAACAGTTTTTCCCCCCACCCCACGATCGCCCCGTTTGGCAGTCAGGCCATCTCTTCTGGTAGTTCTTCGTTGCTGTTACGGGGCGCCCAGCGCTGCACACGCAGGAACCCATCTCCAGCCCACCAGACCTTTGCCTCCTCCAACACCTCCAAAAGCTTTACACTTGTAACATAAACTTCTGTTAGGCCACTAAAGGTGCCCCAAATAGCAAATTTGTGCTATTAATTTTGCATGGTGATTTTGCAGTCCCCCGTGCTTGCAGCACTTCACTCAGGCCGTCCACCCCTTGCAGTTTACATCATTAATCGATACCGCGAGCAGGCTTAAGCCAGGACTGATCTCTGAAGAACATCATTAGTAACTGCCATCTGATATCATCCCTTTCAACAGGATCTGCTGCTATCTTCTCTTTCATTAGTTCCACACACACATTACAATCCTTGCATTGATTGTTTTCTGTCTTCTAAAAGGAGAAACTCTCTGTGTAGGCATCCCGCTATCAGCAAATAGCTGCTTATCTCTTACTCTAGCTTGATTTATAAACTACCTGGCAGGCTTGGTAACTGCCCATAAAATTACAGGAGGTACATTAAAAAAAAATCTTATTCATACGTAAAATCTGCAAAATATTTTGATGCCCATAATTTCCAAGGTGGCTGCTGTTAACAGTGCTCTCACCAACCTGGCTAACTTCATTTCTAATTTAAAGTTACTCTGGAATCTCTAATCCCATATCTGAAATTCCTGTTACTCGGGGCGCTAATCGCAAGTGGCTTGGCAAGAAAGATGTTTACGCAGCTTCTCTCCATTAGCACCAATGCAGTCACACACACCTTCCACTCAATCAAAAGAAACTGTCTTCAGGTTGGGAACTACCTTGTGCACGCCCGCAGGCGTACAATAATGAGTTAGTGTTTTTTGCACCAGTGTTACAAAGTTAGGATTTCTTGGGAGTTAAGACTTCAATGGGAAAATCAAAAATGTTAAAGCATTATTTTCTTGTTCTTTAGTCTTTCTCACCTGAATCAGAATCTCTTTACAGATTCTTTTTGATGAGCAAAAGCTAAAATAAATAGGTCTATAATATGCCATGTGAATTAATCAGTTTTAACTTCATCTATTCAAGCAGAAACACTACTTTATAACTGCATTTGACATCATTTTGACAATTCTAAAAATATCTTCTCTATATATCTCACTTTTTTTCCTTTCTTCACACACCCTGAGCTTCCACTGAGGCTATTCATTCATTCATTACATCCCTCTCCCCAGCATCACAGTTGCAGCTGAATACGAAAGATATTACATCTGCTCCAAGCTGCTCCATGCATTTGATTTTTAAACCTGCAGATTAATCTCAACTCTTATGCTGGAAATAATTGAAAACATCTTTCCTGAACAAGATGACAAATATCTAAATTACAACAAATGAATTTATCTCTAATTTCATGCTTGCCCTTTCCATGAAGCTCATTAAACTACTGTACAGCACCTCAGCTTTTCTTGAATTTACTGATCACATCCACACTACTCTGGGTAAAGGTCATTTTACAGGTTTGTGTCAGTCTTTGTTTTGCTCACAGCTGCTTCACTTTATTCTTAGAATCCTTTATGTTGTTTCTTTGTCCTGTTTCTCTTTCCATCTTTGGCATAATTTTCAAAGCACTTCACTGCAGAACTTCATGTCAGAACCACTTCTGGCATCTGTAGGGGTTCTGCTGGGGGCAGCTGTAGGGTCAAGTCTTTTAATCTTAACATTAATACCCTCACCATCAGATATCTGAAATATAAAATATTCATGCATGCAGATGACATTTGAAGGGTTTACTGCAAATGATGTTACGTCCATTTCTAACATACCCCCTTCTCCAATGACTTAATAATCAACTACAGACTCTATTCCAACCTAATGATGTGATGAAGATTTCTTTCTGACAAGGCATTCAGCCCAGCAGGAACCTGTTGAACATACACTGAATATTCTCCTTCAGCCTGTGCCATATTTAACAAACACCCTAAAGCAAAATCATGGGAATATCCTGTTCTTTAACAAACACATCGATGGCATGATAAAGTCTATCCTTGTTACAAAAAGCCTCTTTATTAAGAACTAGATATTTACTCTTGGTGCTACGTACTGATACTTATAATGTGATGCAATGATTTTCTTCCTGAAGAGTTAGAATCAATGCTTTTAGTATGCTATTTTGTTCAGCTGAAATATTTAACAGAAAAAAATATAAAATGATCAGGATGAAAAACAGGGGACTTAATTTTAGTCCATTTGCAATGCATGTGCTTCTACACCTATGTGAATGACTTCTGTTGATTGCAGAAAGTTCTGGAGTGGAAAAACCTGTGTTCAGTGTCCAGAAACACACCTTTTACTGACAAAACAGAGAAGGAAAAGAATGCAAGAAGAGTATGTGCTTGAACAGAATGGGAACTGACTTCCTTGATTTCAAGCTTCAAATGAAGTTTTGTTATGTATACTTTCATGCAATAGATCTACTACATTACATACTTAGAGTCTTCATAATACAGCATTCTAGCTATATATTATTATTATAAGCATGCTGAAGTGCATAACTCTATGCATTAAAATAGAAAAAAAGATGCTAGGGAATTTGTTTTCCTGTTTAAACAAAACATTTTGTTATACTGAAAGAGAGATACATCATGTGGCACACATGCAGAAGCAATTCATTTGCCAAGAAGATTTATACCTAACTTCTAAATATATCACTAGATGTGGAGCACATACACAAGATTATTGTTCATTAGGTAAAGTGAGTGAGGGAGAATTCATCTGATTAAAACATTAGCATATAAATATGAAAGGAATCCTGAACTACAGTGCATTCCAAGAACAACCACAAGTTCTTACGAGCCTTAGGGTACAAGTCATCCCTGGCCTAGATGATATAGCAGCAATCAAAATGGCACAGATTCGCTAGTAGGAAAGAAATAACACCAACTTTGAGAAAAGTTATAGCTTTAACATAAGTCTTTTTCAAAAGTTTGTGATACACCACTGGAATACATCATAAATTCCAGAGGCTCTTAAATATACTGCCTGTGAAGAGAAGTGTACAAATAGACAACTAAAGTCCAATTGAATTACAAAAGCTATATAAGTTACTGCTCTTCATCTCAGTCACTGCAGCTGACTGTGCAGGCTTTTAGCCTGCTCCAGTTGCACTGTAAACCTCAATAAGGAACCTTTCAGCAAATAAAATTCAATTCACAATTGCCAGGACACTAAATGTGTCCTAAAGCAGCTCACGTGAAAATGGCAACATGGGAAAACACCCTAACCTGGCCACGTGCAACTGCAAGTCCACTCCCTGAAGGGGATTTGCTCTGAAGCAAGAAGGAAAATATTTCAAAACCTCCTGATAATAGACAGGATTTTACAAAGGAAAATGTCTTCCCTTATTCAAACCTATCTTCAACTTTACATTTAGTTGGTGATGACAGACTTGACTGAAAATATATTATGTAATTGGTATATACAGATCCCTGATAAGGAAATCTTAGTATTATGTTATCTCAGTGTTCCTGTAGTTCACACTGGTAACTCTGCCGTTGCTAAAGGCAGCAGGATGTCAACCACAATATTTTCATAAAGAGTTCAGAAAGAAATTCAGTCTCAACTTTTATCATCTTAAATCTCTGAAATGAGTGGCTTCATCCAGCCCTGTGTATCCTGCTTCCAAATAAGAGATTAGGCATCCTAATGATCCTCACATGTAGCAAGAAATTGTTTTAATTTCTTTATTCTGAGTGCCATGGCTTTCAGAATCATCCATCAAAACAAACAAAAATTCTGTCTGATAAAATTACATCTCTCCATAAATCCACCCCCTCAATTACATTAATTTAGAGGTAAGGAAATAACTGCATTGCACTTTAGGATCACAGATCCAGATTTTAAATGAACTCAACGAATAAATAGGCTCTGGTATGCTAGACACTGCAAGCTATATTCCTCTTCTGGTTAAGGTGTTGCCAGGGATATTGTCTATCATATCCTGATACATTAACATTAACGGGGAAGTAATCAATCTTGTAATCCACAGAAGAAACCAGTAACAGAAATGTGCTGCCTTGCCTGTGTCTGGTTAAGGACAGTGCCTGTATAATAAAGTGAATTAGAGAAAATTGTCTGATGCTCTTTTAAATAAAGCAGAAGTGTTAGGGGTGCAATGGCCAAGAACATGAAGTCACAAAATTCAATAAAATTACTCAGACAACAACCCCCAAACTCAAAATTAAAAGCAGGTACCTGAAATACAAATACAGCATTTTGCTATTGGTATACTGAGCTCTATTGACTTAGCTCCTGCTCCCAACTCAGTGCTCATTCTGTTCTTTCTTTTTTATCCAGGTGCAAATTCAAATTCTTACCAAAAACCTTTTTTTTCAAAACATTGTTTTGTGAGCAGACACCAAACACAAGTTATATCAGGCCCAAAAGTGATGTTATTTTTTATAGATACGTATGTATCTTTTACATCTTCTCAACCACAGGAATCAGCTCCAGAATCTCACACTAAGATATCTTTGTGAAAAGCACTAATAAAAGTGAAGAGCATCCTATTTCAGGAATTTTTATGTTTAGCTATGGAAATGTTTAACAGTGGCTACAAGATGCTTAAGGGATTCTTATTTTAGTCACTGATTCCTGGGACCAGGCATCCTAAACTTCTCTTCAGGCTCCAGATCTTTACCTTCTTGGCTTCTAGGCACATTCCAGCAGAGCAAGCAGATCAGAACAGGGAGTTTCAGGGAACTTAGTAAGAATGCTAACTGCTTTGGGAAAATAAATAAATAAAAGAAGAAGGAAAAAGATTTGGCTCCCCCTCCCCACCCCTCCCCATCTAGAAAAGAAAGGATTGGAAAAGGACATGAGATGAATCATCTTAATGTAAAATGCTCTTACAAAGAGGGAGTTTGATCAATTATTCTCTGTGTCTGCTGGGGAGAGGACAAGAAATAATTGGCTTAATTTTAGGTGAAAAGGATTTAGATTGGGAAAAAAACTCTATACATGAAAAGGTAATTACAATGGAGCAGGCGGCTAAGTGAGGTTATGGAAACCCTGTCATTCTTTATAGGCACAGGTTAGGCAGACATCTGTCAGGCACTGTAGAGGTATACTTCATCCTCTCATGGAGCTGCAGTTCCTAAACTTTGTAAGTGTACAAAAAGTTTTTTATATGTAGTAGATTTCAGCTTGACTCAGCCTTGCCATGTGACCCTTTATAAAACATTTTGAAACAAAGGCAGTATCAAAGAGGGTTGACCTGCCAGACCACCTCCCTGGGCCTTGTAAGTCCCTTTTTGCAAATTTCAGGTATTGTGAAAAAAAGGAAAAGAGAAAAAAAAAAATCCCACAGCTTTAAAAATAGTTACTGATTAATTCTACCAATCCCTTCAGCTTCCTCCTTCTCTATGCACAGTCTGCGCTGGTGTGCCTGCACCTGCAGGCCTCCTGCAATCGTGCCCAGCTCTCCGGAGTGATGGCTGCGGAATGACCCTTGAGTCTTACTATGCATTTCCAACAGAGGAAAAGTAACATGTAGGATAGGAACCTCTGTTTTCCTGAGGTATTGGCAAGGTAGTTTAATCACACAACCAACGTGCCACTAACTACTTTAAAATGTACCTTCACTTTCCTGACCTGTTCTACTGAATATTCCCCTTGCAGCAGGTGGGAGCATTCCTCTCAGTGCCAGACAGCACTTGCACAATCTCTCTCTTCCTGTCCTGCTCAGCAGCATTAAGATAAGGTACTTAGCTCTGTCTGGAAGAAATGCCCTGAAAAAAGAAAAATCCACAGGATTTCCTTATGCCTTTAATGAGTGGACGAGCATTTAATGGTTTGTAGTCAATTTTAAATGGCTGGTTGTTCTTCAAACTCGAGGATACTCCTAATATTCCTTCTTAACCGATTACCACGGAAAGGATGATTTTGTAACAATTGTGTTTACTGTGTGGCCCAACATCAAACTACAGAGGGCCAGTGATGTGTCACAGCATGACAGGAGTCTGTATTGCTGCATATAACTGGTAGAATTTTAAAACTGGCTTCAGGGACTGGATTAAGTACATGTGATATATGCTATAGCAATCCAGTGATGTACAGGAGCCTTGCCAGGTATGTCAGTCAGTGCGAACTGGTAGAAAAGAAGAGGTTTAATTTTCTTGGCATTCATAGATTAAAAAGAAGAAAGCCTACAACAAGAAAACAAATAATAAGCACACATCCTGAAGCTCCTGTTCAACTAGGAATTCAAAATCAGATGTATGGGCAACAATTTATCTTGATATTCAGCAAGGGAAGGTATAAAAACCCTTTAAATAACAGCCCCGTGAGTAATGATATACATGGGACTGTAAAGTGATGATATGCAGTGATGGGAAAATAAAAAATGAAGTCAATGTATTCACATCCTTAAGTCAGTTGCTATAATCCACATATACTGGTAAAACCACATAAAAATAAATTGTAGTCTTTCATCCTTAGATAAAAATGACTAAAATCTACTTCACTGATTACGCATTGTCTGAAGGAGGCCACACTTATGATGCAAAGAAAGCTCATTTAGAGCTGTTTGCAGGAATGGGGATTTGCACTTGTGTCTTTACTAAAAATTATTGCCACACACTTACCCTGCCATGTAGTAATCATTTGATTACTGCCTTCCACCCACTGAATTTTAGTGATGCCAAATGCATATCATTATCAAGGATGCTCACAGGTATGGTAAACGCATAAACCAGCACTATCATAAACAGTTCAACAACAGGAGGCTATTCGCTATCGCTTGCTCCCAACCCAGTATCTCTTCTGAATTGTTTTCATTAAGTAACTCAAAAACTGGAATTCATTTAGAAATTTGTGGCTGTCAAACTCGACTTTGACAGAACAGCTCTGGAGCATCAACATTACAGCACCTGGAGAGCGAGCACGAGGAAGCTGGGGAGAAGTGCTCTCCAGAAGACTGTCACTCACCCACCGCACTGAAGATCAGTCAAACGTCAAAACTCGCACGCTACTCCTCTCCATGAGGAGCCTTGTAGATCAGCTCTGGCCCCAGACAGTCTTCACGTTTTCCTGCCTTCTTTTCTGTCAAGTGTGGAGGCAGCAAGGAAAACTTAGCACAAATCACCCAGCGCTGCAGCTGCTAAGGAAAGAGCCATTTCTAACCTGGGAAAAAGCAAATGTTTTGCCTGCACTTAGCTAAAGAAACTATTTAGCTACAGCAATAAGGAATTATGTTTCCATAAATGTGAGCAAGCTCTACAGAACAGACTTGTTTTGTGTCAGTAACCTCTACTTTCTGTCTGTTGTCACTGTGCCATGGGGTTTGGCCACTGGCATCTGAACAAAGGCGGAGGTCTCTAGCCCACACGTGGGCTTTAGGCCCAGCTCCTCTGCCAGCAGACAAGTAGGGTCCATGCAAGACTTCTGGAGGTTTAACTGACCATCAGGGAGCTGTCAAAACTACGACGGGTAGCACGCCAGCTACTTCGGAACAAGGTCTCCAAACTCCACCACCACCAGGTTTCTCAATGTTCATCGCTTATAAGATAAAGCAGAAGTAGAAAGCAACTAGAAATCACTTAGAAAGCAAAACTAGGTCTGTAATGAGTTCTAGTGGTCAAGGCTTCTTTTTCTGTCACTTGGTCAGGCTTCTGCCTCACCTCAGACAGTCAGTGTGCCCTCCCTCCACCAGGGCACTGGCTTCCAGCCTCCTGCCTCTGCATTACCGATTCTCCCAGTGTCACCCAACAGGTAATCACCGACCTCTAATTCTTCCCCCAGTGCTCAGCATTTTCCTCATTAGACCAAGGAACAGCCTGACATACTGAAGTACTCTTAGTAAAGCAGCCTTCAGTTCTGCTGGTCTTTGAGATAGCAGTCCAAAGTGGGGGTGAAAAAAAAAGGCAGAAAACTGAGAAAGCAAAGATACTGCATGTCTAAAACAGACTGCATGGGCTGACAGAGATGGACAAAAGTGACCTCAGTATCAAACAGTGTCCATGAGCTGTGTATATGCTAAAGCATTATAAACATCCTCATAAAATCTGAGCTCTGAAAGGGAAGAACAAACATACAGAGAACAGTTCTTGTGAAGAAAATTCTTGTAAGCCAAGCCCATTCTAAGTATATTTAGCACTGCTAACACAAATACCACACAGGTGCATGAGCAAAATCACACCATTTTTACTTAAAATACAAGAAGCATTTTACACATGGGATCAGTTACAGCTGAACAGGACACAGAGGAGCATTAATGCAACACCCCCAGAACACAGCCTTCACCAGGGTTCTTCTTGTACCTCTGCAAAATGGAAAAGAAAATTCTCCCCTAATTTAAAGAGATTTTAGGAAAGAACCAAAAACAAAAACTTAGCCAGACACCCATATCCAATATAGGCACTGAAAGAAGACAGCAGTTCTTATTTGCCAGATTTTACTAAATGAGAATTAGTGTTAGCTGTGCAGCTTAAGCTATTTTTGAGGCAGGAATCAGAAGTCAGTAACTACTGAGGAACAGTAAGGTTCCAACTCTTAGAACAGAATTGCTGCCAAGGGAATAGTATTGTGAATCATCTGCACATTTCTGTGTCATTTATTAACACACAAACACACCCCTTTTTGTTACTATTTCAAACATACCTACAAGTGCCAAACTAGGGAAATAACTGAGTAAGTCCTAAGAATATTTCATTTCTTTTGCCTCTCAGTATCTAGAAAAGTGGGGGGGATAGGAAACAAATCTGCCAGCTTTTTCCTCTGTCCTGTCTTCACCTCCTGGACATTTCAATCTGCATTTTCCCAAATTAGAAATCTGTTGCTGTATTAATCTATCTTACCTTTATCTGAGTGATTTATCAGTAAAAATCACTATTTCACCTACTATCTACCAAACCCAATGGAATAATTTATTCTTCATCTGTGCCAGTGGTGTTGTGTTGCTTCTTGCATTAAACTTGCAGGTCATAGTTCAGCACTTAACTCACTCCTGGAGAATTCTATACCGTCATCTGCAGTGACAAGTGGGTGCTGTTTTCATAATCACAAGTAAAAACTGTAGCTGAGAAAATAGATGTGTGACTTCAAACCTACATAAGGAACATCTTGACATTTAAATCCAATTACCCTTTCTCCTACCTGATGAAAATATGATACCAACTTGTGGGGAATTCTGCTAGACAAATATATCATATTCTCGAGCTCCCATGAAATTTTCAACACCACTTTTGATATTACATACTGCATTCTTTAGCAGTCATTTTTACAAAATAAAGGGTTACAAGTGTGCAGCAATTGATAGACGGAACCAAGAAATCCATAAAAACTCTTTGGAAAGTCTTCCTACAACACTGATCTTCTCCCCAGCTGAAATCATTAATTGCAAAGCTGGAATGAACTTCAAGGTAAGACAGAGCACTGCTCTTTGTAATAAATTAAACTGTCAATCACTCAAAGCATCCGTAATATCATACTATTTCCCCAAGGTCTTAAATTACAGGCTGAATTTCATTTATCAGCCTGCTGTATGTGAAAAAGGATTAATTAAACTCATTCCAGTATTACAGTAAGGCTCCATTTCTCTTAGTCCTAAAGAATAATTGACTCCAAATGAATTGGAAAGTGGGTTAGTAATTGTAGTTATTATTCTGATGTAAATATTAGTTCTCTTTTGACATTTCAAAAGATTTAGTAGAGGCACTTTAGTGATAAGACAGATCATTACCCTGGCTAGGAAAAAGAGATAGCATAGGGAAAGTGAAATTACAATAATTAGTTTATATACCTAAAAATACCCCTACCATTTATTTTCATATAGTTATGTACCTTACAAAAAATTTCATTAACTGTTGCTCCTCATTCGTTGTATTATGCATACTGCAGTAAAGCCACTGCAATATATCCTGCTACTTTGGAAAGAATTCAAAGGTAATGAGTTATCATTCTGGAAGAGAAATTAGCAGGAACTTTGTCTTGGAGACAGTCATGATGCCGCCACTGCTATAAATTCAAATCAACTGATTGCTATTGTGAATGACTAATTATAATGAAAAAAATGATACCAACAGACATTTAACAGCAAGAAATTGCCTTTTAATTGGACAATCATGCTAGCTCCGACAAGAATCTGCAGTGTCTTCAGAGAAAACAAAAGGTTTCAGCATTGAGAATTGTGGGAAAATTGGGATCACTGAAGCCATTTTCTAAACAGCATCTCCTAACACCTTTCCAGAGATCAGGCCACACAGTCAAAATTAGCAGCCAAAACTTTAGCTTTTAAGTGCATTTTCATTTTAAGATTTTTCAGCAAATCTAGGGGAGCTAAAGATTATCTTTTAATGCATTCTTGTAAAAAAAAAAAAAAAGTCAAAGCCTCTGTATTTCCTTTTTGCAGTTTGCTTCCTTTTCTCCTTTTATTTTTTTTCCCTATTTTACTACTACTCTGTAGTTTTGATTGTCGGCCTCTCAATAGATGATCATAAGAGAGAGACCTTGAAAGCAGTGCTGGTAATGTGGCCTCTCGAGCAGAGACTGAAATCCAGCATCTTGTACACCAAGACCTAGGGCCTGGCTGTTGCAACTGAATTGTCAGTGCAAGTTCTGCACTTCCCAGGTTATTAGCATGAAGTGACAGTTTAGACAGACTTTGTTCATTAATATTTATTTGCTACTATTCTTTTCTAGCATCTACAGGCTAAGATGCACTATTTATTTAATAAAATTTTAAATGAATGTTTCTTCCCCAAGTGTACCACACACCAAAACCGCCAAGGAACACCAAGCATTCCCGACAGGATTTAATTTCTCTAAGAATGCATCTGTTCTTTAAAGATATCCCCTTTTCTTTCTTTCCCATTAATTGAATAAAACTCTTCAGTAGTTGGACTAACACTGAATTTTACACGTCTTTGAAAGTACATCATGATAAAACAGATAGGGTTTTAATACTTGATACTGACAGGTTTTCTAGTAGGTTGTGTGTAATAGGAACATGGGGATAAGTGCAAGGTGGCTTTGAATAATCATAAGGACACCTAAGGGTGGAAATAGAAAAACATTTAAACCTGTTAATTCAGCTGGTAAACTAGCAGATGAAGACTGCAAGAAAATAAGGATCTTGTGCAATCAATATTAAATAAACTACGGCAACAAGAACATTCTTCACGGAAATGTAAACATAAATGCAATGTTTATAAATAGCTCAGAACAGTCAAGACATTATTGAGAATAAATATATGAACACAATTAGCATACTGAAGTGGTTAATTAAGTTATTTCCAGCTATACTTTAAAGACCATTAAGATAGGGGGGTTCTTATTTTCTCCTTACAGGTTTGCTTTGAAGTACTGTATTTTCTAGATATTAAAACATTCTGCAACAAGATAATTAAGTTTGCTTCTATTTTGTCGTACATTAAGGTAGTGGATCAATGTGGCCACTGAAGCAAAGTGATTCTTTAAATTAAAAACAAAAGTGTCTGTAAATTGGGTTTTGCCACTACTTCCCCTGCCTGACTTGTCACCAACTTATTTATTTTCAAACAGGCACTCAGATATAGAGGTCACAGAACAAGTCAGAAACTTGGCTGGAGACAAAATATCCCCATTCTCATTACTTAATTCCCCCAAAATACAAAAATAAACAAAAGGAGAAACGAAAAGAGATGACAAAGAAAAAGTGATTAGGTTATTCATAAATCTTCTGTAAGACAAAAGAAGCCATATCCTTAAGGACTAATCATCTGCAGTCCATGGAAAGATGAATACCTTAAGTAAACCTTTCAGAGGGTCATTTAAGACTCTATAAAACTCTTATTATTTGGGAAAGGATAAGTATCTACTTGACAGAACAAATCTTATGATACCAGAGGATCGGATTACTTTCTGACTTGTACATAGGATTACAAATTTTATATGAATCTGCGGCACTGTTGGGAATTATGCACTTTTATGAACAACAAGAAGAGAAGAAAAAAGCAAATGCATGGCAATCTCAGAGAAAAATATGCTGAAGACGAACTGAAAAATAACATTAGCCAACTAAAGTTGCGCTCATCATGCCGACATACAAGGCTTAATGTGAAGGGCAACACTTCAGATAAACCAGTCATCACTTAATCAAACACTCAGTGAAAGATGATGAAGGGTATTTTCAAATGTAGTTCAATTCCTAGATGCCAAAATTCGGCTGATAAAATAAAAAGAAAGATCATAAATATTTTGCTTGAATAGTATTTACTGGCAGGTAGAATGGTAGCAACTATGGGGCGAACTTTTCCAACGGTTAGCCTCAGAACAATCATCTGTTTTGCAGAGGGGAAGCCTCTGAACTGCAAGTTTTGCTCACCTTTCACAGCCTCACCTCTTTTTCTAACACTTTAGTTAGCAATATCATGCTGCTATGTGAAGTCACCTTCCTGCAGAAACCATGCAAAATAAAAAGTTTAACCTTCAACCAAATCCTGACACACATTACTACTGAAATAATTCAGTGCAGTAAGAACCAGCATACTGGATAGACTATATACGATATAAGACCTGAGTTTCTCAAAAATCTGAGGAATATTGGATACTGGATTGATCTAGGGCAATAAAAGGATAAAATAAGATGCAAATGTGATTGCCTAGGAGTTATATTGCAGAAGCAGGGGACAGTACTGGCAGGCTTACCCCTGACTGAGCATAGCTGTGAATTAGCGATTTCAGGTAAAACGCACATCTTTATGTCCATTTTCCAACCATGCAGGTGGGAAAATATCCCCTTCTTTGAGATTTCTCAAGTGGTGGTGTGTACTACACGAGTATTTTAGCATCTTCCCAGAGCTTATTGTATTGCTAGTGCCAGAATAAACATGTGGAAGAAGAAATGCAAATAAGTAGATTTCATTTGAAGCAACAGATAACAGCTGTGGAAAACTGCAATCGAGGAAATGCTTTGAGGCATTCCATGCATCATAACTTTAGGCAGGGATCCAGAATGAAATAAAGCAGGAGAGGTTCTTGCTGACCCAGAATGGCTCTGGCATTTCTTCAATGGAAGTAGGAATAAGAGTGTTTTGATTATTTAAATAAGTTGGTGTAAAATTAAAGTGCTATTTGCATCCAATACTGATTCAAACCAAATCACTAGAAAAGTTCGTATTAACTTCAGTATGATTAATTTATAGCCCTTTTGATTAAGCACTATGGATAATTACAATCTTGATTATGTCTAACATTGTACTAGTATTGATGCTTAAATTATACATTACATTTGAAGTGTGACCTGTTCAAAACTTCTAAATTTTCATGATCTTAAATTTTAGTGTCAGGTAGCAACTGGAATCTGTATTCACATCTACTTCTTTGTGCGTTTAAGTTGTGAATGCTCCTCTAGCAGGAGTCTCTCGTGCCTGTACGCGTGCACAGGTGGCATGCAGTTGATTAAAGGGCATCTTTCTGCCTGCTATTACATACACTAATCAATTACAAATACCAGATTAACAGAGAGGGTGCAGCTGAGATTGCACAGCACGCTTCAAATCCAGTATTATGTTAACGACATAGTTAAGGTTAATCACATTGTTTAAAATTTTTATTGCATAAAGGATTCAGGAGAATCTTCAGACTGCAGTCAAAGCAAAGGTTTAACAATGCCTGGCAGGCTTCTTTCTTTTGTAGTTACATTTTGTGATCCTCACTCCGGTGACACCTCATTACCCAAATAGGCAGTAATGCCAGCTTTAAATTTCATCAAGCTCATGCTTATAGTGGGCTTTGATCTAATTGTTTTTTGCGTACATGGCATAGGGGAAGTGGGGGGGGAGGGATTCTTTTTGTATTTAGGTTTCAATTTTTTCGTCTGATCCCTTGTATTGTGCCACAATTGACTGACACTCTCTCACCTTTGGCTCCAAAATAGCCCATCACACCCTTCTCATTTAATATTATATCCTTTCCCTACTAGCTGTAAGAATATAGCAATATTACAAACTGTGTTTAGTCCAAGCTGAAAAGAAACCATCCTTTTTCCTTTTGCTTTCAAAAAAGATGCAAGCTGAACAAATTACTTGGACGATGATTCATTTAGATACTGACTTCAAAGAACAATTTTATATGTGCCTTTTAAAAATTGAATGCCAGGAGCCTACCAGGAACTGAAGAGCATCATTCCCAAGAGTTCAGGAAGACCAATCCATCTTTACAAAAATCATTTCATTATTCCTTAGCACATACCTGAACTGGTCAAGTCAGGATTTCAAATGAGTTTCTGGCTCAGTGTGCACTGCCAGCTTCAGAAGAGACCTGCTTTCAGGAAATGCAAAGGCATCTAATCACAGTTTGGATATCTATAGGATCACAGGCACTATGAAAAATATTCCCAGTACAAAGAAAGTCTGCCCAGTGCTGTGTTGAAGTACATTGTTCTGTAAACTAAGAAAGTGTGTATCATGCTTGTACAAATCATGTTGGTTTTGTTTTGTTTTTAAATATTCCCAAACATTTTATGTTGTTTCATTCAAAGGAAGCCTCATACTGCCACAAGCAGGTGGAAAACACACAGTCTAGACACGCTACATTAACTGGTCTGCTCTTCTACCAATAAATAAGGAAAATTTTAACGAGTCTTTTCACCTGTATGCCTGCATATCCTAGAAAATTTCTTCCTATGTTTCCAGTTGTATGCCAGTCCAAATATTGAACTAAACCTTCAGTCATGGTCCTGTTGCTAAATACTATATTAAATTATAATCACAATAAAATCCTGCGTTGCCTACTCTGACACACAAACATTTATTTTCTCAGAACTTCAAGAATCAGAATGCATGCAAGCCATTTACATGCACACAAAAGATTCCTTGATTGAATTGCTTTCTAGTTATTCTTAGAAAAAAAATGAAAATGGTGCATTCCTAATTGCTATGAAAAAAATTATTCCAAGAACTGCCAGAAGGCAACATCTAAACACATTTGTATGCGATCAAGAACCGACTTGGAAACAAGAAGTAAATAAGGATGAAATTTATCTTAAGATTGTGTTTCAGACTCACATTTAAAAGATCTGAAATTCTACTACTGACAATGCTGGGCTTTAATACTTCTTTTAAGAAAAATTCTTGTAGTATTTAGAATTGGAAGTTCTAACGAGAACGGAACATCAGCTGAACAATTGCCATCCCCAAGCGGTCACTAGAAAGCACAGATTTTCAGTCTTGGTCTGTTATTGGCTTATGAGCACCTACAGCTTGATGCACGCTTAGAGCCACAACCACAAATCATCTGCACTCAATCCTTGGAGTGTCACAAAAGGAAAAGTTATAAGGAAATAAAGGGCACATAATGGTGTGATTTTATTAGGCCTGCAATAAACAAATGTCTTCCAGAGTCACCTGCTATACAGCCTTCCCTGTTTCCTCATATCAATAAAAATAAAATAATTTCATGACAGGGCACGCAGAGAGAGGGACACAATACTACATCTTCTACAATCAGCAGGAAGAAAAACTCGCAGTTTGAACACTGGGGACAAGATTTCTTAGATGTCCCAGGCAGAAAATCGAGAAGATGCAGAGACACTGGAAGCCCATAATCCCAGCAGAGGCTGCCAGGCAAGAAACGAGCTGCAGTTCCACGAAGTGGTGGGTTTCATTTCATTGACAAGGGAAATTGTCAAAGGTCACAGACAGAAATGACACATGGAAACTGTTAAACTGGCACAAAAGTCAGTCTGACAGTTCAAATTTGCTCACAAAAACTTGAAGGCAGAATTTTATTGCAGCAGAATTTATTCAGAATAAGGTACTCTGAATTAGCTTTCTCCGATTCCGCAGTTATTTACCATGCAATTTATGTTGGTGTGGACATTCACTGAGTTTCTTCAATTCCGCATACTGAAGAAATAAGGCTGGAAATACTTGTCAGATTTTCGGAGATGAAGGCATATGTTTCACAGCATCGTTTCAGCACTTAAAATTTAATTCATCATTTTGACTGCTAATATACAGATATAAAATCTGATAATCCAGATGGCACAAATATATCTTACTACACAGGATCAAAATCACGGGCTATTCTTTTTTTTTTTTTTTTTTCCTTTTAGAGGAAACACAACCTTAATTAATGGGTTTAACGTTAATTAAAAATACATGGATCTGTACAGACCACAGTATGCTACATGGTCATTTCTTTTCTGTAACTCCCTAATTTCCTTTGAGTCTATTTAGGGGTCTAGCATATTAAAAGAGGGAAACATACCACTTTGCTAATTATTCTGCTTACACTCACACCAGACTGCACAGCCTTAACCAGGAGATGGATAAAAGTTATTTCTCAGGTGGACAAGGGCTAAAGATCAGGATCAGGCCCTAGACAAAAATCAGGTCCTGTTTTGATTTTTAATGCACCTTCTTACAAATCACAGTCAGAAACAGGGCTTTCACACTTGCCTACATTTTTTTTTTTTTTTAACCAAGTTAGAACACAACACTAATCTCAGTTTTAACTTAGCATATTTCAATTAAGGGACAATTTTACTTAAGATTAAAAAGGAGGATTTAGCTGTATAGGACGTTAGAAGACCACAGGAGATCTTTCTTCAGGATCTGTTTTATGATCTCTTTGTAGTTAAATTATGGGAGAACTTGTCTGTCCTCTCCAGATTAACATGAAAAATTACAGAAGGTGCTGGAAGACTGTCAGCACTAAAGCACGAACTAGTAGGCCCTAACCCCAATCCAAATAATGGATGGATTACTGGCCACAACAGCAATTAACCAAGATGTAGTACATTCAGTTGCAAGGAATTCATGTTAAGAGCACTAGCAGTGAACTTGCAGGGTTTTCTGTGGGAATGGGACTCTGGTTAGGGATAAGACTATAGTTACAACTTGACTTCCCTTTTCCCTTGAACTTACAGGAAATGCACACGATTCTCTCACAGAAATCCTCATGCAATTGCTCCTGAATAAGTATTTTAAAATATTGGATTCTGCAGTTTCTTATTCTACCCCTAAAGTCATTCTCTGAATTGCTAGGAGAAGACTGAAGAATCCGTTATGAAAGATGCTTAACTGCATTAGAGAGAGACTCATCTTGCAAAGCTCGGGCCCACATTCTGAACCTCCCAAAAGCTGTGAAAAAGCAAAGGACCAGAGGAAATTCCAGGTGACCCATTACAAAGAGCAGATGCTCACCAGGGGATTCCAGTCTAGATACAGCTGGTTACAGCATTCAGCCATGGACTGTGCCTAGAGACATTGTTCTTGTTTGTACATTGCTTCATTTCTCATCTCTAACCACGCTGGAAATACCTAACGTGGTTCACTGCTACCCTGAGGAGCTTGTTTGAAACCTGGCACAAAAGAGGACCACTGTACCTCACCTGGGGCTAAAGGCTGTAGCACTGCTCCCGTTAAAAGTTACACCGCTGACTTCTGTGGGTGATCCGACCCATAGACTGCAATAGCCTGAACATCAGAAAAGGGAGTTTTATTATGGGAACTATTTCATCAGGGAAGCTTTCGCCAAATGACAGAGGAAATAGAACAAAGTTAATTGGATAGAAAAGAATCTGGACTGAAATATGCATAGCATAGAGAGATGAAAGGCCACAAAGATACAGAGATTAAATTGTGAACAAAATAGGGGAGGAGTGCTGATAAAGGGGTCAGGAACTATGTGAAGAAGGGCATGAAGACCACAGGGTAAAATGCTGATAAGCTGTTAATATACAAGTAGATCTGAAATAATGTAATCGTTTCAGGAAGAGAGACTTCACACAGTAATGATACCAAGTGTTTAAAACACTTTGAAAATATATATATATATATACACATATATATATATATATTTAAAGAGGGCATTAAAAGAGGAAAAAAAAGTGTGGGAAATGGTTGTGATGGGAAAATATTCAGAAATTGTAAAGGCATTTGAGCAAAGGGAAAGCCACAGGAAAAGATCCAAACGTGCAATGCATTTAACAGCAGCTGCAATGTCACAGTATTGATGTTTGGTGTCCTGGAGCTTTCCCTTTAAACTGAAGGGAATATCAATTTAACCTCAAATAGCAAAATTTAGGCTCTGCAGAACATGGCTTTAGGCATCACTTATAGGCAAACTACTTGCAGAAAGGAAACAGCAGACAGGTAATTTAAATCATAAATAAGGAATCAAAGACTCACAGCAATCACCTCCTAAGTACTAGGATTCAACTCACATTTTTCTTTGGAATACTATCCTGTAGTCATCTGTTCCCACCAACACCCCCCAAATCACTAAGCGCAGCCATGTATAGTAGTTCTGCTCAAAAATAAATGTAATTCATAAAATTTGGTTTTAATTCTTTTGGGAGTCATTGAAAGTGCCACTGAGACCTTAATGTTTCCAAAAGAAGGTAAAGTGTTTTAGTGTGGAGCTGTGACATGTAGCATTAAGCAGCAGAAAATATGAACGTGATGGCCTGCTAAACAGCAAGGGTATCACCGAGGCGCAGAGCAATTGAGGCTGTGAGCAGCCTCTGCAGGTCTCCTGTCCATCCTCCTGCTCAAAGCAGGACAGACTTCAAAGTCCAGTCAGGTTGCCCTGGCCTGTTGTATCTCTGTCGGAGACTACAACTAAGATTAAGGATGAGCAGGTATTTCCAGGAGCCAATTTTCTTCCCATTGTCTCTGTCAAACAAGAACTGATGGTCTCTGAATTGCGTAAAATCCGACACAAAGGAAAGTCCAACTTCATTGTTAGTGGTGCAAATGCATTCAGAGGAGATGGTGCTTGATAGGGATGGAGTAACAGTCCCTGTCTGCTCCCTGACTTCTGCCCCCTGAAAGGAAGGCAGCGGGGGCTGGCACAACAGTGAATGGAGGCTATCCCAGCGTCCTGCTATGAACTCATTTAAAGCCACGCACGAATTCAAGAGAACTCTAGATTGCACTGTACTGACATTTCCTTTTGGAAAAAGAAAGTGAAGTGCTTCTGACCCCAGTAGTTATGCTTTGTAGAAACTGGTCCTCTCACAGCTAATGAATTCGTTTCTGTTGCGTAAAGCAATATTCTCATAACTAACGCGATCTAGGGGGTAAGAACAGCGAGGAAGAAAAGGAAGCTTCACCCCCCGTGTCATCAGAGTCCTAGTGATGTTAATGGGCTCCTTGCACCACGTCTAAGATTAACCTCAGTATCTGAATGCATTAGTGCACTGTACAGGCACAAAACGAACCAACATTTCAGCCCAGAAGTTACGGCTCAGCACCAGACTCCCGGAAACACAGAAACAGCACACACTGGTGTTGCTTTGGTAGGCACTCCAAGCCCCCATACTAAATAGAGTCCCTGCACTGCACTGAAAACAAGACATAAATAATAAGTTATAACTTTTGCAAAGCAGTCACTAGTTCCTTGGAAAAAAATGTTTAAAATAGCCCTTATTGAACACAATAAAAGATGAGAGCTCTTTTGCATCTAGCTTTACCAAGACTTCCACTAAATGATGCTGTCACACACTTACTGTGCTGTTAAATACCAGGCTGCTGCTGGGCTTTGTTTAAAGGCCACGTACACACACACTAGCAAGTCGGCATTGGATCAGCATTAATGCTGAGGGAGACAACAGAGAAACTACAGTTTTAGTATTAAACGTCTATTTACCGTTGTTTTCCTCAGCAATACAATACAGAAATGGAAGTACAGTGGCTTCTACCTGGTAGTCACAAGATCTAGCAACCCAAAGCATCATCTTATGAATACCTTTGAAGAACAAGGGTTGCTAAGGGAAGCCTGAAACATTTCTCTGCCTCTGCTTCACATCAGGTGATTAGCACTGTTTAACACAGAGGTACAAATTATGAACCAGTCTCAAACTTGCAATGGCATTTTTACACAGATTGGTCGCTTTGCCACCAGAGTTCACCTTTCTAGTCTTGGTGCTCTAAGCTGTGTCTTTGCCCCTTAACCCAAGAAGTGAACTCGGCCTTTCTGCACCATCTGCCCAAGGGCAGCACAACCGAGCAGCCTGACTGCCTTAGGTTATAAGAAATAACTCCCCACCTCTACCAGCTGGGACCGGGTCGATCTGGCTTCCCGGTAAACTCTGGGTTAGGGAAGAAGATGAGAGCAGTGCTCAGAGACACAGGAGCTGAACATGCAGGTTGTGACAACCTCACGGGGGGTTCTCAAAGATGCATGAAAACGAGGCCCGAAGGAAAAGTAACAACCAAAGAAGGTTTAGTGATGTGTCCCTCACAGCCAAGGAGAGCAGAGCTGGTCTGTCAGCAGCCCTGCTAGGAGAGCTGTGTAACACCTAACTGCATGTGTTGATCAGGAAGGACATATCCCAGCGTCTGCTGGGTATCATCCTACAGGTACCGTCACCCATCTCGTGGGCTGTGATGGATGGACCAGACACCCGTCAACAGCCACTGGGGAAGACTCCTGCGCTGGAGGGGGTGGCTAACCAAGCTGTCTTTTCCTCCCAGGCTACCATGCTCTATCAGTTCTTTCAAATTTAAACTGGTTTTGATCAGATAAAGCAGAGCTACATGGAACAGTTGCTCACTCATTAATCCCTCTGAGAGAAGGCAGCACAAATGAGTACAATTTAGGCTGTCAGAACTGTCACTTTTCTACATGTTTTATTTAATGTAGATTTATTAATCCACATTAACAGTGAAGTGAAAACCTTTTGTTATAGTGGCAGAAAGGAAAGGGATACTGGAAACCTTTCAGTTCTTACCAAGGCTACTAAACATAGGACAATATTATGAAAACACTTATTTCACAATCCCTAAAAGAATGAAGCTGTTTCCAACATGAACCACATGAAACTTTTTCATTATTTAAAATTCAATGTGACAGAAGTATCTGCCTATGGCAAATTTTATAAATACGGGCTCTTAAAAACATTTGAACATGAATCTGTCTCTGTCTTTACTAAAGTATTTGCATAACGGCCCCCTCCAAGCTCCCTGCACAGAGCCCAAGGAAGTTCCCCGATGGTCAGCACCTGCCACCTCCCCTTCTGCCTCCTGCAGGTACACCTCACAGCTCTGCAAGAGGCTGAGCAGCAAAGAGGAGCACAAAACGGCTGCCCATACCCCACCTTTTCCTAAAAACCTCACAAATACACACAAACCTTTAGCACAGCCAAGGTGTGGCACTGGGCTTTTTAGCACCTGTGCTTTGCAGAACTCCTGGGTCCACGTCGCTGCAGCAAAACCGCAGGGTGCAGGCTGTCCCCACCGAGGTTCACTGTCAAAGCATCATTCCCAGCTTAGATTTGAGGCCTGGACTACTTTAACTTGGACAAAATGATCCTGATAAATTACACAGAGCAACAGAAAAGCACAAATTGCTTTCTTAGGCTCACATACCCTGACAAACACTAAATTTTGCTCAAGTCTATCATTGCCCTTAAGTCATTGAGGTCTTCCCAAACACATCACTACCTTCAGTCTCACCCACGGAATGAGACACTCCAGCTTGTGCACATCATTCCTGTTGATTGACAGAGGCTTCTCTTACACTGAGTTAATTCCTTGTGTTGTTGGAGCTACAGAGTATGTCTCTCATAGCAGCCAAATGCTGTGCAAACCTGATCCTCCTCATCTTTCCTACAAACATACACTTTCCATGTGCTAAACTTCAGTGGATAATGTCTTGAAAAATCATAGGGCTGCACATAATAAGGGTAGAGAAGACACATTCCCTCCCTATTCCACAATTTAACTGAAAGTCATGCATAGTGAGATTCTCTACTGCCCTGCACTCTAAGAGTCATTTTGTTTATGCAGAATAGATATAAGAGCACAGCCCCCTTTCTCTGAGCGCGTATAATGCTGCTGAGAGCGTGTCTGTGTTTGCACAGGCATCGTTGTCATGCAAAGCAGAAAGACAAAGGAATCAAGCCCAGAAAATTGCTGCTCAAATTGCCATTTGACATGAGACTTGAGACTTGGCAAATGCCAAGTGTTCTTTTTTGGAACAAACCAAGACCTCTACCTGTTCAGAAGGTGTGGAACACAGAAAGCCTAGCACCTGAGCTGCTCAAGTTTTAACTCTGCTTTGTTTCTCTTTTCCTGAGCTCAGTACATATGAACATATTTTACTCGTGAACTCATTTACTCATGAACCTATTTTACTGAACAAACAAGTGAAAGAAAATATAACAAGGCTGTACAAAGTTAAGGCAATGGCAAAGACAAGAATAAAACCCCAGCAAAGAATGAGCATCCTGTCTTAACCTCACAGCTGGAAGTCAAAGGCATGGCCTTCTTCTGAACCACTGTCCTAGGGATTCCTACCCATTGTTGTTTTTGTGATCAGCCCTTGCAGCTCGCAAGAAAATTGAAGTTTCAAGTACTTTTTTCCAATATAGTACAGACAATAAAACATATTGCAAGTCTACATTTATTAACCTTCTTGAAATGACATACAAATCAAAACAATTCAGTTTGCAAGAACTAGGTTTACTGCTATTTTCAGGAGTTGCAAGATGTAGCTATATTGTAAACTACATTCTTTAATTTGGTTTTGGAGTTTAATCATGATCTATCATTCCCCATTTCAGTGGCATTTGGATACTACCAAGTTTTTGTAATATTAATAACATCATAATCTTCATTAGTATGCAAATCTATACCATCTGACAAGCTCCTGCTCTCTTCCACGAGCTCCTTTGTTGTTGCGGCCTCATGAATTTCATTACAAGACTAGATTATTATCAAATAGCGGGAAGGGGGGTGGCATGGAGAAGACAGAGAATGACGTGGAAATTATAATCTCATTTTAATAATGAATCCAGTTTCATATTGCAATTCGTTTTCTTGCACCAGATGCTGCTGAGAGAAAAGGGAGCAGAAGGGAGGAAATTCTTACAAAACTGCTCCTGCACAGTAACCTTTCCAGCATATGCCACTGGAGGGGAGGGCTGGAGGGAGATGTTCCCTAGCCCCTTGCCTCATTTACATTTCAAATAACAGCCATGATTCTATCCATATGTTTTTGCATTTCAGAGCTTTATGTATAGTAAAAGTAAATAAAACCAATACATTGCTGCCGTTCAATAACCAATGGCTATTTGCTCTCCAAGTAAACTGGTATCAATCAGCCTTAATAGGAGATCACAATAATTATTGCTTAAAAACTATAATTATACTTGGAGCAATCTGTGGCTGTAAAAATAACTCGAAAGAATAGCAAAAAGCTCATAAGAGTGCAAACATTCCCTCCTATGCCAAAGCACCAGGGCCCCGTGCCCGCTCCTCCTGGGCATGGCATTTCTAAATTCATTGCTCAGAGCAGCCGAGGCTGCCCCCTCACTCCCAGCTCAGCCTCACTGCCCTTCCTTGTCTCACCCAGCACCTGTACTTTTAGACTACAGTGAATTTAGGGGAGAGCTTGCCTTTTCCTCACATCTGTACAAGTCCTAGACTAACACACTGGAGGGAGGGCTTCCATCCAGAGGGACATTCACCTGCTTGAGAGTTGGGCCTGTGCAAACCTCCAAGTTCAAGGCCAAGTGCAAGGTCCTGCATGATTCGGGGCAATCCCAAGTGCAAACCAGGCTGGACTGAGAGCAGCCCTGAGAAGAAGGTCTTGGGGATGTTGGCTGATGAGAATCTCAGCACGAGCCGGCAACATGTGCTTGCAGCCCAGAAAGCCAACCATGTCCTGGGCTGCATCAAAAGCAGCGTGGCCAGCAGGGTGAGGGAGGGGATTGCCCCCCTCTGCTCTGCTCTTGTGAGACCACACCTGGAGCCCTGCCTTCAGCTCTGGGGCCCCCAAAACAAGGAGGACATGGACCTGTTGGAGCAAGTCCAGGAGGGCCATGAAGATGATCAGATCTGAAAACATAAACGATTCCAAGCAGGCAAGTGAGACTCACTGAAGCTGCTCCAAGATCCAATATTGAACACCAATTTCTATCCTTTCTAAAAAATTTACATTTTATCTGAATTGTTTCTTTGTTGTTAATATCAGTCATTGCTTTTATTAAATCCTACAATGCTCTCTACAAAGATCTCTACAAAGGACCATATTTTTTGAGCAGAAAATTCAATCACCATTAAGTATGGGATTACCTTCTCCTTTCCTATTGAGCACTAGTACACATCAGTTAACTTGACCACATGAATCTAAATAACACTAACTGCTCTTTATTAACCGAGTTGTTAGATGTCTCCCTTTCTCAAAGCACAGATTTTAATACTGGAGTAAGAATGAATCTCCAAAAATTCTCTATGAAATGTGTAATTAATCTAAACTATTTATCACTCACAAAGCATTAGTACAGTCGACAAGAATGCCCAATTTTAAGATATTTTGTATTATTTATCAAAAAGTGTGAATTAATGTGACCTACAGCTCAAGACTTCAGTGATTTTTCCCTATTTAAAATATATATATTCAAATGCTAATGTAAAAATGTTTATATTTTAAAATGCAAACTAGCAATTCATACCTACACATTAATTACACCACTTCCAGTTTCATATTTTCCTAGCAGAGGGCTGTCAAAAATCAGAACTTTTGTCACACTGAAGTCACACCAACATGTACAGGTTCCCTTTGTTCTCCTCCTCATTAAGGAAAAATCTGTCATTAAGAGCATCTATTTAAAGCAAGAAGAGAAATGTGTTTGGACTTTGATTATGGCAATTAAAAAAAAAACTCTGCTATTCAAAGATGGTGCTATTTTATTATTTAAATAACATTCCACATTCTTCTAACACATTTTACTAAGAAGATTGTTAAATTAGGTGATAAAAGGTTACTTTTGTCTTTGAAGCTGAAATATGTAACTATTATTTCTTATCTGTCTGGAATTCGAAAAGCTTCAAAATCATATGTTTTAGAGGACTCATTATCAAAACTCACCAGACTTCATAAAAAAAACAAATGCTTCACTTCCTGCCCTTGTTTAATCCCAGCTAGACAATTTCTTTTACTTTTCAAAAGGGAGGATTTCTTTCAACATTTGACAGCAGTATCTTTTTATTTTCAAACTGCACAGAGTGTGGTTGGGAAACCATAACCACCTTCTTTTCAAAGCTTGAGAAATGGGGATGGTTGTGAGGGATATATTTTAAGAGGAAGGCTCAGACAAACTAGGGTAAAGAAAAACAACGTGGGTTTTTCTGTTAGTATCACTGTTGTTATTTGTGGGTTGTTTTTTTCTTTTTAAAGCCAGAACAAGACTAACATGCACTGAAAGTGGACACGTAGGTCATATCACAATGCCGAAGGAAGTATCGTAACAAAATTTTAATTCTCTTTATCTCCTACACATTTAAATGCTGGTAAATTATTCCTACATAAACACAAAAAAATCCATTGGCAATATACACAGAGCTGCAAAATCTTATGATGAAATACATTTTCATGTACTTTCAAAGTTTTGAAAACTAATTCATCCTGCTGAAATTACGTCATTTCAGACCTCTGAGCAGATTTGCACAGTATCATCAATTCTTAGATAACCAGACTATAATATTTCCATCACTAACATTCAAATTTCTGTTTTCCACCTAAAATCCAAATGATGTTCATCTAATGATGTTAGGATGCTGCTGTATTCACTCCTACGCAGATAAGTAGGAGGAGTTATTTATAATGCAGTTTTGATCAGAATTCAACTTGGGACAAAGTAAAAGCACAAAATCCACACCCAACATATAACCCAAGATGACAAAGTAGTAGCATGAAGGATAAAGAATAGACTAGGTGACAATTATGCCCTTGTCCAGCAGGCTTAATTTCAAAAATACATAATTTTATTTTCTTCACCCTCTACCTTTAATCTGTCCAAGATGATGCATTGTCCTCTTCCAGGCTTAACCATCTCCAGACAAAGCCCCTGAAAAGCCAACCCACTGCTAACGTTCTTTTCTGTGTTATTTTAGGATCCAAGATGTCTGAAGATTCAGTCACAAAGTCATATAAAGAGCTATATATATAAAATAGACAATCTCTAAATCCAACTGCTAGTTGCTATTCTAACATTTTTAATGGTCTCTGAAGCTTATGTGTCCCATAGCACGTTAAAATTCCCTACATTTCTGCAAGACTAACTACAGGGACAAGAGCCTGAGTGTCAGAAAAGGAAAAACTGGCACAAAACCTGAAAAGAGATTCAAAAGTTTAAATTGGTAAGATTTTAACACTTACTTCAGAAGTCATATTTGCAGCCTTCTAAGGCTAAGCCAGTTATTCTATTTTTCATTAGTAAAGCTGTAAATTAAGCTAAAACATTTTTCACTGATAATGTATATTAATGAGGAACTACAAATACAGTAGACCATTCTACCTTTCAAATTTTGCACATATAGAAAGCATAAGTAGTTTGACAGTGCACTTCAGAAACACAGCCCTTTGTAATAGGCTCTCTGCTGTGACCTGAAGTTAAACAGAATTCTTTTCATCTTCTATTTGACTCCAAAACCGGAGTGTGCCAACCTGTTATGAATATTCTTCTAAATGCCAGCCAACTCTTTTTCCTTTGTGCTTTAATTAAAGGACATTTACCCTTGTAATAGGTATTTAATAGCAGGCAATTTTTTTGACATCTAATATGCTAAGGTTGTCTTGCAGTGACTACATGTTAATAGACATTAAAGATTCCAGAACCCTGGTAAATAGGGTAATTAGACAGGACTTAGGCGAAGCACTATGAAAAATTCCTTGGGAGCAGTAACTTAGTAAGAAAGGGAAGAAATACTGTTTTATAGTCAAACCTGAAGAGCTTTTAAATTTAAAAAGAAAACATAAGGAGTTTTTACACACCCTGTTAATCCCTATTTGTATTTCTGCAGTTGCCTCTTTGTCTGAGATTACACAGTCCTATGTGCTTTTGACTTTTGACCATAAATGTGCTTGTTTGTAGATAGTATAGCCAGAGCCCTACATAATTCCACAACTTTCAAATGACAAGAAAATAAAAAACTAGGGTCAATGGAAGTTAACAACTTAAATGGCTTGCTGATTCTGATTCTTTCAAAAAAATTTGTTTTTATACAGTAAATTTGCCTGTGTGCAGTCCTATCCAGTAGGGGCTTAAATATCATTTGTAAACTAATATTCTTACTAATTTCAATGAAAGACATCTAACTGAAGTTCATATCTAAGTTGGTGCGCCTATAAATCTAACAAGAATCAGAGCAGGTAAGCTGCAGCCAGCCTATAAATGTGACAATGTGCAGTTATGTTGTCTTGGCAAAGGCTATCGGCAAGGAAAGACATTAGGAGAGGAATCTTTTACAAAGCTATTTCGCACTGTGAATAGTAATTAGAAGCATACAATCTGCTGCAAGGTTAAGAAAACCTTTTATTTGCTCTGAAGTCTCAAGAGTAGACTAAATTTATAGGTAAAACACACAGTGTTATAGCTAGGAAAAGTAATTCAGGTTACCATTTAGTAATCACAAACATTACCATAACTTTGATGGCATTCTGACTTCAGCCATTCAACAAAATGCAAAGATTTGAACACTGCAAGTCAGTAATGGACTGAATGCTAAATACCGATGCCTTGTAGACCCATAACTGAGCTGAGATCATAAGGCTGTGCTGTTGACACTGTAATTTATTGCAATGTTAAACACTAAAGTACACATTGTATTTTACTTTTGAAAAAGATAAAGAACAAAATCACCTGGCCTCTTAGTTTAACAAGGTGTGAATGTGGTGCCTTTAACACACTATTTGCAGCCAGCAGAGCTAGAGGAAGCAATTAATTTTTTATATCAATTATTCAGTCACAATTACCACCACAGCTACGCAGTCTGCCCATACAAACTTCTAGCACAGATCATCCCACCTACACTTCAGTACGCATTATTCACTAAAGCACTGGAAAAATAATGCCAACTGAAAATGAAATGATTTACAAAACTGTGCCTGTTTTATCAGAAACATTTCAGAGAAAAGTCAGTAGACACCAAAATATCCTCGTTAGTCTTAAACAAAGTATGGATTTTTTTCTCCAATAAAAATAATTCTGTAAATAATTTTGTAAAAATGCCAGATTCTCTAAGAAAGAAACCCTCTCTTCAGCTTTTGTCATTCAAACAAGAAAAGCACCCAGGTTTGGCAACTGAATTTTGGAACTCTGCAAGCCTTGTCCTTATAATTGTTCCTAACATGGGGGAATATAGTTTTTGTTTAAATGAAGGGTAAACTATAATAGTTATCACCTCTTATTTAGTAAAAACAACTTATTACTCAAATTATCAGTAGTAAAAAAAGAGTGCTAATAAAAAAAATAAAATAAAATAAAATAAAATAAAATAAATAAATAAAAAAAATAAAATAAAAATAAAAAAGAGTAGTAAAAAGAGTGCTAATACCTGAGAAAATCAAGTGCTAATTGGATGAATTAAAATTACTGTCGTTACTTTTACAAAAGACATTTTATCCCATTCTTACATCCAGCACAGTTCAATTTCTAATGGCAACAGATTCAATCAATTGATCGTATCAAATGAGAAGAATTTATAATACTTAGACCTGTAAAATGTTTACTTTCTCCTATTAATAAATGGATCCAATAAGAGTATGGATAGCCAGAAACACAGCCTATGATCAAACAACTACAGTTAGTTATTCTAATTCTCAAAAACAGAAGCATTTTAATTCCATCTTATCTGCTCTCTGAGAATGCATTGTGCAATTTTGACAGCTGCAGTATGTATTATACTTCAAAGGAAACAGGATAACAGCTTGGGATGTCTTTTCTGATTGCACTCCATTGTGACCTCCCGCTGTACAGATAGCTATCCATGAAACTGGACTGACACCATATTTGCAAGCTGACCGTTCCTATTTCACAGAATATTTCTGGAGATTTTATGGTAGAAGACAACGAAAAATATAAACCTTCAACAGAATACTCAAGCTTTAGAAACACTCAAGGTTTATGATAAATTTCTCTTTCAGTTGGGAACAAAAAGCAGTATAATGAATGTTTCCAGTCTTAAATTGTTTCCATTGTCTCCAACTTTCCTCATAGACATTGAGGTCTTTAGGGTCTGTCCCCCATCTTTTGCTTGGGTCTGAAAATCCTAGTACTCCTGTTATAACATCAATAGCTAACAGTGTCTAAAGAGGTCACTTACTTTAAAACAGTTATAACAAAGCTCTCTGCAAAAACTTACCTCTCCAAAAGGCTGAAATGCTTATGTCTGAAGAAAAACAATCAGGACATTCAAATGTTGGCTAAGAAAATATAGGCAGGCCGATTGGAATAATGTTCCAATGAAAACCATGATAACGTTCCATGAAAACCAACAAGAAAATTGCATAATGACATTTACAGTATTTACCAGGAATTGTCCCTTATTAGCAAGAGCACTGTCACATAGCAAAGGTAACTAAGTGGTCTGTTTGGACGATGCTTAGAGGCTATTTACTCAGCATGAGGGCTTCTACCCAGACCGCCAGTGGCATCTGCAGGGGGTTTGCTGTGGTGGCTTTTCATCATGCACTAATAGTGCACGTCTGAAATCCCCACCCTGCTTTTTATGCTCAGAGAAGATGAGACAAACTCATTGCTGTAACAGGCCTTCCTTCTTCTCATTTAGGCACGTGGCATCACTGGCTTCTTGCATCCCCTTAGACAACGTGCTCTTTCCCTTCCCTCATTTCCCCCTCGCTCCTCCTGTCTTCCCTTCATCCTACCCAACACAGCTTGTATTTATCTCATCTGACACATCTTCACCTCCAGATTAAAAGCCTTCCTTCTTCTTCCTTCTCAACACAGCTGCCTGAATTATTCTTAAAATCACTATGAATTTAGGTCAGAAGTACCCTCTGGAAGCCTCCAACTCCACTGCCTGCTCAAAGTAGGGCCAACTTCAGGCCTCCAACCTGTCTTTTCTATTCCTTTTATATTTGCTTTTCTTTTTGCACCTCTTCTAGTTATTTGTGACTAGACACCCGAAGCAAAACCAGACTGAGATCATGGCACACAACATACGTGGCACTGAGATCAGCAGCTGGTCAGGAGCCTGTGATGCTGAGGCCTTGCCCTTCCCCGCCTCCACTTGGCTTCCTAAGTCATGAGGAAGTTTAGTCCTCAACAACTCTTACTACAAAAGACCACATAAGGGAATCTACAACCCCAGATACTCAGCCTGTGCACTGAAGAGCAACAGAACTGCCTCCACACCTTTCAAAACTAATGACAAGCATCTGCAACTCCATCCCAGAGGCTCCTAAAATGGCCAACCTGAAGAACAACTACTGACAACTTCAGGAACAGAAGGACTCAGTGTCAAATCCCAGAAACACTGCAGGGAAACCCTTACAGCAGTTCGAGGTGGAATATCAGCATGTCTCAAAGGCAGAACCGGATGGTTTCAGAGACTATGTGCTTCTCAGTCAAACCAGGAAGAGTTTATTTTGGAAATATAAATCTAAAATGCAGCTTGGGATTTGGGGCGTTTCTAAAAGAAATCTTTCACAGGTATTCAGATGTATTTCAATAAACCAGCTCTTAAAGATTTTTTTCAAGCATTTCTTCCTTTCAAAAGAGCACTGTTTAATAAGACATCAGTGAAAAATAAAAAACTGTATTATAAATCCAAGGTGATGCATACTCTAAAGAGAAAAACGACTTCCTTAGACATGCTTATAATCAGCTGAACACCATTATCGAACAGTTCTCCTTTAAACATTAATCATAATATTGTGCTTGTTTGCTTTCAGATTTTCCTTTCATGTTGGCTTTGTTCCCTTTTCCCTGTTAATTCCAAAAGATACAACAGAGACTCACAGCTACATAACAATAAATTAATTCTACATTAAGGATAACTGGATAATTACAAAATCTTCAGGTACCTTTTCCTCCTGGTTTAAGGCAGATGTAATCTATCTTTAAAAAAAAAAAGTCCCATTCTATCAAGAGAATGTGAAACCTGTAGAAAAACGTAGTTAGCAGAAATCACCTTGGGATGTACAAAACACCATCTTAACAATTCAAAGATAATGCTGCTTCTTACTTCATCACATGACATCAAATGAAAATCTTTTTAATTGTGTAATATTGACTCTTCCTCTAAATAGACTTTAGAAAGCCTTTATGACCATTTATTTTCCTGTGTTTCTTGGAAAGATAAATTTTCTTTTGAGTCATTACTACTTCAGGTACAGTCATTGTGATAATCTTTAAAGCTAATAAATGTTTCTGGAAAAAAAATATACTGGAAGATGTCCATTTTCCAAAGTGAATTATTGCTCCTCTGTTAGTTGGTAGCACTTTAGAAGATTCCTCCTTTAGTTCATTACAATGCTGGCTTTCTAATGATATTCACCTGCTTCAGGAGAAATAATCTGGCAATTAATGTTAGCTAATGGATACTTCAGAACTTTCCCTCCTGTTGGAATGCTGTATACATGTCCTCCAGATTACTGTCCCACTGATGTATTTAATAGAATGATGTACCTTTAAAATTTCACTATTACTGATTGCTACCCACTTTCTACAATGCACAGTGCACCCTGCTGCCTCACAATCCTTCCTATTCTGAGTCAGAAAAATTAGTTTTTAATATCATTCTTTGTCCTCATCTCAATTTCATATGTAATAGCAAAAAAAAAAAAAGTAGGCAAAAATGGAGAAAAGCAAAAAGATTTTTTGTTACGCTCAACTCCCAAGACTCCCTTTATACAATATAAAAAACTGAAACGCGTGTTACTCTTGCTCTTTTTTATATCTATAGTTCATTTCATCAGACTTTCTTTCATGTATCCATAAAGTGATTCAAACAACAGAAATAGTCTGAGTAAATACAGAGTTGGTTTTCATTTTATCCCTGGAACAACTAGGCTTGCAGATACAAAATTTCAGTTATTACATTTAACAGACAGAGCTCTGGCCTTTCAAACATGCGAAGTTATATTAATCTCCAACAAATGGTACTTTGGCTCTCACTCAGGGTAAATCATTATGCAGTGCTACTTCAATAATAGCCTTAATTAAATCTGTTCTCTTTTTGTTCAGGTTGGAGACCACAGAAGGGCACAGTTGGCTGTCTGAGCCTTTTGGCTATGACCGTATTATCGGTCAGAGCATTGCACAAGCAAATATCAGTTTTTAATATGCCTTGCTAAGGTCATTCCTACCCACAGCACAGTAGCAAGAGGCAAAAAGAAACATAACCAAGGGTAAGATATGTATTTCTAGCTGGCCAAGTGAAAAACGCATTTTGTTGATGCACCACAGGAGAAACAGCAGCACTGGATTTTTCTGCTAAGCATAAATAACATCTTCTGTCTTAAAATGTGGTTCACAGAGCTACCACCAATCATGACCTTTTATATGGCCTGTCCTCTTTATAAGGAGTGCCAGCGTATCTTTGTAGACAAGATTTACTACACACAGGTTAAACTATACAATACATACCGAGTATAGATAGAATCATAGAGTCATCTAGGTTGGAAAAGACCTTCAGGAGCACCAAGTCCAACCACCAACCTGCCCTTCCAAGTGCCATCACTAAACGCCGGCCCCTAGTACCATGTCTACTCATCTCTTAAATACCTCCAGGGATGGGCACTCCACCATTTCCCTGGGCAACTCGTTCCAATGCTTGATCACCCTCTTTGTAAGGGAATTCTTCATAACATCCAATTTAAACCTTTCCTGTCATAACCTGAAACCGTTTCCTCGTGTTTTATTGCTTGTCACCCGAGAAAAAGACACCCACCTCACTCCTCGCAACACAAACGTCTTTCAGGTAGTTGTAGAGAGCAATAAGGTCTTCCCTCAGCCTCCTCTTCTCCAGATTAAACAACCCCACTTCCCTCAGCCACTCCTTGTAAGTTCCTTCACCAGCTTCATTGCTCTTCTCCACACGTTTGAGCAACTCTATCCTTCCTGTAGATGGGGTATCTATATCTTGTAGGGAGGGAGTATGTATACTACGTACTCAAATCAGCTACACAAAATGGATCCTTCTCTGCTCATTAATGGGACCAATTCCATGGTTCACATTCAGTTATGGATCAGACAGCAACAACAACAACTGTGACAGGACAGATTTGGTTCTGCTCAATGACAATCCTCCCCAGCTGGGATTCAGTTCAAGACTCGGTGTAATTGGTATGGGTTAAACAGATCAAAAAAAAAACACACCACAACTCTGTCCCAAAGATTTTTTTCTTTATCCACCTGAAGCAAACAGCCAAAATTATCAGTATTCCCACTTACAGGAGGGAATGACTTGCCCAACATCACACAGAGGATCTACAAAAGTAGAGCTCAACACTGATAAGCTGAGCTTGCTCTACTGCCTGCCTGCAAAAGATGATGGAGAAGAGATACTGCTGTCTCAGGCTCTTGAAAATTACAAGGATATGTCACACTCCATGTGACCCTACATGGACGGAAAGGAATTCATTATCCTTGGGGAATAAGAACTGTATAAGGAGGACTAAGCAAGCTAGTCAGAAAGAAGATAAATACGCTTTTATGGAGGTTACTGGAATAGATACTCCCCCCACTCTCCAAGTATGCTGCAGAGCTCAGTAGGAAAGCTGATTTATCCTGTGAGTGCGCAGCAGTTGCTCCCTGCTAGAGCTGCTGTTTAAGTTTAATTGGAATACATAGTGCTTTTGTAACATTTATATCATAGGGAACATTTAAGAATAGCAGAAAGAGCCTTTCAGTTTGACACACGCTTCTGTTGTGATCCTGATCACTGAACCCAAGCGGAAATATGGGCCACAGAATGATTTCTGGGTGGCCGTTTCAGTCGGTAATTCCAGAGGCAGAAGCGGCTGCTTGCAGAGGAAAAGAAAAATGGGCCAAGAGCGGCTAACGCCGGGGACTGGCAATGGGATATGGAGCCTTTCAGCTCGAGGTCACTGCTTGGATTACAGCACAGGGCTGTAGTAACCAAGAAGTTATTACCATCAAATGGAGGTTCAGTTGGCTAAGACAAATCATTTAAATGGCTTCAGCTTCCTACAGGCGCATGTGGCAGAGAAAGCACTATTAAAATCAGTGAAACTGCATAGTCAGTGATATGGAAGTCTTTGGGACTTCTTTCTACATTGCCAGAAACGGAATGGTGACAATGAAAAATCCTGTAATGCTTCATTGAAGCAGCACAACAGTGGCTGCCCTTCTGCTTCCATTCAGAACATCACACAGAAAATTAAAAGCATTATATTATAACAAGAAGAATCAAAAATATGCATTTTTTGTTTACCATTTTGAACAAATCATCGCAGGAAGAATTACTTGGCTACAGCTATTTTGTAAAAACTTAGGCACCCTTTCTATTTAACGATACCACTTTCTGTGGCTAACATGAAGCCCAGTAAAGCGACTCTACCGTGGCTTATACGCGACAGAGCAGCCTCCCTCAGAATCCACATACGGCATTAAAATGCAGCTAACCACATTCTGTTATCAGGGCATTTGGGAAAGCCAATGTCAAGACTGAATTCATGTAGAGCCATTCCTGTTGCATTTTATTCCAGCTAATATTCCTGATTTTATCAATCACATTATATAGGTCCAAGTGTTACTGCAGAGGCCACGGAGTTATTCAGAGTTTAAGAGTTAGAGAGATGTGTTTGTTAAACAAATTTGTGCTGTTCCATTGTGAAAATTCGGTGTTCAATAGGTCTCATCACATCTTGTTTGCTGGTATGCCTGGGCCAGTTTAATAGCATGTTCAGCTGTAGAACAAAACATGCAAGGGCAAAAGTTCAAGAGTCTCGATCAGTCTTTCTGCTCTGCAGGTATGTGTACAGACTGCAGTTAGAAGATGCGTATCCACACACTCACTGGAGTTCTTTATTGATGCAAAGCAGTTTCTACATATTTAAAACAGCTCTGAAAAGTACTCAGAGCATTATGCGATTTAAAGCCTCATGAGCATCCAAATGCAAGATCTTTTTAAAGAAGAATTGCTGAAAATATTTACAAGATGCAAAAAGATTGTTTAAAAGCTGGCAATATACGACAAAAATGCAATATTCACTGTGAAACTTAACGTGCTTCCCACTACAACAATGGTAATGGTATGTTAACATGGACAGTGAGAATATAATTCAGGGATATGACAGATACCTGAATCTGTAGCAAAGTCACTCCAGGATGCATCCATTTAGGTGCATCCACAAAAGCAAATAAATTCCATTCTTATTTAAGAATAAGACAGATTATAAAAGAGCCAACCTCTAGTGAAGTCTATGAATGGAAGTCCTGAGGTTTCTTTCTAGAAAATATAAAACTATTAAAGCAAGCTGGGCTTTTGTAAAAGTTAGGCTTCACAATTCTGCCTTTTGATCATGTTGCAATAAATGGCCCATTTATTTGAACATTTGGTTTCTTTTTGACATGTTAGTTAGGTGCACAATGTAGTTTGACCTATAATTCTCAGCTCAGAGGCCAAGCATCTCTCTTATAATCAGTATTCTTCACATTTAGGTACATCTGTAGAAGTGTAGCTGTGTGAGCCAATTTTAAGCACTGTAGATAAAAATCCAGTCCCAATGAAGCAAGTGAAGAGACTTTAGCAAAACAGGTATTGTACCATGTATTATGTGATTATATTCCTGTAAATGAGGAAGAAATGAAAAGGATCTCAATGAAGTATAAGAGCAATTAAGTTAATTCCTATCCTGTGTTTTAAGGGAATGTTATCCTTCCCCAAATCCTCTTGTAGGTTTCTATAGCAGTGATACTTGTTCTGTACTGTTTTGAAGGATGACTAAAAATATACAGGAAATTGCTGACTTGGATACAGAAGAGAGACTAAAGACCATGACTGAAGTGGAGGCTTTTCTTTAAAAATCTGCGCTGATTTATACGACTATCCAGTAGATCCATTGGTTGTCCTTTTACTTTCCAGATGTGAGAGGCTACCACAAAGAAAGTATGGGAAAGAATGGCCTTAGCACTCAGAACTGAAAAAAGCCGTGGCAGTCCATCACATCATACTTCCCATGAGGCCTAACAGTCGAGTTGAAAAGCAACTCAGCTTGATAACAGAGTTAGCTGGTAACTCACCAGCCAGTCTCAAGGATGCAGACTCCTGCTAACCTGTCTCCTACAGAAACCTGCCACACTGTGCAGCACAATAGCCACGTTGCAAAGAAGCTGCAGAGCAATAACTCGACTTCCACTGTTGCCAGTGCCACCTCAGGATAGGATCCAAATCTGTGGTGCTCCAGCTGAGCCTGGAGCATGCGGCTCCCAGAAACAGACAGTATGTAGGCAGGGATGATAGGAAAGCGACAAAGTTCTTTCAAAATGGAATTTAAATAACCTGGGGGACAAAGGAAATCTTTAGTAAGGCAAAATACGGTTGAAGGGGAGTAACTGCTTTAGGCACATCTCAGCCTCTCGTGTTGCAAGGTCCCACAGGCATCCACAGGCAGCTGACACTCATTGCAGCTTCATCATCCATCAGGGAAACCAGCTGAGCTTCTTGCTTGGGAAACAACTGGCTCAAGGGTTGCCTTACCTCCTGCCATTGCAGGGCTTCCCAAACCTGCACCGAGGCTGCAATCACTTAGAATTCAATTGAAAGACTTGGCAGGAAGAAAGAGTGCAGACATCCACTCTTTAACACCTATCTTGCGTTTGCCTAAAACAGTGGTACCCTGCAAACCTCTGAAAAAAAATAATGTTAAAACCTTTTTCTTGTGGGAAATGTTAAAGATGATGATAAAAACTTCCTGTGACTCTTGTCCTGACAAGCTCAGGTACCTCCTGATTTCCTTAATTGCAAGAATAAATCCAGTTACCTCATACACAAGAGGAATCTTTTCCATTTCCATGTCATTCTTTCCACTCTGTAGCATTTACACTAAGAACCTTTTTATTCTTTTTTCTCTATGTGCGTTATCCACTAAATATTTTTCTGGACACCGGTGGTACTTGCAGAATTAAGTACTTAGTATTAAACACACTGGGTATTCATCTTATACCAAACACTCCCTCTGTGGAAGAGAGCTGGCACACGTCCGTAACGCTGCAAGGTAATGATTTTGCAGGCATTGACCCAAAAGTAGATTGTCCATTAGCTCACACACATGTTCTGCCATTAATTACGTTAGCACAGTCAAATAACATGATCACTATATTCCTCACTAATGCTGCCACAAGGCACGCAGCTGATGCATGGATGTTAGCTATGTGGATACAGAAGTGTTTGTAACATCCGTAAGTTCTGGAGGAGTAGGAGAAGGGAGAGTTATGATCCTTTTATGCAAACTAAGCACTGAAAGGAACGATATCAAGAGATGAGAAATACCGAGGTTATAAGAAACTAATGATGTGTGAAACTGCATCTTTTTGCTCTCTGAGTCACCCTGCAAGTCAGGGGTATCAAGCAAAGGTCAGGAAAGTAAGGTTTGGAAAGCAACAAAAATGTAGCAGTTAGAAAATCCAAAGCATCACTAAAAATGTCACTATTGTGACTTGGTTAAAACCACACACTTGAGCATCTCACCCGAAGTGTAACACCTGAGCACCGGTCTCCTTTAATCTATAGTTTGCTGTCTGGACCTAAGCAAGCCATAACTTTAAGTTCTTTTCTTGTCAATAGGTAAAATACCCCAAAAGCAAGAGAGCCGTGCACATTGATTGGAAGTCTCCCAGCTGTTTTAGTATTTCCCACTTTATACTCACTGGCCACACATTCCATGTGCAGCAAAAGTGTCAAAACTATGTACTTGTATCAAAATTCTCCATACATTTTACACTCTGGGAAAACAGCCATCATTTTCTGAGGTACAGAAGCCTAATTTTACAGAGCAAAAGGCTTTTTAGTGCAGTCCGTGTATGTGGTCTGATCCTGGCACTCCACTGACTGAATACAACAAGCGTGGTCCTGAATCAGGCCTTCCCTGCCTGACACAAGAGGAAACATTTGGCAGTCTGCTGCAGTCTGCCAAATTCCAGAAATAGTTAAGAATTTACTGTGCATAATCTGTCTCATCACATCAGAAAAAATCTTAATTTTTCCTCAGGTTACTTCACAGCACTCGCGCTATCACAGCAATATTTGCCTCTGTAGTTGCCTCAGCACAGCTGATCAGTTCTGTGGAACTCCAAGGCAAGCGTCAGCTGGGAGCACCAAATATGCCTACAACATGTAGGAGTTTACCGGGTGTTAATGAGAGTTACGATTGTATCGGTAGCCTTACTACCTTCTTCTCCATGAAATTCTACAGAGTAAAGCTCAGAAAGAAGGGGGGAAAAAAAGAGGAAAAGAACAAGACCCTGGTGCAAGTGGATTCATTATTTCCATTTTCAGGCAAGCACCTTCCTGCATTCTCCAGGGCTCCAGACAGCAAACAAACAATAGCTGATGCTAAGTTTCTCATAAAAGCACAATCAATAATTGAAGTATAACTGTGATACAGTTTACATGGGTTTGAGTTTCAAGCTTGGTAATTACTTTAGATCACCGATCAACAACCGTTCACCATTTGCAGGATTTCTTATGTGGTCAGCACGGCACGATTCCTTCCTCTCAAAAGATCAGACTTTTCTCAAAAAACATTGTCAGCTTTACAATAATGCATGCCTTAATTTTATCCTATAGTAACAGGAAGAAAAAAGAGGCTGTAGGTCAGGTGAAGTACAGGCAGGCGCCTTGGATTTTCCCCTGCTAGATACCTAATATAAGAAATAGTAGCCTGGCTGTACCTAGAGTCCCTTTCAAACAATTAAGTATTTATAGTTTCATCTCCTTGCCAGTTTTATACTGCATACTGAAGGAGGCAAACTCTTAATCTGATAGAAAGTCCTATTGTTTTGAAAAAATACAATCTCTATGGCATCTGCGCAGCCTTTAGAAATACCATTTATTTACCTCTTGAGTTCTGCTTAACATGTACTTGGGACTGGAAGATATTTAAATGCTATCTTTCAAGTGTAACATTCTTCTCACTATTATAAAAAATGTAGATTTTTGTGCGTTATCAGAAAATGAAAGAAGGTCATGACATTCTAGTGGGCTTTTTCATGGTTTATGAAACCTTCATTAAACTTTTAGAAGACAAGACCTTGAGTGGCTTGGGAGAAAGCAAAAAACCTCAGAGTGCTTCTGGGGAACTTCACCTGTAATTTATTCACTTTGAATGCTTTTTATGGTACAGCTCAAGACAGATGCATGACATGATTCTAACATCCACAAACCTGAGGCATGAAGTAATTGAATCCATAACCAGAAGCTGGTAAATGGGTAGTCTTATGAGTTATTCTGTAAGTGTTACATGGAGAACAGCTTGCTTCACAATCATTATTTTGCTGTAGTGCTGAAATCACGTAATGAGGACTTCATGCTGTTAGGATCCTAACCCTTGATTGTTAGAACATTTCAGTCATATTAAAAAAAGATGATGTATTGCAAGCAGAAAGGGAGAAAAATAGTAATTGGAAGCTCAGCAGTGGGTTAAAGCCACAATTTATTTACCATTTCCTTCACATTAGATGAAACATTAATAGGATTATTAATAAAGATTTCGTGTTGGCTTTGTCACATATCAGTAATGTATAAAACTATTTTGTTCCCAAAAGCATGTTAGTATACTTTTCTTAAGGCTACAGAGAAGTCTTATCTATTCTAATGTTACTGAAAAATAGTAATTGTGTACTTGGCCAAATTAGAACATGACCTTTAAAGTAAAGAGGCAAAAAACAATACATCCAATGATATTGATTTCTCAGTTACAAGAGGTGAATTCATTAAAGGAACTGAATTACAAATTAAAATTCAGCACTGATTTTATTAAAAATAAGGTACTGATGAAAAGTGATTCTCTTTACAAGATGCTTTGCTAATTTCCATTGGAATTGCTATCACCATTGCAGTCATTAGAATCAGGTTTTCTGGGATCTATTTTTGGTCACGTAGTTATAATTCAGGATTGCTTCAGGCTTTTTATTGTTACTTTCTCATTTAATTGAGCTCATTTTTTTGGTCTATGACGCTAGGAAAAAAACCTTTGCTCCCTTAGTTGCTCTGATGCCCAGGACAACCTCAGAACTCGGAAGGGTAAAGAAGCGTAGAGAGGTAGCTTGACCAAAGACTTTGACCTCTGCAAATGTGAACATATTTTGTTGTATAAAACAGTATTTCTTAACAGCTCACTTATGCATTGTTTGCCTGTTAGACTTTAAAAGGAAATTCACAGTTTCAGAATAAAAAACAACAAAAATATTCTTCTTTAAAGTATCTCAAGTGAAATGAGTCAAATAGATTCAGGCTTCTGCTGTAGCAATTTCTCAAAACAGATCCTATGTGGCTTTTTAGTTTGAAATTCCTTAAGCGATTTTTTTTTTAATAGAAAGAACATTTTAACAGTTTGCAGATTAGCAGAATGACAAATTTAAAGAAATCAAACGTATATGACATAATTAAGCAAGTATAAAAATCCTATAATTTTTTAGCTATTTCCAGTTCATTTACTTGAAGGACAAATGTACTCTGGAAGTGATTTTGCTTTATATATTAAAAAGTAACAAATGTTATTTATATAAATATAATAGAACAAGTGATATATCTTAGGTCAGTCTTAGAACACTAACTTTTGAACATGAACCCAGCTGCTGCAGATAATGATTAGATGAACAGGCACAAAACAATAAACAGGAAGACTTCTGATCTCAGGTTAGGGATGAGAAGGAAGCAGCTTGCTTTGAAATAATTATTTTACTGCAGAGCAGAAACGGCATAATAAGAACTTCACGGTGCCAGAAGCTGTAACCCTTGATTGCTGGAATACAGCTGTCACATTAAAAATGACACACTGCCAGGAGATTGGCATAGCTGCAGTAATCGTAGACCTCACATCTGTGCTACGCTTGCCCAATTAGGGAGATCCTTAGTGCAAGTCTAAGCCAAGGTTAATGAAATTATTTCATGTTTTATTGTAGTAGAGCTGTTAAAAAATACATGGAAAAGTAGATTAAAACTTATTTTGATTAACAGTGGTAAAAACTGAAAACCCACAGGCTCTTACTCTAAAAAAAAAAAATCTTTACAAAACCACTGCACAGAACCACAAATGTTGTAATGAAATTGTTCAATTTTAACTGAATACTTTAAAGATAAATGCTTAAACCAAACCAAATAAAACCATTTTCAATACATTCCTGATTTAGGATAATTAAAAACATCTTAAAGGTAGAGCACATTTCTGCAAGAAATTCCACATTTCTATATGAAAACCTACTCCTGCATGCATGAGCCATGCAGCCTTTGGTGCACTTCAGCTCTTTACTCCACCTCCAAGTGCAACGAGCATTAGTGATAATTGCATACCTGGAACTGCAGACTGCCAATGGAAAGAACAACTGGCCTGAGACTGAGCTATACTTTTTCAAAAGAAAACTAAACCAAGTCTTTTCATGGCTGATAAGGCAGTGCTTCTGCAAGCAGACAGCATGTAGAAACTTACTTGTAATCATCCACATTTCAGAAAGAGGGGAAAAATCTACTGAAGATTCATAGACAAATATTTCATTACTGTGAATATCTTCATTACCGTGATTATATTAATTATTTGGCTATGCTTCTTTTTCAGTCTTGAAACCAGGGCAAGCTTTAGCTCTGGAAATAAATGCCTTATTGTCAAAGCTTGGCCAGGAAAACGCTGAAGTTCCTAACTCTCAAGACTTGAGGGGGCTCTCTTTCAAGGTGAGAAGAAACCCCACCAAATAACATTTGGTAATAGGAAAAAGGGAACAGTTGTACGCAGTTTTCAGGCTGAATTCAGCAGAGAAGTCAAAGTAACCAGCAATAATGGCAGTGCAAATAAAGAGTTGCATTGGTCCACAAAGAAAGCAGTGTGCTGTTCCGGAGTCACATTGCTGTGCCTGGGCAGGCCCGCGAGGAAAGGAAAACTAACCAGACACTCCAACACACAGCAGGCTGTGGGGGCCATTGGTTGCCTTTTTGTTTGGCTTTGTTTTTAAGCTCTGTATCAACAATTTGGAAGAGATGAGGAAGACGCGGAAGCCTCCCTAGAACCACTACTTTGGTTTTACCAGAAGCCCTGAGTAAAGGCAGCATGGCTTGCACTAGCATGGACTCCAGCCTGCTGGAGTAAACGACTAGAGGGGAAGAGAGTGAAAAAAGGGTAATGCATCTCATGTTACCTATCTTGAACAATGAAAAATCATGAATCAGCCTCAAAAGTACCATCATTTTAGCTTAATAAGTTTAAACCTTAAAATAGCAAGTAGTTAATTGCAAAGTAGTTACTTTGCCATGTCTTTAGGTCCTGTTCTCCTGGCAACCAACTTCAGCACACACATTGACAGCAGCTAAAAGAGAGAAAAATCACCTCATAAAAGCATGAATAAAAATACTCCCCTTCCCAGAGTCTTCCAAGAGGAAAAGGGAGAGATAATACTGCAAATATCCCATACTTGTGTGGCAAAAGATCCATTTACCAAATGTCCTGCTGTGAGAAACAATGGGGGGATTTAAATGGGTCACCAATTACAATTCCAGAAACCCACAGGAGCTTACGGGACTTCACTGAGCACTGGGTTACACACCTCTGCACCTGGGGGAACAGAGTTCAGAGACAGGTGCCACAGAATTGCCTGAAGAAATGAAGACACATCTTTTGCATTCTGGCATTTGGCCAGACTGAGCAAAAAAATTGAGGAAACAGCTAATTGATATGGTTTTCATAAGTATAAACTAGAGATAGAAAACAGCTTTCTCAGTCAAAAATTACCTTTTTAATGGTAGCAGGCAAGAGGAAGGTTATTAGTCTACACTTAGGATGAAGCCTTCAAATTATCTAGCCAAATATTTTTCTGTGTGCATACTTGTCTAGAGTGACTTAGCACTACATGCAAAGGATTTCAAGCTCCCTCATGCTCATTTCTCCCTCTGTCCCACTAGAATTTGTTAATAACCTAGATAAGCAGTGAATAAATTAAACACCATGAACACCACTACCACTTATCAAAATGAATGAAGAATTTCTGTAGTACTTGTACTGTTATAACGTGAGCATACTAACACAGCACGACAAAAGCAGCTGCAGTATAACTGGCTGGAGCTACATTAATTTTCAAATAATTTGTACTTGAACCATTATCTAGTATAAAAAAAAAGTTTCACTGATGTAATGAAACCCACCACAACTGTGAATCTAGTCATTACGATTCTAATGGATACGAAACCATTTCTACCAGTACGGACTTGGCTCACAGCAGGTTCATAGTTGCACGCTCCATTAAATACATACACTTACAAAATCCAATTGCTGGAAAGAGATTTTTAATATTTTCTCTTTTAAATTGCTCAACCTCTTACATCAAATTGTGTCATGTATTGCCAAATAAGAATAGTGTTACCAGTCTATCTGATAGCCTGCTGTAAACAAGCAGTGCCAGGCACAGAATGCAAAGATGCTGGCACCTTGCTGCTGAGATGCCTGCAGCTATTTGTGGGGCAGGCTGTCAGTCATGAGAATTTGTTAAACAACTCTTTAAAATGTGACAAGGAAGATTAACGTTAAACTCTGTGTAACAGATACTGTTTTCTTCAATTTATATTCCCATTACTTTATTTTTCCCATATTAAGGGTAGACAAGGCTATCTGGCCAGCAAGGATTAATGAGAATAGAGGAAAAAGATGCATTTCCAATATTTTGTTATTATGCCCTACCAAAGAATTTAATAAGTTGAATTTTCCTATTAATGCAATTGAAAATTTAATGAGCTTAATTTACGACTTCACTAGGCTTGAATTATAAAACAATAATACAAGCTGCACTCTAATTGCCTGAGTGTGTCTGAAGATGACAGGGTGTTTAGGCTTTCACTTTAGCATCTGATCTAAATATATTAACAAATAGCACAAAATCTTTGCAGTCATTCAAAGAAATAGGACAGAATTAATTATTTTTCTGTGACAAAGCCACACTATTAAAGCATTATCCTATCCATATCATTGTGGAGGATCTCCAAGTTCCTTGCTTAATATTAATAAAGTTTTGTGGTACCCTTGAGAGGCTGTTAAGAAAGATTATTCCCTTTGAACCAATAACCAGAAACGAGATCGAGCTGGTAGTATCACAAAAATTTAGGGTCTATGCCAGGTGTTGGAACGTACTGAATGCACTCAGCTCTTTTAAATGTGCCTGGAGCTGTAGACGTGTATTATGTCAGATCAAAGAGCAGGCTCCATTTTCTGTTCTGTGATACCGCAGCCTTTTTCTTGAATGACTCCCCCATTTGTTTCAAAGCTTACTGGTGCTACACCGTTACCAAAAAGGTCCTGATCTGCTATGGGTCAGCAAAGGCATTACAGCTGGGATCCCCTGTAGTCTGACGCTGGGCAGCTTCATACAGCATCTTTAGTTCTAACTGATCAGCACTGCATAACAAGAGCACAATGCAACAGCTGGGTTCTGCTTGTTCACGCCAGAAGTTCTCATCGGTGCAGATCCTCGCTACAGCAGGCCTGTTTTCCGTATGAAATTCAGATTTTGAATTTATCTGCACTTACCCCAAATAAAAGTTTTTATATCAGACAAAATCTGGAAAATTTCAGGAGTTCTAATATTCATTCTGAACGTCAGTTTTGTTTCAACAGTTCTCTGCTGTTTCATGACAGTTTAATAGCAGCATTAGCTACAGAATTGTGATGTTACATAGGGGCTGACGTTCTCTTTTCATTTCTAAAAATCATTGTTAGTAATCAGTACTTCTGTACTGTTTTCTTACAGAGAGGTGTGTCACCCTTTTTTCAATCTATGGGCTATGTTACTTGACTTCAAAAAAGCAGCACATTCATTGCAGATGATCTCAACAACATCAGGTAGCTCCTACTTGAGACAAGGCATTGGGTTTTTGGTTATTGTTTGAGGGTAACTTCACAGACGCACTCGGAGTTCAGGGATGGAGAGGAAAAGAATGAAGAGAAGGAAGCCATTTATACGCATTAGTATTCAAACTGGCTTTCTCCAAGCCTCCTCCTCCCTCTAAAGAAAACACATAGGGAAGCACACGAACACAAGTAGCTGCAGGGTCTAGCAGCGCCATTTATCACTGCCAAGATTCATCAGCGATACGGGATTACAAGAGGGAACAACTTAAAGGTTAAGGATTTATCTAGAACATCTGAAACAGATACTAAACTGAGATTTATAGCAAAGTGCTTGATGAAAATTAATGTTTACTGTCTAAGCTATTGTTACACTGGAAACAGAGGAACTCGTTCCTTTGCCAGGAGCCACCAGTTACCTCTTCTGCTGGTTACCAGTACTTAAGAACAGGTAGATATGTTGAAGGTTTTGCATTTTGACTTTATGAGACAGAAGATCTGAGGAGAAAAGAAAGTTGCACCTACCCCAGTACGTTCACCTGAGTGGAACACTAAGCACAGGGGCGAAGGCTTTGGAGATGCCTATGAGAGACAGGCTTTAAGTGTCTGAATGTGGTTCACGGACTACCGAGACCAAGACCCTAGGAGCAATAAAGGCTTTTATAAAAGCTAATAAAGCTAGCTTTATTGGTTTTGTAGAGCCATCATCAGCATTTTCCTTTCAATATCTATCTAATGACATGCTTTTAAAAAGAGTTATAGGCTTGTAAAGATCAATGAAAAAATAACGGCCCGGGAGCAGAGGCATTACAAGCCTGCCATCCCCACGTTTCTGCTGCTACGCAGCTTCACTGTGGTCGGATGGGAGACGGGGCACAACGGGACTGGGCAGGCTGCCTTGCAGGAAGCAAGCCACGTAAGCCAGGCAAGTTTTTAGCCTCACCACATAACCCAGTTAGGAGTCGCATGTAGTTCTACAAGAATACATTCTTTTTATGATTATACCAGAAAAATAAATGCTTTCATGTACGCTAAAAATAGCAGCTTCAGCTATAAAAAGAGAAGAAAAATTGCAGATTTCCACATTATGCTCTTTGCAGGAAGTGTACTTTACCCATCCCTCAATTTGGACGATGAAAGTCAGCTAGAACATTTTCTGCCCTTATTAGATTATGTTTAGCAAGATTTAGGTTCTTAGTGCTGTAACTTACAGTCTTAGACACTACACAGATTTTTATTTAATTTAAAAAATTCAATTGGAATTAAATCAGCGTTATTCTTATAAAAATAATGGCTACAGTAGGTTTGTTATTACCTCTATTTCAACAAAATATTTATCCTTAGAAAAAGGGAATTTTCATTAAGTAGTTTTGAACTAGTAGCAGTTTTTTACATGTCAAATACCTAAATGTTTGTTTGGATTAAAGGAAACATTAAATACAGGTAAGTATTATTAAAACTAGCTGAAAAAAACTGATTTTTTCGCTTGCCTCAGGGTTTATGCATTACTTTAGTATTAAGTAATTATCTAATTCAATAACAAAAGAATTAGGGTTTCTCAACCCCTGTATAGTCTTGAAGACAAGAGAAATCCCTATCAGGATTTCTAGTTGGGTTAACATTTATTCTCTATACAAAGCTACATGCAAATAAGGGAAGGTGGGAAACATTCAAAACATTACAAATCCTAATAGGAACTTCTTTGAGACATTTGCATATATTCATTTTAGTTATTGTGATGCCTTTAGGGTGTAGATAGAGAAGAACCTGAGAATAAGCAGGAGACAGCAGGAAAAACTGATGCACAGCAATAAATCAGACTATTTCTTTTTAGAAGACTTGGAGTATGTTTTAAGGAGAGAAACTAAAGCAGCTAGTTTTAGATCTCTGTAGCCTTAATATAATACAAAGTTCTCCTGTGTTCTCTTACAAAGGTGAAAATATTACTAAAGGTAACCAAAGCAGGCTTAAACAACCTTGGCTATGCAGATTTTCAGAATATGACCAGAATCTAGTGTTTTAAAAACTGTTAAAGCCTCATGATTTAATAACCTCAGAACATATCTCCATCTGCATTAGTCTGAAGCATTCTACAGAACCAAATAAAGTTACAAACACCCACCCTAAAAATCATGCAAGTGGCTCACATATACACAAATTAACTTTTGTAAGGAGCTTTTGTTTTCATTTTCTACATTGGTTAGTACACAGTGACTTTAGGCCAGAGAGGCTGCGAAGCCAAAATACTGACTAGTAACATTTAAAAAAAAAAAAAAAGCTTATATCAGAGGTTCTGATTCTAAGCTTTTCAATTGATATTGCTTCTCCATAAAAATAAAGAATTCAATGAATCATTCAGTCTTTGTGAGTTCCCCAAGCTAACACACCAGCATGAAGCTGGAATGGCTGGTAGATGGAAAAATATTTCAGTATATTGGCAAGAAACAAGCTTGCTAAAGACCACATTGCTTATCTTTCCCACCGTGTATTTCTGTTGTTAGAAATGTAGTTTGAAAGCTCTGTCTGAAGAGTCTGACAGTCACCAAGGAAATCACTCCTATTGCTTCCTCCAGCACTTGCTGTCAGTTGGGCAATTACCACCTTCCTGAAAGGGGGAAAAGGGAAGTGATGTAAACAGGCTGAAGCCCCATTTGCTTATGAGAAAAACTGAGCTATGGGTTCAAATTTCAGAGATAAAGGGAGATGATTTTAATGATTTCTTCACATATTCTTCTAGAAGATCAATACTGCAGTGAAGGTATGATTTTTTCCACAAGTTCCTCTGAAATCAGTATGAGAGGTCTCAAGAATATACTCTGAAGAATTTTGTGCAAACAAACCAAATGTGCAAGCAGTTATGTGAAGGTATTCAAAGCGATACATTTTCTCCAAGTTAATGGAATCTTTGTCCTGTAGAGCAGAACTTCAAGTTACCTGAAACCAAAAGAGGTGTACCACTTTCAGCTCATTTCAGCTGAAAAGAAGGTTTAGAACAATGGTAAAGACAGAAGCGAATCTAAGATTGCATGAAAAGCATAAAGATAATTACTGCTAAAAGGGCTTAGTTTAAGGCAAAGCTAGATTTGCATCAAGAAAGAGACATTTAAATTCATTGTAAATGGTGATTCAAAATATTATCTCGTTCTGATTTAGTCTATGTTATATAGTTTTTGACACCTTTGCTTTTTAGATAATTAAAGCTTCCCTACAGGGCATCACAACAGTTATGAAAATGCTGTCCCTTTCTAAGGGAGGAGAAAAGGTTGGAAAACAGTGAGTGTGTGAAACAGCAATGCTCTTTTCCATAAATCATCTTGCTGGTTTAGTTATTCTTGAGGAAGAGATACAAAGAAATGAGAAAGATGACCAACACTCGATTCTGAATATTTTTAAGGCATGTTTGTCTTCCTAAAGTGAGATTCCCATTAAAACTAAAAGGCAACTGACAATTTTAGTAATTTTTTTTTTTTTTTTAACAATTTAACATGAAAAAACTTGATTTTTGAAAATTGTAATTTTCCAAAAGATTTGGATTCAGTGGAGCAGCACAAACTTCCCAACCGTTTTGGAAGGGAAAGTACTCTGAGAAGACACAGCATGAGTAAAAAGATTAGGAGACCAGTTTACCGTCACCCACAAAATTAATAACGCATTACTACTCTAGCACTAACAAATATTTTTTAAACTTACACTTCCAATTCTGATGAGAGCAGCGTATCTTGTGATAGTGGAGTTCAGAGTTTTGTTTTTTGTTTTTAATATTCCATTTCTGAACAATAATTAATAAAGCTGTAGGAACTCAGCCACTGAAGTAAAAATATTTTATCCCCCCCCATCCACCTCTCAGTTCATATGGCCCCTTCCTGGACTAATGTACCATTCTAGATGCTAGAAAAATTAGGCACGACAGATGGTTAAGAGACTGCCAAAGAAAGGCAAGTATATTAAAGCCCTCCTGGTTCCTGCAGCCCAGGCAGCGGGCTGAACAGGCAGAAATGGCACCTACAGGAGATGGGAAGATTGACCAAATGGAGAATGCCTTCCTTTTTTTCTCCCTGCTATAGTAGCTGTGACCCCTTTTAAAGACAAATGTTGCTCACCCAGGTGTGGAGATAAAAAGAACAATTGCCAGTCCCCGCAGAAGGCTCTCTCTCACCCATGTACCTGGGGGTATACTGCCACACCACTGCTGCATCTTCCCTTTTATTTCTGTCAGCTGGAGAGAGGAAGGCAAGTGCAGTGACCTGGCAGAGGCAGTGACTAGTGAAGCTAACAGGAAAAAACATGTGGATAGGGAAAGTTTTTCTCCTTTAGCAGCAGCTCCTTGTGCATCCCATCCAAAGAGTTTGTAGTCACACGTGAGATGCCAAAATGGAGATGTGGAGGTACGCTGGGAAGTGTGTGGGGAAAGAGGCACCAAAGCTATCCGCACAGGAGGGAGGCCCAGCTATGGATGGACCATGAGATAACCAGTTCCTATTGGTAAGAGTTGTAAGCAGTGGTTGGCAGAGCGATCATCCTCTAAGCCCTACTCTTGCTGAATTGGCTTACACGGGTCCAGAGGGTCATAGGATACAATGCTCCATTAAGCTCACGCCACGTGTTCTGTAAGCACATGAACCTGTCAAACTCAAGCAGGCCACATGAAGCATTAAGAAAACCTCAGCAGCACATGCCCATATTTACCATAGCCTAGCACAAAAGAGTTTAGACCTACTGAGAGACTCACCATTCCTTGTCTGATAGCAAGCATTTGTGGGGTGTTTTTCCCATTTCTATCCTGAGTTTGTTTCAAGTCTTACTGGGAAAGTCTGAATCTTTTCAGTGTCTCCCCGTTTAGTACCCTTTCCTCAAGTAACTATAAATTGCTTCGTCTAGGGTTGCCTAGGGTTAATAAGTTGGAGATTTCTCAGGCAGCAGAATTAATACTCAGGATCCCATCCCATTCACCACATCTAGAAAACTCTTGTCCTTTAAAAATCCCTCCTGTCCTCAAGCGCTGTCCCTTACACTAAGGTAAGGAGACATTTGACAAATTGTCCAGACGTGAGGTTCTGCTTCCCAGGTGTCTAACTACCAGTTTTCATTGACATTTACATAGCCAAGTAGAAAACATGAAAACCAAACTGCCACTTTACTGATGGAGAAGTGCCTGCTGATATGCCTAGTGGCCCCCAGAGACAATAACAATATCTGACTGCCTCTTAGACCTGCTGGGATTGTTTTGTCAGGAATAGGCACCACTCTTTGCATCTGAGTTTTGATGGAGTTTTATGCTATCTGGCACTATAACCTTGAAATCCTCCAAGGTCTTTGACACATCAGCATTGTTGATTGTTTCTTTATTAATTTGACTTGAGAACAGTTCACTTAATTTGTGCTTCAGCTCGGTCATCCTTAATTTCTTAAATTCCTTGAAACAACATTAGAGCATCTGGAGGCTTCACTGTATTAAAACTATTCCACCCAGAGGCCTCTAATCTGTTCTCACTCCTCTGTTGTAAGTACACTTCTTACAGGTACCTTAGAGCATGCATTTCTGATTTCTTGGAAATGCACTGTTATTATTTTCAAGCATGTAAAAGTGAGCTACTGCCACATAACACACTTCTGGTGAAACATGCTGCTAAAGAAACCCCTCAGCACAGTGCCTGCAGTAGAACAGTCAGTCTAGGTGGAGGGTGATTACAACCCCTTGTGCAGGCAGAAAGCGTACCATTTTGGAAGATGAACTTCACACTAGCCACATGAAGCATGTCATGAATACATATGAACTCCCATGTTTTACACGGATACTGGAAGTTGTCAGAACTTTGTTTCTGAACAACACCATTTCTTCCTCTTTCTTACTGGTACAAAAATTAATCCAAGCAAATTCTTATGCAAGCATTCTTCTACCAATGAGTTATAAAAGGCTGTACAGAGATTAAGTGCAAGTGAGCTCCTTCACAAGGGAAAGGAAATCCTCCACAATGAGAAGTGGTAGGACTCCTCCACTCAATGCCAATAAGAAGTGACCAACGCTACTACTTTTCAGATGCACATTAGTCAGGAATAAAAGTCCTGGCAAAGACCTCAACCCCTCATACTCAGCTCCCCAGGAACTATTATCTGCTTGTTCCTCACATCACAAATCAAGGTCTGCCCAAATAACACCCATCTTGCACCATACTTTGCAGTTAAGTCACAGATGTTAACCTTCTTTTTTGATAGTACATATTGGTCACATACCAGGAAGACTTGTCAGTAATTAAGCATTAGAAAAGCAGAAAGAAACAGTATCAGTTCCAGCTAATTGATCGCAACACAACACTGTACAGCATTTGGACACACATCTGTGGTATTTGATCCATGGTCAATCTATCAGATCAATGAGCTTAGTCACTCAGAGGCATGTCTGCATAGATCTGCCTTTCAAGTTTTGCCTGCAGCCTTTTCTTCCCATTTGCACTCTCCCTCCCCCAAAGAGACATCTCTCCATAGTGACATGAAAGCGGTCCAGAATTGTACTCATCTTCCCTTCTTCCCTCCACTAGGAAGGCCACTGAAACTTTTGCACAATTTCTTGGAACATTTGTGGGGTTCTATGTGAGCTGTTCTGATCAACTCACTCCTTTCTCCACTACAGTCACAAGTTACATACAGTGCTTGCCTGGGATTCACCGAAACTCCTGCAGTTACCTGAACAGTCTCTACAGGCTACTACATGTAAATACACTGCTGCATTTTAAACCTTAGTTTTTTACTTTTTAAAAAAACTGAAAAAAGCGTAATGTCCTTGTCAGTCATACTACGAAGGCTATTGTTATGCAAGTATTAAAAATGAGAATGGAGAATAACTGAAAGGTATTAAGTAGATATAGCAACTAACTGCTGACAATGCCTGAAAGCTACTGATTATAATTAACAATATTCCCAGGGATAAATCCATAGGAAAATAAGGAATGCAATAGCACAGGTTTGGCTTTCCTTCTTTCTTTGTAAAATTCTTATCAAATACAAATTAAGTCAGAAAATTTCACTTGCTAATAATTGTATGTAAAGAGCAAAAAAATAAACAAGTAGCATTACCTTCCTCATAATAAGTTTATAAGGAACTGCTTCTTGTATTCATTCAAATTAATGTAAAGGTACTATGCATTTTCCTTTGCTTTAGTAGCTATCCAAGAAACAGACCAAGTGCAAGTTACATAGCTGGTAGCCAAGGAGATGGAAACAGGGCATTTTAGAACATAAGAATATTATGAAAAAACAGTAGTATGTCTCTCGGTAAGGGCTTACATGTATGTTCTATTGTTCTTCTGGAAGACGGAACTGGAAAATCCTGATAACTTTTTGAGCAATATAACAGTCTTCTGCTCAAACAACTTATGAACTCGGCAATGGAGTAGTAGGTGGGTGAAAGCCTCATTAAAAGTCTGAATGCAAATGAATAACCTTATGGACAAGACTAACAGCATAGCTTCAAAAAAAAAAATAAGGAAAAAAACACCAAGCAAGAACCACTCAGCTAGCAACGAAAACAAACTTAATGACATAGGATTTCTTACCAGTGTACTTAATTCAAAAATACATTCAGCAAAACAGACAAAGGGCAACTTGGACAAGCGGTAAAAAAGCTTTATGAGAGGAAAGCACAATAACAGGCAGATAGGCTGGGTATCTCGTCCAGGTCTCTGGAAAGCACTGTATAGATAAAAACATTATGAAGATGGTGGCCACATTTAGAAGGGATGGGTATCAGCCCCATGCAATGATCGTTTACTCCAAGAATCATTTACTAGGAAAAAAAAGCATAGAATGCTGTGTACAAAGGATGGCCCATGTCAGAAAAAAGTCAAGAGGCAAGAGTACTGGCTAGAAGCAAGCTAATCAGGAAATCAAGAGGGAAGCAATGACAGGGTGGTAGAAGCCGCAAGTCAGCAAGCACTGCACTTCAGAACGATGACTGCGCTGTTTCGCTCGATTCTGATGTACAGGATAGGTTACTGCTACCACAAATGAGCTGGGAATACCAAGTTTCTTGACAGTATTAAAGTCCTCAAGTGACAAACATTAGAAGTCATTTAATGTGTGTACTGATCTCTTCTTTGGTTTGCCCATTTGTAATTTTTTCTTGTTCAAACTGATGGATGAACCTAACACTTAATTATTTGCAGGGTATGCCCTTCAGAATTGCATTGCTTTCCCCACATACAGTACTTCTGTCCTGAGACTCCCTAACATCATTAAGATGGAAAGGCATTTCAGTCACAAAAAGCCAGAGTAATTGTGCTTTAATCAACTGAAATGCACACAGGTTTCTACTGCCACACATAAACCATGATGCAAGTGCAGCATGGTACCGTGTTGCCTGCTGCCTATGGGATGGAAAAACTGCAAGTTTGCCTGGTTTAGAAATATGAAGCAACTGTTTTACTTAGATTCAATGCCTACCTCTCTGAATCTGACTCTGATCAATAAGAAGCACAAGATCAATATGAAACAACTCAGTTTGTGCACTTAGGGAAGTGGAAAACGAGGGAGAAGATGGTTTCTTTTATTTTTGATGTATCCCACTATGCCACAACTGCTTAAGAATAAGTCACTTGTCAGAGTTCAAAGTTTCTAAAATACATTGATTGCATTTCAGCTATTAAAAATAGTATGCGTGACAACAATGGGATTTGTTTTGAATCAAAAAGCAAAGAACTTGGGAAAAACAAGTTTTCTGATTTACAAAGGAACCTGCATATGAATGAAGGCTTATTAAACAAAAAGGTAAAAAATTAACTTAGTAGCTTGGCAAACTTCTTATCCCTTCCCAAACAAGAAAGAAGCTCTTTATTCCACCAGTTATACTTAACTGCTTAGAGCTCTCAAGGGCTGGCTCCTTTGGAGACTGGGAAATGGTCAGAGAAACATTCTATCCATCCCTTCCTGAGCAAAGGAAATCACCACCAAACATTTTAAGAAGTTTGCAGCTTCTTTAAGTCAGTAAGACGGACTTAAGATCAGGTTCTCTGCCACTAAGAATAATGAGAGGTTGACTTTGCATACCAGAATCAGAGGCATAAGAACAGAAAAAGGTTTAACAGGATGCATAGCAAATGAACAGTTTTTATTTAATGCATTAAGAAAAGAAACAGATTTATTTTCCATAACACCTTTATGCAGTTTATCTTTTATTAGACAAAATCCAATCTTGTCAGATGTTGCTGTTAATTTGCGTACATCTGAAGAGCATGGAATATCCCACCTAATTTTTCCCCGTAAGAAAAGATTTTTCACCATCGACTTTGCTGGCAAGGACAATAGTAAAGCAATAGAACATGAGTAAGCAGTATCAATTAAAATGGAGTTAGTCAAACACAGACATTCTGTGTTTTGTAATGATTACAAGCTTCGCCTTTTGTTATGCTCTCCAAAAGGCTGGATCACAGGCAGAGCAGACACTGACAACTCTTTATATAGGGAAAGAAAGGTAAAGGGACAAAAGTTATTGGGAGGAACAGAAGCATGAACAGTCAGAGCAGGAAAAGTACAAAAGGGAGTGCTGTAAACATTAACAAAAAGATGTCATTGGGCACTGGAGAGAAGTCAATAATTGCATCTTCTGTGTAAAAAGCTAGAATGGTAACAACTCTACATCACAACGTGTAGAAGTAAAAATCACTAAGTGGTACACACCTTAGCAATGGCCGTCAGAATAAAATTATGGTACAGTAACATTTAACCCTTCCACACCCCCAAAGAAAAAGGTGCGTTCCAAGCAAGCTCCCCAGTAATTCACTCTTCCAATTCATACAGAAATTGGATCATTCTTGTCATGTATATAATTATTCTGCCACCAGATACAGAAAGGTGATACAGGAGTAAAGATGCTATGGAGACCTGGTTTGATTGCCTTCACCTGAAGAGTGACAAATACATTCTTTGGTCAGCTATCAGGAGGCTCTATGTCTCCCTGCACGCACCTTGCCACTGACAGAGAATACAGTAAGGTTTGTTTGCATCATCTTTAACATTGCAACAATCAGTGTAACATTAGACATGAGCTGAAGTTAGACACTACAGTGTCTTGGAAACACATGACTTTGCAATTCTCTGTAAAACAGAGGTGCCTGTCCTGTCACTAAGCATCTAGCTATGACAATGGCTCAGCACTGCGTCAGTTAACCAAAACATCACTGTAAAAGTTGACTTATCTGTGGGAAATGACACTGCATACTTGCAGCTTTACTGAGGACTCAGAGATGTTAGATTATATAGATTTACTGTATGGATTCACTTCTTTCTTGATACACAGCTGAAGATGTCCTACCATTTTGCTAAGCCTTCAGTACCTTGCCTCATCAATTTCCCCCTATTAAAATGCGGTACTGCGTATGTAGCTTAGATTGGGACTTTAAAGGTGCTTTGTTGGTTTCTGTGGTTTTTCTTTAAAACAATGTTTTTTACACATAAAAAGGAAACACTCATAGTAAACAAAACAGATACACACCATATATAGTTTTTTCTATTGATTAGGCCTCAATTTCAATATAAAAACATTTTCTAACAGTTTTAGTTTAAAAAGCATTCTAAGCATGAACACTGTAGTTTTAATATATGTAAAAACAAATAGTTCACAGAAGCAGCAACTGTATTTTTCCACTTCAATGAGTAATTTAATTAAAATACGCAAACAATTAGACAATGGAATAAGTTAGGATAAGAAATGTTAAGTTCATGTATACTAGCACAAGCTAACAGTTCATCTTTTTTCCTTTTTGGAATTTTAAAATGATCTGGACAATATTTTGGAGAAAATCCTTTTGAAACTAAAGATTTTTCATGCTAATCAGAATTCTCAGTACTAATCCACTACTGATTCTGTGGTTAAGTATGTGTTGTCTTCTCTGAATAAGCACATAAAACTGAAGTGCATGAGAATAGGACACTTGACACAGATGTTCATGCAGTGATATTAACAGCCCTTCCAGAGTATATGTATTTCACAAATCAGCTAGGATGAAGCAAACAAGTATACACTGCTCACGAAAGTCCACTAAAGGGAAAGAGTCAGATGCAGACTTGAAGTTATCATTTTTATTAAAAAAAATATTTCAGCAGTAGTGCAGTCTCAGAACAGAGGAAAACACCAGAGGCAAACCAAAATTAGGTCTTGAAACAAAGACAGAGGAGAAGGCAGAGAGGCAAAGCTATATAATATTACACAGGGAAGATGAAGGCCCTTTTATTGTGTTGCTAGTAGCATTCAAAAAAAAAGAAAAACTCACAATGGGACTGACTATATGGTAGGACTGGATGAAGCATAAGGCTCATATTTCATGAAGACAACAAAAGCAGTCGTATAACATAGGCCAAGCTCAGGTCTGGAAATTCATGGTTGCACAAGGGGAAGAGAAAAAACACCATGAAAACTGACATAAACGATGTACAATTGATAGAATGATTGCATCTCTTCACTATTCTGTCTGAGCATAGTGAGATGTTGGTCACTGTCGTGTCCAGCACCAAACAGTTAATGATCACTAACTTTACCTGGACACAGACACCCGTGGGTTATTTAAGGCAAAGAGAAATTACTCTCCATGTATCTTACCAGCTCTCAGATATTATTGCCAAAATGCAATGATGCAGTGTAACGTTAAGTTTAGATTTGATTAGCAGAGTAGATCTGTGCAATATAATTTCCCTGAATTCTCCATACTTGAGGGTTTTTTCCCCGTGTAGCTTTAAATCTGAAGTGACAGACTGTATCATGAGAAAGACAGCTAAAAGAAGCCAACTCTTAGAAGTCACAAATTCAGAAAACATTGAAGAGATTGGCAAGTGCTTCACCAAACATTTACATTGAACATGAATTGTTGTTCTGATTATGTGTTAACACCAATAAGCAAAGAATCATTTTTAAACAGTTACTCATAACCTACCAGCATTTATTTTTAATTTTTCAAAGCACAGAGTATGAGTGCAAACTATGTCTCTAAAGCAAGCTACCTTTATGAAACAACGCTACAGAAACAATCATAGGAAAAAACAGCTCTCATACTTGCTCATTAACATCTGTAAAGCCTAGTGCAAGGCATCCAGTTTTAAACTTCTATAACCCAGACAAGAACACGATAGACTAGCTCCGTTTCTCCTTAGAATATACCTCCTTACTTTATTTTCCAGCTAAATGCTTGTGCAAAGGAGCTAGAAGGCAGCTTAAGACTCCAGTAAATGTCTGGAACCTACTTCTGGTGAAGTAAAAATAATAATATGCCCCTTGCTTTTAATAGTCACAGAATTGCAATATTCTCCCATCCACCTTGAGTTTATTGCTAACAAATTGCTGTAATGGAATTAAAGCTCAAGCATGAGCCAAAAGAGTGATGAACACTGCTAGATGAGCTCTAACAGCATAGAAATAGCCTTAGCAATCTGACTCAGACTCTACTATTAACAACGGTTTGTAGTTCTGATAAAAAACATGATTAATCATGTAAGTTGGACTAACTACTTTAACTGCGATAAACTAAAATTGAAACACTGTGCATACCTAGTTCTTCACAAAATTTTTCATAGTACCATGAAAATTAATCTGGACTGAACTATTCCAGTGATGTTTCCACTTACAGTGGAAGGTGTTACAAAGCACTGTAATTGTCCTTGTCAAAATGTTGTGGATTTGTAATGCAGATTTATTAAACTGAAGCAACTGACAACAATGCTAGCAGTGTTCCACGTTGAAATGCCCTGAAATAATTAAGAAGTGTTTCCTATTATTACACTTAACAGAGATTAGGAACAGCAAAGATCATACACATCTCCTAGAGCTGCCTTCTAGGATTTTCGCATCTTTATCATTATATTTTCAAGTAGGCTCAACTGTAGAAGCCAGAAGATTTGGCAAAATATAATGTGTGTTTTTCCTCTAAACTCTACAAACATTTCCTTACTTACACATAACTCCATAGTGCATTGCTTTGGTTTTACAGCAAAGGATAGTACTCAATGCAAGCTATTATTATGATTAAGTCGTACTGTCCAAAGTTTGGGAAATTTTAAAATGTACACAAAGAACAACATTTATTCAGAGCTCTAACCTGTGATCCGGAGTTTCTTGTTCTTCTGTTAGCTGAGGTTAAGCAATCACTTTTCTTCCATCTCAGTTTCCCCATCTGTAAAAGGGAAAAATAAAAAATAATGACATTTAATACCTTTCACAATTGCTTTGACATCTATAAAAAGTCCTTCAAAGGAGCGTTGTTGCTATGAGCTACACATTAATTTCAATTCATCATTGGTCTGTATCATTGTACTAACAATAACTTATTTCTGTTCTTCTTTTAGTAACTGAGATGATACACACTGATATTAGTCAAGAAAATTTAAATTGTTTGTATTTTTAAGTAATGACTGTAATTTCTTTCTTTTTTTAGGGATAAAATATAACATGGGATTCCAGCAACCTAAAAAAGTAAGTTTCCACAAGTATATAAGGAAAATTGCATCCATATTCGAGTACAGAGTAAGGATAGAGATGGCTCAGATAACACCACTAGACTAGAGATGAAGCACTGAAATGGAATGATGCATCAAAGCTTTGTCATGAAGTAGAAATTTGCCTTTTAAAACATGAATTTTATAAGCTACACAACCTTAGTTTTATTAGTTTTTTTCCCTAGACTGGATATTGCTAACAGATACTGTAAACTTTGCATATTAATATTGTGTGAAATCACACGGAGCAGAGTGTCTTGAGAGACACTTCAAAATAGGCTAAAGAAAAATCCTGGTGAAATTCCTCCATCTAGTGGCTGCTAGCACACTGACAGCAGCAGTGAGAGCCCACCTCAGCCACTCACGATTTCAAGCCCAAGTGCAAAGTGTGCTAAGGAACAACTACACAGCTGCCAGCTAGTGAAATCAGTGTCAGTGGCTGACCGCTCCATCTCTACAGCTCCAGCCTGACCTTCTGGATGAAGAGTTACATTGACAGAAGACTTTCAAATCATGGCATTTGTGTTTCACAAAACGTGTAGGTTATCATCACCAGTGCTGTGAATATCTAGGAAGACTGAATTTGATAACCTTGAAATACACGCCACACCATGAGTAAATAAGATCAAGTTTCTGCCCCTATGCATAGGGTAACAGATAGAAATACTGTGTCACCCCTTCTGTTTTACCTAGACAAAAACCTTAATACACATTTGACTACTGAAAGCAACCTCTGAAGATAAGAGCAGAGTAGAACAATCACTCTTGACAGCTGAATAGGGCCTCGTGTAACAAATTGTCAGTTGGTTTCCCAGCCAGCACATCACACACCACCTCTACCTGAACAGCCAGCAAAACAGTTTAGAAGCCAAAGTTCTGCTACAAAAATTTGCATGGTACTCTGTGAGTTTTGTTTAATACTGATGTGTACACTTTACAATTCCTCCAATATCTTATTTTTGAAGCCACTTACACACTATTATGGAGCAAGTAGACTGAAAAAATCTGAAGTTTACAATTTATAAGACATCTAAATAAACATTAAGTGTTTTAGATAAGCAATATACATTCCACAGCTATATCTGCATCCTCTTTTGAAATATTCCCTGGGGTTTCATGTGCCATTCAGCTCCCAGATGACTCCTCAAAACAGGGATGACAAGGAGTTACAGTGTCCAGGACCTAACTTCAGTCGCAGAGGCACAGACTTGTAGACAGGGATTTAGTTCAGCTGCTTTGAGGAGCAGGAAGTGATGGAACATATGCGGGCTGTGTGCCAAAAATAGTATTAACCAGGGAGATCCGCCTGATGAAAGAGACCAGGTTCCTGAAAGCTCGTACCATAGACCCACATTGCTTACTGCTTTCACTCCCCTACTCCCACTCACAGCTTCATTCTGACTCCTCCTTGCTGCTCATCAAGTCTTAATTGCTCTGGTCCCAAACTCATCTCACTCGTCTCCCTTTGGGTTCCCTATCCATGCTGTTTTCACCAAGTCCTCTGCCTCTCCACAAAGCCTCCATCTTCTCACTGCAGTCCTTTTTGCTTCCTTCTTCCTACTCTTGTTCCCTGCACATCCTCACACCACATGCACCATTACCCTCCCTCCCTACCATCAGCCCCGGAAGGCTTTACTCTGTGCACAACAGCCCTCGGTGCAAAGAGAGCCTAAAGAAAGAGCGGGGGATGAGGGGGAACAAAGCAAATAAAACAGATGTGTGTTTTATTGGCTGTTTATTTATTTACTGTCTGTTTTAAAACAGACAACAGGCAGTCTGGAATAATTAAATAAGTCCTCAAAATATACTGAAATTTCCACAAGAAGTATTTAAGACAGCATATCTAAGACAAAAATCTATCAAAACCTAGGTGCAGACACCACACAAAATATAGTAAAACCCAAATCTGAACGGCACTTTACCAGCTCAGGTTCATCTCAACCTTTGGATTGAACATAAGCACAGGGCAAGACAAGAAAAGTCACTAACCAGCGTGTGAGCACAGCACCGAGGACTCTCGGCAATGCACTCCGAGCTGTATGAATAGATCTACATTAAGTTGCACAAGCTGTTAATAGTGACAAACAGTTTCTCATTTAGTAACATCTTTCATCTATTTTTCCATCAGGACTGCATTTCCAGCAATAACCGGGATAGAAGATTAAGAAAAAATACTGCAGATGGAATAGTGACGGTAAAGCTGAGCGGTTCATTACACCCAGCTGAAAACGTGCCCACTAAGCTTCAGAGCACAGACAGACGGCAAAGCAGCATAACGTTTGAGAAAGACTACCAACAGCAAGGTGAGGAAATTAATTCTATCAGGCTCCATAAACGGAGGAGGAGATTCGTAATTAAAAAGAGCCCAATCCTGATTTCCATGAACAGCTCCACTCTCAACTTGCCCACACTTAAATCCGAGGACAGGAGTAACAGCAAGTGGAAAAGTCTCTATCAGATACAAAGCGAAAGAAAGCAAATAATGAGGGAAACTTGTTCTAAATACAAGAGTAATAATAGGAGAATAATCACTCCTTACCACGTTTCTAGAATATTTGTAGAAGATAAATACAGAGTTCTGTACTGCGAAGTACCAAAAGCCGGCTGCTCTAACTGGAAACGGGTGCTCATGGTTCTCAACGGGCTGGCTGCTTCCACAAAGGACATCCAGCACAACACAGTGCACTATGGAAACTACTTAAAAAGGCTGGATGGGTTTGATCGCAAAGGAATCTATCACAGGCTCAACACTTACACAAAGATGCTTTTCATTCGTGAACCTTTTGAAAAGCTGGTGTCTGCATTTCGGGACAAGTTTGAACATCCAAACAATTACTATCACCCGGTTTTTGGCAAAGCTATCATTTCCAGGTATCGTGTCAACGCCACCAAAGAAGCACTAAGGACAGGCTCTGGTGTCAAATTTAAAGAGTTCATTCAGTATCTCCTGGATGTACACAGGCCAGTGGGTATGGATATCCACTGGGATCACGTCAATAGGCTTTGCAGCCCATGCTTAATCGACTATGACTTTGTTGGGAAATTTGAAAGTATGGAAGAGGATGCAAACTTCTTCTTGCACCTAATTGGTGCTCCACAAAATTTGACTTTCCCTAAGTTCAAAGATAGGCACTCCAATGAAGAAAGAACTACCACTAAAATTACGCAACAATACTTTGCACAGCTTTCTCCTTCTCAAAGACAACGGAGCTATGACTTTTACTATATGGATTATTTGATGTTCAACTACTCAAAACCTTTTGAAGATTTGTATTGATTTGAGAGCTGGGACACTTCCATGATCATATCAGCTGAATTGCATAACAAATCCAGGTGGCTTCTGTTTATATACACTCCTGTTAGTAAAGAATTGGTTGAAGAGCAGGAAAACAAACTCAGAACATAAATGGTTAGTGATGTTTACACCTTCACCTTAAATGCCTCCTTTTTCAAATCATTTTTCTATAATTTCTCCATGTGAAGTGTATGTATATACATGTGTAATACTATACGTCAGGGCTCCCAAATAAAGCAGATAATTTTCCATGCTGGTGTGGCTTGTGTTTGCACTGGGAGGACAGTTTGAAACTGAATTCAATGCAGGTGACAGCTCTACAGTGGAGCCAATATTTTAAGGTCTTCACTATTCAGAAAAGCAAGTCTTTGAAAGTTACAAGGTAGCAAGAAAAAAAATACACTAAGAAATATGTATCTTTCATCAAATTCTGCAAAGCATGAAGCCACACAACGAACAGGCATATTTGAAGTTGGTCATACAGCGATTTTCTCCTAACTTATGAATATGAGGAAAGTATCACACTATTCAAAAGCATTGGTGAAGACAACTAATACTCAGTCACCATGCGAGTGCAGTATTAAACCAGATGTTGCAATTCAGGGAGAGAGGATGTGTTTCCCCCCCTTCAGTATTTCCCTTACCGCAGATTCATCTGCAAGCAGATAAAATGCAGGAAAACATTTGCATCTTTATGCATGTTATTAAGATTCTTTTAATCCTTTGCATTAACATAAATCTCTGGTTTAATCTTTATAGTCACCAAGAGTATCACATCTTTCCTTTATAGTAACAAGCAGGAGTAAATGCAACTTCCTGTCCAACAAGATAATTCTTTTCTTCGCTGCAAACAATTCATACTATTTCAGTAACAATTACATTTGATGTCACAAGCCGAAAATATTCCAGGTAGTGTAGTTCAGCTATTTGTTTTCTATACTTCACAGGAGACATTTTTATCTAGCAGAAGTCTCCTGTGAGAATCAAATACCAGACCTTCTACTGCTTTTGTAAGTCTTCACACCAACTCTGTATATGGTATCCTTGTCTACATGTTCTTTAATCACTTGAAATAAATTATTTCAACAGTTAAGTTAGAAGGCCATATTAGAACAAGTCATAAACTCTACAGTAATGCCAAACTTGAATGCCTCGGTTACTTCTATAGTTTACATTTTGCAACCAAGATCAGAATTCCACCAAAACCTGCACCGTACAAGTGTACGAACAGCTAAGAAACAGTTGTTTCCAGATAGTTTTGTAATTATAGGACCAAATCAATAAAATTTTATTCATACAAATAGTTTCATGCATCACAAGTATTTATATCCCATGTCATTTTTGCTTTGTAAAACTTTAGTAGGCAAAAATATGGTTCAAAAATTGTTTGTATTGAGAATTTGCTGACAAATGCTTCACATAACTGACATCAGAATTTCATTCGTACAAACCTGTTCTGCTCAGAGAAGGGCTGTGTGTGTTAGGAAGGTAACTTGCACTGTTCCACAAAGTCAGTTACCATTCGTCTCTGCCTCCTGCTCCTCATCACTGCCTTGCTGCTGCAGCTAGCCTCCTGTCCTCCTTTCCACCCACTCAGATGCTCAATGTGCTCACATGACCAGGGAACAGCCTTTTCAAAGTAATTTTTTGTTAACCCAAAATAGGCTGGAGGCTACTCACCTGGGCTGTTCTGTCAGATCACACTGAGGGATATTTGGGGGAAAATTAGGCACTTTAACCTCTTCTAGTGCAGAGGAAAGCATCTATTTTGCTAGTGGTGGAAGGGTTTTTTGTGCATAGTCAAGAACACCACTGGGAATTTGAGTTATGCCATCCTTATTTAATATTAGGCGCTCTAAGAAGTTGTGGTATTCAAGTAGTATAATTTATATACCTGTAGGTAAGGAAGGCACAAAGGCACCCAAACAAGGAAGGGGTATAATAAATATCTCAGCCCTCAGTTTATTTTTCAGGGTCTGATTTTATAAGCTACCAAAGCAGGATGGTCTACCAGGGCACAGCACGTTAGCACTGCTCCTGCAGGCTAGCACCAAACTCGCTCAAGCCAGCGAGTGAGCTTCCACTGAGGGAAGAGCCACAGTTGCCCTTACTCCAGCACTACTGCAGCAGAAGAGAACATGCAGGCTCATAGTTTATCTCCATGATGCGGCCTAAGCAAAGCTAGAAAGAATTTACATTCAGCCCTCTGCTAGTTTTACAGACTTCCGAGGGAAATATTAAAGAACTTAAAACTACAGCTAGATTCATAGAGACCTGACTTTCTCCCCCTACTTCCTCCTCCCTCACCCCAGGTTTTCACCTTAGTCTACATATGCACACAAATGGGTAGAGCCACAAGGTCATGTTTACACCTGAAAGACTTTGGTGGTAAATTCACACAAAGTGCTCACTGTATAAGTGGAGAAAAAAAATACCCACAAAATTGCCTTTCTTATATCAAGATCTGGTGCTTTTTCTACCCCCAAGTGCTTTTTCATTCCCCCAAGTCTACTTCACTTAAAAACCTGTACTACTGCAACAGAAGCTAATGGCACCGAGGGGAATAAAGTTTTTAATGACAAATGAAGATGTAGGTTTTGGCAAGATTTTATTTTAAACAATCATTTGTTAGCCCAGATAAAGAGAAACTTAAATGATTTGTGGGCTTACGGCAAGCTGTATGTAGGGGGAGGTGAATAACTTACAGAGAGAGAAAGTCCACTTTTTCAAAGTTCAAATGCTCTCATTTTTGACAGACACAGAGAATAAGAAAGGTCCAAATGCACAGGCTGCTTGTACTGCACAGTACATTAATGCTTCATTTCTTTGTAGTTTTATCTCCCATTTGGGCAATGCCATTACTGACAATAGAACCATGAGCACACATCACATAGATCCATGCATAATCATCTATTTACATACATGCATACAAAGGACATGGAAAATCTGTGCAAATAAATTATACTAAAGGTATCTAATAAAAGAAAAACTTTGGTGCAAGAAAACATATATTAGTCGAAATATCTCCTCCATACATAAACTATAAAATGACTACAGGGAATGTCAAACATTCATTGCCTATTAAACAGTTGATCTTTGTTTCTTTGAGCAATAATACAAGTCAGGCCAGCTCAAGTAGTGCAACATTATCTGGAATTCTGGATAAAAAGTTTAATTATTGCTATTATAGGCACTGGTTACTTGAAATCACTGCATTGACAGACATTTTCTTCCTCCCAGCAAGAAATCACACAGGTAGCTGGGCACAGTCCAACCAAACACTTGGAAAAGAAACAATCATGCAAATCGCAGCCTAATCTATTCGCTTTAATTCCAGTGACACCAGAACAGCAGCATCTGCATGAAGCAGTAGGTTTTTTTTTTTTTTTCCCTTCAGAGCACAACATGAGAGACAAGTCACAGCACAGCCTGTTTGAGCTGATATTGCTTCAAGGGATTATTTTCAGGTTGGCGTTATTTGTGGTGACTTCAAAGCCTCAGCAGGCACCTGAACACACTTGAACAATGACTTGGGAAGTGTCCTGGGCTTCATATGGCAAGATGCATGTAATTACTTTTCATCCCAAGAAGGCAGCTACTGGTTAAGAAGGGTGAGCAGTTTTCTTAGCTTTCAGCAATGGTGCCTACTAGACAAGCCTATAAACAGACACCTCTAATGACTTCCAGCACGATATGCTGGAGTCCTGTATGAGACACATTTTACAACAGTTACACTCGTGACAATTGATACCTGCCACCGGTAAGTCGCTTTTGCCCAAATTTCTCAGACCTATCCATTCAAATAAAGGTGACGAAAATGAAACTACCATGTGTCTAGCTGCATGTTTAAAGTTTTAAGAATGGCAGGCACTCACAAGTTCCACTTTCCAATTAAATCCTCAAGTATGTGGAAGTGTTATATGCTGGGGTGGTAAGGACAAAACAGCATAGAACATACTGACACCAAACGGGAAGACAGACATGATTAAGCCTTGCTTATTGCAACCACGCTATTTGGATAACGTATTATGAAGCAACTAACACAGTTAATTGTGACTCATGCCAGAGAATAAAAGTTTGCTTTATGACTAGTCTAATAGAAACATTCAGCCTTTAAAATTGTGTTTTCTGATCTGGTTTAATGAAGGACTCTAAATAATTAGTTTAAAAATAACACTTTTGGAAGTCCCATGCCTACACCTAACTCAACAAACAATTAACTGACATGTAGAAAGAAGCATAGATATGCAACACCTTCCACGTGGGCAAGTCTTTAAATGGCATTTTCCAGGCAGGTTGCACCACGGTGAGTTTTAGCCAGCTGCATAAGTAAGTTCTTTCATGTTCTACAATCAGCACCATTTTTGCCACCAGCTTTTTTTTTTTTTTTTTAAACAAGCTGAAGACAATTGAACAGAACTGCAGCGGAAATCAATTTTTCCATTACATACCTACCTCGTGTGAGACTTGAATTCTTCTATTACAATATTGCTGGCCTTATGTTTCCCATTCTGCTTTATAAGACTATCTGTGATGTTTACTAGCAGTGTCATCATTTTTTCTTGGAGCTTAAGATTATGCTGTCAACTTAAGAAAAATGAAAGAGGCTTTCACAATCCAACTTTTCCACAGTTATTTTCCCTATCTAGGATTCCTGTCCAGATTTATTTTCACTTAATACAGGAAATTTCCTCTCAACATATCCAAATATAAGTAATGTCACCAGCTGCAAAAGGTGTTAAGATTATGTTCAAGCAGAGGGAGCAGCAGCATGGGAAGCAATGGCCTAAGGCGACTGCATTATAAGAGCTTGTCCCAACCCATTAAACACTAGTGGAGGTGGCTCCTTTGCTAACAAATGGAAGCTCCAGGCTACAGTTCACCTTCAGATACAGAGATATAGACTAATGTACATTTGGATCACAAGAACAAGTTATTTTATCATTGTTTTAAGTGTACATTCAGTCAGCATAACCATTTCTGGGTACCACGATGTAGCCACAGAAGTCACACGAAGGTGATGCCAGCCTGGGTATAGATGCACACACTGAGGACCATAGGGCACGGTTTTAGCTGTCTGTTTCTATAAAAGGTCAAACAGCTGAACTGTTTCTACAGTCTTCATTCACAACAACACTTGTACACCCAGTAGTAGTCACTGAGCATACTAATGCTTAGGGCAGGTAACTGGGAGAGTTGGCCTACTATTTATCAGGTCTAACTCAAGTTATCTGACTGATATTGGATCTTTTTTCCTACAACTGCTCTGCACATATCTCCCCATATCTGCTGCTGAGAAATATTCAGCTATTCCTCACACCAATGTGATCATTAGGGTTTTTCCATGGAATTTCATTCATTGAAATCAAAGCCCTATTTTTAATTAATCTCTAGCAACAGCAAGGGTCTTAGCTGGATTTTTGTTTTGTTTTGTTTTTTCCAGTAATATCTCCATTTATATCAGAAAAAGAAACTTAGTAACAAAAGTCAGTCAACACAGCACAGGAAATCTGAACAACAGAAAATACAGCAAGAGGCTACAATATTTATACAGCCTAACATGAGAGTCCTCCACTGAAATCCATACGGACATGAATCTTGCCCAAGTGACACTGCATATACTCATCAAGGTGATGCTGTCTTTATAAATCATGCATACAGTGACCATTTCAAGCAGTGCAGCAGACATGAGACAGGTTATCAATCTGACAATTTATCCATGTTTATCTCTGCACAAAAGGATTTTATTTTTATCATATAAAATTAGCCTGAGAACTTCATTAGATCACTCCACCAAAATCGAATATCAGGTGCATATTACAGTCTGTGGAGCCCAGAAAGCAGGTCATTAACAAAAGCATTTACCTCGGAGCTCTTTCATAGGGAGATTCAAAAATAGCCATTTGGAATGAAAAACAGAGCCTAGCCATATTTGACCAAAAGTCACTGCTCAAAAGCATTCAAGAATGAACTGTAATGAATGAATTGTAAAATCAATTTTAGTAAAATCCACGAGAAAGGGATGGTATATACAACCTGAAACTCTGGAGATTTGATTACAGGAAGGACAAAGAAACAAAATACAAGGCCAGCGAAATTCTATTAAACTCTTTTAAAAAAAGAAACACTCCATGTTTTTATTTCAGCACTACTAGTTCCAAAATAGCATCATGACACTGATCTACACATTTTGCCCAATGCTAACTGGACCACCATTACCCAGTTGCTCTGAAGTAACCAAGTTGAAAAGAAAAACAACTTGCTAAAGCTGTATCTGGGTAAGGCAATTGTGAAGATGGTGAGAAAAAAATATTTTGACCCATGCCAAAGTGACAGCAAGTTCAGTTAACTTGTTACAGTCAGGCTAAACAGGCTGCACATAGCTCTGACTGCACAGGAGAGGCCGGCAGAGTCAATAACAAAACATTGTCATTTTGGACTAGCAAGACACTGAAGACAAAATTCAGCTCACACTGAAGGTGGTACATACTCAAGTGTTGCATCTCTGATGAAACTGATTTCCAAATGAATGGGTTTTCATTGGTATCTGGACACTCCAATTAACTTAAAGGGCTTCGTAGTGACAGTTTAATTCAGTGACAAATGAGTTCAGTTACACTGGTGCAGTTTAGTTGAACCCTTGCCCCCTCCCTTGGAAGATGCATTTTTAGTTATTTTCCAGAAAGCTACATTGCCCAGAAAGGTCCCAAATAGCATATGCCATTTATCCATTTTCTACCCTTTTCCACAAGAAGCTATTTCTCCCTCACTGCTCACATAAACTATGAGAAACTGATATCCAAAGTTACCATAAGGACTTGTTTTGAACACCTTCTCCCATTCCCAAGAAACCATAGCTTCAGCCTCAGAAATAAGTTTCCTTGCAAATCCATCTGGTTTGGCAAAACAAGCTGGAGTAACACCTTCCAAATCCCTGGGCTTCCCAATCCAACTGACTTTCATAGAATGGTTTGGTTTGGAAGGGACTTTTAAAAATTGTGTAATCCCTACCCCCTGCCATAGGCATGGACACCTCCCACCAGACCATGTTACTCCAAGCCCCATCCAGCCTAGCCTTGAACACTGCCAGGGATGGGGAACCCACAGCTGCTCTGAGCAACCTGTTCCAGTGCCTCACCAGCATCACAGTGAAGAATTTCTTCTGTATATCTAATCCAGAACGACTCTCTTTCAACTTAAAGTGTTACCCGCCCTGTCCTATCACTACCCAGCCTTGTAAAAGGTCCTTCTCTGGCTTTCTTGTGGGCCCTCCTCTAGGTACTGGAAGGCCACTATAAGGTCTCTCCGGAGCCTTCTCTTCTCCTGACTGAACAATCCCAAGTCTCTCAGCCTATCTTCATAGGAGAGGTGCTCCAGCCATCTGAGAGTCTTCATGGTTTAACATGTCATAAATATATGACCTGAAACAGGCCTGCCAGCTTTGAAAGTCTGTGTTCATAACATGGACACACATTCTGTGAGTGCAATTAACATCTGTGAAGATACTCAGCCTCACAAACCCAAGTTTGTGGAAGAAATGCTAATGCAAATTCAAGTATATACATCTGCACTTCAGTTCTGCCTTCATTGAGTGTTTGATTGGTAATTAAGGCATATTTGGTTCCAGAGATATAGGAGAAAAAACTCAATTCCCAAAGGAAGACATCAAATCTATGCCCAAGGTTATTAATCACACTGCCACTAATTGTATATAAAGTATCTTTACCCCCTCCAAATTTTTTTTCTTTAAATATTATGGGATTTTAAATGTGTCACAATATTCTGGATATCTTGATTAGATCTCCTTTAATATACTGCCTCAATAATTTGTAATTTATTTAACACCACTATAAATCTCACAGAAATGAAGAACTCTTACTAATCATTAAGATTAAGTAGAATTTTTAGCCTGACTAAACTAGCAACACAATTTGATAAGGAGGATTTTTTTTTTTAAACTGCCTTTCTTTTTTACTGCCTTCTTGTAATTAAAGTTTCAACCAGGGTCCCATTAGGCTGATACTGCTCCCCCTGTGAATCAGATAGACCCTCAAGTCTTCACATTTTCAGAGTTAAGTCTCACTGGTAACTAACATAGGGGAAGATTTTGACTAAATCAAATGAGAACTCAAAGATTAAAAACCTAAGGAATTTTGCTCCTCATTGACATTTAATAAATTTTCTACATCATTTCCCCCCAATCCATTAAGATCACATGCCCTCACAAAACACCACTTTACAAGATTACTTTGCAGGGAAAAGTAGAAACTTGCACCTGTAGCCCCTGCATTCAAGTCAGGTAGCCAAAAATGCATCCAGGCCCACTACAGATGCCCTCATTCAGTGGTCCCTTAAGAGGGTGCAGAACCCGTCCCAAGCAGAAAGCCAGTTACAGGGCGAAAGGAGGGGGAGAGCTATGCAGGGCCCCTGCACAAAGGAAGAAATTGCTTCGGAGAAGCATTACGGGATCCACCCAAAGGGAGAACGCACTACCCCACCTTTGGGCAGCTCCACCAGGACTGGTCCTGCAGCAGCACCGCTTTGTGTGTTCCTCTCAGCTACAGAAGTTATTTTTCCTGGTAAGACAGATGGATACCTGGATGCAGGCAATGACAAAAAGTGATGCTGCTACTTTAAAAATATGTAATAGCTTGGTACATAGCTTTTTAAAATATATAAAGAAGCTTTTATCAAATACCTTGAAACAAGCACTAACTTTGATCAAAGAAAGCTCTTCAGCAAGCACTAGCTTAAAAAGGACACTGCACCTTTTACCCTATTCAATACCATAGCAGCGTGAAATCTTGCAGTATTTACCATAAAACAGGAACACCAGTGTGTACAGCATTTGGTCAGCTATGGAGTTTACCATCACCGGTTTTGTTGATTTTCTCCCAAGGACTGAATAACTAATACTGTTGTAAGAGACAGACCAGACAAAGGGAAAGAAAATCAAAGCACCAAATGGAGAAGAGGTAGAAATCCACCTATACCAGCTCTGCCTGCAAAGTTAACTTCCTGCTTAGAGAAAGGTTCCCCCTTTTATTCCCTTCTGAAGAATTCACTATAGCTTACTGCCATAGGCAAGATTTCATACTCAGTAGAAGAACAATTCTGATGCTCTATAGGCAGTCTTATGTATCTTGTCCCAATATATTTCTATTGCATCCCAATGCCTGCCTGTAACATCAAAGGATAAGGACGTTTAATTATGTAGGTGATCTGGTGACAGAAAGGTATAAACTAGCCATATAAGACATCTTGCTGCAGTTTTAATATCTGCAGACCTCCATATTCCTATTTTGGAAAGATAAAATACCTTGGTGGGGAAAAAAATATGATTTTAAGATCTACTTAAATTCCTTGACCAAAATTATTTAAGTTATGGCACCTCATAAAGCTATTATCCAGTAAACAAACAAAAAACACTTTTTTTTTTAATAGCCTGTTTTTCAGAAAGAAAAAAGTGATGCTGCCTTCATTTGAAAGTGCACAAGAAGCTTAAGTTACTCCCCATTACAGACTACAGAACTGCTTCAAAGATTAAAGTTACACAGACAAGGTCATCTGAAGTACAATTGAAAGTGTAATAAAAATTAAGCAGTTGGATTAGTTCCCACAACATAAAAAAACACAATAAAGTTTGTCTGAGATCAACAGCCGCAAACCCACCTAGGGGCATCAAGGCAAGAACCATCCCAGCAAGAAACTATTTGTTTCTCTGCGGACTGAATTCAATTCTAAGCAAGTATCACCATCCATTCCTCCCGCCACCATTTACAATGGTTCTTTACACCACATTGCATTTCAAGCATAAATGTCAATGAAAGCACGCACTGGTTTTGGCCAGGTTAGAACTAATTTTCTTCATAGTAACCTGCAGGGTGCTGTGCTTTGGACTGTGGCCCAAAGTAGTGATGATAACATGGGATGTTTTAGCCACTGCTGAACAGTGCTTGCACAGCCTCAAGGCTGCCTGTTTCTCACACTGCCCTGCCAGTAAGTAGGCTGGGGTACACAAGACGGTAAGAGAAGACAACCAGGACAGCTGACCCAAACTGACCACAGAGATACTCCATTCCATATGGTATGCTCAGCAATAAGAGCTGGGGAAAAGAGGAGGAAAACGGGGCAGGAGGGGCATATGTTGAGTGTCATCGTGTTTGTCTTTCCAAGTAACCATTACACATGATGAAGCCCTTCTTTTCAGGAAATAGCTAAACATCTGCCTGATGAGATGTAGCAAGTGAATTCCGTGTTTTGCTTGCACAAGCAGCTTTGCTTTATTTATTAAACTGTCTTTATCTCAATCCACAAGCTTTCTCAGGTTTACCCTTTCTGATTCTTTTCCCCATTGCAGTGATGGGGAGCGAATGAGTGGCTGTGTGGTGCTTAGCTGCTTACTGGGCTTAACCCACTACAAAACATCAGAAATTCTGCAAATGGCTACAGATGGCACAAGGCCACTTGAACAATGCACTTATTTACACAAATCACTCAGATATGCAAGGACTTAATACAATAAGAAAATGGTCATTCAATTCAAGTACCCGAGCTACTGCTCGCTTCCATTTCAACGTGTCACTTGAAGTGCCATTTATTCTTGGGAAGTCAGAGCTTCTCAAAACTTGAAAAAAAAAAATCAACATTCATATGAGACAAAATACCAGAAGTTTACTGCAACAACAACATGCTACACTAGTAGGAAGCAATCTAGTAGTCAGCTCTATTTTGACCACTGATCTTTTCAAGTGCAACATAAGCCCAATTTTCAGTAGTGAAAAAGAAAAATAAACCACACCTTCCTATTTTTCATTAGCAGGTACCTACTCAGTCCTCCAGGACACATCTCTCAAAATGCATTACCATCCTCCTACTGCAACCTTTTACTCAGCTGCCATTCAACCTTACGAAACAAAAGACCTTTCTGAAATAAAAACAGGAAAACACACCAGACAAATTAAGATTTTTCTTATCCATATAGAGTTCACCACATTGTAATATGCTACCACCTTAGCGTGCTGTCCTGTTGTTTCCATTTAATTCTTGTCATACTCTATAGTGGCACTTCTTTTACCTAGTTGTGATACTAACAGTATTTTCCCCTCAGACAGATTAAGTTTAAATATCTGTCTCGGAGGAGGTAGCCTTTCATTTGAAAACTAGAAACATTAGTCTGCATCTCAAGCAATAGCGGTAGCAAGTTTAAAAAAAATCTTATCCTCCTTAAGCTTTCTCCGTGTTTTTGAAAGATCTGGCAGCTGCCCAAGAGGGAAAAAGTGTCCCAATAATAGAGGCTGTGCTGCTGGAATATGTCATTTCTAAAACTGTTGATCATTAGCAAAACACCATAGATCAGGATCTTTTTAACCAGCAGCATTAGAATAACTTGAGAGGGTGACTAAAGCCAGCGAACAGAGTTTTCCCCATAATTACTGAAAAATGAAACTAATTTCTTTTCACCCTGGATATCTTTTACCTCTTGCCAGAAGCATTAATACAGAATATGGATGTTAATAATGAGGACAGTAGGAACTGGAAGTGTTTTAAGATAAAGGCTGACTTTTTAATGGTGTTCATGTGTAGTGTAGCATGCCATATAATTAATACAACTCTTTTACCAATTCAGAATGTGTACTTCTCTATACAGATCTGCAGTTCTGAAGATATTTATTGCAACACTTAGCCATTTTGCATTCTCTTATCTCAGATGATTAAATACTTTGGATGAAGTTATAATAATGCAGCTTTCATTTGTTTTCTAATGCTTTCTACTTTCCAAATATAATATAGCTAGACTCCCCCTGTACACATGCTTTCAGACCTGTACAAAGACTGGCAGTCTCACTAAATCTTTACTGTCTTAGTATTCAGCTGATCTGAATCACAGCAAGTCTTCTCCCCTCCCAAGTTTCCTTGTCGAGAAAAAAACTGAGATGCAATATTGCCACTTCCCTTATTTCTCCTCAATTACTTTTAAGTTAGATTTGAGCAAAACCTACAGTTTCATAGCATTGTTGTTCAGGGGAGGAAAAAAGAAAACACTCTTCAGTTATATTCCACAGGCAAACTAAGATTAATAACCAGCCAGTCTTCTCTTTGACCCTCTGTTATTAACTCTGCTCCAGCTCCCAGAATGTTCAGGGAAGTCCACATACTAACTGAATCGAGGATTTAATCTGTTTCTTTTCATCTAAGAATACGTGGTTGCACAGCTTTAGAAGAGATACTTATGATTATTTTATCTTTCAGAATACTTTTTCCTAATGATGGCAATCTCACCACTATCTGCCACCTTGGTCTCTTACGTTCACCTAAGAACTTAAGTCCCAAAATATCTTACAATAACAATAATTTCATGCACTTGAAATATCGCCCTAGCAGAAACAGCAAGAACTTGAATTCATGACAATGGAGGACAGGAAAGATATAAAAAACATCTTTGGGGAATATTTTCATGTTATCAAGCACAAGCACGAAATCCCTACACATCTAGTGCACTGCAAAGCCAACAGTTTCTAGGAGTGTGCTACAAGCTTCAGCTTGAACTACTCAATCACTTTAGAAAAAAGAATCTGCAAGTGTCCAAATGTATCTTCTGCAAGTGATAACATTTCCATTAACAGTACGGATTGATTGGAAAAATGCCTTCTCTAATTACTCACTAGAGAAGCAAAAGGAGTCCAAACCACAATTCGCAATCAGCTTAAATAATAATTGGACTAATGACTAGGTTAGCTACACAGGAACAGAATCTTGAAGGAACAAAATGAGTGGCCGCAGGATTATCACAGGGGAGTAACTGCTTATCAGCTAGGAGCTGTTGGAAAAAAAACATCTCGTCTGAGAGTTTGGAGAAACTTGTAGCGAAGAGCTGCAGACATCAGGCACCACTTGAAAGAGAGTTAAGTGCATTTGGAACAAAATTACTTTTCATATACCACCAGCCAAAGGATGCAACATCTCCTAAGAGGCCAGATAAGTTTACAAAGACCACCCCCAATAAAAGAGGGGGCTGCAAACACATTGACTTACTTTCTTAACACGCTGCAGCAGGATGAAAGACAAGGAAGGCCTGCAGAGAGACGAACTACCTTGTGAAGATGTCACCTTTAAGATTTATAAAAACATTAAGTTGTGAAGGTTACAAATAAAGAAAAAAGAATGAGTTGCTGCTTTCAAATAAATAAGCAAGTGGAGACTTACATGGGGTAAAACCAATTGGCTTCTGCTTTGTAAGGATTTATGGCTATGAACACACATACAGAGCCATATGCACAACTCTGACAATGCCTGTGGCATGGAGAAACACTCGCAACCTCTGCTCCAAAACACATTTGCTCTTTGTCTATTGCTTCCTGTAAGAGATATAGAACGTTTATTTGCCATTTCTGGCACTGTGGTTTATAGATAGATAGTTGTTAAGCTTCCCAGTAAACAAGAATAAGCACAGCTACAAATCAATGATTTTTTAATCTTCAAAAAGTTCTTGATGTATTAGGGGCTGAATTTTCAACACTTAAGGAATACTCAAAAGGAACTCAAGACTGCAGAAGCATATAAGCATGAATTCCTGATCTCTCCATACACACACAAGTAAAGAGGAAGCCAGGGAGCAGTGCTCAGCTGCAGCCTTCTGCATCCAGTCACTCTCGAAGTGACATGGGCTGAAAAACCCTGGGAACGAAGAGGCAGAAGACAGCTTACATGGCATACAAGTGAAACACTTGTTTTTAATCCTTCTCTGGCTTCCCTATATGCTAGGTAGCTTGCTAACCCCCCAGCAATGTCTCAATAACGCAAGCTTGAGTACTTTAATATTCTATATTACTCGCTTTTTACCAGTTTACACATTAAATGTAAGAGCCCAGGCCTTCATGAGTAAAAGTCAAGCTTCATTTAGTTATTTTTCTCACAGCAATATTCTACTTAGAATGTTGTCCAAAGATACCCAAGTTGGAAGCAGAAAACATCCACCTCTTCCATCTTGCAGTGCCTCACATATTTCATAGTTTGGGCAAGCCCACAACATCAAGCCACAGCATCACCACGTGGTACTCTGCAGCAATGAAACCAGTCCTAGCGCAAGCCAATAAGAACAGAGAGAACCTTCTTTTTGTATGGCGTAATATAAAGGAGATCTTGTGGTTTCAGGACAGAGAAGAGACCCTCCTAAAACTCTCTGATCAGCATGATTTGAACAATAGCCCCCTCCCAGGTCTAGGACAGAGAAAAACTGGGCAGAGGGTGGTGGATGAGGGGACAGAGCACAAAATTGCTCTCCAGAGAGCTGTCACATTTCGACGACTGCCAGGAATTCCTAACAGGCATGGCAGAGCCCAGGCAACCATTTTGCAGAGGTACTTTAATAAGCACCCTAAATAACCCTAATTTCCAAATACCTATAAACACTGTGCATTTTCTGAATGTAGGTATACAACTAGTTCATAATTGAGCAAAGCCCAGCCAGCCCCAGACTGTCAGCAGTGGGTCAGTTTCTTGGGTAGATTGGGCTTAAGGGCAGGTACCGCAGCACAGCTGGAGCTCAGTGAGGGGCTGTGGGAGACATTTATTTCTCCTGACACTGTAACTTACTGTGTCAGTCTCAATGTTATCTGGGTCACTGCTACAAGTTTGTGGCATCAACAGCAGTAGCAGCTCTGCTGGCAGGCTTCCCTTCGGTACCTCCAACAACGTAAAAAGCAGCATTCAGTCCTGACCACTGGAAAACTTAGATTACGAAGTCTAATCAAGGCAAAACTTCAGCCCAGGTTCCAGAGGGAAAAGAATTATCACTGAGCAGTGGCGTAATTAAACCATTTTGGCTGTCAGACATCCAGTGGAGTAGATTGTGCTGCAGCTGCTATTCCATCTCTGACAATAAACTTAGTACATTTGCTTGTTCCTTCCCCTCTCCCTTAATTTTCCTTACAAGCCAGATGTGAAGCAGCAGAACAAACACGCGTTCTAACCTTCCCCCTCCTGCATCCCCACACAGGTTGCGTGGGTGCTGCTGCCTCTAAATCCGCAGCAGAGCCACGAGGCCGGAGCGCCGGAGGGATGTGGTGCTCCTGTGCCGTTTCCATGGCACTGCCAAGGCCTCGGGGCTGAAGCCCTGCTGTCTGCCTTCTCCCGCCCAGCTTGCAGAGACAGAATAAACGTGCTTTCTCAGGGCTACATGGTTATTGTCTTTTTCCTCCAGAGCCATCTCAACACATCGTTCCCATTGTGTTTGCTTTTCCTCGCCATTTCTACTGTCATTAATTAGGCTAGCACTTTATGGAACCACTAACATTTAGGGCTTACCCAATAAAGGAGGCACACAGCAGAAGGTGGTCCCCGTCTCTGAAGAAGCCATGCTAGTACACTGCACATACCACCATGATAATAGAAAAAGCTTAAGTCTCTCAGTTTTCTCATATATTTTTCTTCTCCCATTGGAAAGCATAGGAATTAGGTGCACATGATACAAAAAAACATAAACCTGAAAACTGGGGTTCAGATTTTTGGGTTTTGATTGCTTTTCATTTTAAAAATGTATGGGTATGTTTCAGTAAAAAGAACAAAAAAAATTAAGAAACACTGTATGACTTAGAGAAAAGACCAAGAGTTGTTAATCAGTTGATTAGCAGTGAGACAGTGAAAACACACAGCCATTAAAAATTTACCTGATGACTTTCACCCTCTCTGCTTCCCCCAAAGAGAAAGAAATTCTAACAAGCAAAAAACACTTTCAGGTACAAAATGCCCTACACTTTGGAAAGGAAATAAACATGTATTTGCAAGAATGACCCTCTGCCCTGCTCTCTGGGATGACATTAAAATGGGAATAAAGTCTCAGTGTCCAAATCTAGGTGTGATTAATACAAGATTCAGAGCCAGAGAGAAGGAATTTAGTTGCAAGGAAAATTGGCTGCTCTTTCATCTGAACCTTTCTTCTTTTCAAGAAGATTTTACCTTAAAAGGAAGGGGGAAAAAAAGAAAACTTTGTCATTCCTTTTTCTTCCTTATGACAAGCTGTCACTTCTAGATACGGGAACCGTATCACCATGTTGCTGGAGAGAATATGTGGGGCATGATTTCTCCTTTCCTTTGATATGAAAGAGATTCAAGTAATAAAGAAAGAACTAAGAAGAGTAAAGGAAAAGCAGCTATTTTCAAATAAGCAGAGCCAATGTTATTTTAGTATGACATTCCATGAAGCAACAGTGGCATCCAGTGGTATAGTTCCATAAGCAAGTTTCATATCCAACTTTCACTAACTTTAGTTCTATCAGAAAAATTCTTGCAATAGATTCTTAAGAAACCCTTCCGTTACTCCTCCTCTCCCCTCAAAACTTCCAATTTGATTTTTAGGTTAGATCTAGAGAGTTCTTAAAATAATCAGGCTTCAACTTCACTAAACCTTGTGTTGCTCATTCAGGTCTCCAAGACAGTTAAACTAGAGTAACTGCTCCTTTTTAATAGGACTATTCCTCTACCTACATACCCCCCCAGTAATCTTCTGAAAGCTACTGACTGATGTAACTAGGTTCCCTGAGGGAAAACACAGCCTTGTTCTCTCCCCCCCCCCAAGATAAAACAAACATAAACCAAGCATCTCACGAAGAGACTGAAGCTGGGCCTACATCCAGTCTTCATATGACAGTACAGTAACAGAGTTTAACTGCTTTTAATTGATGTGGTTTCACAACTATGAGTGTGCCTACACAACCTACTTCAAACACACAGAGAAGTGTAATTATTGCCATTCTCACGAGGAAGAGGTAGACTGGGGAAGAACAGCTCAACACTGAACTAAACTAAATGGCACAGGACATACCAGCAACCTCTTTCCCCGAGTCCTCCTTCCACTCAAACTCATTTAGAATATCAGTAAGAACTGACTAATGCACTGCAGTTCTGCTAGCACAGCAGAACAGTGCACTCTTCGGAGTAAACAATGGATTTTACTCATCATGGTACTAAAACGTCACAGTTCACAAGTATCCCCCAGCTTGTGACTCTAGCAATCGGGTTACCTGACGGAGCACGTTACTCGCTCACGGTGATGTTACATGCCCAGTGTGGCTGACCAAGAAGAGGTCAACCACCCCAGCTGGGTCTCTCCCATCTCATTGTTGGGACTGTCCCAGCTGGAACTGGAAGGCTGAAATGCCAGGTTTGTCTTTAGATAATCACTATATGGTTTCCCTGCTAGAGTTGGCCAGTTCCCAAGAAGCGTTATTTGTGAGCGAGCAGGCAAAAACTTGCAGATGGGAGTTTGTCCCCAGATCATGAAAAAGTCACTGTCAGTTGTGATACACAGCTCTTAGAATATATTGTCCTAGCAAATAAAATGCTAACATTAAAATAGAAGAAAAATACAGGAAAAAACAGTACTATCCAAAGGCAATAGGACTTGTGCTTAAGTGGAAAATCCCATACAATTGGGATATGAGTAGGTGAGGTTATGCACTGGAGATGATCTCATCAATCTCTAGCAGTAGTATACCTACTCCTCCACACATCACACAACCCACTTTTAAGCCCCCCTCCCTCCCTCCCGTGAAAGACTGTTTATCATTCACAGATCTTTCCTTCCTGATACTATCTTTCCACCAGATGTCACACTTCTCCTTTATTTCTTGCCTACTCCTGTAGCTGGTAACTTCAAACCCTATCACATAACCTTACACACAGATATATTTGTGCCCTTACTGACCACTTCTACAGAGGATAAATATCAGTCCCTCTAGTTGACTGGCAGTAAAAACAAGGCAGTTAGGCAACAGAACGCCTGCTGCTTTCTGCAACTGTTTGCAGGTCTTATTTAAATAGTAGTGCTTACATCGTCATAACCAGAAAAATCTGAATAACTCTTAGAGTCCAAAAATGCACATTGTTACACATCAGCAGGTTATTTAAGGGGACAAGAATTCCTTCCCAGATGTCATGTTTTTAAACAGGGTCTTTCTTTGTGGTTTTATATTTCAAGTATGTCATTACTTACTCTAAAGGGGAGAAAAATCCATTTACATTGGCCAAATGCACACAAAAGGAACATTATTTTCGAGCCAAAACACCTAAATCCCACATTAAATAAATGCTTTATGGTATGATTTAACCTATCAAAAATGAATTATTTGAACTCAAGGGTATTTTAAACATGAGAGTAAAGTTTGGTCCAATACTGTTATTTTCTGGTATGACCTCTGGTTTGTTTTACTTTGAGAACAATTTTCAAACTGCTGTGCCAGGAGTAACCCACTAGCATTAGCCATCTTATGGTCTGCAACCAGCCTTCTCCTATTTTGATAAATATAGTCCTAATATATTATTCTAGAAAAATAATCCTTAGAAAGTTTATTTCAAACACAAAATTACCTCAGCTTCACTGTGCTATCATACTAGACTGCAATGGTTTAGTTTGATGAATTTATACAATTTCTTCCCTGTCCTTTGACAATGACCTATTTTTAGACACACATCACACTGAGTGAGTATGTCACTTGATAGAATACCATCCTGAAGATTCAAGTCTGTCATAAATAAATATGTAAGACAAACTGGTACATACAAGTTGCCTCTGAGACCTGCTTTCAAGTCCATTCCAGAATGCAGAGAATGAAAATCATTTCAAATGAATGTCTGCTGGTCTCTGCCATGTTTCTTCTGTAAGAATTGCACATCACAAAACCGCTGAGCATTTCCATACAGACAGCTCTAAGAAGGTACAGAAGGAGGAAGATAAAAAGGAATCCTTCTGCTAACCAGGTGACAACTCTTTCCCACCTCTTTCCTTCCCTGCCTCTCACAGGGGAAGGCATCTAAAGGGATTCAGTCACTGCTTCTCCTGTTAATTCTGCAGAAAGGAGAAATTACCACCTTATCAAAACAAACAAACAAAATGAACCCCAACAGTAAGGCAACTTACAGGAAGTATTATATCTGAGGAAAGGAAACAGCAGTTGGCTTAGGGTTGTTTTTTTTTTTTTGGTTGTTGGCTTTTTTTTTTTAAACTCCACCTAGCAAATATTGCCTAGCAACAATGGGAGAACCCTCCTAACAAAATGAATCATGCAGGTATTGGCTGTTTATTCCCATGAAGGGCTGTGTTTCCACCCTGTCAAATGACATCAAGGCCATGTTGCCAGAGGCATTGGGAGTTTTGACCTCTAAAAGGCAATTTTCTCACTGTCTGCTCAGAAATGTAACATTTTTCATATTGAAGGCTTTTATATCATATCTTGTAGGTTTTAGATCTATAAATAACATACTAAGAACCTCCAACACAATAAAGCCACAGCTACTATGTTTTCCTATTAACACTGTAAACGTTAAATATCACAAAGTTATTATTCCATTAGCATAACTAACTATGAGGTACAAAGAAAACATTAAATTGCATGGCCAAGTTCACTGTAGGTGAACAGAGACCAGTACTTGGTTCTAAATTTGAGGAAAAAAATATCCACTAGATCACCAGATATCCATGTGAGCAGGGAAGACCAAAGCCAATCTGAAGTACAGCTCCATTAAGTAATCAAGGGAGGAATTACAATTAAGTGTTTTAAGTTGCAATAAGGACATGGGTTCACGACAACAATGCTAACCAAATAGTTAAGTGCTGTTATGTGTACAGCAAGCATGCTGTAATTCTCCCCTGTAAAGAGACAAGTACGAGTTCTCATCCCCCACCCCATTACTTCCTATTAAAAGCTTCCTATGTTCTAGCTGGAAGCTTTGGTCCTGAAATTATTGCTTTCCTAATTGCTCCACAACGGATCAAATACTCTTTTATGCAGCCTGTGACATCTCAATTTGTCTAGTAAACAGTTAACCACAGTCCTGTATATGCTCTTAAACTAATATTATGTTTTTCAAGCTGGGAGCAGATGAAAAATAGGAGTCCTAGAACACCACAAGTGCTGTTCTCTGCTAACTCCACTGTGAAATGCCATCAGGTTTTTGTTTGCTTGCTTGCTTTTGGCCATGTTAAAACAATCATCAGATCTGTAGGAGGATCGGCATTTGCAAGCCATGCAAAGGCAAGTGGTTGTCCCTGAAAACATTAGCATTTTCACAAAACTTCCCTATCCTGTAGTCTGGCATTATCAGCCTTTTTCACAAAATTGTTCTATGCAGCATACAGACTAAAGGTATGAAGATAGTTTTGGTGCTTTTGTCATACAGAAGAGTTTTGATAAAATAAGCCCCTTACGCTGAATTTTTGGCCATCTACTAAGAGTACAAAAAAAGAATTAACTTCCACAGTCAGAGAGAACCTTCATGATAAACATTTGTGAAATAAAATAGAAGTACTCTAGTGGTTTTTTTTGTTTGTTTTAAAACAGATACTGTTCTCAGAAAAATAGAAATGAATCTTGCATGATTCAATAATCCTTTTCCTCCAAAATGCTCAGAGATCTTGCTTTAATTCTGAACATCACCTGCAGATTGGCAAGCTTTCCTGAGTATCATTAGGAAAATGATTCTCAGCCATGGCCTCCAACTACTTTTTTTTTTTTTTTTGCATTTATAGAAGAGAGGCACAAAAACCTCAGGAGAGAGTAGTGGTTGGAACGTTTTTTGATTAAAGCAAAATATTAAGCGTTTATTTTCCTATTTAAGGAGTTTACTCCAACATTTTCTTAGAATTGAGTAGTAATTCCCTATGCTGTGTATCTTCTATCCTAGGAACATAGTATTTCTCTTCATTAAACAACATTTAATTTGCTACACTGTTACTTTGTATAGGCCACAAAGAATTTAAGAAACAGCAATCTGATTTCAAGATTCAAACACTTTGATTAAACATCTATTTCTGGGAAGACAAGTGTCAGCACTGTTGGCGCACTATTCCTTGGTAAAAAATAAAAAAAAAAAAACCTCAACAGTTGAGAAAAGCTTGCCATGCTTTGCAATGCAGCGTGAAACTCTGGAGCTTACGGATATCTAGATGGCTTGATTTATTCAGTCACCATACCTACCAAATCCACCTTAGATTATTGCCTTTAAATTTAGTTTGTCAGGAGAGACCTGCTCCCTTGTTATCAATCTCAAAACACAAGTTCGCTCCAAAAATAACATGCAATACGTACATATATACACACGTGTATACTTTTATACATATTTATGTATAAGAGTCAGGCAGAGAGAGAGCCCTGCAGCAGAAGCCAGCACTGTCACCCTTCCCAAGGGTCTCGGAAGGGGCTCTTCCACCCGAGGGCTACAAGCTGGCAGCAGCCCAGCCCTCCCCACCACAACCAGCCCAGCTGGCAGCAGGAGGAGAACCAGCATTTGGTGCCCTGTGAGGAGCGACTGAAGAGAGCTGAGAAGCTCACCTTCCTGGGAGAAGCTGAGAAGAAGCTAAGGAGCTACCTACCTCTACAGGAGGGTAGCCAAAACAGTGCTGTAACTGCATAAACACAGTGTGCTTCTTCCTGTGGTAAAGGGAGCCACAACAGCGGAGTTTCACTCAGTGCAACCCAGGACCTAGGCAGATTGACAAGTAACTTTTAATTAACTGAGCCCTAAAATACACCTTGGTTGCCGCAGTGCTCCTGAGAGCACCTCACGCGGATTAGCCTACCACAGGGGCGTTAATTAGAAGCACCACCACCTCCTGCCTCCCTGAGGAGCGCGCTCTCTGGGCAGCTCCCCAGACGCCCCTCACGGCTCCCAGCCCCTGCCGACACCGGCAGCCTTTCCCTCCACCGAGCGGCACGCCTGGAACCCCCTCCCGCCCACCTGCCTCCGCCCAGCGGCCGGGCCCCGCTCTGTCAGCCAGCCCCGAGGAAGGCACCGCCCGGCCCCACAGCGGGACCCCCTCGGCGTGCTAGGTCCCGTCCCCCGGGCCCGGGCCCCCCAACCTCGGGGGCGCCATTTTGCTGCCGGCCCCCCGGGAGCAGCCGCCGGTTGCCACGGCAACGGCGGGTGGCGGGAAGGCCGCAGCGCCGGGTTGAGGCGGCGGCGCCGGGCTGAGGCGGGCAGCGGGAGGGAAGCCCAGGGCGCCATCCCCACAGCCCCGACCGCGGCGTCCCGGCCCCGTCCTGCCCGGCATCCCCACGGAGAGAAGGAGCCCATGGCTGTCCCAGGGCCGGTTCACTCTCCTGCACAGCTCTGCGGAGCGCCCAGCCCTCTTAGCCCTTTGGTTGCCCCTGCCTAATCCACACAAAGTCCTGATTGCTGCCCTACAGACAGAGAGCGCCAACGTTTGTCCTGCATTATTCATGCTCTCAGCACTGGAAATGAAAAACGAAATATATATATATATATATACACTCATTTAAAGCTATTTTTCAGATCGCTTCGAAATTCAAATTAATTAAGATTAATTAAAAATTAAATAAAAAATAAAAAGCTCTGAAAGTGATTTTTATTTCACTTACATCTTTAATGTAGCAGTAACTCCAGTGGGGCTGGTATTTTTAGTTTCATGTGGCACAACAAGAGAAACGGGGACTTGCTAGCCTAACGTGGCAGCGCTGAGGAGCAGGCGGCAGCCTTCAGTTGAGGATATGAAGGGCAAAGCACATCTGACAAGCCAAAGGGGAGACAAGGAAGCAACACTGCAAAGAAGCTCCCTGTAAGAGTGGCCTCTGGTCCTTTTTTTTCCCAAAGCCAACCAGATTTCCTACCGGCCCCAACAAATGCAGAGTGAGGAGAAAGAAGAGCCCCATTCCTGTCACCCCCCTCAGCGCCACAGCAGCTACCATCAGGCTTTTTCCTTCCTTGGACGCATGAAAGAAGAACCTTTAATCCTCTTGGAAGAACTGCCCTTTTCACAGTCGAAACACCCTGCCATTCTGGGAATATGAATGTAGATGCTTTTGAAAAGCAAGTAAATATCTGGCCCACAGGGGAAAAAGTCTGCATTTGAATTTCAGGCCTGTGACTGAACAGTGAAACTCCTAAAGGCAGAGAATGCAGAAGCAGTATGGGATCCTTGCGCAGACCCAAGTGTAATCCTTACACTATCCCCCATCGTTTAACCACCCCACCGGAGCTGATGACATGGCTCTTGTCGGCGGTCACACGCTGAGTGCTGGAGTCCAGGTAAGAAACAGGTTGCCAGTATGCTGGGCACACATAGAAACATAGGAAAACACTTTGCTGATTCAAATTCCCGGAGTCATCTGAAATAAGGTGCAAGAATTGAGTAGAAAAGCAGCAAAAAGAAGGGATTGTTTGGTCATAGTTACATAGGTGGGATTTCATGGCCTTGGACAGCTTGATGGTCCTGTTGACTGTTTCCACCAGTTCAGTTAATTTATCTTTCTGCTGCTGAACCACCAGTTTCTGGTGGCTCCACTGACAGGTAGTCATTCACCAGCAGTTCCTTGGTCAGTCACAACTTGGAAGAATCTTGTGAGGAAGAAGAGGTGGGCAGAAAATAAACTCCAGGAAGAGGTTCATTTCTGAACAAGGTGGGTCTCCTGTGTTATGGATAATGCAGTGTGTTCAGAAACAAGGGATTAATGTGAGACACTGCTTGATGCTAGGGCTTCTCGATTACCTTCATTCAGCAAGGAAAATCATATGTCTGAAAATTTACCTGCACTTCTTTTCCAAGAGGATGTCTTGACAACAAAATACTTAACTAAATAATACTTCACAAACATATTAAACACAGGTAACAGTCCTTTGCATAAAGCAGAATGAGTATAGCATTCCAAAACTGGCCAAAAACATAACCGTATTAATTGTTGCTATAAATTACTTTGAGGAGGGCAATATGCTGGGTCCAGTATCATTAAATCATTTTTATTTCAAACTGTATTGAGCTAATCTGTTTACAGGTTCCTTCTGAAATTCCCACATAGGCTAATTGCAAATAAAAGCTGGATATTACAATCCAAAATTAACTTCTTTTAATAACCTTTCCAACCGAAAACTTTGACTACAAGGTGGAAAAAACTGTATTATTATAATAGAACACTTAAACTAAAGGTTAAACAAGAGTTTAGCAAAGAATTTGGTTATTCTCTCCTCTGTGCACCATTTCCTTCAATACGTAATTCATGATGAGAAATGTGCCTCTTATATAAAGAGTTTACTCCAGCAAGAAGAAAGGTATTCTCTTCTTCTCTCTCTGAGAAGAAATCCATGACAGAAATGTGAACTAATCCAATGTTTAAAGAGTTAAGAGCACAGATCCATGAAAAACGATGCTGCAGCACATGTTGGTTAGAACAGATAAGTATGATTTCCACTACTTGGCAATGCTGTTTCTATATCAGACTTCTTGGAGACATCTGTTTTATTAACTTCACATATCTGCACAACATCTGAACTGATACCATTGATATTAAAGAATTTATGGTCAGGATTCTGAAATTTTCCTCTCACAGAATATTCGTCTCTGTTTTTTCAACCAAACGCACGGTTTCAAGTAAAGAAGTGTATGCCCCTGTGTCTGCCTCAAAGGATGCCAGGCAGGAGGAATGAAAGGCTCTGAATATCTGCATATCTAAAATCAGTGAAGCAAAGTAGAAGAGACCATCAGGGAGACTGTTAAGGTCCCTGATTCTCAGGCCCAGTGTAAATTAGAGCCCAGCTGGCAATGGTACTCAGGAGACCATACGCTAGCTGAGGATGGCTGGAGCACAGCATGTTGCAACCATATGTCTGACATACTGCCTCCCTTCCAAGGGTCTCTGGCATAACGGGATTTGGATAGGCTCTGCTCAGCTGTCCAGGTTCAGAGCCCTCATCTTCTTTGTGCTAAAACAAAGACATCCAGGCTGCAGCTAAAATCTCATCCCCAGCAGCGTCTAAGTGGGCCAGGAAGAACAACACTGCCATGCATCACCCTCTTGGTAGGAGCATGTTCCCCCCACGGTGTGTGGTGGAAATGCTCCAGCTGAGCCCACCCGCCTTGCAGGTGGGCAGGGACGACCATCACGGGGTTAGGACGCTGGGATGAAAACTGGAGCTGTGATGCAGCAGCATCACAATGTAGACAGACCTGAAAAAAAAGGCGTTCAAAACCCACTGTCAGCCCCAAGTCTTTCTGTGTTGCAGCAGTAGGAATCCTAAACCAGAACACTGCTACTGCTGCCTTTTTGTATTGACTGTTATCGAGAATTAGTTTTGTTTGTTTGGTTGGTTGGTTGTTTTTCTGAGGTGTGTCCTAATTTGCAAGTTACTCTCAACCCCACAAACTCCAATTCACTATTCATTTCATCTAACAGATGAATTTCATGACCCTGAATTAATTTTTTTTAGTTTCCTCCACCCAGCTGTGCTTTTTCTGTTAGATATTTTGCAACACAAAAGTGTGCTTCATTCATTCTCCATGTGCTGTTAAGTTCGTGTTCTGTTTCAATGGCCAAGAAGTCATTCCCTTGCCTCCCAAGAGAATTTATCCGTCTACTCAGACTGCTGTCTGGGTGTCACAACAGCTTGTACATCCTTTCACTTAGAGTGGGTCTGAAACTGCAGTGTTTAAGAACATTTTCTTCCCTGTTACTGACATCAGACTTTCCCTGGTCTTCCCTTGATTACTCTGTCCCTTTCTGGAATCACAGGGAGTCTCCGTATCTGAAAGAATTTGCTCAGATTTCTTCCATTATTATGTCGTCCTTGTGCTTTGTTGAGCTACTGCTCTCTCAGATTCTGTCCCAGCCTTGCAAGATCCGGATCCCTCGGTCTATTATTTGCCAAAGAAAAAGAGGGCTGAAATTCTGCTACATAAATAAGAGCACCTTACCTATGATTCTAGATGTGCATGTGCCCACAGGTCCTAAAAACAGAACATGATATGATCCAAAAGGGGCATTATGGCTCTTTCCTTTATTCTCTGCATTCAGTTAAGTGGTATTTTTGCAGTGTAACTTATTCCAGACCTTTGCTGGAAGAAGCTATGCATATAACCTCCCTTAGAAGTGTATTCTGTTGGGAGCTGCCTGGCTACACAGAATTTTATACATCGTTCAGCTAAGTCAGCGATCCATATGCAAAAATCAAGCTCTCAGGGACACCATGTAGATTTGTGACATGCTACAGAGTACTGTGCATCTCCAAAAACCAATGAATGGATTACACTCAACCATAAAAAAGTTTTTTCCTCTCCATGACGTATTTAATACGGATAAGCTTTATTTAATAAGTAGCTAAAAACTAATGCCATGGAAGTTACTTAAACAGGTTAAAAATATTCCTTGATACTGTAACTGTTTAAGACCATGAGTGAGAGAAAACAACAAACTGAGAAATTCCATGCTGAGAGCTAACATGGGACATCTTCATTAAGTAAATTTAATTTGCGGAACTGTTTTTGGCTTATAACAGTCAGAAGCAGAGGAGACAGGCAAACCTCTTCTATACTGTATTTCCTGACAGGGTATTTCATCTTGGCAGTCCAGTGTAGATTATTTCCTGATATCACACTCTTGTCATGAGTTAGGCATTGGATAATGGATAGCCTTAAAAACAGACCGTATGTATTTAGTCAATAAAGTTATGGTTTGTAAATTCACACAGCAGCAATCCGTTTCTTGAAAAGAATAGAAGAGCATTCAAGGGAAAAGAGTGACAAGACTTGGTGAGTGCCTAATGATCAGATTTTGTTCTCTGCATGGTCATGCTTACTGCTCCCAGGAAACTCCTTATCTGCCTACAAAACAATTTGTCTAAATTAGCAAACCCTGGGTCAAATTTCCACTGCAGAATGACTGGCACTGCAGCTGGCTTCTACTGGGAGATGTCCTTAATTCTTCCTTTTTTTTTTCTTTGCTATATGTCAACCGACTGTGGCAAGTGTTGGTATTTCAAGGTGCTTAATATTTTCAGGTTTCTCACAAGAACAAACCTTTCCCACCAGCTCAACGCATTTGTAACATCAGCCTTCCACACCTCTGCTTCTATCTCATTTTCGCTGGGGGAGGTGATGGTGCTAGTCACAGGACCCGTGGAGTGCCTGCTCTGCGCTCAGATGTGTTTCTCCCCGTGTTTCTGCGGTCAGTCTTCTCCCTCCAGGAAACGAGACTAAAGGCAGTCACATCCATGAATCCTCACTGAAGGCAACAAAGTCATGTAGGCTTTGCTGACTGAAGGCACACTGGAGTCCAGCAACTACTTTTGAAGCACCAATTTCTTACTCAAATCTTTGCCTCCCAAGTAAAACTCCATCTAGAATACAGCCGTGTCTTACCTGTGATTGAGAAGAATATTAGTCTACATATAGATGTAGATTCCTTTCTTTTAACGGAACAAAAAAACTAATTCTTGCTTACCTGCTTTAAACATTCCATTAAATTATAGACTTTCTGTCTTATTTGAAATGCCTACTGGGGCGTGCAGTGTTTCAGAGAGGACCAGGCAGTCCGGGGATTTCTTCCTTCACTTTTTGCAGTTAGTGGGAACATCGCTCTCACCACCAGGAAGCCAGGATCAACCTCAGGTTCAGATACGTAACAAGAGAAGTCCTGAAGTCAGGCTCAAACCTCAAGTTATGACACATAAGGAAAAGGAAAAGCACTAAGACAGGATGAGGTCTACCAAAATAACTACATCCAGGCCCTTCAAGAGCAATACAGACTGGAAATCGTTACACTAATTCGTACATCATGGCGTAGAAGAGGTTGATGTTATTTTTCAGTTCACGATACCTTCTTTCACACAGCCAATAGAATTCAAACCTGATCTTTACTTTGTATGTAATTAGAAATGTATTTGTAACGTCTTTTTGAAATCAAGGAAATTTCTATTCCTTGAAATTTGCATCTTTTCACGATCTTGTCATCTTCTGTTCAATAAAAAATACACAAGGCAATATTTTTGGAAAACACCAAAAAATGGAGAAAAATGACATGGGATTCCTTATGGACTTCTATTTCACAGTGTCTTAAGAGCGTCAGGAAATTTTTGATCTGTTCATCGAAAAAGTTGTAATAATTAGATAAAAAAAGAACAACCACACATTACAGAGTGGTTCTGTCCAATTCAGTTTTTAAGCATTTACACAGAATACAAAGAACCGCTGATAAGAAAAAAATCCAAAGTATTTATTTTGAAGTATTTAGTATCTTAATAAACACATGCTGGGCATTTAGCCAAGAAGTTTTAAAACACCATGATGTTATAACTTAGCACTGTTTATTATAATATCATACAATCAAGCTCAGGAATCTTCTGTTATAAATTTTGTATTGCTTTATAAGGAGGATAATAGAGTTGTTGAGAAAATAAGTTATGTATGTTCACTTCTAACAGTATTTCTTCTTTTTTCGCTACACACTAGTTAATATTTTCCTTTGTACACTTCTTAATAGTTGAGCTCTAAGTGAAACTCTGGAAAACAACATTAGGATTCAAAATGAAGTGGAAGATTTTATTTTCAGGGTCACAAGTAGCATAGCGAGATTTCTCTCTTAAACAATGACACTTAGTATCTCTGTAGTTCTATGAATACTTTTGAAGTGTCATATTAAAACCAATCTCTTGGCCTTCAGGCAAAGAGAAGCAATTAGTCTTGGAGTTGTGAATAAATAAAAATCCATTTATATACCCGTCCTTGACATGTACCTTGCAAATCTTAGAAACTTCATCTAGTGGGAACAGAAATGTTAAATCACGAACGCCAATACTAATCGTATTGCAATGTTGCTTCCTAAAACTGTTTAGTTTGTATCAATCTTTTAAGTATTAATTCATATGTATATATTCATACATATTGAAATACAACAACAGAAAGGCATTCGCACACTTGAGTGAGAAGAAAGAAAAGAATGAGTGCATATAGAGCTATAATGCGTACTTTTATTACCCTTGGCATTAATCTAGGCAAGAAAAAAATCAAAGCTCCCAAGTACATTGTTCTTTTCTAGATACCGTAAAAACAATCCCGCACAAGCTACATACCACGCGTGTTCCTCTTTCATCCCAAGTGCTACTGAGTCTTCGCTTTGGTCTGCAAGCAAACACTACAAATCTTTATTAGCCACGCATCCCATTACCGTGCGGCACAATTAAATGGTACCTGTCGCAGATGTGTTAGGATGAGTCAGGAAACAATTTCTACTTTTTGCTCAGTGCAATATTTTTAGGTCTTCTCTTTCCTCTTTGCTTCGCCTCAGTGCAGAAGCATCCTATTTCTATGATGCTCTGCTTGCTGCTCAAGCTTCTCGTATTTATTTATTTAGCAGTCAGTAGTTCACAGAGGAACTAAGAAAGTAGTAGCCAAGTCCTCCCAAACAGTTGCCTGCACCCCTTCAGAAACACTGAGCATGGCCGGGGCCATGTGCCAGGTCACTGAGCCTCAGTGGATCTCGTCCTCCCCGTCCTCCACTTGTTGAGCGGAGATTTGGGAGATGAGGCTGCTTAGGCTGCAGCCTGGTCTGGTGAGGAGGTGAGGCAGCTGTCTGGGGGCACGCTTGTGCTCGGAGGTTATTGCGGGATAAAATCCAGCCTCCCATGCCGCTCGCTCGCAGAGAGTCGCAGCCCACAGGTCAGAGGTAGGACAGTGACCCCGGCGAAGGATCACACCTGGGCCGGTGGGATGGTCAAGGAAAACAAATTTTAGTCTGTTCTGGATGCAAATCTCTCTGCTGACCTAGTTCTCATTCTCCTTTTCATTTCAGAAGCTCAGCTAAAAATCCATAAATTAAGGAAATTAACTGATGGAGCCTCCGGCATCTTTGTAAGCTATTTAAATCTTTAAATTTACAACATCTTCTGCATATATCAAGTAATTGAACTAACTGCAGGGATGTAACTTTAATGAGAAAATTTCCCTCTTCTCCTGTAGTTTGTACTCAAGAAAAAAAAAAAAAAAAGAAAAAAAAAAAGAAAAAAAAAGCAAGCTACCCTTAGGAGAAAACTTTCTGTTTATCCCTGCCACGGAAGGTAACTTTACCCCCGCTCCCCACGGCGGGGTCCCGCCTGCCCTCCCCGCGGCGGGGCGGCCCCGGGCCCCGCGGGGGGGGGCGCGGAGAGGCGCGGAGGGGCGCGCAGCCCCCGCCCCGAGCCGGGCGGCCCCGCGCAGCGTTGCGTAACCCCCTGCGCGGCCGCGCTCGGCGGCTAGAAGGCGCTGCAGCCCCGCCGCCAACGGGACGCCCCTTCCGCGGCCGCGGTGCAGCGCGGCGGAGCCCCCCCCCCCCCCCGTTTCTCCGCCTTAGCAGAGCGCAGCCCCGCGGGGACTCGCGGAAAGGCGCGGGCACGGCCGGAGCTGAAAGTTGAAGGCGGACGGGCTTTGCTTTTAAAATATATATATACATTATATATATATATATATATGATTTTTTTAGGAAGGGGAGGTGTCGCTTGCCCGCCCCCCTCCCCTCCGGGCGCGCTGCGCGCCCGCGGAGCCGCCCGCGGAGCCCCGCGCCATCGCGCCGTGCGCTCTAATTGAAATGGCGCTTTTGGCCGGGGGCGGGCTGCCAGGGCGCTCCGCAATAGCACAATGCATGTCGATAGACGTCATTTGGTTTTAATGGCCTACAGGAAATTTGGCGTTTACAATGCGAGACATTAGCAAAGGGTGAAAGGGAGGGGGAGGCAGGCGGGGGGGAGCGAGGGCTGGCAATAATTGTGGCCCCCCCGCCGCCCGGACCCCCCGTCTGCGCCCCGGCGGCGCTGGGGGCTGGGGGCCCGCCGTATTTTTTTTGATATATTTTATTTTTTATTATTTATTTTTGAACTTGATCTAGTTTATCAACAAGTGCAGAGTGGGTGCTACCCTAATTGTAACCGAGGAGCCGAGAGATGTGAGAAACGTGCCCTGCGTTACTTATTTGGGAGCCGAAAATTTATGCCTAGTCGAAAACGCCTGGGGAAATATTACATCAGACCAAATGACAATGATTAAAATCAGCTTTTTCCCCCCCTTTCGCCCCCCCCTTTTTTTTCCTCCTTCTTCTCTCCAGTAAGTCTGCTGAAGGACGTGACGGCGGCCCGAGCCCGAGCCTCCCCGGCCCCGGACCGTTATCCCCGGGCAGCGCCGGGCCGGCTGCGCGGCGCTGCGCGGGATTTGCGCGGAGCTCCGCGGTCCCCCCCCCCTTCCCCCCCCAAAGCCCCGAGGGGCTCCGCGGGCGGCGGCGGCGCCGAGGGGCTCGGGTTGGGGCTCCCGCCGCCTTCCCGGCCCCATTCCGTTGTCAAGGGGTTGTGTTTGATTTTACTGGGGGGGTCGGGGGGAAATAAATGTGGGGACCTTCACCAAAAGGAGGGGAAAATATCCTATTTTCATCGCAAAATTAGCTAGGGCGAGAGCAAAGGGCTGAGCTAATTGTAGCCTAATCCTCTGCCCTGCAGGCGTTTGCAAAGCCCTGAGCAAGAATTCGCTTTTTTTCCTCCTCTTCTCCCTTCCCTCTGTTATTTAGAGACGGGATTATTGCCTTTCTTCTCATAACAGCCTCGGCAGTTTCATTTAAAGGCTTTTTCCCCCCCTCGCACACACACACACACATCCGCGCACAGACAAAATAAATAGAAAGAAGCAGCAAAAAAAAAAAAAAAAAAACGGAGAGGGGGAGAGCGAGCGAGGAGAGAGCAGCTTTAAAAATCACAATAATCACAGCAGGATCCGAGCGGCAAAGACAGTAATAAAAGCAAAAAAAAAAAAAAAAAAAGAAAAAAAAAAAGAAAAAGCCAACCTAAACCCAGCCACACACAAACCCAAGCGAGCCCAAAAAGCCGAGGGGGGGCTCGCAGATCTCCGCTCAAGGTAAGCAACGCGGCGGCCGCTCCCGCGGTGCCCGGGCCGGGCCGGGGCGCGCCGTGCGTTCCTGCGCTGCGCATCGCGCTGCACCGCGCCTCTCCTCCTCTCCCTCTTCTCCCCCCCCCCCCACCTTTTTTTTTTTTTTTTTGGGAAACTGCCTCTTCTCCCAACTAACTCGGCTCCCGAGGAGCAGCGAGCGGAGGGGCGGTTTTTTTTTTCTTTTTTTTTTTTTTTTTTAAAGCTACAGGAGCCGTTCGCGAGCCTCCCCGCTTCGCTAGCGCTGCGTGGCCGTGTGTCCGTGCGTGTATGTTTTGTTTTGCTCCGCTCCGACATGGGCACCGCCGGCGGAGCCCCGCGGCCCGGGCTGCCCGCGCTGCCGCCCCCCCGGCCGCGGCTCTGAAGCCGGCCCGGCCCCGGCGCGGCGGCGGAGGCGGCGCGGTTCGCTCCGCGCCCTCGCACGGTACGGGGAGGGGGGGGGGGCGGGGGGGGGACAGCGCTGCGCGGGGCTTGCGCGGGGTTTGCGCGGGGGCGGCGGCCGGGCACAAAGGGAAGGCGGGCGACAATGGGGAGTGCTGCGCCTGGAAGCCGCGGGCGGGCTGTGAATGAAACTCTGGCGCCAGTGAGAGTGGAAGGCTCGGGCTGGGGTAGACTTCAAACCACTCTAGGCTATAGTTTGCATCGGGGCTGCTGCATGCGATGTGGCACACTTCTGCGAAATGAATGCGTTAGCCGGGCTAATGCTCGCCACCATTGGCTGCGCAGGGCTTGCACAGGAGCGGGGATTCGTGTTTTTTTTTTTTTTTTTTTTCCTCGCGTTCATCTAAGACATCTCCTTTCTTGTTATGTGGGAATAAGTAAAGGACGCCATGTTGTGCTTTTTTTATTTTTTTTGGAGGGGGGGGATTTCCCCTTCGGGCACGGGGTGCCCGCGGCAGGCAGAGGCGCAAGTCCCGCGGGCGGGCGCGGTGCTGGCCGCAGGTCTCCGCGGGGCCGGGGAGGGGGTGGGCAGGGGACGCAGCGGAAAGCCTCGTCTTCTTCTCCCCCTTTTATTTTTTCCCTTTCGGTGAGGAGACCTCCAGAGGGAGCCCCCCTCTCCTCTGCCCCCCCCCCCCCCCGGAAAAGTTTTGGGCACGACCCGCTGTGTCACGGTGCCGGCGCGGAGGTGTGTGCGCGAATGTTTGCGGACTTTGAATCGCCGAGCCCCGGCGGGCGGAGGCGGCCAGTAACCCCATCCCTTCTTTGTCTTTAGGCTCGCTCCTCGCCGTAAACAATTGTCTCCGAGGGGCTCTGGAGGCAGACCCGAGCGGTCGCCGTGCGTGTTTATGGAGACAAAGGTAATCGCCCGCTCTGCGCCCCGGCCTCTCCGCCGGAGCCGGGCCCCGGCTCCGCGCCCGCTCCCGGGGCCTCCGCGCCCCCTCCCGCAGCCCCGGGGCGGCCTCGGGCTCCGTCCCGGCGAGATCGGGGCTGCGGGGAGGGCGGGGAGAGCCCCCCCGGCCCCCTGCTCCCCGCCTCGGTCCTGGGGGCCCCGCAGCCCCGGCGGCCGGTGGGAGCCAGCCGGCTGCGGCAGCGCCTTCAACCTGCAGCCCTCGGCTGGCGTCGCGAACGCGCACGAAGGAATTAAACTGCCCGAGTGAATAACAGCATTAGTTTCAATTAATTTTTATCCTGGCAACAATAAACTTTAGCAACAAAGCGCCTTTACATCCTTAATTAGCCTTGCTTCCCATCTGTAGTCTTTTAAGTGCCTGCTCCTTGATTTAACTTTGTCCCTCCTTCGGAGCTGCCTCCTTTTTCATTCCTTCCCCTTTTTTCTTGTTATCCCTTCCAGACTGCTGCTTGCTTCTCTCTTGCAACCTTTCACCTCCCTTGTCCCTATCTGTCTGCTCTGCTCTCTGCAGTTTATTTCTACTGTATTTTCCCAACATCAACAGCAGTATTGGTTACCATGGCCCCAAGCTATGTGCAGAGGTGGGAAAGCTTCATCCGCCCAAAAGTTCTTACACTTTTGAAGTCTTTCTTTTAGTAGGATCTGAAATGTATCATCTAGAGTGTGTATTAAATGAACAGTATTCCTGAAGGCTTTAGAGCAAGAAAGGCAACACCCTGGAAAATTCTGCAGTCTTTCAGCATTCTCTGCCCTAGGGTTATAGCCCTGGGCACGGAGCTGAATGGAGCTCTTACAACTGCCTTCTGTTTACCTTTTATGGTTAAAATAACAGCTTAGCAAAGAAGCAACTTCATGGAGAAACGATTCAGTGAAATCATCTCAAGCTGTAGCAGCATAGCTAGTTTAATCACCCCTAGAGAGCTGAACAACTGTGAGCACAATGGGACACAAAATCATTTTGTGTGTAAATGAGCATGGCATTGTGATTATTTCACTTTGCATGGGCAAATAGTTTTTACAAGCAGTACTTATGCAGTTAGCTTAGAAAGGCAGAAAAAGATAAGCTGGCTCTGAAAGATCTTGGTGTGTAATGTTTGAAAAACTAAATATTCAGATAATTTGGGAATCAGGCTCTATTGATTTTGCCTTCAGCAGGTTCCTGTGTTACTTATTAGAGCAGGGTTATTGCCTGTGCCACTAGTTGGGATGCTGTATCCTGTTGTAGGCAACTAAAGAGCAGGGATTATTTTACATGGTTTAATAAATGAAGTTTGTTAGTGTTTCTGCAATATTTACCCTTAAGGTTTTAATTTTCACATCAGTATTAGAAAATATGTGCATAAAGACTTTCACTGGATAAATACATTTAGGATTTCGCTTTGTGCATAAAATAAGTGCATTACTCGGTGTGATGAATTTTATCTGCGTTTTACATTAAGAAGAGGAAGGAGTCATTAGTAGGGTTATGGTACCTTAAGAAATACGGGATGTTTATTTTGTTGGAGCACTACGAGTCTTTTCAATGTCCTTAATGCAGTGTTCAACAATTATGGCCCTTGATAATTTGCTCCTACAAAATGACTGAGCTCCACAACTTTAATAAACACGGCGAGCTCCTTTTTTTTAATACCAATCCTCTCCAAGAAGGGGAAAAGCCCATCTTTTAATTCCCCTTCTCCTCCCCTCCCCCCAAAAGCCAGTAGCATCCTCAGTAAGTATGAAAAGCCATAAAAGTTTGAGAACTATTTTAGCTTTCCAGTGATTTTCTATAATTAAGTGTTTTTTTCAACACATGCTCTAGCTGAGAGATGCCAAAAGCAGAGGATTGTTCAAAAGGTCCCTCCAGTGAATAGTATAAATTAAATATCTACTGTGTGAGTATGGCCTCACTGAGAATCTCAGACTCTTTACAGATCAAGGAATTTACTGGTATACTAACATTAAACAAAATCCTAAGATAGCAGCAGTGTTTAAATATGCACAAATAGATTCAGATCACTTGATCTTTAGCTATCTCTGCATATTTTAAAACTGAAGTCTGTATTTCAAGACAAACGGTTAAATACAAGACTCGTTTACAGAGGACTGGAAGCCCTTTGATTTCATTTGGAAATTGTAACAAGGGGTGCAGATGAGTCCTAATTAGGCACTTGTTTTGTGAAGCTGCGTGAGATGTCTTTCTAAGGCAGCTCTGTACCGCGCGAGGTCTGTACCTTTATCATTAGTGATAATAGTTAGGGTCTGAACAAAGACAGGGCTGACATTCAGCCTGTGTCTCCTGACCCCTTCATTTAAGTGAAGGAGCAGAGAATGAACATGAGTTTGCAGTGCTCTTTGGTAAGAGGAAAAAAAAGTCTTTGTGTTGGCAGACAGATGAGGCACCCACAGATTAGTAAACACACCGCTAAAATACTGCAGGTACTTGCATACTAAGTTGTTTTTAAAAGTTAGTTCTCCTATTTATGCTGTATGATGCACTTAGTACAGCTTGCCCACAACAGGCTCTTGTGGGAAACGAGCAAGCAACATCTTCAGTCGTGAAAGGATTCAATCACTTTCCTTGAAGGTGGTGCTGTAGTAAAAATGTTAATGCCCAATTTCACATCGACTGACACACAAGTCCTAGGACAGAGTTGGTATTTGCTTCGCGTTCAGTGCAGATGTCCATTCTGCCTCCGAAGAGAAAAGGATGTGGATTCACAATGGGGTGATGTATTGCTGCGCTGTAGATTCAGGAAATCCTTAGGAGCTAAACTAGATGAAATGCAGTAAATGGGGATGTTGTGATGACTTTATGAAGCTGTCCAGATGTGTTAAGATTTTTCAGTTCCTTTCTGTATAGCTCAGATTTTTATTTTTGCTTTACAAAGAATGTTGCTAATTGTACGCTCGTTGAGTGGCGTAGCCAGGCACCTTGTGCAAAATACTTACTGCTAAGAGAAAGGCGAGACCACCTTCAGATTTTTAAGAAACATTGTCAAAGTAACGTGGGAGAAACGGGAATTCACTTTGTAATGCTGTATGTAAAGTGCTTGTCAGATATAAGGAAGAGTCTGGATGTTTGGTAGCATGCTTGCAAAACAAAATACCAAGAAAATTAGATTATATTCAGAAATGTCTTCAGCTATAATGCTTTGCATATGTTGCTTTACCCATAAGGGGGAGAATGGATGGACATTTTCATGAACTTTTACAGAAGGTTTTTTGCTCTTTGACATGTTTGCTATCTATACTGATTTAACTGAAATTAGCTTTGAGACACATGTTTCATGCAGAATAAGCTGTGCTTTTCCTCCTGAAGAGAACTGAGGAATTTTCTTTTGCTTTGGTAGTCCTTTTCATTTTTAAAACGTTTAAGTATTTTTTGCTTAGTACATCAGCTGAAGATTTTGGACTCGATTCAGTAATTTCACTCATTTTCAAATGTTTTTAGTGCAGTAAGCATTAGGTGGATTGTTGAATTTGTAATTTCACGTGCCAGACTGTGTAGTAATTTCTAACGGTTCTTGTCATGAAAACACAGGTCAGTTTATATATCTTTCTGTTTTCACTGCTTCCAGGTATTAACTGCATTCAGTTTGAAAGCTTATTAGTTCTTTATATCTAATATTAAGGCTTAACTAAAAATTATCCATTTATTTTGCAATTATTGAAAATAAAACACAAAATTGATCTTAGTTTGATGTGAAATTTACTACATGTATAAACTAAATGCCTTAGGTACTGAGGAAGTCACTAATTTAGAGGTGTCTCGTTACTGAGACAAACTTGCAAAAACCCCTGAATCCCAATTCACAAATTGGTTATTCGTTTGTCAGGGGATATTTCACATCTAACACATAAGCCTGCGACCTTTAATTAGAATTTTGCAGTTTGTTTTATGCCCCTTGAGGCTGACACCTTGAAAAATTTTTTTCTTGATTTCTTATTGCTAATAAGCATCTTTCTCTTCCCCTCTGGTACTTTGAAGAAAATGATGCAAATACACTTAATTACAGTGGTGGCAATAATTTGTTAGCTGAATATGTGATCAGGCAGATGCAAAAATGATCTGATTAGATCTGTGATCACACTGGAAATAAAGGCAACACACTGCTACATTTAAGAGAAACTGTTCTTTTTTGTCCTCCTTTTCCAGGAGGGAAGAAGCATGTCCCGTCTGTCTCTAACACGGTCCCCAGTTTCTCCTCTGGCTGCTCAAGGAATTCCTCTCCCCGCTCAACTCACCAAGTCGAACGCTCCTGTGCACATCGATGTAGGAGGACACATGTACACCAGCAGCCTGGCTACCCTGACGAAGTACCCGGACTCCAGGTAAGACCTCTGTGTTTTCAGGCTCTCTGCCTCTTTCTGTTCATCGCATGGAAATAGGCATGTACCTGTGTGGAATATTGCAGTGTGAAATACGATTTATTATATATTCACCACTTATGAATAATTCAGTTTCCGATTTATACATTAACTTCACTGGGGTTGTATAGAAAAAAACGCCTGTACAATTTATGTATTATTTAGACAGCCTATTCATTTTCTCTTTCAACGTCTTCAGCACTGTAGCGCTACGTGTGAAGCACCTGTTGGTGTGCCTGTCCTGGATTATTTCCAATTATACCCAGTGACTTCTTTCTTTCAGATGTAGAAAAAAAATCCTTTTTCCTTTTTATTTTCCTTCTTTTGGGAGAACAGAACAGCTCGGTTACACTGGGACTGATGGATGCTTCTGTCGGCCAGCAGAAATCCTAAACTCAGGCGTAGCTCGGTGCCTCTGTGGCAGCAGGCATGTCCCGTGGGAAGTGGCCAGTGTACCTCCTCTGTGTGCTTGTAGCCACAGATTAGATGGAGTTTGCATGGTTAAGGGCAGCTGATTAGTGCTGAACGTGTTAATGGTGCGCCTGGCAAGAGGGATTCGATTCTGGCCAACATTATTGCAGAGGGGACTGCAGATATGTCAAATTATGAACAGAGGTGACATGAAAATATTGGTATTTATGAGACAGTCTCTTTATTACTTGCACAGGTCCCAGTCTCGTGGGGTACTGGGCACTATGACAGATGGGGCATGCTGGGCAGCATCAGGCCTGCAGTGGTGATATGGAAGGGATCACTGTTTTCAGGGTTGAAACATTTTAATTGGAATAGTGTGTTAAGACACACCTGATTTTGATTTACAGTTATGATCAATAAAGAGATTCAGCTTTTTGTCATTCAGGCTGTTCATTCTTCAGAAGGCTAAGAGCCTTGTATGCAACCATCAGAAGCTGTAGGTAAATGTGCAGTATCAGGGTGCCTGTCAGACTGGTTAAAGCAGGCACTATGGACTCAGAAGCAAACCAGAGTTCAGGCCAGCAGATTTAGGTATTGGAGGTTTTGCTACCTTCATGGCCAGTATTTCCACAAAGGGACAGATTTTTTTTTTTTTTTGGTATAGACAACCAGTATAAAAATATAGATTTATTTGAAGATTTCTCCTTTAAAAGAACTAGTTTTTTTTTGGCACAGATTTGGCAGGTTCCCAAGCAATAAATGACATTTATGGAGACACCTTGAAATGCCTCTGATGTCATAAAGCACACAGCTGTGATCTCATGCCAAGGAGACGTAGCTGCTAACATTGTCTATGGAAAAGAAACAATTATTAAAATACCTATATTTTATGGTTAGGCCAAAACAATATAATTTTTCAGGACAGATTCCGTTTAATGATGTTTGTGTGGTACTTCTTTGATCATAGAGAAGAAATCTGTTCAGTGGGGAGAGATTTATAACAGAGAAGCAGACAAAGGCTTCATAGTATAAAAAATACAGAGAAGATTCAGCAGTTGTGATGGAACAGCACATCTGTTTCCAGAGTTTAAAATATCACTGCTGACACTATTTTTAAAATATGCCCATATCAGACTTGCTTAATAAAAACTTTAGTTATGTAAGTTTTAGGAGAATATACATAAATTCATAGATTTTATTCAGAGAGAACAGGGTACTGGTTTAAAACCTTTTTTTTTCCCTTTTTGCTAAATACCGAAATTGTATTCCCTCAGGTTTTGTGCTTTTATTTAAGCTAAAAGTACAAAACTGTGACCAGATCTCATGTGCTGCCAGATGTTTTGTTGTGTACTGTATGATGTTTGTATTGCAGTGTTACCTCATAAGGCTTGAATGCTTTTTTACCTGCTCAAACTTCAGTTCTTACTGGAGGAAGAGCTTACAGTACTAGACCTGTGAATCAGAAAGATTAACTAGTAACCAGATACATTTCTATAGCAAAAGATAAACCCTCGCCAGCAACGATAGGACGTTATTGCTACATACATTATGGATGGAGGGTACAACTGAAGTTTAGAAGCAAACCTTACTTGTTTTGTTTGTTTTTTTCTCCTTCTTCATTTGGCTTTCTGCAGCGGTGCATGGTAGACTTGGTCGGTTACCCCCCTGTGAGCCTGGCTGCTCTCATTCCCAGTTAGAGCAGAGCAGAAGTTGCAGCTGTTTCAGTGGGGATGATAGGAGCTCCTGATGGTACCTCACTGCCCTGGTGTGCTGCTTCCATGAGGCGCAGGCTGTCTTTGCAGTGGTTGGGATGACAGAGGCGACCGGGTCTCTTGCAGATGCAGGAGGAAGGAGATAGCTGTTCTGGGTGAGACATCTGGAAGTAATGCCAGAGCACTATTAGCGTATGCTCGCAGACGACATGCATGGCCACATATAGAGGCATAGCCATACTCATCCACATGCAGAGCTTCCTGGATTATTTTGGACAGCATATTAAACTCTTGGTTTGAGCCTGAGCTTGTAAACTTCAGATCTAAGAAATTAAACAAATCTGTAGCTTCTGTTTCAGCAAAAGATGTAAGCATACGCTGAAATGCTTTGCTAAATCTTAGCTCGTGTCACATAAAATACAATTTGCACTCACTAAAAGTGAAAGCTGTGGGAATAATCTTCCTGCTTATTTGTGTTACAATCTCTATTTCTTTCTCTGTGCTCTGAAATCCCAAACAGTCTTTTAGCTTGTAATATATAAAATGCACGTATGTTTAAGGACACGTACAGATTATGAGCACATGTATAAATAAAATCAGGGTATGTATACACAGATGTCACATGCTAAAGGGAAATAGAAAAATAATCATTAAATCATGTTTATCCTTCAGTAGTATTTAAAGGAGGCCCAATCCTGTTAGGTCCTGAATAAGCTCAGTTCACGTTGACTTCAGTGGGAGGGAAGAGCTCTTAGCAGCTTGCCAGATCAGGCCCAGCAGGAGCAAGTATAGGTATGACCAGTTCCTGCCTATACCTGCTCTACAGTCACCCCTCTGGTATGACATAAATTACACCTGACAGCAGGCAGCGTGATACATTTCTTATTGTAATTTGTTAGGATTGACTGTGCTCAGCCCACTTGCTTGCTTTGCTTGACTGTTCCCAAGTTATGTGGTTGGCTCTAATTCATGGAAACAAAGGACCTGATTCTGGGAATCTTACTCACGTGAGTGAGTAGCTGGCGATGTGAAGTCGGAGGCCAAATTTTGCATTTCAGTGATCCCAGAGTTGTTTCGGAGCAACTTTGTCAAAGTCTTTGATGTTGTTAGTGCTGGTGCAGCTGCTGGGAGAAGAGAATTTGTCCACTGATTAAATTTGCATAAGTAAAGGGTGCCAGATTAGGCATTAAAGGTGGTAGACACCCTCTTTCCAGTAAATTTTTATGGGGCTACATAAAATCTCTAAAGAAGAGAACACTCGAGCAGCACACAACTGGTGTGACAAAGAAAGAGGGTTAAACAGCCACTGTCAAAGATGGTTTCTAAACTGGTCACGCTCACACATTACTCTTACAGTTGGCTTTTTGAATGAAACACCATATAAATAAGCAAGTTGGCCTTTGAGAGGGTGAAAGGCAAGGAAAACAAGAAACACAAAAGAAATTGTGATCAGTGACAGCATAATGATGGTAGTGACAAAAATGATCTCGGAAGTGTACTATTAATCCCTCTTCCTACAGCTAGTTGTGGCTGCTATCCTTGTATACCTGAAATTGCCATTAAAGTTAACAAGCTTTTGGGGGGTACAGTAAAGCTGGCATCTTCTTACGTGGATTTGAGGCTTACTTTCAATAGTTTATTTTCAGTAAGTTCTCCCATCAAAACTGCCAACTCTGGTAGTTGTGAGCTACAGGTGTGCAAAGAAAAAAAACTGTTGAATACTCATACCATCAGTATCTTATTTCTAAAGTAACTAGCTAAGCAGACAAATTACTCATCTTTGAGAGCATTTCCTCTAGAAATTCCATTCATGTTTTCACCCACAGGACCTCTAAAGCAGCCCCTTCACACATTGACACTTGAATATGGATTTATGTGACAGACTGTAAAGGCTGCAAAGGCTCTAGCACATCTATAAAGTGAGTTGCAAATTGTGTTTATCCAAGGGAGTGAGACTCAGTTCTTAAAAAAAAAAAAAAAAAAAAAAAGGCACAAGAAAACCCACCAAAAGTCCAAGCTCTTAATGTGCAGAGAGGAGTACCCAAAGATGCTGCCAGATGATCCAGCCTTACTCCCACTGAGTTCAGTGACACACTGCTCATTGACTTTAAGTGGAAAACAATTAAAAGTTCCAAATCCCCTTATACCACAGCAAGCCTATGTTTTGCCATTTCACTGACAATTTTGATACAATTTTGAATTTCTGTTAGAAAGCAGAACAAGATCTTTTTCATTAGAAGCTTGTCCTTTTTACCGCCCTGTGTAACGTTTATCTCAGAGAATTACTGTGAGCTCTTTGTGAGTTGTTCAGCTATAAAAGGTAAATATATTTACCTTACATTCTTGGTTAATTAGTATTTGTTGTATAAGCCTCTATTAAAGATAAGCATGTTCTTTTCTTCAAAACATAGTTGTAAAAGGTCACGCTTCCAGCAGTGTTAGCCATGTTACAGAGGCGAGCAGGGATAACTGGAATTGAAGCAGGGGCTTCCCAGTGGGAGCTTCCCCACTAGTGGTGGGCAGCACAAGGTGGTCGGGACCTGTCTGCTCTCAGCCCTTCTCTGCCTGGCTAACCTACAGCACCCACCTTTCCTTGATACTTGTGGCCATTTTCTTGCCTCTTTAGGAGAGAACTTCTTAGTTCTGTGGCCCAAAGCAGGCAGTCAGTGCTAACAGCACACGCCCTGACCGCGGCTCTTGGGGCACCCTGGCTTCATCACTCACTCCTCTGGAGGCTCTGTCCTCCAAAGAAAAACAGCACAGGCTTTTTTTAACTGTTTCAGAAACCAGTGACATGACCATAGCTGTTATGAGGCATAGTAGAGTTTTTCAGGCATATCCCTGCCTCGTTTTCCTCTGAACCCGTGAACATTTTGGGGGATTTACAAGGGAGTCCCCTAAAGCATGTGTCTTCTCTGACTTTTTCTTGTCAAAGCAAACCGTCATTCTTGTATAAAACCACACTTGGGCAACCTCTTCTACCTAGCTCATCCTTCTGAGTGTAACTGCACTGTAAATGTCTGCGTTTTTTAAATCCCCCTACCTTTTTCTCCAACACCTCGATCTCTCTGGATGGGGGAGCTCAGCACTAACACCTCAGATCTTTTCCTTCTCCCTCGTTCCCTGCAGCCACACCAGGCTGGCTTGACTTCCAGGGAAATGCGCTCCTCCCTGCCAGACCAGGACTGCTGACGCCCTACAGCCAGAGAGAGTGGCTTTATAAGCTCAAACACCTCCGTTACTGAGATCTGCAAGACAGATTTTCCACTTTGTCCTTTATGCTAAGGACTCCCTACTAGGTTCTGCTCTTCACAAGAGGGAGCAGGGAAATTCTTAATTCAAATGTGTTCAGGGTATGTAATTCTCCAGACTTAGCATACATAAGAGCATCTCACATTTTTTGCTCATATAGGATCAGTCCAGTGCCCCCGTTACCACAACTAATTTTCTAATTTTCCATCCCATCTGTGGATTCTTGATGTTATTACAAGAAAACAATGCCAATTAGCAAATTCTGTCACCACATACTGGCAGGTGGGTGTAAATCAGTTCTTAAACGAGCCCTGTACCTTGGACAGAAAGGTAAGACCAAATTTGTTCATAGCTAGAGACTGATGGTGCCCACAATGTGACTGATAAACCACAGTACATGTGAGGGCAGGGTCGCAGTTGGAGCAGAACTGATGCCAGCTCTCCTGGGCCAGCACACCCTCCTTCACCCTGTATCATCGTTAGCATTGATGCTAACTTAGGTGTTCCAAAAGCCCTCAGTGCCAATTCCATGCCATGCTGACCACAGCTTACCCACCTGGCACGTGTATGGCGTGTGGTCCCTCTTCAGTAACTCATCCCATGCAGACCTGCTCAGTGCTGCTCTTTTAGTGCCACAAAGGACATGGGCACGCTGCACCCTTGCTAAGCAGCGCTGTTCCCACGGAGGTCGGTCGGTTGTGGGGTGACACCAGGCTCCGGAAGAACCATGCTAAGAAGCGCTGTGAATTACCCAAAAGGCAAAGAGTCTCTTGAGTCGGCGCCCGCAGCCCACATTCAGGCAAAGCTCTACAAAACACACCTGCATGTGAGCTGCAGCGCAAAGCTCATTAATTTTAATGGATATTGTGAACTTAAAGCGTACACAGACTTTAAAGGAAAACACCTGAAGAGGTAGGAGCAAGTGTTCTTCCTGCGTGCTACAGATGCTCAGAGCTGCAGAGCCTGGGTGCGGGCACGCCAGTGTTGCAGAGGGGTGAGCCTGGCAGGGGCTCCCCCGGCTCTGCTGCTTTGCAAGGCGCTTAGGGGTGCGCTGCAGAAGGGAGCAAGGGAAGGAGCAGAAATCCAGAGGCTTGGGTTACGCGTAGAGCTTTTTCTGAGTTACTGTAGGAATTTTCGTGGAGATTAAAATCGTTTTCTGTTTAATTTCATCCACCTGCAATTTAGAGATAAATCTTGGGAGTTTTTCTTACTTGTCTGTTGATGGGGCAAATCTCGGTTTCCAAGGGAATTTTGACCAGCAGAACACTTAATGAAGAAATTCCTTAAAAAGGGCCGTTCCACTTCCCATCCTCCCTCTCCCCACAGTCTGCATCTAAGCCTGTGGGTGCTGTGCTTACCTGAGTGGGAGCTGTATCAAGAAAAGAGCTCCCATTCCCAGACTCTGAATTGAATACTGTAAAATGAACCATTTGCACAGTGAAGCGTTGCTGTTTTGTAAGGGTGCTGCAGGGCTGCAGTCACCCAAGTCCATGCAGTGCTCAGTAAGCTCTGGGGTGGGGGGGGAGTTACAGGCAGGCAGGAGATGCTGCCAGGAGCCACCCAGGGCAGCTCCTGGGCAGCACACGGGGCAGAGCATGGTGGGTGGAGGTGAGAAGCCGTTCCCTCCTCGAAGCTGGGCTGGCCGGAGCCTCTACAGCAGCAGTTACACCAGTGCCAGGTCTGGGAGCACCAGGGCATCCATCAGCTGTCCCAAAGGAGGGGAGCGTGATGTGGCCTGCGTGGGAAGAAAACAGAGATGTAATTACAGCTGGGAATGATGGTTTTAGATACCCTGTCTCTACTTTCACTAGAGTGAAAAAATCTTGGATTCAGGGTCTGCCTTGAGAAATGGGGCAGAGCCCGTGGAAGTACACCCAAACCAGGTTTCCCCGTGCTCCCCAAGGTTGAGTGGCTTTGGTGGCAAAGGAGAACAAGCCCTGTAATGTAACCCTTCACTCCAGTGACTGCAAGAGATGGGAGGGAAGGAATTTGTATGGAAGCTGATTCTTCAGACCTGTCTGTGTCCATCTCTCCAGGATCTCTAACTAACTGGCATGTAGGGAGCCACAACAGAGCTGAGCTGTCTGCTGTGATAAAGGTGTTTACTCCTTACTGGACTTCATAAATGCTGCCTTGCCCAGCACAGCTGCTGCCTGGGGACTGCCCACAGGCTCTGGAGAGGAAAGCAGAGTTTACCCTTCGGGAGCACAAATCTTACTGTAATTGGGTGCTGAGACTGGGGCCTGTCAATGAATGAATTATTTGTATGTTTACTTGGAATATTTAATGAAACATGCAAGGAAATATTACATAGCTAGTCTCTGATGAACGCTTTCTGAAATTATTATTTCTCTGTATATGTACATATATATTACAGCCCGGGTTGTGTGGAGGTATAGGCATCAATGGGTATTACAGCACCTAGGAAGGGGCAGACCAAGCTAATAACGGAGAGGAGAAGATATCAAATCACACTCATCTGACTTAACAAAAATAAAATAATGACTGTGTTGCTAAGCCTGGCTCAGGCAGCTCAAAAAAACTGAAGTTGAGGAAATTGCACATTCCTGTCTAGATATTAGCTTGTTTGGCTCAGCTGGTCAAAAGGGAAGAAGAGAGAGGAGGTGTTCCCTGCACAGTCCGTGCAGCCTGGCTGCAGCCAGAGGGATGTCATTTACAGCCTCTGAGAGAGGTTCAGGACTGCTGGACAGTGTCTCCAGTACCTTCAGTGCAAAACTCAGCTGATGTCTCATTTTCTGCTCTTCTCTTTGTTCTTTTGCACCGTTAACGTGACTGTCACTGAGTTGAGTTTAGCCTGTTAGTAATGCCTACCCTTCCTGTTTACAATGGTTTGAAAATTAGTCTGGTTTACTGAAACTCACAAAGAGAGCCCAGCAGAGAGGGAGACCAAGAATTCAACATTTTTTTTGTTTAACGCTCTATATTTATAGCAGTTTCTGAGGTTAGTTGGTCAAGTCCTTTGTCATTTTTTTTCGTTGCTTCTTTTGCTCACCACTCACCTCTCACCTGCCAGGGCACTTTCATGCCAGCAGCACAATTTAAGTATTTTTCAGCAGTCGTTTTCAGGGCGCTAACATGAAAAGCATCAGCATTAGCAGCATGTTTTGAGAAAATGCTCCCATAGGATGCTATGGAAGCAACCTGCCTCCTCCTTTCATGTGCTGCTAGTGGAGGCTGTTTTCCTGCTGATGAACATGGTGCAAAATACCGCACCTGTGCCCAGGTTCACAGCTGTAGCAGCTTTACAGTTAAAACAAAGGGGAATCCCCTTTATTGATTTCTTCTTTGTACACTGTGCACTCAGCACACACATTGCATGGACAGAGTTATGTAAAGGTGCGGATTCAGTAGCTTTGTGCTGGAAATCGTGTCCTGAGGTCACAGCTAACTACCGTACCAGTGGAGCAGGAGAGGTGTTACCTCTTCATATTTGGTCTTTGAATACACATTGCTGGTGTATGTCTTTTGATTTATAAAGACCTTGCAATGGCAAGTAGACCTGGTCTGCTTAGGGGGATATTTCACGAACTACTTAGGAAGTTTTTAAAACAGACTCCCTAGATTATGAAGCGAGGAGTGTCTTCTGTTTTGTAAGGAACATGTTATGAAATGAATTTGTCTCTAGGCCTAACTTAATTATTTTAATGATCCCACTGGTGGTTGTCGTAGGTGTCGTACTGTGTATATATTGTGACCTACATGCTTGTGATCATTTATGAAATCTAAGATTTAAAAATACATTGGACCTTATTAATTCCTTTCCTACGTTCACTGAAGTAAATGGAGGTGGTTTGGATATTGGCACGTTGGGCCAAATGTCTCTTCCAGTAAAGTTGATGAGAGTTGTACTGTAAGCATAAAGGAAAACAAAGGCAGTCCTGTTCTTTTAGAAAACTGCCCTTATAAGAAGCCTGGCCAAAATAATCCCTGGTGTAACCCTGTTGAGCTCTGCAGAATTACACCAGGGATGTATGCTGATAGGATGTGAGGAAAGGGATTACAAGACCCTGAGCATTATAGCGAGGTGCTATATACTGTTGGCTATCCCCGGTACTTGTTCTTACAGACATCTGAATGCGTAAAATCAACAGGCAAGTGAGGACAAAAAGATTCCTGCCCTTATGGGTAGGTGCATGTACCTTTTATGGTCAGATAGCCTTCCCAAAGAGGTGGCTCCCCTGGCTTTGAAGGAGTTACTCCAAACTTGTACCTGTATAATTGAAATCAGAATTAATCTATTCATGGGTTAATGAATTCTTTACGAACAAAGTGCATATTTAAATGGAAGAAACATGTAGGCATGCAAACACGGGATTCCTATAGGAGAGCATAAGGGAGGCTAGATCTCTCGAGCACGCCATAGTAACACGGTGAGGAGCATACCAGGCTGTAGCTAACATGGGTTGTACCCCAAACTGCTGCTAGCCACGTTGATTTTGCCAAGTTTCTCTGTTAGGTGAAAATAACAAATTGATGAATTCGCCTAGTCCTTGTAGCACATCAGCTTGTTCAGTTGTGCTATAGTGACACTAAGTGCATAATCTGGTGATTGAAACAGGTAACTATTGTCACTCTCATCCCCGGTATAGCTCTATTGATAGAAACAGGGTTACACCAGGATGGTGGCTCTACTAACATGTTTTTTGTAGCTGGGAGAAGCTGCAGAGCTGGAGTTAAGCTCCAGAGTTATAAACTCTTATCTCCATGCTCTAACCACCAAATTACTTACTCTTTCCCCTCATTTGCTGTTGTTAGCATGTATTTTAATCTTTTGGTGCTTAAAAAAGAAATAATGTGTAAACATTTTAGGAGATTTTGCATTTGTTTTTTGTTTTTACCTAATTTGCTCTCACTTGAAGCTCTGCCAGCCGGGATGGCTTTTAGGTTAGCATGTGTGCACTTCTTGCATTCCTTATTGATGCAATCACTGTGACGCCTGCCTGCCTGTCAGAGTTGGGCACCAGGACAAATAGGCTAAGCAGAGGTATTCCAGTGTTCACGTGTACTGTGTTGATTTCACTCTACTGTAGTATGGTATGAGTTCAAAGGCTAAAATTCATGCTTTTTTATCTGCTGAGGACCACATAAAGCAATACCTGAAAGGAATCCTGCACGTGGATGCTGGGAAGCTATTATGCAGCATTTGCAGCGTTACTCTTGGTCAGACTCAGAAAGGATCAGTTGGCAAGCATTGGAAACTGAGATTTGCACCGTAAAGCTGAAACGCTGAAGGAATCCCAGTCCAAAGGGCAGGCTCCCGTTACGCCTCTGTCCTAATGGAGAGCAGATGCTACCAGTGCTGCAGGTAATCCGTTTAGATCTGGTAGAAGCTTTTGCAGCAGCAAATCTCTCTCTTAAGAAAGCAGACAATGAAAACCAGAGACTCTTTTAACATTGGTGTCATATTGCGTTGACGATGTTATGCCAGCAACTTGTACCGGTATGATTTGCATCAGAGGCTGCAGCTTTGGCATTTGGGGAACGTGGTATGCCTTCCAGGGGACCACTGCCTAAATTCTGCCATTGCAGAACTTACATATGATTTCATGGACAAACTCGGCTAGTGGAACTCCCTGGGAATCAGTAGATGACAATAGAGAGAAACTGGGCCCTCTGCTTGTGCTGGGGTTGTCTGGGAGGGAACAAGAACTGAACTTGGGCCAGAAGTACTTAACAGTGCTGTTGAATGAGAGAAAAATTCAATGACGGATTTTTAATCATTAAAAAAAAAGCATGGATTTGTAACCAGCTCCAAACATTTCCTCTTCTGTTCACATCCAGTTATATTCTCCTTGCAGATGCGAGGGTTAAAGCGGGGGCTGGTTTCTGCTTTCAATTAAGTCAAAGGATGTTTTGGCCTTGACTTCACTGGGACCAGAATCAAACCCATGACCATAGTATTGTATTTAAGAATGAATCTCTCTCAGTCACATAAAAAAGCCAGGTTCAGTTTTCAGTATCTCATCAGAATCCTACAGTTAATGGTTTCCTTATTTCAAGTTTTTCCCAAGCTTAAGCCCATAGTATCCTCTGTGCAGCAGGTGTATCAACTGCTGTCTCCCTGTGGCATGCCAGTTCTCTCTCCGGAGCCCCAAGTCAGGGGCTCCCCTTTTCTTCTGGAACGTGGCTGCAGAACCGGGCTCTCGCAGCTGACATCTCAGCATGTAGCTGCTTCTCTTTCCCTGCTCTTTTCTTGCTGCAGTAACAAAAAGCCTACTGGAAGTTGCACCCTGGTTCTGCCTATCACCTGCCAACTGCTCAGGCTCACCAGCAAAAACTGTTACCCAAGTCTTCTAACTTGATGTGGATATAAGGCTTTGTTGGTTGTTTTCCCTTCAAAAACACTTTTTGAAAAAACACAAATCAAAAACACAGATCGGTCTTGACATGCTCAGTTTCTTTAAGTGAGCCAGGAAAAGTATGTTGAGTACAGCTTAATCAAATGTAAAAATAAACAGGAGCACTATGCAGTCATCATTTTAAGTGTGACAACAAAAATACGGATAGAGAGAACTGGGTGCAACTTCATCTCTCACTTGTAGAGAATTGCAGCCAGCTGTGTCCTTTGGTCTGCCTGTAACTGCCCGCGGTGTCTCTGTGCCAAAGCAAGCAGTGGTGTGAGCTGTACAAGGTGTTCAGCAGTGTAATTGCAGCGGTGCTACATGCTGAGACTGTGCAAAATCAGCATAGCTTATTCACTGGTGGACAAAAGGATGGGCTGCAGGAAAACCAAACAGAGGATGAATGTAAGATAAGCTGTTTTTTCCATATTATAATTCTCAGCGAGAGAAGAGCTTTACCAGTTTAGCAAATTGGCATGCCCACCAACTGCCAATGTTGCCATACTGCCAGAGTTTCTTGTAAGCAGAAAGTTAATTTATCCATACCTACAGACACTGGTATCATTCCCGTTGGTGTCAGTGGAGAGCATCCTGATACAGCGGAGGCAGGCGTGTGCACCATGGGCAGATTTGAGTTCGTGCTTAGCTCAGGCAGTGACGTGCTGTAGGGTCCCTGGCAGCCTGTGTCTGGTGACTTGTTCCTGCTGGTCTGGAAATAAATAAAAGAATCACAGAAAAAAGTTTCTCAGCTTTCATATCCCTGGGCTCAGAAGTGCAGGGATATGGTTTGAGCGGATGACATATTCTAGCAGTTTGCATGAGCAGTGGGTACCGAAGCAAGTGCGTTAGCTGTCACCATTTACATTTTATAAAGGTGGTGCAGACCTTAAGTGTTTGCCCCCCTTGCTCCTGCTGTGGACTTAAATGTGCTGTTTTCACGGCACCCACACATGCGAAGGATGCAGAGGGCCGGACTTGTACCCTGGAAGGTAAAGGAGTTACATTTGAAAATTTTTCTGCCTTCACTGAGATCCAGTGGGAGTTTCTCTGTTGACTTCAATGAGCAAAGAGTTAGCCCATTTATATTAAAATAAAACTAGTATCTGCATGTTTGCCAACCTCCCAGCATGCGCAGTTGTAGAGGGTTGATGTTAGTGGCAGCAATGTCCAGATCTAGTCAGATTCGAAAATCTTAGTAAAAATACTGTGTTAGCTCCCACTTGAAGTTACAGTGAGGCAAGAAGGAAGAGGTCTGATATTTGCTGCAGCCCTTTTTTCATCCTGTCCTTTATAGTACCATGATTTAGGGGAAGGGATGTTTAAAGGAACAGCAAGAAAAGGCTTGTATAGGCAGGAATGTTTTATTTGAATTGTGCATCTTCTCAGGTATTAACTTAATTCTGTTGAGTGCCCACAACTCCCACAGGGTTTGAACTGAAATGCAGTTCTTGCAGGATTGGGACCTTTGGGAAACTAGAGAGCATTAGGATGGTTGTTTGGGAGTTTGTTTGAAATTAAAGAATTTTTGTTCCTGCATTGGTTTTCATGGCTAAAATTAATGTAAGTTCTCTACTAAGAAACCATGAAAGGCCAAGAACTCTCACAGGGTTCAAATAAGAGCAGCAGCAACAATTGTACAATACACACAGGTTATATGTAGCAATAAAAACTTGTATTAATATTTTTAATCTTCACTAACAATTTAGTTATAAGTTCAGTTAGAATGAATTGGAAGACAGAAGAGGAAGAGTAACCAGAACTTCATACTGGAAAAAGTGAGAGTACTAGAAGTCAAGCTAACATGCTTAACTTAGCTAATGTGCTTGTTTAATTTCAGATACAAGTCCACAATTTAAAATGAAATGAATTCCCAGATACAGAGGTATTACCTACCAATGTATGAGCTCCTGGGCAGTTAGCTGAACTTTGGCATATTTCATTGAAAGAAAAATATTTCGCTCTTACCTGTAACGAGTTTTGTGTTTTGAAGGTTCGTATTATAGTGTAATATGATTTGGTTGCTTCTGTTAAAATTGTGCAAGTCAGCCAAACTCTGCCCTTCACACTCTCCCAAGTCGTTGTTAGGACTAGGGGCGGCAGAACTGGCCCATCTTGAAGTGCAGTAATTGCAGCCGCGCTGCCTGCGTCAGGCTGCTCAGCAGTTACCACCGGCCACAGCCCCGGCCTCTTACCCAGTGATGGCACCGCTGTTGCTGCTTTGGCTTTGGTGGCACCAACACGATGCACATACCTGAATTAGAGGTGTCTGCCCATGTCCCATGGAGCTTTAAGCCAAGGATTCAGGGGGCAATGAGGACAGGTTGAGCTCCAGTCGCTGCAGAGACCTCATCCAGCCCGTGCTCTGGCGTAGCTGACCCCAGCCAGGCAGCCCTCGGGTGCTGGGAAGCCGGCACGTTGCCTTCTGGCCCGGGTATGACCAACAGACTAATGCCTGGCGGAGGCTTTAGGGAACAAATGCAAATGGTACGTTTAATGGAAGGCTGGTTTTCACCTTCTCTGTTACAAAAGATTAACAGGACCAGAGGAACCATGTCAGTGGCACGCAGGGAAGCTTTACAGGAAAATGCAAATTGTACCTGTATTTGAAAGTTACATTTTTTCTTGTTAAGCACAGCAAATGCATTTCATGACTGATGACTGAAATGAATGTGGCAGAATTATGATGTGTAGGTAGGATGAGTGCTGTTCTGTCTGTATGTGTCTCTACTTATCCAGCTTATAAATGTGGTTATACGCTGAACGGAATGAAAGAATTCGTAATACAGCAATTAACATACTAGAAACTGTTTGTTTAGTAAAGTCTTTTTATAGCTGTTAAAATAACACACTAAAATATACAAACGCTAGTTTAATAAGGCAAAATAAAATCATTAGCCTGACTTAGGGCTGGATTCTGCCACCATTACTCATGGCTAAGCAGTGCTTTACTCATGAACTGTTTACTCTATGGGAGACGGGTGGCAGAACCGGGCCCTCAGGGAACAAATACGCTGCTGATAAATTTGGGATGAGCGGCCAGTGCTGGTGAGCCTAATTCCAGCCTCCCAACGAGGTGAAGGGCTTAGGGTTAATACTGTCGTAAACCTGATGGAAATGAAAAGCACGGAAATGAAAGCACATTGGAGCCCAGATTTCCTCAGCTGATGGTCTGTTCCCTATAACTGTGTGACTGCTCCCTCCTGCTTCTCCCTGAGGACCTGACAGGATGCTCAGCCCCGCTGATGCACGACCTGGCTCCTGATGGCAAGAGAGCTCCTTAACACAGGAAAAGAGACTGGCCCCTGCACCAGGATTAGCGTTTCTTATTTCTGTCTTAACTGCTAATTTATATATTAGGTAATAGTGTCTACAAATTTAACAAAAATTGAATTTATCAAAATCTATATATATATATGTATATATTTCCACGAGGTTATATATCAAATAGTCACCTGCAAAAGTGTCTTAAGTGTGGAGATAGACTGTTAGCAACAAACACAAGTGAAAGACCCACAAGATCTCAACCTTATTACCATGGATACTTTGTGGTATTTCAAAAATAACAGGCAATTTATACTTCAGTGGCTGTTATTACCTTGCTTCCGTGGACTTGAATTGATAGTAACAGAGAACTGAAATATAATTGTCCGTACCTTTGTTTTAACTACAAGATCTATTACATGCTAATTTTTAATGATAGTGTAAAAAAAAGTCTTCCAGAACTTCGTAAAAATGATTCAGGGTGGTAGATGATAATGTTCTTTCTGGATTATTGACTTTTAAAAATACATGTTGATACTAGCTCTGATCTATTGTAAAAATAGATATCCAAGCCTGAATATCTATTCAAGCAAAATATGAAGTATTAAATCTAGGTAACAGATCCTGCAGTTCCTTCAGGTCCTTAATAGTTAATGAGTGTAATATCCTTCAGAAGCACTGCAAAGTGAGCACATGGCTCAGAAAACTCCTATGGCATTCCAGGGCCAACGTTAGAAAGCAGGCACGCAAGGTTACAGCAGTTAGAGATGGATAAGCCTGTTACCTTGTGAGTTACCTCATTCATCCCTCTGCCAAGACAGGACTGTACTACTAGATACACCGGTGGTGTTAAAAATGGAGAGATGTGGGGGGGGGTTACAGGCTTTTAGTGTTCCCATTTGTTTCTCACAGATCAGTTTTGTACTTGTGTATCTGTGGTCGCTGGCTTGTGCCATCAGGATTGAAGGGTCCAGAGCTGATCAGCGCGTGTATGGGGCTGGGCAGTGCCTGCAGGGTGCTGGTGGCTGATGGTGCCCTGGAGAAACGTGGGTGCTGTCCCCGGGCTTGAAACCTGGGACATGAAACCTGTGCCTGGCCTGGGCTCCAATGTGCTGGATCTCCCCTGCCCTTGGGGTCACCCCTTTGTGTCTGCAGGCACACAGACTGGTCCCAGGCCACGCGTGGCTGCGTGATGTTCATAGTTTGCAGAGCAGCAGTTTATGCCCCCAGTTTAAGACTCGGACTCTCCCATGACACACACTTTTTCCTGTCACTATACAAATAAAAGATTTGAAAGATGCTTAAATCAAAATTCTCCCTGGCTCGAACATCCTCTGAGCCAAGTGTGTGCCTGGAGCAATCTGAGGTGGTCAAGATGTTATCTTTGATTATAATAGAAACCGTTGCAGAGCCGTAACAGCAAAGCCTGCGCGGTGTTTCTGCAGTGTAACGTGGCCAGGTTGTGTGCAGAGACCCCTGCTTCAGACGGTGCCTCCCCTTAGCGTTATTTTCCCATAATCAGAAAAGGCTTAAAATTAGTGGTTGGGCAGCAGGTTGTGAAAGTGTGGTATGGGGCTGAAGTTTTAAACGGAGGCAGATCAGAAAAACTTCTGCAGGCAGATGCAACCTTTAGCCATGTGCCTGGCTGTGCCGGGCACGGGGCAGCATGTGTCCTGGCAGACAGTTTTAGTGTCCTCCCTCCTAGCGACCGTCGGGGCAGAAGACCCAAGACACCCCTTTGGTGCTTGGCCAGGCTGTCCCTGTCCCTGTCCCTCCTGCGGCCACCCCTGCCCGCTGCCCAGACAGGCTGCGTCCCTTGGGAAAGTGGCTGCGGGCGCTCTCTCCATTATGCTTTGCGCTGCTGGGAGCTTGTGCACAAACCCTTGACTGAGTCTGACACAACTCGGTTTTACAGTAAAAATAATGGGAAACGTGAAAAATGCAGCTGTAAAGATCCCTGCCAGCCCCAGGCGGTGCTGGTGTGGGTGGCACTGAGCAGTCCCAGGCCGGGGCCCTGCCTCCTGGCACCAGCCCCGCATCGCGCAGGGCTCTGTCGCCCTGCCTGCTTTTGGCTTTCCTTTCCCAGAAGCTGCTGTCCTGTGGCAGGACCAGTGACAACAACCGTGTAGCTGTCCAGGTAGCCATATCAGATGCAGCATGATATGCTCCCATCTCTTGAGCACCTCTGCTCCAGTTCACAGCATGTTTTTTCTCCTCAAAGCAGCTAACAGTATCTATAGTACCCACCTTGAACAAATATTTAAGAGAGAAGCAGCCCTTTCTGCTCAGCAGCCGTGGCGGGACTCTTCTCGCACACCTGGGACACTGCTAGCATGTCCCATGGAGCGGTTTCAGGTTGTGCTCAAAGGTTCGGCCCCTTGGTCTGTCCCAGCCCTAAACAACCCTCTTCCTCTTCTCTGCTGCATTTCCCACAGCTACCGCCTCCTCCTCCAGCTCCACAGCGGCCGGCAGACTTCGTGCACAGAGCAGAGGAGCTGCAGAGCTCCTGTCAGCCTGCTCTGCGTCGGCGTGGAGCAGCAGGGACGGAGGAGGGAACTGAGCAGAGCATAGACCCACGTGCTGGAGGGGCTCACCTACAGGCCTTTCCCTTTTTCCTCCCATAATTTTCCTCCCATGAAATTAGAAGAGAGCCACATTTAATGACAGTTCTCTAAAATGCACGCTCCCCGCTGAATTGACATTGGGCAGAAAAAGTGTCTACAGAATCAATTTTTAATAAATGCAAACAACTGAATTATGAATGACAAAAATATCACTGAATGGTTAAATATTAATCATGTAATTACTTAAATTAATACTTTTAGTGCAATGTTGTGATAAAGGGTTTCACTCACGCGCCGTTGCTGTGCTGGCTGGTAGGAGCACGGGCCGGGTGGCAGGGGGCCGCAGCGGGGTGCGGGAGCAGAGGCTCTGCGGGTGCTTGGCACAGCGACACTGCTGATTTTCCTCCAAGCCCCACTGTACCTGGTGCTCCTCTCAAGGCCCCTGGAACCAGATTTAGTAAGAAAGAACTTCAGTTTTCTGTTCGAAAAGGGAGCTATCAAGAAAAGAGCTAAACTGGACCAGGAAGAGAAAGCAGTACCCCCCAAAAAAACCCCTCACCTCTCCCAAAGTGCTCCTGAACCTCCCGACACGTGATGTGCTTTGTGTGGCTCCACTGCCGCTGCTTGGCAAGAATCTTGGGAAGACAGAGTGCTCTGGAGAGCAAAAAGCCCTGACTGCTCCGAGATGGAGCTGGATAAGTCTCTGGATGAGATCATGTGTGGTGAGGACTGCAGCAGGGCTGGATTCGCTGTGCTGTGTTCAGCCTCCCGTCCCATGCTCACCTTTTGGCAAGCGCTGCAGGGAGCCTGGAGCCTGCACGGTCCCCAGATGGAAAATGGTAGCGAGCGCTGTCGGGGTGTGTGGGTAGCAGTGGTTGTCTGTAGATGCTTAAACGCAGCACACAGCTTCCTTCCCTGTCCAAGGAGCTCAGAAAAGAATTTACTGGCGCTCTTGTCCTTGTGGGTTGGCTGGCTGTGCTGTTTGTTTTTAATCTAATAAAAGGAGATCTTAATATCATAGTGAAATCGGTATAAAGCTAGAAACTTGCCCCCTGGCATTTTGGCTAAACATTATTGAAAAATGCAAAAAAAGCCTTCAGCAGAAACAACAGAAGCACAAAGAAATTGTAGAAATAGGATCAACAGGTTGTGTTCTAGATGTTGGGAAGAGGGCTGAAGAGCAGCCGGCTGGGCTGGAGGAACCAGGAGACCCGTTGGGCGGGAGGCTGGGCGCCAGCCCCCTCCTAACACAGCTCTGCAGGGGCATGCAGTCGTGGTGGCCGGGAGCTGGAGCCCTGCGAGCATCTGGGTGGGCAGCACGCGTAGGGCAGTGGCTGGGAGCGGTTCAGGAGAAAGTCATGGCTGGGAAGAGCCTCGCACAGGGAGGACAGCGTGAAGCACAGTGAGATGTGGCCAGGAAGGCGGAGGCAGTGGGAAAGCAAGCTTTGTGACTGCTTTGCTTGAGCCTGGCTTGGTCTGCTCTCTGGAAATTAAATCTGGGAAAACAGATATTAAAAGCATTTTTAAATGAAGAAGTGAATTGTCTCTTCCAAAAGGTGGGACTACTGCAGAAGCAGTCACTGCTGAGACTCACCCATCTCTGTAGGATCTAAGTGCAGCTCTTTTTGTCTGGTCTGTGTTTTCCTCTGCTTTCCACTGCTTTACAGACAGCCCTGGAATCACCACTCCCACATGCCATAAGCAAGCAGCAATTCCTGAAAAATGCCATTACCCGCTTTGTCTGCCAGTACCGGGCACCACAACTGCTCACAAAAGCAACCATTTTGGGGTGACCATTGCCCAGTCCGAGAGCTGGAGCCGCTCCCCACAACTCAGGAACTTGCACCACGAGCTGGAGGGAGCCTGAGCCCTCCTGCCAGCCTGGCACCTCATGTCTGGTGGAATATCAAGTTTGCGCAGTGCAAAGCCGTTCCTATCCCCTTGCACTTGCTGATGTCCCGACAGCCTGCACACATTTCCCTTCCAAACTTCTGTGCACATGGCATTGTCTGCTATGCAGTCTGAGACCCATCTGCTGAGCGCATCAGGTTGCGGAGCTGTCAGTCACTGTATGTCCATGGCTTTACACATCCCAGGTACAGCCAACATGCAAAAATTTCCTCAAAGCTGTCATTTGGGTTCACTTTGTGCTCTCACAGTTGCATTTTCTGATAGACTTACTGCAGGTACAGTTTGTACTGGTGAGGAGGGAGAAGCAGGAGCACTTTCTGCATGCAGCATTACAACATGCTGCAGTGAAGCTTGTTCTTGGAACATAGCGGCCCCCTAAAATGTCAAATAAATCCTTAAACTATTCATCACTCTGTTTTTGGGGTGGCAGTTAAGTCTTTCAACACTCTGCAAGTTTCTTTCCCCAGCAGTAATTTTGCTGGTGAAGAAATACAGCTCAGGGCACTCCACAAAGGCCTCAAAATTCATGTTTTGTTTTCATTACCAAAAAAAAAAAAATGCTTCACTACATTAAAGAGCAGCCCATTAAAATTTTGTATCCTGTCTTCCCTGCGTCCTTTCTTTGCTGGCAAACCTTCCCTCCCTCATATGCACCAAGGAGCTGAACAGCAGCCATCGCTTTGGTTTGCAGACTTCACAGAAAAAGGGCTGTGAAAGGGAGGAGGTTTGAGCCACAGCCCAGCTTGTTTAGGGAGTAAGTAGGAAAGATGAGTTCTCAAAACTTTTGGTAGCCACACAAATACTTAATAAATGCACCTACCGTACTGAACGTTAAGTAGCTCTATCTGCTTTCAGGCTAACCCAGAACAGCACACAGGCTCGTGTGCATGTCTAAGGAAACAAATTAACTGTCTGGTTCCTGGACTAAAATGTAACGCTGTACCAAGCAATATATTTAGTTGTCTCAGGCAAAGAGACCTCAAAAAACAATAAAAAGGAAAATAATGAATTACTGGAGGCTCGCTGAACCTTGTGATTATATAAATTAAGTGTTGCAGTGTGAGCTGGATTGTTCTGATACAGTTGAAGAGCTAGAGGTTGAAGAAAAACAGTAAACGTATTATAATTAGGGTTTAGGTTGTTTGGTTATTCTCTTAAGTAACTCAGAGTAGCTGAATGCTAGCACAGACAGGAGAGCAGGCAGTGAAACCTACAACTTGCGTAAAAGGGGAAAAGGGTTTTTAGCTGAGTTCAGCAGGGAATTGCTAAGTTCAGTTTTACTCGATATCTCATTTCATTTAGAAATTCATTTAGAAATAAGTGCCACATGAATTAAATTTGCAACTACATAAAAAAGCTGGGAGATAGACCAAAGTGCAGCTCTGGAGAGCGAATCTCACCTGTGCTGCAAGACCCCCCCAGCCCAAAGCAAGCCGAGCGTGGAGCAGCTGCGAGCATTGGCGCGGCCCCTCCGGCTCGTAGCCCGGGGCTCGCCATCCCCAGCCCCGCTGGGGCCCTCTTGCACCTCTCGCCCATGCCCCTCGCTGCAGGGCTGGAAAGCAGGAGCGCAGCCAGGGCCGTGCCGCTCAACTCGCCAGCGGTGCTGGCTGTTGCCTTGGACAGGGAGTTGGTGGGCTCGTTTTCCACAGCAGGGGAAAGCCCTGCCCTGGTCGCAGCGAGGGATACTGGGGGATTGCATAGCTGAGTCTAAGGGACGATGCTCGACAGTGAAATCTGGCGGGCTGTGGAATAGTCTCACTGGGAAATGGTGGAGTCCTCACTGGCAGGGTTATTTAAGACTCGACTTTGAAACACGAGACACTCTGCAGTTGGGAACAATGCTGCACTGTCAGAGAGATGGACTCAATTACTTAATAGGTCGTTGCTGTCTGTCTCCTGTGATTTTCCTTTCAAGAACATATATTCAGCTGGGTTATTTCTCATGGGAAGACAAAGCCTTCTGAAAGAAGCCAGACATTTGGAGGGAGAGGCGGGAGGAAGTGCAGCCCGGCAAATGCCCAGCTTGCTTTCTGCAGCATACTGTCAGGATGTGGAGAAAACTGGCATGGTGCAGCTGATGGGGTGTTTTGGTCCTGCTTACACCTACCCAGCTGGATCTCTGCTCTCATGTGTCTCACTTCCTTTTCTTTGCTCAGGAAAGGGTTGCCACGTTGCTGTTCCTGCCAGACACTGATGCGCAGCCACTGGTGCGGGATGCGGTCCTGCAGGCAGCGCTGCAAATGCTGTATAGGCCGCTGGCTGCTGCTGTGCCCAAACATGCAGCACTGAGGGGGCCATCCAGCTCATGGCAGCGCACTGGAGTCCCCCTCCTCCAACATGGAAATGCTTGGATGGCCTTTGGTCAAAATATCAGCACAGCTGGTGCAGAAGCTCATGTCCAGGAGCCCATCTATGAGTATCCATCCAGTTCTCGTTCACGGTACCTGCTGAACGGGTGTGTAATGTACCTGGTGAGACATGTTCTCTCCAAAATTATCCAGCCAGCCACAGGGTGAGAACTTTGTAGGCACTTCCCTTGCTGGGGCTGAGACTCATTTGCAGCCCTGATTCAGGGCAGGACGAGCTTAGTGCTAGGAGCAGTCGCGGGCAGGCACTGTGTGAGCATGTGCATGCACACACATTTAAGGCGTCTGTCTTGGTGCCCTTGTTTGCATTTGTCACCAAATTAAGATACTGCATTACTTTATGCACATTGAATTGATGCAGCTAGATTGGCTGGATGTTTTCAAGCCCTGAGGGTGTAATGAGATTTTGTCTCTTTTGCCCATTTCTTTTTTCTTTTCTTTTTTCAGAATAAGTCGTCTGTTTAATGGCACTGAGCCTATTGTCTTGGACAGTTTAAAGCAACATTATTTCATTGATCGAGATGGTGAAATTTTCAGATATATATTAAGCTTCCTAAGGACATCTAAGCTACTGCTCCCAGATGACTTTAAGGTAAGGAAAGCTACAGTCTGCCATCTATTTCCCCCCCCTCCCCCGCCCCCATTTTGTCATTTATTTTGGAGCAGGTTGGGTTGTGTGCTTGACCTAAACATACTTAACTAAATGCTGCTGTTTATTGTTAGGATTTTTAGGACTTGTATATTACACTAGGGATGCTATTATTTAATAAATGGACCAATGGTTGTCATGGATACCATAAAAAGTTAAACGATGAAGCTTACGGCTAAATCAGTTTTTCTAAACTAATTGTATTTTCTCACATTTTTAGCTTATTTATCAGGGTATAACAACAATTAAGAAGCAACACCAGCAACTGGCACTTACCAGGATTTAATGTTCAGAATCTAAAAAAAATGTTTTAAATTTGATACTTAGAGGAATTAAATTGTGTAAGTCTTTTTCTTGTTGGTATGAAAAAGAAACACCCTTAAACAAACCCATGAGGGTTTCTGTTAGATACAACCAATGCAGATACTTTGATTTCAACAAGTAATCTTTTACAGAATTTATGAATGTCAAAATATTCGTGGGAAATGGAATTTATTGAGGGATTTTTAAGGAGCAATATGTGCTTTCTATAAAGTCATGATGCTGGGTTGCTTTGCAAATTCTGGTTGTTTAAAACCTCTCCTCCTAGCCTTGTTTATTTGGATTTGCACTTACAAAACTTGCAACATTGTCATCCTTATGTATGAAAATTAGAAGACAAAACTATCCAAACTAGATGACAAGATTCAACAAAAGAGCTAACTTCAGGATGAAATGATGAATAAGTTTGAGTGCTAATGGGGTTCCGCTCAGAGTTAGAGAATGCAGAGAATTACTGGAAAGGAACGTTCTCGCGCTGGGTAGTAAGGTTTTATTTCTCACGTTGGACTTGGTAGACAAGGTAATTTGGCCAGGCCTTACTGAGTCATTCCAAATTTATGGTTGCTGTGGGGTTTTAGCTCTGGAGTACAGCTGATCCTCTTGCTGCAGACCAGCTCTCAGCCATTTTTGCCTGAATCACGAGCACAGCTGGATTTGACACCGGCATCTCAGCATTTAGAAGTTAACGTAGAGCAGACGCACTACGCAGTGGGAGCATACATCTCATGCCGAGGCAGGGGAGACGTTTTGGCATTCACAGGCAGTTTTGAAGCCCCAGCCCAAAAGGGCTGTCTCGGGCACTGGTCTCTTGGGAGCGCACGGGGTGCTGTGACGCAGGGCGAGAGGCAGAGCATGCAAGGCTGGATGCGAGAAAAGAGAAACAAGAGCAAACGCGCAGGTAGGAGTGAAGCTAAAGACCTGTGGGTTGCAAGATGGAACAAGTAAAGAGGGTGGATGGAGAAATGGTACAGATGAAATGCCAGAGAGATCCTTTAGCAGCAGTGTTTGGGATAATCTGGTAGCACAAGAAGGATTGAGAAGAGAGTGTAGAAGAGATGTAGTTTGTGCAGATCATGGCCTCGACTGGCACCCAGGAGGACATTTCAGAGGTGCTGTAAAACGAAACCAGCAGGATTTGGTAAGAGCCTCAAGGTGAGAGCGTCAGTGGATGCCAAGGACTTGTCTGCACAGCGAGCCGCTGGCAGGGCTGGGAGAGACTTGGGAGAGCCGGCGCTGTGCCCATACTCGGTCCGTTGTTCCAGACCATATCTTTGCATAGGGTTAACTGTATTTTATTTGGTTCCTCTCTGAGAGCTTTAGAGCAAACCTCAGGCTAAGGAGGGCTCAAGAACAAAGCAAAGTATTGCTAGGTAGGGAGTAACTAAATAAAAATGCATAGAAGAATGCGCTGCAAAGCTGTATTAAAACTGCATTGTAAACGGATTTGACTTCACAGAAATCGTGTAATTTTACCAGCATGATTAAAGTGACAGAAGACAATAATCAAAGGCAGCAAATGGAATCACTTGGTGTTTCTAAATGCAAAACTCTATTTAAGGTATAAAACCTGACAGGTTTTCCAGTGAGACTTGCATTAAATGTTCTTTATGTCAAACAAAGCATTATCAAGTGTTTTGAATATTTATTAGTTTTTACCCCTTAATTTAATCAAGCAATTTATTAGCCTCAAGGTTTAGCCAAGTTGCTTTTCAACTTGAATTGCTGCTCAGATGGTTATTTTGGAAAGTTTGGAATGTTAGTACCACACCAGCCTTACTGCATTTGCTATTTAAGTGTTGTTTTCAGACTAACTTAACACTGAAATGCAGAGAAAGTGGAGTATGTGTTCCTAGGCTAGTGATTCTCTATTATCAAGTCTGACTGGTGTGTTTACAGTGAATATTAATTACACTTCCAACTACTAATAAGCCAGAACTTGAAACTGTTCAGTATCTGACAGGTCTCCCTGCTGAAAGCAACATTCTGATAGTTCATATAATTTTTGTGGGCTTGGGGGATTTTAGGCCTCTTTAAGTATGCTGAGAAATTACCGTGAGCTGTTGGCTTGGTTCTGCATTGCAGCCAGCTTGTGCCGAGCGAGGCGATGGCGAGCGATCAGGAGCTGCCTACAGCTCCCTCCTCCCACACGGGCTCAGCCCCATGCAGGGGCCACTCCACCCTGGGTGAAAAATGTCCTCAAGCAAAGCATGGAGCCAGCACCCTGGGTCTGCCGTGCTGCAGGGTTAGGGCGTCTCTGGCAGAGGAGCTGACCCTCCTGTGCAGCCCAAATATCTGCCTTGATTCCCCCCATCAGAGGTGTTTACCCAAAACATTTATGACCGCCATCTGTCCCCTTTACTGGCAAAATACCTTCACACAAAACCAGGACCACGCCCATTGTACCTACTTATTTGAGACTCGCTCTCTTCTTAGAGATCTTCCAACAAAAGTAGGTGTAGGCAATGTGTATATCATTATTTGATCTTAAGAAGGGGAAGAGCAAAAATGCAGAGGACATTTGAGTTTCACATGGGTCATAGAGGTCACCTGTAGGACCAGGACCACAAGGCTGGCACTCTGTTTTATTAATACAGTTTTAAAATTAGCATGCCTGCGTCTAGGTTTAAGTGCTCTCAGACTGACCTTAGGAAACAGCACAGTTGTCATAGCAGAAGTGAGCAACTTGCTCTCATATTCAGAAGGCAGATCTTCTCAGCACTAAAATATAAAAGAAATGTTGAGTCAGGATGACAGTTTCATGAAAACAAAGAATAACAAGTGAAAAATGAGTAGAAGGAGCTATTTCAGCCTGCTCAGGAGTCAATATGAGGTACAGAAGTAAAGAATCTCTTTAGCATCAGGTTCATGCAAGATATGGTTTTGCAGTTTCTGTTGGCTGTCTCTGCTTGTAATTAGTAGATCTTTACTGACACGCTGGCATTGATGTCAAAATAGCACAACTTGCCTTGAAATCACACTTCCTGTCTCCTCCCCAGGAAGATGTGACCCTTATCAGAGGTGACTGCTGAATTTAGCCAACATGAAATCCTCCAGAAAAAAAGTTTTTCTACCAAATCATGCACAGAAAATGATTTTGTGTAAGCCAAAAAGCTGCATGTTTGAACAATCTGTTGATCTTTCTTCTGAGATCTAAATGCTGTCCAGAGTTTGAGGATGGAGAAAGGCTGTATGGACCGTGTCTGGCTATAAGCTCCCTTTTCCAGGTCACTGGACAGAACTCCCTCACTAACTCCTACCACAGCCACGAGAAGCTGAAGGGTCATGGTGCTGCTGAGGGCTCACAATAGCCACACCACCGCTAGCAGGGACTTGGGGATGGGAGACCTTGTCCTGCAGGACGAGGAGCTCCTGGATACCATACAAAATCTGTTCTGGGATGCTGCGGGCTGCTCGGCAAAACTGTGCTAATGACGGGTACTGTCCAGGGGTGCTGGAGCCTCTATGAGAGAGAGGATGTATGCATCCATCATCATACGCCTGGGACAGAAGCTGTACCAGGCTGCTCTGAGGCTAAGTTTCAACAAAACTGTGTGCACTTTGCCACTGTGCTAAGCAGTTAACACCCTGTAGCTACTCCTGTTCCTGTTTCAGTGAAATGTGCCTTTTTTGGATAGGTCTAAGACGATTCGTGTCTGCATCTGCCTTTGGTAACTTATCCAAATCAGCAGCATGGAAATTTTTTTCTTGCAGCTCCTGTGGCACCTCCTTGGCAGGGGTGCCTTGTGGTTAAATTCTTGTACTTGATATTTTATGTTAAACATTTGCAAGTCATCTGGGTATGATTTTTTTTTTTTAAATCTGTGGTGCAAGGAAATACATGTCAGTGTTACCTGAGCATCCTGAGCATGTTGTGTAGGCAGTCCAGAGCTGAGCATCACTTCTGGTCCAGCTGCACAGTTCTCTGAAGGGTTTATAAAACCTGCATGAGAAGATAGTGTATTAATAAGCGTGTTGAGTCCATTATTCTGCCCAAGCGTGAGCTTTTAGAGAATTAGACCCCACACTTTGAGCCACTCATACTTTCTTTCCTGGTTTTGCAAATACATTGTCGATTTCCTTAGTGGTGCTCCAGCTGCTCAGTGCAGAAATGCCAGATTTCCAGTTACAGGAACCAGAAGGGTACCTGGATCACTCTGGGGACAGACAGGGAAGAGCTGTTTCATTTGAAAAGTGGTCGCCGTCTTACCGCAAAATGATACCAGAATTTGTCTTGTTTATTGTAGGACAAACGATGATTAGCAGGAGTTACTAAAGAGTTGCGTTTCATGTGGTGGGCTAGTAGATAGCTGTGGGGGAAGAAGAGATGGTGTAATCTTGATTGTGTTTGCTTTATGGCATTATTGTTATGGCTGGCGGCTGCTGGACCACTGAACTCCCGTGATCTGGGATCCCACAACCTAGCCCAATGCCCAGTGAAGTCAGTCAAAAAGACTCATGAATGTAGTGAGCTTTGCATCCTCCTGCCTGAGGAGTTTTTTCATATGGCTGTACCACCTCTTCTAAGTTTAACTGTTGAGTTTTTTTAGCACACACTCATTGCTCCTACAAATAATGTTATTTTACAGTGACCATGAACAAAAAGATTCTGGAACTAGATTCTCAGGATCTACTGAAACAGTTTCACTGACTTGTGAGCACTGAATGCTCCTGCTCACCTCTACGTTACATTTTTCCTTAGCATTGCGTGCTTTCCTTTGCTCAGGAAAGAGGTATGTGGGACCAGCAGATTCACAGTGAACATCTGACAGGTCCCTTGCAAACACCTCTGCAACGAACAGCTATATGGGGGACTCTGTTGTTTCCATGTCCTGCATGAAGAATCCAGAAAGTTAAGGCAGAGGTCATTTTTTTGGTTTGAATTTCAGCCACTGATCCCATGTCCAGTGAGCAGGGAGCTGCACAGGTGGAGACAAGAAAGCAGTAATGGTTCAACAGAGCATGCTGATTTGGGGGGGCAAAATTACCTTCCTCTGACTCCTGGGCTGGTATTACAGGGGATGAGACTTTGGGGCTGGCACTCTCTTACCTGACACCAGGTAATGCAGTCAGTATCCACACCTCTTTGGCTGGCTAGGTCCTAACTCCAGTTTACGTGCAGCATGCTTCCTATATGATTTCTTCTTTAATCTTCCTGTTGTTTTTCATCTTCTGGCTCCTTCTCTTGGGTGTGTTTGTTGCCCTCATTTTTTCACACTTGCTCTTATCACCCCAGTGCCTTCTCCAGTCCTTTTTTCTCCACTACTGATGTATGTATTGTCCCAGCCCTAACAGACATCAAAGAGATGTAAAGGATCGGATGTCCCTTTTGTAACGTGATAACCTCGCTAGTGTCATTGTTAATATTAATAAGTCTCCAGGCTCTAGGCAGCCCTGGGGTGGACGAGCACCGCTCCACTACTGGCACTGGGTCTGTGGTGCCAAATTTGAACACAACTAACTGTTTTGGTTCAATAATAATATCCTGCAGCAGCAGATTTTACAGGTTAGTTCCATGCCGCTATGAAAAGTTGCACCTCTTTGTGCTATATATTCAATGGCTTTTGATTCTCTTTCTTCCATGAGTTCTGGAGAAGTGCTACAGTTAGTTTTTACGTAATTTTGATGCCCATTTCCTGATAACTTATTGTCATTCCCTTCTTCCCATCCTAAGCGATTCCAGTAATTTCACTCATGAATTTTCATTTCCTTCTCATGCTGTGGTAGAGAACTGGCCTTTATGTCCAGGTGTTAACCCACAGCATGCTCCCAAAAGTCACACAGTGTACAAACCATGCAATATTTCCATCTGTGAGTGGGCAGAAGAGCCAGAGGAAGCAAACAGCAGGTCTTCACGGAGGAGCTAGTGCTGTGCCTCTGCTGCTCCTCTTCCCTTCAGGAAGCTGAAGGAGGCAGTAGGGCTGGTGTAAGCAAACCAGCCCCATGTGCTTCCCCTCCTCGTTCTTCTCTGGCTCAGTCTGATGGCGCTGCTGCAGCTGCTTCGGGTCTGGGGGGCTGCTGCCACCCTGCTCCTCAGTGTGTACTCATGCATTTAAGCTGAGGTGAGAAGATCTGTTGGCAATCTGGTGAAAAGTTATTAATGAGCACGTGCAGGAGAGATCTCAGTCAATTAACTGGGAATTGGATCAAACTGGGAATTTGAATTGCCCGAGGGCCCAAGTTAGGTTATTGACAACTGGCTGGAAAGAATACTTTCTTTCAAGTTGTTGGTGTACACAGCTGAGCTCCCAGCCACTGGGATGGTCACTGCATCAGTATAATTTACTGAGCTCCAAAGTGTGCTTTAAAAACGTGAATAATCACATAGGGAGCAGCTGAGCTTCTGCAGCTGAATTTCAAATGTGACAAAGACAGGTGAGAAGTGAGAAGCTGAACTGACATTTCCGTCTTGTAACACATATGTGAGGGATGACAGCACAGCCCAAGAAATTCTGTTGTAAGATCAGAAGCGAATATCTGAGGCCAAGTGAAGATTAGGGCTCAGGACATCTTCTCTTACATCAGCAGGCTTTGCTTATTGTAACCAGTTATTTTGATTTCTTAATCCGAAAGTAAAGCCTTCTGGCACTGAGCTTGTGGGATAATAAATGAAAGAATAATTCAGTGCAATGGGAACTTCACGGTCAGCTTGAATAAATTCAACAGTAACACACAGTGTGGTTTTCTGTGTAGGTGTTAGACGAAGACAAAGTATACGGATACCTGTTGCCTTTGCACTCTTGCTGACAATACATAAGCCTAAGTAGGTCAAACAGGAACAATACTCATTTTTAAAAGAGAACTATAAGCATTTCTAGTTTCTCTATTTTTTTTCCCAGGACTTTAATCTTTTATATGAAGAAGCAAAGTATTACCAGCTGCAGCCAATGATTAAGGAACTTGAACGATGGAAACAAGAGAAGGAACAAAGGAAACATTTCCAGCCTTGTGACTGCTTGGTTGTAAGAGTGACTCCAGATCTGGGGGAAAGAATTGCATTGAGTGGGGAGAAAGCTTTAATAGAAGAGATCTTCCCTGAGACCGGGGACGTCATGTGCAACTCCGTAAACGCAGGCTGGAACCAAGACCCTACCCACGTTATTAGGTTTCCTTTGAACGGATACTGCCGGTTGAATTCAGTGCAGGTAATGGCCTTTCAGTGCTGGCTCATCTAGATGCTGGTGTTGTTTTTTTTTTTTTCCTTAATGTTATTTCTTGTTCAATTATATGCAAATTATTTGCTTCTGCCCAATTACCTTTAGTGCTTATACTGCAAGGAGACATTTTCTGCCTGGTGAGATCACAGTCTTTCAGGTTTTCCTAAGTCTAAGCAGAAAAATAGATTTAGATTTTGTGTATGTTAGTGCCATGCTGGTCTCATAATGGTGTTATACTGATAAATGCTAATTTTTTCATCAATGTATAGCCTGCAGCAGTTTTTTTTCCCTCCAAAGTGCCCCCAGGAAGAAAGAGAGAGTTCCAAAAACTACAAAAAAAAATCTCCACACCATTTTATAGAAAATGCAACAATGTGTAAATGCATAATTTATGTCTCACTCATAATTAAATGATGGTGCCTGCGGGATGGACTTAAAAAAATTGATCTCTGCACTTTTTTTTTTCAAAAGGATGTTCTATAAAAATTGCCCAGAGTATTTTAAACAAAATGTATTTCATTTTATAGTCAGAGTTTTGACATTAGGTTTAAAATTAAACATATGAAACAAAAGAAGATAACTGGACAGATAGGTGGATGGTGGCGGAAATAAATATGTGGCTGGTGTTTAGGCAGCAGCCTTACGAGCAAGAAATGCCATTTTACAAGGGATCACCACCACTGTGGCCAGAGCTTTGGTGTGGTAGCTGTCCTTGGGCTGAGGAGAAGGAATGGTGTTGATGATGCTGTTTATGTATGCCTTAATGGGAAAACATAGAGCTCTTGGTTTTTGCATGTATGCCTTTAAAATATGCTACAAAGAATAATTTAATTACAGAAAGTGAAATCAGCCTAAAGGGGTGTGTTTTCAAAGTCACCGTCACCTACAGAGGTCCTAGCTGGGCTGTGGGAAATGCTGTAGTGGTCCTCATAAACTTCCTTACGGGCAAATACCCACAAAAGAGCTGGCCTATGAGACAGGCTGGCTGGACAGGTTCCAGAGGGAGGCATAGCCGGGGAATGGAAGAACTGAGAGTGTTTTTTTCCCAGTATTGTTATTACACAGCAAGCTGAGGTTCCCTCCATCTCCCAAGCTGCCAGCTGACAACGTTTTTGGGAGACCTGCAGTTGCAGCTATATGTAAAGGTGGGTGGGGTAGTTTTAACAACCTGCATTGACACTGCCACCTTCTGCCATGGGACAACATTCACTGATAACACAATATGTTAATAGAAGCTTTTATCTGAAACCATTCTAAAACCCAGCATTTCTAAGTGATTTTTGGTTCAAGACTCCCAAGTGTTTTATTTGGTTGAATTTAACAGTCCAATGCCTGTGGTTAATTTTGCAAATCCTTAGCAATTTCACGTTTGGCAAGGTTTAGAGTGGGCTGCCCCAAAAATAGAAGGCTGGAGGTGGGTCGGAGGCAGATCCATTCGCTGGCAGTGGGAATAGTGATGAATTCATCACTGTGCTGGAGAAGGGAGCAGCTGCAGTTCAGCTAAGGTGAGTGGGTAGGGAAGCATGTTTGTGTTTCAGCCACACGCTGTCCATGTGATATGGTTAGATGCATTTGAGAAATTAGAATAACTGAAACAATAAGAGTCCTTGCTGGCCACTGACAGGCTCGGCACTGCAAGCAGCTATTCACAGAGCTGGATGCCCAAATGGCTTAGCGCTTGGCTCCATTAAGTGGCATACTGGTAGGAAGCGTGTGTTTGTAGTAAAAGCTGAATGCTAATTGTTACTGCTTGAACATGTTTCAAATTCAGTCAAAATTTTGTCAGAATCAACGAGTCTCTTAGTAGGTTCATGTTGTGAAAGAACATTTCTGTGCTAAAGAATCTACAGTCTAAATAATTAATTCAATTACATCATTTTACTATATAATTAATAGAAAGTGTTTTCAATCACTTTGTGGAAAATGATGCATTTCTGAGACAAAAGTCCAGTGAGATTAACAGCTAATTATCACTGACTGTGATGGACTCTGGTCAGCACATAGGCACTCTCCGTTACCTTCCCACAATTTTTTGGCAATATTAATTATTAATATTAAATCAAAAGTTAGAAGTACAATGATGTAAATATGTAGAGTTAAGGGAGAAAGGTTAGAAGGTGTAGAGGTTGGAAGAGCAGAATCATTTCCAAAGAATCTGAAAGACTGGCCTTATAAGTCTGCCCGCTGCTTACTGAGCTGCATCACTTTTGTCCCCCTACGCCCTGCTTAAATGTATTTGGTAGCACAACTACAATATGTATAAATTCTTCAGATCTTTGGAAAAGATTTTCGCTAAATGCTTTGTGTCAGGAACTGTACATACAAAACACAGAATATCAACAGTGAGTAGGTAGTGGCAGCCAAAAACCGTAGCAGCTCTATATTTAACGCTCATTTGCAATCACATACTGGTATAGAGTTTTCTTAAGACTAAGAATGGCTTTTTTCAGCTCCTCACAATAGGTTGTGGTGAGATACATGAGCTTACGTTAGAGAAAATTCTGTGATGTCTGTATATGCTAAACACCGAGTCTCCATAAATAAGACTGTATTCTTCAGTATTCTGTAAAATGTAAATAAAATACAGTAAGCGCAAGTATCATATTTCTGTTTGGAAAACCTTCCAACAAAATCAGAGCCCGTATCTTGATGTGCTCAGAATACTGGGAGACAAAGTGTATTAAATCTTAGCACAAATCCTCTATTTAATATAGCGTGCATGTCTCCCTATACGTAAGAGAATCACAGCTGATACTCATTTACTTTTTGGCATATTCTCTTTGGAGATTTATAGGAAAGTAGCTCTGATTTTATTTACAGGCACTTACTGTTTTCCCTCCGTCTGTCACTTACCTTCAGAAAAAGTAATGCACGTAAGGCCAAATTCACTAAATGGAATTTAAATCTGTTCATGTTCAACATGCCGTTTAGTCTCATGCATGCATTGGTGGATACAAACAACTGCTTAGGGCATATGGAAAGCAGCCTTTAGGAGGCTTTCTCCATAGAACTGAGCACAACCTCATTCAACTTATACTTACAGTTCTGCAATATTTAAACATTCACAGCACTATTTACAGGATTTGACCAGTTTTGTTTCTCACTCAGAGGACTGATGATACCAAGGTTCTTAACACTAGATTATAGCCTGCAGTCAAGTCCTTCGAGCATATAGGTAGCAAAAATGAATTGCTTTGTTCTGTGTGCGGTGCTCTAAGGGTGTAATGTTTACCTGGACTGTGTGTTTTCAGAGAGCTGGCCCAGGAAAGAAAAGTCCTATAAACATGCAGCCTTCCATAGCTTTGGACTGAGGCAAGCCTAGGGCACCCCAGTGCTGGTTTTGTCTTACAACCAAATTGATTTTTAAAAGTTTTTAGCAAGGTTTTAAAGTCATGTCTCTGAAATTTTACCTGTCAATCTTCTGTTTCTCTATCCAGCTAGTGGAAGAAGTCTCCTTTCCTGTAGCTGGGCAACCTCTTGTCCTCATCTTACCTGATCTAAGAACAGGGATACACAAAGTCAAAACACATGCCAGCCTGTGAAACAGCTTGATGATGTTTTATTCCTTTTTCCCTGTCGAACTACTGCCTTTTTTAGCACGAACAAGTAAAACAATATTGTGGCCTCTCTGTGTCACCCCAGTTCTGTCCTAACGGCTTTGTGCAGCCCAAACAAATTACAGAGTTGTAAGCTTTTTGGGTTTTAATTATCTTAGCCACCCCCCCCCCCCCCCCCCTTAATCACTCCAGGTTCTTTTTTTTTTCCCCTCTTTTTTTTTTTTTCTGTACACTGGTGTGCTTTTTAGCCTTTTCAGTTCTACAACTTTCAGGGCAAAAGTCAGTAATAATTTGGCTGGTGCAAGTTTCTGAGACTGTAAGTCACTTTGTCCCAAGGCTAGGCAGAGCTCCTTGGGCAAGCTGATTTAAGCAGATTCTGCATGGCTTAGTACATTTCCTGTCCTTTACCTGTCCTTAAGAGCCGGGGTAGCAAATACAAGTTTTTAGTTAGATACATGTTATCACTAGTAACCCAAAACTGATTAATATGTGGATGGCTAACACAGACGACCTCAAAGGAGTGCTCTCCTGGATTAGAAACAGCAAATGCTGCCATGGTTTGCATTGCACTACCATAGTGCCTTGGATAGAGTTGTCCTTTTGAAATGAGTTACCTTTAATAAAGGCTCCAAACTGGTGCTTCTGGAGCAAGCAAAGCAAGCACTCAGTCAAAAGAAATGGTGCACCTTGGCCTCACATGGGTCTTTGTGCAGGGGTGGACAGACATCTGGTAGGATAATCTTTAACACGTGGCACTATTTGTAGTCCCCCTGTAGCAATCATCTCATGCCTTGAAACACTTAGACTGAAGCACTACTGCAGTAGGTATCATGAGCAAAGTGCTTCACAGTGTCACTCATGGTAAAACAAAAAAAGAAATCAAATTGTTTCTGTAGTAGAAACCTGTGAAAGCATACAAGTTTTCTACTCTTTAATTAGGGGATACTGCTTAAACACTTACCTAAGTTGAGTGAACAAGTTTTTAACTTAGTCCCTGCAGTTGTTGGTGGCAGAAAACTCTCATGTGAAGGTCATTACTAGGTTCATCAGATTTTATAAATCATCAGGTTCACATCGCATTGCAGTGGCCCTATGGCATGGAGCAGTGGAAGTGGTACTGCGGTGGGACTGTTATGCACTTGATGAGATTTATCTGTAGGGATAAACACAGGAACCACTTTTCCTGCCTCTAAAGTAAATATTGGATCAGTTCACGTAATCAATCAAATTTTAGACATAGTTCTGATTTTTCAGTTACATGCTGCAGTATTATTAGTGTTACTAGCCTATGTGGTATTTTGGCTCAGTGCTACAGCACCATGGGCTCTGGGAAAGGTTTGTCTGGAGGAGTATTAGATCGAGATTTCACATGTGGGTGTGAAGATTCCCGTTATTCAGCCAATCTTAAAATGTACGTCTGGTTCAGCTCTGCCATATGTAACACAGCAGAGCCTTGCCCATGCTCCTACCTCCTGTAATACACAAGAATTGCCCGAGCTCCAAAGGGCGTATAAGTGTCTTCTGTCGTGCTGAGACTGTCATTTTTGGAGACACGGTGCTACTGCCCTGGGCTCAGGAGAGCTGCCAGTGGGAGGAAGGGAGGGAGCATGGCATCTCCTCCAGTAGATCTTACACTGCAGATCTGCCAAAGATGGATCTGGCATCCAGTCTCACCGAGTGCTGAGAAGAGTCTGTGCGCTTCCTGCTCTGCTGGGGAAACTGTTTATCAACATGCTCACCCGTGTGAAAACAAGGCCCCCGTCATATTGCCAAGATCAGTATATCCTGGGGTAATGTGCTGTGTGACAGTCTCAGAAATTAAAGTTGCCTCTGGGTTCCTTAAATTCATGAATCTAAATCGCACCAACTTTTCTTTAGAAGGAGAAAGAGAAAATATATATTTGGGCAATACAAATTAACCTCTTTCTTGGGCCAGAATGTTTCCTTGTTGTCCATGTCTTGGCTCCACATCCTATCCTTGCCATGCTTTTCTGAAAGCAGCACTCCCTTCCAGCAAGGGAAAACCACAGCTGAGATTTTCACGAAGATCTGGTGGAAGTGTCACTCAGATTCCTAATGACTTTTCATCTGCCAAGGAAGAACACAGAAATGTTTTCTGCCCCTTTCTATAAGACTGTTCATATTACTAATGAACAATGGGCACTTTTTATTAGGACTTAAACCTTATGTTGATTTGTATCAGCTGTAAGAGAGAACATCAATATAACTGCAGTCCAGTATTTTACTATATAATGTAGGAAGCTGCTCTGTAGAGTGCTTATTTGTTTGATTAATTTTTGTTTTCTGCAGAGGTTTGCTGAGAGCAAGACTTTAATCACAGTGTAGTCATTTAAGAATAAGTTACAGAATTATAGCTGAATAATATTCATTCTATGAGGAGTCGAAAGACTAAATTCGTCATTTAGATCCAGTGCTCCTGAAAGCTTTTATCACTAGCACTTGCTAAATATTAATCTGATTTTTTTTCCACATTACAGGTGCTCGAAAGATTATTTCAGAAGGGATTTAACGTGGCAGCTTCATGTGGTGGTGGAGTGGATTCCTCTCAGTTCAGCGAATACGTCCTGTGTCGCGAAGACAGACGACCACAACCTACTCCAACGATCAGAATAAAACAGGAGCCCCTGGACTAGACCCTACCCATACTCCTTTGTAACCATAGAAGTGTTTAATAGTCCCTTATGTGAAACACAAAGGATTTGCAAAACAGTATTAGCAAACAGATTTTGACTTTATGTTGCCAATTAGTGGTATTCTGAAACTACCTGTCACATAGCCAGCCATGAAATGCATTTGAAAAACCAGTTGTCCGTTTTTCACGCTGAAATACTGAGCATGCTCAGCATACCAGGTTTGGTGGGAATGTACTTTGAGCTGAACAGCTGTGGTGGTGAAAAAGGCAAAGCTTCATAAACCCCTGACCCTAGATTGGACTTCTGTGGAAAGACCAATTAAAGCGATTTGAATCTATCAGCAGGAGAAATGATTCCGACAGCCTTTCCAACGATACCCTGACGTGATGCGTGGAAGTGGGGGCCTCCAAGAGGAAGATGGTACATTAAAAACTGCACTGAGTATCTTCCCTGACTGCCACACCTCCTTCATATCAGATGTGCTTTACACCTCCACACATTACATTACACAACTCTTCTGTGATTGTACTCCTTCACGCTAGCAAATGGCTTATTTTTATACATTTCCAACTGAAGTATCTCTGTGGACAGAATCCGGAACCAGAAAAGGACCAATTTGTAGTCAACTGGTGCTCAGTATTAAAAAAACAAACGAACAGACCAAACAAAAGAAGCAACAAAAAATTGATGAGGCCAATTACGGCAATACTTGCAGAAGTAGGGATCTGGAAGCACAAAATAAAACTCCATCTACCATCAAACAAGGGCCACATACCTATTGTGGAGCTGTAGTTCTCTTAAAGCCAGTCGTGTTTTGACTCAGAAACTATAAGTTTTGCATCATCAAAGAAGCGTGGTTCTCCCAAGCAAGCTCTGCCACCTCTTGTTGTTCATTTACTAACCATGTTATAAGCCCACATTTAGGAGGAAACATTAAGAATTTTGGACAAGCTATTCTTTATGGGTCTGGAATTTTTGCAAAAAGATGTTAAAAACCTCTCCTTCCACTGTCTGATGAAAGCAGGTCACGTTTTGTTTAGAGTGTTTTTCCTCTATTATTTTAAACTATTATTAAAATACTGATTCTGTAGCTGCCCTCTATCTGTTTAATTGTATTTTTAAAGAAGCCCATGGTCTGTAGGAGGTTACTCTTCCATTCATGAATCAGTATCGACTCTCTGACTTACAGGGCTTCCTAACTCAGGAGACAGCACCATGTTTGCAGGTGCAAGGTTATAAATAGCATTCTGCTAAATCCTGTTTATTGCTGTTTAGCATGATTGGGTCCTCAATAACTAATTCATGTGTTAATCACTATTTAGTTTCTCCCACATTAATTTATAGAATACTGTTGTAGATGCTGAATTTTAATTAAACATTTTAGATGCGTAAATACAGCCATATATAACAGTATTAAATGGTCAACAATTCTTTAATACCTAATGATTGCAATCAGACAAAATAAAGATTCAAGTTTAAGACTAATATTTTCAAAAGCGATGAGCTGTACTAAATATCCAAGTTACAATCTAGGCAGAGGTCTAATTTTTGGAAAAGTGCTGGATACCTGACCATAGAAAATCAGACCTCTGCAGGTTTTTTCATCTTGCTTATCCAAACCAGAGATCTCCTAGCAGAACAGTTGAGCAAATCTGTCTACTTCAAAAGAGTTGTAAAGTTATTTTATTTTGTGGTTTTATACTTGTATGACATTCTAAAGTTCCTAGGCATTGCCATATTTGAATATATGGCACAGCATTCACCTTTGTAAGATATCTGTAGAATTGTATATTATACATTTAATATTGTAAAGAACTTAACGTATAATTGTCATGTATTTGTGTATGCACATTTCTTATACAGTACTTCATGCCATAAACATTTCTGTAAAGTAAATGATCAAAAATAAGCAAGTAGGGTGGAACACTCACTGTATTTCCCCTGTTGTTTGAAAGGTGAGAAGTTTTGATTGCGTCTCCTCTGGCCTTTTGCTCCGTTCAGCTTCATGTAGCCATGTCTTACAAAAAGAAAAGAAAAAAAGGGTGTTTTATTTATTACTTTCATAGATTGAGTTCACTTTAAGTTCAAAACTTAAATAATCTGTTCAGCTTCATGTTTTTAGCCTATATACACTTTTGTCCTGCACTCCTGACCAGGGATACTTAGTACTAGCAGAGGCTGAACTCTTGTCTGTGTATCCTCTTCCATTCATTACCTCTCAGCTAGGGGATAAAGGTGAACATGTCACATTTATGTTTAAAAATGCTCAGTTCTGCCATTCTTACTCAGGCAAAGCCTTCCCTGAGGTCAGCACGGGTTGTCTGCAAGCTGGACCGGACACTGAGTACCTGTGGGGTGCTGAGCACATCCTGCTCCCATTGAAGTTGCAGGCAGACAGCTCTCTCACAAGCTTGGAAGCAGGATGCTTTCAGATACATGTAGAAAGCCATTTGAAGTATTTGTGGTTGGTTGGTTGGTTTGTTTTTCTTCAGTTTGGTGTTTACCGTATTTTTTTTTATAGATCAATAAAGCAGCTCGAGTACTTACAGCAGTTCGCAAAGGTGGCATCATGAAAAGTTCCAGGCTGCGCCAACCGAGTTAAATGTGAACTTGAGATGGAAAGTTTGAGCCATGACATCACAACATTAACTGCAAAATAGCACTAAGGCAAGGAAGACATGTGGAAACAATCACTTTGTTAGAAGAAATATGCCTTTTTTAAAAAAAAAGAAAGTTAAGCTAGGACATGTTCTTTTAGTTAGTAACTTCAGGTCACTTATTTAAAGTTTATTACAGTTTCATTTATATCTTTTTTACTTATTTCCCTGTATTCTTATGCAGCAATATCAGCATAAACTGATTTGAATTTCTACTTCTGGCCTTAAACCATAGCAACATAACTTAATTAAGAACATTGCTCAGTGTCACTAAAACAGGTTTTAAAATATCATAGAAACTCCAATAAAACTGTGGTGTGCAGCCAGCAAATGTTTTTATTATGAAGGCCAAAAAGTAAACATAGCCTGGTTTTAACCTAATTTGATGGAACAAAATTGTTCTGATCCTTTTTTTTTCTTTTTTTTTCTGAGCACTGAAACTGTGGCTTGAAGAACATTAGTCTTTGCTAGCACTTTTTGTACAACCCTGTTACACCACTCGGCTCCCAAGTCTCAGAAAAAAAGTGAAAGAATGTTATGTTGTGCTTATTGGACTAATTGCTTTGGAAAAAGCAACTGTTGAGTGCATTCATTCACTGTATTAATAGCATCAAGGTTTGTTGACAATTTTATTAGATGTTTGACAAAGGATAAGAATCAGCACAACAAAACATTGGAGTATTTGGTTTTAATATTTCTTTGTGGGTTTTCTGTTAATATTTTAATGCAAAATGTTTCTGAACAGTGCTTAAGAACTACAAGACAATGTGAAATTCATGTTTGATAAATTAATACTGTATGTCACTCGATGTGTTACTTTAGTAAACTGTTTTATTTCTTTACAAAATAAGTACAAATAAGGGAGTATGTTTTCACACAAATTGGGGGTATTTACGAGTATGTACAGAAATCATCAAAATAACGTAATTCTAATAAACACAAGGCCTTTATAAACAATATGTACAAATTATCAATACATTTAAAACATAATTTTACACTTCCTGGCCTTAAATACCTTATGAATAATCTTTTGGCTAAATAGCAGCAGTATAAATTTTCTTCTGCTTTTCATAAACCTTAAAAAATAATTAAAACTTTTGTTTTTTAAAACTATTGGACAAATAGTTCTATTTGTGCTTTCGCTATGGTTTCCCATCAAAAAAAAAAAATATTGCCTCAAAAAAGTGGCAAGCAAAACATAGTAAAAATTGAAAAGATAAATAAGCAAATGTCTCCCTTCCATGGTTACTGATAATACTGTAAGGTTTGAAGTACAACTTGTGCCCAGCTTCTTGCTTAGCATTCCTATCTGTACCTATTTAAAAGACTCACACTAACTTTGCTTGGCTTTGGTGTGGGCCCCTTAAATTCCAATTCAGCAAAGCATTTAAAAAGCATTCCTCCCACCTTTAAGTACTTAAAACTACCCATATGCTTAAAGTCATGCACTTGTTCATGAGCCTCTCTGGACTGGAGTCCTCAGGTCCAATCGTCCAAGGCAAAGCATCACCAGTCCCTGCAGCGCTGCCCTGACCGCCCAGTGGCACCAAGCTCGCAGGGCTCACCTCTGCTCTCGTGACAGCTACTAAAAGTGGAACTGGATCCCAGAAACTTCCTTTACAGTGACTTGAAAAATCCATATAGAATACTCTAAAACCTTTACTGAACAATACTCTCCTTTAAAACCACCATTAAACCATACTCTGCAATAAATAAATTAAGATTTTAGAAAATAAAATGATTCATGTTACTAACCAGCTGCTACAAATGTGCAAAAGGTTGAATAGATTCAGAAAACAACTGGAAGCTAGTCAAGGTAACTCCACTGGGACCCAAATGCACAGATTTCATACACTTAGGATTTGGTTCAGCAAATGGCTCAGGAAAAGAGCTGTGCAGTAAAAGCAAAAATCCTAAATATATAAAATTTGTGAGAATGTGCATTGGCTATTCTTTTAGCTGTGCAAAAAAATGCAATTAGAACTAATCTAAAATAACATCAGGTATCACCATGGTTAGTCATTGGAAACAGTGCTAGTAAACCTAAAAGGAAAAGAAAACCAGCACCGTAAGTGAACAAAAAGGTTAATCCCCTGGTTAGGTCCCAATTCTGTGAACCTGACCCAATCCTCCTTCGTATGAGATGGTTTATGTAAGCCATTGCAGCAGTCTTGCCATTTGTGTAACTTCAATGCCATCTATTTTAGCCTCATCTAAAATGGCCAAATGTAGTAAGACTTTGAAGTTGGTTACATCTGTGGATTTAACATTTTAAAACCTTTTGCACATTTTTTCTTTCTTTTTTCTTTCCTTTTTTTTTTTTTTTTTTTTTTTTTTTTTTTTTTACATAAAGGGAATTTATTGCATGTGTCTGACAATTTTACAAAACAAAATTACTGGAACATTGACTTCTGAAAAAAATAGAAGGCACATTAAAATGACAGCTTTTCAATGCAAGTTGAGCTTCTGTATGGAGAAATCAGTACAATTCTTGGCTTTACTTAAGCAGAGCTCGATAGAGCAGGAGAGAATGGCTCGTTTCTCTTTCCTGTTCCATGTAGAAGATGAAGTCCCTGAGGTTTACGCGAGTTATTTTCTGTCGGGCATACTGCCTTGATGAAGGAGTCCCCAAGCCAGCCTGACTTCCACCAGACATACTGAGGCCCTACAAAGAAAACACAGCAGAGTTCAAAGTCCTGCAACAGTGGAGAGTCCTCCAACTCTCAGGTTTACAACTACTAACTGCTGGATTATTTTAAACGCCTAAATGTATTACGAGCCTCATTCTGAAAGTATTACATGACTCTCTTTTTTTTTTTTTTCTGTTCTTCTGAGCCTCAGCAAGTTAACCAGAGTAAAGAAACAAGTGAAAACATGCACATGAGACTAGACCTTGTTTATTTACAACACAGGACAAATATATCTGGCTAATTCTCCTGCTACAGTCATGTTAGCCATAGATGTAATTGACCACTACAATTTCAAGAGCCTTTTTTAGGACAAAACTAATTGCAGTAGATAAAGGCATCTTTGGTATATCAAATGTGTGCACAATGCTATTCCACATCCTGTCTAGGACTGGAAAGAGGTGAGTGGTGTACCGGTATGTTGCTACTGCCATAATAACCTCAGCAGTCCCATGGGGACCCCCATTATCTCCTCTGGGCATAGTGAAGAAAAAAGGCTTGCTGTGAGGAGATACTAAACAATCTTGCTAGAGAACACAGTACTCAGCTGAGAGGTTGGAAAATTAAATAGAAAAATTGCAAGGAAAACTCAGACATCTAAGATGATAAAGACAAACATCGGTGTACTGTTTTCTAGTGCTATGTTAAATCTTTTGTTTTGTTTTATTTAAATTGGTCCAAAGCTACTGAATCAATGAATACTTCATTCTGGCCTTCTGTATAGAGATAACATTCAAAAACTACATTCCTTAGTTACTGATCAGGGCCAGAGCACACTATGATGCGAATATTTAGAAATTGAAAGGACATAATTTATAAACTGTGCAGTCTTGTTGAGTTTAGAACAGAAATGTGATAGATGGATAGATTCAACCCTTTTTTCATCCTTAAAAGGCCATTGTTTTCAGTGCTTCCAATTGATTTCTGGTGAAATAAAATGTTCTGACTTACAAAATTAGGTTTTAATCCATAAAAAGGTTTAAATTATTTTTCAAACCTCTAAAGCATCTGGCACAGTTTTCAAAACTTTTAAAATACCTATTTCAAGTCTACTTACTGCTGCTCTTAACTTACCTTTCTTTGTCCAGGGAATACTTATTCTAGGATCTTGATTCTAGCCATTAAAAATACAGTTAAGCATAATTTTAGTACTGAAAGGTTGTAGGGGAAACAAACGTGGTATATTGCAAGTAAGACATAACACTGTTTTCACTACTGTTTTTCTCTCTGTGTACTGGCAAAATCAGACTCACCTGCAGAACTATACTGCTCAAGTTATTTCTCCTATATCTGGCTATTAAATTACAGTAGTGGGGCAAATCCTATTCTCTTATAACCACAAAAAATGCTTAACGTAGTAAAATGAATGTGGCTAAGCTTAGAGGCAAGAGGAGAAGCCCACAACCTTCGAGCGCCATGAGCATTTGGTCTTAGGGATTCTGTTCTCCAGTATAAAGTAGCTTTTGTTAATAGATTAATTGATTTACCACCTAGCCTCACTGCTCATAGGAAAAGCATGTGCTGCATCTCCAAGGGTTGCTCATCCATGCTGAAGACAGACACGTCCCCAGTGCACAATCCATTTATTAGTGGTGCTCTGAATTTATTCAGCCCTTATGCCAAAACGCTTTCCATTCCTAAAAGAAATAGCATCATTTAAACTCATACTCTTTATCTTCCACAGGTCTGAAACAATACCCTACCTTAAGCTGCTTCTTGTCTGCACTCTTACCATGCATTTGTTTTGCCAGGGCTGTTGCCATTATTTCCAACTCTCCAAGGAACTACCATGTCTATATTTATTTTGAACAAGCTGACTCAAAAATATTTTTCTTCTCTGTCTCTGATACGGTGAATCTCTCCCCCTGCTCCAAGTAATAGTTCTTTCACATCCATGCTGACTGCAGTTCCTGAACATAACAAAAACACTTAGCAATGTGGCCACCTTAAACTCATGACAAGAAACTCTTCAAAAATACTATCTGTAGCTTACTGGACCAGAACCATCCTGCACACGCTTAACCAAATATTAATAGAAAAGCTACTTTTATATATATTTCTTCACATAAAATCATTTAATACTTGAGGTACCTATACAGCAAATAATTGCTTTATATTTATTGGACAGAGTAGCTGGAATTAAGATGAGGTAAGTCATATTCATTGCATTTATCACTTGAGGTACTGAACTTTTGGGTGGTAAGAGCATACACTTAATGCAACACCATAACACGAAATTAAGCTGTGCACATTCATAAATGTGCTTGTGAGCTACTCAGTTACCTGATAACACCCTGTAATTCTCTTTCACAAGGTGAAAAAATTTGTAAGAATGTTTTTAGAAAGTAGAAAAGCACAGTTGTACATTGACAGGACAATAACGTGTAACTGTCAATATGATCTCTAATTTAAATTAAAGACCAATTTGTTTGGTACTGTATTGTACTCAAAATTATTCTTTGGAATGCTACATTAAGTACAGTACTAAATGCCACTTTTTTTTTTTTAATTATATACATGAATACAAGCCTAGTTAATTGCCAGTAATGGTGGAATTGAAGAAACACAGGTTTTACTCAAGAAAAAAACTTTTTTTTTTTTTTTAAATCAGCATGACAGACTTTTCATCAATACAAACAAGCCTGATCTTGTTTGTATCTATGGAAACTAGTAAGAGTTACAAAGATAAAAGCTCTAATAAAAACAAATAAATGGTTGTAAATTGTTTACATCCTTTGTTTCCTGCCTGCCACACCCAAGCTATTACCAAATCACACCCACTCAAATATACATCAGTACCAGTTTTGGTATCAGTGAACTTCTATTTATAACTTCAGGGAAATTTAAAATGTTTGAGACCAGAAAAAAAAATATAGAATTTATGTATGGACTCTTACTGCCTCTTCATTTTGCAATGACTTACGTAAATGAGTTACAGCAACTTCTTTTCCCATTCCATCTTGTCCTCTCCTTTTTCCCACTGTCTCTTTTCCCTTGCTGCTTCAATTTTTCTTTCTTGTACTACTAAGGCGGCTGGTGACTGCCTTGAACTTGGTAGCTGCAAATCTCACAGGACAGTAAGGAAGACAGCAGAGAGCAACCGAATTATTCTGCACTGTGCAGCACCCATACAAAGGGGCTTTCCGGGAAGACACACACAGCTCCCGCTGCCAGCAGGGACCATGCCGTGGCACAGCCAGAAAGAGAAATTCACCAAAAATCAAATTAAATGCAGGAATTTGAAGGGGGAAAAAAAAAAAAGGCCATGGTGCCATGCTCTCTGTTAACCTGTAATCCAAGACCCACTGAAACAGTCAGACTCCATCAACTTTAATGAGCTTTAATACACTTCAGATACGCTTAGCTGACGTGTGTATATACAACTTACAGTATTTTAAATAACATTGTTGGACTGTCAAGCTTAATTCAATTGTTGGAAGCTACCTAGGTTGAAACTATGGCTTAAGAAGAAGAATTGAAGTAATAACTGGTTCAGCGTGCACATTTTGAAGCAATTCCAAATGTATGTTAGATGTGACACAAGATTTGGGCCACTCATCTCAGCTTGTTTGCTATTTTTATGATCATCTTCTGTGAGAAAACTCATGCTGCTGGAAAAGCAGAATAATTTTTATTCTGCTCTGGTTCAAAACAAAGTAACAACAAAAGAGTAGGTAGATTCCTAGGTAAACATACATAACTGTCTACCAAAGAAACATACATTCTAGAAATTAAAACAAATACTCCTGCGAACAGAGAAACTAATGAAGCCTCATTTCTTCCAGATGTATTGCATTTCTCTGGTACTACTTCTTACCACAACAAAACCTGCTCCTCTACATCACGTTCATCACCTCTCATCTCTCCCAGAAATATCCTCAGTCCACTGTAGCACCCTCCACATATCACAGATGCCCCCCGGGGTTTTAGCTCCCTTCGGAATGGCCTCAGGACCACCCCACGCCCGGCTCTTCTCCCATCCTCATGAGCCAGCCGGGCGAGCATCACCCCCTGGGGTGGCAGACCCACCGAGCCTGTGCTCATCACCCACCCGGCACATGTGGCCCCAAAGTCAAACCTACCCCGAAACTTGTTGAGCTTATATTGCAGCCTTCTCCTTGCTGCCGATACCAGCATGTCTCGTCTTCCCTGTGCCTGAGCTAACAGTCCTCATGGTGGTTTTCATGGGCTTGGTCTCAGCTCCTTACTGCCTCTTTCCCTCTTCTACTTCACCCCCTCCACACGCACCAGGTTTGGTCAGTATTTCCCAGAAGGTTTAAAGGCTACTGAGAAAGTGGACTGAGAAAGACAGGCACATCTCGTCCGAAATTTTCATGGACAAACTCCCTTACTGCTCGGAAAGTAAAAATCTCTTTGTGCATTAAATTACAATGGTTAGAGCAGCAGGCATATGAAAGTTAAACTGACTAACTCTCAAAAGCGTGCTGTTCCTCGTTTGAAACAGAATTGCTTTCACATAACAAAAACATATGTAACAAAATCTACTGATTTTTATAACAGTGATTTCTACTGTTGAGCAATTAAATCTTTTTTTTCTTTCTTTTTTTTTTTTTTTCACTAATCTGTACACCTTCAGCTTTTAAAGGCATTGAATTACAGAACCATGGAAATACACTGTGATATTCTCGTCAGGAAACACAAAGATAAGGGCAAATAGAAGATTGAATTTAATATTTTATCCATCGTTCCTTCACCAGAAAACAATTCAGTCCTGACATCTCTCCTTTGAACATAGTCTTGAACTGCGGCTATTGCTTCTCTGTGACCCAGAGAGACAAGGCAATAATGATAAAAGATCTGCTGGTTTTCTTCTCAGGCTACGTGGCACATCCTTGTGGCAGACTTGCACTTCAAGCCAAAGTCTGAAAGTGGGAATCATACAGGAACAATTCAAAGCCAAGCAATCTATGGAGTAAAAAAATACAAGGAATTTTGTCTCTCCAACCTCAGTGAACTGAAGAGGAGCGGGAAAATAAGGTATACATTAGTCTGGCCTTATGCTAAGAGGTCTTGGATCATAAGAAATATTCTGGAGATATTCTGCAGCAATAATGATTGCTTGCATAAAGTGCTATTAGATCTTTGGCTGACAGGCACTTTATACACGAAAAACAGGTATAATATTATGTATGATTAGCTGTCCCACATAACTTAGGCTTTAATTCAGCACTTACTGAGGCTAATAGTAATGATTTCACTGATTTAAATGAAAGCTGAAACATCCTTAAATCAGTACTCCCCTGAAGTACAGAAAAGTAAATAGTAACTGTTCGTCAGCATCCCAAAGATTAACAATACCGTATGAAACATAATTATATCCACAGAAAGACTGTGCATCTTCATATGCACAATATGGTGGCATTACAAACATCTTTAGAAAGATTCATCACCAAAAGCTATCATTTAGGCCTTCAGATCAGCAACATTTACAGTGAGGATTAGATACCATGATTTCTTAGGCAGCTAGTTATTTTCATTTGCAAACATTTCTATCCTATACTATTTTAGTGCAACTGTTCCTACAGACTCCGTTTTGGCACGCGTTTGCTTGCTACACCCTCTTGGATGCAAATGCGTCTCATTTCCCCTGGGCACATAAACACACACCTCACCCTGCAGACAAACATCAGAAAAACTGATTTGCACAAGTATTTACAAGTACTTCAAATACCAACACAATTGCAACATTTCAAAGACAGCATGCAGTAATTTTTATATTAAGAAATAGTAAGAGGAAGGTAAATCATACTAAGACATGGATACAGTGAAGAATTTTTCTTTAGATGTGATCATTTTAGTTTATAATTACATGATGTTATTTCAACCCAACTAAATGGACTGCCATTACAAAAAGAATGCTTTATACATATCTGCTCTTTGCCTTTATTATGCTAAGCTAAGTCACATATGCAAGTACCATTATAATTGAAAACCTGCTTTGTAAAGCAGCATCACACCAAAAAGTTCCAGCTGAAGGAACTCAGCATCTACTACCAACCTGACCACCTATTCCTTCTTCTGAGAGAATGTCCCCCCCAAAAAACTGAGTGAGAACAGGGGCAAAAAGCAAGTTATGCAACATTTCAGTGAGAAACAACCTGGGAAGAAGAGAAGTCTGCCCCACTGGAAAGAAGTAACACAAGTAAGAGTAAAGCAGATATGGGCTATTTCATTTACCTGCTCAAGGGAGGCAACTGCTCAACTGCCCAGTCCTCAACAGGTCATTCTCAGGAAGAAACCAGACTGCAAATAATTTCAAATTCTTAAACACCTTATCCAAGCAGATCTCTACATAATCACTGCATTAATGAGGGAAAGAGAAGCTCAAGTTTTTCCTGCACAGAGATACGGGTCTGCATTCTGCTAGGACTTTTCACCCTTCAAAGATCTTTTTGCATCCCTCACTTCTCACTTGGTATGTGATAAAAACATGTCTTGTATCCTCTATCTTCTTGCAACACGCGATTTCCTCAGGTGGTGCAGTCTCCAGGTCTTTTCATTTACTTTGTTCATGGACCTGCTCCTCGTTGGAACCACAGATCTTGCCAACATCTTTATCCACAAACATCTCATACCTACCACAATTCACTGCCTTACTTGGACTTAAAAGCAATGACAATTTTACCTGATTAAGAACTCTCAGTTTGGACTGCATTCTTGCAGTGGTAATTATAAGTTGAATATTCTATTTATCCTGTTTCCATCATACACATATATTTTCATTTTGCTTGGAATGCTTCTCCTCCCATGCTTTCCAAACGTTTAATCAAGTGCTGCTCCCTTTGAAATACTAATCCTGCCAATTTTTTTATTGTTATTTTTCAAGCATTGTGGTGTTTTTCCCTTCTCATCTTTCAATATTAGCATGTGTTGTTTTTTTTTTCTTTTCCCCTTTTAAGGGATTTGCCCATATTACTGTACTTCAACCATGCTGTACATGCCTGTATTCCCTCTCACTGGGAAAGGAGAAATGTCAAACTAACTTTAGGAGAAGCCCTACAGCTGAACTTGCATGATTCACATTTCCCTTGAATCATATTTGATTCCCATCTGATTTTTCTTTTGTGGTAATTCCTGATATTAGTTCAAAACTATCACAGTTTTACATAGTGGGTGGCCCCTTCTTTTCTAACCTGTATGATTGTGACTTTCATTTAATCAGAAACTTAAAATAATTAAAATATTCTTGACATTCATCAATCTCTAGACACATATAGCTGTAAAATCTAATTGTTTAAATATCTAATTAAAATATACATAATTGCTAGCCAGTAAAGATTGCTTTTTTGGCCTGTTCTGGGAGACATGCTGAGCAGAACAACTGTAGGGGACCAGCTAACTGTGGGAGTCTGGATTCATTCGTAGCTGTTTCTGATTAAGAAGAAAATTAGCACTAAGAAGTGCACCTTGGCCACCTCATGTGCTAGCTACATCTCACCTATTTAAGGTGAGACACAGACATCATATCGCTGTTTCATATATTGCCAGTCCTCCCTTGGGAGGAAGAGAGGGAGACAGAGAGAAAAGTATCTACATCTTAATGCTTGTGGAAAAAAAAATTACAAATGTGAAATCTCAACTCAAAATCACTTTCTCAGCCCTTGAGAGCATGAATTGCCCTCATTCATCTCAACTGACTTTCAGTTCTTAAGCCTAATTATGATGTATAACCCAGACTTTAAAATAATTATGTTTGCAACTGTGGGCCATCTTGTGCACTCCCAGCAATTGTGCAAGTGCCAATCAAGTGACTTTTTGCACTACCTGCCAAACAAAGGGCAAAAATAGCCATGGATCTACCAGCTCTTGGCACAATTTTTTTTTTCAGTGCAAAATTTGCTAGCAGATTAGTTACAATCTGAGAATAGTGGTGTAAACCTTTCCCTATAATTACCAGAGGCTCCTCTGTAGATTGAGGGCAGTATATGGCCCTAATTCATATACCCAATCCGTTAAATAAAGCAAAAGCAAGCAGGCAGTGCAGTTATCTCAGAATTGAGCGGCAATAAAATTAAGCCTTAAATGCTAATACCTTCAGCTTGCAGGATAAACACATTGTCAGAAAACAGTCCAGTGTAAAGGAAATAAGACATCAATGTTTATAAATAAAATGTGGAAGATGGTTAACACTCTTTCTATTACTGCAAATATCATGGAATATAATTAAGGCCTGATGTATTTCAGACATTAGGGAGAAATGACGGAGTTCAGCAGGGAGAAGTCTCTGAATCATTTAGCTACCCATTCCTTTATTTCTTAATGTTTCTGTTTCTTACAATTAATTCTGTTGATTCTTTTTAAGTTAGTGGGGTTTTCTGTTCAAAACAAGTCCAAAAAACCTTAAGTCATACCAGCATAAATAGCTCTTGAAAAAATGTCTCCAAAAAGGAAACTGTGTTTTCCTTCCCACAGACAGCAGGAAGCTCACAGCAGCGGCCCCCATTCAACATGATCTGTAGTTTTTCCTTCTACATTTTGAGGCAGTCCCTCGCATGTCATGGTCACAATTTGCTATTTATCAAGATATACTCTTTCCCAAGTCCCTTTCCAAGCCCCCTGCTTCTCTCTTTCCTTCACGCCAGGATCAGTTCTCCAGGACTCAAAACAGAAACGCTTCGTGACCCGCGTGCCTCCACCGCTCTTCATTGCTGTCTGCCCTCCAGACTGCGATCCGATCTGCTGCCCATCTTCAAATTGCCTCAACATACATACTTCCATCATAATTTTTTACAACTTCTCTTTGATACGCTCCTCTAACCTCTTAGTTTCCATCCAGGTTTTTTCTTTCTCTCCATTATAGGACAAAATGAGACAGTCAAGCCTTGACTAAAAGGCAGATCAGTTTAACTTATAAACACAATGCTGACAGTTTAAACTTTCCTAGCATTTGAAAAAAAAACCTGTAATCTCCCCCTTTTCCTCAAGAATACCAAAATCCTCATCCTCCTCCAACCCATTTCACCACAAAGCAAAGAACCAACATTTTAAACTTCTATTCAACACAACCAACAGAGAATAAGCCTTGAATTTCAAACTAAGCCATTAAAAAAAAATCTTGCTTTTTAAAAGTAAACCCTCCTGCACTCTCACAATTATCCCAGATCCACCTCTTTTTATAAAGTGGGAACAAATGCAACATGAAAGCTTTCAAGAACATCCTCTAACCAACTGCATCTTGCGGTAACAAAAAAAAAATGATTGAGTAATCCATACCAATATCAATATCTAAAGAAAAATCTCTTCAGTCTTACAGATAATCATGGAGGAGACAGTGATGTACAAAAACATTGTTTCCAGATGTTAAAGTTCTAATCTTAGTTAGAGATAACTTCTCATCTTTTCTGTTCTGGTAAGTTTGGATACCACACAGACTACCTACAGGAAAAGCTGAATTAGCAAGTAAATATCATAGCTACCATAACCTAGCCTTCAATTGAAAAAATTATATAATATTATATATTACTCATAGGTCCCCCAAAATGACAATGATCAATATATACACTGATGTCTCACATATCTAATTACTCCCAAAATAAAATAAAAATTAGTAATATATAAAAAAGAGGGCTGCAACTACAGAAGAAGAATCTTTCCCAAAAGTACCAGCCAAAAACAGAGATTCATGATGGGATTTTTTTTGGCGAAGTTAAACAAAAGGCAGTGGAGTGTAATATATTCACTGTCTTTGGAAGGGACCTGGCACAACCAATCATCAGCAATGTGAGAACTCAAACAGATGACGGAAGAGGGCAACAGAGCAGACATACCCAAATGTGCACATGCACACACACTGAAGAGGATTACTAAATTAATTAGAGAGGCAAGTAAAAAAAAACAGTGTGGAATTTAGAATGCGCTCAATAGTATGGAATGATGCTACTGGCCTATTTTTACCATTGGCAATAAGAGACGAGAAAAAGCTAGCTCTAGTAGAAGCAAGTGCATTATGATACAACACAACATGAGCATTATAAAATGCGAGATGAATCTCAAGCCCAGAGGCTCTTTAGCACCACTCCAAATCACAACTCTCTGCCTTCATTTTTCTTCTTTGCTACCATTCCACTTCTTCTCCCAGTACTTCTGACTTGATTAACCCTTTTTTCTCTTTCTTGTCTTTCACCTTCACATTTTCATGGTATTCTTTTCATTCATTTCATGGGTTCTTTAAAAAGTGTCTGAATAATAACAGCAGAAATTATAGATCAGGAGTCAGATTTTCAAAAGTGCTCTACCACAGTGAAGCTGCAATTGTTTCAGATAAGAAATTTATCACTTCATTGGCACCATAATAAGATTGCACGCTCTTTTGACAATCTGGCCCCTGATTACAAGTTACAAAAAACAAATCATAACCTGTTTTAATAATCTAAATTCATGTGCTGTAAATTTGTTTTTCCTTTAAGTACTTACCCCAGAAATTCAAGTATAACAAGCCTGAAATAGACTTCCTGAAACACAAGCTTCATTTTAGCTTTTTGGGAATTAAAACATAAACAGTTGCATGTTATGCATAATTTCTCGTATCCCTTTCTGGAATACTGAATTCAGTAACAGTTCGTTAATCTGGCCTGAAATAATGAAATTAGTTTTTTAGGAGCTTATTTTTTGGTCTTTCTAAAAACCTGTGTTAAGACCATTGATCTTTCCTCACAATGCATATAATATGCTACCTGAACGTGTGCAGCAATAACATATGGTACAGTAGGCTATAACTATTTTACCATCTGTTCTGTCTGAACCCTAACCTTGATAATCCTATATCAGCTTTTCCTGCTAACTACCACTGTTCTTAGATCTTGGCTTATATTTATCCTTTTAAAATTAAATTGCAGCAAAATAATGGCCAGATTATATGCTACTTTTCAGAAATCTTCACTGCTCCCCCAGGTGACATTATTTTGTCAAGGTCTTAAACAATTCCTTCAAAATTACTTTTTTTTTTTTCCAGTTAATAAGACAGATCAGTAGCCAGAACATCCTTTACTCTGAAAAGCATTGCTCAAGATCCTGCCACATTCATTACATACTCATTACAAAGTACTTTGCTTTTGTTATGCTCCTATTTTGAGCACTGCATCACTTTCAGTGGAACTACAGTGGACTAAATAATTTCCAAGAACAAACTTTAATATTTTAGCAATGTTCCCCACACTGCTTGACTCAGCCGCTGTCTAACCAAGTCATGCTATACAGTAGAGCAGTTCTAATTTGGTTTTTGCACATACAGCAAGACTACTATAACACCTTACCACCTCACTACTGAGTCACCTTAAAAATTAAACAGAGACAAGAACAACAGCATCATATTGAAAAATAAAAAGTTAATCTAATGGTAAATCAATGTAAATTCTCTCCAAAGTTAGGAAAACAGGACGGATTCTGTAAATTGAGCAGGGATGCTTGAAACTTTTACTATTACTAGGTTATTTTGTTTGTTTGTTTTGTTTTTAAAGACTTGCATCCCATGTCACCAAGTTCTATTTTGAGATGTAGGAATTTGAAAGCCTAAGCTTTAATTCTAAGGGCTGCCAGAACAGCTCATCTGGCATACTGCTTTTAAATTTAAAGTCTGCCTTGTTTACAAAAACTCAAAGAATAGCCACACGGTAATTAAAATCCATGAAAGACCATGGCCTTGGTATAATGATTTATACATACCTCTACAGAACTACTACATACATACATATATAAAACATAAATATATATTTAATAAAAACTAATGATATCCACAAGAACATATACACCTCTAGTTTTATTATATGTAAATTACAGCATCAGCACTTGACAGCACTAGTTCTTATTGGTGATGAAACTGAAGAAAGAAGCAAATATGGTAATCACCAATTACTATTTTACAATATCTATTTTCAACTTGAAATATTAAATTATAACAGCTCAGTAAACTCTGACTCATTATCAACTGAACCAGACTGTAATGCCTTCATAATGAAAACTACATTTATAAAAGACTACCTTTGTAAAATGATTTAACTTTTAAAATGAGCACCATACATTTTCATTAAAGGTATTCATATCTTCACCATTTTGAAATACAGCATCATTTCTAAAAACATTGTTTCCCTTCTGATTTTTGTTTAGTATCTGAACAAAACGGGAATTTGATTTTTTGAATGTGTGAAGAAATCAGTTCATGAGATATAATTTTGCTTTTTCACACATGAGTAGTTTAAATATGTTATTCAATGTTATCTTGAGGCACAAACATAAGGCATGTAGGTTAGAATAGTCAAAAATACATACTAGTCTGCCACCTCAAATGTCTTCTAAAATATGCAATTGAAGGACACCATAGAAACTATGATGTGATTAAAGTATATCAAACTTTAGTTGTAATCAGGGTTCTGTTAAACAAAATAGAATGCAGCAACTATACATATACACAGACTCCCCGAATACACAAATATAACTCCATAAGTGTTTTCCAACTACACAAAAACATCTGTATTTTGTAGCTGTACTTGGGGGAGAAGAGAAATACATGTTTTCTTTTGGAGTTTATGCTAAAACAGGCTCTTCCTTCCCTATACAATGCAAGAGAAATAAAAGCTTTAATGGATAACAGCTAGAGTTTACACTTCACTCTTCCTCTCCAAATGCAGGAGGACATTAGCTTCCCTACACACACACACACATTCTCTTTTGCATTCAAATATTTCCACCTCTGCATAAAAATGACTTTTATTATGCAGTTTCGCAGGCTCTCCTAGGTTGGCACCCCAGGAGCATAATCCTGATTCACAAAACAAAAACATCTAATTACCCCAGCTGCATAATTCATTGGCCCATAAATAAAAGTTGGCCAAGCCATGATCTTATCTGACAGCCTCTACAGAGCATGTGTGAGAATCTCACTCGGGGAGAGGCATTCACCAGGGCTGGCGGCAGCACAGGCGAGAGCTGGGCTTTGCAACCAGTGGTGAAGGGCTCAAGCTCTGCTTAAGCGCCTTGGTCTCACCAGAACGAGAAGAAGGGCAAAGGAAGGGATGCCATGCTGCAGCCGGGACCTTTAACGCTTGCAAGCAGTTCGTCCTGTCCTCGGTCGCTCAGTCTGCTCTCAGATGAATCATTTAACTAGAGGTTCCTATCAGAGCTGGGATCCTCCACAGCCTCACACACTGCAATAAGCCACGCACTTTGTGATTAACTGAATTCCAGTAATAAAGAAAATGCTTGAATTGGCAACGCTGTAAGTATATGCTACAGGTTTTCCTCAATCACATTGAGATGTAAGACTGTAATTTGAAAATCAGACAATATTCAGATGACAAAAGCGAAACATACTTATTGAGTATTCCTTTACTTTGCATCTATTTTTCATACGCTGTTGATGAAAAGCTATGTAAATTCACACTATTCTGGCAAACTTCCCAACAGAAGTCTTTTAGACACCGTCTATACAGGCTCTTTGTGGATCCTTTTATAATTGCTTCTGTTTTTGTTTTTTAATTTACAAGAGTTCTACTAAAGTATCATCATCTAACATCTGAAAAACATCACCCTATTTGTTTGTTTTCATGATCAAATATCTACAATTCATTAAATTGCAAATAAAGATGGTGACCTAAGCCACTCTTGGTGCGAGCTAGCAAAACACCTTGCGGTCTCACATGGATTTCAGATGAAAAGATTTTTAAAAGAACTCTGAGTTGGGTTTTAATAGGCACCATTTTACCATGTAATGGTAACCAAACCAGGGACCATTTCCATTTTGGAAGATTTCAGTCTGCATCATAACATCAGTGAGCGGCAGAGGGACTCACCAACCCAGGGGCAAAGACCCCATCCAGCCTTCATGTCCCAGGTGCCGCAGCCACTGGGCAACAGGCTCGCAGCCTCACTAGAAATGTCATCTCGGGACCAGAAAAACCTCCTTCACAAATATGGTTTGGAGACAGGTGTACTTTCACTAAACATTTTATCTTTGAGAAAAATGCATTTTGACAGAGAAAATTTTGCTGCAAATTTCTTTACTAAGAGCGAGAAGTTAGACTTTCAGGGCCTAAGTGGGGGAAATTTCTCAGACCATGCTGTACACCATGTCTGTTGCTGGAACAACAGTAACAAAAATACGTGTCAACTGTCCTAATTTACCTGACTTTTAAGTGTTCAACTTAAAACAACAAGCTACGGGTCCCCTCTCAATGTTGCATCTGGAGTAAGGCTGAGAATGGGACCCAAGCCTGCCTCAGTCCTCCTAAGCAGGTCTTCACAGCTACGTTTGAACGATGATTTCACATACTTAAGTAGTAATTAACAACAGAAATGTTTAGAATAAACGAGTAAGGACAGGGCATTTGAAAAAGAGTTAACAGATGTCCTTAACATTGCTGCTGGCCTAATAACATTGCTGCAGTAATTTATTTGATGTGGAGTTTATTTAGCTGCTGCAAACATATAGGGTTGTAATAATCATAAGCAGGTTGCATTAAGCACAATACATCTCGGATGTGTAACATAGTGTTAAAAATAATCCCAGAAATGCTATGCCTTAAAGATATATGCACAATATCTTCTACAATATGATTGTGAAAAGCTAACCAGAAAGCATCTTTCAGACATTAAAATGATTATAAATAAAAAATAAAAAATCTAGAGTTCTTTTAAAGATAATTTTGCCTGTATTTTGGGATAGCAAACATTCAATTCAAACATCAAACCCTGGCATACTTCAGTAAGCTATCAGCACAGCAGTGCTGCCTTTTTTTCCTTTGAAAAATGAAAGAATTAAATTCAAAACAAACAACTTCAATTTAACACCAAACTACAGGATAACCAATCTTAAAAATGTCAAATTGTAATGGATCTTAATACCCATATAAAACACAAAAATAGTGGCATTGTTCCTTGGTAATGCATAGCAACCTTACAGAATTTCAGTGAAGGAGAAAGAAGGGAAAAACACCTTATTACTTCTAACTCCTGCGAGCCATTTTGGTCTCCAAAGGTTTTAGACTGCCTCAGGCCATGTGTCTGCAGTGTTTCGGGAAATGACTTGCCTTCGCACGAACACTGCTATGTTCTGCAGCACTGCTGCCCCCCAGCATCCCCGCTCAATTTCTGTTTAACTCTTCCTTACCTGTATCAGCCTTTTTCCCCCTTTTTTTTGCAGCAAGATTTCAGAAAGGTTTTGCTTAAAGAAAGAAAGAAAGAAAGAAAGAAAGAAAGAAAGAAAGAAAGAAAAAGAAAGAGAAAACAAACAAAAAACAAACAACAAAAAAACACCCAAAACCCCTCTGCTTTTTCCAACTAGTTTTCTCAGAAATAGAGACAGAATTTATCTCTAGAAATCTTGGAAAGGAAAAAGGAAATCGATTTTAAACTAAAATATTTGATAACAAAACTGGTTTAGCTATGTATCATCAAGGAGCTTTTAAGTTTGATATTTCCCAAATGTTTGTGTTTTACCTCAGTTAACAAAGACTTGTTAGAAAACAAAACAAAAAAAAATCATCATCATCCCCATAGAGAGCAATGGTACTACCAAACGTCTTCCCCTATCACTGTATTTAGATTTTTAATTACATGCCAAGCGCAACATTATAGGCTACGATTAAGGCCCTGGATAAGGCCTTACAACTATTAACTAATTTGTCTTAGCAGCAGTGTTTTAAAGGCAATAGGAAACAACCCACCTCAGAGGGAAAGAGAAAGATTTACTCCTCCTTATAATTTTTTTTTTAGCTCACTTAGAGATGTTTTGTGTTTCCCTCTATTTTCTGTGAAGATTCAAGGCTATGCACTGCAAGCTATTTTGCTTAATAGCTTTTTAAAAAATCTCTAGAAAATTCTTAGCCAAGGTCACTGCTGATTGACTCAAAATATGACAGTGTATGAGGCTACTAAAATATTCTGTTCATCTCAGAGGTTGAGTAAGCAGCTCTAACTAAGAGGAAAATCAATATAATACTTCACATTGAGGAAGAAAATGGAAAATAGTTTAGCAGTTAAGTGGTTAATGCAATTCCTAAGTGTTCAGCAATCATTGCAATTTAGTGCCATTTCGATTATTACACAATAAACAGACCATGTTGTCTGGAAGCAAATTTTTATGAGTATAGCTGAAGGGGTTGCAACTTATTTAGCTGCTGAAACTCTAAGGGAAAGAACATTTCTGAATGCTAACACTACAGATCAGAAATATACAGGTACACTAGAAAGGTTATTTTTAGGTCACTACTATGGTAACTAACCACACTGACCTTTAAAATTAGTATGCAGTTCAAGAAAAATGAAGTTCTGTAAAATGTTCTTTAAACAATATCACTTTAATAAACAATGCTGCACATCCTTACAGCAGAATGTTGTCACTTTTTACAGCTATTAATTTCGCTTTTGTATCATAACATCATAGCATAATGTATGAGAACATCGTGATGTAGAACTGGGAAAGAAGATGTAAACATCCAGAAAACTGACTAAACTATTATGGCCTTTTTTTTTTTTTTTTTAATTAAGAACAGCTATATTTCTTTTTGCAGAATAAAATAAAACTGCTAATTGGAGAAGGACAGTTTTTCCTATAATGCGAAGTTGTGGAAACATACAAATAGGGCTAGCTAAAAATGATCTTATTTTGTCTCATTTTGTTGAGATACAGAATTTTAAGTGGTTTTCAAAAGAAAACCTAGTTATGCAATTTATAAATTCAAAGACATACAGGCAAGAGTTATGTTCAGGGCAGATGAGATAAACAGCAGGAGATTAAGAGTATATGGTTGATGGCAGTGGGGACCCAATAAATGAAATTTTGAACAAAAGTACCATTTGAATCCAGTGTACTAATGTTTACTGAGACACAAGTTCAATTAGAATCAGATTTTCAAAAAATTATATATTATGTGTGGTCCATTAGCTAAGAAATGGAAATTAAATCTTGCCTGGTCATAAAGGTGTGCTGGCTGTTCAACAAAACCACCCTTGCAGAGAATACGTTAACAAGTAGCATACTGAACCTTGAAAAGATCCAATTTACCCCATCAACTTACGGTCAGCAAACACGGAACACGACTTCTAATTTCATTAAGATTCGTACTAGCCATGTTTGAGATGGTTTACAATGCTATATTAAAGGACTGAGAGCAAACAAGATACACAGGTAGAAAATATTATATTTATGTATATGCATACATATATATCGAGAGAGACAGAGGGACATGCACAGAAACCTTTTGATCTAGGTTATATTGTAGATCTTTTTCAAACTGTGGCTATTCCAGAATAAAAAAATATATTCTAAAAAGGGAAAATTATATCTGCATTTTTTCATGACTCAATATGCTTCTCAGTAACACTGCTCTTGAAGTGCCTTTTAAATGTCTGGTTCACAATTTCTATGACAAAGGGGGAAAAAAATCGCTACAGCTAGTAGAATTCTGAGTCACCAGTACAGTTTTCCCATGTACTTGAACACCACCACATTGTATCCACACCTCTTTGCTGGTCACTGGCAGGATAGATGGACACCAGTCAATTAGTAACTATATCCACCTTTAAGTCCCATCTGAAAATGAGCTCTTACAATATATGCTGCACAAAGACACAGCAAGGGGGACAGGCACAATTAGCAATCTAACAAAAGGAATAAAAAAAAAAAAGAGGAAAAAGAAAAGAATGGAAGATAGGCTGTACAAATATCCTCATTTTACAAAGAGGGATCTGAGTGCAACCAATGCAACTGCCGGAGAGAGCTAGTCCAGCTCCTGCAGCCACCCAGGAAGCCACAACTCACTTGGCAAGTGAATCCAAACCTGTGCCAAGGACTATGAACACTGATAGGAAGCCTGATCTTACATGTGCTAGACTGAATGTTAACGTAAATGTTTTCCAGGTTTAAAATTCCACTGAGAAAGCACAAAAATAAATGTCTCTTTGGTCCATGTGTGTATTTTTAACCAAGTACACAGAGGACAAGTTGATTTCTCTATTGGTGTTAATGTAACTACACCAGCAGTTACTCTTTTTTTTTTTTTTTCTAATTAATACTTAGAATAGCTTTTCTTACTAAAATAAATGCAAGAGGTTTATAAACGTGTAGCAACATGACAACAGGGACTTGTTTCCAAAATGTACAGCGAAATCCTAAACTTAACTTTTCTGAAAATTTAAGACCTCCAGGTTAGCCTTCCCCACCTTTCCATGGGGTAATTCTGCTGATAGTAAATAATCAAAATTGTCATTTTTTGAAAGCCAACCAAGATTCTGAGCATTCTTCTTGACATCTTTGCAGCCAAGATTGCTTATAGCTGTTGGCCACTAAATGAGCTTATTTAAGGAATGGAAGGTTGTAAGTGTGCCAACCCAATGAGAATGCTAAGCAGGAATAGAACAAGCTAACACAACAGGTAGACTGCCTGGATGGAAGAATTTTCCCCCAAATTATGGCCTCTCTCATCAGCAAAGACCACCAGCAAAGACATCCCTTCTGCTGTATTTTATGTTATAATCACCAAATCTATGTTAAAATAGATCCAGGTTTTGACAGGTTATTTTTCACTTTGCTATCTGACTGGTATTTACACAAAAGAAATAAAACCAAATTTTGGTTAAAATTGAAAAAAAAACAAAAATAAAAGCTCCTGTAAGTAGTAATTTGGAAGTAAGACTCCAACAACATTATGTATTCCAGTCTGACATAATAAAGGGAAAAAGCAGCAGAAATAATTACTGTCTGACACTAGTGAAAACTCTGGTGATTAACTACACAGATTTAACTTTAAAATACAGATTTCACTGAAATACCACGGCTGTATATGAATACCTGGCTTTAAAAAGAAACTGCTAATTCAAAGGATACAGTTGAGGGTTTTTTTGTGTATGTATAAATATATATTCTTTTAATCTATTTAGTGTGCAAATTTATTTAAAATACAATAAAATGACAGGCAGGTCTAAAGACTAAATGCAGAAAATATAAGAATGTCAAATGAACAAACTTTTTAACTCTGCAGTTTTTATTTTATTAGATGTTATTCCTAACTTGTTAAAATTGATCAAATAGAAAGCTGTGAATAGAGAAAAAATTAAGCCAACTAGAAAAGTGTGACTTGGATTTAATATTTTATAATTGCCAAGGGACATACTGAGATCAATGAATTTTTGCCCGAGATGAACGTCAGAAAGAGATGTACTTCAGTCTTTTAGGGAACATTGGTCTATTTAATTCTTGTGTCTGATGCATGTGAAATATGCCTGTCTTGGCCTTCTTTCTTGCCTTAAGGCCATGCTGGAGGCAGACATTACCACTTTTAATAGGCCGCCATCTGAGGAATGGCAAGGGATCCAATAACCCATCGACTCTAATGGATTTGCCTGTTTATTCACTTACACCTTTTTTTGCAGCTAATTTTAGTTTTGCATGCTGAGTTGTTTCACTTTAAATTAAATGAATAGAAACAAAGGGGAAAAGACTGTGTAGCTAATAAACCATGATTATTTTCGAAGTTCTTCGCAACAGGATCCTCCATATACTAAGGTATATCACTTGAGAACAGATTCACTGCTGTGTTTTTCCACTTGTTGTCAAAATTAACAAAGCTTCTTTTAAATTTAGTGAGATAAAAAATAGGTTATTATAAACTCTTGCCTATGATGTACTAATGATGTGTAGCCGTATAAACCACCCTGCTTCAAATCATTATAAGGGTCATGAGAATCTTCAAAGAATAACCCAGATAGAGTTGATGATACACAGTATTATCACCTACAAAAATTGTATACAATTTTAATCTAGCCCTTCATGTATACTTTGAGGAGCATATGTAATCCTTAATATGTTACTTTTAAACCAAATGGAGTCCTGCTAGATACAGAAAAACACTGAGTAATAAAAATTTTCACAACATTTCATCCTTAGGAAAAATATACATTCCAGGCTAAAACTTATTAGGGGGTATAATCTCTATATTTGGATTGCATCAGTATTTGGTTCCTCTACAGAAAAGCTCTTCCTCCATTTCCTTGGGAGACAGCCTCTTGCATCTCAGCTCCACAACTTGCTGGCCCTCTGCAGGTCTATTCACCAGCCTCTCTTTCCATACCCGCCATTTCACTCGCTTTTATTTTCTGAGAAAGGCTAAAAGAAGCTTATTCAAGAGCCATCACTTCAAGGCTCTGCTCGAAGACAGCCTTCAGTAAGGTACAAAGAAGCCTTTCCTCCAAGCTTGGTTGAATCTCACCTTTCCCAGTGCTCCCCACTCTCCCCCAGTTACAAGCACAGCCAAGGGCCAGGTGTCACCTGCTGGTGCCAGGTCATTCACTGGGGCACTGGAGCTCTGCAGGAGCCTTTGTGTCCCGGCCCAGCGGGAGTGCATCCCCTCCGGCGTGCACCCAGAGCCCTGCGACAACTGTCTGCCCTGGGGAAATCACCGACAGCTTTCTGGCAGCAAGTATTCAAATCCCATCAGAAGTCATCTTTTTTTTTTTTTTTTTTTTTTAGAGGCATAAAATAATAAGGCTTCTACTTGCAGAAAGAATAGAACAGGCACAGTCACTGAGGTAAACAAAACAAAACAAACAAAAAAAACCCAAAACCAAAAAACCACACAGCTCTGTGGTCATCACAGAAAAACAACAACTGAGCTACATCAATCCCTGGAGCCTCCTACTTCACCTACATAAAACAATTTTTCTCTTTTCTCTAATAAAACTGCATAAAGCACAGCAACGCTTGGCCATTTGTTCACTCTTCACAACAGAAATCTAAATGCATGACATCTACAAAAGACAGTGATATGCTCTATGGTTTGTCGATCAAATCAGAGGAACATGGCTACAAAAAACTAACATTAGGGCCAAAAACTTAAAAGCCACAGCTCTGCACCACTCCATGCCCACAACTGCCAGCGAGAACTGGGATGCATGCAAAGATGCAGAAAGTCACCTACAATTAGAGGGGAACTTACATACCCCTTGATTTCGAAAAATACATATTTGTTAGAAAGCTTCTGTCCCTGTAAAACAGTGTTCGTAGCACAAAAGAGACATAAACTGATGTATAAACTCTCTTTATAGACAAACAGATTAGAACAAAAAAAGGTTTGTATCATTTAGAAGGGTCCACAGTGATACCAATTACTAATACAAGGAAAGGCAAGCAGCTAGAAGCAATTGTTTTTCTTCCACTAGCTGATGATGCTTTCTTTTAAGGGACCACATTATGAATCTGGCATCTCCTTATTTTTGTCACAAAGACTTCACCTCCTTTTATACCATTTGCTGATCTCTTACAGATTCTTTAATAATGTGGTGTGACATGACATCAACTCAGAGGCTTTACCAGGGCTTTTGGGCTGGATTTGTGGCTAGGTTTTTTGTCACTCAATGGCTTACAAGACATAGAAGTATGTATTTCAAAGGATGATCCACCATTATGAAAATTAGCATCTTAGCTTTGCATTCATTTTCATTGCTAGCATTCTTTTTCAGAGCTGAGATTGCAGTAGGAAACCTTTTTTTTTCTGACACAAAACTATCATCATTATCCTTTTAAATACATAGCAAGAATTAAAATAAGGTTCCTCAAATAATTTCAAACAGATCTACATATCTAAAGTGCAAATCTGTTTAAGAAACAAATATTTCGGGATAGTTACAAACCCATCTTTCAAAATGGTAACTTGGGCCTATTATTTTAACAAATCTAAAACACCCAGGCTAATAGGACATTTGACAAGCACACAGACAAGTTAAAATAATCTGTCTGCTTTAGACATATTTAAGTGAATCTGCAAAACAGAAGTTACAAAGCTGCCAAACAATTTTTTTCCCCCAAATCGTATTTGTAGACCTGGATACTAACTCCCAGACACACTGTGCAAAGAAAAATGGGAACAACAGACTGAAGTTGGGATTGATTTACTTCATTAGCTGGGATTACAAGTTTAACTTACAAACCAGAGGTCAAAATTTCTCATTAACAAGGGGGCCATGAATCGCTGCAGGGCTTGGTTCAAGAGGAGACCACTCTTATTACTAACTACACATTTCAATCTGTCTTTGATGTTCTCCTTCTACCCTCCTCCCTTTTATTTTTTGGCAGAGGAGTTGATTTTAATTGTAGCTATACAACACAGCTCAGTTTGCCTGAGAGCCAGCCTCCACATCTGCAGTGAGTGCAGTTCTAGTGATATTGGGTGCAGTCCATAGCTTAGGGCTAATTTTAATGGCTCCCCTTTTCATACAAGGCTCAGATTGTTTTCCACGTGATTCCTGTTAATTTAGCTGCAGGAAAGGGCATCAGTTTTCCTTGTGAGTTTCTGATCCATACTTCTAAACTAGGTGAAATATATTAAAGAAGAGAAATGATCACAAAATGAAAGATTCAATTTTCTCCTACCCCCCTAAACTGATAAAGCAAATAATCCCACTATTTTAATACCCAGAAGAGAAATGCAGGATATCAACAGTCTTCTTCCAATGTCTGCATTTTGATAATGATTTAATTTAGGAAATACTGAAAAGAAGGCTCTTGAAACCTCTAACAATGCTAAGGGTTAAAAAAGGAATGCTTAAATGTCTGTATATTGTATGTTTTCACAATCTATAAATGCAAACTAAGATTTCACAGTACATTTCTCAAAACAAGTAATATTGTGTATTATGGCAGCAGATGGTGTGCTACACCATCAAATAATAAAATGTTTAATGCATATTTTCTATTTTTGATGAATAAAAATAAAATAACTGAAAACAGTCAAAGGTAGAGTATTCAAACAGCTGAGAAGTGCTCAGTCTGTAAGACTTACTACAGTTTTTAAGGAAAACATGCTACTGATGCTGGTTAAACAGCTGAAATTTTCATATATTATGTATAGTTAAATTCATAATCAAATTTGCCTCAGCAAAGTTATATTCTATACAACTGTAACTGCCTTTAAGCAGTACAAAATTTAAAAACACTGAAAAATTGAGCATAGTCAATTCTACACATAAAAATGACACATAATTTTTACAGAAATACAATATGATATTTTTTCCGTAATTGAAATGTATAAAAACAATTGCTAAGACTTAATAGTTACCAAAATCATTTTTCATAGGTACGCAGTGCCTCATCTTTGTTTACATACACCTATTTTGACTACAAAGAGATATCATCTCCAGCTTCATACCTATTTATTACTGGTAATGAAAGACAATTTTGCACAGGGTAAATTCATATGGGTTTATGATGCAAAACCCTAGGGTGAAAAGGCAGAACAATTAGGTGGGTTATTTTAATTTTGGACAAAACCAGATTTCTATTTATACCAATAGACAAAAATCTCCTGTATATTACATAGATGTGTGCTGTGTTTCCCATTTTCTGCTGGGCCAGTTTTCGCTTCGCATGTACCACTTGAGGGTAACATATAGTAAATCACTCTTTTACTTGTTTATATTAGCAGTTACTGTTAATGCACCATTTTCCAAGCTTTTCCAGTTGCCAGCCAGCATTAAAGCATTAAAAGGCATGCTTTTAACTCACACTCGGAGCTGACTATTAACTTTTTCTGGTGGTAAAGCCAGTCCCCTTTTGTGCAAGTCTTCTATTACTAGTTTGTAACTAATCTGCCCGCTGGAACTTTATAAAGCCCCTTTGTTTGCTTCTGGAACCAGGATGCAGGGAGATAGAAGGCGAGGCAGGCTTGGTTGGCTATCGGTTTCATTCCTTTTGGCAGCATAGGTCAAGTCACTAGCCATGACTTCCAGCCACCTTTACAAAATCTGCTAAAGCGTCAGTAACGTCTTATCAACACAGGGTGCAACAGCTACCTTCAAGTTTCAACAGGGGGTTATCTTAACAACTAGACATCTTTAAAAGGTCATTATTGCAGTCTAATTTCAAACTGGCACCAAAATGAAGGGCTGTCTTTGTGTGGGATTAATTTAAAAACCTCAGGATTTGATGTCAGTGGGAAATAACCAGCGTGGGACTCATAATGCTGCCTTCTCCTGCTTCTGGCCAGCACCTAGGGCTAATTTCTTAGGAGATGAAAACTATGACAAGCCCTTCAGTTAAGCTGAAAGCAGGCAGCAGTCCAGTAACACCCACAGGCCTCAGAGGCATCCTGTGACCCCCTTAGAAAAGTCACATTCACTTTGCTCTTGAGAAAGGAAAAATAATGCTGGAGGCATTTTGTTTTAAACCATGTGAAATAAGGAAATGTGAGGATGTGAAAATGAAGTGAAAAAAGTTAGAATTCATTTCCTCCCTTTGCAATGGCTTAGAAGCAAAACTGGTTCATTTTGAAAGTGTGTGTAAAAATCTGATACATTCACCAGTAGGCAGTGACTACAAAATGCTTAAGGTAAAATATGTAAATATGTAAAATAATCTCTTGAAAACCATCTCCTTTTGTGCTTGAAAGCATTTTGTAAAAGCATCTTTATTTCTCAGCAGCATTAATAGACAGCCAGAATGAAAAGTTACTTCTTGTCAAAACAAAAAACAACAACAACATTCAAGATACTAGAAAAATATTTTGAAAGAAATCCTCAGAGTAGCAAAGGGGAAGAAAATTAATGTGTAAGTTCCTTGGATGACTTCTGCCCTTTTAGTATTAATCTGAATAATAATAAAGGAGTATGTAAATTACAGTTTCAAAATTTTAAACGGGGTTATTTTAACTATCATAGACTTAAGGCAAACCTAATCTGCCAAGTCTTCACTCTCATTTCATTCTAAAACTGCCTTGCTTTTTTACTCCTATTATGCCTTTTAACTTAGATGGGCTTTTTATCTCACACCTAGGCAGATCCAACCTAATTTCCTCTTTCATATTAAATAGATCTACACAAACGTACATTCAAACTGTTTACTACTTACTACAGAATGCTAATATTGTTCCAAACTCTCTTATTAATAAAAGGCTACATTTTTAGGACCCATTTGAATGCTAAAATTAAGAGTACATGAATACTTCAAACTTTTATTCTTTGCCCTAAATTCTTGAGACCATATTATCATATCATCAGCCACATAACCATAACCAAGTAACAGAGAATTCATTAACATTAATACAATTTTCAGAAAAATGCTTCACAAGTGAAGTCTGAATTCATGGAAATCTACTCCTGCATTAAAAAAATATTAGCATTGATTTACATTTTTTTCCTTGTTTGAGGAAAGAGGAGAACAGGTAAGGAAAGCTAAGATAAGTAACAAGTAAAGAAGAAGATAGGAAACAAAGGCAAAAGACGGGGAGCTTCAGCTACAGCATCACACCAGTACTGAATGATCTTTCTAGAGTAAGACTACTGGGAGCTGGCAAGAAAAGTTCACACGGCATCTGACTTCAACACAGTAATGTAACTACATACTGGTACTAAAAAGGAAGTAATGATAAATTTGAATTATTTTAAGACATGGCAGAATTTTTAGACAGTCCATTTAAAAAAAATAAAAATAAAAAAAATCTTTCTAATAAAATGATTTTCAGCATCAAAGATATAAAATAAGAAAAATTATTTTCAATGTCACATCTGCAGTGTGGAAAATTTCTTGCCACTACCCTATAATCTTAACACAATACAATGAGGAGTTAAAAGGAAATTTAAAGAATTGATAATGGCAAAGAATGATGTACCCAAAGCCTTCTCCATTCTCTTTTCAGTTTAATGGATAAGCAGTAGGAATGACAAAATAATGGTCTGCATCTGTACGAAAGGGAATCAAAACATTCAATTTGAATTTTCTCCCCGTCATCTACTCAAAGCTATATTTTTTTCCAGTAAACTGAGGATGGAAGGATGCATCTTAGCGTGCTTTTAATATGTAGATAAAATATTAATATTAGAAGGTATGATCCTGCCAAATTTTTAAGTCCAAACTGTGTACTTGAATTAAAGTGTTTAGATAAAGAGGCTTTTTTTTTCTTCTAAGACAGCTACAGTTAATGGGTCAAAACATAATTTGCCTGTCCTGTTTGAGCTCACAGATATTTGTACAAGTGTCACAATCATTCATGTGACACTTGTCCGCTTTATTATTCCATGCCAAACATAAGTGAATGCTTACAAGATTTCTTTCTCTGAAGCACATAGAGAACATAGAAGAAAAGAGAAAGATGTAAGTGTATGCAGGGAAGCTTAACAGATATTGAGACTGTTACTCCACAATACTGCTTTTCTATTCTAGTTTCTCCTCCCTGTGTTCTTTAAATTGTCACTAAATTACTACAAGGATGTTTGCAATCAACTCAGTTATGGTCAAGCGTGCACTGGCCTGTAAATTCAAGCCTCCTCTCTTCCCATCAGCCACTCACTTCCGCAGAAGCGAAGAGGAGCTTCAAGATTGCAGGAACCTGAAATATCCAGGGTATATGGGCACATGTGCTGCTCCTCATTAGTTCTGAGAGAAAGTACGTATATGCACTCTTTGATGGCAACTGCAGCAAAACTAAACAGCTTCTTTCTGTAATTCCTGTATTTTAATTTCCCAGCTGCTCTTTACTGAGACTTACACATATAACCGTTGCTAGAAAAGTATAGGAAAGTTAATAATTGTTAAAGGGTTACATGAAGAAGATAATTGTTCTATTTCTTCTGAATTGCCAATACTGATTTTGCTGTGAGGGGGGATTATGGAAAGAAATGGAACACTAGAGACAGAAAAGTACTGTTACCAAAATAATCTAACAAATGCAAATACAGCTCACAGTATTAACAAAAGTGTTGAGTCGAAGACTATAGACAGATGTTAGCTTTGGATCCAGCTGTGCTGATCAAAGGCTTTATGCCCCCCAGCTGCTCCTCACTGCCCCCTGCTGAAGTTATTATCCTGAAGATCTGCCAGCAGAGTAGTTCGTATGAGTGCTCCCTAACTCACTTCAGGCAATATCAGCCAGTCTAACCCATACCACCTATTTACATTATTTAAAATAATCCAGTTGATTTTGTCTAAAGTGAGTGCACTTGTACAAACCATTCCACCATCTGAACTTCACCGTGGTGAGCTCCGTAAGAAGAGTCACACACAATCACTACCAGTGTAGTAGTTTGCACTCTCATTGTCTTTCTGAAGCCTTGGAAAACTCACTGCTAAAATATCATCTCCCCCAATAATTTAAGTAGAAAGCATTTTAAAAATCACTTATGCAAATAAGCAATGCCTAAAACCTGATTTATTTTTTTACGACATAAAACACCCACAGAATTTTTCTACTGAACTACAGATCTCTGACAATAGCACTGACATTTGAAAACAGCACCAACAATAATGACATAAACTTGCCTTAATTTAGGAGGTGTATGGCACCAAAAGCATTGCCTTTGTTCAGATATGCTTATAAGAGATCACTAAGAGTAAAAACAATCTTCGAGCCAAAATATTGTTTTGTTTGGCAATTCTTGACTTCGAGTAGGTATATTGCACCTGACCACATTTACACTGAAACAAGCTGGGATTTCTGTTAATAAAGATAAAGTAAAATATACAAATTAGATAACACTTAGAGCTGCAGACTCTGTATCTAGATATGACATATTCCCTTTCCAATCTGTAAAATTGATTGTAAAATAATACTTACGTTTGCATAAGAATTTTCAATTGTGTTGCACTTATTTTTGGAGGTATGTTTGAAGCCATACAACACATTTTCCAACATCATCGAAAGTTGTCTACTGTTACACAGTTAAACAATTCTTTAAATACTAAGTACTAATCATGACCATATTTTCAATTAGATTTCAGCCTGCTGTAGTAACTTTTCTCTTGAGGTGACAAACTGGCAGTACCTGAATTCATTACAGCCTGATTAATTATGCTGCTTTCATACAAAGGGGAAAGAGACTTCAATCAGAAGCTGTAACCTTAAACAGTACCTGTGCAGTAGTGTATCAGAATATCAATCCCAGATTCATGCACCTTTCCTTTGCTTTGGAAATTCTTAGCAATTACTTCTCCATTACCTATCCCATAAATCACCTAAACTGCAGTTGGTTATATTACTAAAGGAAGAGATCTGGAACATTTCAGTCCTAGTGGACAGAAATTATCCAAGCTAGCAGAAGATACTGAAAACTATCTTATGTTCTCCACTTGCTCACCACAACCTAGCTGTACTATGCAATCACCCTTTTTTTCCCCAGCTAAACGTTGCAGGAGTTTGGAGAATAAATGGGAAAGACAGGAGTGGAGTCAGACAGCAGAGTCCTCTTTTCTCATCTAGCTGAGGTCTGCCAAACTTTAATCTTTTATATCTTTGGAAATGATTTGTTTAAATTATCCAGAAATAGAGAGTCACCTGGCTATTACCTTCTTCTAAAGACCTAACAGCAGAACATACGGATGGCCTGAAACATCCCCATAACTGGAAAGCAGTGCTGTTTTTGCTTGCTTTCTACTCATGCTTATTAACATGAAAAGGCAAATTAATACAAGACAAGAATCAGACTTATGTGTCTAAAATACACGCTGTATAATTAAACTGAGAATGAAAACAAATCAAAGGTATATATGTTCAAATAGTATTTATTGTTCCTTTACATAAAGGAACAAGGAACTTGGCAAATATTTCTTATGAATAAAGGCCCATCTTCACACAAGTATGGGTTATGAATAGCAATGAACAAGATAAGAGCACTAAGATAAAGTCAACTACAGTAAGCCACAGACAGAAGTAGAGCCAGACTGAGAATGGAAGAATTCCCATCATACTGGGATACAGAGAGTTCTCTATAGATTTATTTAATATCAATGCACATCAGCATTTATACTGAAAGAGACACTTTGGAGAAATATTTTTAAATGCAAAGTTTGGGATATCTCTTTTTTTTTTTTTTTTATACAGATGATACTCAAAGCATACTTCTCTCTACAGACTTAAGTCTCTCGTGCTTAAAGTCTGTAACATGCCTGTGTGCTCTGCTGCTAACGGCGATTTAAGGAATTTGCTGTACCTACAGGATTGTATTATGGAGATCCTAGAGGGTATGACTAAAACTTGTTGAAATTAAGTTCTCAGAAAATACATAAATGTAGGTGATTGGTTAGGTTTTGGTTAAAATCAAGAACTGGAGGTATTCCCAGGTCTCCCTCTCATTGTCAATTGCCTTTAATTATAAAGGCACAGTGCTGACTGTGGTATCAAGTGCTTCAGAGAAAAATAATTAAGCATTAAAAATATTGCCAGGTGAACAGGCTTCCCTCTCTCACTGTAAGTCACTGTTGTCCTGTACGAACAAAAACTAGAGCAAGATAGTTTAGACTATCACATTTTGGGAACAGGAGCTGGCTCTAGCTGTAAACAAAATGCAGTGACAAAATACCATCCCCCTGTTCTTCACCTAGGGATGTCATTGCATTAGTTATGGACACAGGTTGCCACATCCATCTTTTAACTAGGTAAAATATTGCTGCAGCTAATACACATCAAAAGAATCTTAGAGTACAAATGCAAAAAGTGCAGTAGCAGCTTGCAAAATAAAAAAATTATAGAGTCTTTCCTAAATACTATTGTTTAAACACTTAAGCCAACTCCCCATCTAAAATCTCATCTTTATTCAATTTCTGTGGAAAAAGATCTGATTTTATCACCAAGAAGGGTTTTAATAACACAGAGTAACAAGCAATTGGAAAACATTTTGTGAACTAATTAAAACAAGATGTAAAACCATTATTAATCAAATTGCTAAAACACTCTTGTATATGAGAATGAAATACAAATAAAAACTCAATGGGCTTATTTTCATTTATATAGTTGCCTTCTTTTCAACATTATTTATCAAAATTTTAACATGAAAAAATACCTAAATGTCCAAACAATAGATATGAAAAGATGTACATGATTTTTAATTGATAACTATTAACGTTGATATTAGCACAAGTATTTACAGATAAAAATGTATCTATTCTGAAGATTTATAAGCCAGCCATAAATTAATCTTAAAAGTTGCAGTAGAGGAGATATCTCCTTCAGATTCTCTTTGATTTGGCTGGCTCAACCAATCTGCTATAGCCATTCAACCAGTTAAATAAATTTCTATAATGACTTTACCATTTTAGGCTGCCTATCTGCAAGTTCTTACTGTCAACATGAATTACTCTGTACGCTGCAATTCCCCCATCAATTGAGACAAAGTATGACTGTTGTAGTGTTCTGTTAACATGACATGCTTCTCATATATCTGTATTCCAAATGTCAAGATGATACGGTACAGTCAGCCAGAAGTGTTCTATTATCAGATCTAGAAGAACAATTCACACTAAAGGGTAGACTTCAGAATAGGTAGGTAAAGCATTTTCTTTGATATGCAATCTCTAGTTTGGTGTCAATTCTGAACAAGTTCTCCATGTTATGGTGTCTTTCTATGCAACTGGAGTGTAAGCCGCTTAAGGAGGATTAATCTGACACAGCTTGATTTGTCTGTTTTACGTGATGCTCATTCTAACCAGATGTTAAGTCAGGTAGCTTTGTCTTGAGAGAGAGAGAACACAGAGGATAGAAAAAGCTATCAGTGAGTTGCTTTTTTTTTTTTTTTCCTGGGAGAAAACTGTATCAGAAATTGCAATACAAATCTTAATACTTCAAAAAAGAGCTATTCACTATACCAACTGGTTACTGTAGATATAAATATACCACCAAAAACCTTTAAAAGTCTGTCATTTTTGTTAAGGTTTAAATGACCACATGTTTAAATTCAAGAGCAATGACTCCAAATATACAGTCAAATGAAATAACTCAGATATCGCCTTGTTAAAGAATTATGTTAAAATTAGAAGATTGAAATGAAATTCATCACTTAAATAAGAAAAAAATATAATTTTGTAGAACTTGTAGTCAGAGAAGCATTTTTAAGACTTTGCTTTCTCCCACCTGCTCACTTAGTACAATTTAATAAACTTATTGCAGCAGTATGTAGTACTTATACAGTAAGGACAGAAATATAGATAATGATGTTAAAAAGTAATTGCTTTTGATCACCATTACAATAAATAATTTAAAATACAATATATAACCTCTTAAAATTATTCTGAAGTCCAGAAAACTTTGTGTCTCTTTAGAGCTGGTGTAAAAACTATATCTGACTTCAGAACAACCAGGACCTACTGCTCAAAATAGGTAAAATGAGTTGGATTATCAATCACATATTTTTAAAAAAATTTATTATGTGATACTGTAGAAAGGGAATCCCGATATGCCAAACTGATTTACTAGTCATTATAGTTAAAACAAATACTGTAAGACCAACTAATGAGCCACAAACTAGATCCAGATATAGGTTTAGATTTCTAAAGACACTTCAGAAGTTGTCATCTTTCTAACACATATAGAGAATGTCAACCAAAATAACATTAAAATGCTCATTACCCCTTCCTAATTTTCATTAATTGCTGCAAACTGATCAGATGCCAAACTGAAATGCAGAACATATACAGAACATACAATTGACCACATAGAGACAGAGTCAATATAAACAGAGTTGACTCTAGCCTATTACTTTACTCTGGATGTTTTAGTTGGAGCTTCATTAAGAATTTTCCACACATTACATTACCAGAAGAGTTTGCTAAGATAAAGTATTATTCATTAAGTGATTTGGACACAGACAAATGCTCAAACGTGAAAATGATCTGGCATGGAATCAGATCACCCTCTGTAATTCTTCTTTCCTTTAACCAAGAAAACCCACAGATCATGTCCTGTTACAAGCAAGCTCATCAACCGAATTAACGTTTCACAACACTAACAATTAACTAATTGCAGATTCAGATTCAAAGTACTTCTTCAAGTAATTTTGTTGTTGTTGTTGTTATTCATAAAGAATAATTAATAGAGATGACAGAATGAATTTTGGCTTTGGAGATAAGTATCAGGTATATTTTTCAGGTCCATCAGATTTAGCTCCCCTTCTGCTTTGTAAGATGTTTCTTAAAAAATTTGATTTTACTAGCATGAAATTGAAAACAAATGAAAACAGAAGAAAGAGGGATGAAAAAACCTTGCTGAAGAGCGAAATGGAGGTGACTTCTTTTATGGCTTGGGAAAACCACATCATAGGCCAGTGATATGGCCTGGGAAAAAAATGCCCTCTGCTGACACCTCCCTTATAGATAAAGCAGGCTGCAGTGCTGCTGTCTTTTTGATCAAGAGAAGAAATCCCACGCCAATGACTGTTTCCCCTGACAGACTGCTTGTCCTTTTTAATGTTACATGAGAGCACCAAGCTGAATTTCCCTCCCCTCAGAGCTAGTACCACTACCACTGATTAGAGATGCTGGTCTGCCTAGGGGTACTCACTTCTTTGGCCAAGGCTGTTTAACCTGTTGTACTCCTTTTATTCCCTACCTTCTCCTTTGGAGATAGAAACTTTACCTTTTCATGGATCTTACAGTATATGCTTATTCTCCTAACAGAGCTTCCTCTGAATTGTTCAGGAATTGGCCCATCATACAGAGGTTCAGCTTTTGTTCTACTACAGGCTTTGCAAGAGACTATCATGCTTAAAAAGACTGGAGAAATCTCTTTTATTGATAATTGCAGCATGGGCCAATGTTATCTCCATGGTGCTAAAGCACAGAAATCACTGGTTATACCTTCTGCTTTCTCAGAATTGCAGAAAATCCAATGCCTCCCCAAACAATGCTACTGTTCTTTGTCCTTTGGATTGCTGACATAGTTACCATACCCAAATTACTACAAACAGGACAACAAAAGCAACAATAAAACCAGCACTAGAAATAAGCTTATTGCACTGCCTCCTTCACATAGCTAATCCACAGGTTCTGCTCAAAGCTCGTGACAAAAATGGTGGTGAATTAGGGTAACATCTTCCCAGTGTTTCAACAGCCAACAGGACTTGGACCCTTAAATGACCTACGGTTTCCATACACAGTCTTTATTATAGTTTAACTTAGTTTTAGTTAGCTCAAAATGTGTGTGTAAAAATGTTCAATGTGTATGTGTTGATTCACTTCTGCTTGGAAAAGCACTGGTAAGAAACTACCTTAACTAGTTAGTAAGGTAAATGAAACTACCTTAACTGTGTTAGTAAGAGTCCCAAGTGAAACTAATGTCAGATTCCCACAAAGTGGTACCAGTTTAAAAAGGTATAAAAAATCATATTTTTATTCAAATCAGTGGAACTTCACATCAACCAAAAAAGTGGGATTTTGCTCTGAAAGCAGGAGGTAAAGGAAAAAAGAAAACCAAAACAGCTTCATAAGTCATGGAAATGCAATAATTTTATCATCACAGTCCCTCTAACCTGTAAAAAAAAATCTTTAAGTTGTTCCCATTTTTAAGCTTGCCTACTTTTCACTTTGATTCTCTCTCCCATTGTCTCTACTGAAACAAAAAAAAAGAAAAAAGAAAAAAAGGAAAAGAAAAAAAAGAAAAGAAAGAAGAAACAGTTTAAAAATATGCCAAGGTCAGGGAGCTGTGATTTGCAGTGCTGCATGATGCCCTTCCCTTCCTATTGCACCTCCCCTGCAGCAACTGGCTGCAAGCCTGTAACTTGAAGGCAAGCAGTAACTAAGTAACTAATAAATAAGGAGTATACCACTAAAGTAAACAGTACCCTAGCTATAATTAGCTAGCACAGACAAGCTGCTGGTGGTAGATGTCTCTCCGAGTTCCCTCAGGCCCTCTCCAGTCCAACTCCCCCACAGAATCCCTTTAACCAGCATGCTCCTGTTTGACTCCAGGCAAAACAAAAACAAAAACCCCTTTTTTCCTAGTCACTCACTAGAACAGACTATGTAACAAAAGGAACACCAAGACGAAGATCCCACTGTCAGATATTTTTACGATATTAATTCTTTGAAAGCAACATACAGCCTGTAATATTAAAGACACATTGGGAAACCTCCTAAACCTGCAAGTAACACACCCTGAGTCCCAAAGACTTTGGTGGTCAAATAATGCATGCTTTCCAAAAGCATGCAATATGCCTGTTTCCTGAAAGAAAACCCTGTTTTTACCACGGAAAGAAAACAGCAGTAAAGCATTTTCTAAATCAGAATCCTTTCTAGATGAGCAGAACCTGAGTTCATGCAGTAGGAAGCGCAAAAGGATTGACAGGAACACTGACATACGCAGCGATCCAACAAAAGCTTATTGCAAGTAATTAATGTTCTACATGAGGCATGTTACTAACTTCAAACAAACCAACCACTGTGCTTAAAGTTAAGCATGTGCACATGTCTTTGCAGGTTTGGAGCTCAGATGCTTAACTTCTTGTGAATGTAGCCAGACAGGACCCATTTGGCTCTCTCTCTTACAAAGAAAGGATGTGCAAGCCATGTAAACTTGAGGAGTTTTTATTAAAGGTCACTTTCATCTTGAAGTTTAAATATTTGAGCCACAGATATTTCAATTTTTCAATGTTATCACTGACTAATTTTAGAAAGCCAAATTCTAAAAGAAGAATGTGGATTCTAACAGACTAGTCAACAGGTAGAAGTTGTGTGCACACTAATTCCCAAATTAAACCAGTGTTTGATCAAAATATTCTTACAGTACACAGTAGGTTATAGGGGCTAATAACACATCACATTCATTAAACAACAAATTCATCACAATAAATTTGCTTGCACCACAAACTGCTGATATTATGTCATTTCACAATGTCATCACTTACAAAACCTGTAGTAGGGGCCTGACTGTAAAATTTGGACACAAATGCACATAAATACTATGCATACATGAAATACTCCCAAACTGATAAAGAAACCATTCAGCCTTACAGTGCAATCTTGGAAGACTTATATGTGGTAAAAGGAAACCACAAAGGCCTGTCTTCCTTCTCTTTCATACACACAGCTTTCCCCCCCCCACAAATAGAGCTACTTAAGATGAGGGGATCGTTTTTACTACACACGATAGGACAAGTTCTGAATGAAAAGTTTATCTACCAGGTTCCCCCCCTCTTTTTTTTTTTTTTTTTTTTTTGAATTCAAGAAGACTCTCCTTATCAACAGAATCCTGTTGCACCTGAAGCATACTGTGCAACGGTGGCCACATCCACTTCAGGAGTTTCTTCAAGAGTTTACAAAGCTTGTACAGATAACTACTTTTTCAAAGAGGATCTTCTCTGATTATTCCAAACTGTTTTCACTATGTCTTCTATTATGAAACGTAAGAGAGACTCTCGGATAGACCACATTATCCCTGTGAGGAGATATTCTCTGAAATACCCCAGAAGGAACTGAAGCAGACTTCAGATACTCGTGTTTGGAAGGGGGGCTCAGACAATGGTTTGGTTCTACAATTTATATTGGGTGAAATAACAAAAATTATGTTCAGTACTTCTGCACAACCTGTTTATCTCAGAAGCTAGTAACAGGATTCCCTTGAAGTTCAAGTCTGTTTGCCTAAAGGTTCAGAGGAAACTAAAATGTTAAATACTGATACCCTAAGCTGTCACTCTTTGTAGGACCAATGTATGACTTGACCTCCTGTAAAGAATCAGACTGATAAAGTCCAAGAATGGGCATCCCAATAAATTTCTTCAGGCTTTTTCAGAACCTCAGCTGCAGTAAATGGATTTTTTTAGCCAAAAATAAAAAAAAAATAAATTAAGCAAACAAACAAACAAAAACACCACAGAATTTATCTGGCATTAAATGGGATGGAAGGGAGAAGTTAATAGAACTATATGATGATTCACCTGACTCTTTTGGAGAAGGGTGAGTTAGAAGGGAAACACTGTTATTGTAAGATGCCAAATCTTACCGTGCATATATTGAAAAATTATAGCATGGAAACTTTCTGCTCGGATTTTAAGAACTAGTTTCAGTGACATCTAAAATAATGTCATTGCACCTTGGGCCTTACCTTCTCAAGTCAATTTTGACAATCCCTCAGCCAGGCCCTTTCAGACTCTCTTTCTCTTAGACTTACCAATTGTACTTAGCCAGAAGAAAGAAAAATTCTAGAATTGCAAGTGTCAGAAAAACAGCGGCCACAAAATGTACTTTAGCATTTCTCTCCTTGGTATTCAGATACTGAAGGGAGAAGATGATTGAAAATACAATAAACATAAATAACACAACTCCTAGACCAAAATAACACCCTAAAAAAGCAACAACACACTCACATACCCTCCATCCCCACAAATACTCAAGGTAGCTCCCTTTTGCAGGAAGAAAAAGAATTCTCTTCCACAGGTAACAGCAACAGACCTCTATAGGCACTGACAAACAATGGATGAACTATTAACTACTCAAAAGTCATTTTGCCAAGGTCTCATTTCCCATAATAAGCTGCACACACTGACAATATTTATGAAGTATCCGTTAATAAAAAGGTTGTATTTAAAATTACTACACTGAAAATTATTTTCCTTTTTAACATGCAATGCTGTCCTCCCCCCCTCCTTTTTTTTAAGCCAAGGAGGATTGTAATTAAAAGACAAAACGCTATGTAAGGCTCCAGTAAGAAACCTTTGAAAAGCACAGAAAGAAATGCTCTAATGGTCTCCTTCTGTGTGTTAGATCAACATTACGCAGATGGGATCAACTACCCTTTCCATCTCCATATAAAGTAAAAATCAAATTTGTCTTGGCCAATAAGGAAAAATGATTAACATCATTGAACCTCTGTCAGAATATTTTGTGTTCCACAGATCAAAGGAATACATACAGTATGCAAACCTGTTCTACTAGTAAAAAAGAATGTTTTTGCTGGCACAGAGCCACTTTCTATTTTCTTGCATCGCCGAGTGACTTTTTTTCCTCCTGTCAACTGAGATCCATGCAAAATTGTTCTACTGCCTCCTGACTCGCTGTCTGTATTTCTGCCTGTTTGCAACAGGCACAGAAATGTAGTTCCATACATTCACTCCAAATTAGAATTATTCATCAACAATGTAAACTTGGCATAGCCCATCCTATTTAAGGTCTTTCTACTTTTTATTGCTGAATCTGAAATGTGTTAAATTAATGTTTACAATTATTTTTTACAAAATAAAACCACAGTTTTATATATATATATATATATATAAATATTCCCGATGGACTAAAACAATTTGAAATTACATCTGAAACACAGTACTTCATCTTTGGGGCAGCTCATTTTTAAATTGAAAACTCACTTATTTAAGAATGAGAGAAATAGGTACAATTATTAGGAAAATATCTGTAAAGTCTTTCAAAAGACTTTGGTTTTCAAATACATATTAATACATTTATTGTGAATGATTTTAATATTTACACATTTTGATTTTTGAAAACGATAAGCAAAACAAGCCACAATAGCTGAACTGACCTTAGGATTTTCAAAGATTCATTAGGAGGTATGCATATAATTCCATAGTATGCATGTAATTCCATAAAATAAGTGATAAGGACAGACTCCTTAATTTCCTTCTGTCTACCTGAAAATTCAAACCCATATATTTATCTGATAATTTTGGTATACCTAAAAGGGAAATCACAACTATCTGCAAGAGTGACATCCTACACCGAAACAGAACTGAGATAACCACTGCATTCTATCATGTCAGTGATGCATGGAGCAAAGAGTACTTAAAAGGACAATGAGATAATAAATCATAAAAATTTCTCCTCTTCTGCTTTTAGTCCACAGGCTTAAAAGCATGAGAAGAGAGCTTTAACTTCTTGGACCATAAACACTCAAAACAGACCGTAACACCTTTTGCATCTGCTTTCATATAGCTCAAATTTAACCAGTGTAAAGGATCTTTAGATTCAATTGCTTTTTAAACATATCTTGACCACTTAAAAGGCAATTTTTCAAGAGCCAGCTATATAGCTATGAAGCCCAAGCTGAGACTTGAGTTGTAGAACAAGTCATTCCAAAGACCTTTGAAAGTGGATGCCATAAAATTACCTTAGTTCCAAAAAGGTGAGGGAATAGCCCAAAGATTTGCTCAGAGCACAGCAATCCCAACGATTGGTGTTTTTCCCCCAAATAAAAGACTATAAAATGGTTCTCTTTCAGATCTGTCAGAAGCGGTTATGCCTCAAAGTTATATTGGCTGATTTACGAACTTCTGTATCTACACAATATTGAGTAGACACTTCAGAGAGAACCCACTGTACAACCTTTCTGCAACAAAGACTTGTGGTAGGACAGACCGCATATCTCTTTTTGTTCAAAAGGGTAAGAAAGGAAGGAAACAAGGTCTTGTTTTCCAAGAGACAGCTCTGTCGTACTTGTTTATCATGCGTGAACCATTGCAAATAGAAAAATACCTAATAAACTGATTTCTTTTGGACAAAAAAAGAAATTAACAATGGTTTTGAGGGATAATTGCAGGGGCTGCTGAAATGACTATGGATAACTCATGCATGAAGTGAGAATGCCAGTTGTAACGTGCAAACAAATTAATCACATTCAGTACTGGACGACTGAAAAGAGACTGGAGTCAAAAGTATTTTTTTGAATTTTGTTATAGTACCCAAGTGCCTTCCAAATAGACATGAATTCATCCTTCTTTCCAACTACTAGTAGTGTAAAGATCTGAGAGAGAGGAATATTAAGTAACTTATCTCTATATGCATTTTCAAGTCTCTAGTATAACAGAGATTTCCAAGTCTTAAACCAGGATCTTAAACACATTTTATACAAAACCTTAACATGAAAACAGCTTTAAAATGCTTAAATTATACCATTGTAAAGATGAATTTAATAAGAAGAAAAAATGTGGTGCCTTCTGCCAGAAATAGATTTCATGATCAGTTTAGTAGCCACATTGGCTACTGAATGAATCTGAAGTATATTTTCAACCACTAATGTCCTTTACAACTTAGCTTTTCTCTACACAAAATATCACTGTTTTAACTGTAGTTGTTTGGGGATATTCCGGGTCTGCAAGAACATTCTCTTCCCTCTTATAATGGATCAAATATATGCTGGCTGTGAAAAGAAACAAATTACCAACTCTCCCTTGAACACTGGTCCAACAAATGGGCCTGCAAATTTTTGGAAGATGGAGTTCCGGGAAACTTTGCTGAATATTCTTAAGATGACTGCTCTGCTCTTCCACTATGTGAGAGAGAGGGTTTTTTCTTATCCCTAAAATGACTGTCTTCAGTAAGCGGTGATTCACTGAACTAGCCCTGAAGCTGCCTTTGGAAGCTCAGTATTCAAAAACCATCTGTGCCAGCAAGTACCAGGAGAGGGCTTTCACTTGATATTTAAACAAATTATACCCTCAGATATTTCAAACATATACTTTATGTATTTTGGGATACTAGCCATAGGTCTTAATGAAAAGCCAAATTATGTTATTAGTATTATTGTTAAACAAATAAATCAATAAAAATACTTGCACTTAACCTCCACATTTTCATTCTGTAGACAAATATGAGGAACCCTGAAATATGCAAATTTTGCATTAATGCCACCTTAGCACTACTCAAATATTTAAGTTGTAAAGCTACAAGCCTTGTGATGGTTAATTCTGTTCTTAAAGCTTTAACTCTTACAATTACATCAAACTATTTCAGAAATGAAAAGAAATTTTAATACTAATTATTAAAAGCCTTACAATTCAAGAAAAAAGCTTCCAAAATTAAGCTGAACAGATTCAAAATCCAGAAGGTAAATAAACATGTCTCAAAATTGATTGTTTTTACTCTGACAATGGAGGTGCTTAAACGATACTAACTAAAGAACTTCAACAGTTGCTGTCCTCCCTCTCCTGCATATGTCATCCCCCGCCCTACCTTTGCCTTCCACTGCTCCATACCATCACATCTGACCATCTGACATCCCTGCATTAAATTGCAAAAAGCAGTAACATCTAAAGATATTTTCCGATAATTTTGCTTGGTATCATTAAATGAAAGTATAAGATTCTGCAAATGCAATATTTTATACTTTGCAATACAGAAAAGCTGAATTCTTCCAAAGGTATCTCATTTCTCCTTCTCTTTCACTCTTGATTTAAACTGCATTATAATAATAAGCAGGCTGAACTATGGATGGAACTACTGCCTGCTACAGAGGAAGCTGATTCTAGCAGACTATCTAAAATACAAGACAAGAAAGGCAGCAAAAAGTAAGCAAAGGAGGAGTAAGTGATGTCAAGTTAGCTGCCTCTGCCTTGTTGTAGGTTCCTTTTCCAGTGCTCAGTGGGCTCTAGGCCAAACTACTTCTGCAAGCTAAGCAGAAACTATTCCCTTTTTGTTGTTGTTAGGTTAGCTTTCTGCCAATTTATCAAATGGAAATGGTTTAGCACAGACCAAGAGCCAGAACCAATGAATGGGAAGTGGTAGGAATGCACTACTAGGGACTGGGAGAGAGATCACAGTCAGATTAGCTCAGGCTACCGTGTAATCACAGTCTGAAACTAGTTACATATCTGGTGGCAGTGCTATTTGAGGACGCCTCACCCTTCCTCATCCACTTTTCTCTAAAATATTTTTTCCCATTTTTTGGAAAGCAATCTTTCATATGGCTTCATCAAAGAACGCATATAATGGAAAAATAACCTCACCCCAATACTGATAGTGTTCCATCTCCCCAAGTAAAGCTAATCCAAAAAAACCAGCTGTACTAGCACAGAAGAGGTAACTCGTGTGCCTAGTCTTGATAATTTAAACTAATCCTGCCATTAGAAAAAATAATAAAAATATATATATATATATATATAAAAATAGCTATGACCTGAAAAGATGGAAAATAGTCCAAATGAGATCCAAAATTGTCCAAGTATACGACAGCGAACAAGGTTAGAGAAAACTATTTAACAAAGTGCTGGTAGAAAAATACTTGCAATTATGAGCACAACTTTTTTTTTCACATTTATAAAAGCTGTATAAAAATCATTTCTGTGTTTACAACAAACAGTACTTGATCACAGAAACACCAAGCTTTTCCATCATCTTTTTCTCTTAAGCAAAATAATCATTACTACTCCCTAATTTGACCTCCTGCTCAGATCAAAAGGGTATTATTAAAAAGATCAAATTTCCAAAGAGAAATTGTAAACTAGTATTTCTGTTGAACCAAGAAGCTGGATTGAAATCCAAGACTTCTCACTGAAAAAATGTCCAATGTGACTAAGCAAAATATCAAACAGGAGTTAGTTCAGAATAGGAAAAAAAAATGCAACATCTGAAATATGGAGGGGTGGGGTGGTTTGTAAATGGTATCTCTTTGGATCAGCACATGTGCAGTGTTCCAGCTGCAACAAAAACAGGCGTATATGTCAAAAGACATTAATGAGGAGACCAGTAACGTGATTGATATGAACTGCAGAGCTTTTGACAAAAAAAAAAAGGCAGGGGGGGAGGCCAAGAAACCTCTTGCCAAGTTGGATCTTGCTAACAGAGATTATAACCAGCAGGACTTCAGAAGCTTAGAAATTGCTTAGAGAAGGGTCACAGACTACTATGGAAGTCAGACATCTCAAGGTGGAAATTGGGTTAAGAGGACATCTGTAAGACAGAACAGTCTTACAATAGCTTTCTATGCTGTGTGTAAAGCTTCAGAAGTCCAAAGAAGAGAAATCAGGCACAAATTTCCAGTACCTTTTAGACTGAAATTTTTTTGAGGAGTTTTTATTGTTTATTTCTGCATCACAGCCCTAATGAGTAGCTCAGAAGATTAACAGAAAGGGAGCACGTGCGTGCATGTGTGTGTATGCGTTCTAGCAGCCAACTTGCATGACATAGCTTCTACAATGCTTTAAATTCTAACCCCAGAAAAGACACAGAATAATCCAGATACAGTCTCCAAGTCCTTGAAATCAGCTTGCAGCCAGACACTAGTGTGAGTTGGCCAGCATGGTTAGAAGCTAGGAGAAGGGAGCAATTCAGTCTGAACTGGCAGAACCACAGAATTCATGACTCCAGGAAATCCATGTATCAGAAGAAGCTTCAAGGATAATTTGCCAGTTGAATAACAGAGAAGTTCAATTAAATTTGGGCTAGGGGAGCAACAGAAGGAGGCAAAAAATTCTCTGATGGCCTTTGGAATTTGCCACAGATCTTTATCTTGCCTTGAAGCTGTGCACCAGAAGAGTAAGTAGAGAGAGACAGAAGCTGTTCACCATAAAACCATTCATTTATAAATATATATATATATAAATGAATAAAATATTTCAACAAAGGTGACCACAATTTGGTTCATCATAGAATAAAAGCTTTTAAAATGATCGTTTTTTAAAACCAGAGCAATAGACAATAAAAATTAAGTTCTGATACTCAGAAAAAATGTTTTTCCGGTCAAGTACAGACAAGTGGGAAATTCATATTTGTTAAATACTGAACAAATCCATGTATTATCAGAAGGCTTTTTTTTTTAATGAATCTTGTGTGAAAGCGAATGCTATCTCTAACCAACTGAGCTTCTAATAAAAGTTTCTCTTGCCCTATTGCTGCAGGATTTCTTACAGGTGCATTACAAAGAGAACATAATTCTTTATTGAATGGAAAACCAGGTAGGAGATCAAAAGGAAGAGAATGTAACAGGACAACACAAAACACAAGAAGCTCTCTTAGTCTGAAACACAAACTTAACCAGAAAACAGGAATATTTCCTACATATCTGAAGTCATAGGTCAACATCAGAACATAAACAAGATTCACTTCTATTACTAGCTCAGCTAATTCCTTAGCACTAATTTTAGCACATGAAAAGAGGGAGAGAACTCTGATAAAAGCTATCCAAAATGGGAAACAAAAAGGCCTTTGGAAATGCCTGGCATTTAGACAGTCAAATGTCTGAGCCAAAACTGTTCGCCAGTTATTCAAAACAAAATGTTTGCATTTTCCTCAGAACAGACATATAATAGGAAGAATTACTTCGGCTCCTATTGTGTAGGCATATTTAGTAGAAACAAAAGAAGCCCAACTATATATGTACCGTACAATGCAGTACTCTGTAAGAGTTATCCAACATAACACAACCACATTATTACAGTTCTCCACCTTGGCTAACATATATCCCGCTTTTGAGGACTTTGCATTGCATTGTGTAGTATAACTATTTCTCCCTCTAAAATGACAGGGAAGACATGCTAATAAATCTGATTCTATTTCTAGAGCACAGTATTCTTGTTAAAATTACATACAATTGAGCACGACTACAAACTCATCCTCGCAGTTGCAGGGCCATTCTGTAAAACGTTTTGACGCATTTGTCACAGAACCACAGTTACTAGTATTAATATAAGATCTCAGTTCAAACTGTAAGCAAGACTACAGTTATGTTTTCCCAGATATCTTTCATGCCATGCTCTTTTTTCTATTTTCCTTTAGATTATAGAGAGAAGAAAACTAGAAAAAAAAAAAAGACACTGAGCATTTTTAGGGAGAGACCTACATACTTCAGGTTTAGCTTTTCTTCTAAAATATTCTTTAAATACCTATTGAAAGATAACACTTGAAAATACAACTAAGATGTCATTTTAACTGGCAAATAAGATAAACTGTACTCATAGTTATTCTAATCCAGTAATTTAGATCTCCTTTTCCAAGTTACACAGTTCACTGAAAATATCAGTATGCTGCATCTCTAGTTAGTCCTACTAACTTTTAAAAAACAGTTACTCCTACTGGCTTTTGAAATAACCAATTCTCTTATTCTGTGTATAAACACATACCTCTCCTCCTATGGTGAGCAGTCCAGGTGAATCAAGCTTCCGTTTCTTCCGGGGACCGATAGCCGCCAACGCAGTTAGATTAGCATCCCTCTGCCTCATTTGTGCAAGTTCTTGTTGCTGCATCTATTAGAGGGAGAAAAATCTGTTTAGATTTTATTCTGTTGTCATATCAAACAGAGTTATTCCCACACTTGAAAGCCCAAGTTGAAAGTCACGACATGAGCAACCACCAACAGTGCTATCATAGTCCTAGAAATACTACTTTAGCAGCTCAAACATACAGCCTTGTAGTGGAGCAATAAAGTTACAGAAATTCTCTTGACTTTTCACAGGATTTCTACTTCCATATATCTCCATTCTTATCCTTGAAAACTGCCTTAGCCAGTAAGTAAGTACTATATGCTAACTGTATATCCCCAGTTTAAAATTGATAGGAAGAATGTAAATACCAATTCAAACCCTCAAAAAATGCAATACCTCACACGTCCTTTCATCTCAGATTTATGTTGAATATTTTAACTAGACTTGATATTTGCTTTCAAAAAAACCCCAAAACTTATGTATATGACCTCTATCAGAACATTAGCAGAAAGTAATACTGAAACAAAAACCCTTCAAACTGAATTATAACTGCTTTATAGGATTAGGATTTAGGTAACAACACATTCAATCAGTGTGAGGCTAAGGAAACAACCTGCCATTTGCATCATGTAACAGAGCAGCATGCTACAAAAAATAAGATAAAATACTCCAGCTACCACATGATGAAAAGGTAAAATTGCATACCCGTTTTAATTGTGTAGTTCTTTTATAGACTAAATGATAAGAGACATAGTTACATGAGCTATATTACTTTAATAAAAATTCTGATAATTAATATTACACAAAAAATACCTGATTAGGTAAACAGTACATGTTTTTAATCAGATAAAAAACATTCCTAGTTCTTAGTAATAATTCTTATTATGTTCAAAACTTTGGGTTTGCAAAACCATTCAAAAAATTCAGAGGAGGTGTTTGTTAGCTAATCCCATGGACATCCTACCTCAAGAGAAATGCACGGAACACTACCTCAAGAAATTCAATACTGATAATAAAGACATTGCATGATACAGGCACAATTCTTCATTAAAATAAAACTTATCTGACAGATGTAGATAGAAGAATCTCAGCCATTACTTAAATGTGAGCTGCATATACAACTGAGGCCTGAACTACCTTGCCAATGTCAAAAGGAAAGGAGGTTTAAGCAAAAAAGCACACTGTATGGCATTTTTTCTCCATTCACTTCTGTGTAGAAAAAGCAGGTCTGCCTCATGACTCTTAATTAATGCATTTTTCAGCTTTATTCATTTACCAGTGGATTATTTTCATGTTCTTCAGAAAAAGCAAATTCAGTACATTTAGGGTTTGAAAACCCACTTTCACATTTTTATGCTACATATTTTTACAACTTCAGTTATTATCAGAACTGAAATGTAAAGTTATATACAAATAAGCATCTCACTTATCTACGGGATAAAAGAATTCCCTAAATACAAAAAAGAAATGTGGAAAAATATCTAAATAATAGTGCAAAGGTCTATACATACTTCTCTTTGCCAACTCATATTAGGTTTTTAGCTCCAATATCTTTGGCTCTCTTCCAGATTAAATGCCAGTTAGACAGACCTGCCCGCTTACCCTTTCAAGGTAGATAGCAACAGTGGTGAGCTCTAATCATTTACAAAGGTCATGATCGGAAGCTAGCCCGTAAGCAGTCATTTAAAATTCGATTGATCCCTATTTGTAGTCAGGGAAAGAAAATGGACATTTCAGCTGTATTGTAATTATGAGGCTTCAAGGCAACTGTAAATAGATGTGCAAATCCAGATACTGGCAAATACCTTAGAGAAGAAATTATTACTATAGTATAACATATATCCAGGAAAGGTTGAAGATAAAACTGCATATAAAAAAAGATCAATCATCTTTCTGCTAATTTGCCATGCTTGCCAGCCTATAAGGGTTATCACAATTATCAGAAGTCTGATGAATATTTAAGCTAGGGCCAACTGGCTTAGAGTGATCTCAGACGAAGTTGTAAAGTGGATGGCTTCACAGAATAAGAAATTTTGTAGCAGAGAAGTTTTAGTTTCCTGGGTGGTACGGGTCAGAAATATAGTCTGATGGATAACTGGTACAATAAAAAGGTTATTATATGAGTATCTTATCCAAAGTCAACACATTCAAACCAATAGTAAGCTAATACTTTGCCTATTGTCCTACCTGTACTGCAATATACATTGATTGTTTCAACATGTGATGTATGCACATAATGCCTCTGAAAGGCTGTTCTAAGAACAATTTTTGTTTTATTTTTGCACATGCAAATTGTGAAGCAAAACATGCCATTTAATGCATTACATTAAAGCAAAACATGCCAATGTAATACATTACATTAAAAGCAAAACATGCCATTTCTCTAAATTCCATAAAATGGGATATATTCCGCCCTCACATAGAAAACTGCAAAGTTTCTGGTGCTGTTTTACCAAAACATGAAATAGATTTAAGAGTGTGCAGAAGGGTTTGCACTCGTTTATTTCTCAGGTTCTTTGTCCTTTATTTTTTATTCAGTGAGAAGAGCTAAAGATAGTTTTGATATCAAATACTAATCTATGACAAATGTGTTGGCCCGGCACTTGCCCAAATAAACACGCAGGATTTTCAACTAACTAATTTACCAGATGACAGGAAACCTGGCTCAGCACAGAGCCAAAGAAGCTGGGCTGTTTTACTGACACCCGGTGTGAGTACTGGCAAAACCTCTCCCTTCACTTCCCTGTGCCTCTCACCTCACCTCACCCAGCAGTTAAGATGATAAGCTCTCCAGACGCGGATCTCCTGTACTATGTGCCTTACTTATCACCTAGCCCTATTGTGACTAACAGGCACTACTTGAACACAAATAAGGAATATGCTGCCAGGTATAAAAACTCCACATAAAAACACAATACAGTTTCTGATATTGGCTTTACAATCCACACTTTGGTGTACTTCAATAGAAAATATAAACCTCCTTATATAAACCTTAATTGCTCAAAACATATCGAATATGTCAAAAGCACATATGCATTATCAGTAAGATCATAGTATCCTGAAGTTTTATTACAGTTATGGCTGAAATGATGGAATACTTGATTGATACTGTATTATAAAAATTTTCATACCTCTTAAAAATTAGTTATTACTGCTGATTTTTTTAAAAGCTCATCTGAAGGCAGAGAATCATAAAATTACATTTAAAAATAATTGAAAGAATTATGATCCTGATTATCAAAAAATACATTAATCTTGCAGCAATTAGTGTACTCCAGCTGGCTTAAGGGAACATATTTGCACACTCACTATTAACTATCAACTTGCTTACAGTAAAACATCTTTGCAGTTTATGGATAGTTACAAGCATGACATTTGACACAATTTCTGGATGATATTTAACATCTTGAAGCACACCTACCACCATTGTTTGCTTCTTCATTCCCCCATCCCAACTTTCTCTTGCTTCCATCTCCAAGTCACATACATACACCTATGTTTTCATACCCTACATCAGATTACTTCTACCAATCTCTTTCCTTCTCTACATCAAAAAAATATCACCAATTTTAGTCTTTGTATTTGGGGAAATAACCAAAAACAGTGTCTTGGCTTTAGTTCAAAAGAAGGGGACACTATACGTGTCATAGAGATGTTTATACAACGTGGCTGCTGACACCTGACTCAACAGCAGTCTCTCAGTGAATTCAAGGAAAGATACAGGCTGTTTTTAACAGTGAGAAAACCTGATACGGTTATTGAAGGTATCTTGCAAAAGAAGTTTAGGAATAACCAAGGATTTTTGTGGGCGCTGTGCAATTAACATAGAACTAAACATTCTGCTTTGGTGTCAACAGAGATTTACGTTTAAGATGTGCCTTGTGTACCACCATATGTCGAATGCATAACCCTGACCAGTGGAAGCTCTTTTCCCCAGTATGTTCTGGAACTGGGCTCTCTGCATCAAGTTGGAATAACTTTACAATCAGTTTTGCCCGGTTCCAAAGTCATTACTGAATTTTCAGTGCTAAAAATAAAGTGAATTAAGTGTAGCCATCTTCAATGCTTTTGTGATTTTAAACTAATTCTACAAGTACCTATGAAACTAAAGCTACCTAAGCTTCTTACTTTACATGACCAGCGATATTTTAAAAGTAAAAAAGCAGCCTGGTGTTACAATAAAGTTTCTCTCTTAACTAAGCCAGTAAATAATTTCTAGATATTTAAACAAATGAAGCACCTGTTAATAACTCTACATCTTGATAAAATAAATTTCCTGTTAATTAACATGATTTAGCAGAAATTAATCTAACTACATCAATGAACAAGAAATGCAACTGCTTGATAGCTGCATTCACACACACTGTCATTTTCATATTGGATGCAACTGCTTAATAGCTGCATTCACACACTCTCATTTTCATACTGGACTGCTGATGCAATATCACTCTTTAACTTCCCTTCATCCACAATTAATATGGATATATCAATAGCATATTAAAATTTCTGCCCTCTGGAAAGGAAGCAGTGTTTCACTTGGAACTAATCAACAACAATTAACTTTTTTGAAAGTCAAAATATTTATCTAAAACACAAATATTCCAATATATTATACAAGAAAGATGCTTACAAATGACATGTTGTTCTTTGCTTCTTATCTGCTCCAAATTTATTTTTAGCATACCACTTACTTACTGAGAAGTATTTCATTAGTTAATTACTTGAACTTACAGAGATCCCTTTGACGAGAAGCACAGTGTAAGAATTAAATACCAATACTATTTCACACAATTAAAATTTCTTCCTTGTGTATGTCCGTGTAACATTAAAACCACACACAGAACACCATTTTACTACTTTAATAAAGTGAAGCTAACAGAGGTTCTAAAAATTTTGGTTTGTTTTCCTTAGCCCATTATTTGTTATGATACATTTAGGTATTTCAGAAAAGAAATGCCACAAGCCATATGCTACAAGGAAGACAACCATATGTCTATCTCAAGTATCAACATTCAAGCTTAAAAATCTAGATTTAATAACTTCCAAAACACAACAAGAGCACATTTAGCATGCTTTGTAAATCATTTTGGAACAGAAGCCAAGCATTTTCTTTAAGCTGTTTCTGCACTACAAGTCATTGTGAGAACAGTCAGTGAGATATTAATAAGTAAATATATGGTGTTGGTATAAGCTCAGCAATATTTTTCTTCTCAAATTTTTCCTTCCACCAGCAGTTGTGGCAGTCCATGCAACCGGAAGAAACCACCTGTTTCAAAGATTAGTATGGATTCGTTTTCAAGATTTCTTAAAGACCTAAATCCTCCATTCATTGCTGTAATTAGTATTATAATAATCCACTCTTCTACAAGATCAACTAAAACAGTAAGAAATTCAAGGAAGGTAAGGCTAGAGAAATAAATTATGTGAATTTGTTCAAGGAAACAATTTGGTCTGGAAAGACAATCATGAAATAAATTCATACTTGGTATAAGCACCTGTAGAGGTCAAACAACCTCTCCAGCCCAGAAAAGTACACGGCCTAGCTGTGGCTGTGATCTGTACTGGAATCAGAGGAGTCATTTCCTTCAGTGAACACAAAAGTGAGTATTCCAAGAGAAATAAATCCATTCACATCAGCTATGCAACCATTCCAGTGAATCTCCCTTGCTCACTTGAATCCACAGGAAAAGGAGTATCAAACCTCAAATGAGACACCAGGCTACATCAGAAAGACAGGAGCTGTTCAAAACCAGTACCAAAAGGCATCTGGAAATGAAGGCAAAATGTGCTCCAAATGGAGGACAAAAAGTGAGCAGATTGAAATTACCCTTGCCTTAAAGCAGAGGTGTAGATGGATATGGGCCTGAGCTGTGGTCATTAAGGACTGCAGTAGGAGAGATTTCCTTCAGTGTGATCAGAAACAGGATGACCGGACCGCTAATGACTCATATCTACCTATAAATACCTTCAAAAACAAAAGGAAGAAGAGAGTGGCATCACATGAGAGACAGAAAGGTGAAGGAGGTGTTTCTCTAATTTCAGGTAGAAATCAGGGGTGTTTTTTGGCCTGGAAGGAAAATAACCCGGTGACAGAGAGAGACAGATGATTGTGGAGATAAAGAGGAAGGAAGAGCTTGAGGAGGTAGTCAAGTATGTTTAAATACCATCAATATAGGATTTGATAAGGGAATAGAAGCAGAGTTGTAAAAGTAAGTTTCTACAGTCACAGAGCCAACTCATCTTACAAAGAACTACACTATGGCTACTTACAATCCCCAGCATAGTTCAGAAATACAGCCTGAGAAGAAGAAAAGAGGACAGAGAAGGGGCTAATAGCCCAACAGAAACTATAAATATTGACAGACTGTAAACCGCAATCAAGAATGAAGACAGCCAGGACTGAACACTGAGCAGGAAATTGGCAACAGAGAGCACTAAATGGCAGAAATGTTTGATGAAAGGAGGATCATATAAACAATGATTTAAGCATTGATTTCTAGCCAATAGGCATCAATGGAGATCCTTTCTAATTCCGTTTGCGATGGATGGTTTAATTCTTGATAACAGGGTCATATGCTGGGAAAAGCCTGCCTTAATTGATGGTTCTGCAGCATATATCTATCAGTCTCAGACAGTGATTGCACCCCCTGGAAAAACATCTTTTTTGCTGAGGAGAGCCTGAAATGTGGAACCATTATACATGTCCTAAGACGTCCATGACAGAGGGTGCAATTAAAAAAATGAAACTCATTAAAAATGCTGGCAGTAACCTCAACAAGTCCCGGACAATGATCAAGAAGGATCAGTAAACCAGTTAACCTCAGAGAGAGAGTCTTGAAAAACAGCTAATGCCTGCAGAATGCCCACGCTAGGTTCCCTCCTCTCCTCTGCATTACCCAAGTGTCTAAAGGTCAACAGAACTCCTACAGCAACAACACCTTTCTGATAAGAAACTGGCCCAAAGTAGCTAAAGTTACGAAGTGGCTCTGCAGTAACGCAACACAGAGAAGGCTTACACATGTAATAGCAAAGCATACGCTGAACACGTCCTGTGAGACTTTCAAACACTCACAGCTTTGCTAAACCATACCTAACTTTCTTCAATGTAAAGATAGATGCTACTTCTCCACAAGTGTACTCTCATCAGACAGTAAAACCTCCAATCGACACCTGTGATGGCTGCACATCTCTTTGAAGGAGATGAAGGTTTTTCTGTACTGAAAAAGGGGTGCGTGCATGCTTTTTCTCTTTCCCACACACTTAACAACAGTTGAAAATTATTGCACTGTGTTCGAAAAATCACCCTGGGCAAAGACTAAGCTGGGAACATTTCAGCCCCCAAGATGAATGTTTCTTAAAAATAATGAGCATACCAATACAGTTCTGGAACCTTAACTGGGGTACTTTTGACCAGGTGTATTTCCTGCAAGAGACCTATTTTGTTTATTACTTTTAATCTTGTTATGTTCTAGAAGTTTGCTCAAAATTTCCATTAACATTTGCCCCATTACTTTTGAGAGAATGTGTTAAACTTCTGATATAGAAAATGCCAGGTGCATCCTGCCTTTTTTATTCTTCCCTGAAGACAAGCCTTAATCGTAATTTTCTCAAGTCATGTACATTATCTAGTTAAGTATGATTTTTTAAATAATAAACAGTTAAACAATTTTATCTCCTCATTGCCCAATAATAAGTAATGTCAGAACTGATTTTTATATATATTCATACTTGTAGGTTTAGTTTTCTTGCAAATCTTTTAACAGCTTACTCATAGCTTATAAAAAATCAAAAGCATGAAGAAATTCTTTTGTCTCCAATGTTATTTTGTTCCCTAAATACTTTGAAGAAATGATCCTTATCCCACTAGTCCTTTTCATCAACTAACACTCTTCACAGATGTTTATGAACTACTTCTTGTTAAATTTATATATTCTTAGTTGTTTGACTTTTTGGTCTTCCAAATACAATGCACTATTCTAATTTAACTTTAAACCATTTATTTCTGTAACTCTCCAAGCACTTCTTAAGCTATATTTGCAGTAGCAGAATGCATAATAATGTGTTGGGGTTTTTTTGAATAACCTTAAATATTCTAAATAAACTTAGAATAAATTTAGAATAATAGTCTTTCAGATTCCTCTAAAAGAGTTCTACAGCAGTGTGCTTTGTGTCCTTTCAGTAACCCGATTCATTACAATTTTTCATTCCTGAAAATCTGTTGTTGAAGTTTCAGCACGTTTTGTCTGGTTTTGGTTAAACTATTCCTCGAACAACTTATCTCCAGTAGCACCAGTCCCAGGCTCTTATATATTAAGCTGGAGACACCCCTATTTTAAGCCCTTATATTTGCTAGGTCCCACAGTCTGCTTTGTAGATTTGCTGATGCAAACACAGATCATTTGAGGAAAGGGCTTCTGAGGGACAGATGAATGACAGAAGACAGCATTATTAGAGCTGGCAACTTTTTGAGACGTCTGTACTCAGCTGTAGTAAGATCAGAAGAAGTTCTGAAAGAATTTCCCTAAGATTTGTTATTCTATTTTTTTGTTATAGGTCTTCATTTTATTTTGGATCAACTCAACAAGACAATTATAAATGTTCTCAAACTGTTTTTCAAAGGAAACTAAACATATTTGTGCAGCCTGGGCAGACAAAAGGAATGGTAAGAATACCACATTCAGAAACTTTAACAACTCACTTGCAGGTTCCTGAATCCAAGTGCAAGCAAGAGATCTTCACTCCTGGGACACTGACAATAAATTTAAGATCTTCTCCTAGTGTTAATGTAAATGGGGGCTACTACCCCCTGAGATTTCTAGAATGTTGTCCTTTGCCCCTGAAGTGAGACACGATGGGAGGATTCCGAAACTGATGCTTTAATGAAGATCATGGAATATAAAATAAAGTGAAAATCTATATAAATGATGGTCATGTTCATAGTTACAGACTGGAGTTGAAGAGACCAGCAAACCTGTTGAGCTGTGATTTCTGTTAGGGAGATGTGAGAGAAGCATGGGGTAGGGTATACTTGGATAATAGGGTAACTCAGTTAAGGGAAGTGATGAAACATGATCTGCCTTCTTTAAATCACGCACTGGAAAATATAAGGCTCTGATGAACCTCTCAACCAGGCTTTCTATCAACTCCCCACACTTGCAGCTGGAGTGCATGCATTAACTCCCAGAGGCTGGGCCATCTAGTAGAGTTTTACTGTAGAGTTAAAGGTTGTATGAGGGCATATATCAATTGCTCTATTTTTTAGATGATTAACTATTCCTGAAATAAACATTTTGGAAAATATCCTTTAAATAATCTTTCATTATATCTGAGTAATACAACAACTACTTGGACAGTAAAAACTCTCCATAAAGCACCAAAAACATGGGGAAAGTATGCTCTTGGTTAGTTTGTCCATGGAGCAAACCGAAGGCTGAGGTACACAGGAAGACCTCAACTTCAGTATGTCACACCGTAAAAACGTGAGTCAGCCAAAGGTTACCCCATTCTTCAAAATAAATTATTTCTGGTTTTTTTGTAAAATTTCTCGGCCTGTATCCCATTACTACAAAACTTCAGAATAACAGAAAGAATAGCTAACCAGAAATTCTGGTAAGAGGCTCTAGCAACTAGATCATTACAAAAGAAAATGTCCAGATTTTGATACAAGTACTCTACACCATTCTTATGGGAAAGCTGTCTCTGAACTGCCAGTTTCATTTGAGGAAATGAGGCAAATGCAGCAATCTACTGAAAAGCATTTCGCTGTAATAAGTAATTTTAATCAAATAGTTAGAAAGAATGTGATTGAAGTTAATTTCCAAAGTGTCATAAACAGATGGGAAATGGGCAGAATGGAGACTAGTTGTGCACTTTTAACACAATATCCTTTTTTTGCAGCCTGGATCGTGGTTTGATCAAGTTTAAGTGACATGACAAAAACAATTTTAATTTATTCTGAAACTATATTCAACTAAAGAATACACAGTATAGCAAGTATGCTGCTCTGTTCAAAAGTGAGATTTGAGGCAGAGCAGTGTGAGGAACAAAAATAGCCAGACACCCATCTTCTTTTTCCCCTGAAAAGTTGTGGGGGTAGTACTGGGGGTTCACTTGCAAAATGGAAGTTCCACCGGGGATGCAAAACAAGCTTGAAATTTAAATAATCTACATCTTTTCTATTTTAGATTTAACTGCAGCAAAACCTCTACTTCTCATTTCTCCTGCAGATCAAGGGAACAAAATACCAGTGTGGGGACAAAATATTTCAAGCAATTTTTCATACATTGACAAGTAGTAAATTAGGGAATCTTGTAAGTACAATACAGTAGTCATCCCCTTCTATTGATCACATATAATTTACATCTTACAAAGATGTGAATTCTTGCATTCTCACTCCACAAGGAAAATCTCAATGATTTATTCATTTCAAATAAAAAATAGAAGGTAGATGAGAAGAATTACTTCACAGGCTGCAGCTTTCTCAGGGCACTAGTGCTAGGCTCTTCTTTCGCACTGCCCGAAGGGCCTTTGTGTGCAAGTCCCTCTAATTAACAAGGTGAATCATGCAGCAGTTCCCTAATTAGTGAACATGACAAGCCAATGGAAACAAGCAGACAGACCTGGCTTACAGATATGGTCAACAAAAGACACAGCAACATGCCATTAAAAAATGTATATTTCATGTAAATAAAATACAAAAAGTAAGAGAACTAGTGTAATACCTAATTTTCCTTTTCATGTTTTATGCTTATACCTCGTTTATTGCAGACATAAATAACGACACAATAAATCAAGGTTTCCAACTGCAAGTCACACCACCTCTCCAAAATCAAAGAGTAGCTATCCTACATGAAAAAGCATCTGCTTAAGGGGCATTATTTGTTTTCTCTCTTGTTTTTCTGCTTTAAAGAATTGCAGTTACATTAAGCTTAGCACTTTAAGAATACCTTAATTAATTCATTTTATTCAAAGTCAATTTTTCTTGAAAACCTTTATCACTAACAGATGAAGTTAATGCAATAGTTGCACTATTATTTACATTATAAGAATGCCTACATTCCCAATACGTAAGAATCGTTAACATTTATAGAAGGATAAATAAATAAATAATAATCAAAGAATCAAATTTGCATTAAAAAGAAAATGAGATTATCTAAAATGTAGCTCCTTACATTCACCTTTTCTAGGTAAAATACTTTTCAATCTTTCTCTCTTCCTTCTGGTTTTCTGAAAAATATTCTCCCAATCTCCAAAATAACACATTGGGGGTTTAATTCATTTTCAATTTATTTCAATTGAACCTTTGAATTAGATGATTTTAATGATCTTGCAACACATTAGAACTAAGATCTGTGTCACCACCAGCAGAATATAATTCATGACAGAAGAATTCCACTATATTCTTTGCTCTTTATTCCCTGGCACAGTAAAATAAGTAAGGAAAACTATAGACTATGCCCATATAAGATGTTACTCTTCCTCACAATCTTGGAAACAAGTATTTCAGACTTTCCTTTTCTAATTGAGTAAAATTTCCTTACATTCTAAAATTGTTGTTTAAAATACTGATGTCTAAAAAACCTCACTGTTCTGACCAGAGCAGTTTTATAAGTGTGGGATTAAAATACTTGCCCAGAAGTAATAATGGTTCTAAATGCCTTTAAAAGTTCTCTTTGGGCTATAAATTTGAAGAATATTTAATGATTTTCTAGTATAAAACTGATTTACTCACTTCTGCTTCAAAGCAATTTTAAATTCAGTGGAAAAAATTCACAGCAAATATTATCAGAGATCATAAACAGAAAGCTAAAATCACTACAATCTATCTGTTGTGTTCAATTTTTTCCCTTAGTACATGTGAACTTCCACTAACTTCTCTTAGATCCTACTCAACATAAGCATTGTTAGGACAGTGCAGAACAGCTTTAAACACAGGCTGGAAAGTATTCTCTTTTAACATCAAGGCACAATGGATAATCTGCTAACAACTGAACTATGATCTGCCATATGCACAGAGGAAGTATTCAGCAAACAACCTGTCACAAACGCTTATTGTTTCAGTAACCAACTCAGCAAAGGACTCCGTTTTATAAAATATATTACGAACTCAGGCTCACAATTTATTATTAAAACCAGCTGTAATTAGATGTGAAACTACTGCAAAAAGACAAAAGATTTGGTGCATTAAAAAACTTTACATTTTTTGAATCTTAAATAAAATCAAAGTAAGGAGATTGGAAGTGTATGCTAAATATGCAACACTACAAACTAATCCAAAATCACAATGTTTTGAGTTGATTTTTCAACAAAATGTATAAAGACAGATTATTTTATATATATAATTAAAAATATTTTGCATTTAAAAAAAATGTTAAATGTAGCTAACAACAACAAATCATAATTGTCCACAGGAGATGTTTTGATATGAGATCACATCTAATACAAGAGGGAAGAATTCTGTTTTGAATACTGTCACTGATATCAGTAGACTTATTCCAGTGTTGCTGCAATGTGATAGAGAAGAATTCATTTTCTAATATTTTAAATGTTAAGAACAGACATTTTAAAAGTGACAGGGGCAAAAATGCACTAAGAGGCAAACAAGGCAAAAATAGTAATCTCAGACAAAACAGGTTATTCTGCTGTTTAGCACTGTCTATCACATGATCTCCGCATTTCCAAATGATGGCAAGAATGCTAAGCCAGACATCTCCTCCTCCATTGGAACATCAGATTTAAGGGGGTTGTTTTTCAAATTTCAGTACTAACCAGAGACAATCTCTCCATAGAGACAGATGGATAGATGAGCATTTTTAACTGAGGAATTATTTTTAATGCCTCAGATAAAATTACCTGAGAATATCTGTGAAATGCACATTCATTTACTTTTGGTACAGCTGAGCAGATCACAGACACCATCATATATATTAATCATCATGGAATCATCAATTAATATGACAAATTAAAGAAACATGCATTTTGATAATGCAACCATTTACAAGATATTTTAAAATGTATTACAATTGCTCTACATCCAACACATCAAAACCCACTGAGCACAACACTATCATATTACTGAAATCCCACACCTCCTGCTGAGCATCATGACTGCACACAACACATGCAAAACTTCAACTCACCAGTGAAGTATGTTTTATGTCTATATAAATGACTGAGATTAAACTTTGACAAAACTGAAATTAATAACTGTTCTCTGAGAACCCTGCCAGAGAGTTTCTCATGACCTCATATTACCTTTCTCCTCTGAGATAACATCGCTAGTACAATCCAGAGCACAGTCTGACTTCTGTATCCTAAAATAAATTTTTAACCTAAGAGTAAGTCAGAGTATTTTATAGGGTTAGCCAATACAGCTTCATGTTCTTTAGATGTCTTCCATGCAAGCTGGAAGTCTCTATCACTTCATCTTGCTGTCACCTCAGATAATTAAAAAGGTATAACAGATGCAAACATTTTAAAGTGATACTCCAGTGGCAATTTATATTCTTAGAGGGAAAAAATCATCCCATATTTATGTTTTCTGATACACACTAGTAAACAATAGATTCCCTGAACATATTGCTTAAGGAAGAAAAGCTAGCAACTGCTAACAACAGCTCATTATTAATACAAAATTCTTTTGTTGAACACTGAATTTAGTCTTCCTCAAAACAGGAAGCTGAAAGTGTTTTTAATTAAAATAATTAAACAGCAGCATAGACAGTGAAGTAGTACTGCATATTCAGTAACCTTTTTAATTACTACCTGTCCCAGTTGGACACAGCAGATATCCTGTATATTCTACAGGTACCCCGTACTGGGGAGCCACTCACACTTATCCAGAGCTGGCAGATGTCAGCTAGAGCCACAAAGCCCTGGGCTCCCTTAAGACCAAGATCTCCTTATGAAAACTTGTCCAGAATTTAAACATAGTCCTAAAAATGGTCTCTTCTAAAATTATAAATCAACAGGACTAACCAGACACTTTTTCCATCTCATCATTTACTTCTCTGCTACTAGGGAAGAGATAACACAATAAAGGACACAACTTTCTTGCTAAATTCTTAAGACACAGAAATGTTAAAATAACAAGATTATTAATACAACAGCAAACCACTATTTGGAAAGGCCAAATGAGTTTCTGACGGAAAAAAGAATTCTAGAATTTTCTCCAAGTGTTTACATTTAAACAGGATCAAGAAAACAATTACTACTAAAAATAAGATTTGAAAAGAAATAGACAAAATTATCCTATTTCTCATAAAAATATTCTCATCAATTGAACTTTTATTACGTTTCTTATAAAGTGAACATTCATAGAATCATAGAAAAATTAAGGTTGGAAAAGACCTTCAAGATCATCTGGTCCAACCATTCCCCCCCCCACCAATGTCACCCACTAAATCATGTCCCTAAGCACCACGTCCAAACTTTCCTTGAACACCCCCAACGACGGTGACTCCACCACTTCCCTGAGCAACCTGTCCCAATGCCTGACTGCTCTTTCTAAGAAGGAATGTGTCTTAATTGTTTTAACTGTTGAAGAGTAGTGCTCTTTGTCCGATTCTTTGTTTTAATTGTTGAAGAGTAGGGGCATGACATTTCCATTTTTCCACTCACCATGGACATCACCTGACTGCCAGGACTTTTCGGCTATGATGGAGAGAGGCTTGGCAACTCCATCAGCCAGTTCCCTCAGGACCCTGGGATTCATGTCGTCAGGTCCTACAGACTTGTGTACCTGATGTACCTGTTTAGATTCATCAGGTGGTCTCAAATGTGCTCCTCACTTACAGTGGGTGGGACTTTGATCCCCCAGCCTCCATCTATGGGTTCAGGGAAATGAAAGACTTGGGAAGCCCGCCTACCAGTGCAGACAGAGGCAAAGAAGTTGCTGAGTACCTCCGCCTTCTCCATGGCTGTTGTTACCAATTACTTTGATATAGAAACTCACTCTTAATATAAGAAATTAGCCACCTGTAATCACTTACAAGCTACTATTTTCACCCCTCAGTCTATTTTAACAAATGTTAAAGGCGCATGGTGGCCCTTGGGGACTCCTCCTGTCACCCCAACGCAGCAGCCCGAAGGAAGCTGGGTCCTCCCTTGTGCTCTTCCTCGAGGCTCTGTGCAGAAGGGCTGCCACCTCTCGCACAAGGGCTGGCGGACGGGAGAGAAGCACTCACACAACCCCCGAGAATCGGCAAGAGTTCTTTATTGCCGGGTGTTTGGTGACTCCAAGCTAATGCTTGGGATGGAGCCTGAGCGACAACGAGTAGGGAGCTCGCAGGGCCCTGCTGCAAAGCTGTTGGTGTTCTCACAGAGCAAAGACCTGCCGGGGTAGTCCCAGGTCTGATGTGGCCGAGGTGGATCCACTTCCATGGGTTCCTCCACCTCTTCTTGTGGACCCACCTCCATGGGCTCCATGGTGTTAGGCAGGAGGACAAGCCAGTCCTTGCCTGGGACTGCCCACATGGGATGCCTTCCATCAGGAATATTTTCAGGCCAGGGTGCCGAACCAGGGGGTCTTCCAGTTCCACTTTTAGGCCCCATGCCACTGTCCAGTTCATTTCCAGGCATGGATTCCATGCTGCCGTCTGTTTTACGGCCATGGCTGGGTCCCATGCTGTATTCTGGCCGATAGGCACACCTCTGCTCCCCACAGCTGTCTGCCTCACGCTCCCACCTTTGCTGCACACCACCACTGCACCACTGGTTAGGCCCAGGCCGCCTATTGCTGCATGTTTGAGGGGCCAGCCTGTTCCCCACATCACTGCGGTGCCAATGATATCGGTGATACGTGTCTGTGGGCCGGGCACCAGACATCCCCCGGGCACTGGTGTCTTTTGTGCCGGAGGTGCTTTCCCTCTGCCCATGACACATCTTCCTCTCGTTAGCTGCCATCCTTCTCGGTGCTTCCTCAGACCGTTTCACTGTCCTCACACCGAGGAGGGCTGCCGCTCGCCTTGCTCCTTCTCTAGCCTTCTTCCTGCCACGTACGCTGGCTCTCAGAGGGCCGAGTAGCTGAGCCAAGTGGCGGGCCAGCTGGAGGGGGGCCTGTTTTATAGGGCCCGGGGCAAAGGCGGGGCAGCAGTGGCCACTGTGACCTCAGCAAGCCTCTGTGATGCCCAACATGAGTGGCCCAAAGGCAGCTGTGCTGGGAGCAGCCTGGAAGATGACCTCACGTGGAGGAATGAGGAAGGTGGGGGGGCTGAGGGCCCCTTTTCTGGGGCTGGATCCCCCAGGCCATTTGGCTTGCCAGAGAGAATGGCTGCCCCATGCAATCCTCCCTCAACCCATTTTTCTTCAGATCTCCAAGGGTTAGAATCTCTTGTTAACAAAAGAAATTACATGTACTGGATTATTTTGTGTACTGTTTACAGACGTTGTGAATTTTCCTCTGGATCTATTAATATTCTCAACTTCAACTATGTAAGCATCTGCAAATTTCATCACAAAGCTGTTTTCCTTTCCTTTGCATTAGGAGGCTACTCAAATTCAGCTCTAATGCTGTTCTTTCCAATACTGCAGTCACTTATCAATTGCATTTTGTTCTACCATCCATTACAATTTCACATCCTAGTTATAGCCCCAAATACATACATTCTACCTCTGTACTGTCTTCCTGTACACCTGATTTCAGTTTTTATGTTGTCTAATTCCCTGTTTTGCATATTTGTATACCTTCTTAAGGCCTATTTGCCTTGTCTGACATGTTTGCCAGATATGAGCACTTCTTCCAGGATTTATTCTTACCTTTTGGGAAATTAGATTTTAATGCAGCTTGACATTTGAATACAACCTTTGGCCATGTAGGGTGAAAAACCTTTTACATCATCACAAGACTGATATGTCAAAAAAGAAGATTAACAAAGATTTTCAGAAATCTACATGTTGTTGCTTCTGTTTCAAGAATTCAAGTTTTTGTTGTGAATAAAAATAGATTTACCAGTTGTAAAGGGAAAGGACACAGAAGTGTAAGGAAACATACTCTGTACTTCAAATTGCCAATGCAGGTTTTTGCATGGCTGTGCAGAGTCAATAAACCTAGGAACTGTAATTGCATCATACTGTTTTTCAATTTGCTTCACTTCAGTCCTAGAGAATACATAGAGATATCAGCTTCAACGTAACTATAACACCTCAGTGTACAGAAAATCATAGGTACAAATATATAACATACTTTCCCATTCTAGAAAATCCCATTCACAACTTTCTAACCATTTCCAAGAAAAACTAGAAGTTAGCCACAAACTCAGCAACAATTTGACATGAAATGAAAACAAAGGTCTTACCAATCCTTACTCAACGGCCTAATAAAGTAGAAAATGCCATAACACCTTTCAAATGTCTACATTTTAGAGATAATCATATCTATCTTTAGTAAACACATCTGTGAGAGAAAAACAACTATACTGTCTACATTGTGAGTGGCAGCAATGCGTTTTTTTTTTAAATATACTATTACAAGAAGGGAAATATGTTGTAAGGGTATGTTGAGCAGTATCTCATTATTCAACTGAGATGATGCAACTGTCGGTAGACTTTCACAGGCTGACACAAAGATCTTTTTAATGAAAAGACTACACCTAAAATTAGGAAATAGATGCTAACCCACCTTTCACGACCTCAACTTGTATTACTGACCAGCCACTTGACTCGCAATTGAAGAGAAACATCCTTATATAATCCAGCTATGGACAGAAATGTTTAGTATTTACTAAGTCAAAACTGCTGCTTTTCACCCTACTGTTAACTGTATGAAGGTTCCATAGCCAAAACTACCACAACAAACTACCTGACAGTGACAAAAAAGCTAATGTTCACATTACTAAACAGTACATACATACATATATAAATACATAAACATACATTGTCACATCCTAGCACACACTGACAGATGCTGACAAACCTTTTAAGAAAATTATAGCACGGCTTTACCAAGCAGACTTAAAGAATCAGATTACTTCTTTGTGTTTAATTTCATAACCTGCTAAACAAAATATTCTTCAAGAAGTCTGTGAAAATTAATGTCTTGTGTATCTTATAAATTACTTGGAAATACACAAAAGTATCACTCACACATATTTCACATCTCTCAGAAATGTGCTGGCAAGGAAGTTTTAAATTACCCTTTTTAAAATTTTACCATTACAGTTCCAACTTTAACTTTGCTTCTATAAACTCTTTCATCTCACACTAACAGGCTAGAAACAGATCACAGATTTCATGAAATGCAGTACAAGCTACCAAGTGTATGCATTCCATTGTAAAAGGACAGAACATGCAAATGCCCTTCCAGCCTACAACAGGGAGTAGATGTGGGGACCACGGGGAGATGTCCGTATGTGGGTCTCGCACAGAAAAGCAACTGAAGATTTGTCAGCAGGAGGTATGCAGCTGATTGCTGATGGCCAGCTGCCTGCTGCCGGTGCAATGTGCAGTACCCAGACTGAGTGGGCAGAGGAACAGAAGATTTAGTAGGTGCGTCTCCATCCCCTTAGGTCGCACCATGTGACTCGCAGCGCCTGGAGGAACTGGGGGCAGATGAAAGCTGGCAGCTGTGTGCCGCCTCAGGCGCTCAGAGGCTGCCAAACAGGGCTTACAAACATGTTAGCTCAGCAGCAGAATTAAAGCCCTCATTCACGTTTATTTTGGAGTAAGAAACCAATGAGCATACAGAGGATGGGGGAAAACTTGCCCTGCAGGCTGAAGCCTAAGTACACCTTGACCTCTCCCTGCAAGCCTCAGTATCACAGGGCAGGCTTGACTAAGGGACCAAGACAGCTCATAATTTATATTGTTGTCCCAGCAACCTCTTCAGGTTCTGACAACCAAACGCAGCTGACATTTGCTGCCCTCTGCTTATTAAATAGGCAATCATATTCTAAAGTCTAAAGCGCTATTATTTTTCCAGATCAGCAGGGAATTAAATCTGCTGTGGTGTTTACATAAAACAGTTATATGATTTCTCCACATTCACATCTTGCTCCAAATGATTTTATTTATTTATTTAAAGTTGTGCCAGAGTGACAAATTAAGCACGCTGTTGTTTATACCTGAGGAAGACCCATAGTAGGTCGGAGGCAGAAAGAGAACTGGAAATTCAGTCTTCATGTCTTCCTTTAAGAAACTGATCTGATGTATATCTACATAAATATATATTCAAATACATAAAAAGAATATAAAAAATGTTTTGGAAAAGGAAGTACCATTGAATACGTTCTTCACTGCCTCTCGTGGAACCTCTGGATGCAATCGCTGATACTAAGGAGAGGCAAAGCCAAACCATCGTTATCACAAACCTTGCTCCAGAAAGGTAGAAGAAAACTGTTCCCTTATCTCTTCTCTAAGCTCTCTGTCTGGGCACATAAAAGTGGTTAGAAAAAGGGCATTGCCACCTCCTTAGTTGCCACCCACTTGTTTAGCAGTGCTTCAAAAATCCAAAACTACTATTTTTTTTTCTACAGACATAGAAAAAAAATTGCAGGAGATCTGAAGTGTTGAAAATTCTACTGTTACCTTCCTGCAGTGGAAAAGTCAGACGCTACCTTTGCAGTGTTCATTTGACAACAGAAAGTTCGTACTGGAGCAAGAGAAAATTCCTGGAGTATTTTGACGAGATTCAGAAAAGCCTCTTTCAGCTCCAGAAAGCTTGCCCCATTATACACCCAAGTTCTGGAAATCTGTATTTAAGTAGTCCTGTTACTTTATAATAACAGACTACTTGTTACAACAATCTTAGCAGGCAGGACTCCATCCGCCTGTATGCAATCTGGAAGACGATGTAAACAACAGAGATGGATTTCCCCTCCCCTGCCTTCTTTTCAGCTTTTTAAAAAGTTAAATACATTAGGTAGAGCAGAATTTAGAACAGCTATTGTGCTTTGGGAAATATTCAAGCACAAACCAAGTATGTTTCAGAGCAAAGTTAAACTCTAATTTGGGAATGAGTCTCAAATGTTCCTCACTAGTTTTATCTGAAATTAGAGTACACACTTGAAATTTTGTAAATCAAGTAAAAATCTAGATAAGAAAAGCTAACTTTTATAAATGTATATGACTGTTACTTGTTCTATGTCCTCAAATTCTTGGAGAGCCACATGGGAACCTTTCGATAAGAAAGCTAAGACTATTACTGTATTTCATTTGCTTGCATAGCTGCTGATGGTTCAAGTAGCAGATTGCATCAGTACAGATACACTTGTTATACAAAACCTAACGAAATTACAATGCTGCTGTGTTAAACTGAAGGCTGCTATCTTTCAAATACCTCTTCCAAGATCACTTTTATCGTGACACTGGACACCAGCTAAACAATGAATAATGCTTGACTACATTCGCTTTACTTCTCATTCCTTTCTGCTGTCATTCTCACCCGTCACATTTTGTTTTGTATCAGTCCCCGTTCTCCACTTCCTTTTGCTTTGCTTACAAACACCCAGGATACAAAGACAAGTCTGACACAGGTCTGTGTGGTAGCACAACAAATCAATAGATACTACTGATCCTTCTCACACAATGCACTCAAATTTGTATGTAAATCTAGCAATGGAGTCAAATTAAGTTCTAAGAGTTTTCTAGATAACCATGATAAACAAAAATAGTGTTCTTGGCTTATATTACCAAAAGGTATCAGATACAAAAATAGAGTTAGTTTGTTAAGAAGGGCCATACATTTAGCTCATACATCAGTAAAAGAACACTTGCCTTTTATAATGTTAAAAGCAACAGTTACAGCAGTCACACAAAATGAGCTTTTTTGTTAACTAAACAAGAGTCAGGCCCTGTAGGTAGACTAAAATCAGGTATCACTGTGGAAATCCAACAATATGATTTTGTAGAAGGAAATTACTGTGCTGGACAGGATCAGTTTTAATTTAGATTTCTGCTAGACTAATGAGGTAATCTTGGGTCAAGCTTGGGTTAGAAAAAAGACCAATCTAGCCCTTGACTCAACTCTAATTAATATACATTTTACTTAAGCAGGAATAAAAACAATTTGACTCAACTGGAAAGCATTACATCCATTCCTTTGATCCCATGGCATCTTTTTTGTCCATTACCCAGTTTTCTAACTCTGTACACCAAAGGTAACACCACACTTCATCGTCAGCCAAACACCTGCCATCACTTCTGCTCCAACCACAGGAAAACAGGTTGGAAGTGTCATGGACTTCAATTTTATAAAAGTATATGCAAATAGTTCTGCTGAACAGTAAGACTACTGTTGCATGAAGCTCTTAAATACTTCCAGAATTCATGTCGGGGTAATACATTATCCTTGGAAACACAGGAAACTCTTTTGGCAATACCCACTATCTTTAAACTAATACCCAATTTTGAAGATCTGCACATCGAGCTTCATGTGCAATAAATTTGTTACTAGTTGTAGATAAATCTTGTTTCTTCATGAGCAGTATTTGCATATGCAAATATAACACTGTTCCTCTCCTGTCCTTCCCAGGAGTTCATAATCAACTCCAGTTATCAAAATTTGTGACTGTTATCATAATATATCTGTACATCTGAAGTAATCTCTACTCAAAAGGAAAAAATACTTTTAACATAAAAGCAGTAAGCTTGATAACGCAGCAGGATTTTCATGAAAGTATTTTGACTGATAACGACAAGACCACTTCTTTCTAAGATGCAAGTTTAATATTAACATTTAAAGTCACAGCAACAACTTCATAACTTCAGGAGAATCTTCTACTCTAAAGCCAAATCCATGGCAGTGTTGTGCAGACTCAGTACTAAAATAGCGTAAGCACTTTTCTGGGTACAAACAATAGAACTGTGGAAAAGGGAAAGTGTAAACAAAGTGTCTGTTAGATAACCTCCTGCATGTATTGACAAAACCACTGGCATTCCCTCTGCATCATGGCCACAGCATTGGTAACCTGATGCAGTAAAACATTTACGAAACAACCAAGTTCTGAGGATTCTTTGTTGCCTATATATTGCTGTATTTCAGTTGCAGTATTTCATTACTTCAGCTATAATACTCATAGTTTTTCCTTCCTTCCATCTACTGACCCTCAGATGGTTTACAGAGCTAAATGGAAGTTTAATTCAAACTTATTTCTGTCCAAATGCTCCATTTCCCAGTGGAATTTTTATAAGAAACCTTTTAAGAGAAGATGGTTGCTTCTGAATCAATACTTTTATGTCAGTTATGACACAATAGAAGACTTCAGATATCTCATCACCAAACATATTGGATTACTGGTACAATCTATAAGTACGTTAGTTTCACTAAAAAGGTGAATAAATGAACTTACCAAAACAAACAAAATCCTTTTCATTTGCTTCTCATTTCAATAATGCCTTTTGAAAATAGGGATAACTGCAGTAGACTATTATTTAAATATTTTACAAGAAGCCACTCCTATCGAGATGATAAATATTAATATTGTGACAAGACGTTATTCTGAATAAAATTGTTTTCATAATATAATTAAATATATAACACTCGAGTTTCAGTACATCTGCTAAGAAAATTTATGTTCTTATGTGGGGTTTACAATTTCAAAGGCAGTTTTAGAACTATGTAAGATATACATCATGAAATCTACATATTATGTACACATTTCATTAGCATTTTTAAGTGAGAGAAGGATCCTATGGCTTCTTACAGAACTCTCTCTCTTAACAGCCCAGATTTTTTGCGTGTACACCTCAGCAAAGAATACTTTTCTAAATTTAAAACTTAAATAAACAAGGTTCTAGTTACAGAAGACATTGCAGATATGGGGGATGACAGCACCCAGGTGGAATGGGTTCCACAATGATGCAGGGAGTATGGAAAAAAACAGACCCTGGTCAGTTTATACAAGAACTGGGTACTTCCAAAGCTCCTCGCCAGTGTAACAGTCACAGCAGCAACCTGCTTAAACACATGCTACTGTTAAAGGACTACATCAAACTGTAGAAAGATGGGCTACCTGCACTGATAAAGGCATGTAAATGGACTGTCTTCTGGCTTCCCATGAAATTAGTAAGGCTTCTATTATGAATATCAACAGGTTTGAGATTTCACTTGCATGGTTAACGAGTAACATCTGAGAATAGATTCATCTGAGAGTTATCCGAACTGATCTAGGTCCTGGATACATGCCCAGACATTTATGGTGTCTGCTTTAAATTTTTATTATTATGCAATACTCTTGGTTGGTGATGACACAAAGATTTTAACCAAGTTAATCTTTCAGGATCAACAAACTCAGCTACTTCACTTTTAAATTAAAAGATATTTAGCCAGCAGACACTGAATATGTAGAAAAATATCCATGATAGAAAGGACGTTTAGGATCTTACCTCCTCCATCTCTCTTTCAAGTCATTTATATTATTAATTACTAGGTGTTGACTCAATTATTCCTAATCTTAATCTATTCCTGCTATCAGTTATATGGCTTGTTTTATGCCCTATTTAATGAACCCTTTTAATGGAAATTAGGGAACTCATTTTCTTTAACTTATATTTGTGACTTGTGACAGTATTCTTCCAAGAGACAACATAAATCAAAATGTATTTTCTAAAACCTGATTTTAAAAGCTTTAGTCATGCAATATGAAATAGACACTATTCACAAATGATGTTATTTCTTATATCAAGTTGTACTGAGAGTTAAATGATTCAGAATTTGTTACAAAACAATGTAAATAGTTCCCTGAAATAGTCCTAGTGGAAAATAATTTCACTAGTTAAATAGGTTTACCATTAAAATCATGTAATGTCCACTACAAAACCATAGAAAGCTGTAGCAATTTAAAAGTGTGAAAGTAAATGGAGAGTTTTAAGCAACATAAACCCCCACAGGCACATTCTCCTACTGCTTTCACTCAAGTCCATTTGAAACAGGCTAATGCTAAAGCAAAATAAGTCAATCAAACTGAAATAAGAGTGGATTTGTACTGACTTAACTAAAACAGTGCAAGTCTGTGTGTGAATGAAACCTGCCTGTTATGTCTAGTTTCTGCAGTAAGACCATACGTAGATGGACCTTCTGTTTGTTTTGGTAAGTATTTAAACTTGATTTATGCAGTTTGTTTCAAACAATATGCAGAGTGGTCTGAGGTCTGGCTAATAAATGGAGTACGATAGAGTTACTGAACAAAAATATAATAATCGTCATTCTACCAATCTCATTTCTAAACTAACTTCATCCCAATGACTTTTGTCTTCAGTAAATATCTTGAAGCTCACTTTGGACCAGTTTTCTTCCCATTACAGTCTACATTATCTTTCTTAGACTTCATACATTGGTCACATTTGTTTTAGATATTCACCCATTTCTATCTGGCAGGGATCCAGGGCATAGTACTGATCTCACAGTTTTGGAGAGGACTATTCAAGACTGCTTTGTTAGTAGAAGGAATGCAGTGGTGTCACTGTTCAAATGCAGGCACAGTATGAAGCCTATAACATTATGTTTCATAATAATGAAATTATCAGCTGCTTTGCTGATAAGAAAATTGTCTGACAATTGTATCACTGAACATGTAACACAAGCTAAAAACGTTGTAGATTTTTTGCATGTCCTCTTTATGCTTCTTAAAGCACAACCTAGGAGCCACTTTACCACTGGCCAGAAGAATACCTGAGCAGCAAGGGTCTTCAGGCAATATTTGAGACATGGAAATCACAGAAACACAGTTTCAAATTCAACTTATTATCAAAGCTGAAAGTATTATATTCATCTGCTCATTCAAAACCTGGAAGAAACCCATTTTCTCTCTCAGTTATTGGTCATATGCATATTTAAGAGTAGTCCAGTTGGCATTGAAGTTTTGAAATTTATACAATTTTGTACAAGTAGATTCAAAACTTTTAATTTCAAATAACAAAGCTATGCAAAAGACCCTCTAATGAACTATTTGTACTATAAAATCCATTTTTTTGTGTGTGTTTGTTGTTTTTTTTAATTTCATCAATGCAACTAAGGGATAGGCATATAATCATTATCCAAAGCAGAAAAAATATAAAAAATATTAAACTAAAGTCTTGTCAATCCCACTTCCCCTTCCCCTTTGCAAAAGTTAATGCAGAATAATATGTTTTTATTAAATATATTTAAATATTTTAGGTGAAAGTCCCTAAATTAGCTGAAGAAAGAGACTTAGAACCCTAATTACTAAAAACAGAGACATGCTTATATTTCTTATGGTTTCAAATATGTAGAATGAAATTCAACTTCAGAGAGAGGCAAGGTGCCAGCAAATTATACACTTTCATTAGAAGGGTGGGAAAAAAGGCAGGGCTAATGTACAAAAGAATAGGGTGCAGCACTCAAAACAGAAAACCTAGTACTCACTCTGCACTTACTCAAACACGTTATTGTATCCAGGAACACCACTACTTGAAAATCACATACCAGTTTGATCCGAGCATTTTTAATGGAGGTTACCACCAAAATGTTCACTACCTCTTTATTAATACCATTATTACCATTACTTACAATACAATTTCATACACTTGCTTTTATTCACGTGTCAGCACCGTGTCACTCCCTCTAGTGGGTAAGAAATGCAGCTTATATGGAAATTCCAAATTTTCATACCAGGGAGAGGTAATCCCACAGTCACACCAAAAGCAATAGCCCTGGCTAGAGTGCAAATCTTCCATCACAGCTATAAAGAGAGCCACTATTTCATTCTGACTATTAGGAAATGTGTTTCTCTAGTCCTGTTATTTGCCTTTGCTTCTCCAAGTTTCCAGTGACCAAAAAAGAATTACAATGAACAAAAATACTGTGGCAGCAAGAAATGCACTTATTTCTAGCTTGCTTTCATTTCCAGCAGCAAGGTACTTTTAGTTCTCAGCTCAAATTCAAGTTTTGCCTGCCATCAATTATTTCCACATATTTTCAAATCTGACTCTTCATTTGCATATACTGGCCACGTACTAAAGTAGTATTAAAATGCTGTGTCTTTTCCTGCCAAATTACTCTACTTCATTTGAATACTTGACAAAGCCAACAATGGAAACACTAAGGCATGGCCTAAAGTTTACAAGAACTCATTTCAGCGAATCTTACTATGTAATCACATAATGAAAAAAGACAAATAAAACTCAACTATGTACTTGGATTTTTTGTCTGCTACATATATAAAATCTGTGTAGCTAACGGAACTACAGAATACTGCCAGAAGCGAAACAAAACAGGAAGAACAGGTCAATAGAAAAGAACTTGTTATATGCATTTTTCTGTATATATTACCTTCTAATGTATCATTATTACCTTCTAATGCATATACCCAAATAAGTTAGCTAAAGAAAAAAAGCAGCATGAGTTTGCTGTATATGTTGCTGCTAATTTTTTTAAAACAGGAATGACTTTCAGCTGATAGATATTTTAGTCTTTTTAATTGGTTTAAGTCACAACTTGATCCTAAGCTATAAGATGCCTTAAGCAAAGGACAGCCACTCTCATTTACAGCAAATTAAAGTACTCAGTACTTCACAAAATGTTACTCTAACATATCAAAACTTCAACTGAAATTATTTGATAACTTTTAGATTATTCTAATGTAGACTGATGAGTAAACAGTACAGCCTAACCCCACCATAGAGAAAATGACTGACAATTACCTGACCTGAAAGACTGTTGCCAGAACAAAATTGTTAAGTAACACATTTCTGAGAAAGTGACATTTTACAAAAAGACAAAGGCATATATTTTCCACCAAAATCTAATGCTGCTGTCATCAACAACCCAACAAAAGCTACAGCTACCTAAAATGGAAATGAAAATGTAATGTATGGAAATATTCTCTTATAAAATCTCCTTAGGCTTCACATGTATTAATGTATTAGTTTGCAAACATTAAGATCAAAGGCAAAGCAACAAATACATCCTAAAAAGTTTTTAGTCAGATTTTTATTAACGATATACAAGTAGCAAGGCATAAAAAATTAATATGTTCAAGCCTTGAAATGTCAAGTGTAATGATCTCTAGCTCTGCTTACCTCCTTTGCTTTTTGTTTCAGTCTAGCTTGCTCTGGGTCTTCTTGCCTTGAGCGACTCTACATGTTTAAAAAAAAAATGGGGAAAAAAGGTTAACAGATGGTTTAAGAACCCCTCATCTGTTGCAGTAAGTTAAAAAATAGCAAAGAAAGGGGAACAAGACACAACGTGTGAAAGATGGGTTGCTTAAATTCATAGAAGTGCAATTTCAAACCTGTAGGCCTCACCAAAAAGACTGTTAAATATTCAGTTGTAAATAAGATCTACTCCAGATTTTAATTTTTTAAAAAAGCACTAATACTGTTTTTGCCAAGTTTCCATAATTCCAAGAGTGACACACTTTCCACTACTGATCTTTTTAATTTAAACCCCTCATAATCAATTATTTTAAAATAATTTACAGTTCACAACTCAGCTTTTTTTTTTATCTGTTGGTACAGAACATGCAGAAAACAGTTGTAAAGTCACCCTCTCAGACAGCAAACCTTCACAAATAAAGATATTACATTCTGTATGAGCTTGCTTTGAGTACAGAATAGAAATACATGCAAGTTCAACTCATTCATGTACTACTACTAATATTAAAGTTGATTAACGTTGTCAGTTTTTAAACAGAACACATAATACTAAATAGCAACTTTTATATTTTCTTTCAGGAACAGGAACAGCTCCAAAAATGCGTTAAGAATAACCATTTAACTGCAATAACAACCCATAATAGTACATTTCTGCTGATACATATTTGTTTTACAACCATACGTGAAAACTACCAAGTTTTTATTTATGCTCACTAAGTATACCCAAATTGATGAAGTTCAAAACTCCAGAGGTAGATAATATATGTATTATTATACTACTTTAACTGCACATTTTCTCAATTTTTAGAAAAAGTTCCAAAGAAAGTTCTAAGAAGCTAAAATAAAACTTGTGACATCCATGTAAAACTGATGTCCCAGATACCTGAAAGATGTAATTGTTTATTTCAGTATTTCTTGGAGATTTAAAGCAATATTATTTACACAGTCCCTAAATCAATAATATTTCTATGACCTCTCCTTTCTCTGCCTCTTTCTAGATTAAAGACAGACCTGAAACTTGAAAGCGTGTTAATTTGTACACTTACATAGACTTACTTTTTCCCATTGTTTGAACTTTTCATAACATATTCTTTTCAGAAGTTAAAAATCCATGAAGAAAACCAAAGCAAGGTATGTTTTAAGGGCAGAGGGACATATGATATTGTTGACTTACCTGGAGAGAACCTAGGCTATGACTTGGCAGACAGAGCAACAATAACTCAGACTTCTCTATCCTTTTTTTACGCTTTTATTTATTTATTGAACTGAGATTATTTTCTCATCTAATATAGCACACACATACAACACACTAATGAAGCACGTCCAAATTAAACAATCAAGGGATCTTTAGAAGATGCACTAGACTCTTCCACTGCGTACATTAGCTTCATTTTACACCACCACCTACTAGTGACTTTGTGCCTGTTAGCATAAGAGGTGGTTTGACAGGAAAGCGTTTGGAGTACAGTAATGAGAAACCAAAATCTGTAGATAACTAATGACTGAATTAGACTCTCATGTAAGTTGTGCCAACCAAGAAAGAAACTCCAACTGTATGTAGACTGAGATTGCTTCTATCTGCTGTGGTCAGACAAAAAGAAAATGCAGCTAATCTGACCTAGCTACTGTTTAAAGAACAAAAATACACATATTCAGGAAATTATGTAGATATGCCAGAGAGCTGGGACTCTATTCCATAGAGCAATTACTAAGAACTTGATTATGTTTTTAACTATTGAGGTGTGTATGTGCGTGGGGGTTCTACGAGTTGCTTCTCTAGGAGATGGACTTTGGTAAGTATTTAAGAACTAAGCTGAATTATGTCCTTGCTCTGTCACTTTGTGATGACAGTACAATCATTGTGTGCCTCAGTTTCTCCAGTATGCTGTATGGGAAATCATATTTAGCCCTTTCATGTTTTTTGATGATAAATTTATTAAAAGTACAACGAACTTCTATTGCCTTCCAAATCTTGCAGTGAAAGAAGTACAGAGATACAAAGTATATTCATACTACTGTATGAAGCTGAATCATTTGCCAAATGCAAAGCACAAGTTAAAAGCACTTCAGCTTAAGGAGAAAGCATGGAGTCCTTGGAGAATCAAGCTGAGACTTCTAATATTGTTACCAAGTTTCTACAAGAAAGAATCCTGGAAAACATACCAGATCTATGTTGCATTTAGGGACATTGTGCGAAAAATCAAAGCAAGAGATACAAAATAACATCTACATTTCCTGAACTCAGTAAGTGAAGGGAAAAACTCTATAAAGTACTACAGATTAAAAAATAAAATAAAATAAAGTATTTTTTTTATATTTAATATTTTTTTTTCTTTGGCTGGTTGGTTGTTTTTCAGGAATTGACCAAATAAAAGTAGATCTGGAGTTCAGGATAATTGGAGAAAGCAGACTTTGAAAGCAGTCAAAAAAGCAAAGCAGATCTATTCTGTGTAAACCTCTAGCTCATTCACAACAAATTAATAGAAATTGTTACATGGGTGAAAATGGCTATCAGCAACTGAGTGACATTAAATACAGGGATTTAATCACTAATGATGAATTAAAATACCAGGTAATGCTAGATATATAAACCCAGATTAAAAGGTGTTAAGTGTGATTACTGGTGTAATGATCACACTAATAAAATAGTGGAATTTTAGCTATCAGTTTGTTTCTTTTTGTGTTCAGATAAATTTTAACAGAGTTTTCCAACAGACTTGAGAATAAAATGCTTTCTTGCTGACTGTCATGTCAGTTTGGAAATCAGTAAACTAGAGAAATAAAATCATCAGTATACGAAGACTAAAGTGTGTTAGGAAAAGAAAAAGGATAAACAATAACAATTTTATTAATTCTTCATTTTATCATCTAATTTAACTTACAAAAGGCTTCTTCAATACCGATGTAACACAGATTAAAACGAATACAGCAAACAAAAATGTCAAACTTAATAGAGGTGCCTATATAAGCTTTAAAAATGTCACTGGCTTCTCTTTACACTCCATTCCACACATAAGCATCTTTTCCTTCCTTTGAAGAGTTTGAACAAATTTGCTGTTAGTCAGCTCTTGTAGTGCTTGCCTGTATCTCACCATTTTTATTCACCAAATATTTTAATATTTGAGTTTCATTGATCTACTGGCTAGTTGTTCCTTTCTTTTCATTCGAGTTTCAATTTTTTCTTCAAAGACATCTCATTCTATTGAGTTTGTCTTCCTTTCTCCTTTGCCTCTAACTTCCAAATGTTAATATGCTGCATCTCACTTGCTTTGTCAAACATGTTTTTCCAAAATCCTTTAATGCACCAATGCCCGTTTCCTCTAAAGCTTCAGAAACACCCATCACTCACAGAACTCCCTACTCACATAATTTCAAGGAGTTCATCATAACTCTTCCATCCCCCTCTCTATTTTTCTTGTCTATATCTGTAAATAAAGAAAGCTGGGTTTATGTAATACATTTTCATGTTGGTGAATAAACATCCTTAGAAGCAAGCCAGCTTCCCATAGTAATTTTAGAGAAACGTAGGACTGATCATAACCAGATAACATACTTTTAAATACATTAAATGCTGTCTCCTACTGAGAACATATTCACCAAACCAGGTTTGTTAACATTTCTCCTAAACACAAGCTACTTTTATTAGACCAGACAGCCTGATATTTTAATGATTAAGAATGAAAGTGCTTTGTGTTAGAGAACTTGCTATCTTATTTATCTGAAAACTGCATAGATCACATTAGCTCTATGGAAATAGCAGACTTTGAAAGTATGAAAAGCAGCATATGTTAAATGTGTGTATTCAAAACACATTAGAAATATTGGGCTTCATTTACATGATACCAAATTCCCTAATGTTCCAAACCTCAGTTTTTCTCATTGCTTGTGTTAAGGAAGAATGCCACAAAAACAGACATCTAATTACACATGTAGCAGTGTAGTTTTAAGAAGTGCATTTTGTATTACATACAATGGACTTCAATTAGAAATCAAAATTATTTTTAAAAGAATATCTTTACAACTTCAATGTAATACATGCAAAACAAATATTTTTAAAACTGGAGGATACTCTGTGCATCTATGCAGATGGGCAAACTAACAGACCTTCTGATGTGTTGAACTAGGACCATTATTCAGTATTTTGTTGTAATTTGTAAAATCAAAGGTGCATTATTGCTACATTTCTTCCCCAGTAACAACAAGAACAAAAAGTTTTCTGTTAGATTTAGAATAATTTTGAAGTCTTCAGCTTGTTAAACCCGTGTTTGAAAAGCTCTCAGGGTTTCTCTTCCTAGACACGAGCTTGTTGCCTGCATTTAGCAACACCTGCGCCTAGTTAAGGCACCCACAGCTCTACTCACCCTTCCCAGTACATATACTGGAAGTCTTTAATGCTTCAAATTCATCTTTTTTCATTAAATAAAGTTAAGAGTCACAACTGCAGGTGCTGTACTATGGAGAGGCACTGCTGTGCCAACAGTTTCAATTTTAAACCTATTTTTCCCCATTGATGACATTAGAACTTCACCCACGGCTGTACCAGCTTATAACTTTCACTTTTAATTAAAGAAATTAAATTGGCAACATGAAACACTTTGCTTTCACATTAGCTTTGTTAATAAAAAGTGAGAGTTAAAAGCAGCATAGCTGAGGGTAAAACCCTATTCAGAGCTACGACCACAGCAAGGTGGAATGCAAGAGTACAAGTCTAAAAGAAGATTCATTTTTAAATCATTAAAATTGAAGTAACATTTTTAAAAATTGAGTAAATTATCTCAACACAATAATTCACTCTTTGCTCTCCTCTCATCAGAAGTGAGTTACAAGTTTCAGTTCAGAGAGCGCTTCGTCTCACAAAAAGCTGCATTACATCCACTGTACTCTCAGAAGAGAAGGAAATGATTAAATTGGCATGACGACTGAACTCATCTCGCGCTCAGAGAGATAGCCCCTTCAAGTAATGACAAGGAGGTGCACGTGACAGTGCAGTGCAAGGAAATCTGCATTGCCAAGTTTCAATGATGTCTCTCCAATAAAAAAGCGCTTCAACCCAAAGCACTATCAAAATCTGTATCATCCATAAATACTACTAAACTTTGCAAACAACACCAAAAAGAGAAAATCCATTTACTTAATTATATTTTTTACAGAATAGAGGCCACAAAGCAGATCTTATTCCTGTGATAACTGTACTTAAATTTCAAGAGCCTCAAACTAGACAGGCTTGTGTAACTAAGACAAAACACTCAAAATAATACACCAATAGAATGTATATATTAGAAAATCATCACAATAAATTTGATAATAAACAGGCGTTTAGCCAGTTTGAGCAGATGAATTAACACAGTAATTTTAATGTTATCAGCTTTATTATAAATTACATCATAGAAGTATTATTTCTTGATTTTCTGAAAACAAGGATAACCCCAAGCTGCATGTCTTACATAAAGAATCTGTCTCCAAATACAAATTCAGAAATAAAATCAAAATAGAATAATCCAGTACGAACTCCTATTCCTCCTGCTGCCAGAAATATTTGCACGACTACCTCAGAACCAGAACCTCATTCTATTTGACACACAACCTACATTTTCCAGATTTTGGAAATAGCTATGAAAGCAGCAAGGGTGAATAGCTATGAAAGCATTTTTTACTATAGCAAGACCTGTGCCGTGTGTTTTTAGAAAGTCTACACAACACACACCATGTCAAACGTAAACTCCTCAAGTTATTTCAGTCTGGCTTTTGACCTTTCTGCTGTCTTAAGACTTTCCTTAGCTCTTTTTCTGATTTCCCATACCAGCCACCAAAGACAGAGTCAAAAGACCTCTGCTTCTGTACACATGTGGAAACAAAGGCTAGTGGGTTCTTACTAGGAAAAAAAAAAAAAAAAAAAAAAGGAAAGTGTTGATCCTCCCAAATATTTTCTTTAAAGAAAGTCCACTTTGCATATGTATATGTATACACACACACCCGATGGCCCCTCCTTCTGCCATTATTCCTTTACCCTGTTATTCATGTATCAGGAAGATAACCCCAAAGTAATGATAATCAAAGCAGTTGTAGTATCTCCCTGTACAGCTTCTGTATTTAACTCATCATATTTGAATGTTTGAAACAGGAGCTGTCCTAGCAGATGACAACTGTGGATCTCACAGTTTGGTGATCAATGTATCTTGAAACACTTTTATTAGAAAAGTATCGCTAGAAAGTAAATCAGAGAAACGCTTTGGGCCACACATTCTATGTTGGTATACATACATTGTGGGACATGATGCAAAGACCCCTGATATGAGATCATGCTAACTCCTGAAACCATATAGTCTTGTTTTTTAGTTATTTAACTAAAAATTAATTAAAATTAAAAATAAACTATACAGTGCATTGCTACTACACAGTATACCTTATGAATCTTCCTGTCAAGTTTGTCTTCCTCCAAAATATCTCACTGGAAAGTGATCATCAGTCATTATTTTTCTAAGCTTGTGGTATTAAGTTTCTATTTCTCAACTACTTTCCAGGCATAGTACATAAGATGTCGTATTTGCTCACTTACCAAGACAAATAATACTGCTATTTTGCTTAAAAAATACTCCTGCAGCTCCACAATTATTTTTAATTTGGATAGTAATTTTTCTCAGAATGACAAAATTTTTTCAAATGTTTTTGAAGCCTAAGTTCGTTTTTATCTGGTCTCCCCATCTGATTTTCTCTTTCATTCTTCCCAAGACATTTCCTGAAGCAAAATCTACCCCATTGTGTTATTTACACATTCTACACTCATATCCTACTGTAACAACTGGTAGCAGATCCATCAGAACACTAGTATCAAATATTTATCTCCTCTCCAAAAAGAAACACAATCCAAAACACCAGCAAAAATATCCAAAACCAACACTTTCTGTAACCATCCTTTACATATCTTCCTGAATGCTTACACCTTACTGAATTCTACTGCAAAATTACCAAATTGGTATCAAAGCTTTCCAAAGATTCATGAAGACTCCTCACTTCAGTTCAATCTGTTCCTTCATTTTCCATCATTTGGTCCTAATGAAGATGATTATTTTAGATTATGCACTCCAGTGCCCCAAATATTCCCTTCATCATTATCTTATTCTTTGTGAATACTTGGACTTTGGTTGCTATTAAGGCTTCAAAGTGTAAATACTTAATTAAAAAAGAACTTTCATTAAGCAAGTTAAACCTGTGCATGCTGTTCCATACTAGACAATAAGGCTAGCACTAGTAGGTAATTTTGGAACTTCTAAAATTATTCTGCTGAGTTTCTTTATAAACTTGTTGTAAAATAACATGTCAAAACATGTGCAGGATAAAAGATCACTGTCTAAATGGCACATTAAGAAGCTGTAGTTTATATATATATATATATATATGATTTTTAGATTTAAGCATTTATAGAAAAAAACAGAAACACAAATTTCACCTTGAAATCCCAACCTTTAAGGATGCAACATTATCAAGGTGACAACAGTGCCACGATCTGTGAAACATCTTTGCATAAGGTGTATTTCAGTCTTCACAGCCAGTTTAATCATTACCCTCTTCACAGACACAAATATCAATCAGCTAGCCACGAACAGACATGAAATGGTTACCTATCTTTATCACTAGTTATCAGAGCAGCTGGGGCAGATTTATATTTTTTTTTTCCTCTGTTTAATAACTGTTTCTTTACAATTACTGCATCTTTTCCACAGTCTTCCATCTCCTTAGACAACTGAGATCACAAAAGACCAGAAAGTCTAAAATCCCAGTGAAGGATTTAGTACATAGGAATTCAGAATAATATCTCAAAGAGTTCTCTCTGTTAATGTACAGGTGATCCTGCATTTGTGCAGCAACTTAGATTCTAAGGAAATCATGAACATATTATTTAAAATAAAAAGGTGTAACCTGACCATGTTTTGCCGAACTATGTGCTACTTAACTTTTGTAATGGGTTGTCAAGCCACCCAAAAAGAATGGCTGAGAGCCAGCTGAATGCTCCATAAAGGAAAGACACTATCAATCTAAGTTCAATTACAAACTGGCATTTAAAACTTAAATCACAACATTTGCATAAGTACCTTCCAGAAGTTTCACAATATATTCAACTTCTCTTTCTACCCATTAATGCTGATAGATCAGCATTTTTCTGCCATGGCTATTTTGTGGGTTTTGTGTTTTTTTTTTTTTTTAAGACCTTCATATATTTTTTCTAGTATGCCATGTCTTTATGCCAAGCTGTCTCCTCTCACTTTCTGGTTACGATGCTGATTTACATATTCATTATTTTCAAGAAGATGATTTCTTTAAGCCAAGTAGAAGACTCTTTATGTTTTTTTGCATAATGCTTTAATTTGTTCTTTCTATAATCTATAGGAATCAAACTTGTTATTTATTTCCTAAATCTTGACTTCACGGGAGTTTACATTACTCAGGACAAAAACAAGAATCCAAAGAACGTGACATCATGAGGTGATTCAGTTTGAAGTGAGAACAGGAAGTCATCTAACCCAGCCTCAGATCAGCCCATGTATGGCTTTGTCCAGTCAGGGAAATGTTTTTTAACTAAGGACTACAAAACTAAGTGTTACTACTGAGCATTGACTTGTACCATACAATCTCTTTAAAATGTAAAATAAATAATTCAATGAAAATGTAAATTAACAGACAAATAATTCAAATAAAGGGATAACTTATTTGCCGTTTGATATACTATATGTATAGTGTAATTAAATTTGCAGTTTTGGACAGGAAATTCATCTATACATATGTCTTGAAACAGTATCGCCTCTATTTGTTGTATTGTGTGCATATGAAAATTCAGACTTTGGAGTTCATGTTAGAAATTAATAGCTCTAGACGAACTGATAGTTAACTGAAGACAGACATGGTTCAATTAAATAATGTAGCTATATATGGGTGCGTAGAACACCAAATTTATGTATACTGGGACACTTACTATTTAAAATAAATAACTGAACAAAACTGTTTCAAACAAATTTCTAGAAACTCAGGAATTAAAAAGCCTCCAAAATCCATAATCATTTACTGAATTGTGATTAAATATCAAGATAGTAGCCTCTGATTTTCAAATGGCACAGAAACCTTGGTATCTATTAAATTTCAAAGGCAATTGTGAAAATGTTTTCACCAAGTTTTGTTTTGAAAATGTTAGCCATTGTCTCCTGTACTAACAAGAACTCATCATATTCAGAGGTGTAATCTTCCTGAGAATGCAGAAGCATTCCAGTTAGCTAGGTCTGGTGTCATCATAGATAAACAGCGTGACTTAGTAAATTAAAGGGGGTGGTGTCACGACAACAGTATCTTTCTGTTATAAAAAATTAAATCCGTTCCTGAAACAGATTTCAAGAAATTAAATAACTGTTTGAAGACTATGAATTGTTAAATAGTTTTAAAAATATAAGAAAAAAGATACCTTGGCAGCCTTTAGCAAGATTTCCCTCTCTTGTTCATCTTTCCTTTGCTTTTCTAAACGCTCCAACTGTTCAAAAAACTTTAGCTGTGATCGGACATCTGTAGCTTGTTCATACCACTCATCGTCCTGTAAAGTAAGAATAATATTTTAGGAAAATATGCATTTTCATCAAGACTATGCATCTAAAGAAGACTTTAAGTGTTACATATTAAAATCTTTCCACAGTATTAACAACAAAAAAAATTTAAGCTCAGGGGAATGAAGCCAGCCTAAGTTAATTTTGCAGCTAAAATACAATTATTTAATTAATATAACTTTTTTTCTTCCTTTGATTTAACACAGACTACTTGAAGCGTTTTTGCCTCAAGACACCATCCCAGGGAAAAGGAAGGAGGGATTTCATACGACTGAAGCAGGTGAAGAATATTGGAAAGAAACAAAAGAGTTGTTTCCTTTAGTTAAAGACAGTAGAATATATCCATCAATTGCAAGAAAAGCTGTAGATTTAGGTAGCAGACACAGTGGCCTTTACCTTTTAAATCCATTTTTCTGTCCCAGAAAGGTTGATTCTTGTCACAGACCCCCAAGATAAATTTTCTTGTGAATGCCCTATATAATTAGTCCAACTGTGACCCAGCTTTGGGAAATAGGTGGACAAGGATTCAGTCCAAAACTGTTTGACCAAAAAAGTCTACTCTCTCTATAGAGAGATTATATAAATAGATATATATAAGGAAATCTAAGCACAGCTTAGACACAACACACAATTATGATAATTACCATCTTGCTTTTTTTATCAGTTTAACAACTAGTAGAAACTTTTATTTTAAAAAGAAAAAAGAAACTTTTAATCGATAAAGGTGTTTGATTTATTTGAACTTCAAGCTAGTTTGCAGATTCTCACTAAAATTTTCCGTCTGGTTTAAGATAACTAAATTATTTCAATTTTCTCCAAGAATAAAATAACTAATAATGGGATCAGATTATCATTTTATCTTGAAATGTTCTTTTTAAGGAGACTATCTTTGTTTAATTTCAGTGAAGAATTTACAGCTGAATTCTTTACTTGCTGGTTTAAGACAAATTAGCTTTTTCCTCCAATCTGAAAACAGCTTTATTTCTGGCTTATCATTGTATTCTTTAGCTTTCTATGTTTTGGGCCAAAACTTTTAAAGTGTACCCTGATGTCAAAGTATTAGGATTTCTCACAGCCAAAAACATGTACAGTTACTATAGATTCCTATATATTGAAGCAATTTTGATCCAATCTATGGTTATCTTGGTCAAAAGAGAAGACATCAAGAATCAACAGTCTCGGTCACTATCCGTGAGCAGAAACAGCTTAACAGATGTTACCTGCTAGACACTTCTGCACAGGAGGAAAACATAATTTTACACACAAAATCTATTATAGAGAAGAAAGACATGTTTGTCAAGCAGTGTCATCATCACAACACTTCCTATTTGTTGAGGTAGACAAATCTGTGATTGAAACTCAAAGAAAACGAACACAAAACACCTACTGTGTGCGAAGAAAAAAAATGTGCCACATTGCATCATTATATAATATCCAATGGCTTTATTTGCACACTTACTTTGTATGATTCCATGCGGTGCTGGGTTATCACCGTTACTTTTTCTATCACTGTTCTTAATCTGTTTTGTGTTGCATGGGAAATAAAAGTAACCACCTCAGCTGGCACATCAGTAATTCCTAATTTTTTAGCTAAAGCAAAACAAAACAAAAGAAAAGAAAATTAGCTTACCCCTCACAAAAGGAACTCTAAAGAAAAACTAAAACTTTATTTTCCTGTACAACAACAACAAAAAATCTTTGACAGTGTATGCAGCTTTGGTGATATATTCATTACTCCTTAAAAACAGGTGTGATTGCACTTCAAAGTTTGAAAGAGAAATCAGAGTTGCTTTTTTACCCCTTAGAAAGCATTTAAGAAGTTCACTGCAGTTTATCCTAGTTTATTAAAACAAAGTTTAACAAAGTATGAGGCAATTTGAGTTCTCTGTTCACAAGAAAAAGCAATTCCTTTATTTTCAGAAACACTAGTGCAGATTAATTTCAATGTCAAGGAGATCAGGCTGCTGGCCCAAAGCATACTGTTGCATACTTTAGCCTACATTATTGACATACTACTGATAATAAAAATTCATTAAAAAGAAACTATTCTTTAATTGCATATGAGGAAATAGTCATATTAACCATAGTTCTTTAAAGCACCCGTTGTGCCCCAAACACTGATAACCGACATGTTTGTAGTTATTTCGACAGTTGAAACTTTGTGCCGAGTTTATATGAGAAACAACATTCTACAATCTAATGCACTGAAATATACAAAAACAAAACCACCTAAGCTACAGAAGAATGAATATGGGTTGTACTTAAGAATTCCAAAACTCCTTAAAATAATTAGTACATATTAGATATAAATTTGTAGCTACATGAATACCTGCACTACAATAAGCCATAGCCCTCTGAAGACATAGACACAAGTAGTCCCAGTGGGACAAGCAGTTTCCTGCACAGAAAACCATGTGTTAACACACATGTATTTTATATTCAAAAAATTCAGCAGATGCATTCTGTACTCATTGTTGGATTTGACTCACCATGAAGGAGCAAATATTCTGCTCATAGAGAATTAGTTCTTGAAATGAACATACATCTTAAAATTGTTCGTGAATACACTCATTTGTGACATGTATACGCGAAACACTCTAGGAAATTTGTCTGAGGATATCTGGGGGAGTGTTCCCTGAACGGCACATTAGAAAAGTCATCTTCATTTGTGGGAGGAGATCCCCGAACAAATGCAACCGTGAGAGGCCTCAAAATGTGTGTTTGCTTTGTGACGCATTCCTATCTTTTTTCAGCCAAATTCAAGAGCAAGAAACCCTCACACGTCTAAAAAATGAAGACAAGTAAGTGAGCAGCGGCCTTACGCGTGCAGAGACTTGTTTTAAGTCAGCGAGGTGAGCTGAGAGGAGCTGGCATCGCCTTGGGCTCCTGTCAGCGCCAGGCCAGGCCCTGCTCCTCCGCCAGGGGGCGCTGAGGCCTCCGCGGCCCTGGGGCGCCCGTCAGGAGCCTGCTGGATTCAGGTCAACTGCAGCCAGGCCTGCACCAAGCCTCCTGAGAGCTTATGTTTCCTGCAGCTCTCCCTTGCCCCATCACTCCCTTTTTTTATTTTTTTATTTTTTTTTTTGATCTGCAGTGTCTATTTAAATGTATATTTTATTACATCACTACAGTACATCACTCCCCCGCTTCCCAGAGCTGAATTCTCTGTGTCATGTATTTCTGATATTAATTTTTTTAATGATTCTTTGAAGTCGTTATCTCTTAAACTAACTTAAGCCATCACTGACTTCATATTGTACATGATACCTTAAGGATTTTAGCAATATGTATATATGCTTTTTAACTGATTTTTGCTTTATCGCTAAAGAAAATTACATCTTTCTTGGTGCCCAATTTGTCCCCTGTAATAGAGATGGAACTCCACTGAAGTTGCTGAAAGCTGAACATATAATGGAAAGCAGACATACGCATTAAGATCCCAATGCTGCAACCGTTACTCATGCAAATTAAGTCCTTGAAGTCAGTAGGACTATTCATATTGGTAGGAGCTATTTGTGCAAGTCAGGCTTGCGATATCCAGAACTATTTGAGCATGCACCATTTTATTATGCAAACGCATAAGCAAAGCTATCAATCAAAAAAAGAGAAAAAAAAAAAGAGTCTGAAAGATAAAGTGCAAGTAAAAAGGGAGATTTAATTAAATAGTATCTAGAAAAGAGGTTAGCGATGGAAAATTCTGCCAGGTGTTCTAGTTAAGAGTATGAATGAATAATTGTTAAAATAATTCTTTGAATTTCAGCAGTTTAACTGCAGCTACCCAACTTCTCTGAACACATGAACATACTTGTAATGCTTTGAATTTAATTAATAATGCTTTCATAATTAAGACCTATCACCATCTTGCGCTTTTTTTGTGATAAAGATTTTCCTAATTTTCAGCACTTCTGCTGTAAGTCAACTCAACCATTACGCAGTTTGTTTTGCCTATAGAACTTCATCTATAATCAAAGGCTCATTTCCTGAAATGTCTGCTTCGCAAAGATTCTTGTCCTACACCCTCTTCATCAGCCTTGGCAATAAACCAGTGAGACTTTCTGCTCCTGAAATCCCTCAAAACAATATTCAAAAATCTAGAAAGCTACCTGAAGGCCGGTCGTGAATGGAGTCTCTCAGGATTCCGTCCTGGGACTTATCCTTTTTAATATCTTTTTCAGTGACACAGAGAGGGAGACAGAGCATCTCCATAAAGTCTGCAGGTCACACCACACTGCCTGTTGCTGTCAGTGTATTCAAGGGAAGGGCTGCCAGTTAGAAGGACCTGATGAGTAGGCCAACAGGAACTTCATGAAATTCACAGAGGACAAATGCAAAGCATTGCACTTGGGACGGACTAACTCGCTGCAACGATTCAGGCTAGGGACTGCCTGCCAGAGAGAGTAGCAGTGCTGATGGAAGTATGTGAAAAACTGGTGGGCAACTAGCTAACCATGATTCAGTAATGCATCCTGGCACCAATGAAGACAGTGTAGTGGGTTGTACCAACAGCAAAACAATAGTAGCCAGTATATCAAGGGAAGTGACTATTCCTTTTCATTCAGCCCACATCTCAAATACTGCAGTCAGTTTTGGGTCTCCCTGTACAAGAAAGATTTGGAAAACCTGTGTCCAGGGAAAAGTCACCAAGATTGTTACAGGGTTGGACTATATGATTTATATGAGCAGAACCTGAGGGATCTCAGTTTAAGGGAAAAGTAATGGAGAAGATGGAGTCAAACTCTTTATTGAGATGCCTGCAGTAAGGATGAGAAATAAATTCATAAACTGAAACAGCAGAGGTTCTGACTAGCCATAGGAAAGAATTGCTCATTAAGTATTGGAACACCTTGTACACAGAAGCTGTAGAATCTTCCACCTTGCACATTTCTAAGACTCAGCTGGACAAAGCCCTATACAACCTAGTCTGAATTTCATATTGACCTAGATATAAGCAAAAACTTGCACTAGATAACCACTCAAATTCTCTTCCAACCTGTATAATTCTATGATCCATGTTCCCCCCCTGAAATAGGTCCAATTTCCTCCCATATTCCTGTTATCCCTTATTATCAACAATACCCTTAGTTCCCTCATACATCTAAGATCACCCCCTGGCATGTCTCCCAGCCCAGATCTGTCCAGCTTGCCAGCTGGGCACAGCCAGCCCACCCTGAGGCAAGTCTGTACAAGAGTGCTGACTGGCAGCCAACCAGTCAGAAGAGCAAAGAGAAGAAAAAAAAATTGATTTTCCCCTCAATTGGAACACACACAAGGCTATCTAGCTGTTGATTTATCAATGGATTCAAAAATTATCTTCAGGGAGAGAGAAGGAAGGCAAATAGACGGCTCCATCGTTTAAGGATAGCTTTCTTTGGAAAGCAGGCTAAGGAAGAAAGAATACAACACAAATTTCCCCAAAAATGAATTAGTGTCAAGAAACCAGACTACGAAATGATAAATTTAAAAGTCAACTTGTCATCCAAAACATTTATCATGTGTGGAAGTATCATGTCTTCCCTGCTCTAAATTATATTAGTCAAAGTCCTGTTAGCATAGGACATCAGAAGCAGGGTACATTCCAATGCTGCATACTACATGAAGATTTGGCACACTACTTAAATACCTGGATTGTACTTGGAGCAAAGATGGGAAAATTACCAATATGCTCCTGAAACAACAATTTCATCTATACTTGGAAAGGTTGGCCTAGAAATACTCTCATAAACGGTCATGCATACTGCCTTACTGATTTTCTGACCAAAGAGAAGTTCTGATAACATTGTTAAGAGACTTCTTTTTTACATTTTTTTTCTTTCTTTCTGCTATTTCACTAGATTCTTAAAGCCAACTATAATTAAAGCAGCAAAAGTAGCAATAAGACACCATCTCATAAAGCACACAAAATGGCAAGAAGCAGAAACTGATTCCAAGCAAAGGGCTGGAAACTGTTAATTTTTATACGTTTCTATATTGAAGGTTTAGTATCTTTTCCTTCATCACATATCTCCTCCTAAGCTTCATTCACTCCCATTTATACAAAGCATAGTGGAAATCTGTCTGCCTTCAAAGGAAAATAATGCTGATCTCAAATAGGAAATTCCCAAGACAGTTTCCTAGTGTGTGTAATTATTTTTCCCAATTTTAATTCAGAAAGTTTTCTATTCCCTTCACAAGATTAACATTTGCGCAGTCCATTAAAATATCACAATAAGAAATAACCAGACTGATGATGATAGGGGAAAAGAAATATAATTTACAGTTTTAAGAAATGTGTATATGCAGTTTTTTACATATAGATATTTAATTATATCATAAAACACAAATAACCTCATAAATAAGTTATCTTTCTAACCACATCACTTGACAGTGACTTTGACTACAGATATTTTTTAGGTCCCAGAATTCTAGATCCTGGTCTTAGATGCACTATCTGGTCATCGCAAAAGTAGTCATAATATATATACTTACATTCATACAGACACATAAAATCCAAAGAGAAAATTAAGATTTAAAAAAAAAGCATTAACTATTAAGGTTAAACTAAGAATTAACTAAAAGAATTTCTATCAACAGACTGCTGTCATGTTTTTTTTTAAATAAAGAAATAAAAATAAACAAAAATAAATTAAAATAATTGTTTCCCACTTTTGTGTCTGTTCTCCTTAATGTGCTTTAAGGTTAATAATGTGATCATCTTAACTTGGAGCTTTGTAACTCAAATTCTGCATTCTCAAGCAGTACAGTGCTGCACACTTAAAACATCAGGAAATGCATAGTTTGAAAAAAGTTGCATGCTTTTAAATAATACATTTGTTAAACATTTTTAACAACAAGCATACTCCTCAAATCTTTAAAATGACTTTAGCAATGTAATTCTGAACTTTTCCTAGAGCTATGATAAAAAACATCATCAAGGATGATAACAAAAATGGAGCTGAAGCAAAGCAATGCTCCAAGCTGTAATTTTAACCAATCTTTTCACTTGGATTTGAGTTTTTATATTTTTAAAGGCATAACTAAGGTCATGTTCTTCATTCAAACATTCTTGACAGAATTCTGCTGTATCAGAAATGTACAAGATCAAGAATTGATGACTGATAGCATGAACACTTCTATTCTTTATGTCAGGACTCAGTCTCAACCCCTCCTCTGAGGTATCAATTAATACTAAAGCAGTAAGCTGAGTCACATTATCATATATGAAAAATATGAGGAATCACAAATTAATACCCCCAAATTGAACAAATTTCTAAGCTGACAAGCATTTATAGAACAGCACAATAAAGTCTGCCTATATATTATTTCATAATTACGCATTTGAGATAATTAGTAGTAAACCATGCTTCAGTCAGCATTTAATAAAGCTCTACAGTGTATGAGACAGCATATGAAGCAAGTATTGGAATATTTTTGCTACAAATAAACTATATTCTACTTAAAAGTTTGAGATATTGCAGTAGTTTCTATAAAGTTAGAACTTGCAAATAAGTTCCAAAAACCTTGAGGGAATAAGCATTCAGCAATATTATTCTGGTATTGGCATATATGTCACTAGTACAAGGTTGTTTTTTTACAAACACAAAAGCACCTAAACCCTGTCATCAAAAACTTGCAGGTCCCAAGAAGTGAAAATTCTGAAGAGTGATATCTGCTTACCTATCTGGGAGGTACTGGCTTTGCTGTGCTTTAGAAGTTTAATTATATTTTATTGATCAAACAAACTGAAATAAATCATAAGGAGAGTACTGCCCTATTTGAGAAGCAGGAAAAAAATAGTATCTTTGCAGATAGGCTTTCAAAGAATCAAAAAGTTACTTTAATAATTTATACTTAAAGAGTCCTGACAGGATTGAGATCAAAGATAAAAAAATTATTTGTAAAACATTAGGTCTGACTGATTATTGATGTGATAAATTATTGTATGCCTGTATAAAACCTCTTTATGTTTACACTTAAAACAGAAAAACCTTGAAGAACTGGTTTTAAACAGTTAAACAGCATGTATTTAGGTCTTGAATTTGTCTTGTCCTTCAACACAAACACTGGGAGAGAGCATAATTAGTCTCTATTTGCCCTTAACCACAGGTCAGCCAGAACTGCAGAAAGCACTTACTGCTATCATTTAAATCCAGGAGCAACTTCTTAAAGTTTAAATTCTTTGTGTTAAATGTTGGCCCAAGCTGCAATTGCAACCAGATTTCTTAGGTCCAGGCCTCATCTGCTGTGACAGCTGGCCTGCGCTGTGCAAGACAGAAACAAACCACAAAAGTATTTCCCCTTGCATCACGGATACTCTTTACTTGTTTAAACTTTTATTTAACCTCCTTCAACAGCATCAGATCTCAAAGAATGCAACAAAGATCCATCTGGTCATATCTACGTACCCCAACCCCTGAGCATAAGTACTTGACTATGCCTTGGATCGCACCTGGGATTATAGGCTCAAGCGCCCTTCCTCATTCATCCCAACAGAACCACCACAGTTTTACAGGTCTCTATCCCTCTGTGATCTTTCCCATCAGGAAAAAACAGGTACTGGAAAAACTACCCCCTAAATATCTGCAGCAAACTTCCAAAACATTAAAATGATAAACTTCTTTAATAAATTCCATTCCTCTGTTTTAATAGCATAAGGGGAAGTGATGATTTTATAGTTCTGCTGTAGGAGTCAACAGTGAAACATTTTAAAACACCTCCATCTCTGTAAAATTACACATCATTAAGTACAATGTCACCGTTCAAGGCTTACACTATACAGAAACTTCTGAAGGCTAACAGTTGAAAAAAATGGGGAAGAAAGGGTGAGCAGTTCCCCATCTAAAACACAAGCAATATTTGCATGCCCTAAGACACACCATGTGTGGTCTTTACAAAAAGCAAGTCATGAAATCGACAGAAAGCAATAGGTGCTTTGTTTAATACTATGACATCAATCATTCTACACTGAGCAACAACATTTAACTACCAGGCTGACTAAACACAAAGGAGACACAACCATAATGCACGAAGAACCCCCAGCATCCTGAGGAGCCATAAAATGGCAATCACTGAACTTACTCGTACCAACCTAGTCAGGTAGGGCTTGAGAACAGGGAACACAGAATCACTTAGGCTGGAAAAGACCTCTAAGATTGAGTCCATCGTTAACCTAGCACTGCCCAAGTCTACCCACTAAACCATGTCCCTAAGCACCACACCAATGTTCCACATAGCAGTGTCCTCAGCCATCTATACTGAATTCCAAATGCTATCAAAGGGAAAACTCGATCTTAAACATTAAACCAGACAGTTGGGGTTGAAACACAACAAAGGAAGAAACTAAGGAGGCTGCTTGGGGCGTGCTGGAGGGGCTGCCAGAGCCACAGACAACCTTGAAGTATTAAAACCTGAAGGACTGAAGGGTAAGCTTGTTAACTGGAGTGATGTAGCAAACAACAAATCACTAGCTCTGATGACTGGGATTAGAGATTCCTAAAGGTATAAGATAACCTAGTGATCCCAGGCAAAAGAAACAGTGTCATGAATTTAGCTGTGATTTTTTGTTTTCAGTCCTTTAAATTAAAAGTTCCACTGTAAGTCTTACTAACTAAATGAATAAATAATTTAATAAAAGTTTATTTGCTGCACTGTTAAGCCTGTCTGGTGCTGGGAGACAGGATGAGGAAAAGAGAAACCTCCTCCACAAAAACAGCAAATCCAAAGTAGTTTGAGCAGGCGCCTCTGACGAACCTATAGCCTGGAGTATGTTTAGGGAAGCCACAGGCTAGGGAGTGTTTCCTGCCAAACTAGAGAGAATTAGTGCCAAGTGCTTTGAGTTTTGGTAAACGATTCCCTCTAGCAGGTACAAACCAGCACCCCTTCTGTGAAGGGCAGGTGGCCAAGATATATACCACAGCTCCAAAGCAACCCTGAACTATCTCAACTGGCATGTGAAAAATTTTGTAAACCAGTACCCAATATTGTTCAACGCTATACTTCTAGTTCACCTTCATGTAAGTTGACTTTGGTAAAAAGAACTACATTTTATTGCAATTGTTATTTACAAAACAATGGACGACTCCACATTAATTACTTCAGTAAGCTTGTTTACAATAGAATTTTTATCCTATGAGAGGAGGAATGTTATCTCATGAGCTCACTTCTGGATAAAAGTGTACAGTCTTCTTCAGAACTCAAGACTTGCTGAGGTCTAATATTTCAGGACTACTCACCTTGAGATGATTCCCCAGGAAGCAATTTGTGAAATTTAGAAATTGGTGAAATACCAGTTACTTTTAAAAAATACATGAATAAATCCATGTTACAGATGAAAATCCCCAAAATACACAGCCATTTTTAGTGCTAGACACAGCAGAATAAAGCACAGCCAGCTATACAATTCTAATGTAACTTAATGGATAAAAAATCTAAATAAATATTACAATAATTTTAACACTCTTCTCCTCCTGCTTCCTCCAAAGTAAATGCTAACCAAATTATTTTAGCCAAGTAAGATTCAGCTAAGGCTCAGTCTCTGCAGGAGAATGCATAGTACAAAATTGCGCATAAAGCTTTTTTCAGGTACTACAGTGGATTTAACTTATTCAGTAAAATTATACTAAAATGAATATTTTGAATTTATGTAATTGTATAAAAAGTTAAGAAAAGCTATACTGGGTAATATAGTCCAGCATCCATTCTCCAACAGCAGTAGTGGGAGATGCTGCTAGAAGTATATAAAAGTGTCCAATTATAACTGAAAAAATATACAGGTCCAGAACCATTCTAAGCTAGAGATCCTGTCTTACTCTCTACATCCTCAAGACAGATTTTTTTCTGATTAATTTTTCAAGTCATCTTTTGAACCTGCAACATCCTAAGACAGAGAGTTGACAACTAATCATCTGGCAAAAACATACACTGCTTTGCTTGTTTTGAACTTCATCTCTTAATTTCATCTGATATCCCTAATTTTTGTAAATGAGACCAAACTGAAAAATAGCTCCTTTCTAGGGGGTCACAATTATTTTAACACAAAAGAGTCAGAGAAATAGCTGTACTGATGCAAAATCCACATGTAATCAAGGCCAAAAAGTTTGATCCTATTTTCTGTGTGGATTCAAAGCTCTTGAGCAAGTCACTGGGATTTGGAGCAGGGCAAAAAATTCATGAAGTGGAAAAAGAATTTCTTAAGAAACTGTTTAACCCTAGTATATGATTAGCATTTTTTGAGGAACATAATTTAAAAAAATAAAGCCTTTACTTCTTTAAGAATTCTCAGTAAGACTTTAAGTCTGGGAACCCACACATAATTCATACTTTTTGGCAAAAAGAAAGAACTAATTTGAGAAGAGGTCTGACCTAAAATATATATAACCAGACAATCCAGTTTCCAAAATTCTGTCTCTGAGCTAGATAATTAAACAGCTGAAAGGCAGCTATTAATCATTCCTAGAGAGTCTTTTTATTATCCTTAGTGGTTTGTCTTTAACGGAATCAAGCTAGTCACCAAACAATATTATGCACAGGTAAGCAGAGCCTTGGAAAATGGAAGCAGTTGCCACAAATCAGGGAAGCATGAACATGTAAGCAGCGCATATAGAAGCAGAAGAGATTACTTGGTATTCAGACAGACAAGAAGCCTGACAGCTTGATCAGACAGGACAGAAAGAGAATGTAAACTCTGAAGGAAGAGAAGCAACCGCTATTCATTTTTTTCCTTACTTGTTCTGTAACCAAACTGTATCATGCCTTTTTTTTTCAGAATGAATCAAAATCTCAATGTCCTAAGCAAACACATTATCCTTGATTTTAATGTTTAATTCCTTCTCTTTTAATAATTCCTTTTTAAGACTACCTTTGTGCAATTTCATGTGCATATCATTTTCATCCCAAAAGAAGAGAAGATGCTGAAGTTACCAAAGCTTTGACCTATGCTGAAGGTCAAAGATTTCTTGGGATCTGTATCCAGATCCTATCCTATGATCCCAATAACCTGTACTGCTGTGACTGAACAGTGCTAGGCAAGTGAAAAAGAGGAGGGGATGGGAACTGAAGTAAGTGCAGGTCTTAACAAGTCAAGTCAGGCTATACAGATTACAGTTATATATATTTTTTTCAGTCTTAGTTTTCTCAAAATATAAACACAACACAAAATAGTAAGTATGTCCAAAGACATTCAGGAACATTCAAGAATAAACACAAAGTGACTGAGAACTGGAAAATACATTCACTACTTTTATAAATAATAGTGCATGCCTCAACGCACTTTTGTTGGGTTACTTACAACAGAGTCAGATCAAAAGAGATTGTCATGGGGACCAGATGAGAAAGAACTAATATGGCATTGACACCAATAAGAGTCCCTGAAAAAACAATAGAGAAGTTGCTAGCTGGGGACTTATTGTCTACCTGCTTTTACACAGGCTAGGAGTGTGTGCTTCTTACCCATGTCTAAGCCCAAGATCAAAAGATACTAAATCATTCCAGGATCTTAGGCTTAAGTAAGAGAAGCGTGCCATTATACATCTATGTTAGGTGAGACTGAGATAGGGAAAAACCACTGCAAGAATGTCAGAGAGGACAAGCATAGATGCTAGCATACTGTAATATGGTCCTCACAGTAACAGAACAAACTCTAAATCACGTCCACGTAAGGATTAAAATAGATACCGCGTACAATTTGCCTATATGCTTCTGTTCTTTTAAAGCAATTATGTAAAAATACAGACATTTTGGCTTTTTTTTTTTTTCCTGTAGAAACAGAATCTCTGGCACAATAAAAGTCTTGTAGATGACATGTCTGAAGAGGTATTAGAGATGTCCGCTGATATTAGGCAGACTAGTTCAACATGAGGCCTCACCTGAAGGAGGCAGGATGGGCATGTCACCTGGAAAGGATATGCACAAAGAATACAGGAAATTATAAAGGATACCAGAAAGGTAGACCAAAGACCATAACCTGAACTTGAAAATGTCAGCACCTCTGCCTGTCTATGTCCAGGATTAGAGGAAAAAGTGACATCAGGACATTGTGCCACATTTATTAATACTAAATCTGTGTATTACCATATCATCCACCACTACAAAATGAATCCAGATCAGACATGGTAATTCCATGTTGTCAAAACAGTTGTGCTTTACAATAGTTTATATCAGATATTTATGTTACTGTGCAAAAACAGATGGTACTTCATCCAGCACAACATCCAGAGATACAGTTACCTCCTTGTAGCAAATACCTCTTTGTTACCAGTAAAATGTCTTTGTGCCATTTCAAAATTTGCAACATTTGTCTCTGACTTGCTTTAGACACTACAAAACTAGTTGAACCACAGTCAAACACTCTTGATATTATAACCACTGATAAACATGACAAATTGGTGAGTTATACTATAATCTGGACTTTGTATGCAGTAGACTCACCAGCCTGGAGACTAACAAGTGCAATGTATTAAAACAGAAAGTTACATTCTTACCTACAGAGCATTAACATTTTGAAGTGATAATTCAAAGGAGAAAAAAGACTAAAGTGAAGTTTATGAGGTAGCTCAATAATTTAAGAAACAAAAACATTGCAACCTTAGTATGAGCAGCAGGATTGCCAAATAAACGTAGTGAACAATATTTCAATATATTTTAGAAACTATTACCTTTTACTTTTTCCCCCTTAAATGATCCTCGAAGATACTGCTCACTGATCAATGACTTCCTCCTCCACAAAGATGTTCCAACATGTGTTGAGTTTTGGGGACATTAGTACCACCTCTAGAGCATGGAGTTTGCCTACAGGGATAATGTAAGTCAGCTTTATTGCAATATTGAATGGTTCTCTAAGGTTTTCTTTTTATTGTTCTTATTCTACATCCTATATTTATTACTAGAAATCTGTTTCTAGATAGAAGATAGACCTTATGAATGAATCTGGTAGAGAATGAATCTCTATGTAATGGTGATCCTAATTTAACCCTCCTTTGGAGAGACCAAGAAATTTAAGTAATTCAGTTCCCAGATACAAACTTATTCTGAGGCTGAGCAACTTATTTTGGAAGGCCCTGATGGCCAGAACTGACTTCCAGAAAGAACAAGACCTTTCAAGAAGGCTTTTCCACTACATTCATAAAACAAAAGCAAGATATTATGGTGAAAATAAAATTTAAATTCTCCAGTATTTGTGGAAGCTACCAGTATAATCACGCTCTCAGTTCAGTTAGAGTAAAACCTTTAAAAATTATGATTGAAGAAATAGCTTCATTTTCTTCATAATAAATCATAGTTTGAACATATACTCATTTATTTTGACAAAGTACTGTTTGATGAAATAACATCAGCTCTGACACTTAGAGGTGATCATGTTAAAAACATAATTCAGATTCCGTAGCATTGCAGAACTAATAAGAGTAATAAAAAGAAAACCTTAGAAATACACAAAAATATTGAACAGAAGCTGCCTTACCTTTCACAGAAAGGCAGACTCCAAGCTCTCAGGTGGTACTGAAGTTACCGTTCCAACACATGTTGGGACATCTTGTAAAACAGGAAGTCTAATCATGGACCTATTAAAGAAAGAACAACAATACAGTTTAACAATCTTCTGAAATACTCACTGGTTATGTTTATTTGGCAACACTGCTGCTGATACTAAGATGGGAACATATTCCCACCTTTTTTGAAAAGGAAAAAATAAATGTAAACAACATTTAATTGCCTTATATTATAACATTAGCAATCAATGAATTGCAATACAAAACAACGCATTTGCTATTAAATACAATAAACTCTTTTCCCAATCTCAACATACTAAGCTAGATGATCATAAATGTGAGGATTGATAAGAGGATGAGAACAGTGCACACCTAATCTAAAATTTATAGCAAATTCCTTGTGTTGTATTAGCAGGAAATATAAACAACCAACAAACAACCTCTGCACTCACTAAGGAAGTTACTATTTCAGATGTCAGAATTTAGATACATCTTCACAATTGTGCCTCTGCAGGTGACATACTTAAGTTCATAGGAACTATAGAAGGGTAATATAAATGGCATACCCAATAACTTGCAATTTGTAATTGTACAATACCTAACTTTTCTTTTCCCTGAGAAGCAGCATCTAGAATCACAGAAAACACCAGTCTAGGTACAGTTCAATTGGACTAAGTATGTTGTTAGGATAACGTACAACTTCAAAATGCTATGCTAAAGGAGAACAAGCACTTTATAGGCTAATTTGCACATTAGAACTATCTCCAAACACAAGAGTTATGTCCACAGATATTTAAGGAGGCCATCATGACAGAAAGATGCTGTTGGAAAAAATTGATATTAAAAGGAATATTTCAGTTTGAAGACAAATCAACTCAAGGATAACAAGTTAAAAGTCAATAATGAAAACAACTAAGATCAACAAAAAGTGCAGTGAAAACAAAAATATGTTTGCAGGCAATCTGATGGCTCAGAAATTCAGAATCCACAACTGTATTCTAAGCAGCTATAAACCCCTCTAAAGTAAACCAACCAAAGAAATAAGTATACTTTTATGTTAGAACTGCTCTGTATGTGAAAGAGCAATCATCAATAGTACAGTGTGATCTCATTCAAACATGAATACAACTGTTGACAAACAAACAGATGAAACAGAGATGACAGAACACCTCTATTATTAAACCAGTAGCAAATGCTTTTAACAGAGGCTCTGAAATCTACTGGCCTGGTTCCATGAAGGATATTCCAATCACTTTTTAGGTGGTTTAGCAATATAAAATGCCCTCCAGAGTATTCAAATTATTTAAAATGTATACATATGCATACAACTCCGCTGCCACTGTGATGCCACATAGTAGATTCACTGTACTACAGAATACAGAAACACAGATAAGCTATTTCATTATGTTTTAACGTGCATTTCTACAGCAGACATGCAATTCAAATGTGACTAAACGAAGAAAGAATCAAGCAGATCAATGATCAATATTTCATTAGACAATTAAAAATATCCTGTATGTAAAGTAACAAAAATGTAAATCTATAAATTGTGTTCAGCTTAACCTTACAACTGTTACACTGATAGAGACAGTGACTTAAATCTATAAAGCTGAGCTGCTCTGAAGCCATTTCATGAATGACTGTAGACCTCCTAACTTCTGATCTAAGAGCATTCGGATTGATTAGTGCATTTTCAAGTTTCGTAATAAATCCCCTGCATGACTATGTGTAGTCTTGCCTAAAAATCTATCTGGACGAAGCAAGAGAATCCAGTACTAATTTTCTGGTAAGTAATGTCAGAGGTGTATGCTATTTAGTCAACATAATAGACTTTTTTCAAAGGAAATTTATATCAATGCCAGATAACAGATATAAATGCAGTATTTCTCAAAAACAACCTATAGAAAAATCAATTTTCTAGCACAGATGTAAAAATAATTATGAATCACTGTGAAATAAAAATACCATAAATTATGCTCCAATATATTTTTATCACACACGTTTAGGTAAAAATAATTTGAAAATAAAAGATGGACGGTTAAAATGGATTCCATATGGCCAAACCAGTCCCACATTTCTTAGAATGTCACATTTGTAATTATTCTGTTTAGCCAGAACTCCATAACAATACAAATTGAAGTTAAAAAAATGGGTGAAGAACATTGAAAGTGAAGTGAAAAAGAGAAAGAAAAAATCTCACTCAGGGAATACAATATGCCAAACTTGTGTTATGTTATTATTGCTTTAAGACATTTATGATTAAGATTCTCCACCTATTGTGACATTTTAGGGATAGCCATGGAAAAGCAACATGCCATCATCTCATTGGAGAGGAAATCAGAATTGAAACAAAGCTGTGGGGATTAATATTCTGCTGCAGACTCTCAGCTTGTGAGTATACCATGCTCTGGTGACCACAAAATCAACAGCAAAGTTTCTCAAACACCTAGCAGAGTCTTAGAGACCACCAATTCTCAGAAAGAAGGCTTCTCAGTAAAGGACGTAACATTGTCCTGAGTGGAAATTTAAAAAGTAACCTGCATAAGAAAAGCAGATTTCATCCCATGCTGAGTGACATCAACAACAGACGAAATTGAAGATAATTGTCAGGGCTTCTGTATGCAAAAAAAAAATGTATTATGCTACGAAAAACTCATCTTCCCATTAAAAACAATAGTAAATGAGGAAAAAAAGTACCAGTCAAACATGCACTGCTACAAAATCTCCAGAACAGTTTCACCAGAGTTGGATAAAGAATAAGGTTAATGACAGTTATTTAGATATTAGGCTAATAATTTGTTTCTTGTTCATCTCACTGTATGCAACTCTTATTTATACACAATTCTAGTTATTATTTGTTTATCGTATTTTATAATATTTTTCCCCTTTCTCTTTCATATCTGTTCCCTTCCAAGGTCTTAATTATAAGGCAATATGAATAGGGTCACCTTTTTATCACATCCTTATGTGCTGTTAATGTTTAATGTTAACTAATATTAAATATAAAATACAGTTTAGCCTAATTCTCATCTGCTGAGCCTCAGAAACAATGCTGCAATTCAAGTAATTCCCGAGTCAAGGAGTTTCTATCTTCACAACACTGTTACAAACCATACTGAAGCTGCACTCTTAAAACAACTTGCTATGCCATACTGTTTTATTGACTAAGGTGTTGCCCCCTTTGGTAAACAGTGGAAACTCAGAATGTGTAAAACTAGCTTCTAAAACCTAATGAAACCAATACACTATTTTAACCCCCCCAAAAAAAAACAAAAAACTTATGAATGAATAGAAGTGAAACAAGTACAAGCACAAAGTTATTTTTCTTGTTTCTTTCCCATGAAAAACATATGAAAAAGCTCAGATTTTTCAGCACTTTTCAGCTTATCTTGCCCTTTAAAGAAATATTACCCTTTTACTTATGAAGTGAAAGGCCTAAAAGTTTTAAAAATTTATATGCACATCAGCGCGTGCATGAAGAACATCAATCTCCACCTCTTGACTTCCCAATAAGAGAAACAGCAGTCATAGAGCTCTTTGCATATGTTTCATTCTGCTGTCATACAGAAAGATTAAGGTTTAAAGTTTATGATCCTGTATGGAATAGCAAAAGAAATACATTATCTACTAAGAAATATCCACTCTTGGTTTTGCATCAAAGAAGAATTTGAAACAGTCGCAACACTGTCTTCCTACATGAACAAATGGCAATGATTACCAGCCAAAGATGACTAGATACAGAATTGGATAAGGAAGCGGATGAATATCTTTGCATCAATTACCTTTCAGTTACTTCTTCCATTTAAAAGGATCAATAATAATATTACTCATTTAGATTTAAAATAAACTTTGGATGATAACACTGCCAAGTTGAGCAGCAGAGATAAGAACGTACAATATATTAAGAAACCTTTCACTATAACTTTGAGGCATTTGGCTGGTGGTTACTGCCAAAGACTGAATAGCATCTGCTCTCACTTTAGCAGTTTATATTCTGACTCTAGTGAATGGAAGCACAATCTCTGAAACAGCCTTTGGGGAACACTACTGAGTTGCTCGACAGAGCTGTTACTCAGAAAAGAGAGGAGGAGATTAATATTACAGAAAACTTGAAAGACCTAGCTTTTGAGAAAGGAGAGAAGAGCAGTTTCCTAATACTGTACATACCACAAATCTCTCTTTTACTAAAACATTAAAAACATGCCCTAAAACTAAAGTGATCATTAAATATGAATAGATTTAAAGGTAGGAAACAGGGTCTGTTTAAATTATATTCAGGTAAAATGAAGAAGTAATGTATTTTATCTTGTTTGTCAACACGCATAACAAAAACGGAAGAATGAGGACTCACATATACTTTCTTTACCTAATGTGCTTGAGAAGGTCACAGCCTCCTTTGCTTAGTCCTGGTGAGTCTAGGCATAGCAACACATGGTAAGACTGAGTTGTCGTGATCTTACAATGTCGTTATTTTAAGTGCCCAGTAGCACAACTAGCAAATTTGTGTGTGGTCCCATGCAATCAACAAATCTGGCCACACACAGTGAAAACCAAACTTCTAAAACTTCAAAAATCAGCTGAAGGAATTCTCTCCTCAAGAGCCATAGATCCCAGATAGCAGCCACTAGTGAACCCTACAGCCACTTTCAAAACTATAAAAGGTTTCATATAAAGCCAAAATAAAGCTCTAAAAGTGGCTGCAGGAGATCACTAGGAGTGGCCGCTCTTTTGGATTCACTGCTTTTGAGAAGTAAATCCCTGCAGCTGCTTTTAAAAGCTTTGAAAGTTTCATTTCAATTATCAAAGCCAATAAAGCTTCAAAAAGAGCCATAGGGATTTGTTCCTCAGAGGAGCAAACCCCAAAAGGCAGTGATGAGTAGTGTGATGGGTTCTGTGGCTCTTAAAGTATGTACAGATTCCTGTAAGTCCTACACTTGTAATTACAGCTCCATGTTGTGCAGCAATTGTTACACCCAGACAGCTCATTAAGGCTTATATGGCAAATTCATTACTGATTTCCCATTCTTTTTAACAGTTTTACATCTCCGTTTCCTTTTTGTTTTCTTACACCTGTATGAACCATCATGTGAGCATCGCTCACAACACATTTTCAACCAAATTTCATCAAAACCTTTCTGCCTTCCCATCTCAGATGGCAATAAGCCATCTCACAAAACATTGCACATGCTTGCCCAGACTGCGTCACATAATGCCATCATCGTATCATTTCAGCATGATAACTAAAGCATATAAAATGATTCATTTCTTAGAATGGCTTCAACTTAAAAGGCGCCTAATTAAAATACAAAGCAAAGCTTGACAGTAAGTCAATGAAGAACCTTGCCTGCAACTGCAATATAAAAAGGCTTTCATTAATTCAATGAACATAAACACAAATAACATTTCAGAAGTATCCTTAAAACGCTAAAATCTTAAAAACCTAACTATGCTGATTTGTAACAATATCTTTAAAATCGTAAGGACAACTAATTCCCTAAAAGCTTTTATAAATTTAACTACTGACATAAGAAGAGTTTATAAAAGAAAAAAATAAATATATGCTCCCAAACACTTAGAGCTTTGCATCCTAAGACTTTGATGATTCTTAAAATATTACCAAAAATTGTGATGAAAAGATACATTTAGGTACTAGAACATATATAGGATATTAACCATGTGTGTCATATGAAATATATTCTAGGCATACTTACTAATCTTAAAACATCACTAATTTTGACAACGTATTTTTTCTACTGAAGTTTTTAACTTCTGTTTTCAAATGGCAGAGTGAATAAAAACACCTTTTAGTCAGGATAAATAAATACATCTTTTTGAAAAAATGCTCTAAGATATCACTATGAACTTAAATAGATGTAGGTGTTAGGAACTGAATTTGGTTTGTATGGGGAAAAAAATCTTGACAGATAACTTCAGCAGTATGTTAAATCTTATTCACAGGTGTCCTCTGTGACCTGAACTACTTACTCTACCCCTCTGTTTCAATCTTCTCATGTGTAAAACATGAAGGAGGATTGTGAGAAATAATTAATGTTTGCAAAGAGTTTTGAGATCCTTGGATATAAAAACCATGGGGAAAGCATGAAGTATAAAAGTAGCAGTATACTTTTTTTTTTTTAATTCAAGTTTGGGGTAGCCAAGTTACTTTTATCATAAAAACCTTGAAAGTTTAAGGATACAAGTTTATGTAATACAATGCATAAAGAACAATTTTTAACAATCTAAAGTGCTAAGCATATTCTGTTACTTAGAACCACATAACACAAAAGGAAACACTATCAAAAGGAGCGGACGTTTCTCACCCATTTCAAGTATGCGTTTGTGTAGAGGTATAGCAGCAAGAAAGGGTTCATCTTTACAGGACTGTATCTGGGTTCCAACCAAGTCAGAGTTGGTAGCCATAATTCGGGCACTTTCTTCATTTAGATTAACACCGGCCATAGATGCAACATCATTGATGTCATCATCATCTCTATAATGAAAATAGAAGTAAAAAATAATTCTGCATGTGATATATACATTTTATATGTTAACTGCTTCGCCAAAATGCAACATGCCTGGTGTCTGGGCCAGTTTGAGGCACAACCACCAGGGTCTCAATTCTCATACAAAATATTCTCAATTCAGAAATAACTATTTCTCTGAATATATTAGGAAGCCTTCAGAAGCAGGACAATTTGTCTCTAACAGAAGGAGTGACAGAGGTGTCTTTTCTTCATCTGCAAGTCAGTGATAGCAATGATACCAGAATGGTCAGGAAACTAAGAGCAATAATCACCACCACCAATGACCGATCAAAAATTCTCTTTATGCTGAAACCTGGGAGTGAAATGATAAAATACATTAAAAAAATAAATAAATAAATAAATAGGACACAGAGACACTAAAAACAAAAACATGAATTTGGAATCTTGCACTGTTTCACATGTGCCTATCAAAATGCGCACCAAAGCGTTTTCAGCACTGGTTGGTGAAGATATTTTTGACCCTGATGAGTATATAGGTAAGCTTGGTTTCCGATCATGATCTGACTATACACTACTATTTTCTCTGGTAACGTACAAAAATCAGTTGAACATGCCGTCTAGTTTTAGAAAAAATGAGCTGCATTTGAGAAGATGATGGCAGCATTTCCCAAGCCACTGTTTGCCCTGCAATACCCTTCCTAACTGCTTGAGGAAGCATTGACTGAAAAATTTGAGTTTCAGAAGACAGATCATACCTTTATCTCCCAAGCATCTGTTATCTCCTACCCCTATAAGGTATGACTTATAACCGTGGAAACAAACCATCTGTTTTTAGCGCTACCTGTTTAGGAGATATGTATGACACTAACGCTGTATTTCAGTGTTTTCTAGGAGCAACTACATAACCTTTGAGAATATATATATGGAAAAGATCCAAGTACATCCAACTTCAGACTCCTACTACTGCATTAAACAAACTAGTAAAAGCTTAATTTAAAAGATTTATTAAAAAATATGACATATATGCCCTTCTATGCACCCTAGAATACTCACTTTCACCTTCCAAAAACTTTAATGCCTACCGTAAAAACCAAAGCTACAAGTAAGGTGTGAGGAAAAAAAGAAAGGAGAGAAATCTAGAAATCCACAATCCAGATCCTCCCTGCATTGCACATAAATCTGGCTAACAATAAGTAATATATTAACTCTCCCCTATTTCCAGATCATGTTTCCAGGAGCTGGTTATTCAGGTGTTTTCATCTCCTTTCAGCACTCATCCATACAAAATCAAGATAGCATTCTTGACTTCTCCCTAAACTTGCCATCTGACAAGTCTTTTGGGACAATCTACATAAGCCCCCAAAGTTCTTTATGAGATTTGAAAACCCAAGACAAGTTTCACCTCAAAGGGCAGTGCAAAAGAAAAACATTTAGAATTTGAAATCAGTGATTACAACAGTAAGGTTTGCTAAATAAACACACATAAGCACATAAGAACTATCAACGTTCTCCTGAAATTAATAAGGAAGAAAGTAGTCTTTATTCAGTATACAACACCGAGTAATCATTAGCAAAAAGGTCAGCTGGTTAAGAGGATCAAGTATTGTTCCCAAATCAGGCTATTCTGTAGAGTTTTTACACCTCAAAAATTGCTTGAAACTTCTGCTATGCCATGTAATAGCAAGAAATATCTCATTTTTCACTGAACTTTTTTTTTTCTTAACTTTGATTATCCTGAGAATCCCAAGTTTTACCTTTTCTTTTTGGTAGGCACTGTAGTAGGGGCACGAACTCAAAGCAGTTAGTATCAGTAATTTGGTAAGAGATCAAAATAAAGTTTCATATAAAGAGATGATAACTTTCGAAATAAATCAGTGTCCTTCTGCATGATTGTTCTGAAATTATTCTTTGAACAAAGTGAAAAATTCAAAGTTTTTCAGTCTATTTAGGGTATCAACATGTTTCAAGAGAAGCCTTATAAACATCTATCCAGAGCAGTTTTATCAATTCTTTGTTCATATTTAATTGATTTCTGCAACCACATCTCATAGCCTAAAAATAGAAGTCCTTCTCATTGCTATCTCAATCATGAATTCTTTTTCTTTTTACTGATTATCATGTTTATTTCTTCCCCTAGTAAACTCCTGTAAAGGTACTATTATGCAGAGCTAAAAGAGTACAGTTGTTATTCCACGTTCATAAAAATAACTATGGCATTTTGCCACATGAACTTAAAAATAATTGTACTCGTCTTTCTAAAGTCACCATGAGCTACTCTGCTTCTTAGAATATTTCGTTCTTATGAAACTCTGCTAAAATGAATTATCAGTACAGAGTATAATGAAAAGAATACAAATTTTAATGGAAGTTACTTTTTATCTGTACTTTTAGTTAATAGATGGAGAAAATACAATCAATCTTTTACCTTCCTTCTGCTCAGTATTTTAGCTACTCTAATTTTTCATTTTATTTTGAGCACAGATCTGCAGCCATGTTGCACATAAAAATACTGTCTGAAACAAAACTTTTTTTTTTTTCCTTTGGGCACAAAATAGAATTTTGGTGAAGTTATCAAAAGCAGTGCAATAGCATGTATTTATAAGACCATCACTGTAACTCTTGGAAAGAATAATTTCCTGCCATCTTATATCAACAATTTACTACTGCCGAGTACGTCTATTTTTCTTTTACATTAGAAGGAAAATAGATATGAAATGTTTTAATCTTAGTTGGGACTACAGATTTTCCAGTCTGATAACAAAATCTCTATCAGTATCCTTCTTGACTTTGAGGAACACAAAGGAGAGCTTGGTTTTGGATACTGAAACACACACATTTATACATACAAGACGGCTGGCATTTTTGCCGTACAATTTCCTATAAAAGTAAACTTTTAACTCTAGATGAGTGAGTCTTCAGAAGTCATTCTGTGGAACAAAGATGCCATCCAGTGGTTGGCTAGATTGATGATTAATGTCTTTCCCTTTTCATCCCAGCACAGTATTTAACTATTTCACATTTGCTGGCATAAATGACTGTGCTCATATTAGTTATTTCTGTCTTACTGAATTAAAATCTGAGCCTTATTGGATAAATCTAATATCCCAATATGAACGCTACTTTTAAGTAGGCAGCATGGTTTTCCAAGCTGTTTCCAAATGCAAGCTACGTTTTAAAATAGTTTAAGAGTTCATTCCTATATTCAACTTCTTTTAACTCCTCCTCTCTCCTTCTTGATTAAAAACACTCATGCAACTACAAAAAACGCTTACTTGAAAATAATGTTCAGGAAAAAAAGTGAAGCACTTGCACAGTTGTCTGTAACTTACTTCAAAGATTTTGTTTAAATTAAGACAAGCCATTACAAAAGTCTGGTAGCATTTTCCTTATAAACAAATCTTAATTGCATGATTGCATACTATTTTCCTTTTCATGCACTTTAAAGATTCGAGCCCAAGATGTCCCAATCTGCAATACTGGGCTGCTCCCAAGTAAGCTACAAGAATATGTAAGACAACTGAGACAGCATACCACCATTGATTCCCCTCTCTCTCAAAAGTGAAATTTCATGTTCTTAAGGAAAGTCCCTATACACGTGGCAAGACACTAAGTCTGCAAATTCCATGCATCACAAGATCAGAGATCAGCTAAAATGTTGGATGCAGTCACTTGAAATTACAGCAACAGCAGCTACTGTATTACATTTTAAAATAGTGCAATTAATATAGTGCTTACTCTGACTTTCAAAGGTTTAATTCTGAGATTTCTCCCTAATCCTGTTTTGTCGTAGGGATCACCCACAAGGTCTGTGTTGGATCTTACCACTGATAAGCAAAAAGGAATGACACACAACATTTGCAATCAGCACTTTTTCTTTTTTTTTTTTTTTGACAAATGTGGAAAAATACATGCTCATCTTAGAGCTTGAGATATTTATTCGGAAAAATAAAGAAACTTAAATCTTAAGGTGCCATTCAGAGACGAAATCTTTGAAGCTATCCATTTAACACCTGCATTAGCTTTCTATCATTCCCAAGGGGACACAATGCTTTGCAATTTATTAGATACATCATCACGCATTTTGAGGCGTTCTGTCAGAATTATGCTATTAAACTTTTATTTAAAAAAATAAAAATGTAGTAACAGGCAATGGATTTAGAATGCATGTCTTTTGGGTAGGCAAAGGAAGACTGAACATACAGTTGGTTATTACCAATTAGACTCTACTAGTAGAGAAGTAGACTTCTCTAGGAAGGAACACCTGCCTAGCAGGTGCACTATGGAAAACTATCGGAATCACACACACTAATGGACTAGTTCTACCCATTTCTTGCCCCATTTTGCATACAATGCTATTGAGCCTTATTCAATTCAGTTAGAACGTGGTAGGATAATACAGGAGTACAAACATTTATCTCTGACCTTGGAGACATGCAGAACTGGACAAGTCTCTGATCTAACCAAACCTGCTCTGACTCAGAAGTTGGAGCGGTTGACCTCCCAAGGTCTTTTCCAACTGAAATGATTTCAACTTAGTATCAGGGGAACAGATGTTTTCCTTTATATTGTCCACAGTCTGAACTGTAGGTAATAATTACTTTAAGAGTCTGCTGTTTTCATTGTTGTCAGTGGTATATTACATTAGTAGGAGCTCTGAGGTTACTGAATGAGACAGGCAATGTGCACAGCAGTTGTAGCGAAATATTCAGGCCCCTTTCAGATTTCAAGGGGCCTTCTGCTTCATCTCTCCCGACTACAGAAACCTCTAAACTGGACCATTAATATTATGGTACAAATAGAAGTGTGGATCTCTACTGTAAAAGAAAAAACATTACAGAGAATGGAGTTCAAATTTATATTCATTAATGTAGTAGAAAAGTCAGCTAAATGGAACACTCCATAGTTTCCACTGAAAAATGTAGCAACAAAAAATTTCAATACAAAAAAAAAAGTTGACAAAATTTCAGGAATATAACAGCTTTAGAGGCAGAAGCCTCAGGGTTGAAAACTGTACGTCATGGGACAGCTACCATAATATCCAGTGAATTCATGTAGGTAGTCTTACAATTCATTAATTAATGCTGACACTGAGGGCTAAGCTGCAATTTGTAAAATTCCGAATTGCTGCCTCTCTGATGCAATTCTTTCCTCTGTTTCCTACACCCTAGAAAGATACCGTAAGTTTAAGAATGTGTATGATTAAAGGAATTCAAAAATAGCAATTCCATTTCTAATGACCATGTTCACATTTCCATTGCTAGTGACCAACACTTTGCTCACAAGAGTGAAAAGCTAGAGTAAGTTATTTTAAAGAAAGTAGAATATAAAATAATGAAACAAATATGCAATAATAAAACACTAAGGGCAAAATAAATTTATACATAACACAACTATTTTTCAAAATTCTTGCTTTGCTTTAGATGCCAGTTTGCCTTCTGGCTAAAAACACATTCTTCACACACGCTGGGAATGTTGAGGAAAACTAGTCAGCATTCAGAGGATTAATACAGATTTCCAGCTCTGTGCCTTTAGGCTTAATAGTCAGACATCTATTTGTCCTCAGGAGAGGTTAGGGGTTGAAATGCAAATATGCAAACAACTGAATTCTTTGTTAAGACATCAAGAAAAAGCTTGATCTTTGCTGCTGTTTAATAAATCCTTGCAATTTTATGGACTTATTTAAATGCAGCATTGTGTCTTACTATTTTGAAGGAGAAAACAATGCAAGGAAACAAACACATTCATTCTGACTAAAATTTGTTCTCTAGAGGAAAAATGACATACACCCTTGACAGCTTATTTACCAAACTCACTAAAGATTTATTGATTTATCAATCAGTGCCTTGAGCATTTGCTTCTCCCCAAGGGAAAATTAACAATTCCAACTAACCTAATATATTCTATGTATAAACTAAGTGAATGCAAGAATCAATCCTGGCACAGTTTACAACATCCAGTCAAAAAAAATGCTGTCCCTTTTGGTGTATGTAAAATTGAAAGCTATACTAACGAAGAATAAATGCTCATGTTGCTTACAAACATAAAAAATACTTATTAAGACAGTACAATTGAACCCAACAGACATTTTAAATCATTTAAATACTCAGTGGGAGGCAAAAGCATCAGAAAGTAAAAAATTGAATGATTTTGCTTCTAGATTAATACTAAGTACTACCACAATTAGTTGCAATACTGACATGCCTCAAAGCAGAGATATTTCACAAAGGACTACAAAATTTCTTTCATTTCATCTGCAAAAGTCTAAGCCTACCAATTAACTACTGGTTTGATGACATCAGAGCAACGTAAGAATTTGAGAAGAAAATAAAAATCTATGAATATTTTGTCATTTAACAAAGAAACAGAAAGGAAGAAAAAATGCTCAAACATTACACAGATGCTTAATGTACTTTCACCAGTGGGAAAAAAAAGGCAACACATGTAAGATTTGTTTTTCTCTACAAACAGTAAATATATCCAAAATACAGGAAAAAAGATAATAGAAATTTGCAGTACAAAAGAACCGATAACAGCAGCTCAATTCATCAATGCTACTGTATTAAACCTTGCAGCACCAGATCACTACAGAAACTCATAGAATGTCCCAATCTCCGCTACATAAGTAAGCACATGAAGAACAGGTAAAGCAACGCTTTCTCTTCTCTTCGCACACTACCAGAAACATATAGTATTTTCTGTATGCTGATGAGGGGATAGCTGCAGCTTAGCAGCTATCTATCAAAAGGACACCTTGTCATCACATTTAGTATTTTCTCAGCAAGATACGTTCCACGTGAATGTTAAAATCTGATACATAAAAGCAAGGATGTTGGGTGTTTTTTTTGTTGTTTGTTTGTTTGTTTGTTTTAACTTCATATATGTAATTCCATTTACCAGAATTTGTTTTGGAATCCACAGAGGTGAAGATTTTATGAAACATTCCAAAGTGTATTTAAAGAAAAATCCTAAAGACAGGGGCCCCCGCTCCCTTTATTTTTTTATTTTTTAAATAGATCTAAATAAGAAAATTGTCATCCAATCACAGTAACAGTAAGAAAGCCAGGAATTATTGTAAAACACTGCCCTCTGGTGTTAAGCCAATTCTGATTTATATTTTATATTTAAGATGCCCCCCCACCCTCCAGCTACCCCCCTGCATTATTTTTTTTACCTGAAAGAACCACCTCCAGGGTCATTCAGCTTGTTTTTCTGATTTGCAGAGACCTGAACACCAAAGCCCCCAGGACTTTTGCTGGCTTGTATTGTTGGTGCCTTCCCTACTGTGCCTGAAAAACACCAAGCGATGTTATTATGAGCTGTCTTAGACAATTTACATCAAAGAACCTTCTGTCCAGGAACTAAATTTAACTGTCTGTAAATTGCAAACAAAGGAAGTAGTTATTTTTTTAAAAATTACACTGCTGAAGAAGAACAACTTTAGATTAAAAAAAATATATTATTACAGTTTGTTCTATAGTTACATTATAGTGAAGACTCCAAAACTGAAAACCATTGACCATAATTCGCTATAATATACAAAACGGTTGTGCATTTGCAATTATCAGTAAACCACTTTTCTTTATAATCTGCACAGCATACAGGAACCTGATTTCAAATGTTCTTAATATAGATGTTTTAAGTCGCAGTCACCTGAGGTATTTGCTATAGCTTTTACATTTTCTTATAGTCATTGTTCTTTGTTGCAGTGAAAAAGATATATTTTCAGAGTTCAAAACATTATTTTAACTATTCTTTAATGTTTTAATACTGTATGTATGTAGAAGACAACATACTATTTTAAAATTTGACATAACTCCCCTCATAAAGGTTGTCTTTTATTTTGCCTTTTTTGAAAATGTTCTTTTAAAGTAATTCATGTCTATATCTAGATTTTACAAGTCTATATGTACATCAAAAAACGGGGGGAGGAATTTCTAATCAAGCCAAAGTGTGGTAGACATTTAGCTCCTTGTGAAACTACATTAATAAATGGATATTAATTCCTCTCTGACATTTGTAAAATATAATCAAAAATAATTACAAGTTTATGTTACTAATTGGTAAATCCATAAACCTGCATTATTATTATTAGAAAACGTTATATCAATATTTGACTCAAAAAGCACTGACAAATGAAAAATTTGGAGTTAGTCCACCTTTACTGCTTAGTATTTTAAGACTTGCTTCCTTAGGTTATATTTTGTCAGTTTCCTTTAAACCCACCCGTATGTTGGCATGTGAAAGTAATTAAACCATATGTCTACTTGATCTCACCTTTTTCTTGTATATCATTTAATTTTATTGAGAGTTAAAAGACAAAGTATTTGAGACTGAGAAGTAGGTGAGAAGTTTTCCTTCATATCTGTGGATCTATTGCATAAAAATGGCACGGTATGAACCTTAGCAGAGATATGAAAACCTAAACCACAACTATCTCAACAAATCCTTTTAATAACACTTCTTTGCTGAAACAAAAAAATCTGAGCTTTGCATGAGCACACTACTTTTTTCATTTTGAAGTCTTCATCACCCTTAGCATATGCTCTCAAAGCAAAACTAATTGAAGAGTGTTTGTTTAGGTCTTCAATCTGCATAAATGCATTTTTGTGTGGACCCTCAACATTAGCAAATGCAAAACAGGATTTAGGCTCTAGGCCTGAGGAATAAAACTATTTTGTCATCGGAATATTCAAGGTCTGTGAGATGTCACAGATAGCATTAGTTCATGGCCCAGTCAATTTTATCTATTTCAGATCATCTAATTGAAAGGGTTTTTTTGACTAAGTGAATTGGAAGGAAAGAAATAATACAATACTAAAAGTCAGCAAATCTCTGCTTTCAACAATTAGCATTTAGGAAATTAAAAGTGTATTAGCCTTAAAAATTATTGCAATGTATCAAGTAAGGAAGCAGTGGCTCTCCTCCAGAATTTAAAACTATATTCCTTAACAGCCAATATCAACGTTTTCTTTTCCACAGATAACTTTTGACCCCCAAAAATATGGAGAGAGTATAGCAAAAGAATAGTTAACCTCTTTGTCTCAGGAAAACCATATGTCTATACAGGATACTAAAAAATTGTCTCACTTTCTTTCACCCAATATAATAATTCTGCTCAAATGGATCTGGGAAAGTAAATATAAGCTCGGGGATGACAAATAAGTTTTCTGGTTTAAAACAAAATTCTGCATTATTAAGGAGTTAGACAAAAAATATGGCTAAAATACCAAATTATACTACAAGGCAGGGCATATTTTGAAAACTAGTAATCACCTGTGGGCCTATGTGTTTCATGGGATTGGTAATGACATACAGAGTTTTTCACCACTGGGTCCTTGTTCCAAATTTCAAGTAGCATGATCCAGAGAAATAAGCCCAAATTTAGGAGCTTTTAAGTTCCTAGTTCTGCACAGGTCAAATAGCTGCAATGAATCCAGCTAATTATTTTACTCCATGGCTCTATTCCTCCATCCACAAGATGCAGGAACAATTCACAGATTTATTATACTAATAACTGCTTTGATAAAGAAGTGTAAATTTTTCCTGAAATAACTATAAAGCTATTTCCCCTGGTGTGGATACTATTTATTAATATTAAAGTTCTTAGAGTCTGCCAACTATCTACACTACTGTTTTTAAAGCATTCTAGTTTGTTCACATGAATGCATTAATACTAATGTAAAGAAGCATTATACTAGGACATTCACTCCAATTTGAGAAGCGAAATGCAGCATTTTGTGGAAGTCAGCTCAATTCTTGTATAACCATCTTTGAAAAGTCACACTCCACAGAATTGCACTACCGTAATTTTCTATGTAGACCATGTCCTATTCCAGTATCTTAGCTCTTTCTACAGAAATAGAGAGGTCAGTATAAAACACCATTACACTGGTGTTTACAGTAGAAAGTTTTAACAATGCATCACGATTGAAATGTACTGGTATCTGACAGTATGCCATAGGCACTTAGAGCTGCAAACACACAGCAGACGTTTCTCCAAACATGGGCTGCAAGATTCATAGCTTTCACAATGGGACATTTTCTAGATTTCCATTCTGACTGTTTTGGTGGTATAATTAAATAAATGTAGTGGTGAGCTTAAAAAAGCTTGTCAATAGGAATAAGCTCACCTGAAAGCAGGGCTTTGCATGAATTGGCCTTTATGAATTGTTGTCTTCCTTAAACCAAACTGCCAGTTAAGTACTACCAGTACTTCATAGGCCAATCAATGGCTATCATGAATAAATTAGTGTTCTGAATCGACTGTTCAAAAGACAAGTGCCAATACCATGCAAATTCTTGTCATACTGTTGTCATTCACAACTGCAGACTGAACAAGCACAGAAATGAAATCGATCACTGCCTTCACTCTCAGACATTGGTCAGAAGTGAAAGTTCATACTCTAAGACACTGAACACTCTCCCTGTAAATAAACTCAGGAAATAAGTGTCAGTGCTATCAAATACACCTTATATGACAAGTAAATGCATTTCTTTCTAACCTGGAAAAACAGCCTACGACAGGCTTACAGTGACAGCTTGGTCTCCATGTCCATTCAGCCTTTGGATTCTCTGAAGAGAACTGAACAAGTAGAATACCAGCTGCTATTAAATGTGATCTTTGTTTTTTTGATGCTTTCTTTTCCCAAGAATGAAAAAAACAAAGCAATAAAGTAAAATAAGCAGCAATACTTTCATGTACATTTAAACTACTTTAACTCAATACTTGAAGATGATAAACTCTGTATTCCATTACAAACCCTCAATCATCTCAGTGCCCACATCCAAAGAGAGGATCTCACGCATAATCAAACCCCAAGGCTAGCAGGCGGAAAGAAACAAAAAGGATATTTACTAAGAAAGTAAGAAGGGTTCAAAAATCCTCTTAAAAAGTGGGATGTATCAAACATTAATCCACCTGTGCACAAACCCATAAGAAAGTTGTGTATAATACCACACCTCCTCCTCCCCTGGCATGTCATGTTGCTGCAATCAGTCTCTGACCTCACCACAGAGTAAACACACTGCCTGAAAAAAAACACGTGGGTTGAGAAATTTCTCTAAAACTCCTACCTCAACTTCTCTAGCCGCAGAGACAGTGACTATAATGTTCTGCTTCGTGAGCATTAAGGTATTTTTTGTTTCAGGAAAAATTAATAATTTCTTTCTTGGCCCAGAGTTAGAGCATACAAGAGTCAAGTTCCTGACTTCTTTCAGAACTTCATAAGGAACTAAGCATATGTGAGTTTAGTCGTAATGTAGTTTCAAAACAATTAACTATGTCAGTCTGAAATATGTCATAACTGCATAGTGAAAACATGCACTCCTCAGCCAGTATGAAATAAAAAAGTAAGTGTCAAGCCTGCTAATGTCAGCACTGTAAGTTTTTCCCATGCTACTAGTTTGTAATTACAATGAAATTCATACAAAGGTAACAATCTCACTAAAACATTTAAACCCATACCTTGTGGTCTAATGGTCTGAGTTATTACCACTGGCATCCTAATCTGGGTAGTCTGGCAAGCAGGGTTTCGTTTCACAGTTTGAGCAGATGTTGACTGGATAATCTGCTATTATTAAAAAAAAGTATACTTATATTATACTCTTTATACACAAACACACACACCGTAAATACACTAATACCTCTAATTACTAATATAAGCATATGGATCTCTACAAGCACAACCAGCTAGTGACGAAAGTCATTTTCATGTAATGCATGTGGTTGTGTGTGTGTGTATATACATATTTAGCTGTTATACTTAAAAAAAAAAAATCAGATATTTGACACAAATGTCATATGTCACAACCGTCATCAAAAATATATTTCAAAGATGTGCAGTATACATTAAAGTTTAGACCTCTGTCTTCAGAATTATTTTTTTCAGAAAGCATTTTTGTAGAAGAAAATGCTACAAAAATTTGAGTGATATATACTTACAACCATTAGGTCTCTCACTATAAACCTATGCTTTTTAAAGAAAGTATATACTAGAAGTAAATTCCAAAATATTATGGGTTCCAAGGTCAGAAATACACAAGAAGGAATGCAACGTTTTGTGGTGATCGTACAGTATTTGTCTTTTAAACGTTAATTCGGTATTCTCATGTTTTCACTTACTACTAAAACAAATTCTGAGGTCCTTACCCAAAACTGAAACTGGGCCAGAAACTTAGAATTTGACTCACAAATAAATTTAATCAAAAAGAAAAATCTCCAAGGGTCATTCCTAAGCGATAGCAAAATGTGCATTCATGAAATCAGGGACAAGGTAGGCACAGATGTAAAGAACAGAAGATTGAGTAAGACATGTGGATGCTGCAGAGCTGGAAAAAAAAAAAACCTTAAATGAACTTTGAAAACAAAACACAGGCAAATAGCTGTAAATAAGATTACAACCACAACTCAGGTCAGAAAACCTCAGAAGTCATGTGCTCTTCACAGTCACAACTATGTTAGTGCCATAGCATAATGGTCCCATTGCTGAATTACAAGTCTCTGTCTTACACCATTCAGTACTACCTCCTAGAAGACAATACACAATGCCATACACCACCATACGGAGCAAACAGGAAACACTGCACCTTTACTCATTGTTATTCTTACAAAGTATCTAAAACCATATTAATTAGCTGAACAATGAAGACAAAATCTCTGACTTCAAAGTGTGCTATGGAGAAAAGGAAAGGAGAAATATATACTTTGTTTTGTTTTCAAATGAGATGTAAAGGTAGAGAATTAAGAAGTTGAGGAACAAATAGGAAAGTGTTCCATCAGCAGGAACCTCGGTTCCCCAGTCTGAAGATGAAAACTACAAATAAAAGAACAGAGTAGCGAGGGAACAAGACCTTTAATATAGTCTGGAGAAAAAAACAAATAGGAATATTGTGAAGTTAGGAAATTGCATTTTGTACAACCTAAAATATTAGAAGTTGAGAGGTCATAATAAACCTGCAGATGGAAAAGTATTAGCAATAGCTACTCGCAGAAAGAGAAGGGGGGAAAAAAAGATTAAGGATTCAGCTTCAACTACAGACACTGAAGGAGAACAGAGTATTTGGACTAAGCACGGAAATGGAACAAGTGGATATAAATTTATTTAGTCAAGACAGGCAGTGAGTAAATAGTAACACTCAGAAGGGAAAGAATTAAGTAGGTACCACAGGAAAAACATACAGACGATACGAGGGAAAAAGTTGAATTTGACTCCATTTTCAAGCACACAAAACAGTTTCCATGTACAAGTGTATTTTAGTAAGGAGACATAATAGCCCGAAAGTAAAAAAGGGCTATTGATACAGAAGTGGAGAATGTTGCCACTTCCACAGTAATATATTGGATGAGTCTTCAGAGAATATTGAAGAAAAGCAGACATACCTTAACTGGCCAAAAGTCAGACCAAAAAGGAATTATGTGTGACCTGCAGATAGAATCACCATCTGGTACTACAGTAATCTTCTGTCATTAAGCAGCAAGCAACTTCTAGAGTTCAGAATCAAATTGTTTCACCTGATTAATATTTTCATGTGAATACCCTAAAAAGTCTGTCATTAACACCATTAAAGATAGGCTAATATTTAACCTTTTAAGATCACACAAATAATGACAATGCTTTCTTTATTATTAAATACATTCAAAATACATTCAAAAAATGTTCTTTAACAAGCATTGTACTAGGACCTCAACATAAGTGCTGAAAATGAAGGAAATGACTGAGAAATAATCTTTTCCAAAGGGTGTAGATCAGAATCAGCATTTTAAATTCCATACTGAAACTGACCAGCAACAAGGAACAACCGCATCTGAACTCAGAGCAACATTTTACAGTAACTCGGATTTCATTTTCTATATGGTTTTAAGATACATTTCAACACAGATGTGATCTTCAAATCTGGAATCAATTAAGGAATAAGTATTAGCAATTTGTTTGTGAAACAGAATGTGCAACCTTCTTTCCAAACAAAGTACCTAGTAAAAACTAATGAATCAGAGGTAACTTACGCTACATCACGATTTATAAACAAACTACACTCTTCATCAATTAAACTAATTCAAATTGTTCTAATCCTCTTGCCTATTTTCCCCATAACACAAATATTTCTATTTTGTCCTGAATTTGGCCTGGAAAATATAGGCAATGAACAAGATACTGGCAAGCCAGTCTGGGAGATGATTAACTTAACCAAAATTATGTTCCATTTCCGACAGCCTAAAAATGTGCATAACGAGCGTACCCCCATTTAATGTAACTCATTCATATACTCAATCTTGAATGACCAATTCGTTCAGGATTTCCTAAACCAGATGTATATAGAAAATACAGAAGTGGATGTTTTTAGTATACTGAGGTTATCAGAGACATTATTTCAGCTTTAACAGGAGAGTTCTTATTGCTGTCTGCACTTATATAAAGGGAAGGTGTGGAGAAGACAGATCCAGGCTTTTCTGGATACACAATGGAAGGATGTAATGCAATAGACACAAGCTGGAATATGGGAAATTCCACCTAATGTAAGAAAAAACAATTTACTATAACGGTGAGCAAACACCGGAACTGGTTACCCAGAGAAGCTGTGGAAGTTCACCTTGATGTTCACAACATGACTGGTTAAGGCCCTGGGCAACATGCTCTAATTGGACCTCCTGTGAGCAGGAGGTCAGACTAGACACCTCCCAAAGTCCTCTCCAACCTAGATATTCTACCCCTACTGCCAAAATTATAATATTAATGATATTTTAAGAGTGCTGAATCTGAAAAGTGGTAAGACGAAAACAGTCTTCAGTTTACAAAAACCACTCATCATTCCATCTCCACTAAAAAGAACGGAATTCATTTTCATTATTACCGCCACTGAAGACAGCAAGCATAACAGTAGAACAGTAACAACAAAGACACAGAAAACACAGAAGGTTTATTGTGATTTAGCTATTGCTTGGAGTTAATAATCTTGGAAAATAGCAAAATTACCACACAAAACTACAATTAAGACAGTGCCATGACAGCGCAAGTACTGTCATAGATCAACCTATTCCTCTTCAATCTATCAGTCAAAAGTTGAAGAATCATCTCAGTGGCTGCTGCACTTCAAAACCGTTCAAGGAATGTATTAAAGCAAGAAAGTCATGGCCTTGCTTCTTCTCAAATGTCAATATGGTAGAAGTTAACTTCATTCTTTTCTATAAAATAACATTTCTCTGCAAAATAACAAGCACACTTCTCACAATAAGTATTCTCCTTTTATTTCACCATCCTACTCCCCCCTAACCATCACCACTCTGCTGCACTAATGAGGCTCGCTTTGATACATCGTTTGTCTGCTCCTCCAAACAAGTTCCTTCTCTCACTTCCTGAATGCTCAGACTACTACTCTGTCCATTTCTCAGTTTTCACATCTGAAAAAAATTTCACATCTGAAAAAAGGGCTGTGTACATGATGGTGTTTGTGCAGAACAAACAGATTTGTGGATGAAAAAAGGATATTTAACGGACATATTACTGATAAGTAGAATATTAAAATGGTCACAACTGAAACATCCATTTTTCTTAAAGACCTTCTCAAAAAGCTTAGATTCAATAACTATACGACAATAAAATTATAGTGCTCTCTGGTCCCAATCTTAAGCCAAAAAGTGATGGTCATGACAGGTGTGAATCTTCTACCATATGTATTATTGCATGACAAGGAACACATTACAGATGTAAAGACAGATAATTAACACAATACTCAAGAAGACAATAATTAAAAACACAGATGATCAACAGATTGAGAAAGATTTCGGCGCATAAAATGCGTTGAAACAGAAAGACTGTAACTTCTTTTACCTTTCTCCTTCCTAAATGGCAGATATTAAATAAAAATGAACGCTACTACCTACAAATCATTAAAAGAAAAGAACCTTTACGACGATTAGATTAGAGCTTACTGCTAAAGGCTTCAAGGACAGGAATTTTGCAAGTCTCCCTGATCTAGATGCTGCTTTACAGATGCATAAGGTCACAGTGGTATGTTTCCGCTTACCTGACAAGAGCTGGAAAATTAACCTAACTTGATTTACATAAAACATAATTTGCAACAGAAGCATCTGATCCAGAAGTTTAAGCATAACAAATATAGCAATAAAACCAGCAAAGGAAATAGATGTTTTTGCAAAGAATGGAACATAATAATAAATTTTCAAAATATGTCTTATACTGAGCATTTTCTCTCTCCATTAAAAAAAAGTACTGTAGAAGGAAGAAACAAATACGCCACTTGTAAATGTACAGAATTCAGAATGGCCAAATGTCTGATATGACATTTATCTTCACTCATGAGTAAACACTTGCTAACTCACTTGTGGCTATGCCACTTGTGATTTATCAGTCTACTCAATCCTGAAGATAAATGTCATATCAAACCTCAGCTATCATGTAATCTGGCAGCATTAACTTCCAATGTTCATGCATTTACGGACCTAAGTTCATATTTACCATTATTTAAACATGATGCAACAGTAACAGAATTTTTCACCAATGTCTCAATATTTGCATAAGCAATTACTGTTTTCCTCCCAAACACAAAACCTTTTTCTACTTTTTAATGCAGTATATAAATTTTAACGTTAATACGGCAACAATATTGTTCCATTGTGTATATGCTTTCAAAGAAGCAATGAAGTAAATAAAAATACAAGCCACTGGATCACTGCACCCACTTGCTCCCCAGTGCACTACACGATCCTTCCCAGTACTTTATCTAGGCTAATTTTGAATGTTTCCAGTGATGGCTCTTTCATCGCTTCCTTTGGGAGACTGATTACCGTCGAATAGTCTGTTCTACTGTAAGGACATTTTGCCTTATACCCAGACGAAATCCTACTTTGCTTAATTTTATCCCATTGTTCATATTTATACTCCCTTAGACTGTTCTAAAGATCTAATTTGACAGACTATGTCTATCCTAAGTCCTGAAAATATTTGTAAATGTTTTTGATACTCTCCTTCAGTCAGTATTTGACCACATTACTTGCATTTAGTATCTCTAAAGCTTTTCTTTCAGCCTTTGCTTTTAGGTTTGTCCTCTAACAGACATATTTTTTTACTGGTTTCCAAACAGCATGCATTGCCAGTGTCCTTCTTATATTAAGGTATGAACCCATGAAATTCCAACAGTAGAACCCATAAAAATAACACAAAAACTCACTAAACTGTATTTGAAACACACATGTAATCTTCTAACTATAGGTTTTGTTCCTACTGAAGGATCCTAAATATCCACTGCTCAGCATCCATTTTTATTTAAATTTCATTGCAGACCAAACTTCAAGCCAGCAACTAGATCTCTCTGTTAGTTCATTAGCATAAACTACTCCTTTTATCCAAATAGCCATTTTCTACTCTTCCACTAGAGATTTAAAAGACCAACACAGAACACTGCTATATAACATGATTCTTGTTCTGTCCCTTTATTTTATTTGCAAATTCCATTGTTCTATCTCACTTTCTAGGAGCCTCCAACTAGATCTGCACAATCTTTATACTACTTTACATAAAGCAGCACTACAGGCTGGGAGATGAGTGGTTGGAAGGCTGCCTGGCAGAGAAGGACCTGGGAGTACTGGTTGATAGTCGGCTGAATATGAGCCAGCAGTGTGCTCAGGTGGCCAAGAAGGCCAACAGCATCCTGGTATAAGAAACAGTGTGGCCAGCAGGGCTAGAGAAGTGATTGTCCCCCTGTACTCAGCTCTGGTGAGGCCGCACCTCAAGTACTGCGTTCAGTTTTGGGCCCCTCACTACAAGAAATGCATTGAGGTGCTCGAGAGAGTCCAGAGAAGGGCAACGAAGCTGGTGAGGGGTCTGGAGAACAAGTCTTATGAGGAGCGGCTGAGGAAGCTGGGGTTGTTCAGCCTGGAGAAGAGAAGGCTCAGGGGTGACCTTATCGCACTCTACAGGTACCTTAAAGGAGGCTGTAGAGAAGTGGGGGTTGGTCTGTTCTCCTACGTGCCTGGTGACAGGACGAGGGGGAATGAGCTAAAGTTGTGCCGGGGAGGTTTAGGCTGGATATTAGGAAAAACTTCTTTACTGAAAGGGTTGTTAGGCATTGGAATGGGCTGCCGAGGGAAGTGGTTGAGTCACCATCCCTGGAGGTTTTTAAAAGACATTTAGATTTAGAGCTTAGTGATATGGTTTAGTGGAGGACTTGTTAGTGTTAGGTCAGAGGTGGACTAGGTGATCTTGGAGGTCTCTTCCAACCTAGGTGATTCTGTGATAATTAAATTTGTTTTAATTAAGATGAATCACTTTAAATTTCTTACTGTTTCTTTATCATTTAAATAAGTGGCTTCAACCTCCAGGAGCACTTTCTTCTTATGATGCAGTGTCAACACAATATAAAAAGTGCAAATCAATCTCCTTTACTCAACAATCTACTTACAACTTCAAAATTTTAACAAATAAAAACCAACTTTGTTATTCATAGAAATTTTGTCTGCTCTACCACCTAGAATGAGATGGATAATGTCTGCATATATAAGGGTATACAGAGCTCCTGCCCACTAAGAATGACAATTTAGAGAAACTCTGAACATTGCATTTAGAATAATTACAGAAATCAATTGCTGGCTTATCTCATTAGTGTCTCATCAATGAAATATTAGCCCAAGATTCATCCACATTTCCCCTGCTAGTAGTAGTTAACCAGTACTAATAGCACTATCTAGCTCTTATATAACATAGCTTTATAACAGGACGTATACTTTACAAAACAGATAAATAATCTCCTCTTGCATCTCTGTTAACACTAGAGTTTAATGAAGTTTCCTTTCTGCAATCTTCATTGCATGCTGAACAGCACACAGAGAACTCCCAAGTTGCAAGAAACCTCACTGTAACAGGGTGATGGATCACCACATTAGAACAGCCACAAGCCACATGAACTAGCTCTATGTTCTGTTCTATGGGTAAAACTTGTGTATGATGGGAAACAAACCTGACTACAACTTAGCATCTCAGTACCTTACAGAGTTCTGGGTTCGCCGTATGTATGCCAAATCTGGCTAGAGACAACTCACACATCTTAACCCCATTGCTGAGTTCTACAGATATGCTCTGTCTTGTGCTAATTTCTACCCAAATGAACATCAAGGATGCTTTGTTATTTAGGAATAACAACCGGTGAAGCCAATGTTGCTTTACCTTCAGAAATCTCAATCGTGCTAAACTCCTTCTCATATACACTTCATACTGTTTTTCTGGAAATAATAAAATTGCTTTAATGTAATGTAATGTTTTTCATTTGTTTGTTTTAAAACAGCAGAATCTTACAATTACAAATCAGAATAACTTCTGAATGAGCTTTCCAAACATGCTAAGAGAGGGGAGTACTGTGACCACTACTGAATGTTGAAGGGCAGACTTTAAAAAAGATCTGAATTTGCATAAGGCGATGTTTTTTAAAAATACCATTCTGACTAATGAAATTCAAAACTTTATAAGATGAGATGCTATGAAAGACTCAAGATATGCAATGACAAAAATTAATATCATGTCTTTCCAAACGTGTTGTGAACTATCTCCTAGCACTGACCCCTTTATAAAATCTCTTTTGACAGAAAAGTCAAACAAAATGAACAGTTAACTGATTTTTAACTTTTTTAAAAAGAAACTGGACTACTGTGACTGGCTGGTTTGAAAAGATCTATATTCCAAAATAGGCTTGCCCTTCTGCAGCTGGACAGTTTGCATAGCCAGCTGGAACTCTCTCCAGTGAGCTTCAGGCTTGGAGAGTCTGGAGCTCAGCCAGTTTCCTCCATCAGTGCTGGCCACCCTTAGGCAAGCCAGCTGTAATCCTCCTCTTCCGGAAAAGTCCCGGGCAAGACTGCCAGCAGCATTTTGCTGTGCTTTGATTTTGGGGAGCACAAAAAAAGTATGAAGAGTGTGATCACTGTCACCACAAAAAAAAAGTCAGTACTTAAAAACAATTACTAGAGTGACATGGAGATGCTGCTGGGTTGTCTGCTTGGCATGTGAGCTAATTGCTGTTGTGGTACATAGGATTTTTTATGCAGTGACTCCTATTGTCTGATGCTACTTTTGTCTGTATAGAACTAATCTGAGGGCCATTTAGAAGTGCTTGGTCAATGCAATGTTTGGTTCTATTAATCATGTATGTTACTGATAAATTAAAAACAAATACAAAAAGCCAGTTTTACAATAAAGCCAATGAAATTTCATTTTTTGTGTATTCACTTCTCTATAAAATATGTTCTAGAAGTATTAAGCATAGTTTTGCTCTGCATTTGCTACCTTTAGAAAAAAAAAAACGGGTCATCTCATGTACCCAGTAAGATGAAAATCCAGTCCTAGAACTATCAGCCTTTGCAGACAGAAAACTTCCTTTGCCAATCAGACCAATCTCCTCAGTGTTCTTTTAGCAGCTGTCAGTTCCTTCGTATTGCACAGGTATGTTGAATAAGATAACAGAGCAACTCTTCATATTACTAGTCTCCACTCACATTACTATCATCATTGCTTGCTTTGTGTATGCATCAGATTGTTGGAGAGAGAAACTAAACACACACACATGAATGTAAAGACCTGTCTCACATGAGTTCGGATCTATCCCATTCAGAAAATATTCCACAAAAACTATAAGCATAAGTGAGACTCCTCATGGACTTAATGACGTTTTCGTTGTTCAACATCAGTGTTTCTTGAAGGGGGGGGGGGGGGGAGGGGGGGTGTAACCTGCCTAGCAGTCACTGGAGTGTTTAGAGTGGGTTGCAAAATGTTGGAAAAAGCAGTGCTACCTGGCAGTACCTTAGCCCTAGGACTATGACGCAAGAGCAGACTAGACATACTGGCCATGAATGATAATACCTGTAAGAAACCTGCTAGCTGCTGTCAGAAATTTGCTTACTCCAGGACAGAGACTAAATTTGTACACCTACTGCTTGTAATTACAACCAGTTCCTGCTCCCCTACCTTGAAGAACCAATGCCATTGCCAATTTCAGTCTTATAAGACATAGACAAATCATAAAGTCACAAAAAGTCTAAGAAACACTTTTCTAAATAATAAAACAATCCAGAAGGGGTGGGAAGAACACATTTCAGAAAAGAATTCACATGGCTGAACAAAAAGCAGTCAAGTTAAGGTGCAAAACATCCACATCTCGTTTGTATTACAACCAGCAAAGTTGTGTGTCTAAAAAAAAAAACACAAGTCAAATGTTCTTACACCTTAAAACTGTGTTCACAAAAGGCTGGTAAAATTCTATTTATTTCGTCTGTAATTTAATTATTTAACAGCCAAAAAACGTAAGGTTCAAAAGACCCAAGGCTCAGATGTTTTCGAACTGTGTACTGCTAATTTTAAAATAAAGTACAATAAACATTCTCTCCCCGAACACCCTAAAAGCTATTTCCTTTGTATAGCATACAAGGATAGATCCCTGCAAGGTGTTACATTGTTATATGTGCATCTCTGAATCTTGATAATATACATTTTTACCAATTTGATACACTTTCTGGAACCTGTCAGTTTGATTTTGAAACCAATGTCAAGTACTTTAATCATACATACGTAGAAACTGCAGACAAAAGAATTCTTACATCTTTGCTTAGATGGATGTTAATGCCTATATAAACTTAATGCCTTGGTAAAAATTCTAAATGAGTTTTAATTACAACTGTACACACACACACACCAGCAGGATATATTCATCACCCTCTCAGTGACTAAATGGCTGTACTGTTGCCTTATTGGTAACGCCTCCGCAATTAATGAATCTAACCATGTAATACTCCAATATACAATAATGACATGTTTCAGTAAATAAAATATGGCACTGTTTCTAAACAAAACATACTGGTACAGTCCAGCTGTTCTACACAGTTTTGTAATTATGTATAGGAGAGTTAAAAATGAGGTAGCTGATTTTAATGCAGACTAATCTAAACAAAGCAACATACCTAATAACATACTAAAAATTTTACTCTTGCCTGTAAGTCTTGAAAAGTTTTCTGTTCTACATCTGTAATTAATTCAAAATCCACTGTGATCACACAACAGTCATATTTCTGGAAAAAAGGCCAAGAGTATACAGAGTATTACTTAAAAATTTAAGATATGTTTATAAAGTTATCTAAATTAAGGGTTCGGCACAAAGTTTGACAATGTATGTAAAGATCCATAAAATGAGGTGCTACTGCACAGTACAGAACATGATACAAAAAAAAAAGTATTTCCCAAACAAGCTGAAAAAAAAAACACATTAAAAACTGCTATTCAGTCTGTTAAGAAATTCTCTTTCATACTATAGTACCTACCAGTTGAGAACTCTGATTTGACTGTACCACCTTAACCTGAGGAGGCTGCACTGTATTTGATACAGAGACTGTGCAAATGTTGTTTGGTTGCCTTATTCCTATTGTCTGCGTTGTGACAACAGAGGAAATACTTCCAGAGGCAGATTGAGGTATAACTTGTGATAGCTTGGTTTGTTGAAGTGACTGCTGAGACGGCTGTCCTTGCAAAACTGAATGTTGACTATTCAGTAAAGATTGTCTCAATGCAGGTAGACTTTTCTAAAAACAGAAGAAAGTTGATGAAATATCAGGTTTACCAGGTTGACAAAAAATCTTCTGAAATTTGCTGTAAACATAATTAAAAGAATGCAGTTTTCTGTTAAATTGTACAATCTGCCCAGTCATCAACAAGAAACAATACTGAACACATTTTATAAGGGCGCAAGTTCAGTTTCCATTTTTAGTAAGCTTTCAATGTGAATTTAGCAACTCTGCAGACCTTGACATGCCTTAATTCCACGGTAATGGTAAAACATATAACACTCCCCTCCTCAAGACTATCTAGAACTTGTAGCTTAGGTATTTGGAAAAGGGAAAGAAAGGGAAGGGAAGATAAGACAGAACAGTAGGAAAAGCCCACTGCCTGCTAGAAGAAATCAGCTGCACCAATTTGCTTCTCTTGGCATGCCTCCAGTACCTAGAATAAGATGATTTAACTGTTGATGCCCTACAGCGATAGTTGTTTACTTTATTATTACTGATCTAATGTATTCTGACTGCATTAGAAAAGTGTACTATTGTATGCTTCATGTTCAGACCAGTTCAACCAAAAAACATAGTTCCAAAAGAGTATACCATACCTTCTGAATAAACTTTTTACTTTTTAAGTGGTAGCAGAATTCTTTTGAAGTGCTCCCCCCCAGGCAGCTGTAGAACGTAACAATGTTTAACTCAAGCTACAGTCTTTCTAAACTTCTAGTACTTATTTAAAAAGTAATGTCTGTTGCCAAAAAAAAAGGACTTCAAAGAAAGGAAACAAGTTAAAACTTATCCTCATGCTGAAAGTGACTGAAGAGTAAGAGCAGGAATAAGCACAAATAAGGGTTAATGGTAACTTGAAAAAAAACAGAAGGGAGAAAGTTCTGAAGAAGAGTTGAACAGAGAGAAGAAAGAGAGGGAATTTGCCCTAAACTGAGAATTCTTGGACTAGAAGAAAAATGCTTTTAAAACAATAGTTGTGGTTTTGTTGGGGCATAATTAAACATGCTTTGTATATATGCATATAATCTTGCATATGGAAACTGTTTTAGGTAAAGTAGAAAAAACAGAAGTTAAATTTACCCCTACATTTTCTACTTTAGGACCCAACAATCAATAAATCCATTTGGAATCCCTCTTCTATATGAGGAGAGTTCCAGATTACAGGCAGAATCAGCTCATCAATTATTTCAACAGCATTATCTGGTTCCATTTTTCATAATCACCATTACACATGCATTGGAAGTTATAAGTGATTCACATATAAATTACAATAAATATAGAAAAAGCCTATTTAATTAATTGAAGCACTCTATAGAACTCATAACTCTTCTACATGAGTGTTGTACTTTACAAAGACAGACCACAGATAATTAAATGCATTGTAACAGTAAAGTACAATTTTTACTGTACAATTTTTGAAGTTGTGCAGACTTCAGGAGAAATTGGCACCACAAAGTAAAAATTGAATAGTCTCACTTTAGATGGGTGAAGCTAATTCCACTTAAAAAGTGTATTTTAAAACTTAAATTATTGACATTTGCATTGGAATAAACTAATCTAAACAATATCCACATTACCTTAAGGAAAGGTACAAGATATGGCTGGGGCGATGATTTGAGTTCTGATTGAAGGCGGCCTGTAAATTCTTCTGGATCAATCTTTGCATCCTTGGAGGGAAAAGAACAAACCATCAATAATTCAGTTCAGTTGTTTGGTTGTTTTTTCCAGATAATAATGAGAACAAGCTCACGCGTAAAAATAGACTTACATATATACTCCTGTACTCACACACATATATATGTATATATTTATAATGTATATATGGGCATGTAGGCTGTTTCAGAAAAGACCATGGTTTGGAGGAAAAGAAACTGAATGTATCCTCAAGTAAAAATCCCATATTTTACTGTATTTTTCAAAACATGACCACAGTATTATCCATCAAAACAAGAATGTTTTTGATGAATGCACACTAAATACTTTGTTGCACTTCCCTTTTCAGAAACTATGAGAAAACCTACATTAGCAGTTTTTTTGAAAATATGTAACAAACAGGATATTTGCATTTTGATGCAGCCCAACTCCTTTCTCTACCACTATAGGGAAAAAAAAAGCTGAGATCAAAGCAATAGTTTTCAGCACATATAAATAACAAGTTTAAAGATAACTGTCATTCGTGAGAGGTATTTACCAACAAATCCTGAACCAGAGCTTTCACATTACGGGATGTTTCTGGAGAAGGTGAATTATGAGAAGCAAGTTTTATAAGAGTAGCTAAAAAGTTTTTGCATTTTTTCACATTTTCTTGCATTTCCTGGAGAAAAAAAAAAAAAGAAAAGAAAAAAATCATATCCATGCTATCTTCCAATTATGATAGCTGTATGTTTTAATCACTATAAATAGAGAAAATGATTAAATTGTTCTAATTCAGGCAGGAGATATTTCACATACTTCTGCAGCTATTTTGCTACCGCTGCTAGTTACCTGACATTTTCTTCACTTCTGTACGTAACTGAACATCATACCTCATAATGACTAACAAAAGTCAATGAAAGAAATATATTTAATATCTTACAGTCTGATTTGATAGAAATAGCCATAAATAAGAGAACTAATGTAACAATTTGTTGATGTATTCTCCTTTGAGATACAATGTAGTGTCCCACAAGCTACTTAATTTGTTAAATTATTGATTTAATATGCTTTTGCACAAAGCAGCTACAGCAGTAAAATCAAATTAGAAATAGTTTTCAAACATTATCATATCTAATGTTTTTTCATCAGCATAACAGAAGAAGCTCTAATTTTTCAAGCTATTATTTTTATGTGCTGTAATTTGGTCTGAGAACCAGAAATGTAACATTTCAGTGTAACCACAGTTCTGAGGCCCAGCGATATTATAATAATGATGTCCATAGGCTAAAGGCCCGATTGTTCTGTTTACAGAAATGGAATAGGTCTTTCACTATTGAAACATATGTGGTCAATTTTTCCCCATCCTGCCATAAGTGTTCTCTGCTTTCAGAATCTGTATTCCATTTAGTTGAAATGGTTTCTTCTTTGTAAAGTATTTGTTCCATCACAGGGAGTGTGCTTGCATGAATGTTCCACTTCTGAATAGATCTGAGAAGTTCATAAAATATTAATAAAATCAAGTATCTAGTATTTTAATACTTACCTGTGATACAACTGTAGTTCCAGGTACAGGAGAGCTTGGTATTACTTGAGGCTGTGCTGGTACTTGTGCTGTTGTATGAGGTGGAAGTGGCAGCCGAGGCTGACCCTGCGTCTGTGCTGAAGCTTGAGTTTGTCCACCAGTAATTACTACAGGTTGTTGAGATGCTGATGTTCCAGTTGCTACTGTGGTCTTGAATACATTTTGAGCACTTGTTGAAACTATTGATACCTATTAATATTTTATATTGAAAAACAGATCATTCTCTAAAGTATTATGCTCAACCATAAAATTCTTAAAAAACCTGACCAAAAAATGGTTTCTTTCACATACACCTTTACTAACAAAATAAAACCATTAACTTTACTAATTAGAATTATAATGTTGTTACCCTTTATACCCTTTAACCATACTGAATAGAAGTCATCCTCATTTAAAGTTCTTTTTATTACAAAAACAAACATACCACTAAAAATGAGTTGCTATTATCCGGTCCTTTAAGGTGACCATGCTGACGTTACATCTGTAACTCAACTTTCTGCGATCTTGTCCCTTGATATAAATAAGACTATTGCTGAGGATCTGTTGTTATATCATCAGGTTTACAATTATCTATACCCCAGTTACAGCTCAGATCCAGATTATACTAACACACCAACACAGCTTCCCAATCTAATTTGAGTTCAGCAGCTGTACATATGCTTTTGCACAGTGCAAAGCCCTAGTTAACAAAACTGTCTTGGATGTAGCTGGACCAAATGTAAAAACCCTGCTTCACACTCCTCAGCCTAGAAGGCTAGAAAGCTCCTCAGGCTGAAAAGAGCACCACATACACACATACACAATCCAGTTCAGCTCTGACACTTGATTTGACTAAATATGCTACCCTTCCAAGTGCCAAGAAGTCTCAAACAGACAAGCCAAATGGGACTGCAGAAACTAGAGAGCTCAGCCAAGCAGCACAACTTGCTGAGCAGAAGCTATCAGGACCTCCCGATCCAACCTACTTGCAGAGCTTTGCTCTGACTTGGGCACAGGCACAGAACAAGCTGAGCCAGGTACCTGTACTGTGATGGGTGACACTGTGGATCCTGTGGCACTAGTGACCACGCAGAAGGAGATACTACAGCTCTTGGCAGGGGACAAACCTAGTCCAATATGTCCACCACTGAAGCGATGCTTACAAGCCCAGCTGACTGTGTTGTTTTTAATGAAAAATATTAAAACTATACTACTCATTTTTGTCTGTTATCTAGAAAACAACAGAAAATAAAATCTAGGCTATCATTCAACACCTGCATAATACAAATGGACTATCCATTCATTATTCACTTCTATGTTTGTGATAAAAGCAAACATAGTAACATTTCTTATTAAAATTCACATTAGGAAAACCATACAACTATGAACATACTTCCCCCCAGTCTTCTGCTTTTTATATTCTTAGTACTTACTGTGGTATGTGAAAGAATAGAGCCTCCTGGCAGAGTTGCAGCAGACGTAGCGCTAACAGGTGTCACAGTTGATTGTACAACTTTGGCTTGCACTGGAAGTCCTAGGCGGACAGTAGATGTGGCTACAGAAGTTGGTTGCTAATAAGGGAAAAATAAGAATTTTATTTTTTTCCCCTCATTAGTAACTTGAGCTGCAAAGCTTTTTAATAATAGTGAATGCAAGAAGAATCACTATTTCTTTGTGAATTGTCAGCTTGGAATGCACACTGTAATCAGAAAGCAACTGGAATGTTAAAGGCAGCTGAAGGAAAATAACTGGCTTACAGCCTTTCACTCAGTAGCACACTCTACAAGTCAAGAACACTAAATTTGTTTTAAGCAGCAAACATATGCATTGTCTTTGTAATTTACCATAACTGGTGAGATTAGTATATAGATTTCTCACCATTATATAGAAGGACTAATTTGACGAGATTTAGGAGGAAAAAATGTCTTCAGAAAAGCTGTAATTTAACTAATACATCATACAATAAAGCAATTCTGACAAAAGGGATCCACTTGTTATTAAAACTGCAGACCCCATTGGTCTCAATTCTTATATTCTCTTATAACTGGCATTTACTGAGGTTTGCATTCAAATAAATGTTTAGAAAAGACAAATTTTCTATGTGTCTAAAGAGATCATAACCAATCTTGTTTCTCATCAAATAACAAAATGTGAATAAAGAAAAATTATAAGTTATATGTCACTGTAGTTAGTATTTTTATAAAGAACAGCTTATTTTAAATTCTTACACTATTAAACCTACATAAAATACTTCTTCAAAGAATATCCAGTATACTTATTAGATCTCCAGAAGGAACTAAGGCCCAGGCAGGTATTAAAAGCCCCAAGCATTCCCTACCAATCAGGCCAGCAACATACTCTACTGGATAATAATCTTTTGTATTTGGGGAAAATAAATAAATAAACAAATCTACCTGACACCTGAACAAAGCTTTTTTTTTTTTTTTTGGTCTGGATAGATTTCAAGATTATTTTTTTTTTCATCTTGAGTTGGGATGTCTTCCGTACTGAGGTAGCCTAGAGGCAATATACAGCATCATTGTGAATAGGCAGAATTGTCTCTCTTTTTGGAAGAACTACTATAAATGCTTTTTCTGTTTTTAAATACCACACCTCTTTTCTCAATTGTATAGAAGACCAATAGCCTCAATTTCCTTTAAACACTGGTCAAATGAAACTATATGTACCTGATGTATGCCTACATTTAAAAATATGAATACTGTACATCTTGTTCATTTGCTTATAATCAGTATTTCTGACCTAAGAATACAGCATGCCTGTGCTGTCAGCCTCCTTCTTGTCAGTAACTGCTTCCAGAGTTGAGGATGTACAAAGAAAGCAGACAACCAGGCAACCTACAATCAGGCAGCTACTCAGTTCCACAAAAGATCTGTAAATACATACATAGCTCAGGCTGCTAGCTAGAAAATTCGTCTCAACTAACAAATGCCCACAATTCTTCACAGAAATATGCTTGAGAAAAAGAACTGCATATAAATAAAATATAAAATTTCAGTATCGTAACAGTGTATTACACCCAGCTAAGTATGCAACACCTTCCATACAAAGTATTCCACTGTGACAGACCACAGGAGCAAGCTGTGAGACATGAAGACTAAATTCACCCTGTTTTAAAAGTCACTAGTGACAAAAGCTGTTGATATACAGTGGCAATAAAATCTATTAATGAGTTCTACATGAAGAACACGCCTTACTAACACAGAACTACAAACAAAATAGTGGAACAGTTTACTAATGTCATTCCAAAACTCACCAATGTTTAACAGGTAAGGATGAAATGAGCAGATGAGAAACAGAAGAATTTTTTGAGGTTAGTTTCTTGTTAAGTATCATGGAAATGATCTTCAAATGACAACTACAAGTTACCAGAAAAGACTACACTAAAAATCTTTACACTATAAAGATTCACAACACAAACACATCAACAAGAACTAGTAGAAAACTATGGTTCAGAAGCTAACAGCTGTATTTTCTATGAAGAGAAATCTAACAAAAAGTAAACAAAAGTGATCAATGTCATGAAAAAAAATCGTAACCCAATGTATCAAGCTCCTTCAGGAACAGTATAAAAGATTTTATGATATTCTTTAAAGAACAACAGCTACGGTTGGTATGTTAGTGATTAAATTCCAAAATTACTAACCGAGGCTTAGAAAGGAATTTATTTTCCAAATGTAGTTGTATTATATTTGATTAGATGCATTGCTTATTTTTATGTTTCCCAGATATAAGAAAGTAATGTTTAAGGGGCTCTTCCACTTTACTTGGAACTTAACAGGCAGGAAACCAGGACATGAGTGAATACAGTACATATTCCACTACAAATCTCCACAGAGACACTTGAGAGCACTTAAGACAGCCTTCTGTATGCAGACTTAAGTTGGGTCTGTCCACACAAAGAGCTTAGATACTCTAAGCAGGGCACAGCACGGTGTCAATGTGGAAATAAAGTTTTCAAAATGGTCCAGCTTATGAGCAGCTTGGATGGTAGATGTCACAAGAATTCATTCTGTTGGCACGAGTCATGCAGAGTGCAAATTACTCCAGTTTCAGGGTGCAGTAAGTCCCTTCCACAAAGGCAGTCAGTGCACACTATAATCACTCACAGAAGGAGCCAATGTGGAATTAGTCTGTGTACTGTAAATTCACTCCTTAAGTAACTACATCTTCACTTTCCTATTTGGACCTTCTCCCCAGAAGCTCTGGACACATGGGTAGAAAGGCAAAGCTCAAAGCATAAACAGGAGTGAATCATTTTGTACCTGCTGAGCACAAACAAGGTGCCACTATATTAAAAGGAATATACAAGGCTGCATTTGAAAAAGCAGGTCACCTGAATACGGAATAAATACACCAAAATATCTGGGGATTATTTACCACTGCCAAGGCAGGACTACACAGTTGCATTGTGTATTGTCAGGCTTTTAAAATCAAGAGAACTTAAACTGCCACAGGTTAGTACACTGATGTAAGTCAATCCTTAGACACAAGTTAGGTGTATTTTGTACCACAGTACCACCTACTGATGAACACTCAAGGTGCCACTCTGCTAAGGAACAAAATCTCTGCTCTACAAAGCAAGACAACTTACTTTTGATGTTAAATATATTTTTCACGATCAATCTCAATAAACTTGGCCATTACCAACCATGAAAGGAAGACAGAAAACACACCAATAGGTGCTATGCAAAACTCAATGTTAGCACAACTCAGCCTTTGAGATCAGATTGATTTGCAAAATCAGAAATAAACGTGTCTTTTTGGTGTTTGTGGTTTTTTTTTTTTTTAAATCATCAGTCCAAAAGATTCCTTACAAACAAAACAAGCCATGCTGACACTCGAGGACCTGATGCCTCAAACAATAAAAGATAGTGTTATAACAAAGAAAAAGTGAAGGTGGGATTGCAGATGCTGGCAGAAGCATAGAGTAAAGATCAAATGTGGTTGTTTAGAAAAATTTATACAGCCTTTCTTATAGGTATGCCTGGTAGTCCTACCTATTATTAAAGCATCATAACATTCCCCATAACCAAACTCTCTTTTCCCATACTTAAAATTATGTCGAACTTCTAAAGTGTTTGTGAAGAAGCTTTATATGCTTACTGACTGCCTCAGATTGAATTCTTTTGGTTATGGTTCATCTGGAAAATGCACTCAAGCTTTGGATGCAAAGCAATTTGTATGTTAGAGATCTAATTTTTTTTTACCCTGGTAAAAGTATAGCCAAACTGTGCCAAAGGACTCCTGCTTTTAAAACATTTGCACACCACTGCAGCAAATGACTAGCAAGTCAGTCAACACACGCAGAACCTTCATTACTACCAAAATTCTTAGATGTCACAGCACTGCTGGGGCAAAGCATCAGAATCCAAGGCAGGGAGATGCTGCTGTGTTCCTCATATTTGAGATGTCACTTCTGGGTTCACCAAGTATGAGAACAGGGGAAGAAGATTCAGGACATGCAAAACCATGCTAAATACTTAGTCTCTGGACTTCTTTTTCTGTGGAAATCCTGCTTCTTTCAGTCTAGGATGGGTATTCTAGAATCATATTCCAGATCTAAGATAGGTTACGAAGGAGTGTACAGGACATAAGCCTCACTTGACACCACTGCTAGAATATATTTATAGGGAAAAGAAAAAACAAGAAAATAAAAATGTATGCACTGGGGCATGGAGAGAGGGACAGCAAACCAAAGAATATAGCACTTAAAAAGTAGGTGAATTTGGGCCCTAAAATTAAATTCCACCCCTGCCTCAACAGCATAGTGCTCATACTACTGCACAAATATTCTACTGCATGCAAATACAGATGATCTATTGTAATGAATACTCTTATGCCATGTATGTATGAGCGCACAACTTGAAAAGTGGGTTTTCTGTCCAGGATTGGTCACAGTTGCAAGTGAAAACAATGAAGTCAAACTGAAGACCAAAAAAAACAGTATTTGTAACTGATCACCTAATGTCTCTATTTTCTACTTATAAAAAGAAGCTAATAATCCCCTTGACTGCATTGTTGAGAGACTTATTATAGGGATAAGCTTTGCAAAAAAAAAAAACAAAAAAAAAACGCTTGGTAATTAATTCCCACTTCAGAAAGCGGCTTAGATACTATGCAGCAAATAAGCCTAAAGCAACCCACTGAATAGAGGAGAAAAAATATTACTTAATTCTTCATAAGGCTGTTGAACCTAGACATTGTAGAACTTAAGAACAAGAATAGTATGAGATCTTGTAGTATAAAGCCACTACATGAGAGCCACCATTAGTTTGCGATCCTTCTTTATAGCATTTCCTAACCTTTGCATTATTTAATTCTTTCCATTCTGCATTTTACAGCCTTACTAATGTTTGGGAGCTTTCTATGGATGATATTCTAAGTTTTAAAAAGATATGTTAACACAATGAAAATGTAAATAGTAGAATTTATAAGCAGAACTTATTATCCACTTATACAGAAAAGATTCACCCACCACAAGGGAAAGGAAGGAAAACAGTTTTGTGGTTAAAGCACAGCCAAGACCACACACCTTTTAATTTTTCTGGCCGTTCAATCTACCTGCTCTGCTAACACAAATGTCTTCTCCAGAATACTGCACAAGAGAAACAAGTTGTCTATACAAAAAAAATACTATGGAATAGCTTATTTGATAATAATGGCAATACACCTAAGGCAAAAACAAAGATTTCTCAATTTGCTTAAAATTTCTATGAAACGTAAAACGAGCATTTTTCAGGAAAGCAGGAAGGATGTGAAAAACAGTAAAAAAAAAATCAATAAACAAGAAAAAAGATCAAGATTAGAAGATGACAAAAATGCAAACACGGGCATAGCATATTATCAAAACTATGTCAGATTTGAAAGGCTCAGCTTTAGAAAGAACAGCTTCTGAAACATCAGACAAGTTTATAACTGCTCTAAACATCACACCTGATGGTAAAGACTAAGCTGCTGTTGCCTGCATCAGGCATGCTCCATAGCAAAAAAAATATAGCCATATCCAGAGCAGGTGATTCAGCACTTTTCACAAATACAATCTCCATTTTTTCTCAATTAATAGAACATATGTTAAGGCAAAACTCTCTAAAGTGAATGTCAAAATACAGAAAACAAATCAGTAAAATTTATATCTTGAACCTGAAATTCTGAAGAGCAGGAAGTTAGAATAATGCCTAATTAAAGAAAAAATAAAGCTAGAACTATCATTTTCTTAGCAATAAATAAATAAATATTGGTTCATTGTACTATTTATGCAATGGAAAGAAAATTCAAATGACCGGTAATCTTATTTGTAGCACAAGAATTGTTAAGTAGTCCATTTATATGCCTTAATATTCGGACTGAACTACCAAACATACAACTTTACAACACCTTTTCTGACTGCTAACATTACACAAAGCAACTTATTACTGGAAAACACATTTTTAATCAAACCTGAAACAAAAACATTAACAAACTCTAAGACTGAATTTATTTCAGATAAATAATACAATAAGCAACCTCAGAAGCAAATAAAAATTATTTCACCTGATTTGCAAGTTTCATTAACACATACTCCAGAGTAAAACATTTTAGGCCAGGATTAATATAACTTTGGTCTTTTCTGTATGCTACTCATTTATATTTTCCTGCTGTCCAGCAGCACCTTAATGTTCTAATCACTGACAAATAATTTCAATTGAAAATCATTTATAATAAGGAACTTTTTTTTTCTTTTTGGTTATGAATATAAAACTAACTGGGTATTACAATACTGAAACCATTAAACAAACTCTATATCAAAAGCATGAAAAGACAAACTGTACAAATTAAAAATTTAGATAAACAAAAGAAACTCACCAAAGAAAAACTAGATGGCAGCACCTACCTATTTTTCATAATTTCACAAGTACAGGCTCCAAAACAAGATATGGAGGCAAAAATTTAATACAATCTAAATAATAAGTAATTCCAAAAGTCTCTAAATCTGATCATCTCTGAAGAACGTAGTAATTCAAGTAAACCTGTGCTTATCTGACCTGCTCTTAGAAGAGTCCAGAACAAATTTTTTCTAAGAGTAGCTGAAGTTCCATCAAATTATAGCTTGTTCCCTAAAAATCCTGTCTTAACTAAGATCCTATAGCAGGTAAAATTTTGCCAAAGTTAATGAAATTTTAATATTCATATGAAAATAATTTTTATCAAAAAATAAAAGGAAGCTAAAATAAACATGTAGAAACGAAATTTCCAATTAAAAATATGCACTGGTAATTCAAACCAATGTTTCCTATAAACATCTTTTATATCTTCATACCTTAGATGTTTAACTTCTTAGATGCTTATACTATAAACATCTGAAGTTACATATCTTAATATTTCTGAACTTTTGTGTTTGACACTGCAATCACAGTACAACACTGAAAACAATTACTTAGCTGAGTAACTTGTGATAATTGACACTGGCCAGAAATTAGGACAACATGGAAGAAAGGCAATCATAACACATATGAAGGTGGTATTCTCATGTATTCTTTGCAGTATGATATGATCTTCTAGAATGCTCAAGGCAGACTGCAAATTTCCCATCCGTGTAGAAAGTCTGTGCTACCACAGACAAAGCTTTATAGTTTTCTTGGAGTAAAACACAAACCCAGTGATAAAGTACATCACTAATTTCTACATACGTAAAGCACCCTGCACTTTAATCCAAATCATGTTATTTTAAAATAACTGATAAAATGCATAGTAATAAATTTTATGAGCTCTATGTGTAAAATAATCATTCCATTAACATAACGGAAAGATACATATTTGATGTTTTAGAGTTAAAACTACATAGCCTGCAATCTTTGTCAATCTTCCGAAATACCTCAGGACTCAAGCAGTGAATGTTTATATTGCCTGTCATGAGCTAGTAGGACACAGTTTTTCTCTGCTTGGGTCAGTTCAGACTAGGACTCCTGACTACTATACCTTTTAGACATAAAACCATAAGACAGTATTTTTCACACTTCCAAAATTTCTACTGAAACTTTTAATTGACAGAATTTAGCTTTCTGACACATCAGAATTTGATTCTGAAGGGGAAAACAGTTTAATTATCAGCTCACTGGAAGAATTATTTTTCAATACATACAAATCTCTGTATTTTAGAACTTGGTCCCTTTTTCTTGGCTAATCATAATGACCCCTGAAATAACTGACACTTCCAAAAACTTAGCATAATACTTATCACTAGAGTTTTCTTCCAGAAAACTAACGAATAGCCTCTGGTTATAAACCTTCCACCTAACCAAATGAAAGTCTAATATCTAGTTTTGATATGGTAAAACCTTTAAAAATTAAACTTTTACAATGTGGCTTTAAAATGTTTTCAACAATTATTTCTAAATTACATTTTAAGTTCAAATGTATTCAAAACATAACCACTGTAAAAATTAAAGAAGAGTACACACTACATGCAGAGTCATGAAGTTCAATGTATGTTTTCAAGGGACGTTATTGAACACTTCTTATCTTAATAACAACAAATAAAGAAATGATGCAGTGCAGTTTGGGCAGCTACCACAAATATCTCTCAAAGCAGATGAATCCTGAGTAGCTGCAATACCATTATTCCAATCCTGCCACCCTAAAATTTTCAAAATATTGCATCCTGTAAGACATTTACCATTCATAAGGCCTTGCTGGTTACCTCTATTCTCAAGCAGTTTATTAACATCAACAAGTTTAAAGAAATATTTATAATGCTGTGCAGTGGGGTATCCAGCTGGTCAGAATCCTGCAGAAAAACAACAACATCACTCTACTACTAGAAGAAGCTCCTTCAGATTTTGAGCACCTCTATAACCACATGAATGTGCAGTATCCTCAGAGATTAATTTCTATAAAGATCCAGTAAGTCAGATTATGCTCTTTCCACAATTTTAACTGCTTCATATAAATTGAGAACACCTGCCTAAGGCCAACATGATCAATTACCGACACCTGTTGCGTACACATCTTAAAGCTGACTTTGGGATAGAAATTCCAATTTTCTAAAAACAGAACACGTCGCCAAGCAGTCTATCTACATTTTTTTGTCCTAAGATCCTAGGTTCAATAAAGATGTGCTCCTCAAATGTTTTCAAACTACAGATAATTTGTTAATATTTAGTTTGCTATGAATGTTTCCACTCTGAATTTTAATTCTGAATGCTGGACACAGCAACCAAAGTTATATGAAAACTAACAGTATGAAACAAAACCAATTAAAGCTAACTTATTTTAACAGACTGAGGTCATATTCTTGGTACAGCCCCACCCCATGATTTGTTATGCGTTTATGCTATACTCTCATTTGGGGATCTGTTGCTAGAACATGTGCTATGTGCTATTTTTTTTATTGTAGTTAATAGCATAGAAGTGATGTATTTACAGAAAAAAAAAAGCAACCAATGAAACCAATGACAGACACACAGACTAAACAGGGAAACTTGCCTGGATTTTTGTTGCTGGCGAGCTAGTTAGAAAATCTGGAAATTAGCGTAGGCTTACCTTTGTATTTGACATACATTTATATTTGAAGGATTTTTCCAGGTTTACTATCCTTCCAGATATCCCAAATTTAAATATTAACCAGCTGCTTTTTCTTCTAAGAGTTCTTTTACGTATCCCATCCAATACTGCACTTACCTGTTCCCTGAGAGCATTAAGTTCTTCAAGTGCCTCCAGGGTTTTCTTTAGGCTCTTCCTCAGATACATTCCACTGAGCTACAATCTTCCTAGTTACATTCATGATTAAAACTTACATTCTAGATGGCTACTCTGTGCTTTAGATTACCTCATGTTATTAATTCATTTTCAATTCTCCAATTATATTTTGGCTTCCTTCTCTTCTGATAAAGTTGTCATTGCTTTCAGGTTTTACTTGCACAATCTTTTAGACTATAAATATGGTGTAATGCACAAAGCATACAAGGGGACAGCAACCAAATACTAAACATGGGGAAATACACAATCAGGTAATTTCAAGCAAGCTACAAAAGCTATTCAAAAATTCTAAAGGCATGTTCTTCATCTCATTTCATTCAGGTTTATTTAGCACTTCTACAAATAAAAAACTACTGGCAAAACTACATTTAACTCTGTCTATTATTATTATCATGGCATAGCTGTCCTATACATCCAAAGATGTTTGCCTCTACATTTGAGTAGGATAGTTCAGCACTAGCCCTAAATTGCATGAAGCTGAACTGCATCCCTACAGAATTTTAAACCAAAGCAGTTTACAAGGTAATTTACCCTGTTAATTCACATTAAAAAAAGAAATTTAGTCAAAACTCAGACAAAATTTGAAGTGTAGACTGATCACACCCAGAGGTGAATCAAACCTTTGTTTTAAATGAAGCATACTACAAAAGTTAACTATTGTAAATTCTTGTACTGAATGTGCTTTGTTTTTTCTTTTCTAATTTCTAGTGAAATCTAGCTATTGAGTGCATCCATTCACCATGCTGAGATATCACAACAATTCTGATTCAGAGGACACAAGAGTCATTTACTAAACTGGCTGTATAAATTCCAAACTAAACTCCGTCTAAGAGCGAGCCTTCTAACCCCCAATGAACTCAGTCTGATCAGGCTCTTGAGAAAACCTATAAAGTAGATTCTTCGAAGAAAAAAAAAAATCGCAAGCCCCAGAAAATAAACTGCATTTGAATAAGTATTTTCTATTTTCAATACCAAGAAGAAGTGTGTGTTGGGGGGAGAACATTTGTAAAAATCCAAGAACTAATAATGTACAAAACAGAAGAGAACACAATGCACAAAAACAAAGTGAAATCAAGCCAGACATACCTGAGCTGTTGACAGGCGAAAAACTGGGCCACTTGTGGGCACTGAAAGTCTAGGTGAAATGCTGGTAGGACCCTGTCCCTGCGTTTGTACTTGAGCCTGCATTTGAGCCTGTGCTAGAGCCTGCTGAGGCACCATTACAAGTTGTCCAGCATCCGTGCGCACCAAGACCATACCTAATGAAAATAAAGTAAAAGTAAATACAGAATAAAGAAAAACATGAAGAATTACAAAGAAGCATCTAACTAAGGAACACAGAATAAAAACAACGTACAGCACTGTACATTTTTCGTTACCCTGTATTTTTTTTGTTTGTTTTGTTTTTTTACTCTAGTGTAACATGAGGTCTTATTTCAAAGAAGAAAAGGAGCCTCCAATAGCAGACAAAAACTACCCAATTCAGTTTGAAATTCAAACTACTGTAGTTATGGTACCAGTGACAAAATAAAAATGGTAACTTGAGCGTATAGGCATGAAGCAACTTTCAGAGGTGTAGCTATGGTCAGGAGAATAAAATTAGAAAGAAATATTCATTAAAAGTAAACTATAACAACAGTCCGTAGCTGAGAACTGAATTCAGTTTAAATATATCAGGGACAACTACATGAGACCTTTACTAAAACAACTGTTTTAAGGAAATGCGTGCATGCAAACATTAGGCCATACACACTGAGTATACGACATTTGAGATTTAGTTAACATTTGAGCATCAACACATGAATTCACTTGGCATCCACCATCACTGTACTGGGAGGCACTACATATGGCTTAGATATCAAGAAAAAATATTGTTATACCCAGAGAACCAACATAATTAGTCTTCAGCAGAAAACAATCAAAGCACAGGTATTTTAGGAAACCATCAAAGGAATTTTTTTAAATGAACAGATTACTTTGACAAACAAGTGTTTTCCAACACTTTCTGGATGTAAACAGGAATACTTTTAGGTTATTTTCTGGTAACGCATTTCAGAAATAGACGTCTTCTACGCAATACACAGTCAGTGCCATCCAGTCTTGGCCTTAGTGCTACTTTCCCAAAATTTCCATAATCAGCAGGTCAGAAAAGGGGACACAATGGCTACATTGGCCCCTAGATCATCTGGACCTTCACACTTATGCAAGATCACTGCAAATCATGCAATGCGCTTCCTCCAGCTCAGTGAGAACTAAAAAGCCATTCTCCAGCCAGATAATTTAAAAAGAATTTCCGAGTTAGTCCCAGAATACGTTCTAATGATTTAACCTAGATGTAAGTAGGATACAACATAGTATCAAAGAGGAATGGATCTATAAAAAATAAGGATCTAGGAAACCACTTTTAGTCTGTTGGTAACAGAGATGGTAGACTGTTTCTGCAGCTTATCTCTACATGCAAATTTCTTCATATTCATACTTTTTTTTTTTTTTTAAACTTTTCAAGAGCCAATAAAGAAGGTACAAGCATATTCTCACTTCTCAGGATTAGCTTCCCAGGTAAAATAAAAAGCTCAGGACATAATTCTATAATGAACATGTGAGTGAACTGCAGCATCAATAAAAGTCCTCACTCACCAAGTTTTAGATGCTCCCAGCCAACCTTCACTATTAAAATCACCAACAGAAGACAAATTTCTGCCACTATGAACCGGAGTTGTAGAAGTCAAGCTTTAAAGTAAAAGCCCTACAGAGCTACGGCAAGGATCACATCCACAAGACATGATCATAACTCTCTTTCAAAACCCAAAGAGTAATTTTTAAAAGAAGAGTTTAGAATAATAATAATTAAAAAATCTTACAAAAGTAACTTTCTAGGCCCATTAGCCCTTCAAGCACAAAACCTCAGGGGTTATCTTTGTAAAAAAAATCCATAAGCAGATGACGTATTTGATATACACCATGTTTAAAGCATCTGGATACACAAATATTAATACATTGCCCCAACTGGCCAACAGATACCACATCTTCGAGTATGTTGTGAACCTTATATAAAAATCTTCACTGGATTATGCCTACCATGCATTTAAAAAATACATATTGTTTGCATCATGTTGATTCACAGGTGTTTTGTTAATTACTTTTCAACTTTGTAAAATTCCATCTGAATAAAAAAATTAATGGAATAGACAAATTAATTGCAACACTTTTAACAGATTTCAAACTATCTGATAATAAAATCAAATTCAAGTAACTTTCCACACTATTGTTTCCAGAACATTTTTTAAATCTTTGACAATATTGCTTTCAAGGGCTGTTTTCCTCTTCCGTTTAAAAATCAAGTAGCAGAAGAAAGTTTTCAAGCAATAAACTTTATAAACGGTATGCAAAGTTACGATATACATTATCTTAGGTATTAACAATGGGAAATCTCAGATTAACAATGGCAAATCAAAGACTAAAGCCCCTAATACAATCTGAAGAGCAATAATATCACTTTTTTTTTTTTAAACTAAGCTCTTATCTGTTTTAAGTTAGGTCTCCATGAAACCACCGAGCTTTATCTAGTTGGAGCATTAGAATTTGGAGCTGGAGTTTCATAAACTGTGGTCAAATAAACTGCTACTAAAAGTCTACTTGAAAGCAAGCTTCTACGCTATCACATTTTTGCTTATTTACCTTGGTTAACAAATATCAACTATTTTAAGAAATGTAGGGAAGGAATTGTTATTTCAGATATTGACATCTCCAGGTATTATCACACTGTTGATATCAATAGCCCCAAAAAATTACTTTAAATGTTAATCCATCTAAATTAAGATGTAATAAACTTGCCAACTTTATGCAATGTGAAAATCTAAGTAGAGGAGCACAGACTGAGACCCTTCAAAATTCCGCATGAAGCAAAACGTAGTCAAGAAGGAATCACCACGCTGAAGAGATGCTGTGTTGGTTTGTTAGCAACCTGCTGAAGTTACATTTTCAGTAAAGAAAATTAAGAAACTAAAAGGTGAATAAACAGAACGTAAGCGTTACTTCAGAGTTAGAAAGAAAATCCAGTGATGTAAAGACTGCCCATACACAGCAAGGAATGACACAATCACATGCTGAAATGAAAAGTTTTAGACTAGATAATTTAGCCTGTGTATGGTCACCTGGTTCACATGTGAAGACACTCCTTGAAAATAGAGAAGTTTTCTCACAGAACATAGACATAAAATTACTCCTAGTTAATACATTCCAGACTTTTGTGGTGCACAGCTGTTTACTACAGCATTACTAAATAACTTACCGTGCCTGTCACCCTCTCCCTAACACAAGAAAAGGAGTAACTCACCCAACAGCAGCCACAACTACTTGCGATAGGAGCAGTACATCCCACACCAATTACATCCTCCTTAAGGACAGCCGCTTGGGTAGAACTTGCCTTCGAACAGGAGTCTCTTCTTTTGTTCCCGGCACCCCGAGCAGCGGGAAAACGGCACCTTTGAAAAACCTCGGCCAAGAAAACGGGTCAGCAAAGAGCCACGAGCCCGCCGCCGCCCTGCCACTTACCCGGCGGTATCGTGAAGCCCGGCGGCAGCTGGATGGTGGTCTGCTGCGGCGGCCTGACGATCAGCTGGGGGGCCACGATCCTCGGGGCAGCGCCCAGCGCCGGCCTGGGCGACAGGGCCTGGGGGGCGGCGGGGAGCGCAGCGCCCGCCTTGGTGACGCCCGCGGGCTTGGGACCGCCGCCGGGCGCCACCGCGGCGGAGGGCGGCGGGGCGCAGTTGGCGACCGAGCCTTGTCCCGGCGGGGTGGCAGCGCCGGCGGCGGGAGCGGGGCTGGCGGAGTTGCCGAGTGCGTTTAGTGCGGGGAGCGGGCCGTGTGAGGGCTTGGGCTGCGCCGGGGCGGCGTCGGCGCTGCCGCGGCTCTGATGGTTGCTGACTGGGGGCACCGCCGCCGGCCGGCCCCCGGCGCCTTCCCCGTTGGGCGCCGCCTCGCCGGGGAGCAGCGAGGGCGCTGAGGAGGCGGCAGCAGCGCTGCTCTCCTCGCTCTCCTCCTCCTCCTCGGCTCCCTGCCGCCCGCCGCCCCCCGCCCCGCTCCCCCCCGCGGCCTCGGCTCGCAGCGGCGGCGGGCAGTCGGCGGCGGGCGGGCTGCCGCCGGGGCCGGGGCTGGCCGCGTCCCGGGCAGCCGCATGGGGGTGGTTGTTGGTGGTGGTGGTGACAGGCTGGGCAGGGGGGCCGGCGGGCTGCGGCGGGGCAGGGGCGGCGGGGCTGCTGCTGCTGCTGAGGAGAGCGGCTCCATGTGATTGCTGCACACTACTACTGTTTACACTCACTCCCCGCCCTGCCGCCGCCGCCGCCGCCGACACCGCCGCTGCCGCCGGGGGGGACGGGGACGGGAGCGGCCCCTGGGCAGGGGCTCGGCTCTCCGCGGCTCCGGGGCGCCCCGCCGCCTCCTCTGCCGCCGGGGCCGGGGTAGGAGCGGGGTGCCCTTGCTGCTGCCGGACGGGGCTGCTGCCCCCCGCTAGGCTCCCCTGCTGCTGCTGCGGCTGCTGCTGCTGGGACGGGGCGGAGGTCCTGGGCTGGGGCGCCTCGGCGGAGCCCCGACCGCCGGCCAGCTGCGATTCCAAGGAGCCCACCAGGTCGCTGACCGCCTTCTCGTCCACCTCCTCGGAGAAGAGCAGCATCTCTTCCAGGGGGTCCGAGGCGCCCGCCGCCATCTTGCGCTGAGCTGGGAGCCGGCGGCGCAGCACGCAGGCGCGCCCGGCCTCTGCCGCGCGCGGGGCACGCTGGGAGGGGCCGCCCACCCCCGCCGTCGGGGAGGGGGCGTGGGGCCCCCGCGGGCTGACAGGAGGCTGCGGGGTCCCGGCCGGCCCGGCCCGGCCCCTCCGCGGCCCTTCGGAGTCTGGGGACGCTCGGTGAGATCCGCAGCTCCCCCGCGGCCTCTGGCGGCTCGCCCGGTCTAGGCGGGGTGTGTGTGGGTTTGGCGGGGCTGTGTGAGGGAGCGGCGGCCGCGGGAAGCGTCCCTGGGCAGGTGCTGTGGTGCTGAGAGGCTGCTGGGGCACGGGGTCCTGAGCTCGCCCTCTGCAGTGTCACGCAGTCGTGTTACCTTTGTTAGCAGGGCTGCTGTAATACCCTGAGAAAGTAGTTCCAGCCAGCACAGAATTTTCTTCATGCCTAGGGAGAACTGAGAGCCCGCGTGCAGTCTGTGAGTGGCTTAGCTGCCTCGTACGCTGACTTCTTCAAATAAGACAACTTCAAGTGCTACCGGGGCTGTTTGAAATGCTAAGATACGGGCAGAATGCCTGCACTCCTCTGCACTGCTGCATCTGCTTTAGGTTTAGACGCTTATGTCCAAACTACTGTTTTACCTCAACTGGAATGGTTACAGTAATACCATTCCTAATGTGGACACTTAACAGAAGACCTGTGAACCAAAACCAACTTCTCTGCGTCATCACAGCAGCCGCCTTGCCACAGCATTCCCTCAGTATCCCCGCTGAACATTTGAGGTAGTTTATTCTGTTACTAACATCTTTGCCATTGCTCTTCTAAACACTCTTTTCCCATCAGTGCTTGCCTCATGCATTTAGAAATGCCATGTAAAAAGAAAAGTGGCCTTAACCCATAATTTCTTTGGCAAATGACAGGGCAGCTGCTCTGATGGGACCTTCAGAATAAATGATTTTGCTAGTGTGAGCAATCGCTGCCCCAGTTCATTTAAGCTGTTCTTGCACACAATTGATAGAAACCAGGTATTTTTGGAGCTGCCAGCAGAAAACAGCTTAGATTCTAGTATCTGCTAGCCTTCAAAAGCATGGATGTCAAACTTGGATGTATTTGAGCTGCTACTCTGTGGCCTAGAATAGTGACTTATTCTTTATTTTTTCATTTTCCACAAAACTGAAGAATGTGCGTTGGTGAATGACCTACCTTCAGTTGCACAATGCACTAATAGAAGAGTGAAGAGCTCACAGCACACCCCTGCACACAACTGTTTTCCATTCCCAGGCTCAATCTGTTAAATCATACATAGTATGACTTGGCTTGAGTCACAAGACTAAACTGTTAGTGACTTGTTTGTTACCATTCATTGGCTCTCAATGCAGTTTACATATTTTTATTCAGGGCAGTTTTTACTGATTGCATGTGTTTTTATTTTGTTTTTTTTTTTTTACTTTAGGAACAGGTTTGTGATGAAATAAACCACTTCTAAAATGCATTAAACATATCCAAACAAGGTTATGCTAGCTTAATTAGGTAAGTTTAAACGTTAAAAATCACATTAAACTAGTGCATATTTCTTAAAGTGGCCAGTAAAAGAATGAAGGCATGAAGGGGTAGTCAGGATGTATAAATGGGAGATTGTGCAGTAAGTGAATGTGAAAGCACAGTAGTACATGTGAAAAACAGTACAGAAGCGTACTTAGGAGATGTACATATCAAAAATTTGCTTAGCAAATGAGCATTACTTTTATAGAATGCTAAAAGTGAATTCTAACAAACGTTTCTACCTGGGAATTTGATTCAAACAAACTAGATAATCGCTTGGTTTGCTATTGCACAAAAATAAAGAATATTAATTTGGGTTTGTAAATATCAAAGTCTATCCAACATTACTTTGTCCCCCATTTAAAGACCCCCCCCATATTTTACGAATTTATTTTTTAATCAGAAAATATGCCATGCTTCCTTCACTTACTAGGCCCTGACCTGGACTTTGCATACTGCTATCTCCACAGTTTTTATGAAAGAATGGAGAGTTAGACACACGATTCTGCATCTAGTCCCGACTGTGAAAAATGTTTTTATCATACATTTTTCTAACACACTTTGCCATTAAACTTGTGTCTCCATTAAAAAAACACCCTAAAGGAAAGCTTTATTGCTATGCAATTTTAGAAGACAAAAAGTAATCGTCACCAGAAGGAGAAAATGGCAAGTCATGATTTATACTACAGCTTTCAAAACTTCAAAAATGACCTGCTTTTAATTACAATGTTAAAGTACATTTGTGGGTGGGTAATCTGTAAAACATGAATTCCTCTTTCTTCCCACTCACCTCTTCTTAATTCAACCATTTTTTTAATATATAAACACACAGAAGGAAGTATAATAGAATATTTTATTTAATAAAACATACTTATACACATTAGACTCCTTTCAAGTCAAAAATCGACATAATATTGTATATAAATTTGTTGCTGAAACTGGCTTTTGGCTTGCACTTTTTTGTATGGAATGAGAGTTGTGAAGTTCAGGATTTCTGTGAACTTCTGTATTCATTGTTTTATCATAAAAATCTTTCTCAAACAGTCACACACTTTTTATCACAGAAAAGTACAGAAGACATTTCTGAATAAATTTGTTGCTCTTCCTTTTTCATTTTTAGGAGCTAAAATGTCTAGAATAATATTTTCAAAGCAACCACTGTGACCATCTCATATGACCTCTTCAAACAAAAACTTTTCCTGATTTTTTTTGTTAGAAATATGTCTATTAGAAAAATAACTTCCAATCTTATTTTAAAATTGCCTGTAGAAGAAAATCTACCACAAAACTCGTTAAATTGCTGTTCAGTCATCAGTCTGAAAAAATTTTAATGGCCTTTCAAGTCAAGTACAGAAACAACCATATTGTGGTAACATACCACAATACATTTATACATCGCTGGTTAACAAAATTCTCTAATTCCTCTGGAAAAAAGCTATTGGATTTTTAAGTAAAGTAAAAGCCAATCCTGAATCCTAAGTATCACTTAGGCAAGGTATATTTCCTTATTTGTCTTAACAGTAGCTTTACTCTGAGCTGTTACAGATTCTGATTTTCAACAGTTGTCTCCCATGGACTTGATATGGCCGTGCACATCCAGTTTCTTTCAATAGCCCACCACATCCTAGAAACATGGCTGTAATACCCCCTGGGCACTAAAACCCTCCATGATTTTTCCAACAGTTTTACATGAGCATGAAACTTCCAGAAGTCTAGCATGGCTCCTGTTTAATAACACCCAAGCTCTTCCAGAAAAATCTGGCTTGCTCTTGCGTTTCAAAGTTGTATCTTGAACAAACTACTTGCTGAACTTTTACAACATATTAGCGTTCAGTTGCTGTAACAAAGTCTATTAAGTACCCTTTTCAGATGTTAGTTTTTATTGCATGTAATTTCCTAGCTTGCAAATCTGAAAAAGGAGCCCTAAGGCAATATCATGTTTTAACATGCTATGTCTCCAATATGAAGCTTCATTCATGATTTTTGCATAAGGTGTAAAAGCAAACTGCAATCTCAAAATCACAATTTCTTTTTGTGTTTGCCTGTACTAAAAAGATATTTTTTTCCAGGAGTAATTCCACACAAAAGTCATGGTTTCATCAACAATCACATCACTTACTAAGATCTGACTATCAACACCACCACCTGAGCAAAAGGAATTCCCCTTGAAACGGGAGCTGACTAGTTACTGTCATTTAGACTTGTGCGGCTCTCTGTATGACTGAACAAACCCACCTAAACCTACCCAAACCACCCGCCTGACTAGCACACCGCCCCCGCTGCTCCCAGGCTAGGGGAAGGGGAGCCCAAGCACCTACACAGCCCCAGAAAAAAGAGCGATGAGGCCGAGCCCAACTAGTCCTGCACCCCATAACCCCGTAGAAAGGCACCAAGCGCCCCTGCGCCCCATAACGCGATGAGAAAGCTCCAAACAACGCCTCATAGCTCCTGAGGTAAATTCGCGGGCGCCCTAAAAGCCGACCTCCGCCCCTCCTCTCCCCGCCCCCGCACTTCTCGCGAGACCGCCGCCGCTCCCGGCATCCATTTCGCGGCCGGGGCGCAGGGGGGGCGACGCTGAGGGAAGATGAAGGCGGCCGCCATGTTGGGAGCTTCAGGGCGCTGCGGGAGCGGGCTGTGCTGAGGGAGTCTGCGCGGGGGGAGCCGGCGCTGGGGGATCGGCGGGAGGTCGGCCTCGAAGCGGGAGGAGGAGAGCGCCTGCTGCGGTTTCGAGTCGGGCTCGCTTAGTTGTTTGCGCTCGGCAGGGAAGGAGTGGGGGGGTCCCTGACCGAGGAGGCAGCACCATGAGCGGGGGGACGCCCTACATCGGCAGCAAGATCAGCCTCATCTCCAAGGCCGAGATCCGCTATGAGGGGATCCTCTACACCATCGACACCGAAAACTCCACTGTGGCGCTCGCCAAGGGTGAGGAGCTGGCGGAGCCGAGGCCCGGGGCCTGGAGGCCCAGCCGCGCCTCGGGAGCGGAGCGGGGCGGGCGGCGGCGGAGCGAGAACCTGAAACCGCGGCGGAGCTGTCCGGGGCCGTTGTGGCGACGGGGAGGCTCCGGGTGCCGAGGGCAGGCCGGGAGTTCTCGGTGGGGGCTTCTCGGAGCTGAGCGGTTTGGGCCGCAGGCACGTCCTTCTGCCCGCCGCCCTGGGGAGCGGGGGTGGAAGCGAGCGAGGGGCCGGGGAGCTGCGCAGAGAGCGGCGCATCCCCTGCTGCCGCCGCCCCGGGGATCACCCATCCCGGCTGCGGCCGGAGGGGCCGCGAAGGGAGCCTCGTAAACAGGAGCTGGGAGCGGTACCCGGGTCAGGACGGGGGAAGGAGGGGCTGCTAAAGGAGGCGCGGGTGGAAGAAAAGTACGCAGAGCTCAGTGGTGGGACTGCTTCTGAGTTAGGAAAGGAAAGTAGGAAGTGGGGCAGGCAGAAGGACTTCTTTGCATCGTAAGGATTCCGGATATCAAGGGTCTAGAGCCGCGTACCGCTGAACTCTTTTGCATCCTGCAGTAGGAGGCAGCTGAGGTCTGCAGGAGATACTGTGGGTGCTAGGTTGTCAACAAAGAGGCTGATCGTGAGCTCTTCATTTCAGAAGCTCATCGTGAGCTATATGGCACTCAAAATTCTGTGCAGACACGGGCTTGAGAATATATAAGCCAAAGTGCGTATGTGTGTGTGTCAGAAAGTTAGGAAGATGTGCTTACGAAGTGAGAATGTCAGAGACTGGGGAGTGGGGGAAAGGAAAGTTTAAAAATGGCCACATGAAGGACTTCACCATTCCTTGCGTGTGATAATGCACTCTCAACACAAGTGTGTTAGCCATCTCAGTCAAGGTACAATATTCAGGTCAAAAAATAAGAGTTTTTAATATCTTTTTAATCTTTTCTTTATTCTGCAAAACCTGGTGGTATTTTAATTTTCAATTCTTGACTTTGAAGTGTGACTAAATAAGCTAAATGCATATATAAAAGCAGAGAGTTCATCCGAAAATTGCTCTTTGTGTAAACTAAATTTGTGAGACTTGAGAATATTCCAAGCCTCTGTTCCCATTTCATAGGGTATGCTTAGCATTTTAGGGAAATGACAGTCTATAGATTTCTTTATATGATTGGTGTATATATGTAGTTGGTCTGTGGAGTTTATATCGTAGCAGTTTCCTTTCATCACTCATTGGCGTCTGCGGTAATTTTTGTTTGTGTGCCATGTCACTTTAAGGCCGCTCCCACCACCAAGTATATGGACAATTATTATTTAAGAAATACATTGCTTTGTCTTGTGAATTCTTACATGTATGCTTTGAAACACCTTACAGTGGGTTTGGTTGGCTTGCGTAGTTCATTTACAGGCCATTTAGCTTTCATGATGTGATCTTACTTATTTCTAAAGTTGCCTTCAGGTTGAATTACCTTGCTGGAATTGAATTATCTGTTTTAAAAGGACAAGTAGCTTTTTTTTTTCTAACATGAGAAGACAATGAGCACTATGATTTAAAAAAAAAAAAAGTTTAGAAATACCAGTTTAGTATTATGATTGTTAAGGTTTGTACAAAAGCACTTAGAATCCCATCCTTGAGGAGCTTGTCTTACCTTAAATTAGACAGATTTAGTGCTGACCAAGCTGATCTTGCATGAGTTCTCGAGAGTGATTAAGTCATGTCATGGCACATCTGCCAAAGTGTAGTTAAGATGGATCAAACTACAGTTACAAATCTAATCTACTCTCTTCTCATAGCTCTCATCAGAAATGTAAATCTAAACCATTAAATTTGGTTTAATAGAACTTGGCTGAGTTAGCTGAAGAATGTGTGTTTTGTAATGACAGTGCCATGATTCAGAAGAGAATAAACCAGTATTTCTAGGCCACTGGGAACTAAAAATCTCAAGATTAATCTGGAAGCTGATAACAACCATGTTAGACTGCGAAACAACTCACTGTGCTCGTGAACAAAATGTTCAACTGTACAGAGTATTCAAGCTTCTGAATAAGTGAAGGCTTAGGTCATATGCGTGTGGTATAATAGCATGTATATATAAGGTGACAAGTGTGGTTAACTACGGCTAGGTCTGTTTGTAAAAGAAGAAAAATGCATCTTCCATCTAAAGTGTCTGTAGGTGTAAATATGTCAGTTGGGTAATATTTATCTGTTTCTGTGGTAAGATGAGAAGTCAAACCAAAACTATTTACTGGGGTCTTTACCACAGATAAAACTTTTTCTGCCCGGAAAAAAAAAAGTTGCTTCCAGTTTGTTCCACTCTGTAATTGGCTTTGTGTGACTGTTACCTGAGTTGAGTGCATGACAGTTTACTGTTGTTTTTTCCTAACTGAAATAGAAGAAATTGTTTTTGACATGAAGTGCAAAAGCAGGGATAGAATCTGTTCTTGAATAGCTACAGATTTGTCTGACAGTTGGGCTTAAGTGGGCTAAGCTGAAGTCTGAGGTTAAACTGATGGAGGGTGTGCGTGTGGAATGTAATCTATCTTAAATCTTTTGTGGTTTGGGCAGAAGTATGATTTTTGGGTTGATAAGAGAATACAGATTGTAGCCTTCAGTTACTGAGGGGCAGTCTCTTCTAGTTCTCTAGCCAGAATTTTATTTACAAAGCTGTGATCCTTTCACTAGTGAAAGTTGTGGCCTTGTGAATTAGAGGCAGATAGCAACTGTTGAAGTATCGAGTATAACATAAGGCTGATGATAGAAGGCAATGGATCCTTTCATAAATCGTGCATTTAAATAAATCGTTATTTAAATAAAAACTGCTGTCTAGATGACACTGAATTCCAAATACTAAGCAAGTTAGCCAATTTTTTGATGGTTTTGTATGTTATTCGGTGCTTATGTTTTCTTTGGATTTCCACCTTCTCAGAGCTAGTGATTGGAAACAAAAACCACCCACTTGTATTCTCAAGTTTCAAATTAAATTAGTTTGGAATGTGCCTCCAGTTCCACTTTTTCTTGTTTTTGTTTAAACGGTCATTGAGTCCAGCCAGTTTCAGAATAGACTGTTTGCAAGCCACAGACAGAAGGCATAAAAGCTTCCTTGCTGTGGTGCTTGCTGTCCTACCTAGGAGGAGCTGTAGAATAGTCATGGCAGGTCGTGGTCGATCTTGCATGTTGCAGCACTAAAAAGTAGTTGTGATCTTTCAGCCTTGCAATACATAATGGCTTTCTATTTCAAGGCACAGACTTAGGGAGAGGGATTTTTAATGTAGGTAGGCCCTGTAAGAACAATCATATTGGTTCAGAAGAGGCTTTGTTTCCTGCCAACAGTAGGGAATCCTTAGGGATGTAAGCGTAAGAAAATGAGAGAGTCTCTCTGATATAACATACCAGGTTTCACTTAATCAGCTGTTGGGGATTCATGGTTGGAGTTGCATTTGGACCGTTATAATTAATAGCTATTAATGAAGCTGCATTCATGAACTTAATAAGTAGTTAAAATTCTGGCATTTTCAGCCACCTGTGTTTTCCATCATCTAATGATGCATGCAAGAGAAAACTTCCCTTTCTTTTAGCCTTTTACACAATATTAATTGTGTGAAAGAGTCAGAAATGAAGACAGAAGCAAGTTAAATTTGTGCGAAGATCTGAGTATTCCCTATAGTGCAAGGGTGGGTGCAGAAAAGGGAAGGGGTAGTTTTATTAAATTGGTATGAAGTTGTTTTTCAGGCTCTGTTAAGTTGCATGCTCCCCCAACATCTTGAGGTTTATGGCAGGTGTGCCAAACCAGCCCTGTGCATAGTGTGTCACAGCGGAATGGTTCCTCTTGTCAAAGCCCACTCCTGTCTGCTTTTGTCATACCTTATCTCCCTGTTAACACAACACTCCTGTAAGTAAGGACATGTAGACTGAGTTACTGTTTCTGAAGGTGCGTGTCCGTCATGTTAGTACTGTTACCTCAGTGGTGTGTAGGGAAAGGGTTGTGAGGTGTTGGAGAGAGATACAGTGAAGTGCTCTGGTAGAGGTGGCCTCAGTTTTGTCACCAAACATCTCGTGGGTGTCTTAAGAGTGGGGAAGGACTGCTTTCTGCATCTACGTGATACATCCAAAGTAAGGCTGGTGAGACTGTCTTGGAGCCGTGTGCAGAGACTGACTGAACTGCATATTTGCAATAATGCACATTAAAGGGGAACAGAATCCTCTTTTGCTAGTAGAATATAAAGTGTGACTTCTGATTAACAGTATTTTTGTCATCCAACAGGTGATTGCTTTTGTTAACTGATAGGGAAAGCTACAATGGTTTCCTTGGATACCGTAGTATTATAATATAGTAATAGGTATTAAAATATAGTATGTAGTTGTAACATTGAGGCTGGTCAAAATAAGTTTGCTTTTAATATTATGGTGATAGGTTTTTGTCTGCAAGTCAATAAACCAGTTTAGCTTACTTAAAAAAAAAAAAAAAGCAACGACTTTTAATTGGCAAGGTAAGATTGAATGGGTTTACCATAGTCCTTGTAAATGTTATAAGATTATGTTATTTTACATGTGCTTATTTTCATTTCCTCTCGCTCCTCAGTATTTTGCTATATATGAACTACTGCACCTTGTTCTGGAGGAAGGAAGTAGTCTGAGGAAATAGCCCAAGAGAGCGAGCTGGATAGAGCTCTAAGACTGCTGCTGCTCCAGTACCTTATCTTTTTGATACTCTGTATCTTAGTATTTCTGATTATGCAAAATTATGGTAAAAGCTATTTCTTTCGAATATTCTACTGTATCGATCACCTTTAATATTAAGATCTTTGCTCTAATTAGTTCAGATTATGTTAAATCCTAATCCAGTCTAGGAAAGAAGAAACTATAAAGACAGCTATCCCTTTGCAAGTTATTAAAAGTAACAGAAAACTGTTATACCAGTATATGAAGGACCTAATTGGGATAGATACTGCAAAAACATTGAGTAGCCCATATCATTCCTTTCTTCCAAAGAGAAACCAGACTCTGGGTGTTTACTCTCATTGCTTTTTGGGTGAGAGAGAAAGGTTGAACACCATGTTGGAGGAGCTTATTTCTGTTGGGAAGGGGTATGCAATCTTCATTGGGCAACATGGTTTTTGTATTTTGAAACAAGTTGCGCTAAAACTGTTTTGATTTGGGGCAGGGAAGAGGTGGAGGAAAAAAGAAGCCCAAACTTTTAGTAGCAGCTCTTGATGTGTTTTGTTGCAAAACCATAGATGATGATAACTGTGTCTTGGTCTAGTTGTATAGACAATTGAATCTGTTACAGATGAATTCTAATTTTTGGTGTTGGAATTACTTTTGAAGTTTACGTTATGACATGAAGAAAGACAAGTCCTTGTTGACATACGATAGAATACCTTTACCTCTCATAACTTGTTAGTGGGCGGAAGTTAAGTCGTTCGTTTTTTCTTTGTTAGTTTAGAATGGAGAAAGGTAATTGCCGGGTGTCTTGTGTTGTTGGTATTAATGTTAATATACTTAGGCACACAGCGTAGCTCTGATATACAAGAGAAGCACTTTCAAAGCAGACTTCTTCCATAATTGATCAGATGAGTTTTTCTATATAAAGATTAAATGTGTTCTCTAGTTTTCTACCCATTTCTGCGGTGTTACTGCTGTTAGTTCCTTCCCTTTTGCTAGAAAGTAGAAATACTTAGTAACTTACTGATCACAGCCTGGTCATTTTTGTGCACCTTTGTAGGCAAAATGGCTACTAGACCAACCATCTCAGTGTGGAACAGAGAACCAATGGAAAATCGACTTCTGTTATACTTGCCAAGACAGCAGGTCAAATGATGTAATGAAGAGCCAAATTAATTAACTACTTAACTAATTAATAGGGTATATAGGATGGCCAGAAACTGAAGCTGTATCTTTGGTCAGGACTGAAGTTGAAGGGTCTAATGAATAAAAAGCAGCAGAATGAACTGTGTGCAGTAAAGCACACAACTAACTGATATTGTTAATTTGTTCTGCGTTACTTTTGAATTAATTTCTACAAATTCTTTACCTTCAGATAACTTGGTCTTTTTTTTGTAGAGAGAGAAGACACTTTTTAACAAAGTTTTGCCTTTTGACAGCTCTTAAACACTCTCTATAGTAGCGTTCAGAGCAGACTTTTAGATGCACAGAAACAGAAGTTGATTACATTCAACTTAGTAGATGATATAAGTGTGAAATAAATATTTGTAACCACTTAGTTTTATTTTTCGTTCTAGTGTGGAATGATCTCTATAACCCTCAGTTATGCTTCTCAAAAAAGATTTGTAATAGTTGACTGACAAGTTCTGTTCATGTTCATGTGCCTGGGCAAGAACATGAACAGATTTCTCCCCATCACTGGGAAGAAAAACAGTGATGGAAGATGATATAGCCTGAGCAATGACTCAGTATCACTTTGTACAACTCTACAGGAAGCTCTGTTTTTCTTGACTGGAGATTTTATGACTGTAAATAAGTGCCTAGTGATGTCTCCAGATTGTTGATGCATTCAATCAAAATACAGATGTTTTCTCAGCATAACCTCTATCTTAGAGTGCAAATAAAAATTTCTTAAAATGGTGAAGCAAAGACAGTTGTGAGGGATTGTCGAAGCTGACACAAGCTGATGTTCAGAAGAATGGTATTAACATTGTATTATCCATTTCTTTCAATTCATTGTTTAACTTTTGATTACAAAACTCGATCTCTTGTAGACACGTTTTTTTTATTGTTCCATTTTATATTCAGCAAGGGTTGGCAATCTTAAGATGAGGAGAGGCCTTGGAGAGTGTAGTGAAAGTAAAGTGATCCTATCCATGTATGCAAGTGATGTAGTGATTATACATAGGGGAAAGGGAAAAGCATAATAACCATCATTATGCAATCTGAAAATTGTTGGAATTCAACTAAGTACATAAAAATAAATTTAATGTATGTTGCATACTATGTGGGCATGCTTAGGAAGATAATTCTGCCCCAGTGAGTTTACTTAATTTGATGTAAATCGTATGAAACTTACACTAATGAGCAAAATACATTCTGCTTAGTGAAAACTCTCTACACATATTACAGAGATCCTAATTTTCAATTTAAATCTTGATTCAGATTCTTGAATCTATTAAGAAATACTTTGCTTTGGGTCATCTTTAATATCTTAATTTCTAGTAGTATTAGCATAAGCTTTTTCCTCACTTGCAAACACATAATATGAAGTATGTAAAGTCATGTAGCCCTTGATTTGTAGGACTTAGCAACCTTTGTTGCTACTTGGCATTCCTGAAAGTATAACTAATCTCCAGTGAGTGTTAACATAAAAAAAAAAAAAAGGTGCTTCCCTTCATCCTCACAAAACAATCGGAATATTCAACCTGTGACTGGCAGTGCAAGTCATGTCTTAGTAAAGAACAGAAAAGGCATCTTTCCACGTGAATTTTAACTGAGATTTGTAAGATGAAATTACTTGTTTCTGTCTGAGCAGTTGATAATGGTAAAGAATATACTGTCTGTTAGACTGTTTTGCTCAACAACATTTTATTCTTTCTATATAGAACTGTTGGTCTTTACAGCATATTGGAAACCTTTTTGTTAAATGAGGGGTGTTTTGTTCTTTTTATTTTTCCCCTTCCCACGTCTGCAGTTCGTTCCTTTGGTACAGAAGATAGACCAACTGATAGACCTATACCGCCTCGCGATGAAGTCTTTGAGTATATTATATTCCGTGGTAGTGACATTAAAGACCTAACTGTCTGTGAACCACCAAAGCCTCAGTGTTCTTTGCCACAGGACCCTGCTATTGTTCAGGTAAGTCAAAACGTATCTTAAGCAATAAACATATAAAATATAACCTAGCAGCTTAAAGTGCTCTTTAACTGCGAGTGTCTAAAAATTAAAACCTTCATTGCTTTGAAGTTCACAATCCAGTGTAAAGGACTATGGAAAGACATTTTTTTTTTCCCTCTTTTGAATCCTATCTTTAACTGAAAATCAATGTTGAAATCTAACTCTAGTACAGTGCACTGGACACAAAAGTTTATGCATTTCTAACGTTTAGCTATTGCATAAGGTAAAAATCTTGAGAATTTTTTTGAGGCATATACTTGTAATCCTCTAAGGTCTCTTTCTGAATCTGATGCAACTGTTTCTGTCTGTGTTCTTTGAGATCTGTCGAACTGTGTTACTGCTAATCCCAGCAGTAGTAATAAGCTCACTTTCCTTCAGTATGCCAGGGCCTTGCATTGGTCATGTGGTTTTTGAAACTTTAGGGAAAAGATGTGACATTTTCCAGGTTTGCCGACAAAACCTTATACAGGTGTTTGACAAAAGCAAAGTTCAGTATCTGAGGTTCCAGAGAAGATTGCAAATTTTAGGGTACTGTTTTCACAGGTTTGTAGCATTGGAAGGCACTTTCTAAACTGTATATGTAGTTGTGAAAATGTTTTCAGCTATTGATTGTTTTTTCATTCAGAATAATCTGCATAATTCACTGTTTTTGTTGTCTTTGCTTCTGCACTGAAATGGTTGAAGTCTTGATGTTAAAACAAGCTCTTGAATGTTAAGGGTTCCTTTGTATGTACTAGCCATAGTTGTGGTGTTAGGGTGAATCTTAATGAATAGTTTCTGCCTTTCTTGCCTTGCAGAGCTGTTTCCTACTTATTGTGGTTTTGTCTTTAGTCTTCACTAGGATCTTCAACTACATCTTCATTCCAGTCTGTGGGGTCCTATGGTCCTTTTGGCAGAATGCCTGCGTACAGTCAGTTTAGTCCAAGCCCGCTAGTGGGACAGCAGTTTGGCGCTGTTGGAGTTGGTATGTTCATTTTTATTATTTTGTGTTTTCCTGCAAGTGAAGTTCCATGTGTGTATGTAGACAGCGATGAGTGTTTGTAAGTCCATCGATGTTTCTGCCTAATGGCAGATCCAAAGTCTTCAGTCTGTATCAGTCCCACAGTTCAGCTGAGGAATAGTGGGTTTTTCATGCCCTTTGCACCTCAAATCAAAACATTCATATGATTGAGAACTAAACGCCCTCAAAGAGATGAGTGGGAAAAGGTTCATGTATTCATTTGTTATGTTACATATATAAATTCATTATAATCATCTTATATTCTTTCTATTTCATAAGTGATAGAGGCAGCAACTCTAGAAAAGCCTCATAGCTGTGCTGTGGATATCTGGTTTCCTAGGCTGACCAAGGTAGCGTGTTCCTTCACCAACGACTTAGATTATTCAGTGGTCCATGTGCCAGGACAGCCCTCTAACTATTCATGAGATGTTAGCTTGGCACAAAATCCATTGCTTTAGGTATTTGTGAGTTGCATGTGTTGCTCCTTTCTACTGTAGATTTAATAGTAGATACTCTCCAAGGCTCACCGACCAAGTTTCATTTCTCCCTTAAAGTTTCTGAAGTAAAAAGAGAACTCAGTTTATATTCCCAGCAGTAAAGAACAAAAACAAACCCACAGGTATGACTGTACAAAGAAACAAAATGGGCATGAAGCTTCTCTTGTTTTCATTCACTGCGTAGAGGCGAAGTAGATGCATCACTGTTTTAAGATGAGAATTTTGGGGCCAGGAAAGAAAGTTGAGGCCTTACATGCTATGGCAGTTTAGCAACTAGTGTGTGTTGCACTGGTACAAGTGCAGCTGTAATAGAATATGGTAACACAATGGGTATTACTTGACTGGCGTCACTTCCAGTGATGGCTGAAAATTTTGAAAGTAGTTAAAATATTAAAAATTCTGGGCTTTATAAATTTTGGTCTTAAGTCTTCAAAATTTACTTCTTTTTTAATCTTCTGTGATAATAAAAATGTGTTTTCCTAGGATAATCAGAACCTTCATTTGTATTTAAGATAAACTGATCTTTAGCACTCTTTAGTATGTTTATTTTGTGAAATGTTTGTTTAGTGAAATGCAGCTAATAGCTTGCAGTAATCCTGAGGGTGAAAGCCTTCATCTTTGAGAGTGAGATGAGAGAGCAGAGGTGCTCCTGTGAAGTTTCAGATGTCTTTTTTGTATTCCACCTTTTGTTTTATCACAAACTTGGATTTGTGTAACTGTTATGTTGACAATGGTACTGTTTTTAGTGAAAACGCTAGTCATGTGAAAGGAAGGCTGAAGAACTGGCTATAACTTGGTACCAATAAATAAAAGTTGACAGTCATATTTTTGTTTGAAAGATAGCAAGTTGAAATACATCTAAATAGCATTTGTGCGTTATTCTGTAAGATGCTATCATGACCGTGCTATGTTAGCCCTTGTGATATTGAAGTTAGCTGTGTTTCCTTATTTGTTTAATAAAAAGCAGCTAGATGATACAGTTCTACCAACTTGTTAAGAATATGTACGTTAAACTTAATTAGCGTTGGGGAGCAGATGTTCTGTGTATTCCAGAATGACTGCATAATATGGTTTCACTAATCGTTTAGTTTTTAAAAATAGAGAAAAGTCTAAAACAGCTTTTACGACTGTGTTATTTCTTTCAAAGCAGGAGGTTCTTTAACGTCTTTTGGAACAGACTCTTCAGCCAGTGCTAACATGTCCCAAAGCACTGCAGTTGGTTCTGCATTTACAACAGATGCAAGGTCACTAAAAACACAGATGTCTCAAGGTAAATCATTTTGACTATTATTTGTTTTCCAGTTTTAGCTTTTGACTAGTCATTTCCTCAACCCCTGCAATTTAGGTTGTTGCCAGAAATGTTGACCAAACAGCTCAATTCTGTCATAAAAACATTCAGTATTACGAGAACAAAAAACGGAGTGTTTGCTCTTTAAATGTATTTTCCTACATCTAGGCATGCTGTATAGGTAGCTATGTTAGCAACGCATTATTTTCAAAACATCTCTATTGAGGAGTAAGATTTGATTCAATTGAATAATTTTAGCAAATAGGTACATACGGAAATCTGATACCTAGTTTTATTGATAGCATGACAGCTCAAGACAGTTCATGCTTATTGAATCGTAAAGTCCTTTAGCCTGCAATTTTTACATATTTATTCCTGAAAGTGTTTTTTTATTAATTTGTATTTACATAAATAATATTGACAGCACACCTGAATGCCTGTAAAGATAGTGACATTGAGAGTTAAATCAGCTTAACAGTAATAGAAACTGCACGGTTTCTTCTGTAATACTGCAGAAAGAGAGAAGCAGCAATGAGGATAATTCTGGATGTTTTTTTGAGTGGCAAAGAGGAAAGAAACTAAATGTAAAGCAACTTCACCCTCACTTGTCATGAAAATGTGCTATGATTACTCCTTAAAATCCAAAAGGCATTATTTCCTGCTCTTCCAGTTTTCATTGCTGTGACTAAAAGTGTGTGCAAACATATAGTCCTGATGCTTTTTTTCAAGTTTCTGCAGTCATGTTAAAAGGCAAAACACTTTGCTTGTAGCAAACCTTTTCTTAAATTCTAGTTGAAGTTTGTGAACCAATAAGGACTGCTTTCAAGGAATAGTTGAGTGGATTACCGAACACAGATTAGTTTTTTGAATTAATTATGCTGAGCGTTTACTTTTTCCCCTCTTGAAAGTGTAGCTTGGTTTCCTGTAGATGAAATTAAAACCTGTATGATTTTTGGATTTAATAGGAGATATGCTCCAGATGAGCAAACATTCTGCCACAAAATTTCCAGTGGGGCATCAACAAGTTTCTTTGTGTGTATTTGCTTTTCAAAATGTTTGCCTTTTAGATCATACATGTGGTGTTCTTTTGGTTTGGTTTTGTTTACTTTTTATGGGATACTTATTCTTTTCCTTTAGCTCTCTAGAGTTGAGTCTTACCACACTGATTTCTCAACAGATCTATCTGTATTGTGTCATAAATTTGCCTGGTCAGATTGGATGTTTCCATTCTAAACATGCTTCTGGCCCCAATCACTCACACTGCAAATTAAAATGTATGAAGAGCACTTTGTGGGGAAGCTTTCACAGCTCCTTCATCTACATTATGCCTGGCACTAGCCATCACTGTTCATAATCTTGTAGTGAACATACAACATTGTGCTAGATGAAATGAAATTTCAGTGTCATAACAATATCTCTGCTTTTGGGAGCAGTCGCTTTCCACTTGGCTTTCCAGGGAAGCAGAAAGAGTATTTATCCCTCCAATCAACCAAAGAATTTCATTCCACAGCTAAATGCACATCACGGATGTGTGTTGGTAGGGATTAATTGTCCTACCCATTTTTTTCTTTTAGACTGGGGGAAGGGGAATTGCTAAATATCCTTCATTCTGGATTAGTGGATCTGAGGGTGCAGAAATATTTATTTCTTCTTTGGACACAGCTGTCTTGACTGGTAAGGCAGATAAACCTGTCAGTCTAGATTGGTTGAGACCAATAACTCGAATTCGTGTGTGAGAAATAACTGTGGTTTTTTTATTTATTTTAGGTCGTTCGAGCCCTCAGATGGATCATTTGAGAAGGAGCCCCACCATGGAACAAGCTGTACAAACAGCTTCAGCCCACTTACCTGCTCCAGCACCAGTTGGGAGGAGGAGTCCCGTACCAGCCAGACCTATGGTGTCAGCTAGCCAAAAATCACTAGAGAATCAAGAGCACAGACGAGGTAGCTTTTGATAATTGTCGTGTGGGTTCTTTTCTACTGTACACAGCTGAAATGCTCTTTTTAAGGTTAACACATACGATTTTTCCTGTTGTCCATTAGTAGTGGACTGGCCAGCAGAGACCTGGATTTTATATACTTTTTTTTTAAAGTCAAACATTATTTCTTTTTTTCACTAAAATTTTAACTCATTTTAAATTCATAGGTCTAGATTTTTTGAAAATCTGAACTATATAGTTGTATACATAAGTATGGTAGAAAATACCTAATTAGATAAACAAATCATCTTTTTATTTCCAACTTTAGCTGAAGCACACAAGGTTTCAAGATCAGAAAATGAACTCAGAAATGAAAGCAAACGACAAATTGGTAAATCTTGTTTTGAGAAATAGCTATCATTCTAGTTTCAGACTTCAATGACTAATTTTTTTAAAAGACTACGAAAAACTACAGCATTATGTATATTTTGAGAAGTACGAAGACTTTGTTTTTAGTGTTCGGAAATCTTAGTCCAGAAATCTTGCAGTCCAGAATATAGTAATATAGAACTTAAGTATTTAGAAAGTTTTCACGGAGTTGTTTGTAGTGGGTAACAACAACTTTGCATTGGATCAGAGTAGATACAACTACAAAAAGTCAACATCGAAGAAAAAATATCTTGTGGTTGTTTTATATTAAGTGATTTGAATAAAAATTAAAAAGTGTTATTTCATGCTGTTATGTTTATAAATCCATGAATACACATAATAGCATGTAACTTGCTACAAAAATAGTTGACTGGAAAGATGTTGGCATTTTATCTCTTCAGAAAGCTTTTAATGACTTCTAGGAAGTCTTTTACTACCTAAGTGTATTCTGCTTTCTGTGTCATTGCCATACTCACTGTAAGTGAGTTTACAAGTTATAAGCTGCTCCAACAGGACTTTTAACGACAATAGTGCAGGGTGCATGAAGTCCCATGCTTTTATCCCAGGAGTTTGTTTTTTTTGTGTGTGATGGTGGTGTTAGTTTTGCTTTTTTCTAATTCTAGAACCTCCCTTTTTTAGTTCCAGGGGCTCCTTCAGCACGGAGAGGCCGTGGAGGTCACCGAGGGGGCCGAGGAAGATTTGGTATTAGGAGGGATGGTCCAATGAAGTTTGAGAAGGATTTCGACTTCGAAAGTGCAAATGCACAATTCAACAAGGAGGAAATTGATAGAGAATTTCATAGTAAACTTAAACTAAAAGGTAAACCAATTCTTGCTTTAGATTTAAGCATGGTAAAATAGGCATGTCTTGCTGTTTAAAGTTTTAATGCTGCTTTGGAAAACCAGCTTTTAAGAGATATAACCTGCTAAATCTTGTTTGTGGTCATGGGAAAAAAGAGCAATTGAAAAGTAAACTATGATCATCTACTTAATTCATTAAGTATTTGGATTAATATTTTAGTTTGGATTTTGAAAGAATTTTAACTGGCAAATATATGGCATGCTTAAACAAGTCTGTCAGTTAAAAATGCAGATTACTTAAGCAGAAGTCCTGGTAGTGTTAATGTACTCTTGAGTTCTGGAGAAGATGCAGTAAAGGAAAATCTATATTTCCAGTTATTAATAGATCAAAAACAATAATAAAAGCATGAGTTTAGGATCAGAACTTTGCTGGAGAATGCATGAGGGCTTCAATTTCTAAAGGTTTCTGGCATTTCTTTGCTTTTACCCTTTTCCAAAGTAACACAGGAGTAGTTAGAAGCGCTAGCAGCTTAGACCTTGTTTTATTTTCTGACAGGCTTGTGTTTTAATTACCTCATTCTCTAGTGACCACCTTCCTGTTGGTTACATGGCTGCTACTATTTTTTTGAACAAAATAGTTACAGGAAAAAATAAGGAGTTCCCTGTTTGGGTAAATGATTGGCTAAAAGGTAGCAATTAATGGTCAAACTTCAGCGTAGAGAAAAATCACCCATAGAATCCCATAGGATTTGTTCTCTGGTGCTTGCTTCTTCTGGATCAGTTTTAGATAATGAGTTGGCATAGAGATCATGAGTTTGCTGTTGATACTATTTTTTTCAGAATAATAAGAAAGGGAAATCTAATCATAGAGAATTACAGAAACACCTCATGAGACCGAGTGAGTGGAAACACCTCATGAGACCGAGTGAGTGGTAGTGTGTGAGTTGTGAAAGGGCTGAGGGGAATATCTGAAGTTCACGCATGACATCATGAGCTTTGAGATGCAAGCATTTAGGAATGAGACTTCAGGATCATAACAGGTTGTTCTGTGGAACCATCAGCTTTTTTCAGTGCCAATCAAAACTGTAGTTGGAACTTCAAGCATTATTAGGAAAGGAATATAAAGTCAATTCATGGCATATCTTGAATGCCATCTGCCTCAAAAAGAGACAGCAGAGTCAGAAGACAACGGAGAAGGGTAATGAATGCGAGCAAAAAGCATGGACTGGCTTTTGTAGGAGGAGTGACTGAGTGAGGCTTTTAAGTATGGAAAAGAGGTAGATAGGAGGCTATAAAATAGGTAACTATTAAATCCAGTCTACTGAAACTTTGTTCTGTGTTGGTTTTTTAATCCACAAAGAATATAGAGGATATTAAACCTACAGACAGCAGCAGTGAAACATCCTAACTTGTGTGTCAGATTGACTTGCACATTCTATTTACAAGGGCTTTTCATATTTCTGAACACTCAGTATTATAAGAGTGTGTGTGTGTGTGTGTGTCTTGGAATAAGTTAACATTGCTATTTTGGTTAGTCTGTTGGTCTGGAAGGCTTCTGTTTAATTTTCCAGAAGACAAACTGGAGAAACCAGAGAAGCCCATAAATGGAGAAGACAAAGGTGACTCAGGTGTCGACACCCAAAATAGCGAAGGGAATGCAGATGAGGAAGATCCACTTGGACCCAACTGCTACTATGACAAAACCAAATCCTTCTTTGATAACATCTCTTGTGATGACAATAGGTATGGCCTGTAAGAGGAAGCTTGTTAGTCTACTTAATGCATGCCTGTGTCATAAGGTAGTGTAGGTGCTACTCATTACGATGAACTTTGAATCAAAAGTTAGTAGAGGTTAAATCCACATGCAACGGACAAAATAAAACGGGAATTTGAAAGCTTTTCTTTTCCTGTATGCAAATGCAATACATTAATAGCAAGACATTTTTAACCACTGTTTTAGAGTCATGCTTCTAGAACTTGAGTGTACGTACTGTATAATCTCCTTTCCAGATCTGTTGACGTTATTTTTTTGTTTTGTTACAGAATTAGCACCTTAGTTAAATCAATGTTGACTGTGATTTGTTAATGGTTTCTAAGCAGATTACATAACTATCTTGGCCAGTAGGATTGTTTAAATGGGAAGATAGCGTTACAGGAAAATAAAAGCTTATCTTTGCTGTTGCCTTTTTATTAGGCAAGATGATGTGGATTGCTAACCTAGTTTGGATTAAAGAGTGTGGGGGGTGTTTTTTGTTTTGTTTTAGTGACAGCTAGATAAGATAAATACATGTAACTACAAACTCTTACTTTCTGTCTGCTGTTTTAAATTGCAGACAGCTCTTACTTATTTTATTATATTTTGCTGTGTGCAGACAATACAGACTTTGTCCTTCTCTGTAGGAAACTTAAAGTATTATCAGTTTATAACCAATATTGTAACATCTCCCTTTTTGCTGAGTTAAATGATTCGTGACACACATGTAGATACTTACAGAAGGCATAATTTGGAAATTTACAGTGTGATAATGCATCATTTTTTCGTTTCATTGTCTTTCTGGCAATTCTAACAACGTCAGGCAATCTTCCTTCTGAAAGTTTTTTGAACAGCTAAACAAATCAATCCTTGTTCCTTTGTGTGTGGCAGGGAGCGGCGACCAACCTGGGCTGAGGAGAGAAGATTGAATGCAGAGACCTTTGGAATACCGCTGCGCCCCAATCGTGGCCGTGGAGGGTTCCGAGGCAGAGGGGGGATTGGTTTCCGTGGTGGAAGAGGGCGAGGAGGTGGAAGAGGTGGCTTCACTGCCCCCCGTGGATTTCGTGGTGGATTCAGAGGAGGTCGTGGAGGCAGGGAGTTTGCTGACTTTGAATATAGGGTAAAATATATTTAATCTTATTATGACCTGTTCAGGTGCTCTGGAAACTGGTGGTAAAACTTCTGCTTTTAGTTTCGATGTTGGACTAGAAGTTCTGGGATAGTATTTTGCAGTATTTAATTGAAAGTCTGTTAATTTTTGTTACCTAGCGTTGCTTTACAATCAGCAGCAACCAAAACTTAAAGTTACCTTTCTTCAGGTGCCCTAAATATTTGTTCTGTAGCTGGATTTGAAGAAAAATGTAAAAGGTCTTACAGATCCAATACAAGTATTTGAAGTAAGAATTGCAAGCATTTTTCTAATCAGTGTGGAAAACATGAAGGCTGAGAGGGAGAAATTTAACTGGCTTACAGTGTGCAAGGAACTTCTTTGACTTCATTGTGACTTGGCACAAAGCTTATATACTTCTAATATCCTGTATAGCCACTAAAATATAGTAATTGAAGTGTAGAGATGACCTTTTGCAAAAGGCAGGTCAAAAAATACTTGAGTTGTGTAAGCTTGTTATACATTCTTTGTAGTTACGTCAAGCTATAGTTAAACAGCTGTTGGGAAAGCTAAGGCACAATTGACTTTTTTCAGCTACTCATGTAGTAAAAAGGAACTGTGGGAGATAAAGCATAAAAACAGAAAGAGAAGATCCCTGCCCATCCCATAGAGAAGGTGGTTTTTAAAAGATTAAAATTACTACTTTCATTTTAGTTGAATATGAATGAGGCGTAAAATTTCTTTAAGCATTATGCACAAACCACCATGTAAGCCTGTTAACTGAAGTAACCTGAGACACAAACATGCTTTCATCATGGTGCAAACGTAGAAATAGTAGTTTGTTCGGCAAGAGCTACGGCAGCTAAAAGGCATAACCTTCCTTTTACAGTGTACTCAGGCAGTTTGTTGCTTTTGCAAAGCTATCGAGATGTCCTATTCTTAACTCCTGTTCCTGCCAGCCATTCAGAGGAAAAGGACAGAATTAGATACCACCCTCAGCTAGCAAAGCAATGTATTCTGTGCTAGTGGTATCTTAGGTGCACTTCCTTTTTCTTAGAAACTAACTAAAACTCTGCCTTTTTTTTCAACACTAATTGATCAGACAGATTATATAAATCAGGAGAACTGAGTTGCTTGCAAAACTTAAAAAAAAAAAAAATGAAATCTCTATTTCAGTGCAAGCCATTTTTTTGACATTATCTTAAACTTGAAAGGACAAACTATACTGTTCAGAATCAGTAACAAATGTAATTAATGAAACTGATGCAATTAAGTGTAGCCTCTTACATTCTGACTCAGAAGAACTTTTTCTGGCAGCTTACCTTGTGAGTAGCTAGAATTTCTCAGTGCAAAATCCTGGCTTTCTGGTTGAACAGTTAATTTTAAAAAATATATTAAAAAAGTCTTTTTTCATAACAAAGGTTTCTGACTGTCCCTCAGTTATTCCTATGTTAAATTGCAAGAATTAGTCCTGTAATTTAAAGATACTTTTGGTAGCTGAGCATGGATTGAGATGAGGAGTTAAAGATCAAAGCTTGGAATTAATGAATGAAAAAGGTTCACATCTTTCCAGTTAAGTAGAAGGTGGTGTAAAGACCGAGGATTTGTGCCATACTTCTAGTCAGTGAGTAGCTGCTTCAGTGTGTGCTAGACTGAGGGTGCTTTGACCAGATGCTAATAGTTACAGAGGTCTCCTTTCTGATTTTGAAACATGAGTAGTAGCCATCACAGTTCATCTTCTCCCAGTGCTGTTACCCAAATTCATCTGTTGTTTTTGTTATTGCAAAATTAATTGTAACATTCTACTGTTGTTCCCTCTAGAAAGACAACAAAGTTGCTGCATAGTCTACAGGAAAGCTGAAACTGCGTGAACGTCTAGATCTTCATCCAGAGAATTAGTTTCAATCTCTGCAAAGAATGAAGTTAATTTGCTGTATACTTGTCACCAGCACTGGGATTTAACTATTTAATTTCAAAGGGGTGTAATGCAGTTACTTTTTGAAAAATGGCCATCTTTGAAAACAGTGAGCATTAAATATATTTGAGACAGAAGGATAAGTAATTTCTTATGTATAGTTAATTATAAAGCAGTACTTCGATGGAGTTTAAGTATTTTTTCATCACTGAAAGGATTTTTCTTATTACTAAACTGTATTTGATAATTGCTTCAAGTTGTAAGGACAATTGTATGCAGAAGGCCGTCGATACTGTGAGTGTTTTGATCCACTGAAGGTTGTTTTTTGGAAATCCTGTAATATCCCTTTTGAGATAGTTGTACTTTATCAACTAGGGTGCTGGACAGTAGAAAACTTGCTTTGTCAGTCAGATATGTACACACAGTAAATACTGTTTCTTAGGCAAAGGAAACTTTTTATATAGTTGTAAAATTCCATTATATCCCATTGCCAAAGAAACATTACAAACTTTGTATAGCTGTATAAAAAGCAACTAATTTTTTAAAGAATAAACATTTTTAAGTCGGCAAACATACTGTGTTATTGCAGAAGTTGATATGCTGAAGAACACTGAATTAGTTGTCTTTTTTTTTTTCTTTAGCAGCTTTTCAGGCTTAAGTGTTTGATTTTATATTTGGAGTATAATGAAGATTTGAAAATGTTCTTCCATTGCATAAAACTGGATACACTCTTCACTTTTCTTGCAAGAAATTGATTTTGTAGCTTCTGGCATATCACAGGATTTGACCAAATTAAGGAGATATTTTCGAATAAGGACAAAAAAAATCATATGTCAATTTGCAATTAATTTTACTTAGTGATAAATATTAACTTTTTTTTTTTTAAATAATGGACCGGGCACATGAGTTAAAGCAATTCTCTTGGCACGCCTGGGACAAAAAGTATGTCTCCATTTGTCAGTTCTTGAAATGTTAACTTTGATGTAATACCTGTAGACATAAGCAATTTAAATAATTCTTAGTGTTTGGAGTTGTTTGCATTTTGATAGACCATAGCTTGGAGACAATAAAAACCTGGTTCTAAGACCGTGAATCCGCAAATGACATAGTATGGACTTTTTGCCAATTTTGAATGACTAGTTACAACTTTTTGATATGCTGAAATAGAGACCTGGTCATTTGTGTCTGTATATGTATATGAAGGCCACAGGAATAAAGGGATCCAAAGATTAAAACATTTTGATCTAATTTGATGATTTTTTTTTATTACTTTATCTTCAAAGTACTCAGTGGTGATAAAGATGTGGAAAACTGCACTGTTGGAAAAATTGGAATATTTAAAAGTGGTTGATAGAATCTTAATTTTATAACTTTTGTATAGCACTACAAGGAAGTATTTTGTAATTGGTTCCTTATTAAGGTCACTAGGAGTTAGATAACCTTGTTTAGTAACGTTTCTGCATGTTAACAGCGCTCGTGCTCTGCGGGGCTGGTGTGAAGGCAGCGCTCCCCCGTAGCGTGGCGTGCCGGGCGTGTACCGTGCGCGGCAGAGGGGGGGGGGGGCCGGGGATGTTGTTTTGGTTTCGTTTCCCTTTTTTTTTTTTTTTTTTTTTAAATTTTAAACCAGAATAAACTGTTCAATTACACCAGGCTGCGGGGCTTTACTTGGGGCGGAGGCACCGGGGGGGGGCGGGGCAAGGGGAAGGCGGGGCGGCGGCGTCCCGTCAGGCGCTGCGCGGGGCGGTGGCGGCGCCATGTCGGTGGCGTTCGTGCCCGAGCGGCTGCGCGGGAAGGCGGAGGTGAACCAGGAGACGCTGCAGCGGGTGAGGGGGGGAGGCCGCGGGGGGGCTCGGGGAGGGGGGGCCGGTGCCGAGCGGGTGCTGACGGCGCTGTGTGTGTGTGTGTGTGTGCCCCAGCTGCTGGAGGAGAACGACCAGCTGGTGCGCTGCATCGTGGAGTACCAGAGCAAGGGCCGGGCGACCGACTGCGTGCAGTGAGTGGGGACGGGGCGGGGGGCTGAGGGGCGGGCAACCCTGAGTCCCGTTGTTGGGGGGGGGGGGTTGTTGGGGGGTATTTCCCTCCCTCAGTGTTGGCCAAATCATAAAAGTGCTCATTAAAGCTCGGGTGACTCACTCGCGAACAGGCAGTCAGGTCCTTCCCACGTAACGCGTCTCCTTCTCTCACAGGTACCAGCACATCCTGCACAGAAACCTCATTTATTTAGCGACCATTGCTGACGCAACGCCCCCCAGCACGCAGAAGGCTGTAGACTGACGGCGTGTACCGGCGCACATGCAGTGATGGTTTTGAGAATCTGTAGAAACACGTGTGTAGATCCCCCTTGAGAGCTGAGAAGGCGTAGTCCTGAAAGGCTGGTAAAGAGTCATACTTTTATGTCAAAAATGTGATTGGAGGTTCTTTATGTAATACTAGAATAGCTGTTTCTTCTATTAGTATAAGTAGAGCTTCAGGGAGGTAATTGTCACTTTTTTTTCTCTAGGAAAAACGTAATTGTAGTATATTTCTGAGAGGAGCATGATTGTCAGGACAGCACCACCAGTGCTGCTCTTGAAAGACTTGTGTACTCAGTGAGGAAGAGACTGCTTCATGACTCAGGCTGTGTAACAGTAGGGCAAGCTTTTAGGTAGGTAATTTCTGTCTACCTCCAAGATGACAATGGTGGATGCTACCACGTATGTAAGCAATAGACTGTTTTGTTGTCTTTTATCATGAAAATTATGCTTAAACAAAAATAAGTTCTTTGTAAAGCAGTGTACTCTGGATTAATGACAGATTAACAAAGTTTTAGTGAAATAGGAACTCGAACTTTTGTAGGAAAGATGGGGCTGTTGCATAACATAAGGCAGTTCAGCAGAAGGGAGAACTGTAACCTCCATTTCAGTGAGATTGGCATTAGCTCCACTTGCATCAGGACTTTTCATTCTTGCTTGAAATGTTCTGTATTACAGACTCCATAAACAAGTAAATTTTTGCACAGTCAAAATGGATTCATGTGTGTCTTGGCTGTTTGTCAGCACTTACCTTCAGCAAGAGCACAGCTTACTTTTACACCTGAATATGCATTTCAGTGGCACAATTAGCATAAATTAAATATACCCCTTCCCCCAATTAAAAAAAAAAGGTAACTTTTCACTCACTACCACCAAAAATATTTACCTTGCCAGAAACAAGCAACTTCAAGTTTGAGCAGTGTTTCTCTGCACTAGTTCAAAGACAATGCTAAGGCCTTTTCTGAATCACGCGCTTCAGTGCAGTCTATGTGAAAGAATAGCTTTAAAGATGCTTCAGATTGTACAGTGCATAAAGTTCAGTTTTATATGATGAGTAAGTAGGCAGTTGACAATTTTCAAACTGTTAAATAATCCCATGTTAATGAAGGTAAGATCTTTGTTTACAAACCGAAGTTACAGTTTAAGGTGCTGCTTATTTTCAGTAAGGTGCATATTTTAAACGGGTATGACCTATTAAATGTATATCTTTAATAAAGCAAATAGTTTACTTTTACAGAAGCTTTAAAATACAAAATGTACAGTTCCAGTTCAGAAGCATTAGCTATTCACAAGAAGCACTGCAATAAGGGTAAGTTAACTAAGCACCAAACCCTTGCACTTGGCAGTGTGAAATTTAATGGCAAGACTCATTTGCCAAGTGCAACAATTCTTAAAGTTACCAGTGTTCAGAACAATGGGAAGCAAAGGACATAGTAGCACCTACGTGATCAAAATGCAGACAAACTTTGTTTCCTCAATTCACTTATGTAGGTCCAGAAACCTGCCAGCATTTGTATGTATGAATCAGCTGCAAAAACTAGAGCAGTAATTTTTGGCACTTGTTAGGAAAGTTCAAAATTAAGTGTTTTCAGTAACTTCCATTTTGGTCTTAGTATGAATAACCAGTAAGTACAACCAAATTTAGGATTTAATATTAGATCTAAATGACAAGATTTAGTAAACTCAAAACCATTCATCAAGTTAAATAACCACTAACATTTTCAGCAGAAGGTTTTCAAAATTATAGTAGTACAGACCATTAACAATTTACAGACAAGCCACACTGATTGTGCAAAGCACATTACTGTAAAAAGTCTATGTACAGCAAACAAATCTTTGTAAACATGGTAAGTATGAAGTTTCAGAAAACATGGTGACAATATCATAAATACAGGCAACATTGGCATCCTCAAACAGCACAAAAAGGTAACAATCTGGGCCTGCAAATATAGCCCGTCACCATACAAACAAAAAGGTGGATGGGTCTTAAATACCCACATGTTTAATAGTTTTAGTGTTGTGTATACCTATTTATATATATATAATGTATTTATTTTTTGGTATCTTTAGATATAGATGTACTTAGTTTGTAAAAACAAAAACAAATGTGCTTTCTCTTCATTGAAAAATTATGTAGTTAGAACTAATAACCCATTTTACTAGTAGTTAACATATTAGAATGATATGACTTAAGAAAAATACAAAAATAAGATTAATACTGTCAAAACTCTTATACCAGAAAATATTGTGGTTTTTAGACTCTTTCAAAGATGAAATATGAAAATTTAAATAAGCTCTAACTATATAAAGAATCTTCTGTAATCTCAGTTAATATACAGTGGGATAGCTATACATATATTTACCATTGTTCTTCACTTTTTAAGCACCAGTCACTCCCAGATCCACTTTGGTTGGAAGATTATTCCCAATTCCACAGGTTCACTTAATGGCACATATTGACTGCAAATAATTACTTTATCGTTTTAAAAAAAATAATGTTTTTTTAGCTAACTGCTACCCCACATTTCAGTTCTAATATCTTCTGAGCCAGCTCACAATTTTTTATTTTTTTAATTATTATTTTTTTTAATTAACTGTAGCATCTGAAATAAGACTTTAAATATATGCAAGTAGTCTTTTAGGCTATAGTTTCACACATTTAAGGAGCACTGTGTGGATAAAGCCTTTGGCCAAATGAAACAGTAACAAGTTATCTATTTATTTGAAAACCAGTGTCACATTATCCACACAGATGCCATCTACTTTAAGCAGCTCAGATTACATTTGTGACACAAATTTGAGTGGTTCGGTTGATCTATACTTAGAGTAAGGAAACTACCACAAAACTCAATTTCGCAACTGTTTCTGCAACAGTTTCATAATGAACTCACTTGTGTGGCACATGAAAAGCTGCTGTTATACTTCATTTAAAAAAAAAAGTTGCCCAAAGGCCATTTATGGAGAATACAAAGGCTTTACAGCTTGTCCATTATAAATTTAAACACAGTGTTGAGCAAAGTGACCACTATATATTTGCTTCAATATATTCAATGTGTTTCAGTAAGATGTTTAACTATAAATCTATATGAAAAATAGCTATAAAATACAGTGTTTCTTGTATGGTAGTCCATCAGCAGTTTTTTAAAAAAAGCTTTTGAAAGTAAAGGCAATATACACATTTTTAAAAGCATTTCTAAATCACAGTTCTGGGCTGTTCCATGTACATCAAACAAACATATTGGCCATATTGCTCAGCACTGCAAATAAGATTCAAGAGTTAGTAGATGCTCCCCCCAACCCCGGCCCCCAAGCCCCCTCAATTCCATATTTAATGAGATAAACAGGATCTAGCCAATACACAGTTGTGAAACAAAGGATATGTAGTTTATGACTGTTTGGCCCTGTGCTGCATTTTCCAATATGAAAAGCAATTAGTACTGATGCAGGTAAGATGGTCTGCGTTCGTGCTTTACTGGAAAAGATTTAAAGCCCTTATTCATCTGTTTGTGCTGGGAAGCCTGTTGTTGCGATTGCTGTTGCTGCGCATAGGCAAAGCTAGAGGAAATTCCTGTTGCTGGGGCGCAGTCGTTGGCTGCTGCCCACACAGGTGACTGGAGGATCTGCATCGTGTCGCTCCACTGGCTGACAGGGCTGCTCATGGGATACAAAGACGCACTCTGACTGGGTAGTGTATTCGTGACAGAGGACGCATGCTGCCAGGGTGCCTTTGGAGGCCAGGTTTTGGTTTTATTATCCTGAAAAAAAAAAACAGAATTAGTTTTGTTGTTGTTTTTGTTTGACCAAAATGCTTTTGAGACAATACTTAACGTAACTTATTTCCTCTCTACAACATTTCAGAAGATTAATCTTTAAAAATAGAACTGATGCATGTATATAACTACTCACTCATTTACTTGCCTCTTGAAAAACCTTTAATTACTTCAAGCACTAGGCTTTACCTATAGTAGTGCCATAAATCAAAATTTCTAGTAAGACAAGTGATACTGGTGATACTTTTCTCTGCACAGACAATTTAAGTTGCCTGTGCTACCTCTTCACTTAATGTGAAACCTTGTTTTCTCTATCGTGATAATTTTTGCTACAAGGGAAACATTAAATCACTTGCAATTTTAAATTTGGCGACTGATAGAAAAAAATCTAATACTACTTGAGTGGGAATGAATTGGGTTTTAGCTGAGGTGCAATCTGGAGGTATAGATGCTATTCTAGTTGTTTTCCTAGTGAAAATCACCCCAAAACACACATGTAGGAAAAATGACTAAGCAAAGCCGTTTTCTGCTTACCTGATTACGGTCATCTGCTGCAGAAAGAAGAGGTGGTGATGGTAGCGTACTAGGTTCCTGCTCGCCACTACTGTGTTTTCTGCCCCAAAAAAAGAGTGACATTTACTTTTTTTTTCCCCTTAATGAGTCACCTGCATTAATCTGCTACCACCATACACCATTCTGTAGTTTCAGTCTGTCATAGTTGACAGCCCAGAATATGTACTGATATTTCATCATTTTGCATGTTTTTCCTCAGTACAGGTAAAAGTACAAGCTGTTGCAGCAAGAAATTCATTACTGAAAGGGAAAGTGTCAGATACGGAGTTTCAGCCAACAACCAGCTATTTGCACAGATGCTTATTTATATAAAGATTTAGCTGCTAACAACTCAGTCTGAATTCCTAGCATTAAGAGCAGACATACTATACACTGATCCAGATCAACAGTGTACTACGCACACTGACATTCATATGACTTCATCTAATTGGCAGGAGTTAAATCCTTTGTGTGGCTACTCAAATTATCAAAACACACAAATTGTACAAAGTGATGTGTATTTCTGTTCATTTTGCTAACCTTCTCTGCTTAACAGCAGCAACAAGGTCTGGCCCTGAGAACATGGAGAACAAGCTGTCTCCATTGGCGGAAGAGGTCTCATCACTTGAGCTGGCCGAGTCTCCTTGAGTACCAGACCAGCTGTTTGTCACATCACTGTAAGACAAAAAGTTGTATTAGTCTTTGTACTTACGGTGCCTGGTCCAGACTGTATGCCCTAGTTAGCTATGCTGAATCTCTGTGACAGATGACAGAGCACAAAGAAATTGCAATATTTTGTAAAACGCGGAACATAAATACTTCCACGTATTTGCTTCTGAATGATCACATCACTGCTTTATCTGTTACAGTCACTTTATATATTCTACTAAAATCATATAAAGTTGTCACAGTCTCTTCTGGTCAGGAAAGGAAAACAAATGATTACTAGTTTTGCAATCACTAAGCTCTCAGCTCTTCCACTGCAAAACTGAGCTAGAATACATACTTGCTCTACTGGTTTTAAGCTAGCCTTAGGCTCACAGCTATAATGATATGGACACATGGACAGAGGTTCTTGAAACACGTGCTTTGTAATAAATTGTTATGACTTGGCAGAGATTAAGTACTACTAACATACCTGCTGTAATGTTATGGATAAAATCTGGAAAGCTGAATTCAGTCAGGTGCTGCAACTTTCATTGCATCACTCCTCATCGAAACTACAACTTAAAGGTTTTCAAAATACTGAAATAGGAACGTTTTGAATGAATCTGTTATAAAGCCCTTATTTCCTCTGTTTGAGTCAAACTCAGTACCCATTCTACTCTGAAGAACACAAACAAATGTCAGGGCTTCAGTATCAACACAGGAAGGGCTCCAATTTCTCACTCTTGCCATAATGAAGTGCAGTTTTTAAAGATGTAGAAGAAAAAAAAAAGCAGCCTGTCCAATCTCTTACCTTTCTGTGAAATACTCAGGAAAGGGCCAGGTTTTGTGAGGATCATCAGGAAGAGGCCAGTTGCTACGCGTGTTGCTTGGACGACGAACATGCTGTGCTTGCCTTTTTTGTTGCATAGCCTGGTTGACCCCAGCAACATAGCGGGCAAATTCTGGATCAGACCCAACTGAATAAAACAAATCAAGAAGTCAGTTGCTGACATTCAGCTATTTCTACTGCACTTACCCCGTTCATTTAATCCTCTAGACTTGACCATCCCCCAACAGAAAATAAGCTCCCTCACTGATAGTAAGTGCTAGACAATCGATGCCTCTTAATGGAGCAGTGAGGAACACTAACAGGATATGTTTTAGTAAAAGTAGAGAAGTACCATCGTACATGGTAGATAATAATTCTTGGGTGGAAATACACCTGCCCCTTGCCTTCTCTCCAGGGAGGAGTATTTGCGACTAAGATCATGTCCATACACTGAACAGTCCAATATCCAATCAGCAGACACGGACAGAATTAAAAACTGTACGTTTATCCAATCTCAGAGAAAAAAACATTTGAATTAGTACAGTTGATTTGGGATCGCAACATGATTTCCAGCTATGCTGTGATTCTGCTTGCTTCTCAAGAAATCAGAAGGTCAGATTGATCTCATTAGAACATACAGACCAGAAGCTACTTCCTACAAAGACTACATAACCATTTTGAAAACATCCTCATCCTGGACTACAACGTATTTCAGAATAAGGTTGATATTTACCAAAAAAAGCAGTAATCCTTAAAATAATAATAAAAAAACTTCAAGTCTTAAAATTCTTTACACTTCCCAACTATCTAATAAGCAGTATACACCACCTTGGGCAGATGAAGCAAAAGCCTTAATCCAAAAGTGTTTTAAATGTCCAATAAATCAAAACAAATAATGTATGTATTAAAAAAATACTCTCAGGAGACAGTGTAATTGAATTTCCAAGGCTTTACAGTTGGACTGAATTTACGGAAAATTTCTCGACTACATGCGTAATAGTCACAACACGAAGCACACAGCTGCTGGCTTGCTTGTCTCAGTTTTAAAGAGCGAAGAACGTCCAAGTGTGCACAGCTTGGAAAACAGAAATCAAGATATCTTTCATGCGATTGCTTCCCTACGTTCAGTTCAGCATTTGAAGAAAAGCTTCTTCATTTTCACTTAGCACATTTAGAAAAGAGCTCTGCAATGTTTTATTGCATACAAATTAAAACTATAACAAAGATAACTTTGTTTCTACACATTCTTTATCATATAAGCATAGGACAGAGCTACCTGACATCTGTACAGAAACAAAACGTTCCCAGTAATAGTTGTTTTCTTTGAGAAATACTTATACGTCAATTTAAGCTGAGATTTGAAGCTAGACATCCTCAGATCTAAGGATTGGTTCTGAAGGGCATGCAGATCTTTTTTCTGTGGATAGCATTAGGTGTTAAATTACTCTTATATTCAAAAATAGCAACTTGTGTTGATTTTTACCTCTGTAAAAACATATCAGATAAACAGCTTTTTATGAGATAGGTTCACCTGTGAAAATAATTTAAAAAACACGGATGTATCAACTTTCCTTCGACTAATAAAGCATTAAGTTCTTAGAGATTATAAAAGTATGGCACAATACATTTTTAGTAGGTCCTTAAGTCTTTGACCATGAAAAACCATCAATTTTCTCAATTCTTCATTAGCAGATTTTCATCTGAAGAGTCATCTTTTTCATACTCTAAAAAATATTTATCGAGTATATCTATTTGTTTCACAAGACAGAAGTCCTAAGAAAGTTTGAAAGTGAAAGGGTTTTTTTGTGTATGCTTTTTCAAGCTTTCTAGCTAGAGCTTAGATTGAAAACTCCTACATCACAGCTTAACCTGGCATGTTATATGAAGAGAGGTTATCTTTCTAATCTATTTGATTGGAATTATTTTTTTAATCACACATAGACACAGATGACAGCAGGAAAAGGATTTGTGGTTTGATGAAAGGTTTTTCTGTTAGTTCTAGTGCTGCCTCCCTCCAGGCACTTTTAATAAATGCATACTACAAAGTTCCTGTAGCTATGTTCCATGCCAACAGAAATTATATTTATGAGAGAATAGATTGGCCTGTTGATCTTAGTAGTATGAGAACAATTCATTAATCTCCTCTTCGATGCAGACTCTACGATCAATTTCATAGCCTTCAGGCTACTTGCTTATGGATATAAAATGTTATCTCACTTCCTCTTTGACAATAATCCCCATAAATTTACAATTTATTGGTGGTTTAAATACATATGGCAAACCACATGGTACTTGCTCTTTAGTCTCTAATCCTTCAACATCAGAGCTTTTCACTGCAGTAACAGCTGGAGAGCAGAAACCAATATGATTTCTATGAAACTGCATAGTAATGAAGTTGAAATGCAGGGGTATGGAAAAGATGCAATCCAAGTGTATCTCTGGAGTTCAAGACTGGTAAAGAGCAGGAAAAATAATTTGGGGGGGGGCAAAATACATTCGGAAGTTAACAATGCTTTTAAATGACTTCAAAAATAACAATAGGAAGAACATTATCTGTAAGTAACTGTTTCAACACTTTGATGTGATCCATATAGGAAAGGTCAGAACTTGTCATTTTAAGCACCTTAGCATCTGGTAAATAGCACCAGGAAATAATTATTGCTAGCAATATTTAACAGTACTCTTTTCTTTGTAAAAGGATCCTTATAAAAAGTAATAACGAAAAGACACACACCTGCAGGGTCAAAAGGCAGAATTTCTCCCAGCATCCCAAACACTCCATCAGTTTGGTCACGATTTGGCCACGTATTGTTTCTAGGTCCTTGTGGTTTCTGTCCTAACATCTCTGACATCATATTGTCCATATAGCTGCTCACAAGACCCAAACTGTATAAATCAGAGCTTAAATCTGAAAAACCAGGATTGTTCCATTGGTTCATATGAGACAATCCAGCTCCAACAGCTTGGGCTGGCTGCTGTGAAGAATTAGTCAGCCATTTGGTAGGTGCACGTTGCTGTGGTCCGATAGGTTGAAGCAAATGTTGGTAATACTGCATTTGCTGCTGCTGCTGCTTTTGTGACTGCTGTTGCTGTGACAAGCCTTGCTGAGAAGGATGCAGTGGTGTGTGAGAGAGAGACTGCGGCTGCTGTTGTACTGTTCCTGATTTTTGTTCTGTTCCTGTAGAGGAGGCAACAGAGTTCCTTCTTTTCACCATCGGAGAAGCTTGCTGGGATTTGCCCATGTTAAAACCAGACAAAAAATCTATAACATCCTGCATTTCTTGGTCAGTTGGTAAATTCATACCTTTGTCATCCTTTCCTTCATCTGGTTTGAAGAAGTTGTCCCGTCTTTCAACTAGAAACCCATTCACTATTTGATTATTTGTGCTCTGAATTGACTGCAATGAATCTGTGGTCCTAGGAAAGTTACCAATGTTCAAAATGCTTTGTAACCGTGCATCTATGTTAGTGGGCATTTTAGTCTTCTCCTCTGAGTTGGAACTTACGAAGATATTTTTAGAAGGTGTATTGGGAATTGAATAACTTCCACTGTTACTTGTACTGGTGCAGGAAGTTTTTTTTGTAAACCGTGAAGTCAGTTTTGAGAACGTCTTCTGTAGACCACCTGAAGATTTGCTTCCATTTCCAGATGGCATGTCAACTTGATTCCCGAAATCTGAGATTTCACGCTGTAACTGGATCTGAATACAAGGCAAAGCTTGCTCCCTGCATCAACAAAAACATTTATCAAACCACCTAATAAACTTCATTTATCCTAACATCCCATTGGATGTCGAAAGAAATTTAACTGAGTTTGTATTTTGGAGAAAAACATGCGTTTGGGTAATAGAAAGTGGAAGAAATAAAAGCAAAGGTCTCTCTCAGATTGCTAAATTCATCAGCTTCTTCCTGTGGCAACAATTTGAAATATTACTAACATTTGCAATAGCATTTATTACTCTCCTTTCCTTAAGGAATGTTAATTGTGCTTCAAAACCTAAATGGAGGTATTTATTTAAAATATATATATATATATATATTAACGCAAGAGAAACAAATACTTTTGTACACATGGATAAGCTGCTGTTTAAAAAAAATTCTCTGTATGCTAAATAGGTACAAGGTACTTCTATAGAGTCCCAGTTCCTTGCATGGAAGTTTGACTACTGATTACCCTTTCTGATGAACTAGTGCTATCCGAATTCTACAGTACAGCTTTTTCAATGATGATGGCTTTGTTTAGACTGGGAAAAGTAAAGTACGAGGCTCAAGAGGAGATGTACCTTCCCTCCTTCCACCTGTGTATGTCAAACACAGCAGTATAGAGCACGTCTACTAGACCCAAAGTCTTCTCTGGATCCAGACTCCTCTGTAGCAAAGACATTGTTGCTGGATCTTCCTTTAAACACCTGTAATCATCAAGATTAACTTTTAAAAATCAAAGCTTTGAATTTCACATAAACAATTTTACCATACTAGTCAGATAATAAAAGGCTAATTTATACACTACTGCTGCTCCTATAAAGGTACAACTAGTACGGCAGTATAATGCATGAACACCCAAGGGTTCCTAAGGATGGCACCTACAGTCCCGGTTTCTCTTTTTAATTGTTGAATATACAGCTAATCCAATTTTAAGCTCGTTTTAAAAATCAAGATTATCTCTTTAGCTGAGCAGGCATAATTCAAGCCCAGAGGTAAGAAATAAATACACAAAAGCCCATTTTTAAGAAAGTAGCAAGAGCACTCAACAAACCTGACAAAAATGCTAGTGCATGACATTTACATCTTGAGTGCAATCTAGGAGTTCAATGCTAAGAAACACCCAGCCTGACAGAGTGAAAAATGATTCAGCATATCCACTAGTCTGTAGAACATAGTACTGAGCTGTGAATATCCAGAAATACTGAAAGTTTTTCATTAATGGCACAGAACCGAGGTGAAATCAGAATAACTTAAATCTACATATTGGCACATTTGTCAAGTATTTAACGAGCCCTCCAGCAGAGAAAACAGGCGCTCTTGCTGTGTGTCAGTAGGCGGAGCTCTTCCAGAGCACACAAACCCTGGCTCAGAACACTCTGCAGTTTTTTAGGTCTTTCACAATAGAGCACTTTATATAAAGAGAACAGAAGTGCCAGTTTCTACTCAGCAGAGGAATTAAAGATGAATTTGGATAAACAGACTATGGGCTGACTTGTACTTCTGGACATGCCAGTGGTACCATTAGTGACAGGCTATCTCACTAAGGATTCACATGAATGACTTGTGTTGCACCAAAATTCGTAACACTGAGTACACTGAAGAAAGACAGGAAGTGTTCTAAATCCAAATTATTGTTTCAAAAGAGAAGTCCTCGACTGAGAATGAGGATTAGTTCTAATACGCTTTCCTAGGCAGTTAATTAAGCCACTAGGGAAGGAGTTATCTCAAAACACAGAGTTCTGCGGTTCACAACAGCACTTAAAGAACAGCTCAGTTAAGAGGGCCAAAGCTCTTGTCTTAGTCTCATCTGATGCCCGACCTTCCTGTGGTAACAGCTGTGGAGACCTGCCAGGGAGGAGCATAACAGGAATATTTCTGGGTTTATATTTAACTTTCTCTTTCATCATCCAGCTTTTACATTCTTCTCTTCAGAGGAATGTTGCAGTGCACCAGCCTTGCCTCCAACAGAGGGAGCACCAGTACAAAGACTGTTAAGTACATTAAGTACAGCTGTTGGTCAATCTTTGAGCAGTAGTGGTATTCAATCAGTACAAGGCAAAGGAATTTAAGGAAGATTATAGTATTCCCTTATCTATTTGTACTGCATTGTATTTCTTCCTATATACTTCAACAGCCATACCTACTAGTATGATCTGCAATACAGTATTTTTATTTACCAAGTTGATGGAACTTGCACCACAATTCTGGATCCTTCTAAACTTATCTGAGGAGCATAGGCTTCTTTATTTTCAATCTGTGCTGTGTCCACAACCACCTAGCAAATAAAGAGAAAAGGGAAACGATTTTCAGAATTTGTTCTACTTTATCACCCCTGCAGTACAGATGAAATCGTCTCACCTCCCTGCCATGTTACAGGTGCGAAAAGAACCATATAAAAACAAATCAAGTCACAAAATCATTATAAGTTGATTTCTATTTTAATATCTTGGGGGTGGGGGGAAGGAAAGCATACCAAATGATCAGTTTGATATGTTAGCATATATTTCAATGACTTAATTCTTCTCAATTACATACTATAGTTACGTATCAAACATGTACTTACCAACTACTTACCAACTGCTTTATGTAGCAGCTGGTAGTTATCAATGGCTTTGTGTAACAGCCCTTATATTTGAGAAGTCTGGCACAACTGCTACCTTAATAGCGCTCAAACACCTATTAAAATATTATAAATAACCTAACTGCAGTGCACAATATGATACAGACTAATAGTATTTAGTCAGAAACTCTTCTCATAGCTTGTAATTTTTAATAAACATACACCCCACACACACTCGTGGTTACAAAGTTTTATACCAACATTTCTCTACTTAACGGAACTATTTATAACAGGGAATTAATAGTAGTGAAGAGAAGTGACTGTTCAATTTGTTGAATTCTCAGCTTTCTGTAAGACATCATGAATTTATATGGAAGATAAAAGTCTTGCAAATTAATCTGCTGTCATGAAACTCTTTTTATGGAAACTGAGAAGGAATGGATTCACTTCAGCTTCATTTAAACTTCAGTACCAGTGATAGTAAGTTCCATATTTGGTTTCTGCTTTCTGTTGTTGTCCAGTCTGCATGGGCTGGCCTTTTTGATCATTTCCATAATTTCCTATTTTGGTCATGCTGAACCAGCAGCTTTTTGGCAGCACTCAGCAGTTCTTGCTCCAGTGACTAGCAGATTAGCTGTACCATTTATCCTTGAAATGGCAAAAAGTCCTTCTGTAAAAAAAGCCTCAAGGGGCATTACTGGCTTTTTTGCAATCATCCTACACTGGTTCTACTTCTATCTCATTGTCTTTTACTAGTTATGAAATGTGAAATATAAATAGTGCTGAGATTTTCTTGTCTCTCCTACATTAACAAAATAATCCAATGATAATTAAACAATTTCTTCCCATCATTTCAGTATTTTAACATAGGGACTTCGTCTTCCTCCAGTTGTCTCTAAACGCTTGCTCAAGTTTATTCCAACTTGTAAAAACGTGTCTAAGCACAGTTATACGAGGCACCATGCTATCATCCGTTCATGAAAGTACCTCTCAATAACAGTGCAACCACATTACTTTTTTCCTTCATGTTTATACCATGTTAATTTTATTTAATTTGGTATAGATTTAGCTATATTGCTAAATATAATCAGTTTAAGGAGAGATAAGACTACACAGTACTTTTTCTTGTCCCCCCAGCTTCCAAGAAAATAACTGTCTGCATCTGAGACCCTTAAGTCAAAAAGCAAAATTGTGATCTGTGCAGATCTAGATCAGTTCCTGGAAGTGATGCACCATAGTGCTTATGGTCTTGTGCTTTTTTTTCAGGGTCAAGAGCCCGCATAATATTGTCTCACAATTCATTTATCTGAGTTGTACACAAAATAAACTTAAAATAAACACATTTGTCACTCCCTGCCTGGTGGGTGCTTAGAGGATAGCTTCCTGTGCATCAGACATCTATTGTTCTCGTTTTACAGGTGTTTCCTCCCTCATCTCCACCCAAAGAATGCTTTAAAGAAATAAATTACAGTTTCTCATCATTGCATGAGATTACATACAAGCATAATTAATCTTATAAAAAAATTATGGCATACACATTACAAAGAAGAACTCAACTCTCACACCCTTTCAAATTGTAACAAATCAAAAGTGAGAATGAATCAAGAGAAAAGGCTTGCAAGTATTTTGCTAAGCATATAGCTCATTACCGTGTCTTTGAAGATAAAAACCTGCTATTTTCAGAACCAGAGATTCAGGCAAAACCTTTGGAGACATTCTTGCTTCTACTCAGGTAATATTCCTTACACCAGCATTATCATCTGGGAGAATGTCTAAGTAAGTTTTACGCTGACAACTCTCCCTACGTTATGATAAACCTGAAGGATATCAGCACTTTAATTACCAGCAGGTCTAACTAGTTATGTCTAGACTAGGGGACACCAGATTTTAAGTCTCCTGAGTCAAAATGTGCCTCAGGCCACTCCCCAAAAGGGACCATTCTCATCAGGCCACTCATCAGGGCAAGAATGAAATCCCTACACCTTTGTTTCACTGAAAAGGAAGTGGTGGGGGGTTGCAGCATCCTCCAAGGCATTCCTCATCTAGATGTTCAGGAGCCAAGAAGTCAGGAATTACAGCACACTCCCACAGGGCTACTGAGAAACAGTTTCTTTCTTGGCCTCATTTCCCACACCCTGCTGCTCTCTGCATCCTACCCACCCTGAACTATGACAGCTGAAGACAATCTCACTTAACCATGGCCCTTTTTCTAGTTGATTTGCATTTATTAATATTTAACACGCATTTTCAATTGTATAGAAATTTGATCAATCCTACTATTCCACACCTGCTCTCCATCCCTGCAAAGATACCACATCTTATGCCTTCCTAAAAGTGCTTAATTCACTACCATTTCCTATCCTCAAATCACCATATCAGAGTGAAGTAAGGACTGATGGCAGGTACGTTGTTATGATACTGATGGTCTGTCCCTTGTTTATATGACAAGTCAGTTGAATTCGACTGTGATTTGAACCTACTTCTCTGGCATATTTAACATGAAGTGGATATCTAATACCTAATATGAAAAGAATATTGAAACAAAAATATCTGACATTCATTGTTATTGGAGAATGTATTAACAATACCAAAAATGTATGGTTTAATCAATTAATAAATTGATTAAATTAATAAATCAAATTTAATTAGAATTCTTGATAGAAATTATCATAGGTTACGGTGTATCTCTATGCATGCATATCCTTCCTATCCTACTGCACTCTTGCCCCCATTTTATTTGCCCAGATAAATGAGAACTCATAGTTCAAAAAAATGTATTTGTTACGAGTGAACACTTCATTAAAAGAAGAGATTGCAGTAATTAGTTACTGAAGTACAAATACATTTTGTCATCAGAATGCATTTCAAGCATGTATTTTTTAGCAGTACTTAGATACTCTAAAATCTATGCGTTTTTCTGTTTGTAAAGAACACATCTACAGAAAATCATTTAATAGCTATGTCTTGTGTTGGAGGTGTCAGGTAGTATTACTTGGTGCAGAGGACTTCCTGGCTTCTGTTGAGCAGGAAGCCTGCTTCCATTCAAAAACAGAGAGGAAATGGAAAAATGGCAGTTTTCAAAGCTGAGCTAAGAGAAGGGGCGGTATTAACATGGTCATCTATAGCGAAATAGAAAGATTTTCAAATCTATCTATTGAACTTAAATTTATGTTCCCTCTTATCCATGAAGAATATGAAGTACACAGTATGTTCCCTTGTTCCTATCAACTACAAATAATATCTATGAAGAACTTGTATTCCATGAGGATACATCTTGTTCATAACTTAAATCAGCTGCCACGTTAAAAACTGAGAAAGAGGAAGACATAGGAAATAAATTTCCAAACACTTTAAAATATCTAGTTTTTCTTCAGGATATTTAAATAATCTTCTTTTTTTGTTGTTAAGCCTATCTATAGTTACTTACCAGTCCAGCTTGGCCAAATAACAATTGTACAGCAGTTTTGCAGGCTCCTCGCCAAGTCGAAGGACAAACCTGATTTAGTACTTCAGTAACAGGAGAGTCATCTCGTGGTGTAAGTCCATTATGGCATCCAGCTTCTTTAATTAACTGCAGCATTGTGTGCTGAAAAAAACAAGAATTTTGTCATACCAAGCACATGTTCCAGGAATGTTAACACCAATGCCTCCATATGTATTTACCATTGGTTCTACACATCTTCAAAAGCTTTTCAACCAACTACAATGTCTGTTACCTCTAAACAGTCCCGTGAAACTGTACGAGCTCAACTGCAGAATAAATATATGGGAGACAGTCTCTATTTGAAACACTCCAACACGATAAACACTATTTAGCTTATGCTCTTGCAAAACAGTTTAATGAAAACTACAAAAAAGCACTGCAAAGACAACAGAAAAACATTTTAAGCTGTGGGTTGTTTCTACTCTTTCAGGAGCAGGGAACTAGCCTTATCTGAAAGGGTGAAAATGCTGATTAAAATTGCCCAAATTACTTCCAAATGGCTACCTTTTCTTTATATTGAAAATTTGATCAACTTTTCCACAACTTCTAAAAATACATTTTAAATATATTTCGAAAGATTGCTTAAAGTTTGTAAGAAGAAATGAAAAAGCATTTTGTAATCAAGTTCCTTTTAAAGCACGCCCCTCAGCACTAGAATGGCATGGACCTGTCTGATTCTGGAACCTAAGAAGATAAAAGCTCTGAATTACATCACCTGCTTGGGGCATGTGTAAGGGCTCACTTTGCTCTGCAGATTTTGATACCTAACCACCTATTTTCAGTGTTCATAGAAGCTTCATTACCTCCTAGACTTTTGTGTTTCTCTTAGATTGAACTGAATTTGCCCAGGTGGTTAAAACGTTATCAGAGAAAGGCATGGACCTACAATGTTATCACATCTTGTTTCCACAGGAAGTCAGACTAAAAATATGCACTTTTAAGTACAAGTCTGGCACTGAACTTCTACCGCAGTTGTTCTCTGAGTTTTAAGGAGTTCTACTGATTTTTATTTTTAACTACTATGGTTGGATGCAGGGCTATTACCGTTTTCAGTTTCAGGTTTTCTGCTGCAGACTCATTAAAGGATATCCCTTTCAGAAAATGTGATCCTATCTGAACAGGTACAGTGGGCAGTTCACACTGAATTGGCTGCGGTGGAGTCTGTCTCCTTCCTGTTTGCTGGGCTTCAGCTTCACTGCAACAGCCCTGAAGTATAAAAGAATAGATCAATTAGAAGGAAATTAAGACATAAAAAAAACCTTGCTGTCAATTTTTTTTTTTTTAAACAGTTATTTTCAAGGTGAGGAGGGATGAAAGAGAACAGGTTTAGCAGATCATACCTGAAGACTTGCTTCAATAGCTTTTGGGTTCAAGTGGAAGCCAGCTTTCATTGCATATTCACAATGGCCTAGGCTCTCCAAAGCCACTTTGTAAGCCTGAAATTAAAGAAAAAGTTGAAATGGAACAGCCACATCAGCAAAGAAGCTGGTAGTCATTGTACCTGGATACACATGTAGAAATTGTTAAGTGAGTAAACCTGTACAGCACATATGCGTTTATCATATAAGACCTGAATACTGGTAATTCTCAGATACCTCATGGCTGCCTGTGGTCCATATTTCTGCAGTAGTATATTCCTTCCCTATTTCATTCATTGATCCACTGACTGTACTAGACACACATAAAAGCAACAGACTTTAAAAACTCACCTGCAAAGCACTATCAATTTTCATGTTTAGCTCTTTGAGCTGATGTTCAGGGATTGCCACACTCTGTGAGCAGAAAAGTTGTTGAACTTCAATTCCTGCCAAACATCCATCACAGCCTCTTTCTCGCAATCGAGATGTCGCCTGTAACGTATGGAAAAAAATATTGGGTAAAGAGGTTCAACAATAAACTAGATCACTATTAGAAAACAAAGAAACAACAACAAAAAAAAAACACAAAGTTTGAAGCATTACAAAGGAGATGAGAAGAAGCAGCTGGTGGAAAGGATCTGGAGCTGATTATGTATTATAACTGATTCAATTTCTACTGTTACTTTGAAAGTACTTAACTCACATAATTTGTATGGCATATAGGTGCTGGCTAGCAACTCCAGTCAGCAATGGTTGCTCTATTTCAATTCCTTTTCTTCACTAAGGATCCCGGTTACACAGGCAACATGATGAACATGGTTTGCTGAGTAGAGACTTATGTACATTAAGGTATGCTTTATAAAATTAAGGGTGGTTACTGCAGTGCAATTCGAGAAGAACCACACAAGACTAAAATCAACGGAGCACAGCAAGGGCACAGCAGCTTTATGTAATATGATTTTAAAAAATGAAAAATGTGAAAAGCCAAATATCTCTTTGTAACAGGACAATTAAAATAGTACACTACTGAGCAAAGTAAAACAAATAAAAACCTATTCCCAACCACATTTAAGACCTCAGACACTTGATTTTTCAGTCTAAGGAGTCTTGCTCTAAAACATGATGCCCAAATTGGAAATTTTTGCTACTGCAGCCAATGAACAGACGCATTGATTACTTCTACAACACGTACAAAGTTACACCTTTTTCCAAGTGAAATTCTTAAAAAGGAAAAGTAATTTTGAGCTACACAAAAACTATCATAAACATTATTCTGGTATAGTACATAGTCTACTGCCAAACAGGCTGGTTTTATACGGAAATAACGGATTGCCTTCTACTCTCCAATGTAAAAATTCAGAAAGAGTTCAGTATTTCTTGTCTCCCTTCTATCAAGATGAAATCGATATGACAAATTGGTCTATCTTCAGGACAGAGGAGAGAAAGATTATTTATTTACAGAGTTATTTAAGAACTTTTTACTTTACTATCCTAAAACCCCACACAAACCTGCCTCTTCCCCATGTATGGATGTTTAATACAGGATTCAATTAGTTGTATTCAACTCCATTTTGAAATATAGGTGATATTAACAGAAATAGCTGAAGTAGACTGTTCTTATGGAAAAGACGTAAAATTATACCAGGATTAGTACTGTTAAGATTCTACGTAATATACCTAAAGCATTCCCAAATCCTTATTTCGTCCAATGAAAGAAATCTATGCTGCAGTAGAAATTACCAATAATTCATCTACATTCAGAGTTCTAAGGGAAATTTGTTTGCTTTCATACACCTTGCAGATGTTAGTTGATAAATGGGAACCCTGACAAGATTTCCAGTCAAGATTATTAACATGCCCATGCACGTTGCCAAATGAGACTTCAAAAGCACAATGCTCTAGGTTACTTAAATTTAAAGAAACCATGTGCTCAATGTCTGAAGCTATTTTGATCTGTCAGTCTGTAGACTTCAATAGTGTACAGGGAAAGCAGAAAAGCTCATAAAACTATTTTTCCCTGTCCTTTTTTTTTTGGCAGGAAAAGTAAGGATTCCACAGATGGCAACTGTTAGCTAAAACCCAAGTTGAGAGAGTGGTGTATTTAAGTAATATGATTAACATTCCAAATGGAATCAAACAACATCAAGCCTAACAGATAACTCTCCTTCAGCATGAAGACGACAGATGTTAAAAGATAGCAAAAAAATTTAAAATACAAAATTGAGTTCATGCTCACAATTTAAGAGGTATAGATGTTATCTAAGTTACTTTTCATCTAAAATTTTACTCTGCATCTGCAAAGACTTTCCACTCAACTACATTTGAACACTGTTAATTCCTTTCTAATAACAAACAGCTGTTCCCACTGTTTGTGCACTCCTTATATACACAATCGATCACGAATAAAAACTTTTTACAGAGCAGAGAGAGTATAAACACCATATAGGTAAAACAGACTTTAGCATCTGAAACTAATTGCACCGCGTTCCCTCCTTCAAACGTAGCATTTCTTTAAAATCAAAGATTTTTTTCTTCCCTTATTAGGACACCCAGGCTTGGATTTTGGTTTCACCAAGTATAAAGCAAGTCCTCCATACCTCTGCTGCTCCTCTCCATGATCTTATTGCATCTTCCAGCTCATTTGTGGGGCTTAAATTTGAGGCTCCGGCCCCACTAACGCTCTTTCTTTCCTGGCCTACAGTTTCAGCAAAGCAAGAGTGTGCCACCGGCTGGACCTTCTGCAAAGCTTGTGACAGGAACTGAAAGTGGACCTGCATCACTGTCAAGAAACATCGCCCAAGCACCTGTAGGAGGAAAAAAAAAACAAACCAATTTCAAGCAAACAGATTTTATAGAAGTAGTTCTTCCTTTTTGTTCAATGCTTATGTAAGCCACTAAGTAAACTCAGATCTTTTTTAAATTAAAAATATAATAATGAATTAGACCTAAAGTGACACATGACATTTAACCATTTAGTGAAGCATTTACAGTGAGGACCAGTTTGTGATTTAAGGGGAGATCAGAGTGACATGGTTGATGCAAGCCTCGTGTCGTCTTTTCTTCTGAGATCAAGGTAAGATTATTTGAAGAATGAAAAGCTTTAAGTTACTTCGCAATATCAAGCACATGAAACGATAAAAAAGTAGCATATTATCACGAGTCAACAGCAAAACCCGTTTGCACACAGACCTAGCTGAATTTGTGCTAAAAAAGTCAGCTATTTTAAGACACGATCACAAAATTAGAAGTTTAATCCAGAAGTTTATCTTCCAAACAGAGCGACAATCAGTAATAAGCATGAAAAACCTTTTGCCACATAATATAGAGAGGCACCGTAGTACCACTTTTAGAATATAACAGTCACTGCAGAAAACCCGCACAAAATTGCAGCTCTGTCACTTGCATTGTTTGACAGGAACTGCTAACACTGGCACAAATCTTCTCGTCAGAATATTTCAACAAAATGGGTCACGTAATACCACTCATCTGGAAAGCATGAGGAAGAGTAGGGAAGAGCAAGCACAGGAGGAGCTGCTGGTCTGTCCCCATAGCAGAAGAGGCTGAGGGTGGCACCAACAGCACCCCAAATCTTCTGGGTGCCAGAGTCAGCTCCATATCCTGGATACCCACAGTAGTGTCCTCCGCACCCCATGCATGTCCGTCCCATTCTATCTCCCTCTCTCATGCTAATGCTGCTCCTGAGAATTATGACCAGAGACAGACATATGCCTCAGTTACTACAAGCAAAACAAAAAGATCCCCAAAACTGAGCATTATGGCGCAGCCACTGTGTGTGAAAGGACTGGTGGAGTACAACCATGTGAAAGGGCCACCTGAAGGACAAGGCAGCACGAACACAAGTGCTTTGCCTGCTTGCAAGGCCACTCCTTCCTGAGTGGACAAAAGCTTACGACAAAGCACAACTAGGACGCAGGAGAGAAGCAAGTATTTTCCAAGTTGCCATAGAAAGGATTTAAATGCTATTCAAAAACGTTTTGTTTCTTTTATGGAGTTTGTCACACAAAGTGGTTTAAAATGTATATTTGGCTTTCATTTATTAAGAGACTAGACTTGCATTCCATTTTAGGAATAATTCATAAAATACACAGATAATGTACAAAGCCATTGTGCCTTGGAGCAAGTAAGTCATCTGGCTTATTTTCAGCTACATTCTTCTGGAATAAAAATATTCAGACAATGATCTTACTGGCAAGATGCTGTAGTCACATAAACAGTTATATGCATTAGCTATCTACTTTAAAAGACTCTGTGGTGGCAATTCTTTTTTCCATTGCATCCGGTCTCCTTTTGACATTCCATTCTGGTTCAATCACTTCCTTTCTTTGTACAAGGCATAAAATTAAACATTTTTGGTACTTTGACTGACCCCTGAAAGTGCAGTTTGCACTATTAAAAAAACACTCAGTGAATGATAAAGTGAATAAAACTCCAACTTTCCTGACTACAAAATTAGAGAGGTTTATAAGAAAACTGCAGGAAAAGACTGGCAATCTGAATATTTCTGAGTTTGAAGAATGCAGTTCTCAGGGGAAGGAAGAAGAAACCAGGACTCATTAGGAATGTCAAGCTGATTAAGTTTCAAAGAATATTTAAGGTACAGAGGTTGAAGTTTCTCCTGCCTGGGAATAATGCTCAGAATAAACAAGTGATTTAGTTTTTAAGTGGCACCACACAACATTCCTAATGTAATTTATAATGTTAAACAGTAAAGACAAATAGGAACATCTGCTTTACTGAACTTCTATTTTGTTTGAAAAATAATCTATTTCAGTCATCCTCAGAAAAGGGTAAGAGTGGTTTTAACTGCTTAAATAAAATTCAATCGGTTGAATATTTTTGCTCACTCCAGATGACAAACTCGCTTTGCTTCAAAATTCACTTCTTGAGGATTTTCTTCCAAAGAGCTCAATCTCTGTCTTCACAGTGGAAAAGAAGTACGACCACCACCAGTTTAACAAATACAGCCGAGGTCAGCCAGCGGTTACCAAAGCGTGTAAAGGAATACTCTAGATCTCTGTTGCAATATCTGCAGAACAACATTAGCATATGGATGTGGTATTTTCACAATTAGAAATACCACCATCTATTTCAAGTTTATTTTTCCTTACTTTGCCATGCAGAAGTGTTCAATTCTCCTGCTTTAGACCATAATAGGAACTTAAAACTAGAGACCTTTTAATAATCAAGGACAAACTGAAACTGTTGCAGTTGTCAAACAGTAGGTTTCTCTTGATGGTGGTATTTTCTTAAACTATTTCTTAGAATCATTTCCATTGCATGTACTATGATGTTTTCTGGCTTGCAAACTTTCTATCCCAAGAAATACACCTTTAGCATCTTAACTTTCCTAACCCTTTACCAGGTAGGACAACGATCTATCTAGGAATGACCTTACCTAAAAGGAATCTGGCATCATAGTTAGGCAGTTGAAAGCAGTAAGACTTTTGGGGAAGTGTGTCAGACTTCGTCTCTGAAGCACATGATGAGTTTAATCAAACTGGTTACATACAAACCAAAGCACCAGATGGGGATGCAGTGGTAGGTTACATTTTTGTTTTTATTTTTTTCCCCAAACAACAACAAAAACATCACAACACAATTATCCAATGGTTTCCTACCACCCTCATTTCCCTTATCATGGCTCTTTAAGGCTTTGCTGACAACAAGCCCTGTGCACAACCTGCCTACCCACCGAAGAAACCAGATTAAAATAGCAACATAATTAAGTTAACAATGAGCCATTACTCAAACTGGTGTACCAGATTACAAGATAACCACCTTTCCCACATATTACTGGAAGTGAGCAGAATATTACTCATTTTTTACTACGTAGCAATGCCCTGCAGTTCGGAAGAGTGATCTCATACAACCAAAACACCTCTAAGAGAAGACAATCCTGCTCGCTAACAAAGAGTTACCTGCAAGATAAACTAGATTCCAGTGGAAGTTGTACCTCTGCATTTGCAGTACTAGGAGACGGGAGCAACTTAACACCCTTGCCCAAATAAGAGGATCCTGAGCATCTTCAGAGGATACTGCTGAGCTGCCACTCAAGACACTGAGTGTCACCTAGTAGAGGTGCTGGAAGGGGAACTTCAGATATTATTATATTCCCCGCCCAGTCCAATGAAAAATTATCCTGCCTCTCACACTCTTCTTCCCTGGTTAGTGAACCCTGGTGAAGTCATATGCAAGCATTACACTTTCTCTGCTTCCATTATGCAGATTCAGAAGTTTTTTAATCCTGCTTCTAGTTTTATGAAGATGTTAACATTTCAGAGATCAGGGGAAAAAAGAATTTGTTAAAGTTTTTGTTAAAGTTTTCGCACAAATAGTTCAGTATTCAAATCATAGAAAAGCAGATTAGGAGAGGATCCCCAAAGTTCATCCTACTGTCCCAAGCAAGGGGTAATTTCACTGAGTCAGATCTGCTAGACACAGGTATAACCTGTTCTGTAAGGTCTCCATGATGGAGGCTCCCTACCCCTCGTAGCAATCCACTTCAGTGCTTCTCTGACATTACAAAGTATTTCCACAACATCCTATATGAATGTTCTCTTCTGAAATTTAATTTCATTACTTCTTGCTCAGTCTTACGTGGACATGAAGGACAGAACGTTGCCACGTCTTTCTGGCTGCTTCTCACATACCTGCAGGCTTCTGGTTTTCCTTCTCAGTCTTTCCTTCCGTAGAGTCAGTCCTTCTAGTTTGTCCTCTGAAGTCCTATTTTCTGCATGCCTGATTACTCCTGCTACTCTCCTCTGATGTCTCTTTCAGTTGCTCACTACATTTAGTGTAACAGCAGTAGTGCCTGGATGCAGCGTTGTATTTAAGGCCACAATAGTCAAAGTGAAGAGTTTAATACTAATTTCATGCTTCATGCAGGTTATAGTTATGTTAATCACGTGACAACTGTCTCTTTGCAATAGCACCAATGATGATTTATGCTTTGCAACAGCACAATAGTGACTTCTATTCAGCACAGGACTGTCATAAGCCCTAGGATTGTTCTGCAACACTCCTGCCCATGGGCATTGCCCACACCAACTGTGAGGATAATTTCTATTTAAATTCTATAACATTTAGTTTTCCCCTGTAAATTTCACCCCAACTGGAAATCTTAAACTGAACAACCTAGTTCATTTTCAGTTCAGTAAATCTTGCAGCACACTCGCCCCGTGTACTTTGTGATCACCTACAAACTTAAAGATACTCTCTATCCTGACCTGTAGCAAGGTCAATTTTGACAGTGAGCAACTGGTAACTGCTTCCTGGGTTACACTGATCCAGTCAGGTTGTCATCTACACTACAATCCCTGCATGACTTCTAAGACTACCATGAGAGTCAGTTTCAAACAATTTCTGCTGGTTCTTAAGCAAAAGTAGAATGTAATACTCATCTCATTGTCCAAAAGTTCCCATAAATTCTGCACACTTTTTATAAAAGTATGTGCAAGATACAGCTTTCATTAATAAAGATGCAAGAACAGTACAGAGACAAGTGACTTATTACCACAAGGTACACTTAAAAAGAAACCAAGAAGCCAAGCTGTTTTGCCTGCATTCTCTTTGCATTTGTTCCTACCATAGATAGAGGCACCTGGTGAAGAGAGCACTGCAGGTACACACAGAGCTCAGGAGCAAACATCATCACAGATATTGTGACTGTCTTTAATCACATGAACCCACACTGTTTTTTAATTAATAGACATTTTTCCTGCAACCCTAGAGAAACAGCGATGCTATTAGACGGTTTTCAAGAACAAAGATCTAGAGAAGATACCTATAGCAAATATATACACTATAAAATCTATAGCAATCTTAATTCTTTGTGTACTAGGTATACAACATGAAAAAACGTTGATCATACTTCTCACTACAATTATGTAGTACAAATAGCATTCTGCTTAACTACTTCATCCATAAGTTGTACAGCTACAGAGAGAAGATCACGCTTGATAAGCGTGTGAGTATAACATTCAGGTAACTTTGTAAGGATGAAATCTAAACCAAAAATAGGAACTCAGGAACAAGTTTTCTTCTCAGGAAAGAATTCTGTAGGAAGAACTTTGCAAAGGCTGCTATGAAATCAAGAAATACATCAAAATCTGAAGAACTACTTAAAACAGCAGGGATTCATACATGAAAACATTTAGCATTATGCCTTACATAATTAAGAAGTCTACTACAGGAAAATATACAGCCAGACAGGATTGCAGTTGTAGATGCTATCCTAAACTTCAAAATCTCAGAATTTTGACTGCTGGGCACCTGCTGCCAGCATATGGAAATTAAAGCAAAGTTGTGGCATATTTTTACAGCACAAATATTTCATGTTCACATGGTATTTTCTTTTTAAGCTTAACAGCTCACAAAGTAAACAAATAGTCTGAAGAGTGATAAAGTGTTGTTTTACACTAATTTGGATCATTTGTCAATTGATACGCAGTTTTACGCAAGCACTGATGGCTACATCCCTCTCTTAAGTGTTTAGATTTCCACCCAGAATGGATAACACTAAGGAAAATATAGTTTAATTTAGAATACGATAGCCCAGTATTATTAGAAATTAGCTAACATAGAACAGGAAATCACAGCATATCCGGAGCTGGAAGGGACCCGCAAGGATCATTGAGCCCAACTTCTGGCTCCACACAGGACTACCTAAAATCAAACAAAGGTTTAAAACTTTCATTTACTTACTTAGGCTTGTTAGTTTGGGGCAGTGCGGTGCTGGGTTTGTTTGCCTTGCTTTAATTATTTTATTTTTTTTTATTTGTTCTTTGTTCTACACTAGACATGTTTTCCCAAGTACAACTAGAAATCCAGTAACCTCTTTCGTAAGTTTAAATCATACAGAAAATACCATTTATAATTAGGTAGATAGTACAATTTAATTAATCTTATTTCATAAAGTCTTTAAATGTAGTACAAGTCCTTACACAGAAATACCCACTAAACATCTCATTCAACGTAGTTTGAAACTGACCACTGGAAGTCACGTAATAATTTTGAGAACAAAAATGAAAACGCTTCTCCTTTTATCAGTGTTGCCCACAAATACAAAAGCAAGGCAGAAAGAAGTTTCAGCGTAGCACTGATTTTAAGTAAAAGTCCAATTAACAAGGAATGATATAAATCCGCATGCAAAACAGAATCCCCCAAGGTAGCTTACCTCAATGTCTTGTAGGCTGAATTCTTTTTGATCTTTAAAGTTCGCAGCGCCTGCACTCAGTTCCATCAGCATTTTTGCTATTTCTGGTTTTATTGCTGCTGTGAGTCGACTCGCTGCTTCCATGACATGTTCCTGCACGTCTTTCAGTTGCATAGCTGCCTTAGAATAGTGAGAGTTCCTAAATACACTGCTGAAAAGGTCTGTAAGGAAAGTGCTCGTACGGCAAAACACGTTGAGTGCATCCAGATATTTGGAGATTCCCTGCTGGATGTCTGCAATCGGAGTAGTATGGGATACAGGGTGGTTGCAGCTGCCCGCAGCAGCTGAGGAGACCAAAGGGGATGCTGGGGTTGTAGATGCCAGCGGTGCGCTCAGGGTCCTGCCTAGCTCAGGCATTTGATACTGCTGGTGTTGCTGCACTTTTTGCTTGGACCCGCCAAGCAAAAAGCGCCGCTTATAGTCCATTTTGCTTTCTTGTGCACTACAGCAATACATAAGTGAGTGCTTGTCCGAAGATCTCTTGAATTAACAATCACTTGTCAAACTCCTTCCCCAAATATACAGTTATGTACAGTAACAGTGGAGGACTGTGTACATCGGTTTCACAAAAGGCATTTCAAAAAAGGCAAGTGTCTGTATAATCTGTATCAGCAGTGAGAAAGGCAGCAGATTTGCTGACTTAGTATTTTCAGTGTTCAGTGCAGCCCTGCTGCAGTTATAAACTGTACTCAGAAAGCAAGCCGAAGTATCTTAATAATGCTCTGTCTCGTTCGGTATTCCACTCTGCACACAGAAAAGCAACACTGGAGCAGAGAAGTTATCGCCTACAGTTTCTTCATGAGCGTATTATTGTCACTTGCTGTTAAGTTTATAAAAGTTATTTTTGTCAACGTAAATAATGTTTCGAGAAGCAATGCTTTAATACATTTTTCCAATTAGTAATATCGGGAAAAGTGGAGCAAACCACCGATCAACAGCGATTATAAAAGCAGTGCAGAGGCTTCTTCCTTAAAAAAGCAAATCCTTATGTCAGCAGATCAAATATCTTCAAATGTCTTGACAGATCCAGTCTGCCAAATCAGTTTACTTGTAGTGTCTCTTCTTAATACTGGAGGGAAAAAAATCTGGACTCTGTTTACAGAAGACCTTGCAAGTATAAGCTACTAAAAATTAGAGTGTTTATTATTGCAAGCCTTCTTCCCCTTTCCTTGTTTGTTGAGGTAGTTGTTTCCGTTGTAACATTAAGAAGTGGTGCTTCCAGACTGCGTTTGCCCTCAATTGTAGACTCAGAACAAAAATGCACTAATGTATTTGTAAGGCCTCTAGGTCATTTCCTGTGAAGGAAGAAAAAAAAGTTTAGAATGTTATGGAACAATGAGCAGTTCTAAGATTTTAATTCCTGCAGCGTCCCGGTATACTTCTCTAGGCATACATTGTCGATGACACATAAGATCGAAAGGAAGGGAGAGTTGTACGGGCTGTTCAAAAGGCAGTTACAAACTGGTATCGTCACGCCACTGAACTCAACACCCCTGAGTGTTTTCTTATTAATTCTCCCATCCTAGACTCAAGCTTGAGTAGCAGTTAATCCCCACTGCAACCCTTACACAGTTAAGAACAGAAGAGTCTATTAATGCAGACCTTAGGAGGAGTTAATCACATTTTCTAACCTTATCCTTTCCAAATAATTCAAAAATTAAGTCAATGAAACCTTTTTTTCACATACCTTAATTCATTGCAGAAATATGAGACTCCCCATTCTTTCTAGTAATTTACTAAATCAACATACAGCTTTTTTTTTTTTTAGTACAACAGCAGAAAAACCTGTCTATATCCTAACTGAGACCCTGTTTCAAAGCAATGACATGTATCTATCATAGTGGCAAGATCTTATACAAGACAGAACTGCCTAACAGGTTGGCCCGAACAGCAATCCCACCAGACACAAAAGTAGGGAGGAAATACAGCCACTAGTACCGCCCTACTCCTACTGGCAAACTGAGGCGCAGCTGGACAGCCAAGAGCACTTTCTGGAAGGCATTCATAGGGAGGTGAAGAGAGCCTGAGCAGCGAGAAAGGGTCAGTTTGCAGCAGGTGACGTTCAAGGCCAGAGCTGGAACTTCTGAAAAAAGGCACGAAGATCTTTAAGTCCTTGCTCTCAGCCAAACATAGCTCCTAACTGGACAGGGTCTGGCATCTCAGGACCACCTATACAAGTAAAAGTTGTATCTATACAATGATCACAGTTACCCACAAACAACAACAACAAAAAAAACAGCCCTCTGATTTACCGTGTCAAGACACTATCAGAAGGGACGTATAATGTAGAGAGAGACAACTTGTTTCTATCCATTCCTAGGCATCAGTCACTGTAAGCCACTCTTTCCTTCTCCCTGCACATGCATGTAAGTTGATTTATGTAAGTTGATTTCATCAAACAAGGACATTCTTCTTCTTACTGCATCAATTACATTTTACAATGTTAGTATCAAATAGTAACCCCCCCCCCGCCCGAGTACTTCAAAGAATAATCTAGATTTAATAGGAAGGAACCCTTTAATTCAATAACATTATATTTCTTTTGCCATTACATTTAAGATATAAAACCTGTTCTAATGTTGTCAAAACAGCTGGGGAATAAAGATTGTATCTTCAGTCAAAATTTCTTCAGACTGGTAGAAAAAAACTATCAATTCGTTCATATAATGTGTTTTGACAGACGTATGAAACACAACCTCAGAAAAAAGCAGGCAAGACGCAGCAGGACAGAACAACATGAAGGGAGTGGGATAGTCTCACACCCACTAAAACAACAGACACGAGTTTTTCAGGAAGTCGCTGCTGCAGATGGTTCTGCTTCTGAGATCTAGAGCAAATATTCTTCCACATTCCCACTTTTTAAAACATGACAAACAGATAAAACACAGCAGACATTCCCATATGCATTTCAACATCCCTTATTAAAGTACTTTAAGATGATTACTTTATTTCCTAATAATTAACTTTACACTTCTCTCAATATTCACACTGAGTGCATTTAAGTGTAGTAAACCCATTAAAATGGATTCTTACTTTAAAAGCTTCAGTGCCTTACAGTAGAAAAATCATTTTCTTGATTACATAAAAACGTAGACAGAACAAAAGAGTTAATCTATATGCATTATGTAAGTAAATTGGTGATTATTTTCCCTAAGTAGACATGAATTTCACAGTGCAGAAGAAGTTAAGAAATGGTCGTGAAACATCTAAGTGTTAATTAATGCCAAAAGTAGAAAAAACTAATTGAGGAGTTTGAGCTATACAGCACTGAATTAGGCATTAGAGATGCACTATGCTTTGATTCTTCGTATTGAACCTTTCGGGATCAAACTAAGGTACTGAATTGGTAACAGTCCAATATTTAACTCATACAAAAACCTGCTACACTCTAAAAACGTAAGTGAAATGAATAGAAAAAATGGTGTTTTCACATTTCCTACAGCCATGAGCAAAGACGATTGATCACTGTTTTACTAACAGACACTTTCACAGGCAAATCTTTAAGAACACATTCAACTCTTCAACATCTCATAGCCTTCAAAATTCACTTGTAATAAAACCAACACAAAAGCTTACAGCGGACAGCTTATGTCCTTAGCATCTAAGAAGATACACGTTTCTTTAAAGAGAGAAGTGACAGGTCTTGATAATTCCAGCCACTAGGCATGCGGGTAACACTACAAGTAGTACACATTCTATAATGAGACTCCAACATGCTATGTATAAAGTAAACACACTTCCTTTTGTATCTTTTCCTGAAAAAGTGAAGAGAAGACCGTTCCCACGCTCCCCCCTCCCTCCCCAGTGCTGCAGCTCCACCGCTGCTCTTGGCTCATGGACTAAGAGTGGGGACTCCACATTTTAACAGTTTGAACTTTGCGTCAATCCAGACCATGCTGTATCAGAAAAAAATTCAAAGGATTTCATTCTGGCAATACAAGAGTAGCATGTTATCTGTCCAAAATGTAACTGTGAAGTTTGTGTTTCATTTTGCAGAAAACACAGATATTCAGAAATCAAGTACAGAAGTCTCAAAAAGTTAGCATACCACAAATCAGGAAGTTGTATGCCTTCCTTTATGTAACCAAGGCCAAAGTGTTGTTCATGTACAGTTAGAAGTTATATATTGGTATAGAAGGCTTACCCATTTTAACTGGGAGTTGATTCATTTTAAACTATCCCAAACTAAAGACGGATTACGTCCACAGCAACAGAGTATGTTTAGCATCTACAAAACAGATCCACTTAAAACCACTAGAAATTGAAATCCACATGCCAGAGAAAAACAAGTAATAATAGAATTCATTAACAAATTTCATAAGCTGAGAAATTCAATTCTGCCTTCAACTAGAACATCTCCACTCTCAATTAATATGCTACATCTATTACTATTTAAGTTGCCGTATCAATAACAATGAGAATATACAGAAGTTTCTCAACAACTGTATAACATTTGATCCATCCATCAAAAGAAACAGCATAGAATTAAGCTACATTACAGGGATTGTCATGCAATTGAAGACATAAGTTAAAAACAAAAGTCTACATATTGCTGGAAAATTCTAAATTATATGGTTTTTGAAGAAAGCTTATATAAACATAGCAATAACAAATCTGCAATACAAAAAACATAGAATTAGCTTGTGGAACCTGATAAACATAGTAACAAGTTACCACAACAAGAAGCTACTTCTCATATACTAGTTTTATATAAAAGGTGACAAAAATAGGTCTCACATTAAATACATTTTAATCTAACCTTCCTGGTAGGAATGCAGCTTTTTTCACAAAGTCATTTACAGTTGCTCAAGATTTCAAACAACTATTTCACTTTCTTGGCTGAGGAAATGTGGTTTTGGTGGTTTTGTTGTTATTGTTTTGTTGTTTTTTTTTTCTCTGAGGCCTTTTTTTTTTTTAAATCAAGCAATAACAACTTCTACACTTTCTTAGTAAGAGAGAAGCTAATCGGGTTTAGATGCAGTTTTGATCAGAGCTAACACATTCTGATTACCGCAGGATCTCCAAAAACCAACAAAAGAAGGGGGCGTGATTTTATACTGGCTCGCACCAATGACAGAAATACCCCTCAAAAATCATCTTTTGAGGATGTTGAGGAAACACAGCACAGTGTGTTTTGGGAAGACAGAGAAGGTATCAGCTTTATCAGGACTAGCCAGGACTTGATTAATAGCATAGCTTATACTTCTGGAAGAAATTCATAGAAGTGTTCTTTGTGGGTTGTTTTTGTTCTGGTTTGTTTTTTGAAACTTTTCAGAATAATTTAAGAGCTAAAACTATGTTCAGAAAATTAAACAAGAATAGCAATCTCCAAATAATGCCGACTGGTGGAAAATACCCATTAATCTGTCTGACATCAACCCACTTATCCTGCACCTGTGATTTCTTACCAACACATCATAAATACTGAAAGCATGCAAATGCTTTTACAAGGGTTGACAAGCATCATCTTCACCATCAGGGCAAACAGGGCTCACAGTTTCTCAGGGTCTCGCTCCAGGCAGCTGCCAGGCCACAGGCACCAGAGAAGCCCATCGCCCCCCAGCAGGAAGAGGATGCCCGTGCTGGTAGCTCAGCCTAGCTGCAGGCAACCCACGCCACCAAAGCCCCCTGCTTTCAGTCAGGTGCCTGTATTTAGGCTACAAAGCCAGAAAGGAAAACCAACCCCTCTTTTCAAGGCTGACAGCCTTTTTAATGGGGTAGACTGCTGTGGCACCTCTTGAATTTTTAAGTCTCCTATTTGAGGAGAACAGGGAAGAGAGACATCGATAGACTATTAAGCCAATATCATCTCACTTCTGTTAGCTCACATTGCTTGTTGGGATTCCTTCTTGGCTGTTTGCCCAGAACAGTTGGAGAGGAAAAAAAACAAAAACAACAAGAGTAGGCATGCCAATCCTTAGTGAACCCATAAAGCTCCTGTTGGAAACATCCTCTTTGCAAGGTCTACCCTTCCTAAAACCAGCTCACCAGATGCTCTGGCCCACTCTCCCCCTACACTAGTTGGGGTCCGTAACTCACAGGACACACTCCACAGGGATTAAGTAGTTTGCCTCAGTTTAACCAGGCTGTAACTGAGCATTCTGCTTAGTTTTATATAAATCTACACAGACCAATTTATTAATACAGAAACTAATTTTCTAATTTAGTGGTGAAGCAATTACAAATAGAAGCATGAGGATTTATTAAATCTAACTGGGAGGCTCCATCAACTTCACTTTATTAGTTCATCAAAGACAAATTACATCAATGAAGTATCCAACTAATATTTATAGGCAAGTCTCAACTAATTTAACACATTTTGTCTAGGCCTTTCTTCCTTCTCAAGATGACCCTCCTTAAAACAAGTCTATTAGCTTATTGGTGCCAATTTGTGGGTTTTGCCCTTGTACTGAAAAATCCTCTAGAAGCACAAGTATGCTACATGTCCTAAATCACAAGCAGAGACAAATACAGCCCCATCCCCTGCACCTAAAGAAACAAATCACCAAAGACTTTGTAATGAAAATCACTCAGAAACAAAGAGATCTGGAGAAAGCTGAAGAATAACAAGTTTTCAGAGCTAGGTAAGGACTGAAAGTCTTGACTGCTCAGCACCACACCACCTCGCTTCCAACAATCCTCCAGAAAAGGATCCATAGTCCTGAGGCATATAGCTACACTCCCTTTGAAATATATCTGCAAGGTGGTATCTCTAAACCAAATTCAGAGTTGTCAGTGCACTGACTGGATTTTTCCAGGGCAGAGCCTACACTGTGTCAGGCAGCTTCTTACATTTTGTTTCAAGTAAAACACTTACCACAGAACGGCACTAATTCCAATCTCAGCAGTAAGATATGACAGCAAAAGGAAAATCTGGTGAAAGGAATGTGTTAAACCAAACCTTCTTTCAGACTTCAGTGCCTCACTGAATGTCAAAAATAGACGCCTGTGTCAGATCAGGATCACTGTTTCAATCCTCCCTTGGCAATAGACGCTTACCTTATCTGTTTTGAAAACAGGACCAGTTCTCTTTTTAAAGACAACTGCTCATGCAGAAGAGAAGGAAAGAAGATAAGCTACCATATCAAGAATGGACATTAACAAAGCATTTACACAAAGCATGAGAAATTCACGTCCAATGTGATTACCACCGGAGACTCAAAACCCATTTCTCTCATCTCCCAAAAGGGTGCACATCTGCCACAAGCATTTGTGCTCTTGCTGAACTTTATAAACATGCTAAGACAAAAACAAAAGAAAGATTCATGGGACCACAGTAAAAGCAAGCATAAACATCATAAGCTTTCCATAAAAAAAATAAAAAAGAGCTCTGCCTCTCAGAATGTACTGTCTACAAAGTTCTTGCTACTACCTACAGGAGTGCTTGGGAAGAGAAACCTGCTCTCTCTGAAAGCAAGCCACTTGCAACCTGTCACCTGAAAAAATACGCTCTTCTTCAAAACAGAGTGAAGTACCGAAGGCTGTAGTTTCAAGGAAGAGAAGGAAAGCAGACAATTTCTAGACAAATCTGAGAATAAGTTAACATCTATTCCCATACGTGACATATTTCAGCCATAGACTTCCCTTCCCGCTGAAGGGAAGGCAGGAAGAAAGGGCCGAACTTGAGAAAATTTCATTCAGTTAAAGAACATGTGAACAGCAATATTAGTTGGCAAGGCCTGTGCATCCTGGTCCAGTTATGGCCATTTCAGATAACCTGCCCCTACCCTCTGCAAATGTGTTTCCTCCTAAACCCACCCAGCACATCATACTCTTGGAGACACACTTAAAGCCTTTCTGAAGTGCAGCAGAAGCCATTTATGTATTTCTTAGTCAAAATGTAACAGTACAAACAAGTGTTAGGAAAACGGAATGTAATTGGTTTTTAGTTCTCTGGTAAGTACAAAATCAAGGTTTCCCATGCTTCTGCAGAAGGCCAGCTTTAACTTGGAGGAGGAAACACGACAAAGAACAGTGAAAACACACGCACAATCCTGCAGTCGCATCATAGACTTTTTAAACCTGGAAGCAGTTTAATCTTTGGGCTCAATTCAGCAATGGACTAGAGCATATGATTAGTTGCAGTAAAGTCAGCGGTATCTCTCACATACTCAAGTACCTTGTTAAATCATGAATTACAGTTTTCCTGTATAAACAAATGCCAGATGTATTTTTCAGTATCATCAAATGGGAAGAGAAGCTTTTAGTACACGTTGTTAAATGTATGCTACAAATTTCAACTAAATTTTTTCCTTGCCTATCTCTGAAATCCCTAACAATTTTTTTTTTTGGAAATTGCTTTGAAAAGCTTAGCTACTGCTGAGTCAGCAGCATAGATCAAGCGATTGAAGAGAGCTCAGTGTAGAGCTTTATTTCTGCCGTTTTAAAATGATTTGATCATGGTTCCAAATACTTCATAAAAAGATTATGCACCCATAAAAATAGCAATGACTCCCACCCTTTGGCAAAGCGCTTACAGAAATAATGGAAAGGCACTCTATAAATGCTACCTTCCATGACTCTTCTTTCAAAATCAGATTCCTCTCGGGAAGTTTTCATTGCCCCCAACAAGTTATATCTTAAACAAGACTTGAAAAGACAAGTGGAAGTAAGAGCCCAAGTCAAATACTACAGTGTTTAAGCATGACATACTACATACACTACTAAATATATACACAAAGAATGGCATAACTTTACAGGAGCGAGGGACTAAAATAAGAGATGAGTTTGACTACGGATAAATTTATCAACTTGTACGTGGGAAAAACATTCCTAGCCTCACACAGAAAGTGACAGGCTCTAGCCTGATCTCAGTGTTACAACTGTTTTTGCTAAAATGTCAGCCTGATGCTGAATATAACAGTCAAAAGATTAAGTCTTACATTACAAGCTATAAGCAAAGGAGTGTGTGTGTGTGTTGGGAAAGCTGGAAAACAGTTATAACCCTATAAATTCACATTTTACCCACACTTCAAATTTAACATGCCGTTCTGGTTTCTGGATCCTTCTTTCTTTCCTCTGGCTTAGTAACAAACCAACTGTTACTGGCTCAGGGAACCCTAGATGCAGCAAATCACTGAAGACAGTTTTAAATGGGTATAGGCCACAAGTTTACCCTGTTCTTGCCTTTCCCTAAGTATCCATTTATAACCACCATGGGGGTTAAACAAGGCTGAATTAGATCCATTCTGACGTCTGAATCAATGTGGCCATTTTTGACCTTCCTACTCGCTACAACCTAGTGATTATCAAAAGCATCATATCACAATGAAATCCTACTTACAACTGCTCTGAAACAACTGATTTAGCAATCAGAAAATACTTCTGTTAATTTTTAGACAAGGCTTCCAGCCAAAACAGATACTATACAACATAAATGCCACAGTACTCACACTTAGCAGCAAACACATTTTCTTCATTGAAATAAATAATCCTAAACCAAATTTCAAGGCTGTTTTAACTGAGTTTTTGATGCTATGCAACTTTAAAAAGAAAACCCAGTCAGAGTACAGTATGATTTTAGTATTGTTAGACAAAAAGCAATGTTTCAAGGCAATGAAAATTATAAAACGTCTATACTTTTAAAGCTCTTCTATGAGCAACACATTTTTGAGTACTGGAAGTATAAGGCAGATTCTGTACAGAAAATCCTGTGAAGCTTTTAAGATAGCTGATTTTTTTTCTCTGCCTGTTTGAAGCAAGCATGATGAAACCTTTCAAAACATTTGGAGTAACTCAACACCAACCATCTTTCCTTTCCCAAATTATTATGCTGCTTCTAAATTCTCAATGCTTGCTACAGAATATAACTACATCATTCTCTTGATGCTAGACTACATCAAGAAAAAAAACTGCAAATGTGTTTTCTTAGTTGCATTAAACATACTGATCCTCACCCACTTAACAAATGAAATGGCTAATATGAGCAAGTGCTTCCACATGCAAACTTCACTTTTTCATATTAATAAGTATATTACCATACTATTTCCTTGTGACTGATACTTAAGTCTAACCCAACATTTACTCATATTTGTTCTCTTCAGCACACATTAGAGGCTTTATCTATTTTAATGTTTGCCTTCCTCCTCACACAACTCATTCATTGAAATTTCCTACTTGAAAGTCATTAAGCATTCTGAAATATGAATTGCATCTCCAAAAATAGAAAACAGGAGTACATCATATCAGAAACACTGACATCAGCACATACACTTACTGTCTCATGACAGTTGCAACCATGAGCATTTTTGCCATGTAACTAAGAGAGATTCATGTCTCTGTACCACAGCTCCTGTGCTCTGACTTTCCAAATGCTTTATAGGCTTACTGTATTTGAGTAGCAGCAGATTCATCAGTGAACAGCTGGAGTTTTGCCCAGGAAAACAAACTACAGTCTACACTGAAGAGAGGGACATGATGATTAGGCCTTTCAGATCCCTCTCATGTTGAAAATTATGGAATTATCAGAAAACTGTAATCATGAAAATGTTAAACTAAGGAGAATGTATTTTTATAGCAAATGAACATAATTATGTTTACCATATTTGGGCCCGAAGTTGGCTGGCAATTCAGTCTGTATATAGACAGCAATATCTGATTCACTGTCACAGGATATGAATAAACCAGAGCAATCCAGTGCGCATAGCAGCCTCTTTCCTAAAACAAAACCAAACATCAGTGTGTACATAGTACATAATACTCCAAATGCATCAAATAATAATACTGTAAATCACGTAGTAGCTTAATAGTTTCAGCTTTAATTCTAAAATCATTCTTGAACTGGATCTTTATAACAGGAGACTTTTGGAAGCTGTCAGAATGATTTGCTTCTAAGAATCTACATTTTTATACATTAAATTATGTAGAAGTAATTTCTGTAACTCATGAAGGAACAGTGGTGACAAGTAATTTGAGATCATAAAGATTAGAAAACTCAAAATGGCAGCATGCATACTTCATAACCTTTCTTCAAAAAAGTGGTTATATGTCTTCAGCACAGCCTTCTCCTTCTCATTAAGACCAGAATTTATAAGTCTTAATTAAATATAGATGAGACTTAAAATAGCACTAACTCATCCTGCATAGTTGGGGACAAAACACAATTAGTTACAAGATGAACTGCAGGAGCACCCTCCAGTTTTTAAATCTCTAATAGAAACCAAACGGGAAAAATACAGCTACATCTTGGCTTAGCACTTAGCTAGTTCTGCCTGCTTTACAGCAGACAACTTAAAAAAAACGTTCCCTGAGTTGCTCAATCTCCTGCAAGTCTTATTAACACTGGTTCAAACAGAAGTTAAGCACCAGAGACAAAAGGATTCTCCTCCTGCCCTTCTTAAGCAAGCCTGTGGTTCCAGCAGGTACCACCCCATTTTTATTACAATGGCAACAGCTTAAATCTTTTCAGACTGCAGCATCTGGTGCCATCTATTAGCTGCTTCAGTAAACCTGCTTCCTATTTCAGTTCATGGAATAATTTGTTGCCTTTTATCCACACAGTGTAAATGTCAAAATAGGCCACAGGTCAACTTAAAAATCAGAAAGCTGCAGCCTGAAGGCTGAGGACTGTTAGTGTAGTCTTGGGTCTCCATCCCCTCCTTACACTGATACAGCTGTGAGAAATTTCTGGTTTCTTAGACACTTAGATGTTTGGGTTTTGCATTTATGTTCCCAGGAAGACTAGCTTGATTACATCTACTTTCTTTGTATTAAAAAAAAGCCAAATATGTTAATATTTTAGCAGACTACTGTTCTCCTGCTTCTTTAAAACGGTTTACACTCAACGATGAAGTTTATTTACTTCTATCAACAAAAATAAATTTACACATTTGGAAACTAAATTTGCACATTTGGAAATAAATCTCACTTTCTAAACTTAGTGTAGACGCTACTAAGGAACATAAATAACTTAACACAACAGCAATTTGCTAACAAATGCATACATGAAATTCCACCGGCACGTCTCAGCAGCGCACACGGCTCTGCCGGCTTCCAGCTTTAAGCTACTACATCAAGCGTATGGCAGGGAAAGGCATACAACAGACAAACTGATGTTCAGAGAAATTCTGATGTGATTTGATGCAATGCCATTTTCTCTTTAAAAAAATCCATTGTTCTTGGGTTAAAATTACTCCCCAAACAACCCTCCAAATTAAGTTATCAATTGTTAAATAATTATCTGACCTAATTTACAATATATAAAGCACAGTCGGACCAGCTTAGCATGTCCTGAAAGTAGAAGTACTGACAGTTTTATACAAACAGCTAAGCTCCCATCCATCTGCATAATTTGTCACCGGGTTATTATGTGCCAAAATTTCTGCACTGAGTTGTGCAAGAAATCTCTCCCGGCAGAGGGTACAATGGGAGATTTATGCTGCTGTAATACATCTTGGAAGAGAAATACATGTAGTGTTTTAACCCATACAACAAATTAATGTGATCTATTGACGAGAAACCAGAGAAACATCCATAAGCAAACCTGAACACTTAAACTTTATTAGATCCTTCTGAAAACTGACGTGTCCTGTTCCCTCTGAAGCGCCTAGTACCACCAGTCAAACATATCCCACACACGCAGCAGTAGAAGATCCTGACTTCACTAACCAAGCACATCCGCCGCTGGATTTCAATATTCAGTAACAGAGCTGATTTTTGTTCACAAATGAAGACTAGAAAGAAACATTTAAAATTTTACCTATCTACTGCTGCGCCAACTATATTTAAAAATAATTATCAAACATGAAACTAGGCTTACACATTTCGGTGATTTTAGCCAACTAACACTCCTTCCCAGTAGCTTACGTTGGCAAAGGGCTTTCTGCTGCAGAAATTGCGACACAGCAATGCTCTGCCAGCCATAACACATGGCAAAGATGCCAAACACATTCAAGCAGTGTTTCAATACGAGCTGGTGCATCTATTACTGCTCCAGCCAGACCCCTTTCAAACACGTTTCCCAAGTATTATGTTTAGAAAAAGCAACCTCTTCGCCACTGGGGCTGTTTGTGCAGAGGGCATGCAGACGGCCCAGGCAGAACCACCCCAGTGGCACCACATGCTGCCCGTGCCTGATGGAGCAGGAGCAAGCGATGGTAAGGAGAAAATCACCAGGCACAGCACCAAGCGCCCAGGAGATACGTGGCAAGTTTTACGTAATCTATTACAACAACTCTCCCAGGCACCCTTTTTAGCCCTGCTGGATTTCCTGCCTTCTCCCCATCCCCCAAGCAGGCTCCAAACCTTGAAGTAACCTTGTTCTGCTCCCCCCCCAGAGACGGCTCCATGCCTGAAACATAACCTCTAATCTTATTTTCTATTTCTAGCATACAATTCACGACCCTTATCCCAATTTTTTAAATTAAATATCCTCCGCGTTGCAGACTGTTTCCTATAGCCATGATAACGCACAGACTATGTCAGAACCTACAACCATATGCTTCTGGTCGAGGACAATTTTACATCACTTAAGGGCATTAGAATTAGAAACACACACTATTTTTGTATTATAGGTTTAAATGCCTCCTCTGAAAAAGAAGTTTTCAATGCTGCTGCCAGAACTACACTGCAATGAAACAGCTTTATTTGTTGGAAGGTTTAGATAAAGACCTTAAAATACAACAGAAATGCATTTCAGGGCAGTCTGCAAAGTGAAGCATAAACTTAGAGCAATTAGAGCGACTTAGAGAATATTTGCAAACATTAAGCTGAAGTCTTAAAAACTGCGGGGTTTTATTACAAAGGAAGTCTTCTCATCTAACACCATCTACTTATTAGATGGGTTTTGCTTAAACCTGTCTTTTTTTTTTGGACAACAACAAAATATAGAGCTTACCATTGATTCTGCAACATTTCCTACACAAGATGTATTAAAATCAAAATAGCCTACTGGATCAAATGTCTATCCAGACCACAATGATTGGGGTCTAAATTTGTACTTCTAATTAGTTAGCACTATTCATAACTCCCTTTCATACTTTTATCAATATTTAATTTAACAGTTGCTAGGGTGAAACATCCCGCCATGTACAAATTCTCCTACAGAAGCACTTTGATACAGAACAACTCCCCGAAGAATGACAAAATATTTTTCTGTCTCCAAAGTGCCAAAAAAAAGTTTCCAGGAGGCATCCCAAACCCGGAGGTTGCAGTCTGACACAGTCAGGCCCTCAACAGAGCTGCACAGTTACAAGTACGTGTCTGCATTTTCATCAGCCACATGCTAACACTCTTCCACCTACCCCAAAATAATCTGTTTCAGTCCTAGAAAACACGTCTCGGAAAGCAGCGGGAATGCCTATCACTGCTCAGTTGGCTGTGCTTACTCTGCAGTGAAGGACAGCTTTGGTCACTAGGCACTAGTGATTATCTTTGCTTACGCACAGTCAAAGTGGAAGAAAAAAAAAGAAATAGTAAATTCCAATGCACCATATATCAAAATATTGATAATGCTTACACCAAACCAATAGATAGCCTTTCAAAACAAGACTAACTATATTGGCCTTATTTTCCTTTGTTTAATCAGAAGATTAGTCAGCCTAGAATTATAAGAACAAACAAATTGTCATTAGAAGTTCAAAAATTTTTTTCTGAATTATATTTTGGACATAATCAGTTGTTGGGACAACTTGGCTGCACAAGCAAAATTAGGAAAGAAGGAACAATCTTTGGACTAAGACATGAAGCGCTACAACATGCTTTGTTAAACTTATATATTCTATCAGCATGTTTTACAATAAATACAGTTTATTTTGCATTAGTCTGCACAGGCAGTTCTAATAAATGCCATTAGTATGTTCTACTTTCTCTCTCCCACTCCTCCTTCAGCCTCCATCCTATTCTCAGCAGGGCATCATTTGAATTTATTGGTAGTTCCACAGAAACTGAACTGTGCAAGTGGGAAGACAGCCCCTAGCAATTAAGAATAAAAGCAGATAAGTGAACGTAAATTAGACTAGAGAAAAACAAGTGCAAGAATCTCTTAGGGCAGCAGAGCTGGATTTTGAAACTGACTGGAAAACAATAAATATAAAATATTTAAGTCAGAGTCATCTCATAAATATACTTATCAGATCAGTTTATACCATGAAGTTAGCATGCCAACAGGACCAGTACAATCCGAAGCAGCCCAAAAGTGAAATTCATTCCTAGGTGGCAACTGGAGAAAAACAAAAATACTATCTGTACTAAAAATAAAGAAATTCTCATATATGTTGATGATGTTACAAGTCAAGTCTGCCCTTCCCTTACCAAAAAACGTTTTAAGAAGATATTTCTGACAGTAATTTCACTGAGTCTTAAGGTTCGATGTTTGAAAGCTTCTCCTCTCCCCCCCCCCATCCTAAAATGAGGGCTAAAAACATCTCAAAAAAACTCACTGAAATTCTCATGTCAATGAATGATGGCCACAAAAATTTATCATACCACTAGGAAACTATTTGCCAGTATGTTTTCAAAAAGGATACTGTTATTCAAATGGAAAAAGAGTATCACACTATGACTGCCCAACAATCCAAATAACTGTTTCAAAATATTAAATTCATTAAATGTTTTATTACTGTGGTCTCCATAAAATACAAAATTAAAGTACTAATATAATTTGCTTGTCAGATGTAAATATTTTATAAATGGTTTCCCTGCAGTCTCTGCTTTCAGTAATAAGAATTAAAGAAATAATTCCAAAATCCTCCTTGAGTCTAATATTAAGAAAGCCTTTACTTTTTTATAACTGTTTCTACCCCCACCTGTCTTAAAGTTTCAGGAACATAGCATAGGTGGTTTTAGTCATGTAAGAGTATTCTTTGTCATAAAGCATTCTACCTACCAAAAACTGTGAATCAAACATTTTCACAACACATCTGACTCAGTGTACACAGAGCTTCCCCGCCAGGTGAGCCTGCAACCTGCTCGAAACCCACCTTCCTGCAAGAAGCTAGACACCACTCAGGAACCACAGCCAGGTATTTTGTATTTCAACATGGATCTCATCTAAGACATATTCTTTATTTTCAAGTTCTTCCAACCGCAGTGGAACATTCACACAGTAGCTACATACAGCTCAGCCAGGCTGACTTTGGACACACTCATCATCCCATTACCAGTCCATGATCAACATTATGCACCCCAGCAGCTCCCATCTCCCACACCACGCAAACTCATCGTGGTGCTTTCAGGAAGCACGGGACACAGGTGTCCTCTACCTTGCTCTCAGAAATGTATACTGAGATGCTCGTAGATCAGCTCTAAACCCTGAAGAAGGTTGCTTTGAGGCACTGCGGTTCTTTTACAAAGCGTTCTATTTATATATCAGCAAAACGAAGAAAAGCTGTTAAAAAGTAGAGCCAACAGGCTAAGCAAAGTCTAAGTAAGCTCGTGACTTCTGCCTATTCCAAAAGGTAAGCATTCCTCTATTATTCAGTAATCGAGACTGGGCCAAACAGTTCATTAAAGTATTTCCCTTCCAACTTTTTCTCGACAAATTTAATTTGGTAGCTAAAAATCAGTGAATTCTTGAATATTTAGATGGTGTCCACTCTGTGAGAAATGGGAAATTATTTCCAACTACAACCCATACAATTCTTACAGTTCCTAAATCTAGCCTTGTACATACCCTGCTTTCTTTCCCCTACCCCTTAATATATTTTTTGTTTAACATGTTCAAATACTTTACCTTCTCTTTCCTAACACAGGGAGATGGGCTTTGGGCAGAAGAAAAAAGGCAAACACGGTCTGCTAGCGTAGTCACTTCTGCCCAAGTTCTTCCATTGCTAACGGACCTCTCCTTTCTGTCTAACCTGCAACAGAGTTAAGAGATAAAAATAAAAATAACGACTCCTTCCACACATGTCCCAGGAGAAGACGAGTGGAATTATTACTTGGGTAAAAAGTTCACCTTATATTTGCTTTAAGATAAACAGTGCAGTAATAGTCCCCCACAGAACAATTAGTTGTTTGGAAAGAAGCTGGTAGAGCTAACAACTAAGTAAGGCTCATGTTTTCTCCATTTTTCTTAACTATGTTCTCCATTTACAGATAATATATCTTCCACATTTTTCTCCTTTTTGCAAACTGACAGAAAACCGAACTTGTGTGTAGCCTGCTCCAGTTATTGACAGTAGAAGAAAGTGCAAATTGCTCCTCACAATCAAACAAAACAGCTAACACATTTCCGTGGGAAGGATTTCTATCCATTCCTGTCTCCAAAGCATCATATAGAGAAAAACAAATCAAAGTTGTGTTACTACCGCTACTGATATGCCTTCCTTCCAAGACTCTCTGTAAGGATCTTGCTCTATTTCTAGAGTTACTCTATCAGGCAATTACAATTCTATACTCTGCATAAGCTTACAACATATATCTGTAGCAATCTCCCAGAGAACACTATGATAAACAAATGCAAGCATGCTAGATTTATTTTTTCCATCTTTTCCTAAGAAACTCTGCTTTTCCCTGTATATTATATTATAAAGGCTGTAGTTACCTGTCAATTTTAAACACTAAAAATCTTATTTTTGCTCATAAGTCAACAGTATTGGTCCTATTTTTAATTTCTTTTTCCTACTTGAAGGTTTAAAAACCACAGTATTAGAAAGGCATTCTTACAACTCATCAAGGTATTAATATTTGGTTTTATTCACAACAAATACATCCTGCTTACACCTAACAATACATCACGTAATAGGCACATACCAGCTATGTGCTCTTTTACTAAGAGAACTGAATTTCAAAAAAAAAATAATCATTTTCTCATGATTTCCATTTTAAAAATAAGGAAAATGACCTTTCTTCAAAGTGTCCAGTAACATTATGTGACTGGGGCAGACTGTACCACTTTTTGCCTTTATCAACTATTTTATTAGGAATACTCTACACTGAAGTCAGAACTGGGACTAGCTTCAAAGTAGTATTTTATACATCAAGGCATTTTACCTTCAACTACCATTCGTATTTCTGTGCAGCAAGGGAGTTTAAGCCAAACCGAGTTTAGAACAACAGGAATCTTTCACATTTTCAACGCGGCAGACTTCTCTCTGCCTCCTTCAGCTAGCATTCCAATCCACACTGTGCAATGCATACAAACAGGAGCATTTTCAATGGGAATTAAAATGGAAAATGGGAATAATAACTACAAAATGAAAAAAATCACCAAGAGAAAAGTATAGTGACTGGATTCAGCAGCATTAGAAAAAGAATTGATTGCGGGCTCGGCAGTAAAACTGATGGTTTTCTTTACAGTGTATGAATATGATGATCAAAATTAGCTTAAACTATTTACGGTGTCTCAAATGCTATTAGCAAGGCATTCTGTTGCTTGAGTTCTTATATGCATACCATCATTTTAAACAGCACAGCCATTTACAAAATGCATTTGTATCTCCCCTTACAGCCAACATATTGTTCTCTGTCTGGAACAGAAAATGCTTCCATCGACTGTTTTTCATATCTTTCAGATTATTCTGTTGGCATTTCTTTGCCTCTGAAGTTGAAACGTATAGACTCCACTTATGTAGACTTTTGTCCCTATTTTGGGCAAGACATTCTCAGAATGCTGTCTTTTGGGCAGAATGAGATCTGCCTACGACAGTGTAAGGTAAACGAAGGCAGTGAATTACAGGTCTTAAGTCAACGGTGTGATGCAAAAGGAAAAGAAGAAAATGCCACTCCCTAACAACACAAACCTTTAGAGACAGCTACGCTGGGGATAGGAAATTCACTAAGTAAACAGTGCTTTAAGGCACAACCAGGTTTTTTCACCTAGCATTATAACCAGTATTCACACATACCTAGTTGCACAATATTCACTCTAAGTCCACTGTTGCAAATCCTGCCAGCTTAACTTGGCTCACTTAGGATTCCTTGTAGAGAAATACATTTAGCAAAGGTAAAGCACACAAGATGCCCCACATTCACGTTACTCTTTAACACACTGTATAACTGGATCAAAATACAGCATACCTTCCTGTCTGTGCTTGTCATGCTGAGGACTGTATCACTTACAAAATCTTAAGTTAAAAGGGAAGGGACCACAATTAGGTAGTGAAGAATATTTCTTAAGCTACACTTACCCTTGCTTTTCCTGATAGAGAATTTAACGTGCAATGAAAAACAACCAACATGGTAGAGACAAGCAACTTGTGCTCCCAAACAGAATATATCAAATAGCATATGCAAAGAAGAGAATGTATTCCTTCCCTGAAGCAACAAAAATGTTTTGAAAAAGAAACTGCTTCATCTGTGCTAAAAATCCGAGAACAAAACACAAATTCAACTTTTAAGCAGAAAGTGACTAACTGAAATAGATAATTTTCTTCTGCTTCAGGAAGAAACACACTACATCAGACAGAGAAGAGCATCTACTTGCTGAACTGCAAGCTTAAAAAATTGTCAATAAGAATTGTCAATATCTCAGAAAAAAACACAACTTAATGTCAAGTAAAATTTTATCAGTCATATTAACAGTAGGTTTCTGTAAATATCATAATGCACAAAAAGTTGAGGGACACTAAGACCTTTCAAGTGGAACACAGAGCAAAAGATATGAAACACAAGGGAAGGCAGCCCAGGCAGACATTTTCCATCAGTAATTCTACAAAGTGCAAGGGATGGGGAAACGCACTTTAAAACACAAAACAACAAATAAGAGGGTAAGGACAGGTGATTCTAGAGAGACCAACAGCAATGTGCTAATTACAGACACTCCCTTAGAAACTGACTTGAGAAATTGAGTTTAAAAACACTCTAAATTATCAAAAAAAATTCAATACATTGGATAGGTAATAATCTCTGTGCAGGTGTTTAAGAACCAATTAAACTTACTACATTGTACTTTATAACCAGAGTAGCTATTCAACCCTCAACTCTGGTGCCTGCAAGCCCATCCACACACCAAGTGTTCAGTCCAAAGGCATGTCTGTTTAAAGCATGCTCTTCTGAAAAGCATTCCGAATCAAAGACACCGTGAAAGGTTTTAAAGTAGTGACTAACATCTGATTAGCAGAAACCTAAAAAGCATTAGAGATTCAGTGACAAGAACATCTCCTGATGCTTGAAAGACAGCACCTGATTCGAAAGAGATCTCTGCAGCCCTCAACTAAAACCAGGGTCACTGTGATACAGTGAGAGAAGGCAAGAGAAGGTAAGAGTAGAAGAGTTGCTCGAGTCTTTCAGCATACATTCAGGGGAAACACAATTAAGGGGCAAATCAGTTTGTTCTTCATTTGCCTGACCATCAGACAATTCTAATGAAACGTCACAATAACTTAGTTCCAGAAACTAAAATGGAAAAAGAAAAGATGCTTCCTGATGTGTCTTCAAAGGAAGAAAATGCACTTTTCCCCAAAACATCTCACTTAGTCTTGTGCGTCAACTACAGATTTACTCTATCATACCAATCCATCACCACAAAAATGTAACATTCCTATATAAAAACAAAACATGTATCATTAGTGGTTTTCAAAAGATCTCACGTCCAGCAACATCTGCAGAGCAATAGATTTCTCTTAACCAGAGCAGAATCTTTTCTAACCACAAAAGCAAGCATCGGATTAATTTCAAAATAGCACAGGTCAGCTGCACCATGTTTCCACGTGGATAAACCAAGAAGTGCACTTGACTGAAGACTGCCAAACTACCTCACATTCTGTCCCATGACCCAAGTCTTAAGACCAAATATTATATGAAAGATAAATGTATTTTAAATTAGAGTTGATGACTGCAGAATGCACTTGCTAAGAAGAACTTGAACAAACCCATATTAAATTCATGGTCAAATCATCACAATTTTATATAAAGTTTGATAACTGCTTAGCTTATTTTGCAATAATTTGTTTCAAACTTTACAATACTCATTTCTCTTTGGTCTTGAAGTGAATTTGACATCACAATCTGTTGTCCTGTAGTTTGTTGCAACATTTAGAGAAAAAAGGTTTATTATAAGATCTAATGGGATTGCTAAAGAGAAAAGGTTTTCTCTCTTCCGGAAAGCAACACAAGACATACAGAAAAATTGGAAGCTCTCTAGGCAAGGACTCTTTCTACAGTTTAATACAGAACCAAGCACATTCCCAATAATGTGTTCTTTTTCCAGCATTTCGTCCTAATAACTGGCATTTCCTCCCAGCACCTCATGCAATTTTTATTAGCATGGAAGTCTCTTAAGAAAGAGAAGCCATAGAAATAAAAGTCTGCTTTTATTTGCATTATTTCAGGAAATTTTATTTTTAATGTAGCCCTGCTCTTCTATATAAGAACTTCAGCAGCTTGTCTTCAAAAGTAGCTAAAACAGAAGTACAGGTTATAATACTACCAAAATTTTAACTTGGCTTGTATCACAACTTGTGTATCTATACCAGTTGCTGCCCAGCACAGTTTATTTGTATTCCACTGTGAGTTAGCAAAGTACGTCAGTTTGCTCTCTGTAGGTGAAGAATGTACGAGTATCTACGCAAACCTCTGCTTTCCTGCCAACAACAGCAGCAACCTGGCAGGCTCGATCATTTCATTTACACTGCTCAGAACTGGGCTCAGGAAAGTAAAATTCTTATCACTATACATTTTCTTAATTGTTTGGTCTTGATCAAATTAATTAAAGTTTTAAGCTTTTCTAAATGACACATGTATTTAGCTTTAGATCTATTTTTGGCACCACATTAAAGCTCTCAGCTACATCATCTGCTTGTAAATGGTCATTTCACATTGGAAAAAGCGTAGAACTTATTACCTTGTTATGCAAATATTTGCAAACTGTGTCGTTCAGCCAAATGAACATAAATACCTAACTATATCCTTGGTAAGAGGCTAAATACAGTTTTTCCAGAGCTACAAAACATGCACTGATGAAGCTGGATTCTGTACAACGTATTTGCACAGGTTTAGTTAACGCCGTTCTATACTATCTGGCCTTAACTCCTGCTTGGACAAAGAACTGCAGACCACTCAACAGTAGGCAATACTGCTATGCTTCACTCCAAATAAATCAATATATTCCTGTCTCAAAATCCTTATCAATATATTCCTGTCTCAAAATCCTTCCATTTTTTTATTTTTTATTTTTTTTACACTAATCGCAAGTGCTTCCAGTGAAAGACAAAAAGCTGCATTTGTTTTTACGTTCATGTGACATACATGGTTTCATCTGAGCATTTGGAGGTGATGAAACCATTCTACATTGAAGTTACCTGACAAGATGCACGCAGAAAAATACAGTTTATAGAACTGGAAGAATGAAATTTTTAGCTAGTCTCTTCCTCCTTGTACTCTTCCTCCTTCTACAAAATACTATCTGGTGCAAGACTTGCAAATAGCATTCTGAGAAAAATTTTGAAATACTTAACAGAAAGATCACGTTCCTTGATTCTTTTGGCATAGAATTACATTTACCCACAGTGATATTTTCCCTGTGATCTTCAGTCTTCTTCACAAGTTTTGAGGATGCAGAGACAACGAAAGTCTTTCGACAACAACAGGGGTTGTTTTTGTGTCTGTCCCTCCTGGTCACTACAGCTTTCATTGTTTTTCAGCATTTCTGTAATATGACTGGGCTACGCAAGAAGAATTTCTAGCATCTTCAGGATGAGATTAACAGCTTCAAGTATTTTTAAGGAACATTTTAAAGTATTACCTTGTACTTACACTCTTTGGAAGAAACACTTCAAAGATCTCCAGATTTTTCTGGAATGTAAGCTGTAGACATTCAGGTGCTTTATCTTTCTCTAGGGAAACTCTTGTGCTTGAACTCAAACTGTTCTTCTAAAGCATAATCAGCCAAGTTCTATAATCTGTACAGAAGAGCAGGAAGTTCAGCTTTCATAAACAGGGAAAATACCTAGAACATTGCTTCGAATATCTTGGTATCAGACAGAGCATGCGGACATACTTGAAAGGGCGTAATTTCACCCCAGTATATCCTGAGGAATCCCTAATACTATCCAGAAACTTGCAAACATACGAAGTTATCACAGTGAAGTAACGTACTTGAGTAACTAAAACCAGTGTGTTCTGAAAGAATTAAAGATAAATTTCTTTGCTAGATTACTCTCCCACAGTAACAAAAGCATGAATCACACTAGGGATGGCTATGGCGAAGCAAGGGGTCCATAACATTCCCATCTTTCTGCTCTTCTCCCACACTCTCCTCTACAACACACTCCATACGGTGCTTTAAAAAGTTCCCAAAACATAGCACGTCTGAATAAAGCATTAAAGGGTCAAAGTTAAATATTATTATTTCTAAGGGAAACCAACTTCCCCTAACATTCAGAAATTGTTGACGTTCAGGACTTTTGTTCCATCCCCAGATTGCACCGGCATATGTCGCACGGAAGCCTATGAGGAATTTTCTGTAATCAGACGACTCCATTTAAATGTCAGCTTTGAGTGCACAACTAAACAAGAATCACACCTTCAATACTGTTATTAAACAATCAGTTAACATGTTCCCCTCTAACTTCCTAGCCAACGCGTAAGTCAGGAAAGAACAAAAATACAATATCCAAGCCTGAGATGAGGTGGCTGACAGGGCAGTAAAGGAATTTTCCTGTTGAAATTTTCCAAAAAAATCTGTCTTTTGCAATGCTATTGTACAGAAATGCCTACCAATAAATATTAACTTCTGACAAGTACCCCACTGAAAGACGACTAGATAGAACATTAAAGAGTCATATTTACTAAAAAAGCCTAACCACTTGAAAAAGTAGAAAACTAATAGAAAAGCAAGAAACCGAAGACCACAAAGAAGGAATACAGTCGTGTTGCAAGACAATGAAAAGAGAGCTAGCCTAAAACAGAAAATATGTTCAGTCATCCCAAGGAGAGAATTTTATTGAAAACCATAATTGGAAAGTAGTCGCAATTTAAGGAGGTATTTTAAAGATGTTTCCTAAGGAATTACTTTCTCTGATGTAACCCTACCAGAAAAAACATACAAGATAACTTTTAATTTAAAAAATGGGGGGCAGCCACTTTACAGCAAGAAGTTGTTTTATATTTTAGAAGTACAAAAAAAATATTTACTAGTGTTATCATGTTCTCTTATAATGGCTTTCCTTCAAAGGGAGAGTATTTATTTCCTTTGTGAAAATGGTTCTTCAAAGGAAAGGCCTGGAATATCCTACTTAAAACTTTCATTGTTTTAATAAAATTTGTAATAGGTGCTTGCGCCGATAAGCTCTTGTATGTTATCATTAGCCTGAAGCCAATGGACCACCAACAGCAGGTAATACCACAGACAGAAGAATGTCTGACTTGCTAAAATGACTCCCAAACATGCTCCACCAGCCCCAGCTACTCCCACCTCATGCACACCCTACTGATCTTTACTCACAGCCACCTCAACATTCCCTCACCACCACCTGGAATACTGTGCGTTCCCCTTTCCAGCCCTTTTCTTTCATTCTTCCAAGCTAAACCTGCATTTCTAGAATCTCTGCTCTGCTGTTCCCCCTCACACCCACTCTTCCCCTCTTAGTCTAAGGCTGCTCTAACTCAGGTCACTGGAAGTCAGTTTGCCTCGTGCAAAGTTGATGAGCTTAATAGAACCATGCAGAGTAAGCTCCCCAAATTTATTTTTAAGAAAACAATATACTAATCTTCACCAATTACAGCTGACTAAGGCAAGACTGGTATTTCAAGACCACCAAAGTTCCCAAAATAATTCTTGTCTTGTAACATTAGTGAAACATCTCACCAATGTCATGTTTTTGGCAAAATTCAAGGATTTGACCAAAATGATATATTCACAGAACACCAGAAGACTGGGATCATATCAGACAAACTCAGCAATTAAACTGCAAAGTAGTATTAGTAATATTAATGCCTCATGCTCCCCTCTCCCACAACTTAATAGTTTCTTTGGGGGCAGAAGGGACTAAATCCCTCCTACTATAAAATAATCCTTTAAGTACAACAACAACAGAAGACAAGAAACCCACACAAAGCCAAAAAGGCACGACAAAACATTAATACTAGCATCTCGGTGAGTTTGGAACACATCTTTAACAAATTCCACTTAGCTTTCAAAACATTTTTTCATCCTACCAAGCAGAGCTTCAGATTCTGCAGATACCGAGAGACAGCACCTTCTGTGGTCCTCAAATAAGCTTCGAGTTGCTTTCAGCCACAAGATGTACAAAATTTAAACATCCCAGAATACAATCTTGCCTGGAGAGCACAAGATTGCCTGCAGCATGTTATTAATAAACTGTTGTTACCCAAAGGCCAATGAAGGTCAAAAAACACTAATTGAGAGATATCACCAAGCTCTAGGAGGACTGGTGTAATTATAACGTAGATTTTGTCGAGCCTAGCAGAATCAGCTGCCCTGTGAACCAGCTTCAGCACACTGTTTTTGTGATGAGGTTACCCATGCTGCTGGAAATGTCATCTTTCATGTATGATATAAAACCCTTTCTATAGCTACTAACAATACCCTGGCATTGTTCGTAACATGTAGGGTGTTGTTCTGGCCAGCATCCAATTCCAGTAATAATACTCTATCTACCTACAGTAACCACAAGACGATATTCTTCATTTTCAGCCCCAAGTGTTTTTGCAGCACAGCAGCAAGCTGTTGAAGAATTGCCACATTTCACTCTAAGTTCTGCATTTCACTGGGCATTTATCCGTCTGCACAGATCAGGCATTTCCCTAGAACTGTAGAAACACCTTGAGATTATTGGGAATAAAGGAGTTCTTTTCATACGGTACAATTAGTCATATCAACAGTGATAGCTATTTTGAGCAGCACCTATTAATCACTATCATTAGCAGGATCTCTGGTGTACCAGCATTCACTGTACCAAGAACAAGTCTTTTCCTATTACAACACTACTATATAAACAAAAGCAGCAGCACAATTTCTCTTCACACAACCCTGTTTTGAGTAATGAGAGGCAAGTAGCAGCACTTAAAACTACACTCAATACAGGATACAAAAGGAAGCTTACTTATACCTCACAGGACAGTAAAAATACAATTGTTTTCCTGCAAAAAAAGCCTGGCAGTCATTTGTATGCAGGGGAAGAGGAGGTCATGAAAAATAATACATTGTGGGAAGAAGTGGGGGAAAAAGCACTCTCAGTTTGGAGGCAGAAGAAAAAACACAGAAAAAAAAAGATTCAAGTGATCAAATACAAGTTGATGCCTAAGAGATGGAAGAAACTCAGACTATTCTTTTAAAGATTTTCAGCAGATTATTTTCATACTGTTTTGTATGAAGGATCAATTGTTAACCACATTTCAAAGTCTCAGAGGAGACTTTTGTCTCAAAAATATTCCCTGTATGCAGTATTTCTAGTTTCCTAACACCTCTGAGTAACTCCTGATTCAGAATGAAAAACGCTAACAGAAGGATTTATGCCTTACGCTGACCTAAGAAGCAACACCACAAGACGCACATGAAGGAGCAGCTCCGCGTTGCTTCCAGCCCAGTTCCTCACACCTCAAAGGTGACATGAAGCAGCAGAAATGTGTATGTTGACCCGAAACACATCTTCTTCACAACTGTAATAGTTAAAAGAGAAAGGCCTTCCTTCTAGGAGGGAAAGAAAAAGAAGCAAAAACCTTGCACAAGTCCTAAATTTGGAAGAATAGCAATTCTCTCCAGAATAAGGGTCTTCTGTAGAAACACTGCCCAGGAAAAGGCACCAGCCAAGTGCAGAATCACGTTGATGTACATGATACACAAATAGCACCTGAGTGCACGCCATGATCGGCCAGCACTCCTGATCCCATGAGCTGCATACCAAAACCTTCATGTGGCCGGAGCCCTGCGACACATGCCACATACCTCAGAGAGGTGAGGGAATGGGAGCGGATTGCAGGAGCTTCAGCCGTCCATCACCCACAGAAAACAGCAACAGCTCCTCAACACCACCCCAAGATGGTGTCGGGCTGAGCATACAAGCAACAACGGCCTTAAAACCAACGCTGACCTTTTCCCCGGCCTCTGGATTTAAGATTATCCAATGGCCACGCTGGCTATTACAAGGCCCAGTGCCATTTTGGAAACCAAACCCACACCTTTTGCCAGCTACAAGTGCCTCCAAAGCCCCAGACTGACCAGCTGTGAGGAGCCGGGCACTTATCACCACTATGGAGGGCTGATGTATGCCACCCTCTTCACCATGACACCCAGACATCTGTTCCTCTGGAAAACTAATAATAATGGCTGACTTGTACCTGCAACTAGGCTTGTAATTCCACCTGAAACAAAAACAAAGGAGAGCTCTCAAAATCTTTCAAATTACTGAGGTAACATCCCTCCACCTGACAAATTTATACCTGCTCCTCGTCACTCAGTGATAAAACCCCGCGCAGGCCCCATCTCAAGCAGGGCGAAGCAAAGGTATATTAGCAAAGTTTTCAGCTATGCCCCAAAACGAGAGTTTCCCTCTTCAGCCCGCAATATGGACACAAGGGACTAAAAATAACACTAAATAGCACTGGAAGCGAGCGTCAGGTGAAAGCCGAGCGCGGGCGGCAGCACGGAGACACCGCTGCGGGCCGGGGGTTTGGGGGAACCCAGCGCCAGGCCCCTCCGGGGGGCACCTCCCGGGGGCAGCCCCCGGAGCCCGGCCGGGCCCTGAGGCGGGGAGGCGGCCGGGTAGAGCCGCGCCGCCCTGAGGCGAGGCCCCCGCCGCAGGGTCTCTGTCGCTCGCTGCGGGGCCGGAGCAGGCCGGAGGGAGCGGCGGGCGGCCACAGCTCGCCACCAAGGGGCGCAGGAACGCCCGCAAGGAGCAGGCCCCGCCGGGCTGCCCGCACTCGGGTCACGGCGGAGGGAAGGGGAGAAGGGGACGCGGCCGCAGCCTCGCCACCGCCCCGTGTCGAGCCGTGCCGAGCCGTGCCGAGCCTGCCGCCGCCACAACAGGGCCGGGCCGGCGCTGCCGAGGGTGCGCGGCGACAGCCCCCGGGCCGCGCCTCGGGGCACCGCCGCCCTCCACGCCGAGCCGCCGGGGGGCTCCTCCCGGCCCCAGAACGCCCGCTGCCCGCTTCGGCACCCGGGAGAGCGAAGGAGAGCGGCGGTAACGCCGGCCACGCCAGCCCGGTGCCTCGCACCGCCAGGGCCCGGCAGGCTGCGGAGCCGCGGGCGGGCTGAGGCAGGGCGGCGGGGAGCGGGGGCATGGCGGCGGCGCTCACTCACTCACCTGCCCGCGACAGCCGCCGCCGCCGCCCGGCCAGCGCCGCTCTGTGTACTCCGGAAACGGCGGCTCCTCCGCCGGGCGCCGGGGGAGGGAAGGAGGCGGGCAGGGACCGGCCGGGGGCGGGCAGAGCCGCGACTGACAGCGGGAAGGGGAAGGCGGGAGCGGGGCGGGCGGCTCAGGGCGTGGGGGGGGGGCGCGGCGCCTCAGGGAGCTGAGGGGGGGTGAGCGGGGAGGTGTGGGGCCTTGTCCCGGCATGGGGGTGCTGAGGAGCTCGCCCTATGTCCTTCCAGGCAAACACACATACATCGAGCTCACCCGAGGTGTGGCGAAGGCCCCGGCTGCCTCCTGTCGTGTGAGGGGACCCGGCCCGGCTGCTGGGGGGCAAATGGGGAGGGTGAGGGACGGGCAGGCCGTTATTTCAGAGCGGAGGACGAGGGGAGAGGAGAAATAATAAAAATCAGTCCATATTTTATATTAACCTCAAATAACGAGGTTTCTCGTCCTGTCGTTTCATGGTCAGGTGCAGTGTGTCCTTCCACGCGGGAATGATCAGTGACAGAGATCGCCAGCAGCAACTGCAAAGTACTGTATTCTTCTTCTGTTTAAAGTCACTAGCTAGGGAAACTATGGGGTTCACCACCATTGTTAAACGTTTATTTGGGGATTGGGTAAAATGCTCACAAAGTTATCTGAAATTGGTCCCCTTGGGCATAATTATCATGGTGCTGCCAGCCTTACAAATTGCCCCAACCAAAACAGGCCTGGTACGTGATGGCTTTGCTGTGTGAATTTGAACCAGTTTATTATTATTCCTCACTCTTAATGAAGACTGTATACGGAAGGGTTTGTTGTGCAATTCAATGTATTTTCAAATCCTACTTCCAAAGAAAAATCCTGTTAATCCTGTCTTTCTTAGAAGAAGGTGGTTACTGTTTATTTCTAAGGTTTATTTAGAACCTTACATTTGAAATGGAACAAGAAGTTCATACAGAAGTACATACAGAAATAGTTGGTAGAAGTTAGAAAATAACGTCATATATAATAGAAAATAGTTAAAAGTTCTTGGAATATAAAGAAGCAAAAACTTTGTTTACAGGACTGAGCCTCTGATCATCTGGCTCTATATTAAAAAAAAAGGCAACAAAACACTAGAATATGATATTAATAAAGTGAAAATAAATAATTTCTACCAGTTTTTGTGCTGCTAATCAGAAAACTCTGTGGGAAGAAGTAAAATTGACAATTTATTGGACACCTTCTATCCACAAGCTAGGAATAGTCCTCAAATAGTGTCTGTGGGAAGCGGCCTAGGAGCAATCTGTGGCTTTGTTTCCTTTTCTGTAACAGATGGTTACTGGCAGACTGGGCTTCTCATCAATGTGTTGCCCCCGAACTTTCCTGATTCTTGTATGTCTACTAAGCTTGTCTCTTCCTGGTAAATTTAGTCCTCAAATTAAGAGATACCTGGGAAATACTTGGAAAGCAAGCAAGGCAACAGAAGGCTGTCATATTGTTGGCTCCTTCAACAGAGACGGGTGCTGGAGCATTCTTTTTATTCTGGGAGTGCAATAAGGGGCTGGAAAAGGTACCTTTTTTTTCTGCTTTTAACTAGCTAAATGGTAGGTGAACATTGATTTGAAAAAACGAAAAAAAAAAGATAAAGACTCAGATGGGGTTTGAACAAGTTTTTGATTGGAACAAAGTATAAATAACTGAAAAGGAAGGGAAAGAGAAAAAATACTGCAATGTATTTTCCTTCCTCCTAGGCCGGAATCTGTGGCTGCACCTTAAAAATAATCCAAAGAAAGACCCAAAATACCTCCTGTTTTTTGTTTGGTTTTGTTTATTAAAAGAAAGAAGGGAAAGACACAGACAAGCACGCGTGTTTTTAGGTATACCTGTATTTCCTATCCTTGAGAAGCAAAGTGGCCGTTCTGGAGCCTTTTAGCTGCAAGCAGCTCTCCAGGAGCTCAAGTGTTGCTCTTGCGCTGAGGTTGCACCACGTAGCCAGCACAGAGCAGCCTTGGAGACTCTTGTAGGAAAAAGGAAACCAGCAGGAGTTATTGAGGCAAACATTACCACTCGTTCTGGACTTTTCTTGCATGTCCAGTCCAGGCGTGTCCAAAAAGAAATCTGTAATCCCTGTTGAGCTATTGACGTTTCCCATCTATATTCTGGGAATTTTCTTTCCCTTCTGATATCGAAGCCATGTACCTTGTAGTTCTTGGTCATGTAAAGATTGTAATACGGTGCTCACAGGATCACAACAGTCTCCTGCCCTGATGAATAGCTGGCAAATGATGGAATACAAAATATTCCAAATATTGGAATAAAAATACTGTACTAGGTGATGGCTATCCACCAGTCCTGTTTTCTAAATAGTGCTATAGATACAGTTTGACAAACAGATCCCCAAACTATACAAGCTGTGCTGACGAAAACATACTGTATTCACAAGCAGAAATTTATTCTGCAGACCTTACGGTTCAATACAATGCTCAAATGTTCTTTTATACTAGCAGTAGGTGTCCAAATCTGCTCTGTATTTTGTTACCCTAGTGAATTAATTGTATTCAGTGGCTCTGCACAGAATTTGATTTTGTCAGTGGTGTTGAAACAATTTTTTAATAAGCATATTTTTTATTTTAATTCACAGGATTTATTTACATGTTATTATCTTTTTTACGGTGGTATATAGCAACTTTTAACACTTAACCATCTCTAAAGGTCAGACATTTCATTTGAAAATTATTACAGATGAAGTTTATAGATTAAGAGCATAAATGCACAGAAGACTGATAAGAATCCTAGCCTTAAAGCTAATATTTCTTAACCAGATGGTAGGAATTTAATGCAGACTGAGAAATAAATACAAAGTTCACACTTCTTCATATGAATAGAGTATGAAAACATTCAATTCAGTAGAAGTACATAACTAATGCAAAAGAAAGAGGAAACTCCTAAGGACTAACAAATACGTAGTGTGACATGATGATTAATTTGTTTTCCTAAATGCTTGTTATGCTATATTTATACTGAATATTCTAATTTTTGATTCTCTGAATTCTAATTGTTTTGAAAGATGATAGTATGATTAACTATTTAGTAAAGTCCTATGTAGATCTGCACACAATAGATGTATTCAATTATATTTGTGATTTTCCTATCAATGTTACATATATATATACAAAATATGTGCTTTCCAAGACCTTCATTGAATAGGAAGGGAAGGAAACCGGTGCACTGCATAAACAAAAAACGTAACAATGCTATTTAGTGAGAGAGGAAACCAGCTTTGAAATGTATTATGAGTGCAACCTGATCTCAGGGGCTGTAGAGGAAGAAATCATTAGCTCAGAAAAAAAGCAGCACTGGCACAATAGCTAGTGTGCAAATGTTAATAAGGATATGCGTATCAGCAAGGTGTGGGATAAGATTAGGAGGATGAATGTTAGTAATAGAATCCCTCAGGAGTGGGTTGTCTTGTTGAGGGTAGAAGTTAATTTACATGGATTGTTGTTTCTGTTAATCAGATAGAGATATGTATAGGAAAAGGAAATGTGGGGAAAACCAGGGTGATTTTGGAAAGCAGGCTTGATCACTAATGTTCTATTGTGTCAACAGTGATTTTCCCTTTGTGGTTACTAACTACTGTGAAAGTTGTGATTGTACATCGAAGTACAGGAAGAACAGCAATGGTGTTGCATCAATATTTGGACTGTATATTTGCAATTGTAGGATGAGAAGTAATGAAAATGTAGTTTTAGACCTAGATACATTATAGTTTGTACAGTGTTACAGTTCTCGCAGCTCAGAGCCCGACTTGCTCTTGCTGTCTGAATGTTTGACAATGCAGGCATACACGTAGGCAAATAAGACTTCTAAAAATACATTTCACAAATCATCCATTCCAGCTGTCAGGGTGAGAACAGTCCTTTTGTCCTGCAGCCCTGGACAACTAAAATCCTATTTCAGACAAATGAAATTTAGTTATTTGCTGCCTAACAGGAAAGCTGCTGACCTATGCTTTATACTCCTCAGTACATTGACCAACCATTGTGTCCAACCTGAGGCTTAAAATGAGAATTGGCCCCTTGCCCAGCTTCTTTGTAAACACTACCAAATGGCAAAAGGAATCCTGGTTAGAGCCCCCAGGCTGTCGTCTGGAAAAATTCTCGCCTGTTACTTCCACAGGGCAAGTCCCACTTTGGAAAGAGTGAACATGACTGACTATATATGGCTACCTAAAAATAAAAATAGGGACAATCACCTTTTCTTCTCAGACAAATAAAAGATCCAGGTCACCTTAAAAAATCCTAGGCTGCAAGCCAATGACACTGGCTACAGGGAAAATAAATATATATACAAAAGAATCTCTTATTTTACATGTATCAGTCAAGTTCTGATTGAACTGAATGGAAGCCATTGACTTCAATTGACGTTGGACATATCCCATGACCTTCTAGTTTATATATTTAGACACCCCATACTAATCTTCTCTTCTGCAGGTCTGATGTCATCACCATTATTATAAGCAGAACTTGTCACTTGATTGATAGCAAATAACCTTTCCAAAAAGTAGCCAACAAGTAAGAATGTTTTGTAAGTGGCACATGATCATGAGGGCCGGCAGTCCCTTTTTGTTTACAGGCACTGGAAGAATTTCAGATATTTTTAAGGTCACTGTCCCTAATCCTGAGATGAAGGAGAAGATGTGTTTGTTTTTAAGTTGCTATTCTGCTTAAAAAACTGTCTTCTAGTTGTGCTGAAATGGAGGACTAGACCCTGAGATAAATTCTTTGTCTGTTGCAATAAGCTAGATGGGTACAGGAATGGAACACTCCCAACTACATGCACAAAATAGTCATTGGCATTTCACATTTTTGCTTCAGGAAGTCAACTACTTAAACATGTATAATTTTTTTGAAGTCTGATGATTCAGATGTCTGGGATCTCATTTTGCTTGTTTTCTTGAAAACTTTCACAAAAAGGAGTCAGCTTGCAAAACCACAAAAATGTACTTCTCAACCAGCTGTGGTAAAATAGTTTGCACGACCATCTAAATACCGTAGAAGTTTTTGTATTTTAAATAAATTTATTCTGATGAGTATCAAATGATTATGAATTCATTATTGGTTAGCCATTAGCAGTTGGCTCAGAACTTTGCAAAGTATGCCGCAAGTATGGAGATGTTGAGAGACTGTGAGGTACAAAGAACTGTTGTTGACAACATTTTATAATACTAGATCTTAGAAGACTGTTGGAAAACAGATATGCTGTAAATGTGTGATGAGAATTAGACTGTCTTTTTTACCTAGAAATTAATATGGTATCTAAGTATATTCTATTGTAAGATTATGAGCAGGAATAAAATGTAATTCTGTGTGACTGGCCCAATTTATTAATAGGGTATTTAGGGTTCCTAATGTAATCGAGTCTAAACACAATTTAAGAAGGAGTAAAACAAAATTTAGAATGAATTCTGGAGGGACATTTATAAACATGTATAGAAAAATAGAATCCCTTCTATTAAATGTTTGAAATCAGTGACTAGCTGCCAAATGATGTTTTCTTTTCTTGTCCTTGTGTAACTGATTTTAGTAAGGTGTTATGTATGTCTCAGATAACAGAACTTGACTTTTTTAGAAAATGTCTTACATTGGATATAATTCTTATTTTAATGGTCTATATGAAGCATATTACCAGATGAATGGTGAATCTTGGATGATTTATTTAAAATTATTTTTATATAAATACGCGAAATGTTTTATATATGTTTATAAATATTTATAAATGTTTGAAGTGGTCTGGAAGGAAGCCTAAATGGTAGTGTTGAAGAATTTCCATATGGTAGTTCCTGCAGCAGAGGGGACTGAAAGCTTTAGTTAGCACATTGCCTTAGTGTCTGTCAGGGTACTGTAACAAAGGCAACTTAATTTCAGCTGCCTTAGTGGTACTGCTGCCACCTTTTGCCTATACAGATTACGTTGTGTTGTGGAAAACTGCCAAATAAGGAGTAATTTCGTAATGTAGAACATGGAATTATGAAAGTAGGTTGAACAGAAAAATAACAAAGAAACTTGTAAGCTAATATCTCATGGTCAAAACTTTGTTAAATTACTTGCTAACACACGGAAACCTGTAGTTGATAAAAGCTGTGTTCTGATGCAGGCACGACACTTGAATGGATTAGTCTTTTCCCTAGAGTTTCTTCATTAATGACAGAAATACCCAAAGGCCCTGCATGGGATTGTGCTGTAGGTAATCCACTTACAGGAAGGCATTTCTCAGGAACAATGAAATACGAGACTATCAAAGCTTTCTTTGTAAGCAATTATTGATAAACCCCTCAATACAGAACCTCTTTCAGGTGTCCTGTCCAGAGCAGTCCAGGTCTCCTGGTGACATCATGAAACGTGAGATACCTATGAGGTAGTCTTTGGCCACCTGTCTGTCCTGTGCTTGAGAAAATGTTGACAGAGGAGAGTGGGACTTATGTACTAAAACTTGGCAACCCAGTCTTGTCTGCATTCCACGAGGCCGGTGAGTTAGCAATGCTTGGTTGGCTCAGTACCACTTTCCTCTGGCTCCAAGAGGAGAGCCAGCGTAGCTGACCTCCGTGGCAGGTTTCAGGTTCTTGATTTATTTAGTCACCTTCTAGCACTTTCACACTTTCTCTGTAACAGCAGCCAAGAGTGTATTTGGTTTGTTTTCATTGTGGTCCACCACCTGGATCTGGTTCTCCTTGGTAAATTTGACATCAGGCTTGAAGAGTTCACTCTGCTTATCACTTAAGATGAAGTGGGCAATGCAGCTCCCAGTGGTTTTTTACTTATGTTTGTTTTTTAAACTTTCTTAGCCAAAAGGGCGCACAGCTGGCTTTGTTATTAGATGCAAATATCCTGCGCTGCTGGACACATGCCAGGCACCCAGGAGCAGGTCTCACAGTGTTTATGGTTCAGTCTACTGCTGTCTTTTTCACAGCCAAGAAACATCTTGTTTGGGTATTCATATGCTTGAAGTTTAAGGGCTACCAGAAGTTATTTCTCTGGCATCCCTCAGTACTTTAGATCTTTCATCATCTTCAAAGGCACCAGGGCATCTAAGGCAGATCGATGCCCTTTATGTCTGAGTGGTCTATTTAAAGGTGCTCTCTGCATCCCCTATCGCAACTTCTACGTCAAGAGGCATGTACAAACCTCTCTCCTGTGATTTGGCTCCAAAGGTCCTGATTCATCTGTCATTAGTATAAATTGCGTGTAACTTTAGCTGTGGTTCTCCACTCTTTGCATGACATCTCATCAATTGCAGTATTGTAAAAGATGATGTAAAAAGCTACCATGTAAAGCTACCATACCAACTAAAAAGCTAGACTGTCAGATCACAGTTGTTGCTGGTCTAAGAGGCAGGAAACAAAACCTCAGTTTCACAGGAACTGCACGTATGCAACTCTTGTTTAAGTCATACGTGTTGGCATGAGGGACCATTAGACAACAGCCCTGTGGCAGCAACTGCCTGCTGAGGTTTGAGGGGAAGAAACATTTCAGCCTCGTGTGAGCACTGCTGAATAATTCAAAGCAGCAGATAAACAGTACCTACAGGTGCACTTTTTGTGAATTTCACACTGACAAATCAAGATGCTATAACCCAAATACATGTACTTCGTATACTTTTAGGCACATAACTTCAAAACAATGGTTATTGAAAGATAGCGGAGTAGTAAAATGATGTGTAGGCCATGCACATACTATACATCAGTTGTTTTCTGTTGTTGGATTTTGCATATGTTAGTTTTCTTTTGGAATTCCAGGAGTGAGAGTGGTGAACTGCTATTATATAGATCTTTCAAAACTAGACTTTGATACTGGTATTAACTGTCAACACTATATACATCTCAAGGACCTTTGTAATTCCAGGAGTTGGAAGACAAGAAGGAAATAATAGGATACGGAGAATACTGCATGGTGATGTAGTTGACAGATATTCAGTTTAGCTTTAAAGGAGAAGAAAAGAGATTGTACCGCACAGCCATATAGGAAGTAAAACTAATTAGTGGGGGAACCTGTCGTGTATTTATCACAACAAAATAGCTTATGCTTAGCTTTCTCTAAGTAAGGTAAATACATGCTGTCTCGATATGAAATAAGGATATCAGAACGATAAGCCTATCATTTTTTATATTTCACTAATGTTAGCTGTAATTAGTTTTTGTCCAGCTCAAAGACACCATTAAAACATAGCATGAAATGCATACGTACATGAATAAATACACACACTGATTTGTCTAGCTTCAGTTGTCACCACAGATACTGCAAGAAATAAATAAATTACATGCTTTTATAAAGATTGATGTGATAAAAATACAGAGAGTTGTAATTTGTTTTTCACCATACCAATGCTAAAAATAGAAGAAGGTGGTAAATAAACTGCAATGGCATCGGGGCTTGTAAACAGCATTATGAGTTGGGGAAGCAATGTAGATCTAAATGTGTTATTTTCTCTATGCCTTTGGAGACAATTCTGTCCTGTTGTAGAGACTGTATTAGATAATAAGCATAAAAGTAATTAAAAATTTCTGTTACTGGGTTCTTAAATTAAAATGTACAGTGTGTACATTTACCTCCCTTTCCCCCCATTCTATTGAGTATTTCTTTTAGAGAACAAATAATCTGTATAGTTGTTGAGGTAATATGATTTGCTATTTCCTGGAATAATTGCCCACAAACACGTGAACTTGACTAACCACTGTGCCAACAAGCAAACTCTTGGCTGTGTACACAGGGTGACCCCAGTGATGGTTTCAGAAGAGTAGGATTTGGGGATTAAATGAATTTGTCCCTGACAGGAGTTTTTCTGTTTTTCTCCTCATATGGAGCAAATTACATATTGACAGACTTCAGAGTTGCTAATTTTGGACTTCTGATTGCAAGTTGCATGCAGCTGATGGTTTTTAGTCTCCAAATTTTAGGAATGGTGGTTTCCTAAGAAAATCAAACTCGTAATACTTTGTGATGTTCTCTCATGGATTTTGTACATGCAGGACTGACAAAACAGCATAGTACATAATAAGAACGAAGTTCAATCTGTAGTGGTTTTATACCCTGTGTTTTTTAGAGTGTGTAATCATTTTTCTGAAAATACATAAACAGAAATCTTTGTAAAGCTCATTTCTCCAGCTGCACAATGGTATACTTGTAATTTTGGGGTTTCTGGGCATAAACATAGTAGCAATAACAGAAGATGTCTAAAGCGCGTTAGCCTTTGTCATGTTTTTAATTAATGATTTTAAGAATCATGGAACTGATCTTGCTGTGAGATCCATTTATCGATCTCTTTAAAGGCCTGAGACCTGCAGTTAATGTGATTCCATTAGGCATTTAATTCTACTCCCGTTTTACAATAACATGAATGTTGGCATTTGTTTCAAGGCCAAAGAATTATGAATAAAGAATTACGAACTGTAAATATCCTTAGAATCTTATTCAATAGGGATGTGATTTCTTTTTGAGTTTTCCTCTGCAAAATTGTAAAGTAGCTTGAAAGATGAGGTACAGAGTTGTATCTGTAATTGAAGAGCCTGAAAATATTTGCATCAGTTACTTGTGCACTCCGTGTGACCATAGCATTTTAAATTCAAGGAATCTCATATACACACAGGGAAAAAACACAAATAGGTATTTCAAATGGAATCAGTAGAAAGAACAACATCAGCCTGTAGATTGGTTTTGAAAAAGTCAGTCTACAGAACCAAGATTTTAAAGAGAGATGCTGGCAAAACAGTTGAGCTCTTCTGATATGCACAGGAAAAAATGTCACTTGATGGGTAGGCATTTTGTAAAACAAAATCTACATTACCAGAGAACTTCCTTGAACTGAAACAAGCTGCAAGATGGGCTAATTTATTAAAATATTAATATTAGTCATTTTAAACAAAATTTTCATGAGATGCTCGTTATGATTTCACTGATGTGATAATTCATTGAATTGCAATGATAATAAATCTTGAGAGATTAAGCTTATAAGTGAATATCAAAGAATAGTTTCTTTTTTCTTTTTTTTTTTTTAAAGATCCTGAGATTTGTTTGGCATGCAGCTGAACAATCATTTATCTTTGCTGACAGTCTGGTTTACATTACTGGAACGTTTGCTGCTGTATACCAAATGGCATTGTCCAATTGGGTTTTATTTTTAGGCCGCTTTGTAGCAGACGCAGGCTGGCACATCACTGGTTACTCCAGTGATGTCTGTTACATTCCCGACAGGAGTCCCACTGAGAGAGGAGGAAGGAAACTAGTAGCAGAAATGATAGTGCAAAGCACAAGTCTCAAAACTCTGCTTTAGTGGGTCAGCTGCCAAGAATTACTACATGTGAATGGTACTTTAAAGTTGTCTGCGCTTCCCATTAGGGACTCTCTTGGCAATCTAAAAATCATACACAGGGAATTCGCTAGAACTTTGAATTAATATGCACATAACCGAGATAGTGTAACTGAAAGCTACCTCCTGTTTGATAGTGCAAAAGCCTTAATCCTCAGATGTGTATGCTATTCAGTGCAGCAACAGTGAACAGTTAAGAGTAGTAAGCCTATTTGAAAGAAATATTCCAAGAGAGTGGTTCTGTTGCTTTTAAGATGAGCGATCTTTGTGTTAAACTTAATGGGACTGAGATCAGACCTCGTGACTGTAGAAAATGTATTTTGCTAGAAGCCTAAGTACCTTAAATGACTGTATTAAACCATTTCCGTTGTGAAAAGTATTTTTTACCTGGCAGTAAGTAGCATTTTCTCCACATACTTCGTCTTAAGACATTTCCTCTCTATAGTATATGTGCAAAATAAGTACACTATGTAAAATGTATATAAGTATAATTACACATAATTATAATAATATGTAATTAATGCAAATATAACATATCATAAATATAACAATTACCTGAAAAAGTTATGGGAGCCAACATAATTTCACTACCATCAGAATGAATTTCCCGTTGTTTTCAGTGGAACGATATTTTACTTAACTGATTGGCTCACATTATAAAAACAGGAGACAAAGATGGCGATCACAGCCCCTCAAGCCAGGCTTTCGCAATGATTTCCTGTCTGAACTAGGCAAGTGCTTTTACTATGAATATAGACAAAAATATAGACAAAATATACATAATTTATCACGCAGTTATTTTATGTATTTAATTTAATTCACCATCCTTCCACATGAGAAAAAAATCTCCTTAGTTTTTTTCTACTACCTAGTCTCATTAGCGTGACACCACTAATGCAGTTATGAAAGAGTAAGCTTCCTGGTCATTGCATCATTAGCAGAATTATTAATTGTGCTTCCTGAATTTCTTTTCATTTTCATATTCAAGTCAGCCATAATAACCTTTTATAGTAAGTGGGCAAGGCTGACAACTAGTAAATAAATAGATCTTTACAGAAATTTTAAACTGAATGTAATACAAAAATCAGAGCAGGCACCATTGCTGTTCTTCCAGTCACTTTCAGGGTAAAAATCTTATTTCAGCTTCTTTACTGGTAAAGGGAAAGAAACAATGAATTGCAAGAGACTGGGTGAAATTTGTATTTAATGTCTAAAAGTACTTCAGAAGGAATTTACCCGTCAGTATTGATTACATAAAAAAGCAGGAAAAGCCTTCTGCATAAAGTTAGCTTCCCGGAATAAACCATAAGAATACAGGCTCTCAGAGCTACTTCTGTGTAGTCACTGGAACCTGTTTTATTGGAGGCCATCGTTATGCAGTCTTTCTGATCCAGCAGAAATTTTTGTCTGCTTCTGAAAGGAGCAGTCCCACCACACCCACTGCCTCAGACCTTGCTGTTGCCTGCGTTGTACATGCAGTGATGTTCTTGATGCTGTGTGCTGGCCCAAGATGAAAAGGCCTGAATAACAAACTTCTGTTGTTGTTGAAATGTGTGTTATCTTTTTGGCAGAAGATTGTGTTACCTTTTGGAAAAGAGGAGGATTTCTGTATGGACACTAAACTGGTGTCCCAGTAAGCAGTCTGATGCTCCATAGTGTCATCTGCAGCTTGAAAACGCCACTGCATGGGGCCTGATTTTATTGCCATTGGCATCTTGGCATTTTCAGTTTTGTTCCTATATTAATGTTTATGGCACGAATGCGAACTGACTATGAAATTTTAGCCTCAAGTCAGACATGCACATCTGAAGTGATGCTGTATTGTCCAAATAAGTGTTCTTGACCACCATAAAAAGCTCTGATTTATATAGCAGTGGACATTACTAAATAGTATTCATCCTTCGCTCATTATTCAAAATAATACCCTTGCTTTCTGTAGTATTTGATGTAACATGATGGAAGATTATAAATTATTTTCCTGCCTTGTTAAAATCCAAATGCCTATAGAAGAATTGTGTCAAAGATTAATGTATTCCTTTGCTACCAAAAAAGGTGTAAATTTGGTAACCAGTAATTGCTTTATATAACTAAAAATAATAGTCTTAGCGATTCTAGAGACACTATGACTTGGTAGCTTGAGCAAGACTATAGTTAACTGAAGAGAAGAAATTTTTCTGTGCAAATAGAAGTAATACGGGATCACAGTTTATAAATTCAGGAAACATACCTTCTAAAAATAACTCTTAAAACAACTGTACACCTCTCTCAAATGTAGGATTCTACTATAGGGTCTGGTATCCCTGGTCGTGTAAATAGTAGTGCCTGTGCTCCTCTCAAAAGAAATATGTAGTTGAACTGTCCATGCATCGTAGTAGAGACAAAAGATCCAAATGTGACAAGAATGAAAATTACTCTCATCTTAACAGAGTTTGATTAAAGCTTTAGGCATAGGGCTTTTTAAATGACAAATGCTCGATGAAATAATATTATGTCTTTATACTCCAGAGCACTATTAATCTGGGGTTTCAGGACTTTAAGAAATGTTAATTAACTAGTTACCATTCATGTACAGTGTTAGCATTACAGTCATTTTGTGAGTTGATAACTGAAGCATGGAAAGGTTAAGCTCTTCAGAAAGGATGAGACTGGGATTCTTTCCCATATGTGTTCCCTATTAGGTGTTTACAGAGATGTTTACTACTTACGTGGTGTTCATCTCCTTGGATCTTCCACTAGGTTAGCCCAGAAAGGTCAGAAACAGTAGCAGGAGAGTATATGAACAACTTCAGTCGCACCCAAAGCAGGATGTCAGCCACAGCTAAACGTGGCCTCAGTCTGTTTTCTAAGCTGATACAATATTTTAGAAAGCTGTGAATCACATAAATAACTTACCTTCTTCCCTCCCATAGCATAATACTTTGTAGTTATCAACGATGAGTTTTGCTTGCCATCAGACTACCCATGTGATGGTGTCTAATTAGGCCTTTTGAAGTTCTCTGTAAATAATAAAATAATTTAACCAAAATTAAACAAAAATAATTTTAAAATAAATATTCTATAATTATAATTATTATAAATAGCAATAAATAAATAAATAAATAAATAAATAATAAATAGAATAAGCAAATTGCTAGACAAAAGGAAAACCCTACTAGTTTCTAATTTTCCTTCTTACCATACTCTTTATATGACATTCACTGTTCTCCAAATCTTTAGTGCAGTGTCAACTTTTAATAAGAGAGAGCATGTTTAATACTATTTGTGTGTATGCATGCATGTATATATATATGGATGTATGTGTACACACTAACATGTATGTTCTTACTATACAGCTGCTTATTCTCTTTCAGAATGGAACCTCTTCTGTCTTAATATTATTTTACCAAATTACTACCTGTAATATAGTCCATTAACATATAGGGGTGATGAAACAGTGGACCTAACCAAAGAAGCTGTGGTTATTATCAGCAATCCATTTTAACACACAGTAGGCCCTGCTTCTTTGTGAACAAAACTCATTTTTCTTCAAAATATTACCATTCCTAGTATAAAAGAAGCTCTCATTTTAACCATTTTTGTATTTCTGAGAAAACAAGCCCACTTCCTACCTGTGTTTTCACCTCTATTGCTGTCACCTCATTTAAAATGCCAATAAATTAAAATGTGGTGGCTTAATGCTCATTTATATTCTGGCTCCCTTTCTGGTAGATGAAAGGCTATTTGTAACAATAAGAAACTTTTAGAAAAGACTTCTGTTACAGACCATGCCTCTAACACCACTGGAAGATTTTTCCCAGCATAATACAATTTATGTTCTTAGGACGCCCATGTTACTGGGGTTTTGGCCCACATGAGATGTATTCAAATACCAAACTGTATTCAGATGCCGAATAACCAGTGCAGTACTGCCATCTGTTGGTAGCTGGTTAGGAAAGCTGCGGAACTTCTGCAGAACCTTGGACGATGACTGCCACGCAGAGCTGCTGTACGTTATTACTGTTTTCTTCTTCCGACTGGCTGTGTTTCCCTCGCAGGGCATTTGCCCTGTCCTGCTGCATTGCCGGGGAACTGCCTGGGGTGACAGGGGGCTGCAGCCGGCCCAGCTTTTCAGTCCCTCTTCCATGTCTGAAGTTACTCGCTGGGGCATAGCTGGTGAAGACCAGGCAGGACTGTAGCTGGAATAGCAAAGAATTCTGCACACATGCCCCAGCCCCTCTGAGGGGGACGAGAAGGGAGAGCAACTTGCAAAATTTCTCAGCGTGAGTTTTAAAGCCTGTAAAACCTAAGACAGACTTAAAGAATATTAAAAATACAGTTTCACTTTCTAGCCAAGAAGTACTTGCATATCATGAATCTAATCAATGGCATCGCTTTTTAATACAGAAGATATGGTGCAGGATGTGGAATTAGGAATGTGAGTTAGTCCCAGTGACTCATTAGGAAATCCTCAGAAAACCACAAAGGTTCACTCTTTTAGCAATGTCAAGCTGGGTTTCAGAAGTGCCAAGCACCTGCACAGTGGATTCAAGATCTGACAGCTCTGCACAAGAGCCATCAATATGTTTCCTAAACATGCACATTCCAAAACTGTGTGTGTTATCTAATGAACCGAAATTCCTTATAAAGGTTATATGAAGGGTACATTTACTACAACCACTTACTGCACGCTAGAGTTAATTTGCATAGCCAAGCAATAAAGCAGAAAGAGTTAGCAGCAGGAGTTTTAAACAAAGTAATCACCACCTGTGATCATAGTCCTGAGCATCAAGAAGGACTTAAAAAGTATTCTGAAAAGACAAGATAAATAAAAGTGACAGAGCAGAAAAAAAATATATATATATATACATATGGTTATAATAGAGACATTGATTTTACAATACATGGAAACTTTCCACACGTGTACTGCCTCATGGCCCAAAGGAAATGTGTAACTGCACTTCTCTGTTCTAAGACCTGTATTATTTCTCACTCTGCCAGTTTCCTCCATTGTCACAGATGCTGGTACCCTTTTATCTCTCAAAATGTTTGACTGGTTAACCTAGCAATGTTAAACTTAGAGCAATTGCTTCCTGTCTGTCCTTAGCATGAAGTTAGCTCTTTCTGTGCCAAACATGAAAAAGAGTTGCATCTGATTACCACAGTCTGAGCTAAAAAGATTACCTCTCCCTGCAAAGCTTCCCATACTTAAAAATTCAGGGCACTTAAAGTTAGTACAAGTACTTAAAAATGTAGATATAGATGATCAGCTCAAATATTTCAGAGTTAGCACATTGGCACAGTCAGTCCTGACCTCAGATTGGTATGTCCTTTTTTTTCCCTGAAACCTGCTCCAATCTCAGCATGAACTTCTTTGCTGATGTCTTGATTTGAAAATCTTATGTCTTATTATCAGTCAGTCCTCAGAAGAATCTACTACTTTCTCTGCCACTGTGGAAATATTTTGTTTCCTTAGTAGAAAACAAAAGCTGGATTCAAGATTGTAGTTTTGTTTGCTTTCATTTAATAAAGTGAGTTAGTACGATGGATTTAGCTGGAAGTGGATTTATATCTGAAAAATTTCTATCATGCTGGAAAATTTCAATTAGGGGAAATTAGCCACTTGGTTCTTTCTGATAAATTAATCATAGAGATTATCTATTAAATGTGCCACTTAACCTTTCTGGCATAAGTGCCTGAGGCAGTAGTATTTAGGCTCTACACATTCATTTGGAAATATTAATTTCTATGCAGCTGTCTTGCAAAATGGAATTTTCACTTGTCTTTTTTATAAGTAGGTCATTGTGCAGCTGTTCTTAATGGAGGCTGGCATTTGTAAAATGGTAAATCCACCATTGTACCCTATAGGTCAGAAAATTGATCTCCATCAATTACAAAATATCCTTTACTAAAATGCCCTTTCTCAACCCCGAAGGGTGTCATCCCTCGCTATGATAGCCTTTGGCCTTTCTGGAATGGGAATGTGTTTCAGCTGGATACTTTGCAAAAGACGAAGCATCACCGTGTTCACACTATCTGTCTTCCATTAGTCTAAGGTTTTGTCTTTGTTCTGCATCATGGCTTCCATCTACATTAGAGCTGCCTTAAAATTAATCATAGGGGAAATTGGTATGACAGCTAGCAGCTGTCAAAGAAACAGCTGTCTCAGCTGCTGAACCTCCCAGGTCCAAATCCTCCTACTCCCTACAATGAAATCAATTGATCTTTTCAATGTAGACAAGGCCTCACTGTCCCTGTAGTGGTCAGCTGTTGCACAGCTTAGGGAGAGAAGCAACTCCTGGAACAGCTACAAACCTTATCCTGTAGACTTGAGAGATTAAAATTAGGACCTTGACCTGGATATCTCTTTTATATGTCATAAAATTTGCATAGTCTGCTGCAGGAGTAGTTTGAACTCTAGAACTTTCTAAGGATTGTATACCCTGTAGCCTAGCAAAAGATGATAGGAAGTAAGAAGGTACTGGCAGCAGAGAAGGATGTGCAAGAAAGTATAAATGGCAGATAATTTAAAAAGTTTAAGGTTAATGAAATGAGAGAAAACATTTCAAAATCTTAGAATAAAGTATTACAAAAGAATGCAAATGGAATTTACAGTATGTGAACAGCATACACAGTACTTACAAGTAACAAAATAAGCATTTTAGAGAGTGGAATTGGCAGCAAGACAGTGATGTTGTGGTCCATACTATGAAACAGAATTAGTATGGCCTTATTGATTACCTGAGCCTATACATTCTTGCACAGATAAAATTAAGCATGAGGAGAATGCTTGCAGATTTGGGATGTGAAGCAAACAAAATCCTTCTGACTTTGGGTTTGGGTCAGGTGAACTTGCAGACCTTGAAGATTTAAGATCTCAAGGATTTGGAGACAATTCAAATTATGCAAGAAGCATAATAAAAAAGACAGGGAAGGGGAAACAAAATTGAATAGAGCTGTGTTGAATCATGGACGGAGGTACAGTTGGGCAGTTGTGCTGTGTAAGGACATAGGACTCAAATTTCATATGAAAAGGAAAAGAACAATAACATGATTCAAGATTGTTACCTGATCAGAGCAGTAGGAAGCTACAGAGCTGTGCTGTGGTTGGGTAGGTTGCAAAGGAGGTGGAACAGTGAGGTGAGAAAAAAAGAGAAGCACAGTAATGAGTGAAAAATTAGTAAAGGAATCAGAGGGAGACATTTTAGCAGGTCAAATATCAAGATGCAATTAAATTCTGAATTTCAAGAAGAGGATTGCAACTTATGTGTATATATATGTCATATATATATATATAACTGTTATATGTAACAGTTTTACAGTGAAAGGTAGGATAGGGGAATTGCCAAAGGGTAAATAATAAAAGAAGAAAAGTAGAAGCAAAATTGAGATGTCACCTGTGTTTAAGAAAACAACAGGATAGATGGGAAGGCCTGCAAGAGAAATGAATGTAAATTTGTACAAATGGCAGACCTTCACTTTGAGACTAATCAGTAAAAAAAGGCATGAAGATTGCTCTGAGTACAATTATAGTGGGGTAACCACTGTTGACAGCAGGATAGAAACTGAGGAAAATGTATGTGTGTCAGGGATCACTGGATTTGGTGGGGATGCAGTGAGACTACTATAATGAAATCCCATTAGCCCTGATTTAAGAAAAATCGTACAGGTGAGTCAGGAATATTTCATGACTGACTATGAAACTCTATCAGTAAAGCTAACACTTTTAAAAGGGTATTTATTCTCTCTCCATGACAAATAGGAGATATTTGTTAGGCCAAAGAACTTTACATCCTGGGTTATAGCCTATGAATGGGAGTCTAGTATTATTGAAGATTATTTAGGATTATTATCCTAAAGACCTTGAAAAGGGAGGAAAATTTATAAAGTTAACGTGGTAGTGTGCATGATGACTGAAGTGGCGTCTGAAGGATTACTGGGCACTTGTGTGCTCCTTTGTGGAATCACCTTCATAGTCCAGATGTTACCTGTCTTTTCTTTTTCCATCCTTACATGAAAGCATGCAGGGAACCACAGTCACTGATAGATGGTTAGGCAGCATGAAAGAACCTGTGTTGCCTTGGAGATGTTGCCCAAACCTGTGACAGGCAGGGATGAGAGTGGCCACCAAAAATGCAAAAGAAGTAAAAACTTATAAAGTGTTTAAGATTTATTATGCTGAAGAAAAAAAAATCCTTTGGCTTGTTAAACAGTTAAGTTTGAAAACAAACAAACCTTAGAAACAAGCAAGTGTGCTGTGAGGTAAGGAAGGACCTTTGTTATACAGTTTATTGTCACTGAGGTATACATTTGGTAACATAATTAGGTTCAATTAAGAACGTTTGGGGATTTTCAGTAAGGAAAAAGATGTAGATTCTATTGCTTAGGGCTTGGGCTGTGATTTTAGTGATCTGAGTCAAATTCACGTTCTGTGACTGATTTAGGCCCAGATCCATGGAGGGGCTTAGGTGCTTAAAATATGACTTCACTGGGATTTATTCACCTAAGCCTCAAGCGCATAATCCCCAGAAGCCGACATACGCCCCTGTTTCAGCAACGTTTGCTCTGTGCCCAGAACAGCCCGTTTTTTTTCCTTGAAGAACCGAGCAGCTGCTCGCCCGCCTGCCCCGGCCTGCCTTGAGGAGGCTGCGGCCGCGCCCCAGAGCCAGGCGGGCACCCAGGCCCCAGCCGCCGAGCTCCTTATGTAAGGGCCTGGGGGAACCTAAGGCTGCCGGAGCCAAAGCCCCAGCACCCAGCATTGGAGATGCTGCGCTCAGCTCCTCGGAAATTTCCATGCCCAAGGCCGGTTTCGGGGCTGGCGCCGAGCCCCCGGTGTGAGCAGCGCCGCCGTGGCCCCCAGTAGGGCTGGGGGGACCGGGCTAGAAACGGCCCTCGGCAGCGGCAGCAGGGAAGCCGGATCTTTTCTAACCCGGTCCCTTCCCAACACACCGACACCGATCCCACCGGCCCCCGCTGCCTCACGCAGGTGCCCCGGGGCGGGGGAACCGCGTTGCGCAGCATCTTGGGGGGGCTCATAACAGGGGTACCCGCGGCCCCCACACGCTGCCACCCCTCTGTAAGCGCCTCTCCCGGCCGTGAGGAAGCTCATCCCGCCGAAGGGAAGGAGGCTGGTGCCGGGGCGGAGCCGCGGGCAGGAGGCCGAGCTTCGCTGCTATAAAACCGGGGGCGGCCGCCCCATCCCCGCTCGCCCTGCCCGCTTCCGTGACCTAGCGTGAGCCGCTTCAGCTCTGCCTGGCCGCTAATATGGCGCTGTCTGCCGACCCCCATTTCAAGAAGCTGCTCGAGTGGCACAAGGCGAACGCCTCCAAGCTCGTCCTGCGGCAGCTCTTCGAGGGCGACAAGGAGCGTTTCCAGAAGTTCAGGTGAGACTGGGGAGCCTCGGGGCTGGCAGAGGGCCCGCCGGCAGGAGGCACCCCCATACACCCTCACACGGCTGCCGCCGCTCTCCTCGCCTCGGGCGCCCCGGGGAAGGCAGCCGAGGCCGAGCCCCAGCGACCGGGGCCTCCCGGCGGTGCAGGGCGGGCAGGAGGGCGAGCAGCGACACCCCCCCCGGGCAGGGGGGAGCCCCCCCGGCAGCCCTGGGCACGGCTGCCCCGCGTGTGCTCGTCCTTGACTCCTCCTTGCGGCTGAGACGTGCCGGGCGGCACAGCGCCGGGCTGCGGCGGCGCAGCGGCATTCTGGGGCCTGCCGCCTGCTTAGTCATGAGAAGATGCCTGTCCCCGCGATAAGATGCCTGTCCCCGCGATAAGAGCAGCGCCGAGCATCGCCCCCGGCCGCCCCTGTGCCCCTACCTGTCGGCCCCTGCCCCGGAGTGGTGTGGGCGTTTAATCCTCCCCTGCTACACGTACTACAGCAGACACGTTGCAAAGGCTTTTTCCTAGAGAAGGAAGTAAGACGTGGAAGCAGCGTGATAACGTGCAATGTTCTCGTCCCATAAAACGGGGCTGCTGTCTCCTGTGTTCAGGAGATTGCCGAGAAGTCACATGTGGTTATACTGCTGGCCTCCACCAGCGATCTGGGAAGTCCATTAGTGCGTAGGTACATCACTGATTTGATTTTTAAAGCGAGCCTGGGCAATATACACACAGCCAACTTCTTCAAGAAAGAGCCATCTTACTTGTTGCGTGTGTCAAAAATTTTCACTGGTAAAGTGACTTTTCTCCTCTTGAGCTCATTTGATACTACCTGAATTGTAATGCAACATCACATATGAAGTTCTGCATACCAGCATACAACAGTTAGTGTCATTCTGCATTGATGTGAAAGGTATGCTAGGTTTTTGGAGCATTAACTTCATCTGGCTCTCCTAATAGAACCTTTAACTGCTAAAACTGTATTAATATCTGTAAGCTCAATCTCTTGTCTCTTTAGCAGAAAAAAAGGTCCTGGTCGCATGCTTCCTTATCTCCAGTGCATTTCAAAAGACTGAATTTGTTAACATCCTTGTAACAAAGGAAAGCTGAAGCAGACTGAGTAAATCCAAAGGTATAACTGAGCTGCTTCGTACAAGACTGAATGGCTTGAGCAAGTGCTACTGTTGGGAATAGCACTGAATATTAGTCTTAGTGGCTGTCACTTTATTATGCAAGCTACTTTAACTGTAAAATGTGAGCTCAATTTCAAATAGTCTGTATTTAATTTCTTGTGAATATGTAATAGACTAAGGGAGTTACACTGACTGTTGCTGTGCACCATTAATTGAGGATAAGGTATTTGGCAACTCATGTTTCAAGCATATATACTCATGTGTGGCATGTTTTCTCCGTGCTGGAAGTTATAAGTATGTCTCTCAGAATGTGTCTATCTGATTTGTATTTTTCTTGTGAAATGCTCTGTACTGAGGGTATTCACTTCAAGTAGCTGCTTAACGTTTTTTTGTGCAAACTGTAAGGACAGGAAACAGTTGAGATGTTTGATTCATTAATCTGTATTAATGACATCTCTTCATGATTTTGGTCCTGTTTCCTGATAAACCAGCATTATTGACTACCCAACAAATTCTGTCATACCCAAATATACAAAACTGACAGCCAGGTTTAGTTTGATAAGTCAGCTTGTGTACTTCTCAGTGATTACCACTTTACCACCATCCTGTGGCTCTGGCTTGTAGTTAACATCTGTTGAAAGCCAGTCCCAGAGGTTTGGCCACAAGGTTCTCTGCTTAATTTGCACCTCTTCCCTCATGTGAAAATCATCTGTATGAAGATGCTTCAGATCCATTGGGTATAATCATAAAATCATTGATTATCTTCTAAGGGGAAAAAAAATATACTTCAGTAATAGTGCTTCATGACACTTGTGCCATAGAAATTTTAGAATCAGTTTTTAATCTGAATACTTGATCTCAGAGACTAAGTATCTTTTAAATCTTACTATAAGAACCTTATGCTCACTGGCTGTGTCTTACTGAGTATGGATAGAAGACTTTCCTCCGGTCTTGCCTCCATTGATGAAAACTTGCATAGCCCCTTCTTCTGGTTTGGAGCAGGGTCAACTATGTACAGTATGTTTTTGATTTTTCTCTGCTGCCTGAATATATGGTCTGGTAGGAACAGTGGGCCTTTCACTTCACAGTGGAAGGCTACATCACTTAAGTGTGGATGTGGCTTACGTGACAAGTCCTCCGTTCCACCTGGGTAGCGCTACTGCTAGATGCCGCATTGCAGAATGGGTAGTGTAGCAGAATGCAATTGAGCTGCACGTTTCTGTGCATCTGTTTAAAGAAGGGGTGGAACTCCTCGTATAAGGGTTCAGGATGAGATGAGGCTCTGTGCTTGTGTTGTACCTCCAGTGTGGGAACTGGGAAATCAGATGTCTTGTATTCACTGTTAGCCATTGCTCTTTTTTTCTCATGGTGTCTTTGCGATACCATCTTCCTGCAGTTTCTTCAACTCAGTGGTGACTTGAATCCAGCCAGAACTTCAAAGGGTATTTCTAAGTCTAGCGAGGTTGGTTATTTATATAAGTTAAAAAAAAAAAAAGAAAGAAATTGGAGAAATAAAGCATATGACAGGTAAACAAAAGACTTTAAGTATTTTATCTTCATGAAGAACACTAAGACTGTCTTCCTACGATTAAACTGTAGCGCTGAAGAATCATTAGTACACTAATGGTCTTGTAGTGCCCTTAGTGAAATGTGCTCAAACCTGAGATCAGTCTGTAAACATACCACATCTAACTTTAAATAGAAAGACGTGAAGGATTTGTTCCTTTTTTGTACTGTATCAATGAAGAGCAAATTTGGCAGGTGAGAGGTAAGTCTTTAGCTTAGCTAGTTATGTTCCAGGTGTTCTTACACTAGACGGTTGGCGTTTCAGGATTACTTCTTGCACCCTCCTGAAGAAAAGGTTGATAAATAGTATTAATACTGTTTTTCCTTGCTTGCCTTATTTTTTGATAAATGTTCTCTTAAGCCTGTGCTTGAAGATACCTGTCTTTCCTTATTTAGTTGCTTCTGTGTTTTAAGACCAATTTTCTGGTCTTGAATTCTTTTTTTAAAAAAAAAAAAATGAAACCACCTAAATGTCTAGACCTTGCTGGTCATTACTGTTATTGCAAGTTCAGTCCCATTCTTCCAATCTTGCATGCTCTGTCATGCTATATCTGTTTAGGATAGCAACAATACTATGTTTTGTCCCTGCCAAGTCCATAGTATATCTTTGCAGTAAAAAAGAAGTGATATTTGTTGCCAAATATTGAGAAACTAGAGGCAGGGCAGATAATGAGCAACACGGAAACACTGAATTTAGATGCATGCAATTTCCTGTGGCTTGAGCATGTGGAGCAAACATGACAGTAACTCATTTAAAAAAAGAAAGACACTGTACAGCAGACTTCATCAAGTCTACTGAATGACTTACAGGACTGACTCTTGAATTTAAAGTAAATGTGTACATTAGGTTGTTAATTAGTGCAAAGGAGAAATGGATGGAAAACTTCTGTATAAGACAAAAAAGCAACTGTAGAAATTAACGTTTTGATACAAGGCTAGTAAATACAACAGGACTTACTTGATTTCTAATAGACTATTTTCATGGTTTACCTCAGTTCTAAACCTAAAGTCTGTCTTTTAAATGTTAGGCTATAGTTCTCTGGGAAGGATTAGCAAAATCATTTGCAGAGCTCTGAGTCAGTAAGCAAAGTGAGACTATGCAGTGCACAAATAGGAAGTAATTCTGCATCTTACTTGACAGTATTTCTGTACATGCAGTTGTATAGACTTGTAAATCAGTTTTGTTTAGGCTGCCGTATAAAAAACATATCTAAGTTTGTTAAAATGAACTGTAGGAAGACAGTATAGTTTTCTTAGCTGCAAAAGATGGTGATAAGCTTGGTACCTATGATGTATTAGGAAAAAACTAGTTGCTAGAGACTGCTAGTGGCTCAGTTGAAAGTGGAACGTGATTGTGTGGCTGTGCATTAAATATACTTAATTGTATTTAGACTTTCACAAGCAGAAAATGAACACTACAATTGAGCTTGTTGAAAACCGTAGTCTAGAGTTAAAATGGTATACTACCTAGTAAATCGTTTTATAAAATTTGTGGGGGCCAATTAGTCCCTCAGGTCATCTATATTAACTTAGCCTAACTAGGTTTCTAATCACTACTTGTAGAGTTGTCATTGTCTTGCTTAAAACTCTTTAAGAAGGTGTAATTAAGTGACTTGTTTTGACAGCTTGACTCTGAATACTGATCATGGGGATATCTTGCTGGATTATTCGAAGAACCTTGTTACAGAAGAAGTAATGAAAATGCTGGTGGAACTGGTAACTAAAGAAAACTTTGTTTTATTAATTCAGTGTTCTAGAAGTTAACTTTCAACTGTAACTCATTCTATCATTGTTTATACACATTTAGCTCTGAATTCAAGAGATGATCGAAGTTCAAGGTCACATGGTTTTAAGCCTAGTAAGGCATTGTTGAAAGTATTGCATTTTCCTTTGGCCACAAGGAGCAGAACCATTTCCAATTCCCAGATCTCTCTTGAGCTCTCTGATTTGTCTGTCAAGACTTGTCTGTAACAAACCAGCTGCCATATGGGACTGTTACTGGGGTTTGCAGTAAAATAAGAGATGAATATCAAGTTGTAAGAGAAGCTGATATTTTCTAGACCTCAAATGGAAATACATTCTTTCGTGTCATGTAGTCTTAGTTTTGAGATTCATTTGCAGTTGAATGCATTTTAAGAAGCTTGTGTCATTAACTTCAATTTAGCGTGGTGTCCATAATTACAACCCTTCCTTAACTATTGGTTCAGCCAAAGGCTAAGACTGGATAGATTTTTTTAAAAAGCTTCCAAAAATAGCTGAAGTGAACTACTTCTGCTGCTATTCTGTTTAAAAAAAAAACAACTAAGCTGTTACAAAGAAATTAATCCCGTAGCAGTCTGTCAAGATGAAACTGAGTAATTAAGACTACTCACTACATCTTGATCTTTTAGTACATGTTACCATGTAGCATTATATAAGGGAATAAAAATACTTCCTATAAAAAAAGCATTAACTTTTGTACGCTTTAAAACTAGTATATGGTGTGTTTTTCATCTAACTTCTGTTTTGCTCTCTTGTGCTAAATGCTTACTCTCCTTAGTGTAGCTGGACCTTTGTAGTACATGTTGACTTACTATTTTTAAGAGAAATCTATTTTTACATTTCTCAGGCAAAGTCAAGGGGTGTGGAAAGTGCCAGAGAGCGAATGTTCAGTGGAGAGAAGATCAACTTCACTGAGGTAAGGCTATTTCTGTCTATAGTTCTTACCTTTCAGTTGTGCTTATATTATGGATGTTTGTGCATCTCTGTAAGGGAAGTCTTGAACTCACTCAAATTGCTACTCTGAAATGCTGAAAGTGGTTTTAACTTTTGTTTTGTTACTTACATGAGAAACTCTAAGAGCTTAATGTGAACAAAGCTTTTCAGTCTTCCCTCCAACAAAAATTGTTTTTAGATAAGTTGGTGGTGTATTTTTTCCTTGCTCTTCACTTTCGTAGAGAGGAAGATGAGTTAGGTCTTGCAAAGGGCATAGAGAAGAGTATTTCATTCCAGGTATGCCTTAGAAGCTTTTTCTTAATGAGTGTTCATAAAGCTTAGTAATCTGCATGTAATGTGTTAGCAAGGGTTGTGTAAGACTTCCTGCTTTGGATTGTTGATGCTACTTATCTTTGGGTACTTCTAGTAGTAGAGACTATAAGCCATCTTGAAAAACTAGCCATGCATTTTGGTAAGACTGAGTATATTCCTCTCTGTAGATCTGAGGGTTGTAATGATAGTTAAATCTTCACAGATTTAATACAGAGGAACCAGTTGCACCTTATTTTTTAAATTAAAAGTAGGTTGAAAACTGGAAAATCAGTGTAACATGATTTACTGATCTACCTTAAATATTTAAGTCCATTTGAGGTAAATTTGCAGAAATCAATATTTGCTCTGACTTGGTTAACTGATTTAATTCTTGCACAAGCAGTTTACTTAAAAATCACTCAGTGGCTGAATGTTGTATTGCTTGTAAATACTGCATGTTTGTAGAAATTCACAGACTAAACCAGAAAGCTTCACTGGAGAATCATTTCTCTTCCTTTTATATTAATGCCTTCAATACACAGTTAGAGTTTTAGACAGTGGAAGAAAAAAGGGAGCGGGGGAAACGTGGGTAAGTTTAACATCTGCCTGGTTCTGGTTCTCAGATATTGCTTTCCAATAGCCCCATGTAACAGATTATTACAATGTTAGCCTATCTCTGACCGTATATTATGGAGTTATTCTTCATTTTTTACCTGAGATCAAATATAATGGCTCAAGTTGTCTTAGAAGAATGTATTTTTCCCTGATAGCACTTGAACACAATATTAAACTGTCTGGTGTGTTTGGCATCTGCTGCTAGCTCCCAACTTCAATACTGTCTCAATATGGCGACTTTGTTTAGCGGTTACCTGCATGATGACTATTTTCATTATCAGGCTGTTTCTCATTTACAGTAAGAAGACCTGGAATTAGATTTGGATTAATTCATTTTCTGTTAATGTGAGATAGCAAATGAAGTTGAATGGGCTCTGGAGCATGTGGACAGTATGAAATGGCCATGAGATGTTAAACAGAATGCTGTCAAACAGTGTTATAGAATAAATGTAGAACAGTAAGACAAAAGGAAGCTGCTTAATAGCAAGAACTGACTTGTCTACTATTCTTGTTCTACATCAGATCATTTTTTAGCCATGTCTTAAATATTTAAGACTTGTCTGTGTTTGGTGCTGCAGGCATTGACTGCTCAGTTTGTTCTTAGGTGGAAATTATTTATAGTTCACCCAAGCATGATATTGCCAGGTGTTTGTCTTGATGAGTTAGAACTTGTAGGCTAATATGGTGCAAAGACAGTGTACAAGGTCGCATATATCTGACCACTCATTATGGGGGCAGTCTTTACTGTCTACCACAACTTAGAAAATATTTTTGTTTAACAGCAGACAGCAGTTGAAAGCAGTTCCAGTTAATCTGAAGGATTATTAACAACTTTTAAGACTGTACTACTTTCTGGGTGAAGTATGAGTAAGAAATAATTCATTTTTTTCCTTCTTTCTTCCTCTTGTTTTAGAACCGAGCTGTGCTTCATATCGCTCTGAGAAATCGTTCCAATGTGCCAATACTTGTGGATGGGAAAGATGTTGTTCCAGAAGTAAACAAAGTGTTGGACAAAATGAAACACTTCTGCCAGGTATAATATATCACCATAACCTTTTATGTTTGTATTATAGTCAACCAGGTTCTCTTACAGGCATGTTGTTAAGTACCGATTATAGACTGGTTCACACAAGCTATTCTGCACTTGTTGGATTAGGTTTATAACAGTACTGGCTCAAGCATGGAATTAGAGCTGTTTTAAGCATGACTTTCTTGCATGTCAGTTTGCAGGTGGGCTTTTCTTTAATGGGCTCTCTAGATCTTACTCCTTTAGTAGTATTTATTTCAGAAGTTTGAAGTCTTGTAAAACATGAAGTACCCCATTCAAATATTGCTTTATTTCTTCTTAACATCTTTCTTACTATTTGACTCTTAAGTAGAAACTGCCTCTTAAAATTCTTTTAAAATCAGAAGGAGAGAGGGAAGAAGCTCCCAGCTCACTTCTAATTTGGTTGTGGTCTGCTTAAGTAGTTTTTTAAAGATCCTCTGTCTTTAGGTCAGATTCATTTATGATTCTACTGTTTCAGCAACACAAAGCTTTTTGTTCCTAGTTAAATACAGTAATCTTCAAATATCACTAATGTTTATTGGTTCTGTACATATTTAATGTAGGCATCTGTTTAAATGTCTTGTGCAAATAATTCAATGCCTAAGGCTCTTTCATGTCTAGCTTGACTTCTGTTGTCTCTATGTTCAATGCTGTAAATGCTAGGTAATGCAGGTAAATGCTGTAGTAGTCCACATGTAAGAAGGCTAGGTTGATTTTTGCAGTTTGTTTTAAATACATGTGTTAAACTTCTAACACTTACAGAAGTAAGCGTTAATGAAATGTCTACCCAGCAAGGTAGTTTTGAGTATTGGCTTTAAAGTCTAAAAGTTTTTGAGTTTTCTTTGAAGATCCTCTGCAGTAGTGCTTGCAAATGCATCATACTTCCAGGGTTAGATTTGTTAACTTGAGCATATACATAGTATAAAACACTTGGTTTCTTTTCCTGCCAGAGAGTCCGTGGTGGTGAATGGAAGGGCTACACTGGAAAGACCATTACTGATGTGGTCAATATTGGGATTGGTGGCTCTGACTTGGTAAGCACCTACCTTCTGTACATTTTACATCTTTGTGTATACATGCCTGCAATGAAGATAAAACCGAACTTGGTTTTCTCCAGGGGCCTCTGATGGTAACTGAAGCCTTGAAACCATATTCCAAGGGAGGCCCACGTGTTTGGTTTGTGTCTAACATTGATGGTACTCATATAGCCAAAACCCTGGCTGAGCTTAAACCGGACACTACGCTCTTCATCATTGCATCAAAGGTATGTCTAATAAGGTCACTGGTGTGACATACTTCAAATGGTTAAGGATTCAGTCAAGACATCTGTCCACAGGAAGTTCTAGATTAAGGACTTGTAGCATGCACTATTTCTAAAAAAAAAAAATAACTATTTTGATTAATCCTAAACTTGCGATAAAAGCGTATATTGCTACTGAAATGTTTAAGGATCCAGAAGTCAAGCACTGAAAATGACTCATTCTTGACAAGTAATACACAAGACCAATTTGATGTTTTGGGTGTTTCTTAGCCAACACAAATTTAAACTATTCCCAAATTTTGTTACTATACTTTGTGGGTGGAATGTATGATCCCATTTCTTCTATTTCTTAGAAATTCAAGATTTCATCTCATTCCTTATTTTTAATTGTGGTCTTTTTATATTGCTAATGAAGTACAGTGTTGTCAATAGAGTTTTTTTGCATTAATGTTTCACATCAGTGTAGTTTAGGAATCTTCATTCTGTTTCAGGGTAGTAGCAAAAGCTTTCTGTAACTCAAATGCTGAGTTCCCATAGCACTGTAAATACTAAGCTTCTTTACTTATAAATAGGTGAAGACAGGCTGCTGGTAGTTTAAGACAGCACTTTATTTCTGAATATGGACTTAATAGCTACCTTTGTAAATCTCACCTTGTTAGCAAGCTTACTTAATAACTTCATAAACTTAATTGCTAGTTGCCAGATTCCTCTGAGGTATGCTGACTAGAACATACTGGCTTCTGCCTTATCAGAGGAGACTGAAGACAGAATTCATCATTACATAATGTGGATTGCCTTCGTTTGTAAAGCACAGTAGGACCTTTTTACTGTTGAAGACAGAATCTGCAATAAATGAACATGTGTGTAATGCTGACCATGCTCTACTGTGGTGCTCATTATTTTATTTTGGCAATACTGTAGCTGAGCAACTTATGGAATAAGTAAGCCTCACAAAGTAACACTAATGGTCATTTTTGAATAATTGAGTTCAAGCATCATGGTTCAAAGGCTCAAAAGACTGCCAGATTGAAAGAGTAACACTTCAGTTTCTATTTGCCAAGCTGTAGTTAGATAATTGGATTTATTTGGAAGAAGATGAATGGCATTTTTTGTTTTCCCTAACAGGCTTGTTTCATAATGAAATACTTCTGGAGATGGGTGAGAGTAGGTTGAATGTAGTGTTCCCCCTTAAAGCAAAATTTTGATGGCTGAGTAAATCAGAATGGTGGTAGATCTTTGCAGAACTGCATGACTGAACTTCTTTGTACACTTCATGAAACAGGAAAATATTTCTCTAATCAGCAAAATAGTTATGGCAGTGTCTTAGCAAAAATTAGTGTTTTTGCATGGAAAAGAAGGAATAAAAGAACAAGAGGACAATCCAGCTGGGTTGTCTTGTTGTGAAGCTCAATTAGCTACTTTCTAATTGAGTGATATAACTTCATATTTAGTGAAAGTACAGGAGAAAACTTTAGTGTCAAGGTTTGTGTAACAGTTTGGAGGAGGGAAAGAAATAAGGAATAACTATTCCAATTCCAGCAAATTGCTGATGTGGATTGATAAGCTTGCTTTTTTGCTGAAATTTGGTAGCAGCTTTCTTATGAACCTCTAGAATTACTGTGATCTGGTTATCTGGAAAAAATGTTTTAGCAGCCTGAACTTGTTTCAGTTTTAAGTACAATGTCTTATATACTTCTCCATTTTCTGATGCACAGACTTTCACCACCCAAGAAACGATCACCAATGCAGAAACGGCCAAAGAGTGGTTCCTACATGCTGCTAATGATGTAAGTCTAATGTACTTACATTACATAACAGAATGCAACAGATTGTCATTGTGCAGTTTCTCCCCAGTCATTTTAAGCATGCTTTGGATTGGGGCCAATAGCTGCCCAAGCATAAGCTGTGTAGCATAGCAAATGCTGTGCACAACATTTAAGTGCATCATGGTTAGTGACAGGCTGGTATGTCTGAACAAAGTAACAAAACAAGTTTTCCATTATAGATGGTGGTTGTGGATGGTTTTCCCTCAAATCCTGCCTCTAAAGTAATAGATAGTTGCATCTACCTTAGAGCTGGCTAATGGTTTGGTGGAACCACTGACACTGAAATCCAAGAATATGGTGTCTACATGTCATTACCTTTCAATTCTTGGAAAATCTTTCAAAACTAGAAATGAAGTTATGGTTGAAACAGTAAAATAATTCTGTAGCAGATGGTTGTGCTATGAATAGAAGCCTTGTTTTTGGCTTATTCCCTTAAATTTCTAACTTATAAGAAAGGCAATACTGCCTGCTCAGGTAGTTAATGTAGTCTTTAACAAGTTCCAGTCAGGGTAGCTGTACTTAGTTTGAGAGCAGGGCTTTGAAGTCTCCCATTATATTAGTTAAAGACAACTCATCCTTGCACAAACACTTACCGAAAGACCCAAGTCTAAATCTGTAGCTTTAGATTTCAGTGGTTGCAGTTGTCCTGATCTTCCAACTCTAGCAGGGAGGGCAGCACTTGTACAACACACTCCATCTGCCCAAAAGTGGTATTAGTGATGAACCAAAGTGGTAATGTACTCTTAAGGAAACTGAGTGCTGCTCCAAGTATTGACTACCTCCAGAGGGAGGCCTTCATGAAAATATTGTCAGAGCGTTATCTTATGCTATATGTGATTAAGATGATTTCAAGTTGATAAACATGAAAATAACTAATGATAGTCAACAATATTTTGTTCAAAAGTAAATGATAGCAAATCAGTTTTATAACAAGAAATAAAAACAACTAGCATTACAGATCTAACGCTTTTCATTTTATTAAGCCTTCAGCTGTGGCCAAGCACTTTGTTGCCTTGTCTACCAATGGTGTAAGTATAAGAATTTTACTTAGATTTTCTATGTACTTTTAAGATGGTCTTATTGTATAGTCCTGTAAGGAAGCCTTTAAGATGCCATTATTTGTATACTAATACTTAGCTTTCCTACTGAAAGGATGCATATATGTTCTACAGAAAATAAATGGAATGCTTCCAAAGCACCATTATAGATGTGTGTTTTCTGCTGGAGCCTTATAAATCTGAAATCAGGATGTTGTGCTCGTAATACCTATCCTGTTATTAATGAAGGGTACCCATTACTGTTTAAGTGTGTGTGAATGCAATTATTCTATAAATAAATATTACTCAAAATCCTAAGATAAGTGCTGAAGTGATACAAGTAGTTTATGTGAAATAATCTTTTGTATATGATGAGCGTAAAGTACCCTGATGTGGTATTTCACTCAAAAAAGGGGTGGAGGGGGCAGGGGGGAGCTGCAGCAATTCAAAAGGGCCCAGCAATAAAAGACCCAGCAACAATTGAGGCTGCTGGGTAATCTGGTGTGAAGCTCCCTTGTAGTAATCTGGGCATGTTGAATGTAAACAGTATCAGTCCAACTCCTAACTATACTGCCACTGATAGAACGAGTGTTATGTAATTGAATTCAAGACTGCTGAATGGCAACAGTGATATTTGGAAATAAAAGTACAATGTATTTTCTGATGGATGCTATGTATTTTTAAAATAGAAGGTGTAATTGGGCAATTGCCTATTCAATAGGCGTAAAACTAGTGCTTTTTATTTGTTAGACATCAAGGTTTTTAAGAATGTTTGTCTTCTCTTCCATGCTTTTTTTTATTCTAGCCTAAAGTTAAAGACTTTGGAATTGACCCTGAGAACATGTTTGAATTTTGGGATGTAAGTAAATATCTAATGTGCAGTAGATGCTAACCATTAGAATTTATTTCAAGTGTTAATTAGATGTCAGCAAACTGATTGAAAACTAACCAAAACAAAACTAAAAAAAATAGTAGCTGTATTCTCAGTACTGAAACATTTGAAAAATTATGCCTAAAAGTAAACTGAGCATGCCAAGCAAGTAAAGCAGTCATGTATCTTGGCCACTCAATTCAAATCCTGCTGTAGATGAAGGTCTGAAGAAGAGCCTTCTGTATTCTTGGCTGACTAATCATCTGTTGGGTAATAGGAGATAGAAGTCTTAGCTGATTCCTCTATGTAAGTAGTTATTATAAGCTGTGACATTTGACTGTTGGGGTCTACTGTATATAATCTACGTCTGTAAAGGTCAAACATCAGAAACAGCAGTCTAACTTGATGTTTTATAGCAGATGCATATTTTAAGTACAGTGCATTTAGCCTTGGCCTTTCTGCTTATCTACTTAAAATCAGAAACAGGCTGGTTTCTGTGTCATTGACTTTGCCTGACAAACTACACTTTAAAGCTACTATTTAGAACTTAACTAGAGCATTACCTTTTCCTATATAATGTCATAATCTCGCTGACTCAAGCCTCTCCTACAGATCAGGACTAGGAAAGCAGTTAACACAAACTGTGAATCTAGTATTTGAGAATGAACTGCAGTCATTATCAAGAGAGCTATTTCAACAGATGTTATATAAATCATAGGCTCTAGACCAGTTGGGAAACTTTAAATCCTTAAAGAAATGCATACTTAAGGATTTGTTGGGTCTACTGTAAGGTACAGGTCCCCTTGGCCATGCCATATGATTTGTAGTGAATTATTGCCAAAAAGAATCTTTTTTGCTGAAAATAGTCTAAACACATGCTGCTATTTCCTAATGGTTTGGATAAGCTTCAATTTAAAACCTTTATGCTTCTACTGTCTAAATTCATCTCTTTTTTCAGTGGGTTGGTGGTCGCTATTCTCTGTGGTCAGCCATTGGTCTCTCCATTGCCCTGCATATTGGTATGTATTCCTGTGATATATTAAGAACCTGTTTTGGGAGTATATCTTTGGAATATTTTAACAATACTGGATTGTGGATCAGATTTGGGACAAATATTGTTTTACCCAACCTCTTCTCTGAGCTTCTGCTAAATTCAAATGTGATAGAAATGTCAAAGCTTCAGTACTATAAACGTAGTTTACAAAGTTACTCATCTAGGTACAAGTAGTCAAATTACAGCTATTTGCTTGCATAGCCAAAAGTGCATGGCTTATGTAAAGTCACATCAGTCCTGAAAACTAGATTTTTGCAACTGACCTGCTTAAACTTCTTAAGAGTATCTAGTTCATGTAACTACATAAACTTCAGTGTGTCAAATCTTGTCTCCAATTCTGCATGAGTTTTTTAGCATAAAAGCAATCCCTTCTCCCATCACATCATAAGCACCAGTACTTATTCTCTTAGATTATGAAGCCTGATGATATATGAATGCTCTTTCTATTTGTAGTTGATTGTGGAACAAAGATAAAGACTCTCTAAATAGATCCTCACTTATCTGTACTGCTACAGGGGCACCATAGGCATCTCCTGATGCAGGTCTCAAATGCATGTGGAGAGCACACAGTGGATGTGAAAGAGCTCTGAGAACTGTTTCTTGGTGAATATGCTGTTCAGCAGCCTTGCATTTGTTCTCTCACCAGTCCTTTCCAATAGTTAGTCTCAAAACATAAAGTTACATATTTTCCAAATAAAAGCTAGAATTCCCTTATACTGACATAAGAAGAAAAGCATTGGTTGTGTTCTTGGAATGATATGAATAGGAGTTGTTGTGTGGAAAAAACAATTTGAACAGCAAAATAAATTTCAGTCAGGCACTTACTGTTTTGTCTGCAGTAAACTGTTCATCTCTGCTGTTAGATTTTGTTGGCTATCTGTACTGCTTGTCCTTAGGTCCTTCATCTACCAGAGCTGGCTTCTGACCATAGGTAGAGCTTCTGCTTTGATTGCCAGACACTTCACTGTAATCTTCTGTTTTTCTGTACAACAATCAGGATTTATGGTTTTGTGAGAAAAGATGGCATCAGTTAAAATAATCAGTGAAAATAAATGATGGTTAAATCCCCTACTTAAAGAGCAAACAAAATCAGGTGAATTTTCCAGGAGAACAGGGAAGGGAGAAGAACCTTTCAAAACAACCTTATTACAGTTTATCCTCAGACCAATGCAGAAATTCCTGCTTTAGTAGCCTTGCCCTGATTTTTGGGGAAGCTTTTCCCACTGTGGCTAATAAGTAAGAAAATTGCTTAGCCTTTAATAACACAGATTCTGGTTTTAATGTCTTTGTTTTCCTTCCAGTTGCTCATTTTGCCTGAATGGGGAGTTTAGGCGAAGGTTTTGAAGTATGTTCCGTGAAATTGGGCTTGCTCTGCAGTCCAAGCTTTAATCATAACTAATATCTGTCCTATGGGATTTAAACTTTGGGAGATGTCAAAGTACAACTTTAAACTCATTAGTGGTTGGGAGCCTTTCTGCATAAAGGAAAATTCAACTACCAGAAAAAGCAAGTTTAAGTTATAATAGTAAATGTAAATTGACTTTTTTCATTGTTAGGTTTTGACAACTTTGAGAGTCTGCTTGCTGGAGCCCACTGGATGGTGAGTGTGGGATGCCTATTTCAGATTTGCATAAGTTAATAAGATAAATGAAAGCAGACTGGTTTCTAAAGTTCATCTCCCGATGCCCTCTCAGTGCTTCTAAAATGACTGTCTTGGGGAGCTCTCTAGGTTAAAATAAGTTTTTTTTTTTTTTAAAAAACTTAGGATTTGGGAGGGATGACAATTATTTTGAGAAGTGTTATTTTTTTCATTTGTTAAAAAGGATAAGCACTTCCATACGGCTCCACTGGAGAAGAACGTGCCTGTTTTGTTGGCAATGCTGGGGGTCTGGTATATAAACTGCTTCGGATGTGAAACCCATGCACTTCTGCCCTATGACCAATACATGCACCGCTTTGCTGCCTACTTCCAGCAGGTAAGGTTCAACCAGAGTAGAAGGTTTCAAGAAGCAAGGATGTAAGTGTGCCTTTGTCCTGGATCTAGAACCTGAATATGTTTTCAGGTTAAAATTGTAATCATGTAAATTCATGTAATCAAGGACAGAAAGAATGGTGCCAAGATTGCTATTGTATTCTTTGATTAATTTAGAGATTTGTTTCGTATTCCCTGTGTTTCTTATTCCTTCAGATCTCAGTTAAGTTTGTGTCCATAAATTAAGCAGCTGTAACCCTCGTATTTATGTAATTTCTGTAAAAAAAAAAAAAAGCAGCACTTACTATAGTTGAAGTATATATGGAACTTTGTACTGATAGTACATGGTTCTGCAAGAAAACTAACTACTATTCCCTTTTAGGGTGACATGGAGTCTAATGGCAAGTACATTACCAAGAAAGGTTCTCGTGTGGACTACAGTACGGGTCCTATTGTGTGGGGAGAGCCTGGCACCAATGGGCAGCATGCTTTTTACCAGCTCATTCATCAAGGTAAACTAGGACTTTATCTTTCTTTTGTTTTGGAATTAAATTCTGACCATAAAGCTGCAGGAGTGCAGAGTTGACACTGATTTAGAGGCTGGGCTCTTGTCTAGGCTAGTGTGACATGACTGTAGTGTCCTTAATTAGTGGCTTTAGAAAGCTACAGATGCAGGTCTCACCTCTACAATACGGAGCATCAACTAGAATTGAAACTGAACTGTATAGTCACTTCCCATAGTTTATATAAAACTTTTAAAATTGTTAAAGTGGCTAAGTCTTCCAATAACTCAAAGTGGGACAAGAATTAGTTTTTTAAACTTTAATGTTGTAAGGCTATTAACTTGACTCTTCTTGCAGGGACTCGCATGATTCCCTGTGACTTTCTGATCCCAGTCCAGACTCAGCATCCAGTCAGAAACGGTTTGCATCACAAGGTAACGAGTTCTTTATCAGGACACCCATATTTTCTTGTCACTGAAGGTATTGAATTGTGTACCAGCAATTTTCTTCTGTCAGACAAGTATGGTCTTTAAAAAATGATAGTGCAAGAGACCATTTTATGGTTTGTAGATAGCATAAATGTTTATCTTCAGTATAACTGGTAGGATAAAACCACCCATCAACTTGCATGTTAATATTAGGCAAGGAATAGGAAACTAAACTTCTGCTGTATTGGTAGGGATTGCTATGTGGTGTATTGTGAGAACTTTGACAGAGTACATATTGTCCAACTTTGACTATTCTTGGTGGAAAAACAGCTGGCATTCTACGTTAATGATATGGTGTGGAATAGATGCTGGGTGAAAGGGACATGAAACCCCAGCTCCTTTGATCTTACTAGGTTTGCTGTCAGTTCTAATGGGCAGGATTTCTCAGAGCATTCCTGGATGTTTTTGGATGCATGCACTATTAAGTAGTAATCAAGTGTCTCAGCACTCCAAGGTAAAAAGCAATAGCAGGCATTATACACAAGTATAGCATAACTTATTGCCATATTCAGTGCTAAAAATAAGACTTCTGTCTGCTTTCAGGCACTGAGTGTTTCATATTGAGCTAATGAAATAGTTGTTTGTGTTTGCTACCTGCTAGATCCTTTTGGCCAACTTCCTTGCTCAGACTGAGGCCTTGATGAAAGGAAAGACTGCTGATGAAGCTCGTAAGGAACTGCAAGCAGCAGGACTGAGTGGGGATGCTCTGGAGAAGCTTCTTCCCCACAAGGTAACCAGGCTCTGTAACTAGCCGGTTTTCATGTGATTAGTGGTATTGCTGTTGTGAGGGTGCTGCCTTGGTATGCTGCTTGATGGCACTTGTTAATGGCAGCAGTGCCCTCCGGTGGCTATTAAGTGCTACTGTCTTGACAACAGTGAAAGTGATATTTATTAAAGGCTCTACCTTGCCAAGTATAGTGGAGCAGTCTGTAAACGGCACTACCATTAAGTATAATGACTGGAAGGTTTTTGCGGCATTTCAGGAAGAGTTGTCTGTTCACTGCCCTGACTTTGTTTAACAGCTTTCCATAGCCATGGTGGGAGTAGCAGTGCTTGGAGATAGTTTTGCCGTTGTTTGTAATAAGCTACGGAAATAATACAGAATATGGAAATAACAATTATATGGCTGAAACTGTTAGCCTTTAAAGCTTTAAGGATTACATTTTTGCTGCTAATACAAATAATCCAATGTGGGCTGTCAGAAAAATGTGCAACTTGCATCAGAAACTTGTTATAATATGCTATATTACAATGTACCTCTTGTTTTTCAAAGGTCTTTGAAGGCAATCGCCCAACCAACTCCATCATGTTTACAAAACTCAACCCATTCACTTTGGGAGCAATCATCGGTAGGTAAAAGATCTTTCAACTGTGAATGCTTACTAAGGCTTTATGATAAAGCTTATTGATAAAGATTTTATTTTCCTGTTTTAGCCATGTATGAACACAAGATATTTGTTCAGGGAGTTGTCTGGGATATTAACAGCTATGACCAGTGGGGGTAAGTCTCCTTGATCTGTTTCTGGTGTACTTACCAACTGCGGTTTTCCTTAATGTGTCATGACTTAGAGAAGACAATGAAAAATAGTGGAATAATTAAATGATTATGGGATAGTTTTAATTAGAAACCAGCTTTTCTGAGAGTAAACAACTATGTATCCTTGTTCAGTCATGCATGATGTCCCTACATACAACTCCACTTAGGGGACCTTTGCTTTTTAGGTATAATAAACAACTAACTGAATGCAGAAAAGATAGTTGAGCAGGCTCAACACTGTAATAATGAGAACATAGTCAAGCAGGCTGAATGCATGCTTTGACAAGTAGAAGGGGAAAATTCTCCTTGTAATAGGGGGGAAAAAAGGCATTATCTGTAGAAACGTGTGGTAGGCAGCTTGAGTGGTACCTGCTGGTTAAGACTGACCACCTTTTAAGTTTTCTTGTGCTGGAGCTACATGAAGGCATCTGCCAATAATTCTGCATAGGAGTCCCTAGTCTAATGCAGGCTGCACCTCTGCCTATGCTTGTGGTAGAGCTCAATGTGGAAAGCAGCTGCTTAATAAGGAGTCTGTTACTTTGGCTTCTTTAAAAATAGAAGACTTCATCAGGAGATAATTAAATGTTATCTTTAATCTGTAGTAATATTAACTGTAGAACATATCCTTTTCCCAAATCTTTGTGTAAGTGTACCACAAAATAACATTTTTTTCCAGGTGAAACCTGCCTGTGCCACAGCAGGGGTTATTTCAAAGAGCATGTTTGCTGTGAAGGCCTAGAATAGTAATTTACACTAAGCTCCCTTCATAAAAACTGAATGATGGATCTTCTGAATGTATTCTTAGAGCTATGTTACCACAGCAGTTTTTTTTACTCTAAAACAGTGAAGTAGAAACTGAAAATGGAAGACTGTCTAATAAAAGCTGTAACTATCTGCTATAAAATCTGAAATAAGGGTGGGATACAAATACGGCTCTTTCTGTAGCACATGAAAATCTAGAATGGAATCAAAAACTAAATATGGAATGTGGGGAGGGCAAGCAGAATATGCTGTAGAACCAGTTTAGTTTCTTGCAGCTGTTGGAATATCTTTTGGTGGTTCTTGTCTGGATAGCCCTCTGTAGTGCTGAAGAAAGCTTTCAGTCCCACAGCTCAGCTGTTTTTATTCATCATCTTGGTGCTGCAAGTCAGTGTTTTGATTTATACTGTATTTAATGGTGAACAGGAGCAAGCTGAATGCCTTCTGCTGTGCAGCAGACTGCATAACATAAATGAGTACTGAAAGGGAGTTGCAGTGCAGAAAGACTATACAAAACAAAGCTTTTTCTCTTTAGATATCTTGTGTAATTTGACCTGTCTGTTCAGCTAGGCAGTTGTACTTGTGAGAATCCCAGTTGTTTGTGAATGGCAGTACAATAAATAATTTGGTCAGCCATAATGTTCACCGTCATGTTACTTTTTACTGGCACCTGTTCTTAACATACCTTAAGTTAGTACTAATACTATTTTTTTGTTCTACTTTTTTAAATGCAGAGTTGAGCTTGGAAAACAACTTGCCAAGAAAATTGAGCCTGAATTGGAGTCAGATGCTCCAGTGACATCTCATGATAGCTCAACAAATGGGCTCATCAATTTCATCAAAAAACACAGAGCCTGAAGTGAAAGATTCTGAGGACATCGACAATCTAATGACCGAATACTCAAGTCTGTTGTAGTTGTGCTTTTTTAGCCACTCTTAAGAAAAATAGCACTTTACCAATGTAGCTTCTTCACTTGTTGCAGTTAATCTTGTTGCGTCAAGTGTTACCAATGAAAACTAGTTTTGAAACCCAGAGATTGTATAGTTGCTTTCTATTTTTGTGGTTGTTGATCTGTAAAGTGCAGCTGGTATGTTCCTCACTTCTTATCCGTCAACTTCCTTAAAGATGATCACATGATATTAGGAAATAAAAGATATGATGGATGAGTAAAACTTTTTCATTTTTCTGTATCTTTAAAGCACAGACCCAGTAACATTTTACTTACTCTGTGTAAGGTTCTCTAAAGTCAAGTGCACCAACTTGTTGGGCATGTCATTGCCTTGGACTGGGTCTGCTGTAAGCTAGAAGTATGTTCAAAGAATCGAGTAATCTATGGCTATAAATTGTTCAGGTTTTATGTTAATGTGTTTGAGCAAGATGCAGATGTTTCAATGCTATTATGGAAAGTTTACTACTGTTGGTAGGTCTGTATTGATTTCCTCCAGAAGCTATGAAAGCTCTGCACAGACAGCTGTTCAAAAAGGAAGGATGTTCCTACAGTGACAGTGATGTATTGAACTCCTGAAAGTTTGGGAAGCTACGTAAAGCTGAAGATTGGCATTATTTGCAGCAGTGTATTTTTGGTACCTTCCAGTGATGGTTTATTTCAGTGTTAGATCTATTTCAGTCTTAAATCTGCATCAATGTTCTAACAGAAATCTGACTAGAGAAAAATGTGACTACTTGTGAGTGAGTTAAATATCCTTTAATTCTCTACAACTCTTACCCCCTAGATTAGCATGCTGTGGCTGTTGTTCCAACCACCTTTAATAAAGGTAAGACACAAGCCTTGAAAGGAAAAATAAGAATAACTTATTCTCATACAATGACAAGTTGTACTGTGACAAGAAAGTCTGAGCACGCAACTCTTACTGTGCATGTTTGCTGCCAATCAATGAATTGGCACCATCAGCAGCCTTGTTATTGCTGATGTGACACACCAACAATTCCTTCATTGGGTTAACAGTGTCTGCTTGGATTTGAACTTAAATTCAGGCTGTGTATAAGTGCAGTGATGCTATGTTCCTGATCACTTTAATAAAGCATTTTCTCCTCAAAACACTGTCACAAATAGCCCACCAGAGGGAGTTGAAATATTTTCACAAGAGCTTTTAAAACTGTTCTTTAGCTATGTAAGAGTTCCTGTATCTGAGCTTCTAAAACTTTGTTTAGAGGTAAGTGTAAAGTGGCATTCTGCATGTTCCCAGGGCTGTCCTGGGGGGGGCTCATGGTTTTGTCTGTATTACTCCTTTAGACTTCCAACCCCAGAAATTTTACCTCATAACACAAAGCAGAACAGCGGACAGACTGTGGTACTGTTTGTGTGTAATAAAATAATACTCCAGCAGTGGTCACTTCAGACTTGTGGAAGAGCTATTTATTGTGGGAGTATGTGAAGATGGCTGCAGAAAGAACACCACCAAAGGCTCTGGGGTAGTAGACATGACTGAGCTCAAATTGTAGTCGTAATTCCCCTACATTTGCAGAAAAGGGGGGGGGGGGGGGGGGCGGGTGCAAGGCGGGCCCGTGGTGCCACCTGGCGGCGGGCGCTCCTGTGAGGAAATGGCGAGCTCGGAGGGCCCGGCTGGGCGGGCTCTACCCCTTTCGCGGCGCTGTTATTCGCTGGCTGGTGGTGAAATTACTGACCGAGTAAAATGCCGCTCTGGAGGAGTTCTCAGCTGTGACTTGCCGGTGAATCAAGCTGGATACCAGAATTATTACCTGATAATCAGAGTTGGTGGAGTGTGAAAATGACTGCTGCCTCACAAAATCCCTGATATCCACAGCCAACTGCAGGACAAAGGCGGTGACGCAGCTTTGATGGCGATTCTCCCCGCGGCAGGGTGAGAGGGCATGGTCACAGGTACAAATAAACGCAAGAGAACAGACTGGCTGCGTTTCGGAGATTAGATGGCCGTGAAGGTGACTGGCTGCCTGGCAAACCCCATGTGTATACAAGTCCGTTAGGCAGTCTGCTCACTGAATGTTTTCCTTTTAAATACCCAAATGCTTAGCTTGAAGCCCCTCTTCCACAAGAAATGGCAGGTGCTAAAACCAACACTGCCGAGGTAACTGGTAAGCATTGCTGCGCTGCATCCCTGGCTGAAGGGACCAGGAGCTGAGGGAGGCAGGCGCCAGCCTGAATGTGAGCCATGAGGGGAATGGCTTGAGGGCTGGGTGGGAGCAGGGTCAGACAAAAATAACAAGAGAAGGGGGCACGATCCCCAGAAGTTGGGAGACTTCATATGTGGCAGGCAGGAGGCGGATTCACAGAAAAAAGCTTTTTTTTTTTTTTTTGACTGTATAGTAGACTTGCGGAGTTTCCTGACAGTATCTGGAGGATGCTGAAGTTTAAAAAAAGCAGGAGGAGTGACTGGGCAGATCACTGTTTGAAAAGGTAATTTGAGGATTATTAAATGCATATAAACCACACATGGTTCAGGACTTCACATTTAGTGACAAGAGCTGAAGAGTAAGAGCCAAGAAAGGGACCATAGGCTTGCCCCCTCTTCATTTTTCCCCATGTGTGTCCTTACCACCACTGCTGGAGGTGGGATGGTGGCCATGCTGGGCACCTGCACTGACCCAACACTGTTGGTCCTTTCCAGCCATGATATGCCTCCTGTTGAAGGAAAAAAGACATGAGAAGTTTTGGACGCTGTTTCTGCTACTAGAGCTCTAGTGAATCAGTTTAAATTTTGTGCAATACCAAGCTAGGTAGGTGAACAAAACCCCAAGAGTTCTTCATGAATAGTGCTCTCATAATGAAAAGGCCTAATCTCGTCAGTTCTGACTGGGAAACTAAGGGACGTGGCTGAGTGTCCTGATGAGACAGTATTATCATTATTTATGCTGCAGGAGAAAATAAAAGCTACTAGATGGGCCAAGAAACACAGAAATAGTTTTTCTTCTGGAGAACATAGAATTCCAGTGAGACAGAAAATGTGAGGAAAAGAGAACATTTTGTTGTATATATTTTTTGACAGTTATCTAGAAAGGAAGTTATATGCCTAAACTAAGCAGACACTCATCAGTCCTTTGAGCTGGAACAAGATCTTCTGATCCTCAGCCCAGTGTGTTAGCCACAAGACGCATTTCTCTTGAAGGCCTCAGGAAAACACAGTATGGGAGTGCGTCAGTGTAGGCAGGTAAGTCAATGATATATGTATGTAAAATAGCACTGTAAGTGTTAAACATGGTACATTGATTACATAATAATAACATTCACAGTAAAAATTGATCTGTGAATGTATTTAAAGAGTTCTTGAGAAGAAAATTACTTAAGATAATTTAATATTTTTAAAGAAAATGATGTGAATTTCACCTTGTATTCCTACTGGATGTGCACTTGTTATAGGCTGTGTGATAACCTGATAACCAGAGTAAACGAAGAATGTTTGCATTATAATTTGGTCTAAAAAGACAGCCTGTAAGCTATGATTACAGCAAAGATACCTGCACTTTTGTTTAAAGAAAATTTTATTATAATTGATAAGTGATCCCCTTTGGCCCAATTTGCAATTATCTGATCTGTTGGGTTGTTCTAATTTCCAAACTATCCAGCACTAAATTCAGAGTTCCTGCAGGCTTAATGATCATAACGGTTTGAGCTTGAACTGCTTGAAGAAAGGTAAGATTGAGCAAAATTTCCCAGGCTGCACTGAAAACCCAAACTGAATCCATTGCTGTTCTGCAAGAACAAAAAGCACTTGCAGATCTGGAGTGTCATGCTTCAGCAGGTGAGCCATGATTCTATATAGATTAGTCAAATAAAAAGAATTTTTTTTTCCTCATTTGTTCATATTGCCTGGAAGAACATGACAATGAAAGTGCTTCAATTTGCATATTCCTAGAAGTATTCTGCTGTAGCAATTCCTGCTGCTATTTTTTCTTGAAAGGAAATGGATTTTGGAGAGAACATTGCTAAGTAGATACGTTCAACATACAACAGAGTTATGAAGTCTAGAGCATTAAAGTTTCACAATCTGGTTTTCAGTAGGAGTAGGAGCTTAAATCAATAGGATAACTTTTCATAAAGACATTTATGATTAGTCTGACTTATTTTTAAATTGTATTCAGTGACATTAACTTAGGTAGCTTGCACTTTAGGACTGTCTCTCCAGTCTTCTCAAGAAATGCATTTGTAGCCATAACACCGTTTTAATTTTACAGACAAATTTCTACGCAGCTTTGCTTTTTTCTCTGATAAATTATCTGATAGGTCTTTTTAACATTTGCTTTATTTCCCAAATCCATTATATATATTAAAATCAAAAATATATTAAAAAATATATATTAAATAAATATATATTAATATATAATATATAATATATAATATATAATATATAATATATAATATATAATATATAATAAATAAATAGATATTTAAAAAAATATAAATAAAAAAAAATAAAACTAAATAAAACTAAAGGGCTTTTGGCATGGCTCCGTGGCTGGATGATCTGTGGTCTAGCAGCAGTGGTTCCTGAACTACTTAAGAAAGCAGTATTAGAAGAGACAGTACAAGGCATCATATGGAGGCTCACTGGAGTTCTCCACAACTCTCCATCAATAACTATATCAGTTCTGATCTTCACTAGCCTTCTAACACATACCATTTGGAGTTGGAAGAGTTATGATGATCTATGGTCTAAGCCATGTTCAGTTCACAGGTTATATAGCTGCTACCCCTAATAGTAGTAGATTTCAGAATGACAAGCAGAAAAAGGGAAAGGTATGGAGTCTTCATCCATTCCAATGTTAAAGTGTGGAGCGTGGTATAATGGTGGAGTACTGCTGGCCAATATGCATGTATACCAGCTTAATAATACTCTTTAATTCTATTTGCATGGGATTGAGATTTTACTGAGAAGGCCTCTTATCTCACTGTTCAAAACTAGGCGGTCAGATACAAGTGAAAATGTCACATTGACGTAAACAGACATTGATCTGGTTGTTGGATTATTAACTGCAGTCAGGAAGCAATTCTCGAGACATGTATTTTGCAACAATTTTGGACTGTTTCAGCCTGGCTACAGATATGCTTCTCTGTAGAGTGAGAGTTAAAAGCAAGCCTCCATGCTGAGGCAGACACATGTGAGGAACCTAAAACGCAGTCTGTACGATCTAACTTGGTTTCATAGATCTCTTCAGAGGTAAGCAGTATTTAATGATAAAAAGCACCAATTTTATTTGGAATGTGTACCTTTGGGACAAAATTAAAGTTACAGGAGAGGAATGATACTAGCTGTTCGACTGTGGTAGAGAAGCAATGTTTGCTGGAACAAAATAAATATGGTGATGTCCTCAAACTTGGGGATACCTTTACTAAAAAAAGTATACATCAGTGTGTGTGTGTGTATATATATATATATATATACATATATATACTTACTGGTGGGAGTTGTGTATACACACACACACACACACGTATATATATAAGTACATCAAACTTTCTTTCCTCTTTAAACCCTCAGAGATCTTCCTCCTGGGAGATACCGACATTCCCTTCATATTGGGTGGATTTACCGCAAGGAAAGCTAGAGGAAACTTAAAAGTGTCCGATTTTATTTAAAACCTTGGTGGTCTTTAACGGCTGCCCCACAGTTCCAGCCTGGTACAAACTTAAACAGAGCTCTTTGTTGCTCTTGAATGTGACATAATCCTTTCATCTGGCATGCTGAATGAAGTATGCACATGGCTTTTTTGCTACCCCTGCTGGGCTGCCTTGTTACACCTTCAGAGCAAACCACCCCCCAGTTAAAAAAAAAAAGGGGGGGCAAAAAAAAAAAAAAGCTTGGACTCTGTCATCCACCCTAACGCCAATAAACAACAGATAACTATGGCATCTTTTGGCTTTAAAATGTTGCCCCTAGTTAAACTTGTGTGTTGAGGAAGGAAACAGCTCCCCACATCATTGTTTCAAGCAGATACAGATACAGAGTACATTTTTTTGTTGTTTGCATGTTTGCTAATTTGGAGCTCTTTGAAGAATCCTACAGGGAGATCAAAGACAAAAGATTAGAACGTTTTTAATAAAGTGAAGAAGGATCAGGTTAGATCAAAGGGACAAGCTGACAGGAAATAAGTAGGTGCCGTTGTTGGCTGACACTTGCATGCTGTAGGGTGATTTCTGTGTTAATGTGAGGTCAGAAGGAGGATTGCTTTACATCTTATTGTCTCCAGACTTTGCTGACTGGGTGTGTCTTTGTACTTTGCTTTAATCTCAAAAATTAAAACCCATAAAGTCACAGTTTGGCTCAGCCACATGATTTTTCTAGTTATTTAGCTTTGATTTTTAAATAAAAATAAAATTTGGAATGCATCAGCAGGGTATGGAGGTAATTAATTGGTCTGCAAAGGGTTTTGGCTACAGGAGTACTCATTATCAGAGGTACTGGGCCTCAGTTATCCCCAGTGTCTTTTCACTGACTTTAAGGGAATTAAATCTTACCGCACTGTCCCTCTGAGGATATGTTTTCTTTATGTATGCTAAGGCCTTGTGTGCTCACAGGTTGTACCACCATAATTAAAGCAGGACAATGAAATTAATAGATCTCCTTTAGTTTGGATGCAGTTTTTATTGATACAGAGCTGGTAATTGGATAGAGTTTAGATCCCTGAGAGAATAAAGTGACGCTTCTAACCAGAATGGACACTCTGCTCACTGGCCTCCTTGTGATCTTCAGCATTTAGGTTGTGGTGGATGCATGGTAATCTTTGGCATCCTGGCATATGCGTATCAGAAGTAAGCAGCTACACAAAATATGATTATTTTCTAATAAGAAATCACCCTTCTGCATGATGTAGCTAGGAGCTAATTTGAGTGCTTGAAGACAGTTCCAAGAAAACAAGCCTTTTTTTTTTTCCCCCTATATGGTGGGTGATTTTACAGTTGCACAGAGCTTGATCTGCCCATGTGTCTTCACAGGTGAAGGGAACAAATTTTTGAGAGGCTTGTGTGACTTTTTCTCCATTAGCAGGAAACCTCCTCTGCCCAAAAGGACGTTTGAAGGTAAACGTGCAGGATTGGGCCCAAACAAAAAATGCTTGTTTTGTTCTGCAAACACGAGGGCTAATAGCATTAGCTTTCTGTTCTACACAAGGACATGCACAGTTCCTCTTTTTGCACCAGGGTTTTTTGCTGTCCTAATGCAGAGTATGGCACTCCAGTGATTAGATAATTATTGCTTACACCACATCAAATAAAGTGTCTTTTTTTATCCAGTCATGTTAAATTGAAATTGTGGGTTTTGTTATGGCCCTAGCAGAAAAAGCTGTGCTCAGCGCCTTGCTTGTTACTACAATACAGGTAATTATCACATTTTATGAAAAGATTTAGAGAAATGTATTTTTATTGCATTTTGTTATTTTTGTCTTGCAGTCAGTTAATGTAACTGAGTGATCACTCTACAAAACCAAACGAAAGTATTCAGTAAAATGAAGATGCCTAAAATTAATGAGGCAAAGAAAAACGAAGGAAGAGGTTAGCTCACGTTTAGGAAAGTGAGGAAAGCTGGTGAGCCTCAAAGGCATGTTAGTACTGGGTGAAACTAATATGCACAAGTGAGGAAAAAAGTTCCTTTTCACTGTGCTGCTGCTGAACAGAGCTTCTCTTTCCTGGTGCACATGGCTCTAAGCCAAAACTTCACATACTGTACTGTTGTTTGCTGCTTGTACACATGCATTATCTAGGGTTCCTGATTAAAAGCAGCATGGCAGATTGTATGAAGGGCTGCTGTTTTGGAGCCAATTTTATGATGCAGTCAGGATTCATTTTCAGTAGAGCTGACCTTGGGCATGCAGTGCTATTAAGCCAACAGCTGAGAATGGCATATGGGAAGAAGACAACCTGATTTGATTTGGAACATAGTCCCATTTTCTTTATTTGATCACATTCTGTGGAGCCTCCTGGGTTGCCAGTCTGCTATTTTTCATGTCCAGTGGGCTCTAATTAAAATGACTTCTAAATCAGATATATGCAGTGTTCAGAAGGGGAAAACAGAAGTGAATGCTCCTCGAATGCTCAAAGTGCTTCTGTGTGGTCATTGTAATGGCACATCTCCTAGAGGCATCTACCTCTGTAACAACTTAGCCTCTGTTGAGTCCCATGCTAGACGTGGCTTTAGATGGAAAATATGCACTAACATGCTTCTCTAAGCATTCAGATTTAGAAGTGGTAGGTCATTCTGAGATTTATCCGCCCAGTCAAAACACTGAGTTTGTGCCTAAACTTGAGATGTTTCATGGAGCCACTGTTCTACAATAAAACATACCATCACTGGAGAAAGGTAGATGCTGGCTGGAAAAATGTGTACTGATTGGGTAGCAGAAAAATGGGGTGGTTAGCTATCTGAGTAGTGGGCAGACACGTCTAAATTCTGCTGAAGTTGTGAAGATACTAATGGGACCAGCTGGACAGATGTTCCTGAATTACAGAAGTGCAAGAAAAATAGGCCATGTCCTAAATAGGCAAATCTGGAGTTATAAATTGATTTAGTTAAATTTGTGTAATCTTTTATTACATATAAGGCCATTAACCTACAGGTATTGCAAGAGTCTGATAGGACTGGAATGTAGCAGAAATTCAAGGTACGTGAGGCAGTCAAACAGTACGAAGGGAAAAGGAGTAAAAGAGAGTCCTTTAATGGACTTTGCAGAATGAAGATTAACCATTCAGACAGAGGTGCAAAGCGGGGGAATGAGGATGTTGACCAAGTGTTATGGTAACAGAAAATTCAGTGATGAAACACAGAATTCCCTGAGGGAATCGTAAATCAGCTTTAGTCTACAAGGTATGTTGGTTCCTAAATCAGCAGGAGTCTGGTACCTAAATAACTTTGCAGTCTAGTCTCAGATGCTTTACTTTGGACTCTTTGCTTCTCTTTAGTTTTCATGTGGTTTTAAATTTAACAGAGCGCACTTTTTTTTTTTTTGAACCAAAGCATGTTAATGGTATCCTTAATATGTTTATAATATGAAGATCAGGATTTTTCAGAGTTGTGAAATGCTAAGTTTTTTCATACAAAGTAGAAAGCATTAAAACGGTTGGAAAATGACAGAGAATGTCAAGCTGAGACTGAATAATTTTAGGAGGTTTAATTTATCCAGACTCGTGCTTGAAGCATTAATGGGTGTTTTTGTGGTTCACTGGGTGTGGGCCTTCAGTGGTAGCATATTAAGAACAAATAATTATGATCAAGATCCAGATCCAGCAGTTTACAAGTTGATTAGTACATCAACAAAGGGAAACGTTAGAATGTCGCGTGTGGAGGGAGTTTAGAGGGCTGGAGTAGAAATGCAGGAGGAGCAGTCTGTCCACTAGGTGGTAATGCTGAATCTTAAATCCTGTTCCAGCAGTGGGAGGCTCCCTCCTGCTCGCTGGAGCCTTCCTCATTCCCTTCTGCTGGAGGGAAATTTTGAACACTAATTAATGAGAAACATCAGATCTGAGAATCTATAGAGTTTTCAAGGAAATCAGGACTTAGTAAAGTTTAAGTTTTACCATGTAGTTTGCAGCAGTGCCCTAAAGCTTTGTGTAGATGTGCCTCACCTAGTGGTATGTCTGTAATGTCTCTAGGTAAGTTTTTTGGTGGCTTCTGAAATTGTAAAGCATTCACTCTACAATCACCAACTTCAGCACCTGCTAGCATCTTGCTTTTAAAAATCTTCATCATTGTAAGTAATAATCTTTGTCCCAAATGACATAAGAAGGAATGACTGGGGTATGAGAAAGTGTTGTTATCAGCTTTGATTTGCAGGTGAATTTGCCACCCACAGTGGTTTGTGGGAAAAAAAAGCTGAGAGGCATTTAATATTAACTGAAGTACAGCAACCTGTATGATGAAGCGTTTGTTTAACAGCATACCATGTTGTCTAGGACTGAAACAGTGCTGGGCTAGAAACTAATCCAAACTGAAAAGGGAATCTGGGAGGAAAGAATATGATTATCTGAGCTAGAGTTTGGAGAAAGCAGCTTAAGAAAAACTACATTGAATCCTGACTCTAGAAATCAGCTATGTTTCTATATCTTTTCAGCAGGACTACCTTTTCTAAAGGCAAAATGTTTCATAGCACCAAGGTCAAACTTTGGGTCTTTCAGCATTCAAAGATTAATTTAGTAATATTATTCCTTCCTGAAAAAAGTTGGGGTGCCCACTACCTGCTCAAATACAGATCTGTTTCATCTTATTTTTCGTTGGAGAATCTATGAAGCAAGCTAGTAGGCAGTATGATAACAGGTGCAGAAGGGCAAAACTATGACAGTCTGCCCCTGAAGAAGTTGCAACCCCAACTTGGTTTGGGGTAAAAAGTAAAAATTCTGGAACTGATTTTACAGAATTTCATAACATTCTGATAAATGTGGTTGGGAAAATCTACATGAAAGAACTCTGATTTTGGAGTTGAGTATGAATATATGAAAATGTAAATAAAATTTAGGTTTCAACTCAGAAGTATTAAATTTCAGTGTTGTATTCTGTGCCATCTGTTCCATGTTTTGCTCATGGATTCAGGATTGCATTCCATATTAATCTTTCAGCAGTTTAATCTGTAGTATTCAAGATAGAAGAGAACAGAAGCATCTTAGTTCCAAACACTGGCAACTTTTACTGGGGTAGTAAGGAGTCAGCTTTTTTTTTTTTTTTTTTTTGTCCAATGTTAGCAATGTCAGGAAAGTGTGGGATGGCCATGAGAGGCACTGGACAGCTCTGCTTTCCAGTAGGAGCCCAGGTGTTAATTTGAGCTTTGGATGTAGGCAGGATAGCTGGAGAAGGGATTGCAGCTGCGCCTGCTCCTCTCTGCAGGTGCCACCTGGGCCACCACAGAAGAGGCAGCAGGGAGGCAGTGCTCTTGCACTTCTGCCATGCTGATAATTCAGCCGTAAAGCAGCCAAAGAGCGCTGTGTCATACCAAATTTAAGGTTATAAGTACATAGAGGCTGTTAGAATGTGAGGTAATGAGCAAAATTTCAAGCCATAGGTGGGGGAGACCCACTACATGAATACCTTTCAGGAGGATTGGCTGTATTTTATTTTTTCCCCACAGTTTGAATTCATTCTGGAGGCATGCTGTGCACTCGCTGCTTTCATCCTCTTGTCTTTTCTCTCTCAATCAGGTGTTTATCTCCCTTCAAGTGTCAATATATTTCAAAGTACCTTTAAGCCCCAGTATTAACTCTACACTACAAACAGTGCTGTAATGCCACTGGTGTATAAATGCGGGCTTTACAAGGGCAATAGATGTTACCATTTCAGTGTTGGCAACAGAGATGACTCATATTCCTTGTTTTGAAGCAGCTTTTTTATTTTTGTAGAAGCAAACTGTTAAATGCATGGAATTCATGCCCTTCCCAATTGTATTTATTAAGTTATGGTATGTAACTTAATTTTTACTAAGCCTGTCATTACAAAAAGAACACTGACATTAGCAACACTAAAGCTTTGTTTTCTTGTTGTTGATCCTGCAATCTCACCCACAAAGATGGAACTTTTGGTTGGTGTGGAGCCCACTAGATTAAATGTATTTCTTTGTGTCCGTAATGGTTTGACTGGGCAAATCAGTGGCATGGTCAAGGACTGTATTTGCTGGGATTCGCTCAGAGTTGGAAGTACATTGGTCACGATTTGTCAGATCTGTAAAATACTTTGCCTTGTCCACCAGCCAACTGACTATGTTTTAACTCTAGGAATAATACAGCTAATCTCTCCACTGGCAATCTATTTCCTTTTATCTTTTTTTTAAATCACTATTATATACACTTTTTTCCTTATCTGCATTTATTTACCTCTCTTATTAGCTGTATTTGATGTAATTATCTGCAAATTGAAACTGATCTTTAATACCTCATGTTTCTGTGACTGGAAAAATCCCAATAGTTAGCAAATCAGTTACATATTTTGGCATTCTTACACTTCTCCCTCAAAAGTAAAACATTAACGTTAGGTGAAATGAGGCACACCAACTAATATGTTAATTATGAAGATAGATAATGATTAACTTTATTAAAGCTTTGAAGGATGATTCAGGTTTATAGAAAAATATTTTATCTTACATTTTGGCAGATATTTCTGTATTTTAAAAATACATAAGTGCACTGTGGGATTTGAAATTTAAATGCAAGTCTCAATTTTGTAAAATATAGAGCTTTGACAAAACATAGGATTTCAGTCTCTAGGTTAAGCTTGCTGAAACATTTTAACAGTTTTCTCCAGAAAATTGTAAATAAAACTCTACTATTTGAAAATGGAAAAAAGACTTATGAAACATTTGAGTTTTTTATAGTTAAAAAGTAACTGTGACAACTCCTACCTATATCTTTTAAGACTTTAGATCTCTCATATCTGTTATTTGCACCAGAAAAGACACAGAATACAAGAATATCCCAAACACAGTAGAAACAAAGTTATAGTAGAGAATACTTGCTTAGGGAGACTGGAAATATTGGAGTAAATGGTGCATATCCTACAAATGAATAGGACATTTCATTGTATGAACACCACGCCTGGTATTAGCATTAGATGCATTCTGATCAAAAAGTCTACCACAAACCCCTCTGAGGAGATGTGAGGGGGACAAGGCTAAGCAGCTCTGAATTTGGCCTCTGCTGTTTGGGCAAGCCTCACTGCCTTGATTGTGCCAGCACGTAAAAACTGTGCAGGGTTTGCTGAGGACATGGGACACGACAGGACTTGGAGTCCTACGACCACTGTTTTAGCAGGAATTTCTTCAATGCACCATCCATTCTACTTTTCCTGTGTTTGTTCTCACCTATTGGAGAAGCTGTAGCCTAACAGGAGCTCCAAAACCACCAGAAACCTGTTGTAGGTCCAGCCTAGAGAACTGGGGGCAACTCCAAAGGATGACACTTACACCAGCAGTTGCTTACAAGCTCCTCTGTGTTTTGGGGATGAGAAGGAACTTACAGCCTAGCTAGAGGCTGAACTTTCTCTTCTGAATACTTATGAAAAATATTCTGTTTAGAGCTTTCCCTTGACTACACAAAAGGAAGCAATTTTGGGAAGGCACCAAAGGGTTTTGCATTGTCCTGTTTGAGGTACCCAAGTCGAAAGCTCTCCAGCTTCTGTCAGCACACTGCTATGTGTGTATGCCTTTGCCCATACCCTGTTATTTCAGAAAAGATCTGATTTTTGCAGGCATAGCTGCTAATCTTCACAGGCCTGACAGAATCTTACAGAAGATGCTCATAGGCTTTCCTCTAATGCTGCACCGCCACCTTCTGCTTTGCTTTCAGGAATTGAGGCATGTGTGATGAACATACGGTATTCGATTTCAAGAGTACTTTGCAAATCATGCCTTTCAAAGTGGGAAACTCAAAGTTAGACCCGCAAATCCATATTTAGGTTACTGCTTATGTTGGCTGGTTTTCAAGAGTACAGAGATACCTTTGACTTAAGTGGTGGCTGCTGAATGTAAAGCACTACAAGAAGTCAGGTGTCTCCTTTCAGAAATGTGGGTACTTGTTTTGGACAATTGTGGCAGAATGAACATGACAATGATGTTTGTGCATGGACTTAAAGCAGAATCAATCTTTTCTTAAACTCCAAATGGGAAAAAATCAGAAAATGATATGCAACAATAAGTTAGGCTTCACTTCCAAATGTTATTTTCTATGCTGCAGGTTTTGCATAACTGGAATTTGGAGTACATACTGAAATATAGAATTTGTCCATTCAACGTGCTTTTCTTTTTGTATGGAATTTAGCATGTTTTCCTGTGACTGAAGATTGCGGGTATTATTATCTCTGGCCTTCAAGGGAAAACTTGTTCTTCTGGCTGGAGAGTCCTGTATACCACTTGTGCATTTTGAAAGGATAAAATAATGCTCACCAACATTTACATTCTTTACAAGGAAGATATAGCTGCTTCTGTGTGTACTGGGGACTGAAGGATTTATTGCTTTTTTTTCCCCTAATAAGCTGATAGATAAATCACATTCTGTTGTACCCTTCGTTTCCTGTCTTTTTGTACAATGTTGTTTTTGTAGTTATAGGCAACATTTAGTGTGTTAAAGGGCAGAAGAGAGAGGAGAAAATTGACAGCAAAATATTCAGTATTTTAGACATTTACTCTGTACAGCTGCATTACTACAAAAGGAGAGATTATATCGATGTGCTGGTTTGATTTTTAAAAGTACTAGTTGTTTCTTAAAAGGCAGTGGCCTTATGATGTTAAATTGGAACTGGACTAAAGCAAACACAGGCTTTCTCCTTTGACAAGCCTACAGTCTCATTAGGGTAAATTACCCAGTATTGAGCTCCCTGTTTCTATGATTAGATGGTTATTGGGATCCAACCTAATTAGTTTAAAGCTGGCTTGGTATCTCTATACAACACCGTCGTTATTTCTGTGCTGCTGTGGAGGCATAGTCTGAAGTCTTCATTTGAAATCCATTAAAGTCGAAGGAACTCTTTCTGCTGGCTGAATGAGCTTTGCATCAGGCTGCAAACATGTCAAGTGTACAGTACAGAAAACAGAGAGACCCTGGCCATGCGGCCCAGGCCTGGCATTTCTATTGGGATGCCGTGCAGTGGGGAGGGGGGCCGGGGATGCAGGCTGGGGGCCAGACTGGGGAACGGATGGGGGGGCACGTGTGTAATGCAAAAGCGCAGCAAAGAGAGGGGGAGAAGTCAGAGCATCAGGGAGATGAGGGAAGATTTCTGAGGCGATGACAGTGATGGGAGAGACTTGGATTTCGAATAGAGCAGGGCAGAAGGGCAGTCTGGCACAGATGAAGCAGCACCCGGTGGAAACGTGCTCTGAGCCAGAATTTCTGGGAGAGGCAGGCGAGTGAAGGCAGGGCTGACGACGTGTGATAAACGACACTAACAGAAAACAGTCGGGGGGAGGCCTGGCTAGGGGAATGGGCAGCACAGCCGATCTGGTGGTGAATAAAAAGTCTTCCCTTTCCTAGTGCCTGAAAGGATTTGCTACAACCAACACAAATTATGTGTCAACTGCTTAAAGAAATCCAACCCAACAGGAATGGGGGAGCAGCAGGTGAGCCCCAGGGTGCTGGAACTGACAGTTGCTCTTCAGACTGGTGGAGACTTGAACATGCTAAGGGGTGATACATTCCCACTCCCCACTAAAAAAAAAAATCAGAAAAAGCATAGCAAGCATATTTTAGGGCTGGATGGAATGTTTACTCAATTAACTAGTCAAAACAGGATTTCTTTGTGTTTCTCACAAAGGAAACTCCCTTTATGAGATTCAAATTCTTTGCCTGTATCTTCATTACCCAACATGTACCATCCTAGGAGCTTTACTAGTGTTGGCTGATCCGGCTCTGTTGTGAAGTAAGAGAGCTCCATTTCCTCCTGACCTGACTGGATGCAGAAACATAGGGCAGAAATTAGGCAGCTTGCTCAAAATCTCTGGAGGACGTGCTATCACAGTGAACATCACAATTCTGTTCTGCTCATGCAGGTAGAACTGTAAGATTAGAAGGAATCAATCATTAAGTCTTGCTTACTGCTATCATGTTGTAGTTATATCTGGAAAGTCCAGAATGATCTTCACAACACCACTCTGTATGCTTCTACAAACTGCAGCTTGCAAAACACACCCTATAACGAACTTAAAACTACTAATCTTATGTAAAAGATCAAAAGCTGCAAACTGCCATGTCCCCCTGGAAGAGATCTGAAGTGACTAAGAACTTCATCATGCTCTTAGATACTAGCATTAATATGGAACTTGTTAAGTGACATTCCCAGATTATCTGGAAAGTCAACTCTGCACTACACTATGCAAGAAGATAAAACAATTACAGTCATATTCCTTAACAATCTGATTTGAATGAAAAGTTTTCCTGATTGTGCCTAACCCTGTGCATTAAAGATATTTAATACCATAAACAGCATGAATGCCTTGGCTATACCTGAGGTTTGCTACTTCAGGAAAAAGGCATCCATTTTTCCTTTTCCTAAAAGGTCAAATTATATATCAGAGGGAAAAATATAAGCTAACCTCCAGTCAAGTTAGTGGCAGTTGCTGTCACTGCTGCAGCTGCATAGTTGCTGAAAGCCAGTTCCTCTGTTTGCATTTCACCCTTCTGAAAATCTTCCAGTTCATTACCAGCTGCACAACCAAAACTGTTGCTTCGTGCAGGAAGGGCTTAGGCTCTATTTATCATCCAAACAGTAGAAGGGGAGGAAGACTTACTCTCTGTAAGGCTGACCTGTTTCCAGGCCTCACAAATGGGGTAAGGCCAAGAAAACCAGTCTAGCACAAGCGCTGTGCCTGCCTTGGCCTGGTAAGATGCAACCTCTTCTGTTAGGTGCTTAGGATTGCTCAAATCCACTGTTTCACAACTGATCTCCCAGCACTTGTAATGAGCTGTTGTGTACCTTTGGCATAGGTGGTATTTGAGGTCTTTAACAGACAGGCAAAGTGTTTTTCCCCAGCCAGGTCACTCAGCCTGTCTTTTCTGTGTATAATTACCATGTCGATGAGAATACAAATCTTCTCGATGCCCAGGGAAGAGCTGAGGACTGATGAATGCGGAGTAAGCAATACTGTGCTGTACTTCTGCTCACTGATTGCCTTCAATGCACAAGAGACCTCAAGAGAATAAATGCCATGTCACACTGTGAGGCTGAGTGGTGGCTGCTGATTGCCAAGGTGATAGCGTTGTGGCTTTAGTGACTGCACACTTGAAACAGAAGCATTTTTGGTGTCACTTTTGTCTGCAGAAAGCCAGGTGGTATAGCATCGTTTGATGACTGGTCTGGGATGGGCAGAACCCCTTGCCTGTCTTGTTTTCTGGTATTATTTGTCAACAGAGTGGCTTTTGACTATATTAATGAAAATGCGGGTGCTTTTGCCACTAGCAAGATAATAAAATGTAGCTTGGAATATGGTAACAAAGAGCCTTGAGCAGGCTGGAAGGTTGTTGTATTTCTGAAGTGCTGCTTGGGAATAGTGATGAGTGCAATTAGCCTAACAGGCACTTCGTGGATTCCATTTATCTGCAGCTAGTTTAACCCTCCATCCTTGTATCCTTATGACTATAGCAGCTACAGCTCTTTGATATACAAGCAACCATAGGCCTCGTTAATGCTGGTAGGTAGGGTAAATGCTTTCTTTTCATAGCAGCAGAAAATAAATGAAAAGCCTTTCCTACAGCCACAGCAGAAAGCCACGGAGATGTGAAGGCAACAAGTTGAGCCGAAGTCTTGCTACAGGTTGTTGGAGAATTTCTCTGGGAACAGGTGTGGGGGACTGACAAGGTGCAGCTGTGTGCGTGAGTGCACCACAGGGGAAGACAAGGTAGGAAGTACAGGAAAAGCAGAAGCAGAGAGGCAGGATTTCTTGAGCCACAAGCCTTACCAGAAAGGTAGACTTGAGATTTGTCAGGTAAGCAGGTGTTTGTTTTTATTAATACCTGGTATGTTCAGAGGAGCGAGGTTTGGTTATGTTTCCTTTAAATAACAAGAGATTGTTATCCAAATAAATGGCTGATCTCCATTGTCAGCTTCTTATTCTGGAATGATGCAGCTCAGGGCTGAGTGGCTGAAGAGAGGCAAAAAAAACACAACACAACAAATATAGATAAAATTAAGTTTTGTAAATTGAAACCTCTTCAGGCAACATAGGTATTTTAGAAAGTAGGTGATCAAGATATCAACTGTTTTTGTTTGTTTGTTTTTAAGAGAAAAAGTCCTCTAGAACTGGCAATTATTTTGAGTTCTGATCTCGTGGGTAAATATGATTGATCTTCTGCCTTCTCTACTCCACCCAAACACACCTCAAGCACATGGCTTAGTCTTCATTCATTCAAAAGTGATAGGATTTCCCAAAGTCCACTAGCTGTAATGTGGCATGTATATAAGCCTAATACTTGTGTTTTTGTTTTGTTTTTTTGATTTATAAAAGCACTATTCTGATAATGCTGTCTGAAGGCACACATACTTATTTATAGTCTTTGTTCTTGCTTCAATTGAGTATTGCAATTATTAGAAAAAAGTTCAGTAAAAGTAACAGTGGCTTCCAGTTGTGGCCTTTTGACAATTGCTGTGTGTGTTGCCCAAGAAATATTGTTTCTTTGATTTGGTATAAAACTTTTGGAACCACTTGAGATTGAAGATTTATTTTTTACTTAATATTTTTTTTCTGCTTCTTGTTCCTTCTGAAACTGCCCTAGCTACCTTTACAAACATCTGAACAGTTACTCTGTTTTCAAATACAAAGAATAATAGCACCTCAAGTGCAGTGAAAACACCAAATATTGATTTGTGCCTTGAATACCAGAAAAGCTCAGCAGGAGGTATATGGAATATTTCTGAAAAAAATGATAGCTTATCACCTGCAGACCTGGAGACTGCTGTCCATTATTACAAAGACTTGCTGGGGGGCTTAAGTGACCTCCAGCCTTCAGCTATTTGTGTCTCTTCCAAGGCAAAAGAAAAAAAAATCTCAACTCTCTCTGCAATGTTTGCATTCACCTCATTTCCCGTGTCTTTCTCTCACCTGAATTTACAGAGGTGCGTTGAAATACATCACCCACAGTGATGCAGCAGCCTCACAATTTCACTGCATTGGTGGAAACTGATGCATGAACTGCTTTTGGAGTAAAGATTTAGCTGGCTTGTTTACACCCTTGCAAACATGCATGGCTCTATAACTTGATTCGGGGGGGGGGCAGGGGCGGGGGGGGGGCGTGTGGTTTGGAGGAGTGACTCTTGCTATGTAATGTCTTTAGATTCCTGATTAAAACCATGGTGCACCTGAATGCGTATTTTCACTGTGCACTCTGCTGTGCTAATTATTTCCCTGTTAAAAATACTCTTGCATTACTCTGGGGATACCAGAACGGGGTAAGAACTGTTGCCAGACCTTGGCCAGCCTAGAAAGCTGTTGGTTGAAGAAAGTGTTTCCTTTCTCTTCTGGGAATAGATATGAATTAGTAGCTTTTAATTTAGCAACTGTAAAATGGAAGCGTGTCTGTCCCTTGTCCCACTTATAGGAAAGGTGGTGATACTCCTGGTCTTCTTTTTTTCTGGCAAGAAAATGGGTGAAAGACAGTGTTTTGGATGGGGTACATGTGACTGTGGTGCATGAGCCTGCATAACAAGCAGAAGGAGAAGAGCTGAGCACCGTTGAACTGGGTTTCCTTACATGACTGGAAAACTTAAACATACTGCCACATAAAGCAGGCTTGAATGAGCAAAATGGTCAATCTCCATGTACTGCATAAATCCACATAAAATGATTTTTTTCTTCTAGACTTAAAAATGTTATATACACCAGTGTATATAACACAGTAAACCATTTCCAATCGAGTAGATTTTTTATGCTCTACTGCTAGATAAGTTCTAGCTACTTACGCGTTCCAGGTGATACCTATGTTCTGTTGCCTTTAGTATGGAACTGAGTGTCTTGTCATTATTTTAAAATGTCACGTCAGTTACTACCACCACTCAGGTTTTGTCATGCTATTCTGGTTTGGTGTATGCTTTTGTCTGCTTCAATGTCCTCATTACTCATATTTGTAGTGTTCACAGGACTTTGTTAACATTTCACTCAAAATGTGCATCTGAATTAGCCATCCTGGTCATACACTGGCTCATATTCATTCCTACTGTGACCCCACAGAAATTAATGGAATACCAGAAGTGAGCTTATCCCAGTATGATCAGTCTGCCACTGAGAAAAGGTGATGGAAAGTATTGTTTTTTTTGTTTGTTTGCTTGCTTGCTTTTGTTTAACTATGGAAAGAGGGTAGTTTGAATAGCTGCTGAAGTGTTTTTTTCGGACTTCTCTGCTAAGATTTCCAAGCTTAAAATTAAAAACCAAACACCCCCCCCCCCCCCCAAAGCTTAGCTTCACATCTCTCTCTCTCTCTCTTTCTCAACACAAAAATTACATATTCACTTGTGGTTAATAACTCCTGAGATGATTTAATTTAACTCTTGCTTTTACATTATTTTTTTATCTTGCCTTTCTCCAGTGTATATATAAGCAATCATCCCTTGGGTTAATTGCTCTCAGAATTAAAATTTATTTTTCTTCTATTTCACAACAGAGGGAGCTCTAAAGAAACTTATCTTTCCGTAGAAAGCATAAACAGACTGCATCTTCAAAAGGGCTTGAGCAAACAGTAACAACAATACGCTTACTCCTTGTGATAGGTATAAAGTGCACATTCATGTTTAAGTCGAGCCTGTCTTGTTGTCTACCACAAATGAGCTTTCATGGATTGCTGAGTAGAAGCCCAGCAGAAGCTTTGGCTTGCTTGATGAGAGTCACTCTGCAAACCTCACTTTACAGTATTTCTCCTCTGAGGATGCCTGGGGGCTCTGCTCCTGTTAGTGCTGTACCAGGAGAGCAAGGTGGTCTTTACTAAAGGAAATTTACAGCAGAGCATATATATCAAGATGGGTGCTCTTATATGAGTGAGTGATGGACCTGCAACTTTAATGGAATGGTTAATTCATGCTGAGTGGTTAGATATCATGCCCTGCAAGGTTAGCAGTGACAAATAAGGTAGCTGTAATAAACTGTGGTCATGATGATGCTGAGGTGTTCCTATGTGGGAAAGTGGGCCAGTAGTGACAGCTGGAACATTGGGTCGCTTCCCCTGTGGCTTTGAACATCTTATTTACCTGTTCTTTTCCTTGTGTACAAAAAGAGCATCAAACATCTTTTATACTTTGAGGATAAAAAAACTGTTAGGCGCTGGGCTGGTCCTGAGTGTGTACGTGGAGTGTGTAGAGACTGGGTCTGGCTTCATCAAAACCATCTGTTGACATATACTCAATATCTGGCAGGGACCTATGGATTTTTTTTTTTAAACTGTATTTGTATATGCAGCACCTGGAAGCACTAGGCCAAGTTCTTCCAAAAATTATTTTGATTTACTCTTTTGGAAGGAAGAAAAAAAGCATTATGTTGGGTAACAGCTCTTTTTATATTTTTCCCTAATTACAATGTCAATATGCGTTTGGCTATGTTATTAATGTATTTTTCTTTTTTTTTTTTTCCAATTAGTTTCTTTTCGCCACACACACAAAGACATAGATTTGAGGAAAATGAGAAAGGACATCCAGCCTTGCTACAGAACTAACTTTTAGAAGAAGCAGATTGTTATTTATGAACTCGATATACCTTTATTTTTATAAGACCATCTTTACTATATTCCTTGGACCAAAGCTTTTTATTAGAATTCACATATTCCTTATTTTTCAGAAAATGCTTTACAGAAGTGAAATGCTTCTATTTAAACAAACAAAAATGCTCCTTCCCCAGATGATAAATGCTCTTTCAAGTACAATGTGCAGTAATAAGTACATCATGCCACCTTGCTCACATTAGAAATCTTTCTGAAGAGTGAAATGGCAAAGATTAGATAGTAAATTTTTGTTCTTGTAAGTCTTCACCTTAGGGCTAGTGTGAAGCTTATATTGATCTGTTTTTTCAGTCTGCCTGCTCTTGACACAGCAGATGTTGATGGTAAATGCTCATCAGTTGAAAGGTGACTATATACCAACATAAAGAATTTCAGGTGTGACTAATTTAGCTTTCTATTTTTGGCCTGTACAATTCTGTAGCATTTTAAAATCCGGTCTGCTTTGTATATTGAATTGTATGATTAAAGAATGCACATTTCTATAATATGCAACTATTTGTGTTCTCCCTCCCTCAATGGTGATTGTTGAAGGCTTTTGTTGTTCTCTCGAGGAAGTCTCTATGCAAGCAAAAGCCAGACTGCAGACACAGCTTTAGTAATAAAAACACTTGCTGATACAGATTGTTTTGCTTGTAAACCAATACAGGATAGATTGATTTTAAAACAAACAAGCAGTATGTCTTTTAATCAAGGTAAGCTGCATGTATTCTAAGACATTTTGTTCATCATTGCCTCTATACAGGAAAACTGCTAGAAATGGGTCTTGTTTTGGGGGGAGGTATTTCATGATTGCTTGCTTTGACATTTTGGGATTGCTGTGCTTAAACAATGGCAGTTCCAAACCTCCATAGAGCCTGATACCTCACAGGGCAGAAACAGCAGTAAGACTTTGTCTGATCCTTATCTGGCTAGCTGCAATTATCAAAGTTTAGTTTGAGAGAAAACTTACATTACCAGTGCTTGAAGTGCGTTGAAATTGTCTTAGGGAATTCACTACATTTTGTCCCTAAAATCTTGGTAGGCTCTCTAATTCACATGCATAATCAAAAGAGCCAAAACTTACTAAAATCGAGACTTTGGTTAAACGATATAAAATGTCACTCATTACCAGCAGGGCAATGACTGAGGCCAATGTGAATTATTTGGAAAAGAGCAACCCCTGGCCAAGATGTATTCATTCAAACAGGAGGAAGAAACGTGACTTTGAGAGGTGGGTTCAGGCAGAGAAGGACCAGCACGGCCTCTTGTGCCATTCTCCCCATCCTCTTCATTGCTTGCAAAAAAGTTCTGTGAGGCATGGTGATAGGGGAGTTTAAGGATCCCCATTTTATCCTGAGGAAGGGCTTAGTGAGGAGAGTTTTTTAACTGTCAGCTGTTGTGACTGTGACACATCTACTATAGACATTAAATTCACTACTTCAGTGTGCCCAACTCACTTCCAGTTTGATGATACAGAGCTGTTAGAGGTGGGAGCAGTGGTACAAAAACTTAAAGGAGAACATAATTTGAAATGGGTCTACAGATATGTCTGAATATTCAGCACTGATCTCTGTCATGGAGCAGTATGCTTTGTATACAGTTACTTGCATTATTTATATTAATTATTCACTTCTCATAGCCACGAGTCTATCACAAGACTATCTGTTTATTCACACAATAAATATTTAAAAAGAAACAACACATAATAAATCCCAGTTGATGAGGAATTTCTTCTTTTAACCTTTTAAACTATTTCTTTTCAAGACTACAACAATATACAGCTTTGCAGAAATGTCAGGTTTGAACAAAGTCCATGTTCTTTGAACAAAAAACCTCCTTCAATCCTAGAAAATAAGAGTAAGCAGAAATCTCTTCCAAGTAGCATGTTTCAAATTTCAGTTTGCTGCCAAGGGCAAATGGAGGCACCAGGCCTGCCTCTGTGCCCTTGTTTTTGCTGTTTTGCATCACCTGAGTATTGCCTTGCTCATTTGCAGCTGTGCACGTGTCTGCTTGGGGGAGGAGACACCTTTCTTTGCTGAGTTAGCCTGACCCAACAATAAAATTCTGGCTTGTTCTCCTTGCTGTTTTTCTGCTGATAGATGTTTGAGATTATGGTTGTGATGCTGGTTTTTGGTTTGTTTTGATTTGTTTGTTTGTTTTCCAGAAATCAAGTGTGTAACTGGAAGTTTTCTCAAATACTGCAATGTGTTTGTGGAGCATAGGCCCTTGTGAATGGCTAGTATACAGCAAAATGCATTTGAATTGTAAACATGGGTGTTAGATTTGGGGGGGGGGGGGGGGGGGGTGTTTGTTTATTGTTTTAATCCCACTGATCTTAAGGTTATGCCTTCCATCTTTATACTTTAATGCTGTCTTTGTTTTTATAAATGGGACTAGCTAATCCCATTTGTATTTCCCCACAATATGCATGAATGGCCTAATTCTTGCTTTGACAAATGTGCCATCACATAAACATATACCTAACTTAAAGCATAGGGTTAAGAATCCTTCAGTGTAATTGGTAAACTCACATTTATATTTGTTGCACCAGTCAGTCTGCTTTCAAAAAATGAGCCAATAGGTATGTGGGGAAAAAACAAAACAAAACAAAAAAAACTAGCTGTCCTGCATAATACATTTTCATATTGAAAGTCTATGCAATACAGAAAAAAGTTGTTTGAGAAGCCCAGCTATAGAGGTGACAGGAAGGCTGCATGGCTGTGAGCTTGCTGCTCTGCTCCCGGAGGTGGGTGTCAGGTGCTGAGCAAGGCAACAGGGGCTGCAACCTCTTGTCCATCCCCTGGCTGTGATCAGTTCCAGCTCTGATGGAGCGCAGCTGTGTAACCTCACATCAGGATGCTGTGGAAAAACCTGTGAGAAGCATTGCTGGGGGCTTTCTCCCTTTGTTCAGGAGCTGTATTTAAGCTCAGATCCTAGTCTGAGCTATACCATGCACGTGCCAGTCCTTGGCTGTGTGTTCTGATGACCCTGACCTTGCCTTCCAGACTTTACCTTGGACCTGCCCCGTCATTGAGAACTTGTCTGGTGAGTGTGGGGCTGTGGCTGACCCCAGTTAATGCCACTGGACCTGCTCTGCTTGCTCAGGGGCTGTGGGACTGTGTTGCTTGCTGCTGAGGTCCCTGCTTGCCTTGCTTTGCCCTTAACTCCAGGTTTCTCCCTGGGCACAGCTCTTGCTGCCCCAGCAGGGCAACAGTAATCTGGGCACCTTTTGACAACAGCCAATGGATCCTGGGTGCTTTTTGGCTTTGTTGAGAATACCTTGCTATCAGCCAAAGTGTCCATGAGAATAGACAAGTTTTCCTGGGAGGATGGACTTGTGGAAATATATGAAGATGCATTATCCTGATGGGTTATTACTTCTTTTTTTTTTTAATGATCAATAGAAAGTGTATTGTTCTGTGTTCATGGATGGTGCTTCATCTCAAAATAGTAACCATTGTGCATTTTGGTGATGTTAGAAAATAAAAATGAGTTATGTAAGCGATGATTATACTATGAATTCTTCAGACAAGAGGCTGGATCTACCTTCTCTTAGACAGGAAGAGTACATGATATGTTCTTTTTGTTGACTGGAAGTGGCTTGAAAGTTCAGAACTGGAAAAAAAAAAAAAAAAAAAAAACAACAAATAGGCTCTGGTAGGTATTACTACTGCAGGTTTCCTAACTAAGAAATAGATTGCTTTCCATCACGCCTGGAGCACATCATCCTCAGACAGCTGTGCACGTCAATGAGCTAACACTACCAGTGCCTGTGGGAAGAGAGCAGGGCAGCACAGAGCTCTCTCTGATAGTGGCCTGTACTGGTCTGCCTGTGGTTTACATCTTGTGGCATCAACCAGGCTTGTGTGTGCTAAGCATCTGATTTGAATCAGCACGATTAAAATGTTAAGATAGTAAGATGAATTTGGTATAAGTCCAAAAATAATCAGTTACATCTTGAGGAATGGCATAGTGCTTACCATCCCCTAAATACAGCTCGTGAATTGATGGCAGGTAACTGGTTCTAAGAAGCAAGTCTGAAATAAAAGGGTACAGTGACAGTAAATAAACTCACACTTTGGGTCAAAGATCTTCCTCTGCTGTGATTCTGGGTTGTTGCTCACATTAGCTTATTTTGCTGAGTAGGAAAGAGGAATTAAAAATTCTACATTGTATGCCAGACTGAGGCCTGGCAGAACAGCCCCCCACTTCTGCTTGGTGCTCGTGCTGAGCTCCCCATCCTCCTCGTGCCGGATGACTGCCCGCTGTCTGGAGCAGTGGCAGCTGTGGGGGACCTGTGTTGCTCTGCTCACCTACGGGGCATGGCATTTGAGTCAGTGGCTGAAGGAGGATATTTGCACCCAACAGCTACAGTCACATGTAGAGGCTCCCAACTTCTTTTAATACTTGAGCCTTACCTGAAATAAACACTGCTCTTGCTCTGTTTGGCATCGCCCCCTCCCGGCTGGCTTGCAGCCACTGTTGCCCATCCGACCTTCCCTGCTGGAGACCCTTTCCCAAAGGTTGCCCCTGTTCTCTCTGTTGTCTCCTCTGCTCTTCCCCTGGCAGCTCTGGGGGTTTGGGGCTGGGACTAAGCTCGGAGGACTTTCAGAGACTCGGGTGCTGCTGTACTGCACTCCTGCCTGTGGTCATGGGGCCTGGGTGAGGTTCCCTCCAGCGCCAGGCTGTGACTTGGCTGTGGAAATCTGGAGGGACTCAGCTGCTGGGAGTCACTGCTGAGGGGCTACTGGCCTGCAGGGTCTGCGAGTAGCTCTGGCTGCAACTTGCTCCGGAGGAAGCCCTGGAATTGTTGCAGTCCTGGCAAGCTCGGAGAGCCCTGGAGCAAAGTCCCCCTGGTTTTGTGGATGTAAAGCAGCTAATGTGATGGAGACACTCGCAGGACCTCAGGAAATTACTGTAGTATGCATAATAATTAATAATAGTGGATTCACCTTATCGCTCTTAATTTTCGGCTTTGACGGGTCGTTATTAAAGGACTAGACATATTTTGGGCTGAGTGTAAACATTACTTCATCCCTTTGCTATGAGTACTCAGTGGAGCTATGCTCCCCCTTTTTATTTTTTCTTCTTCCTTAAGAAAAGAGGAATGTTTTCTCTTTGTGAATAGGTGTAAAGTACTAGCTTGTGCCAAGATGCCTGGTATTTGGCCTCCTCACATGCTTGCAGGACATGGATTGCATGTAAAACAGGAGAAGTGTAGAGAGTTGGGACAATGGATATTGGGGAGTAATTGAAAGCTTAAAAAGAAATCTCAGACATTGCAGGAAGACAAAGATTATAATGAAAATAAAGGCAAGGGAAGGTATAAGGGCAAAACTTTGTAGGGCAAAAGAAGCAATCCTTTTTTTTTTTTCAAGGGGCAAACATAGCCATGCAGCTTTTCTTTGGTTTGTGGCAAGTACAGACTTTTAGTATAACAAGAGCATTGCGGTGGAGTTGTTTGGTGAGAACTTACATAAAAAATCTGCAGTGGTACTGTACCCTGACTCGTCCTTTCCTCTTCATCCCTCTGTTCCCCTTGCTTAATTCTCCATAGACAGAGCAGCAGAGGGGAAAAGAGCTAATCGCACCTAAATGGTCTTCATCCCTCTGTCTGAATCTCCTCTAGAATTACTAGTTGAAATCCAGTGGACTGTTTGTTTTTAAATAGCTCAGTCTTGAGGCCAATTTGACACTTCACATAAAGCAAGTGAACAAAATCTCCTCTGTTCTATGGCTTACTTCAATAAATAGATGTTCCAGTTTGCCTGTTGCCCTGTGATGTGCTGTGTTCCTTGATCAGGCTCAACAACTACTGCCTGGCAAGCTTTCAAGTGAGCTGGAGCTCATACATTATACCCTCCTGGGACAGAAATGGGAGGCAGGGGTAGGTTGGTGCCCTCGCTGTGGATCGGAGTATTTCGATCCTTGCTCTGGAGTAACTTGAATTCACCCCCAGTGGGTTGTCTGGTTGTCTGAGGGGTCAGAGGCAACTGGAGCTGACATTAGCCCTACTGGTTCTTCGTTTACTGCAGAAGGTGTTGGGCTTTTAATTGCATTATCACACACAGCTGCATAAGCTAAGGCTAGATCTGTCTCTGAAGTAGAATGATGTGATGTGTTCTGTGTTCAATGGCTGTTAGGAAAGATGAAAGTAGTGCATGGCTCTAATATGGTGTCTGAATGATGCAGTGAGGAAGGTCAATTCAGTTGCTTTAAAAGCTTTCAAAAATAATCAGAATTTGAAGGTTGGGAACTCAGCTATGCCCACATTGAGCATTCTCACTGATCTTCAGAAACATTTGTCCATCTCTGACACTACAAATTTACTCTGCATATGGGATTTATCTGACTTATCTAACTAGAAAAAAATAAAGCATTTTGAAATCTGTAATCATTTCTTAAATTTTCATCTATTAATAAGCTTATATATTAGCAAAATTGTCTAGGAAATTAAATAAGCTTTTCCTTCTGTAGAATATAACTTTAGAAACCCTAATTATTGTTCAAAACACCTCAATCTGTTATTGACCTTTCTTTTACGCTGCTTTTTAAGAAAAATGCTTAGTGTTGTCATATCAGATTCTGCCCTAATGCACCAGACTTCATAATTATTTTAAATCAAAATGAGTACAAAAGCAAACAAATCAAAGTTATTACCAAGTCTACAAGAGTTAACGTTTACATTTTTCATAGAAATTATCCAAGTTCCCAAACTACAGGAGTATTTCACAAAATAACAATGTCTAACCTCAGTACCTAAAAAATAAATAAATAATAATAATAATTAAAAAAAATTATTGTAAATGCTGTAAAGTAATATGAGTTATGCTGTACTAGTGACATTTAGCACTATAACAAAATCCTAATGCAACACTGAAATCTCCAAGTTTCACCCAGAACTTACCATTTATAGGAATGTTAGGTCTTTATTTTGTTTCATACTGAAAACAGACATCAAGATTTTCTTTTAAAAAAAATAAAAACTTAGATTTCATGCAGCTTCAACAATAAGCATAATAAAGATGCTTTTAAAAGAAGCACCTGCCTTGTAAGAATTATTTTTTGGAAACCGGGATTAGTTTTTCCAAAGATCTATGGCTCTTATTTTGGATTTCTCTTGTATATGAGTATTTGCTTGACTAAGGAATTGGGCTTTAGAGGTAGAAAATGAGAACTGGCTGGTGTCCAGGTGTCACTTAGATATGTTAGTTTTATTTATTTTTTTAAATAAGCAGTCACTAATGGGATACAGACCAGGACACACATTCAAGCTCATAGAGATTTATTAGCTTGCTGCTGTTCCCCTCTCATTTCATTAACCCTGCTCTGCGCCAGGCACTTGCTCCAAGTAACTTGAGGCAGGGGCCGAGTCCTTCCTCCCTCTCAGTATACGGGCAATATTCACCCCTGCTCAAGAGCAGGAAGGTTCGTGAGGAGGGAAATGGAGTAGCTTTGGGAAATATTTTGCCGAGGCTGTTGAGTTCAGAGAAGCTCCCTGCAGCCTCACACGTGCTGGTGCAACAACCTTTCTCCAACTGGGAAAGCACCCATATGCACCGGCACTCTGAGATTGACATCCGTTAGAGGGAAAGTCCTATAAATCATTTTTTTTCAGAGATCAAATGGAAGACTACTCAGAAAAGCTCAGCTTGATTACAGCGGGCTGACACAGAGTCAGGAAATGGAGGTCACGGCTTGCTGCCTTGATGGAATTCTTTGAAGATATTGCTGCTCAAGGAGATATGGGGGACGAGCTGCAGTGACAGCACCCAAAGCTTCATAGAGAGGGTCTCAAAATGATCATGTGCTTAATCTGCATTTCAAGACTCTGCCGTTCTAATGCCTTCTTATAAAGCTGTATGTGCTATTCTGCATTTACAAAGCGTGACCAAAGCCTGTGTTGTAAGCATTATTGACGAGGTCTTATGGCACACTATTTAAGTCATTTTTACAAGTGAGTTTTGCCAGATTGTTAGTGACAAATATTGACAGAAAACTAAGGCTGATCAATGAAGTACGAAGAAGTGAAAGGACAAACATATGAAAGCTTCATGCAGTGGAACTCATTTCAATTCTTCTCTGTGTTTGTATTGAAAATAAGGAAATTCAGGGACAAGAAATGGAAGTTAAAATGTTACTTGGCAGAATGAATGGTCCAAATTTGAGGAACCTATCACTGGGAAAATGGATCGGCTTCAGATTCTTTTCTGAAAGGCCTGGAATTGGAGAAGTTGTAACCCTGTAATATCATCCTCTCTTGTGGAGCCTTTCAGCAGCTGCTCTGTGGGGCTTCCCGCTGCAAATAGAAAGGGGGTCAGATCACAAGGGCAACATCTGTGTACCAAGCTGACTTTCAGCCATGCGTGCTGTCCTTGTTAGGGTCATGCAGACATGAGTAATGTTACCTGGTAGGTTGAGGTGAATCTTTTTCATATCACGTTCCATCACTAATGTTGCTGAAGGATGACTTACTGAGTCCAGGAGCAGGATATAGTACCTCTTCTCTGCTTCCCAGGACACTTATTTCTAATTCCTTGCCTCTCAGAATCTAGAGAATCCAGACTGAGTTTCAATGTCCAAGGAATGTCCTTAGTCTTTTCCAAAGCAATGAAGAGACTTGACCATCAGTAGCAACATGTGCTAGTTCTGGTATCTTTGTGAATATGGTATTTACCATTAAGATTGTGCGAATATCAGCCTGTTGAACAACCCAGGGCCTTAAGATTTTATTGAATATGTGATGGAAAGAGGTACTCGAAACCACCTGAAAGCTTAGGACCTTCAAGGCTCTAGAGATAGCATTAGGTGACTGCTTGTCAGCCAACTGACCAAAATGTTTTCTCCAGAGAAGTGTGGAAAGCTCTTGGCTATGATAAAGGGGGGGGGGGGGGGGAGGAGAAATCCTCTAAAAAAATGCCTCATTAGCACGTCTTAGAAGAGAGAAGGAAGTAATAGAGAAAATAAGGACAGGAATCTATATTTCAGGTTTCCCCCTACCAGCAGGAACATGTTTGAAAGCAGACTTCACATGAAATACAGAGAAATACCAAAGTTTTGGTGTTCTGTGTGGCACTCATTTCAGTTGCTGGTAAGCCGACTGAGGGTGAGGAAATGTGTAGTTAAACCTTTGCATTTAGAAAGCAATATAAAGGCTGTGTCAAAGCTGAGAACCAAAACTGTAAATAGGAAGTACAGAGTTAAGTTTGGGCCAGCTCCTTCTGTTAAGGCATTCTTTTTAGCATATAACCTGCCAAATCAATATATACAAACTAGACATGTCTTTTACAACTGTGGGTTCAATAAGGTATAGCAGGTTTTGTTTTAGACTTCTTTGTTGTCTTCAGTCTTTTTCTGAAGAGATCATGCTAGAAACAGGGTCTATGCCATTGCTTTACAAGTCCCCTTATAGCCTCTGAATTTTTGGGCCAACTTCTAACCAAATTTGAGAGAGAAAGAGATATCAAAGGTCCTATCGTCTTAAAGTGATCCGAAAATACCTGCAGAAAAAGTGGAAAGGGACTTAGACTTTTTCTGAGGGAAGAGCTGTGTTCGTTACAGAATGCTCTAAGGACTTCAATCGTGAGATATAAACTGTGAGAAATAACGCTTTATTTCGCTGCTCAGAGAATTATTTGTTTTAACATCTTAAAAAGATCTCTAAAACATTATATTTAAATAGAATTGTCTCTATAATTTTGAGGCTATTAGTCCCTAGTGCTACAAATGTTTATGTGCGAGACTAGTCTTGGATGTTTGTTAGGCTCATTAATTCGATCACAGCTATTCCCCGTTAAGCCAGTGTATAAATACTTGCAAGATCAGGCCGTTGCTGAAGCTACATAAGTGCTGGAAAGTGCTCTTCACTGTGCCTGGAATAAAATGTCTTCAGTGATGGTGTACCATGTCTTCCATTATTATTATTATTTAATTATTAATGAAAAAGGGGGAAAAAATGTAACATTCCACTTGTTCATGATACACAAAACTTAGTGGATCTCCTTCCTAAGTAGACTGACTGACTTTCTGTGCCGGGATGGTGTATCTAGGCAAAAACAAACTATGGACAAATTAGATAAAGACATTTTGTTTTATGAAGTATGGTGGTAAGAAAATGCATGCAAAGTGGAATTCTGCTTACATAGCTTAAAAATCGTAAATGTTCTGAGGCCATTTACACAGGGGAATGGGAGTTGAGTCAAACATCTGAAAAAAAGGCAACACAGTTGCTCTTTATTATTTAAAAAATATGAAAAAATAGCCCACTGATGTCAAACTGGCACTATTTTTTAAGATTTAAAATTAGCATTGAACAGTCTGTTCTGGGAGCCCCTGGTTTTAGTACAACATTTTTTTCCGCCACAGACAGTACTGGATTCGCTAGCTTTGCTTTCCTTGCTTCAAGTACTGTAGCTGTTCAGTCAGGAATGTAAAACTAAAACGAACAACAGTGAGGAGGAATTATTAGGATTGTTTACAAATTTAGATTTGCATGAGGGAGTGGAGATGTTGACAGTTATACTTTAAGAATCAAGCTACTGCAGCTGGATAAACATTTATTGGATATCTCAAGGCTCTTCTCTCTCCCTACCCCCTCGACAGAGAATGAAGCAAATGCAAGTCTAAGCTAATCTGAAAAATAATAGAACGGCTTTCAACAAAACCTATTTATCTATGAGGTCAAAAAGCCTCAGCCTAGTTACACTCCTAGATAGACTCTTCTTGACAATATCATCATACTATCTAGGAGGCCAGGAGTTGTAGTGTTACAGACCACCCAGAATTATTGCTCCCACAAGGCGATGATAATGGTGGTATGATTTCACTGCCTGTAGACTTGAACTAACCTTTTAATAACTTGAGTAGCCATGGGAAACATACTGCATTGTTGTGTTTTACAGATCACTTTTCCTGGATGCCTTTTAGCCACCAATAAAACCATGTTGGTAGGTGGAAAAACTAAAGAAAAAATATTCTGTATGAAAAGAAATGAAGAACTAAAGAAACAATTGGTATCAGTGTACAGAGCTTAAGCAAAGCTAGCTGTGATTAATAGATTTTAGGGTTTTGGGCTTCAGTATGTTTGACACACCAGAGTTCTGTCAAACTCTTTATAAAAATTATAATATCTGATGTTTCTTATGATAAAAAGATCTGGAATAAAATGTGAATGCATCCCAAATGCAAAGGACTCTGTTTTCTCAATCTGTAGGCAAAGCTTCTAGGGCCTTTGGGTGCACCAGAAATGTAAGTCTGAGTACAATCTAGAGGGAATAACCACTTGTGAAAGCTTTTCTGAACATGTGTTGAGGAAAGATCATAGAAGTGGCATCCCATAAATCTATTCCAATTGCTGAAGGATCTTCAAGCTGATGGACAGTCTCATACGTAGGTCTGACTTAAAATAAAGCAAACAACCTTGAGAATGTTTATTGCAGAGGTCAGATCTCTATTCCTGCTTCGTCTCAAGTCAGAAGAAATTGTACTATAGATTTGAATAGAAGTAGGTTTGGCTTAAGAAATAAGCAACTTTCATGGGGAAATGGCTGTGCACATGGAGATCTGTTTGTGTGAGTGCTGATTTACATACTCAACAGTTTGCATAAGGAAACGTATCTGGGCCCAGCTGTTCATAAATATTGCAAGGTGTGTGTAAGTCTCATTTTCTTCATTACTGTTTGAAATAGTCTGCTACCATCTGACTAAAGCTGAAAAATAACAATCTCTTTTGTCTTTATCTTCTCGCCCACCATGCCCTCTCAACAAATCTAACAAGATAGCTATGAATCATGGAAACTATCATATTGCTTTGCTGATAAATCTTTGATGTCTACAAATAGCTTACAGATACGGTTATCTTTCTTTTTTTCATAAAGTTGGGTGGATCACTGATAGCAAATACTTTAATCAACTTTCTCTCTCTTTCTCTCATTTTTTTTAATGGTTATGGTTTATGTTTGGAGTATTTTTCAATGCATTAGGATGTACTGACTAATACCTGTATGCTTTTGGTAGGTATCGAGTGAGTGTTTGTTTCATTTGACACATTTTCAATTCTGAATGCTGAAGTCACATCTAGTGCCAAATGGGAATGATGCCATTATTGTTTTCCTGAGAAACTCCCAAACTTCTGACTGCAATTCTACTCTTTGAGCTGTAGTTTAGCATGAGCACAACTACTTGCAAAAATACCAGCTTTAACTGGATTTCTGTTAGGCTCAAAGAAGCCGTCTGTGACTGTACGACCATACCTGGTGTCATGAACCCTAGTGTATGAACAGTTGCCTTAAAATCTGCTTTCTGGTGGTTGTTAGGCTTGATACCTGGAAAAGCACATCTGGAGGACAAGGAGGCTATGAGTGCTCTGATGTTTCACTCCCAGCTCCTTCAAGTGACCTTCATAGTGAAAGCTGTCAGAATTCAACCCCCTGCATCACCTTCAGTTATTATAAAGGTGAATATCAGACATCATACACTTCTCTGTTTGAACTAGCATCCTGGAGATATAGACAGAGATGAACATTAACTGCAGATTATCAATAATGCATCAATATGGCTAGAAACAGGTTTTATTTATATCAGAATACTGTAAACTAAAGCTGTCTTTCCACTGTCAGTGTGATCCACTTTGAACACAACAGCTCTTTCTGTTTACCATTTTGCTATATATAAGCCTTGTCATGGAAACAGAGATGTTTGTGTGATTTCTTTCTTTCACTGTATCATATTAGTCATAGATTTCTCTGTGTTGTTTTTTTTTTCCCTGTTTGTTTTGTAAACCACTGAGAAATGTCCCACTCCTTTTGTTGTTGTTGTTAATTCCATGTGCAGCCTGCCAGCAGAATGAGGTGTCACTGAAACACTCTTCCCATCTGAGTAGATGTGTTTCACAGCCAGAAGAGCACGGGGTGTGGTGTGCCGTTCTCAGCAGCCTGAGTCATGTAGCCCAGGAACAGGGCGCCTCCTCCTCCACTGATTTGGCAGCATGTAGCCCTTGTAACATCTCATAGAAAAAGACCTATAAAAATAGGAATAAGCTTGTGGTGCTTCTCCAGAGATGGATGGTTTGGGCTGCACTTCTAGAACTGATCTCTAGAGAGAACTGTAAGACTTTTTGTACTTAATTTTCTGGATGAAGAGGGTCTTTAGTTGAAGAAAGCTCCAGTTACTTGGTCTTTAAAAACTGGCCCAAGTGCTGTCCTTTGAGAAAAGGCAGGCTGTGACACAGTGCCATCTACGCTCACAGTGATGATTCCCCAGTATCACACAGAGCATCATTGTCTCCAGTTTTTCTTCTTTACTTTCCTCATCTCATCCAAGTTCTGGGCAAAGCATCCCACTTTGCTCACCACATAACATCCACTGGCTGGAGGCACCTTGAAGCATCATGCGTTTCCTCTAGAGTTTTAGCCCTAACTTCACGGCCCTTCACAATTCAGCTGAATCTCCCTGTGCAGTTTGGTAATATCCAGTACAGCTGCATCTGGCAGAAAACCTGTGAATTATTCCTCTGTGTGAAGTATTATCTATTGTTGATGTGTTGCTTGAAGTCTTAAGAAGTATCCGTGTTTTCCAACTACTAGTGATACTGTTCCCTAGGTATTTTCTTCCAAGGGAAGAGCTTGAACAGCCCGTTCTGCAAAACAGGAAGAAATGTCACTGTCTGAAGTGCCCTGGTAACTTGAATGCAGCTCTTGCTTAGAGAGTGCAGACTTTGCATGTCCTGTGATCTGAACCAAAAACCTTTAAAACCTGTACTAGAAAAGCTGGTAAAAATACACTAAGATGTGAAAGGAATGAATTACTGGGAAATTTTTCTCCGTCTTTGCTTTCTCTGGACCAGCTTTGTTTCTGTCACCTTTTCTTTCTAATTTCAGAATAGGGCATAACTATTAGAAAATACAGTAGATCCAGGGAAATTTCAGTTTTGAACTTGAGATCATTATCTGTGATCCTAGGGAAGTTTCTGATAAACTCGTTCAACTTTTTTTTTGGAAGATGAATGTATTCTTTTTGCACTGAGCCGGGAATATATTTCAAGGATTCTGTAATGCTTTGCTGAAAGCTCTGAGCATATTTGTTACTTAGGAGTTACTCAGGTGGGTTTTGTGGTTAAAGTCACCCCCAGGACAGGTGGAGATCCCGTGTAGTGTCCTGGATGTCAATGAGGAAGTAGCTGCTGCTTTCGCCCTTGCACGTGAGGGCTCCTACCCCTGGAAGACTAGCTTATTTCTCTCATGCCTTGAGGTAATACAAACACAGTGTGCTTAAGTGGTTGTTGTTGTTGTAGTTGTTTCTAATGGGAGTTAGATAGAGCCCTTCATTAGAGTTACCTGCTCTGCTGTTGATTTCCAACCCAACAAAGCAGTCTGTGGCCACTCACTTCCTCTCAGAGACAGGATTCATCTCCAAGATGAGATGTGTTTTGTGGTGGGAGTCAATGAACTTCTAAGGGACACACTGGCTTTCTCTGTGGAATCGTCCCAAATAACGTAATGCTGGGCAAGAAATGCACTGATGTATGAAAGTATGTTGCAGTGTAAACGTGCTGCGTCCTCTTCTTTTTGCGAAGCATCAGTAATCAGTATGTCCCTAGGGAAGAGAATATGGTGCACTGCATGCATTCAAGGACAGTAAAGTCCTACCTGTGGGTTTGTAGAAATTAACTTAGGTAGTGGGTATTGCAAGTCTTCCCACAGGATACTTAAACACGGAGAGTGGGCTTTTTAATGTTCTAGAAGCTATTATTTTTATTTATTTATTTAAAGGAGATTTTTGATATTTAATTAAACCACTGTGCAAGTGTAACTATAGGAAGGATTTATTTCTTTGGGGAAAAAAAAATCCACTCTTGTGAATTAATTTAGCACTTTTTCCCTCTGAAACTCTGGTTTTGTTCTGGAAAGGAGAGCTATTTTTATGTTCAGAAATCTGCTGTTTCTCTTTTAACCATAAGAGGTGTAAGCAGTGATCTCAGTTGACTTGAAAGTCAGATGAAAGTGTCCAAAACATGTGCAATGAAATGTTCTGCTAGGAAACAGCTTTCAAAATTTCATCTAATGATGGAAAACAATCTGTCTTGCCAAACCTTTCCCTACATGTTTAACGGGATTTTAGCTTTAAAAGTCTATTTCTTACTGAAAAGCAAAACAGCTGTACTTTGAATGCAAGGTGTTTTCATGTTTTGCTGTTTGGGAGACTTATATCCAAACTCTTCTGCAGTAAATGTAACCACTTGTTATGTTTCTCTGTTTACCAAATGTAGTATTATTCTTTTTCTACTACATGAATTTTGGTGATCTCAGTGTTTCAGCTCAGGTATATCAATACCTGAAAAAGGTCACGTAAACATGAAAGCTGGATAAAAGACTTAAAGTTTCACCTGGTTTTTATGCAAGGTAATAATTTGCTCATAAGAAAGTACATTTTAGGAAAATATGGAGAGATTTTTTTTTTTTTAACACAATGTACTTATTTGCACGGATAAAAAAGCATCAACAGTGTTGAAGGCACAGTGAGTCTGTGTCTGGTAGTGTCCCTTTGTGCAGGGAATATACCTGGTGCACTGGTTCAGAGGTTACCATTAGTTCATGATGAGTTCCATGGTAAAAGGCTCTTCCCAGCATTAAAACTAAGATTTTTGCACAAGCAAAGCTTGTGCGTTTTGTGGATTTGCTTTGTGCATTGTGGATTTTATCTAGTGATTCCCCATGTTCAGCAGCTCATGAATTTGCTAGTCTCTTAAGTGTCATAAATATTCTGCTCTGTGCTTTTGTTTTCAAGACAATAACTTTTCACACAGGACAACCACAGGGAATAAGGAGAGAAGATAAATGCTAAGATTAGAGATTGTCAGGCATTTCTTGGCTGAACAAAATCTAATTGAAGTGTATCACTGTGCCAGAACATGCCTGGGACAAATGAGATAGGGGAAGAAGCACTGGCAGAAAAAAGATTGCTTGCACTTGGGATATGAGAAACCAAGTACCTACTATGTCTGAGTCAAAGCAGAGGTTTTTGCTCCAGGTCGCTGAAGTTTGGCAAGATGAGATTTGAACATGTGGATCTTACCTCTCAGTGAAGTCCCCAGCATCTACTCTTTGTGCATTTTGGTGGCCATTCCTGTTTGCGGAGAGCATTTGTGCCAGAATATCTGTACTCTGTAGGACTTCCGTTCCATGTGCTGTGTGGCATCAGAGAAAAAGAAAAAATACAAGATAAAGACCTTTGTAGTTGACACAGAAGAGGCTTTCTGTCCTTGATTTATTCTGGTTAGGGTTGAGTCGAACTGATCGTTAGGTCCGGAGATGGCTTTGAGAGTTTTGAGAGTGATCTCAGTAGGAGTAAATGCTGCTCACCTGCTCTTTGGGAACCTCTGGCTGGAGCAGTCTTGGTTGTTCTTCTCCTTGTGTGCAAGTGTACTTCTTTCCTGCAAGCCATGTAATTCTTCCAGTAACCGCCACTGGAAACTTCAAGGAAGAAATGTTTTTCCTCTTTGCTGGGAAATGAGTGAGATAGGGATTATTGTGCTGACCGTTTTCCAATAGACTGAACCTGAAGCTATGGAAGGGACAAGAATTAATGCAAGACAGACAATAAGGAAAATAGATGTTAAATAATAGCAACAAATTTTGTACAGAAGAAAAAATTGTGGTTTGTCTCAACTATGCCGTGAAAGACGTTGTCAGCTGTCCTTAATTGAAGAAAACAGTGGAGTGGAAGGATAACAAAAATGTACCAACGACTAATTGTAGCTAAAAACTGTCCCAGATAAGCAGCCCAGAAGTGTTTGCCCCAGGCCCTCCCTTATTATTTCCTTATTTCTTGGTTCACTGAGATAAATCACTTCTAGTAGTCTTAAGTTGTACCTTACTTGTAAGTTAGAGTAAATGCACTTATTACCCAGCCAGTTTTGAAGTCTTGATTAAGGATGTAAGTGGGGTGGCACATTACTTTTTGCTGGTAGTGAAGGGACAGGTTGCAGGTAATGGTATTGTCATTTGACTTTAGCGAGACACTGCTCTTTGAATCCCGATATTTAGGAATGGAGCAGCAGGAGTATGGTGGTGCCTAAAGCCACCACTCCTGTTGAAATACGGATCAAGGCTTTGCTGTGTACAGAAACTTCCTGTGAGTCTCACTTCTACCATTTCCTAATAACATTCACATTTTGTTGACATACCAGAAATCCCTCCTCCTTAACTATCACCTGTGTGATTCCCACATACACTATTTGAGGGTCTCTGCTAATGGGAAAGGAGATCTTGACTCTGGTTAATCTTCACAGAAACTTTGAAGCTTGCTAAAGTACAGTCCTTATGTCACCTCGACTGACTTTCTTCTTTTAAGAGGTGTGTTTTCAGGAAGAGATGTCCAGGACAAAATGTCCTCTTGGTTGTCTCACAAGCGTTGCTTTGGTACTGTTGTGGAAAGTATAGACCTTGTGTTTGAATTCTGTAAGGAAAAATCACACAGACTTTGTGTTGTAGTTCAATTTGTTCAGAAACCATCTCTTATTTATGTTTACTAACTAGAAGGTCTCTGCTATACAGAGTTGGATTTATAAAAGTACTAAATATTATATGTTTACACATTCACAGGTGTGGTTTTTTTTTTTTTTACCTCTCCACAGACATCTGTTTCTAAATGTTTCTCTAGTGTCCATCACCACAGTCAGAACAGCACACAGATGTCAACAAATTATTTCTTGTGATACTACTGGCAGATAGATACTGCTATTTCAGCTCTGTGGATAGGTTACTTAGGAGTAAGCAAGTTGCTCAAAGAAAGACAGTGAGAGAAGGCAGGAGCAGAAGCGTTAAGTGCTGTACTTGCACCCTCACTTCAGGCAGAGTTGCACAAATGAGCTATCTGTTCATCTGTTGGGAACCCGCTCTGCTGTATGGCACTGTCTCCCTTCAAAACTTTAAAGTATGTTAGAAGGCTAGACATCCATGGTATCCACAGAAAGACTTGGAAACAAATGTCTCTGTGTGCTTTGAGCCGTACTCATTTTAGAAATCTCAGCTTTGGAAACTTGTTTTGCGCAATTAGAGAGAGGCTCAGGTTTCAGAATGCAGCTCTCAGTCCTTTTGTCAATCTGTTGACTCTCTCCAGCTCTGAGGTTTGGTGTCTGGTTGTATGTAGCCATTATCGAATTGTGCAGAAGTCTTTTCGGTATGTGTGCAAGCCTTGGTAAAATGTCCTGCAACAGTATGAGAGGTCCCCTAAGAGAAAGAGCTTTTATTTCTCTTCATATAATGCTTAGCTTCATTCCTATGAGTTGCTATTACTTATCTGATTTCTATATGTTTCCTTGTGGAGCTGCAGTGCTTTTTGGGTTGTGTGTAAATATGGTCCATATGTTGTCTTTCCCAGTGTAACTGTGTGATCATGTTCGTAAACCATTTGCCTATTCAGCTCCTTACGATGAATGCTAGTTTAATTACAAGTGATGCTGTACCTGAGAGATTCAATTCTCTGCTGATGATAGCACCATTACTTTCCTGAATTATCTGGATAGTCTTTAAACAAGTCTGTGGCCTAGGGCCAGTGGCCGTACCACAACTTAGTAGGTTAAGATTCATTCTTCCATCCATTCTGATGCATATTGTTGCCCATCCCACCTCACATGAGCTGGTCAGTCTGGAGGTACCTTGGAAGTTCATGTGCAGAAACTATTAATTGCTCTGAAGCTACAGGTGAAGACAGTAGTTTAAAGGACCTTTATAGGCTTTACACTGAGCTCCATGCACATTAGCAAGGACTTCAGAAGATCTGCACGCAGTTACTGCGAAGGTCAGAAAGCACAGCTTTAATTGAGGTGCCTTGGTTGGAGGGATACGTATCCACTCGCATCCCTAACGAGAGCAGATCACGCTGCCTAAGTTGCATCTGTTTTGCTTTGTTCATGAGGGGAATGCCTTTCATGTTACCTGGTTAGTCTGCAGACACAATAGCATTAATGCTGCCTGGATTCCAGTAAATCTTTGGGTTTTACAGTGGGAAATGTAAAGGTGTAGCTTCTCCAAGAAGCTATTCATGTAGTTGAAATTAACTGCTATGCTTCTGCTTTAAAAAGATTTTTCCACTTACAAATACAGGTGAATACAGTGTATTTGTAATACAGTGTAAATGTTATCTTATCACTGCCCTACAAGGAAAGAGAGCGAGTGGCAAATTCACAGTTCAGGTCAGCAAAGGTTTGTGTATGGATAGAGATGCTCTCCGGGATGGAAATGAAGTTTGTTACTAGTGATGGTGCTGGGGAGGCTAGCGGCTGCCTACAGGGAGGCAACATGCAAATGGCTGAAGGGAAGAGAAGGATTATGGCGGGGGGATCCCTGTAAATGAGCAGATAATGACAGTTGTTGGCAGGGAACTTCGGGAATAGTCAGGTGTGCAAGCAGCAGTGGCTCCCACCTGGCCCCTGTGTGCCATGTCACTGTCACGGGCACAGTTGCAGGGCTTAGGTCCTCCTGAGGGTGGTCAGATGTACTAGGAGAGGTGCAAGCAAGCTTCCTTCGTGTTGGGTGTCTGCCACAGCTCATGCTGGCCCGTCTCTCTTTTGCAGAGATGTATTTCTGGCCAGCATGAGGCTGCTTGCTTTGGCTTGAGTGTGTGTGGCAAAATGCATGACAAAATATTTAGGAAAAAAAGTAGGCGTGCACCTGAGCACAAATTCTTGAAGCTCTTAAAACCTCATCTGTCTAGAGTCCAGCTCTGCAAATGAAATCTTTTTGTATGCTACCGGCTTCTTGAGCATGCAGCCAGTATTCTTGTGGGTTACATTTTCATATACTTATGCTGTAGCTATATAGACCTTTATGTATACACTTGAATTCCTTTTCCCTCCATTCCAGAGCTTGAGGGTATAGCAAAAAATGAACACGGAGAGGAGAGTGTTTCTTGGGCTTTGGGTTTTAATTTATTTATTTTTTACTCCTCAGGAGCCATATGAATCACTCATAACCATGAAAAGACTTTGTAAATAATTTGGAAAAACAGGCCTTCTGACCTATTTTAGTCCTCCAAGATGGCAAAAAAAATTCCCTCAAAACTGCTAAAGTAATCTGGAGGTAGAAGGTTTACTGTTTCCCCCTTGCATGCCACCACTGCTGCTCTGGAGACTTTTAAAAGCCCTGAGCGGCATGAAAGGTAGATGTGACATTGTGCAGGGAGCTGCAGATGGTAGGCGCTGGCAGGCCCACGAGAGTAAACTTTCTGGGGGCAGCTGTTCTGTGTCACTGCTGTCACGTTGTTCTTTAACAGGAGGCAGCAGTAACGGGAGGGAGACAGTGCTGCGCAGAGCTGCTGTTTGTACAGGGAGCTTCACCCTCGTTCGGTGAATTAGGAGAGTCTGACAAACATAAAGGGAATTTCGAAGTGTTAATGCATTAATTCATGCCTCTGCTTGTTTCTCATAGTAGTACTCCGTTGTGGGACTGGCTTTTTGATATAACAGCTTATAAATAGCAGACGCTAAGGCAGAGGGATGTCTGGTTTGCCACCATTGCTTGGTGGGCCAGTACGAGCCTGAAAATCTCCTGGTCATCTGCTTCTTCTGAATACCATCACTTTTCCAACTTCTGCTGCTCATAGGATGAGTGTCAGGCTTTGGTGCTCAGAAATGGTATTTGTTCTGGTTGTTCATGACATCTATTTTGTTGTCTTTGAGCAATAAGGTGACATTTAAGATACCTCTGATAACACTTTTCTTTGTCTCGTGGGTATTATACACATGCAAATGTATAATACAAGCAGAAATGTAGGTATTCTTTTTTGTAAATTTGGCTGAAGCTTGACAGGTATGTTGGAAAAGCTTATCTCCCTTTAGAGTACAAAATTTGGGTGGCTGCTATGCAACAGTCATGCCAAAGGGCTTTGCTGGCATTGCACATATAAACAGAGGTTTGGGACGAAACTTACTTTTTGGGTTAGCATTGCTGTTTCTTATTTTTCAGTACTTTGTGTAGACTAAATCATGAAACAGAATAAGTAATGGACTGTCTGACTCTATTACCAGTGAAGAGCAGAGTTGTAGGAACTTCCTTGGTTTTGGCCAAAAGGAACATTTGTCTTTAATGTTCAGCATTAAAAATGACACATGTGAATCCTTTCATTTTTGCTGGTTTGAGAAACAAGACAAACTGGAAAAAAAGGCATCCCAAGAAAGTTATCTGGCAAAGAGTAAGTTAACCATGAATTAAATTAATATTTCTGTATTGCTAGTATGAAGCTGATGCTTTACACAGTCATCAGAGAATAAATCTGTACTGATTGAAAGAAATCAATGTTTGGGCTTGTTCTTTGACCAAAAATTTAGTTTTATTCACTGAAAGGAATATTCCTCCCCCCTGACACTGTGATGCAGGAGTCGTTCAAGAAATGTGTGTGTTCTCGTGCTATGTTATCGGCTATGTTATACCAATTCCTTTGTTACGGTTTTATTTAAGCTTTTGGTTCAGAACCAAGCTGTAAAATTTAGGGAGGAATCTGAGGATATGAGGCAATTGATGAGGTAGTTATTTCTTCCTTCTATACTGTAGGGGGAAAAAAAAAAATCTGTTGGATTTTGTCTGAACTGAAACTAGAGGGGGGATAAGCAACTCTTCTTGTATCCCTTTCCTGCTAAGAGCTGGTCGCTCAGAGGGAGGTACTCACCCTTCCAGCAGTTGGTTAGGTTCCTCGCCCAGACAAGTTTATTCACCTCCTGGTGGATTATGCTTTAAATGTATATGAACACCAGGAAAGCATGACCTGAAATGTGGTTTGTAGTAAAATTTTCCATGAACGTAGTTCAGGAGAGCTTACCTTCCAAAAGACGTTTATAAACTCTCTCTTCTATTCAAGGCAGAGCTGGCTTGTTGGTGGCTATGCTTTATTATGTAACTTTATTTGGGAAATGGAAAATTGTGCTTTTCCTCCCTGAAATAACCTCTAAAATGCATCAGGAAAATGCTGCAGTTCCTTTGGGAGAACACTTGCGGGTGCCTCTATCTGTTAACCAGCTGGAGCGAGAGCACTGACACCAACACTGTCACTTAAGCACCGTAGTGCTTAATATTTCTCTGAAATGCGTCTGATCCTTTATCATGAGGACCGAATGAAGTGAAACCATTACTGTAAACACAGAAAACATTCCACAACGTTCCAAAGTGCACATTTTTGGCAGCAGTAACCTTTCTCCAGATAGTTGCCTGGGAATTTACAAATTGGTCACATCTGAGTCTGTTTTGTGAACCTTCCTGAAATCTGCACCTGCCTCGCAGAGACATGCAGAAGGAGAGAGGCTATAGATACTTTTGTTGATGTTTCATTAGAGGCAAATTTAAACAGCCATGTTTTAAGGTCTGGTTATAACATCTTGGGTGGCAAAACATCTTGTTATTTGTTGGAAGTGAACACTTGGTGAGTCAGTTGTGCTTCTTGTTTTTTCTTACCCCCCCCCCCACCCCGAATTACTGGGACTTTTTTTTTTTTTTCTCTGAACGAAGCATATAACTTTCTCCAGGTTATTTTTGTTGTGAAGAGAGGACAAATACTTAAATAACAATCTGAATCGCTGAGTGGGAAGATGTCTCCTGGTGCTGTTTTTATCAGGCACTGGAACTGATATTGGAGTAAAGAGGGCAGCAGTGAGTTGCAATCGTACAGGAAGGGTTGAAATAGAATGTAGAATGTGCAGGTAACACAGCAGGAACCTCTTTTGAAAGACTGTTGAATTGTGGTAATAACACTGCTCCAACATCCACAAAGTGTATGTTTCATGGTGAAAGACAGGCCACAACAAATTTCCCTGCAAAATTATCAAAATATTTGTCCATCAAATGTAAAGAGTGATTTTATTATTATTATTTTTTTCAGTAGTAGTATTTGACTAGTTGTCCTGTTAGATTCAGGTACGGAAGCTGAATTTAAAGCTTGCTTACAGATTTTCAAAGAGATTAATTATTATTCTAGTTCAGCAGCTCTGGAAATGCACTAACATTCTTTTAAGACCTATATAGGCTTTTTGGTCAATGCATGGTCCTGTCTTACTACAGGACAATTTCATCCTGGACCGTGGCACTCTGAACTTGCTGTATTATTTGACTGTTATGAAAACATTTCAAGCTGTTTGGTCTTGATCCTTGTTTAGTCCCAAGTACAATTTGTTTGATGTGAGTAGCCAGTTGCTGGTGGAAATGAATGCTTTGTAACAACAACATAGGGTTGAAAGATTTTTTTTGTTTCTTGGTGAAGGCTTTTGGTCAGCCAGAAAAACACAGAGTGGTTAAGTCTGGGTTTAAATCTTTGGATGCAGAAGCTTTTATAGTCCCTCTGGCTTCAGTCAGAGCAAGCTCACGGGTATAAACCCGTGAGGAATCAAGAATTCATATTCTTATTCCCAGTGTTATGGAAGGTATTTCCGAATCAGTTGTGTCCTTGTAGGCTTTATTAAAAAAATACAAGTGCTTATGTATTTACATACATGCACACACCCTAAAAAATCCAAATGCTTTCTCTCCCATTCTTTGTGAAGACATCCTTTCAAAGCTGGCAGTGATGTGAAGGTGGAGCATCTACTCTTTTTCACTATTTCGCATATCTGTTTTTTATTATCTGTTTCTAGTGGGAATAGAATATCTTAAAGACTTTCTCTGCTTTCTCTGTGTTGTGAACACTTCCAAATGTAATTTGGGATGTAGTCTCAGAGAAGGAAATATTTCTCTATAAATACAGAAGGCATCTGTACACCTGCATGACATTTCTTTAATAACAAGTTAGTTGTTTATTTGCAAGTCAACAGTTGGATTGTATCAGCTGCTCTCCCTTTTTAGTGGCATGAACACTGGGCTGAAAAAAGGTTGCAGACTGATGTTTTGTAACAGGTAATGGAGTCTCTGTACAGCATGGTCCATCTGCATGGCAACTTACAGCAATACCTTTATCCCTTCCTTTGCTCGTTCCTGTTCAAGTCTTCTGACAAAGGCCCAGCTTTATCTCAGAAGGTACGAATAGTATCTCCTTCACACCTCAGCTAAATAGTTATTCCCATGGCAGCTTTAAAAGCCTCTGGGTTTATCAGTGGAAAAAATGCTTGGAAAGGAGAGATTTAGTACTTAAATTAGTTCTATCAGCACTTTTTTTTTTTTTGGCTGGGACTTGTTCTCACAGAACTTCAAGCTGGATTATTTGTATTAAACTTCCTGACTGAATTCCAAACAAGTCATCTTTCCCCACAACGCTGACCTTTAGTTCGAGGCCAGAATAATTTTAATTTGTTTCAAGTTTCCCTTATAAGCAAGAGAACAAGCAATAAAATCCAAGACCTGGTTAGCTAGCTGCATGGCAAAATATTTTTTAATTCTAAGGAGGAAAAAAAAAAAAACAATAAATAAGGATATTCCATACTGACATCCAAACTGGGCACTGCCTGAAAGTGGTTAACTGCAACCTTCTGGGCAGCCAGTCTGAAAGCTGCAGAAAAATAATGGTTTTAAAGAAAAGTGTTAAGTAACTAACTTGTTTTTAACTAGGGTTATGCCCCAACGGAAGTGTTACGGGGCGTATTTTAGACTCCCATTTGCTGTTTCTGGCCGGGGTGAGGCAGAGGTGATGTCTTGGGCTGTCATTTGCTGAATGCATCAGGCCACCAGCTTGCACCAGTGCTATCCCCGCTCTCCTGCTGGCACAGGCATCTGAGCCCCTATGTGGTGAGCAGGATCAGGTAATTGATCTGGCTTAATGCAACCTTTTTTTTTCTTTTTTTTTTTTTTTTTTTGCTAGTTTAGTGCTAACCCAAATAAATTCCCTGATCTGCTCCATTGCATGGCTGCACAATGCGCCAGCACATGGGAGAAGGCCAAGGCCATGTGAGCATAGGAGCAACTGATGTGGAGGAAGCACATCCCAGGTATTTTATAGCCATGATTAGATATGAGGACAGGCACTTGGTCGTGTTATGGCAAGGAGTAGGAAGGATTTGACTGAAGCAAATCTTGGAGGCTCCCTGTTAGGAAGAGAAGAGAGCAATGTGGCTGGAGAGCAGGAGGTCTGAGGACCTGCAGTGGGGTGGGCAGCTCAGGTACCCTTAAAATACACAGATTTACTTGCTACTCAGCATAGGCCAGCAGCATAGAGGAGAGGTGCCACAAATAATGACCATTGGTGAATCCATGATCACTAGCCACATCTTTCGTAGGATGTCCTTCTTAATCTCAATTCATTAAGATAAAAATGCATTTCCTGTGTGCGCAGTTCATCGGCTGTTTTGTTCTCAGACTTGCTGCTGCCCATAAGTGGAAGTATGCAGTCTTGACTTTTGCAGAGACTTGGCTTTTGTTCCGGATGCTTAGTCCCAAATATTTATGGGACTGCAGAGAACAGTCACAGAAGTGGGGACATGGTATTTTTTTCAGCACTAGGTGGCTGTATGGAGTTCTGCAGCATCCTGTACACAAATATTTAGTAAGCTGGGGAATGGACAAAAGGATAAACCCCTGCTTTTTCACTCACCTTCAATAAGGTTGTGTGGGTGTCTTTTCTTTGATGTTAGAAAATCAAAGAATGAGGACATTTTGTTTTTATGAACTGATCGATCGCTGGCTGCAGAAACCTTCATCTCTGTGGAGTCAAGGTAAGTATGGAGCCTATCGCAGAAGCTGCTCCAGTCCAGGGGCTGGGCTGGGATTGCTGTGGTTGGCTGGTGTTGCTGCTGCTTTTTGTTTAGAGGTTTGGATTTGACCATGGAAGGAGTGAGTAAGTGTGTGTAAGTAAAATATAAGTAAAATGTCTGGTCCTGAGCTTTCCAAATGCTCATGCTGCTTGGAGACCCTTTGGAGCTCCCCGTGGCCTCTGCACCTATGATTTCAGTAGGTCCCTGACTTCTGGTGATCCTCAAGTTTGTTGCAGAGCTGCTCTAGGCCTTGTTGAAGGACTTGCTGGTGGACCAAGCTTGGAGAAGGTGTTGTTGTTGTAAGGCCTAGCTGCGCCTGGTCTCCATTGTGCTAGGTGCTGTACATGGGTAGCAAAGTGTTGGTTTAGACTCCCAGATGTTTTTTCTAACTCTGCATAACTCTGCATAAATGTTTAAGTGGTACTGCTTTGCAGCCTTGTTTCATGCTTACTTTTGTTGTTTCAGAAGTTTTTAGCAACACTTCCAGGTAGTGGCCAGCAATTTGCTAACCCATGTTATCTCTGCTGGGCAGGGAATGCAAACAACTAGTTGGGTAAGTTATTGTGAACTGCTTGTAAATTTCTATAATTTATACTTAACAGTGTAAATCTCCTGCAGGTACACTACTGCGGCTAGGGGTGGCTTTGATAGATGTTTACATTTCAGTGTCAGACATTAGTAGAGAAGTACTTCCTGTAGCAAAAGTGCCATTACGTGAGGTCAAGGAGATTTTGGCAGTAGTGAAGAATTTGGTGGTGTTTACTTGTAAACTTGTAGGGTTGCAAATGTGTAATCATTTTTTTTTTTTTAAACAAACAAAAAAGCTTTTTGCCCTCAGAAGTTGACTGTTGTGATTTTAGGTGGAATAATGGGTACAGGTGGTAGCCACCAAGCACTACCAAGCCTGATCGGCAGAGCTCATGCAGACATCACAGCAGGTGAGGGTGTTAGGTAGGGTCTTAAAGGAGGATAATGAAGTAGGTGACTTTGCAGTTTCTTCAAAATGCCAATTCTTTATAATCGAGGGGCCTTGTTGGACAAAGCATGTGAAAACAAGCAGGCAATAGCAGAGGGCATCCTGGTAGCTGACAGTGGGGTTTGAGCTCTATCACAGCAGCTTCAGAGTGACTGCAATGTGGTGTGAACCTCTAGCGTTGGCCAGGAATACATCAAAATTGTACTGACAGCAGGAGGGGAGTGGGGAGTGAACATAAATGCTGGCTGATACAATCCAAGCCACTCATACACATCTAAATTACTGCCTTGGAATATGTTTAATGGAAAAGTAGTTGGGCAAGAGTTTGGTTTTTGGGAAGAAAAAAAGTCAGTTCATTTTAGTGTCTAATTTTATACTGAAAGCAAACTTTCTTGTTTGCCCTCTGAAGTCAGCAGCAGCATGATGGGTCTCTGGGGGGGCAGCAGAGCTGGCCGGAAGCGGCCTGCCAGGGCTGCTCTGGGATTTGTTTTCTTTTGATTATGGGAAAAATAGCCCAAGATATTTCTGTGCATGCAGAGCATTCTTAATGACTGAAAAGTCTGTTGTCAAGTAGGGACAAGGGGGAAGTGCCATCTTGAAAGACAACAAAAATGTGTTTGGATTAGGTCTGAAAACCCAAACAATTTTATTTTTAGCGACTTCCAGAAGCTTCTATTAAAAAAAATAATAATAAAAAAAAAGAGTTGCACAGCTAAACCTGGACTCGCTGCACTGGAGTTTAGTGGAGTTCACGGAGACGCACAGCAGCAGGCATGGGAAGAGGGTGTCTTCCACTGCCTCTGAGATATTAATTACTGATTTCCTTCAGAATTTGTTAGGCTAGAAACGTGGCAGAGGTGCTGTTATACAATGTGGTGGATTTGATAAGGCTTTGTGCCAGCCTGTGGCTCCAGACAGCCATGTTAGAAAAGGAGAAGGAGAGACAGGATATGCAGCTCTCCCATTTCCAGTGGTGGCTGGGTAGCTGGCTCTGCTGCCTGCAGAGGGAGGCTCTGGGAAGGACAGAGTATGCTCCACAGGGGTATCTGTTTTGAAATAACTTTGATATTTCCACTGGAAAAACATCCTCTGGTGCCATTCCCATGTCCTTCAAAGTCAGTGCACTTGGCACCATGTGGGAGGCCAAGCAGTGGCCATCTGCTCCTCAAACTGTGCCACTGGCTGGGACACCTCTGGCTCTCCCAACTTCTGTCTTTGATTTTTAGCTCAACTGACTGCAACTTTATTTTCACCTGTGACCCAAACCCAGGACACACAGAAGGGTGTCTCTTGCTGTGCTCTTGAGGCTGTGTTTTGTTGCAGCAGGCTGCACAGTGGTATCCCTGAAAGCAGTCTCCAGAAGCAGCGCAGGAGTTTGGTCCTTGCTGTCTGCTGTAGCCTGGCAGAGCCCCTGTGTCATTCCTGCCTCCTCCGCTGCCTGTTCTTGAGCGCATATCTGCAACTTGGATGGGGAGAATTTCCCCACTGGTAACATGGGATATTTAGTAAACTTCAGCTGGAGAGGGAGTAAGAAAAATGTATGCTGCCAGATAACAAAGCGTGAGGAAATGTACTTATGTACGTGCAAGAGTTGTTATCACCTGCCTCCAAACAATGATGTTGGGATACTTTTAAAATATTCTGTAACTCTTTGCCACTGAATCTCATGGTGGCCTATTTCAGTCTAAAATAAGGTATTTCCACATTACAGACCTTCATCCTAGTTACACCTCTGTATGTGGATTCATGTTTTGTATGTATGTTGCATATAGCATGTAGTATAAGCAGTAAGCTCATGAATATGGGTTTGGGGATATTGGTGGTGGGAGGTGCTACTAGAACAAACGAAACCTTTGATACTTCAATGGGCAGCTACCAAGGACTGTGTGCAGTGATAGCACCACAGAGATGTTGGATGAAGCATTAAGAGGCTGCTCTTGCTGGTGCAGCAAGAGCTTAATGGCTTGCTTTGCTTTTCCTCTGCAAATAGGGACAGCACCTGGTATGTTACTTATAGTCCTGCTCACCTCTTCTTCACTTGTGTTTAATATGGAAGCATTGCAGAGACCCTGCAGCACCCTCTCTACACATCTGCTTTTCTTTCAGGCTACGTGTTCATATGCAAGGCTGCAGCTGAAGCGCTAACTCAAATGAAGCAGCAGTCTTGGGTACTCCTGCTTCATGTTCCCTGATGGTGCTGCTCAGCCTGCAAGTGAATTCTAGCTGTGGGAGATCCTTAGACCTGGGATACAAACAGAGCCACAAGACATTTGGGAAAGATCATATGGAAATTGCTCATTGCAGTGCGGTATGTGCATCTTCATATTATCTTCTAGCTTATCAGTGAAATGATTTCAGCTCTGAGGATGTTATGATTAACAAAAAATAAAAAAATTCAAACCGAAGGTTTGAAGGTTACCGAAGGTAACCGAAGGTTACATCATGAAATCTAGCATGCTTTATCAAAGCATTGTCTGGCAGTTGCCAGACAGATTTAGCACATTTTAGCACAGATTTAGCACATTTTTTGCTGTCTTACGGGATAAAATGAGAAACATTTAAAAGAAACTTTTGTTTTCCTCCAGCTTCCTTCTTTTTGATTCAGTTAGGAAGATGCAGTTGTACATTGTTTAAGGACTTTCACTTTGTTTCAGGGGTATTAATGAGCTCTTCCATTTAGACATTCTTGTTAATTTTTTCCCATTCTGACAGTGCTTCTGGAAAATAATTGGCCAATTGCATATTACCTGGCAGTAAGCATATTCATTGTTAAAACAGATTTTCTAGCTTTTTTATATTTTTTAGAGTATGTTTTTGATCCAGAGCTTGGAAAATGTGCTGTGGATAAGAGAGAGGCTACCAGCTGATTGCAGGAAAAGTATGTGTTTGTTGTTTGTTTGTTTGTTTTTAAAAAGGTTACATATATATATATATATATATATATATACACATATATATATATTATTCTCTATTAAAAATATATATATATATACATATAATATTTATAACCAACTGAAGGCGGCTCTTACTACAGCTGAGAGTCTGTCACTTTGACCATTAAGTGTGGTATCTGGTGTGACAGAACAAGAAGGAGCCAAAGATATAGCAGGTATAGCTTTTATATACTGGGAATCTAGACAGCAAGGGATCTATTTGAAATGATATGACATTGCTAGAAACAATAGGATGTATCTAAAGTTAGCATACTGTTTCTTGAACTGAGACTTGCTGTTTTGATAAAAAGGATCCACATGTGACAGTGACTGTTGGCAAATGCCAGAGCCCTGTCTACAGCAGGGCGCCACCTTCCTCTTTTCCCTTTTTGGTAAATGCACTGTTGAGAAATGGAGAAGTGAATGATGCACAAAGCTTTGATGTCTCTTTTTTTTTCCTCTTTTTTTTTTCTTTTTTCCTGTTCTTTTTCAGGTGTAGGGAGAAGTGAGAAAAAGGAAATACTCCCAGTTGAGCAACCTTGCATAGCCAGGCATGGAGGAGTGCTGCCACTGTCATTGTTTTGGAAGACCGTCAGCATTTCTTGCTGCAGGACACCAGTGCCCTTTTCTACCTCATGCTATTATAGAAGCTTAGTGGATTTTTTTTTTTTCCCCAGGATCTGTGTCCACTTGTAGAGGTAAGTGCAGTTAAACGCATGCCTTGCAGGTATCACAGGTAATTCTTGTTGCTCTCTCCCCATTGTTGAAACCAGCCATACACACTGGTTTTTTTCTTCCCTATTCCTTTGCTGCATCCATCCTTATACATAGTGTGTGAACGTTGCAGACTTCAGGTAAAGGCGCTAAGGTGAGACCAGAGTCATGCAACAGCTGACCTTCGCAGAGCAAAATTGATTTCTGCTTTATTACTTCCTTTATTTCTGCATTTAACGCCTGAAGCTTTCAGCTGCAGGTTTTAGGTGGAAAAGGACACAGGAAATATTTTTTTTGTATTAATCTACACTAATGCCCTGTCTTCTGGGGGACATGAGACACTCATTTGGCATGAACCAGCAGAGCTCCTTGCTTTTATCAGAGCCACATCCACTTGTACCAGCTGGGAGCTGTGTGTGTCACTGTTCCCTTGCTGTACCTGGAAGCACTGAGGAGTTCATTTTCACCAGAGCAGCCAGTAATTAACTGATTAATTAGCTTTAATGTTCCTGCAATAGTTTAATGTGCTAATTTTTTGAAGATTTTTTTTGATAGTCCAGTTAACCACTTGAATCATCACTAACCAATGCAGTACTTTTTCTCTGAGGTGATGACTTCCCCAGATGTGTTCCTACAAACGTGGGTTTTTGCAAATTCTTTTCATCCATGGCACAAACCTTTGAGTTTGGTCTTAAATGTATTTCTAGATAGACACTTATTTTATCATTTCTGGCTGAACGGCTTTCCATGTGGTTTCTTAGCTCTTATACAGTTTTCAGCTTGTACTTCTCCTATGCTGTGTGTGTGAATGCAGCGATGTATGCTAGCTGAGGTTGAGTATTTTCTTCTGATGGGACAGAAACTGACAGCACAAGAGAAAAGCGGGTACAGCAGAATGTGCCAGTTCTTATTATGTGCTCTTAAAAAAATAATATGGCAACTTAAAAAAATTATTTTTGCTGTCTCAGTGTTAAGTAAAGAGAGGGTAAGCACTCAGGTAGAATCTTAATTTTAAACAAGAGGAGAATATTTCTGGTCTTCTGGAGTTTTACCAAAAAAATTGTGGTTAACTCCATAGCTTTAAAAATATGCAGTTCAGCTCTCTGGTGCTGATGCGTCCAGGGATGGTCATTGAGGAATAGCCTGCAATTTCTTCCAGAAACAAATGCTGTCTGCTTAATGGGTGACATTTCCATGTCTAGTTTGGACACCCAGAAAAGACTGATGTATCCTGCTCAACATCCAGCAGTTCTTGCTGACTTTTTCCAGATATTTTTGAATAGATAAGAAACTTTGAAGGAGGAAGTATAGGTGGTTCCCAAGCATGAGGCTGTCTGACAGTGAAATTCAGCACGTTTCAGTAAGGCTGCAAGTTGAGCAGCAAGAAGCCTGCAGATTGCTGCCACCCTAAACTGTGTTCAGAGTAACAAGGTCCAAACTTCTGGATGGGAAATTAGCTGTAATTGCAGAATACTGTCATTTGCTTTTAAATGCATTTCGTAAGTGAAGGTATCATCTGTTGCCATGTTTAATGTAAACAAATTGGTGATTGAAATGAGAATGTTATAGCAAAAAAACCCAAACACGCACCCCCACAGACGTTGCCTTTGCAAGAAGACATGCCAGCCAAAAATGTGTGCAAACTGCAGTGCTTATATTAGATCCAAATTTGTTCGCATCACTTTTAGCACAGCCCTGGTTCCTCATCTTTCTTGGTTTGCTAACCTCTGCCATCTTTTTGCTCTTCTTAGCTGGTGTGAAGGTAAAGGTATGGGCAGCCGTGATCCAGCCAGCTGGTGTCTTGAAAAGAAACCTGCAACACTAAATGTGAGCAGCTGACTTCACTGGTACCTGTCAGACTGGGCCACTTAGGAAATGCTGTAGCAGTGGGAATGAGCCTGCAATTCCAGCTTCCTCAATGCCACACCCAAGGGAACATTTAAGGTATTACACATATATAAGCCCTTTTTTTTTTTTAAGCTCTGCTTTTGGGCCTTGTGGAAGGAATGCGGTGTTGCACTTGGAGTCTTGTCCCAACCTCACTCATTCCTCGGCCTATGCATTAGGGGGACTAAAAGAGTAACAGGGAGCTGTGCTGAGGACTCACCAGTCTAGCTCATGTATTCCTCATGGTCCCCAGCAGTAGCCAGCATCTTTGGTTCAGAGTTTTGGGAGACTTGGCAAAACCTTCTTTGCCTTTTTAGCTGCAAATTGAAAGCTGCAGACCGTCCCCTGCAGGGATGGCTGTTAAGGTGAAATGCAGGGCTAGCAAAGCCCTCCTGAATAATCTGCACACCAGCAGATGAGCTGCCACGCATCATGCAAGTTTTCAGTTACACATTGCCCTGTGGCTCAGATGCCACGCCAGGGAGACATGCCACTGCAGAGTTCTGTGGTGCTTCCCTCTGGGAGCTGGGTCCTGACTCATACTCTTCCTGGAGTGAATGTATATTCATTTTCCAGCATGTATTTCCTGCAAGGAGGCCCGCAAGGGGCAGTTAGTATTTTTAACTATGCTTTTCTTTTCAGCCAGGCTGGTTATGGGCTGGCATAAATACTTGCTGCATTAAGAATATGTCCTAGATTTTATTGACTACATTTGTGTCACCCACGTGATGATGTACTGTTAAAACACTTTATGAGCTGGACAGTCTCTGTGCTTTTTTTTTCTTCAAGGAGGGCATGAATTGCTCATTTTGAATGAATTTCCTAAAGTTGTGAGAAAATAGCTTGTATTTGAAGGCCTTATAGAGGTGTAGTACATCTGTTTCAAAGCACAGACTGTGTTCCTTAAAACAATTGCGGTGTTTGTAACTTCTCATTCTGACTATGCAAAAGAAAAAAATTGCCAAAATAGTCATTGTGTGAAACCCACCAGTAAGCTTCACTTCCAAATATGAAGTCACTTGTACTTCACAAAAGCCAGCGTGGCTGAGCTGTAGGCAGGCCTCCTTTGAGGAGGGGGTGGCATTGCACTTGAAGTAGCTGCTTGCAAATATTTGGCTTGAGTCACTGGGGGAAAGAGCATCCACAGGGGTGGAAGACTGAGTAGCTTAACTGAAAAGATACCCACTAAATAGAAGTATGCAGAAAACAGGAAAAAACTTAAACTCTTTCCCAGGCATCCACTTCTGGCCATAGTTGGAGACAAGATACCAGTGCTGCCTATCCTTTTGCCTGACAGATGTAGCTGCTCTCACAGGACCACTGTGTACATGGTAAATGTGACCATCTGTGCTGTGAAGCTGGAGGCAAGAAACAGGCAGAGAGCTCCAAAAAGGTAAAATATATTAAAAAAAAAAAAAAAAAAATCTTTTTGATCCTGTCAGAAAGTTGGCCGTGGATTCATTGTTACTGTGACTTAGCAAGAAACTTGAGAGAACTCGCTGAAACCAGGGTCCTAGTGCTTAATGCTGTGCAGGTTCATAGCCCAGGATAATACTACTCTTCTGGAATGCTCCAAGAAATAATAGGAATCTTGAAAAGGGAAGTGCTCTTCCATGCTGACTGGCCTACATGTGAACTAGCCAGACTGGTTAAAGCTTAATTAAAAATTGCCAGAGTGGCTAAATTCTTTTCTAAGTGCAGCTGCAAAACATTAGCTGTGGGCATATTTTAGACCTTAATTAGTAACACTTGCACTGGAGGACCAAAATCCTTCATGACTGCAGCTGCAATCAATTAATATCAGTTAGGCATTTTTGTAGGCAATACAAGGGTCTCCTGAAAATGGTGTTAGAGCCCACCTAGATTAAAAAAAATATTTAAATGTAATAAACTACAAAATCAAAGATAACTACAAAATGTCTTTATTGAAAAAAGCAGATTATAGCATCTAAGGTTAAATGAAACTTCTGACTTTAATATTAAATAACTTAGGATGATAGCAAGTAGCTTCTTCTTTAGATAAATAAATCTACATTTCCCAATTTTTTTCTTCAACAATCAAGGGAATCAAACACTGAAACACAAAACCACAAGTAATTCTAAAGACTAAAAGACAGAAGCACATTGGAAGGTTTTACAAGGATATATACAAAAATAGTTAAACTAATGTATATTTTCAGCATGTAAACTAGTTACATGATATACAAACAGGGAATTTATATATTTCCTAACAAAATAAAAATCAACGTTGGTCCAAGTTCTTGGAAGAAAACTATATTCTTTTAAAGAAAATGAAAATATTTCTCAAATGAAACTTAATTTAAGTCAAATTATACACTCTAGTTACGGCATTAGTTACAGGATGAATCATAAACTTTTAAACTTTTCTTGAAACACAAGAAAGCAGCTTTTGTCTCCTTTAGAGCTTTGGTTTACTTAACTACTCTGGAATTTCTGGTCTTAAAGAGCTCCTCTAACTGTGTTTTCCTTCTGAAGCTCCACCTTACAAAATATATACACACACACACACACACACACAAGTGAAAAGAAACCCAAACAACCCCTTTTTGAAAGCTCAATTATCTGAGTGCATTCTTTTGTTTTGTTTTCCAATTATTATTTTGGTCCTTTCTTTGGATCATGTCCTCCAGTGCATGAGGAACTCTGAATTGCCTAGGACAGTGTTGTGTTGTAGGGACTTTGCAAGACTGCCTTACCAAAATGGAAAGGTGTACTCCTGATGCAAATGAGATCAAGTTGTTACTGTTTTAACTTTATGGAAATATTCTGACAGTACAGAATGCAGAAAAGGCTTCTGATGAACAATCACATCATAAAATGAACTCCAGAAAGTTTACATCTGTGTTGAACTGATTTAATATAAGCATACTCCTTAAGAAAATAATTAAAATAAGCTTTCTCATTTACATAATTCCCCAGACAGGATGTAAAATGTGAAGAAACTGTCACTAGCACTACAGATTGCAGCACACTATTGGTTTAGATTTGCTTTTATTTTTTTCTGTTCTTTGATTGAAAAACTGGCAAATTTAATTCAACCTCCAGCTTTTATACTTAATGCTGGAAAAGCAAAGCTGTACTTCATTAGCCAAAAACAAAATGCACCTGTCTGTAGAAACTGCTAGAACAACAACTGCTGCTTTCTGGTTTTTAAACATATTACTTATTCTATATTGAAACAGTAACTTTCAGTATTTACTGTGATGATACTTAACACATTGGAACTGAGTAGAACTACAAGACTGACAAATTAATGTGAAATTAAGTATTATTCTGTTCTAAAGTATGATCGTTTTCAAAAAAGAAGAAAAGGTATTGTATGTACATGTTAGATAGTGTGCTGACCCTTGAAAAGTAATGTTGAACTGGAAACCTAACCTTGCCCCTGACTGGAGGCAAAGTGCTAAGGAAGGTCCTGGCAGAAGACTGGGCTTAAATGCCAGTGTCACCTCCTCCTCTGGCCACTGTGATTTTTAAGGTTTTGCTTTTATGATGATAGAGCAAAGCATGGTTCAGTACAGTAAGTACTGTTACGGGATGGCTTGCTCACAGGAACAGACCCAAACCTTCTCTGTGTATTATAATGATTGTTTTCTTAACTTGGATTCTTTAATATATATCACAAAGACAAGTAAATACAAGTACCTCAGAGCTAGATGTGGGCTAAAACAGCATCTTTAAATGGAAAAGTATTACATTACAGCTCAGGCTAAAAGTTTATTGTGAAGGTCTGATAGGTTCCATTTCATATTGTTTGTAGTAACCTTAATGGAACTGACCTAGTCATACAATCTAATTTAAGACAATTTTTTTTTTTTTTTCCTTTTCTAGAATTTGCCGTTTGGGCAAGAGGCAAATGTACTTCTGTTTCCATCTGAGGCCGGTTTGGTGACTATGGACAAACAGGTAATGCTTGCAAATGCAGAGAAAGTGTGCATGCAGCCAGTGCCCACTCTTTGGAGGGCAGGCCTCTTAGGTCAAACTGTAGAAATAGGGTACTAGTTGCATTGTAATTCCATTCAAAACACAGTTCTCACATTAAATATGTTAATTTTAAACTTATATATTAATAAGAAAATTACTTTTTAAAGGAGCATCTGACTTGCCAAGGAGCATTCAATAGAACAGGTTCATCTAGGCCAATGGAAGTTTGGCAGAAGTTCAGAAAACATACCTTTTGTTCCTTACTAACAGAAAAAAATAGTTCACAGGAATTTTTCCTGCCTCCTTGCTCTCCCCCACCCCCCCAAGGAAATTCCAGACTATCAAAAAGTTCTGTTAAAGGAGTTAATTATTCCACTTAGGAATTAGTGTCCATTGGATGCCCTTTGTACTTCTCAAGAGCACCACAAATGGCTTTCAAAAAATCAATGGAGCATAAGAAACTAAACTGCAATGGTGTTACCAAATAAGTCATTTCATCAGTCTGCATGCTGAATTTAACGTGACCATTTCTGAACGGATTGGTCAGATTCTCGATGTGTTGAAAACTGGCATGGAAATGTCCCAATTTACACATGCGGAGAATCTGGTCTGGTATTTCCACTTCCTCTGGAGCAGAAAAAAATTATTTTATTGTAATTTTGGATACAAAGACAGCAATGATGGATTTATTTAAAATATAAATTCAGGAAGGCTGGATCAATTCTCATGAGAATGCAAGGAATTTTTTAAACATACAGATGTGTGATTTGCATGTAAATCATCAACACATGGTAGAAAACAAACCATAAAAAAGATTCATCTAACTTCCTATATGGAAGACATATATTTCCCCAGAGCTCTGAGGTTACTGTAAAAGCTTATGCAAAACATGAAAGTGTGTACATTCTATGTACACCTAATACTTGTTATAAAATACCAATGTTTCAATTGTCTGTGTCTAAATTATTATTTCTGCTAAACTGTACTTTGTTTTCCCATGAACATAATCACCATAATCAGTTCAAAAGTATATCTAGAAAAGAACACAAAGCTGAAAAGATAATACAAAAACCACTGTCCCTCCCCCACCTTTTTACTAACATCTCAACACACAATCATAAAGCAGTTGGTAACAAATTCTTGTATAAAACAAGTAGCATGAAGGCAAGTGTACCTTTGCATAGAAAGGGGCTGCTAACCCTATTAAACAAAAACAGGTTTAAAAGATTGTTTAGTAAGTGCCAAATCGTCAAGTTGGTATGAATGCATTTTGAAACTTGGCTACACTTGTACACAACAAGCAATTACAGAGGTCTATAACTTCCTTCAATTGTTATGAACCTGCATGTACCAATCTTTTAGATATGTTTGCCTGTAATGTGTTTTTCATGAGATGCTTGACATATTTCTTTAACAAGCAAAATAGTCTTTGGATGACTGTGAAACCATGTAGAATGGAGAGTTGGCCTGGTGCTTCTTCACAGAATGCCATTACTTAACCCCTGCTGAAAATTGCCATTGCTAAAAATGTTTGTTTGCTTCCTATGCACTACTTCTGGGAATTTAAGTTTTTAAAACTGTGAGACTGTATTCTCTAAGACCAGAATTCGATGAAACTAGCTAAAATGCTAGCATTGTTCTTATCATGCCTGCTGCAATATGATAAGGTGCTAACTTCTGGAAATTAATTCTGCACTCCTTACTCTGGCGAAACCTCCACTGAAGAAAAGTGAGTAGGGAGTGCAGAACAGCCCTTTATACCACTGTTTTTAGAAATGCTGCCACTTACAGTTACAACTTAGTGGTGCATTATTTGTTCAAGTAGACGGTGTCTCAGTGAAAATGTCTAGATAAAAGAACACATATGTACAAGATCAGAAAGAACCCCTCACCTCTGATTTAAAAAATAAATAGTTGGTTTAGATGGTTATTACAGGGATATCATTTTTAAAGGAACAGGAAAGTCATTTAAGATTTCTGTCTTCTCTTTCAAACGGCTTACTAGTAATGGAAATGTCTTTCAGAGTTCTGTGACGTGCATTGGATAGCTTGGAGGTGGATGTGATGGCAATTTAATATTAAGGCGCCTGATATGACAGCCATGACAGAGCAAGTGGCCTTCTAATGGGTAACAACGATGGCCTTCCTCATCATTGAGCTGCAAGCCACAATCCTAGAAGAAAAATTTAAATCCCAGGTTAGTGAGTGATTCAGGTAGGTCATCTCGTATCAGTGTTGATCGGACTTGCATAACTGTGAGAGCTCCCTCCCATGCCTCCAGAAGCAGCAATCTCAAGAGTTTGTGATAGACAGACCCTGACTATCTTGTATTAAACAAAATGCCATCACTGAAATCTACTAGGACAATCTCTAGAAGTACCAAGCCCAGTTGTCGCATTTTTTTTCCTGTTTCCCACTGATCTTCATCTATTAAATGTTGAAGCAAATCAGATAAAACCAGGCCAAGGACTAACCCTGATACACGCACAACGTGGAACAGGTTAGAAAAGAAAAGGAGCTGATTCTACAACAAGGCAGTGAGCAGGAAATAGGGGAGTATAAGTAGAGAATGAGAAAGAGGAGTAGGGCCAGGAGGGGAGATGAGGCATATTTTACTTACAAATCAGGACTGAACTTTTTTTTTTTTTTTAATCTAATTTGAATTAGAGAGAGATTTCAAGGCCAATGGTCTGTATTTTTGGTGGAGAGATGTTAGTATCTCTGGGACTGGCACATAACTACAGGGATGACATAAGTGACCAACAGTGGAGGAACAGAAATAAAAAAAACAGAGTAAACAATGATCCCGCCTGCTGACAATTGTGTACACTGCAATAGAGATAATCCTGGTGCTCAGTTATCATTGCAATCTTGAGAACATTTGAAAGTTATAGTAGTTTTGTGCTTGGATTTGATGTTTCAAGAGTTGTAAGTACTTAAAAATTGTTACTGTGACCAATTCTGACAAATCAGAGATTTTGAATATGTAACTGAACACCTAACAGAAGAAAAAATGTGATCAAACTGGGCATATAGGTCATTTTAGTACTGGAAACCAATGCAAAGTTTTTAATTGGACTCAAAGTATGATTTTTCAGCTTTCATAGCTAATGTTAAAATCTTCAGTTTTTATAATGCTGAAATAAGAATTAAAGCTTACTTTAAAACTTTTCAAACTGAAATGTTAGTTTAGGGAGGCTTTAATCAAAGCTTCTGCCAATTTCTATTTTCCATGTGTGAATGTATGCTACATACTAACTTTATAGTCTGTTATATTAAGATTTAAAATTCAGTTCCTCTTTATAATTTAAAAATTTCAGATACGTTAAAAGCATTTGGAATATCTGTAGGGTACCTTTTCCCTGTCCAAAACTGGATTCCTTTTTCTGCAACAAGAAAGTCCACTTTCTCAGTGGTTTTCAGTTCTAGAATGAGCAGCTATTGATCTGCAAGCTGGCTTGAACTTCACAGCAGATTTTAAGCTGTTGCATAAGGAAGAGATGACATGGAAAAGCAGAAAAGTTTCTGAACTGACTAGTGACTTCGTGTGACCAACAGGTGGTGATGACAACTTAAATAGCATTTCATAGAAATTCGGCCTTTGCAAAGCATCCATATGAATCCCTCAAAATACTGGTACTAACTGAACTAACAATATTTGGAGACAGCAGTAACCCAGTGTGTACAGTTTGAGCCTAATTTGAGGATGTTAGGCAGTAACCTGCCCCTGTTAACACATGGCTAACCCCCTGATTTCTGTACATAAATGCACTCTGCCATTCTGGGCAGATGTGGAGGCAGCTTGATTTCCCTCAAACTGGAAAGAGAATGGGAAAATGAATAATGAAACAGAACTGAAAATAAACCCCTATTGGGACTTTCTAATATAACATCAATAGGCTGGGAGAGAAGTGGAGGGAGCTGTCATCTTAGGTGAAGCCTGCACAAAGCAATAGAGGAGGAGAGGAGGAGGAGGGAAATACATCTTTCCAAAATGCTGAAATTTCCTGTGCCAGTTTCTCTGGAGTGTCAGCTACCTCTGCTGGAAGGAGATAACTAAGAGGATGGGCTTCTCCTCAGGTTTAGGTTCATGTACATTTCGAGAAGCACTGAATTTTGTTATTTTCTCCCTCAGTTGGAAATCTCTCTATAAAACCTTTCTGTGCAGGAGTACACAGAAGACAGCATGGCTACATTTTTTGCTTCTGCTGCTTATGACAGGCCATGCTGGATGCTATCACAATTACCACCTGCATGAATAATAGAATGTATTTATCAGATAGCCATACCTACTGCAAAAGGGAAGTTTTGGGCTGATCCCAAATTAAAGGGTTTGTCTCCTTCCTTATGCTCTTGGATGCAGAGCTAGGACTGAACTCAGCTTTCCTCCCCGTGAAGTAAGGTCACTAGTCCCAGAACCTGATCTGCCCCCCCAAATGTTTAAATGTGCTGCACAAAAAGAAATAGAAAGTCACTGGTACCCCTGTCTCTTTTATAGTAAAAAAAATCACTGTTCATCCAGCATGGAAAAACTCAGAACCCCTTCCCAGCATAGGGTAATGGTCTTTCCCTGCAAAGGCAATGTGGATTCAAGTCCCCTCAGACCACAGCCATGCACACTGTATCCAAAAAGATCAGGCAAAAAAGAGAACCAACTCTTTGTTCTTTCCTCATCTACAAGTACAGAGAAAATTCCACTAAAATTAAACCCAGCCTTTGAAATTAATATACTGAGGGAAAAAAAGGAACTAATCTGGTGCTACTGGAGATGGCAGCCGGACTGGCAGCCCATCTCACACTCTTTCCTCTGACTCCTTTCAGCAGCTATGGGGCAGAGCCCTGCCTGCCCAGGCGCGCAGGAACCAGCAAATGCACCCTGGGGTGCGAGTCACGCACCTATCAGGAGGATGCTCGCTATTAGCAAAGCCTTGCCGTGGGGGAGCCGGGCAGAGGCACGCATTGACGCTTACCTCGCAGTGATAGCACTCCACATGGTAGTCTTTGTCCATTGACACGACTCGAATCGTCTCCTCGGAGCCCTGTTGGGGAAGCACAGAGAAGGTACGAATGGGTTTTAAGTGGTGTTTTCTCTATCTTCTTTCAGTGCCCAACCTATGGCTTTGGAAAGCTGCTTCCCAGAAGGATCTCCTCTCCTTATGCAGAGCAGAGCATGCTGAGGGTTTTGCCCCACTAGGCACAGCACTGCACCACTGTTTTGCAGTTTAGCAGCAGCATGGATGTCTGACAGAGCTAAGCTGTAGAGATCCTTTAGGAAGTGTAGCCAAAACTTCACGCTCAAGGGACAAATTTCTCTTGCGATCAAATCATTTTCCAAGGGCACCCAGGATTTGACCAGCCAAACACCATGACTTACTGATTGGGTCACTCTTCCCTATGGACATCCTGGCCTGATTTTTCCAGGACTTGTATTCCCCTCAAACCAGATGGTACACAGATATTTTGCACACACATGTGTCACTGTGTACCCCATGGAGATTTACATACTAGTCCAGCAGGTAATTACGTGCAGAGGCCAAAACCTCAGCATGAGGGTGGATGTAGTGGAGTTGTGTAATACCTGGCTGAGCCCCAGGCCCTGCTGAGCAGCCCATACCCTTCTGCTAACCTCACAGACTTTCCCTGAGCCACTCCAATGCCTCTGAAGACAGAACTCATTCAATTTGCTGCCCTGCATTGTTTCCAGCTGCAGGTGTGGTCAGAGCATCAGATATGACGTAGACTACGTCTGAGAGAAGCTGTGGGCAAGTTAGCACCTGCACTGCTAGTCTTGAACTAACCTATGAAACCTCCATGGGAAAGAACATGGAGTCTATCCCACTAACCATCAGATGAGTCAGCAGTAGGACTGCTTTTTCTTTTCATTTATTTTTGTATCTATATATAAATATAACATATATAAAATATAAATAATTTTGTATGACACAAAACCAAGTGAAATTTCCATAGGGCTTTTCTCCTTACACCCCACCAGTGAGGCAGGTGGTTCTGGCTCAGCCTTTATAAGGTTTTAAATTATGCGAGACCCGGCCATTTAACAGAAATAATTACAAATGGAAAATAACATGCAGAGTGGTAGAGGTGGGCATGCTGAGAGGCTCTAGCCATAGGCTTTACTAGAGCACAGCAGCTTACAGGAGGCAAGCTCTGGCTCTATAAACATGCCAAGAAGATGAGTGAGATGCTGAGGCTCTTGCTTGTGAATGAGCTCGTCAGTGACCTGAGCAATGGGAACTCAGAGGGGCCTAGACAAACATCACTGCAGCAGGCAGGAAAGGACTGTCTTAACGTACAAGTCTTACTGTATTAACAACACTGCCACAATGGACTGAGGTTGCAAGCAGCAGTCATTCATCTGGCTTTCCTTTTAGCCATCCTTTCTACCAGCTTTTCCACCCATTCAAGCAGTCTTATTGCAGTGCCACCCGAGGATGACAGGCTGTGTGGCCTTTTCACAGGGTCAGGGTAACCCCTCAGAAGTCTTTTCAAGCTCGGGCATCTTCACACATTCCATCAAGAATACAAACGTAGCAGACAAGGAAAATTGCTATTTGAGCTAATGGGAGATTCTGAAAATAAACAGGGCTTTACTTCGTGGGTTGTTCTTGGAGCCCTGGTCAGGGCTTTCAATTAAACAAGATTTATAACAGCATAATCAAGACCTGGAAAGCACCCTAAAGATACAAAGTACTACGCTGCATAAGTACTATGACTATTACAACCTCTGGGAATGTTTGGGAGTGACATTACTGCTGAACTGTATTTAATTTAGTATCTGACATACTACAGGCTCTGGAAGAGGGAGGAAAAGCATCTAATGTGTTTTTGCAAAGTGTTCATATGCCAACAGCTGTTTTCTCTAAAGAGTCTGTGCATGTTAACACATACCTGTGCTGGTAGAATCGGCTGGTTACAGGATGCGCATTTTGGTGCGAAAACCCTAGGGTGCAAGAAGAAATTGTTCAAATCACATGCAAAGCTTCTCCAAAAAGTAGAACCAAGAGAGCTATTCTAACCAAGCCTTCTCAGTAGCAAAATGTAAATCCAGGTTTGGAAGCATCTCTAATTTTTTTTGGTAATATTTAGCGAAAAGGAGGTTTACAAAGGCAGATCTACCCCAGCTTTATTGCTTAGGTCTTCCTGACCTCTAGGCATAGTCAGCCCAGCCGTACTCCCCTATACACTCTTTCTCTCAGCTCTCTTTACTCTTAAAGTCATTCAAATTGTGCAGAGCACCTCATGACCTGAGGAATGTCACCAACTGATGTGCTAAATGGGAAAGGGGCTGATCTTGGCTAGGACCTACTTAAACCAAATACATCAACTGGTTTTATCCACAGGTGCGTTTTAGGACAGTTACTGGGCCAACATCTGCTCCGTCCTCACAACGCAATCAGTTAAACCAGTAGGGCTGAGTTTAAAGTGCAGAGCAGAAGGGAGTCCAAAAGCAATCAGTTAACCACAAAACTTTTTGTCAGGTGAGGCTAAAATCACTCTAACACTAGCTGCTAATTACATGTCTACTGTCCAGTCTAGGTTAACGCAACTTACACTCTCCAGTGACGCACTACCAGAATCTAGTCTTATTAAAGCCAGCAAAACCTAACATCATTGCACAATTAGCCTTGTCTAATTAGCATTGGAAATCCTGAAAGAAGTAGAGAAGCAGCCACTAGAGAAATACATCCTCTGACATAACTTGATTTTCAACTTCATCTAGCCCCTGAATGTCACACTGGGCCCACAAAGTGACATTTAAAACTTTAAAACATTTTACAAATGCAAGATGTGAGAAGAGCACCGAGGGACATCACAGCAGACAGAAATAACCCTTCTTATCTACTGCAATGCTTCTAACTATACCAATAATTTAACTAGTATAATTTTTCCAAGCATACAATCGATTTGTTTACTTACGTATGGTAGTCTTTGACACAGTAAATATTGTTTTCCACATCTACAGTGAAGGGGACTCCATCCAAACACTCGTTACATACCACACAGCGGAAGCAGCCAGGATGGTATGACTTTCCAAGGGCCTGCAAGATCTTAAGAGGCAAAACAGCAAAATAAGTGGATGCATGATTACATGAGATCCCCCCATACACTGCTATGTCCGACTCTTAAAAATGACAGTAAGAAACACACTTCAGAATGAAATTACCACTCTGGAGATCTGTCAGCAAGGGGCCATTTAAAACAATGAGCTTGCTTATTTCTGTGGGTTTCTATTAGGCTCCCAATAATGACAGAGAACTATGAAAATCAGGCTAAGTCCCATCACTTTTAGCTCTGCAGAGCCAATATTGCCCAACAGAAATTAAAAATGGTTTCAGTGACTACTTCTTGGAAAAATCTGTTGCAGATACAAGTCAGTGAGATACAGAGTTAATTCACAAAATGTAACAGGCTGTGACAGAAAGAGTCCAAACCAGTCATTATTCAAATCTACAAACTAAAACAATAAAGCAAATAAATAGATAGGCTCTTTATTAATGCTCCTGATCCACCACAGTTACCGACTGGCTATTTGTCATTGGGGCCCATCAGTTTCAGTTAAAATTCCATCTGTATCGATGGGTAATCAAAACTGCCCTGGCTTCTGCCATGCTGTCCTTCCCTGCTGCATTTTAAAGGCTTTAAGGACAGGTTTATGCAGAGTCTCCTCTACACTGCTACAGAAAAATCCCTTCCTTACGGTGTCCTTGTACATAATGTGACACCAAGGCGGGCGCACCAAGCCCATGAACAGGGCTCTGGAAAGGGTTAGACACAATATCATCTTCAGGCATCTCTCACCACCTTACAGCACCAATTGCATACATTTCAGGTATTAGAATCACCTTTGAAAGGTAATCTCGGAAAGTTTCTGCTAGCAAGAACACGCAGCTTGGAGCTATTAATAAGCTGGAGATGGAAAATCTCCACTGACCAAGCTCTCACGGCCATGTAGGTGTTCGTACAGATAAAGTTCAAATCAACATGAAATAAGGTGAGGAGCATAGGAAAAATGTGTGAAGTCAATTTAATTTCACCTTTTCCCCCTTCTAACAAATCTCTATAGCTCGCTGTTCAATGACTGGCATCAGACTCTGATTTGCAAGCCTGTTCTTACCCAGACACAACTTGTCTCTGTGCGTGTGTTGCTATCCAAGCAGCTACAAAACACGCACTGTTAGCCTGCCATGGTTGTGCAGCCACCCTTTGCACAGAACAATCCCTAATTCGACTGCACTTTCAGCCTTGAACAGCTTCAGGCTTGCACCCAAACCTGTGGGGCTGCAGCACGGTTCCTCAGCTGCACACCAGTAATACGACTGTGCAGGCATGTTTGTGTCTGTGCACTCCTGGGGAGGAACACAGAGCAATTAGCCAAATAAGACTGCTTAATTCCTGGAGCTCCCAGAGCTGTTTCCTTTTGTTGGAGCATACTTGCTGATGGGAGAAAAGCAGATGAGCACCTGCCAAACTTTCAGCTACTGAGCTCCACCAACTAGATATTATGGACTCTTGCCTGGTGTTCTGCAATTAAGGGCCAGCTCAAAGCATGCACGTTGGGATCCCCCTCCCCCTCCCCACACGACACAACTCTAGAAATTTGCTCTTGGGCTAAAACGAACAATATCCTTGTCCAACCAGTGGTGCCAGGATATGAGCCAGAATCCTCATTAGTGAAGTCTCCATTCCAGCTCCTACTGCACCTCCGTGTTGCAATGTAATAGCTACTTCTATTAGGCACACTAATGTTCACATACATTTTAAAGCAAGAGGAGAACACTGACATAGACACGATCTGCACTTCTTCAATGTGCAAGCAATTTCATTTGTTTGGGAATTTTTGCTTAGGAAGAACAGACAAAATTCATCCTACTTTCTCCCAGTGAAATGAAGCCAACAGTATCTGGCCCAACCCATGGCTCTTTGATTTTTAATTATAAAAGTAACTCTGACTGCTGGCTCCCTGCACATCACAGTAGCAATAATGGATTTTAACAGACATGGAGCAAGTGGCAGAAGGTAAATAAAGCAAGTCACAGAGCTGGCAACAAACCTCAGGACTACTGATAACGTTCCTCTCTTCCCTAGACCAGACTCCATCCTCTTACTGTTCTACTGTCTTACAGAGCACAACACCTGTTTTCCTTTACCATGTTCTCATACAAAAGCTGTGGTCTATTTTCTCCCTTTAGTATTATTATTATTTTTTTTAGATGGCATGTGGCAGAACAACAGGATCCCATGATCTCAGTTATAAGAAAAGCCCAACTTTCTGTACTTTAGAGTAATACAGCATGAATATATTTATGATACTGCCTCAATTTGAAAAATTACCTTTACAATAATGGAGACAACGATAGTCTGACAAGGGAAAAAGCACGTCTCACAGAGCACTATCCAAAATACATCAAAAAGATATCCCACAGTTAGAAGCTTAGGTCTCTTACCATCTCCATTATGAGGTGTCCACAAACAAAGCACTTGTCTGCTGTTTGCTGAAAACCTGAATACTGTTAAAATGACAGAAAAAACAGGATTATTAGTAACCACTCTTCTAGCTGCAGAAATACCTTTTAAATGAACACCACACTGTTTGCCAGCTTGTGCTGTGTTTGACAGCAAACTACACGATAGGTTTGGAAGACTGATTCAGAAGACTTTGTTCTGCTCTTGCAGTGTGCTCAAGTACCAGCTTGGCCTTCTGATCTGCTGTAAATATTGAGGTTTGCAACATAACAAGATCATTTAAAAATATGATTTTTAGTTTTGAAGCCTGTTCAGGGAGCTTGCATCCATTTGGCATGCTGGAAATAGCTTCTAGTCACTCTTTTTGTTGTTGCTAGTGGGGTAAAGTAAATAATTGGAGAAGTAAAAAATGCAGGACTGACCTCCTGACTCCTGCTCAAACTAGTGACCGGATGCTTACTGACCTCAGTTTTGGGACCTACATTTCACTCAGTACTACATGCAGCCTGGAAAGATGGAGACAGGCCCAAGGACTATTTAGCTACCTGTGGATACCAAGTTTTTTATCAATGAGACAATTTTAAAAGTCCAGATATAGGAGCTTGTGTTCCCTGCGCAACGCAGGCTATGGTAGGGTACCTCAGACAGACGATAAGAAGCCCAGCTGCAAGCAGTGGGAAAAGGACAGGCTGGGCAGCCTGGCAGCAGAGCCCTCTTGGGTGCAGTGCCTGGGGCATGGCCGCAGGGAAGTACTTTGTCCACTTGGGACCACAGCTCTACATTCCCTCCCTGCACATTTTTGATCTCAACTTTGTACTTGAGCCCCTACAGCAGGTCCTGTTTCAGATGCCAAAGTTTCTTTAACCCTATGTTTAGACACGTACAAATAATATCAAGGTTATCAGGCCAGGTGACTGACCTACCCAACAACTACCCTACAGGCAAGAGACATTTGCTTGATGAACTCCAGCCATGTAATTTTGAAACTGGTATTTACAGCGGCTGAACTTTACCCTCATCCGTAGAAGTGAAGTGCAGCATGTGTACTCCTTCCTGCCAGAGTAAAGGGGTGCCCAGGCACTTGTATGGTGTTGCTCTGCTATGTTTATTTCAGCAATTAGCTTTGTAAGCTCGCCTGAAACACAATGTAGTCACGTAAGATAAAAGATGGGGACTGGGAGGATGAGGGCAAACTGGACTCTTCTGACAGAGCTCAGGTTAATTAACTCAGAGCACCTAATGCATCCTCAGAGGCTCAGCCTAACAGAGCCTATGGCTTGCTACATTCCCCCTTGATTTCGTGGGGATTAACTGTCCCCTCACTTCAAAAGCCAGTGGTTCACAGCCTAGCACTGCCATATGTTTTCCTTTTTATTGGTGTGAGGGGATTACATGTTATTTCACATCAAGAGTTTGGAGGCAAAATTATTGTTGCTATGCAACACAGCAATTATGAAGAAAAAGGTCTTGCAGACACTTTGATGGGCCCTGAAAGTCAGTAAATGATGCTACAGTAGCTGTCACAGCTCTGTATTTACTATGCGCTAAGGAACACAGCTCATACAATCTTAAGAAACTTTGAAACTTCAGCAAAGAGACCAGAGTGTTGAGGAACATATCCAGGGGTGGCAGTCGTAGCTGGCTACTTCTGGAAGATACCATTCTGAATTGAGTAATGAAACTGGTGTGCAATTCTGGACATGGAGAAATGGCTGAGTTCACCTCCCTGATTTCAGGTAGTAGTTTCTGTATCCAAATACTTGCTTTTTTCTTTTTACTGAGGTAGAAAAAAGGCCTCACTACTTGGGATGCTTCTTGGCTGCACTGTATCTGAGTAACCATCTGGCTAGACTATTTCCTAAGGTTGTGAACTCGAGGGTTACTGGAAACAGGTGGGTAGGTCCTGGCAGCGCAGACAGCAGAGGATTAACAATAATACAAACCCAGCTAATTCTAAAATCCTGCTGGAATGAATTTACCAGTACCATCTGGCTGTCATTTGATAAGGAATGCAAAGGAGCATTTACCCAGCTATTGATTAAGAGGGAACGTTATTCCCCAGGAACAGAATGGCTTAGTGGTCAGATTAATGTCATTTATTGCTAACTAGATTGTCATAAATTACACTGTTTGTCAGAAAGAAAGGTTTTGCTGACACAAAATCACTCTTTATATGACTAACCCTATTATATTAAAACCATGATTTGTTTTTAACAAGAGAATTGTTATTTGTCAAACACATCCAGAACTGGATTACCCAATTAAGACTTTGCAAAATGGCAATAAGTCTACTAGCAGTGATAAAATCTTTCACTGTCCTTCACCACTACACTGTTCTCTTTTCTGATCACAGTATTGATCCCAGACAAACCGGAAACCTCCTGATTCACTGAAAGCTGGGGTTTGGATTAGGCTCTGCTTGTGCTTTAAATTTTCTTGGACTGGAAATGAAAAATAGTCTAGGATCCCAGCAGCATCATTTTTCTATATGGCAGTTGTACTGTGGACAGTGCTGTTCAAAGGTAAAGAATAAAACATTTTCTCTACATTTTTGTATCTCACCTGAAAACTTCTTTAGAAACTTTGAGAATTCACACATAGCTGTTGTGCTTTCAATTTTAGAAGCAAGCTTGCAAAGTCTTTATTTTATACTTATTTTACTTATTTTATACTTATTTTATACTAATTAAAATTGTTAACCTCTGTCTTTGAAACTCTCGATTACTATTAAGCTTCACAAGCCTTGTGTGTGCAACAAGACAGAAGTTGTGACTTGCTCCAGACAGTAGACAAGGCAGAATGGCTTCATTGTCATCCCAGCACACCCAAGAGCCTCCCTGATGGTGGGTTCCCAGTGTGGCTCTGTGGAAGAAGCACTGGTCCCCCAGAACTTGTGAACTACTTAACTGCATGAGAAGAGGAGTTAGGCTGTACAGACTTGTAGTTTCTTTCATTACTGACATAGCTGGAGGGGGAAAAAGAAATTTTGGGCATACCAGCCCTTCTTCACAATCTGGAGACGTGAAAAGCAGATTGAGGTGAAACAGTGAAATAATATGAGCTGATACGCAAGATCCTAACGGGGAGGCCATATCACAGATATGGTTCCTGTACACGTGGTATTTTATACATACAATTTCATTCCAGATGGAAGGAGAACTAGGCTTACTTTATAACGTTTTCAAATGTGCCATTTAAAAAAAAAAAAAAAAAGGAATTTTTGGCAGACCAGTAAGATGACATAAATACAGACCAAGCTCAAAACTAGACTGGCATGTTCAAAAAGCTACAGACAGTACGTACCCAGGACAAATAAGCATATTTTTGAACTTTCCCAAACATTCATTATAGATGTTCATTAGGCATACACAAAAACATTGAAAGAAGTTGCTATAAAACAACAGCTCTGAAATTCAAAGCTCAAAATGAAGCATTAGCCTTTACTGTCTTTTCTGTGAATTAGAAATAAGATGCTAGTTATCAAAATGCAAAGAAAACATTACCATGGAAGAGCTGGTATATTATTTTTCCTGATTCCTCAGTTTGGTCCCAACTGTTTTTTCCCATATTTACCTTGTCCTTGAATTCTCTTTCAGGATAATAAAATCTCAGTCTGTGTGCAAGAATCAAGACTTCAAAATAAAGCACCCCAATGATATTCATATAAAATAAGACTCAGAAAACTAAATAAACCTTGAAAATATGTCAATTACGTCAAAACAGAAGAGTAAAAAATAAAGTAGAAGAATTGGCTGGATGAACTTCTATTTTGTTTGCCATCTACTATACTTTGATTACCAAACAGGCTAAAAACGCCTAATGATTCTGTCCAAGAGTCTTTGTTCCAGTGTAAGAGGAAAACAAGTCCCCTTCTGTCCCAAATACTTGGACTGTTAGTGTCCTTCTGTAATAATCTTGGGGTCTATGAACTCTTCTGTCTAATGTGCAATATGTCCAAAAGAATTTAACAATGAATTTTGAGTATATAATGAACAATTATGCATGGAGGATAATCCCACCGAGTACTGTAAGAAAACATTTTTCCTGTCTGCCGTGAATCCTTCAACTGAATCTTGGTTGTCTACCAAGGGTCTTTCACAGCGTGATGTTCTCATCACAATTTTCAAAAGCAAAAACATTAAAAAAAATAGCATGCCTGAAAAAGGCTTCAGGACCTAAAGTTTCTACCTTAGGCAATGTCAGATCTTTGAAAAGACATGTCGCTGCTCCTCCTTCACATGCCTAACCATGCCCAAGGAAAGGCTGATGCACTTCCCTGCTGTTAGGCACTCAGCAAAACAAAACCTTCCTCCTGGAAACAGACCCTGGAATCTCATTCAGGCCCAGTTTCTTCTTTGATGGGGATGTTCAAAACCTGCTAAAGGTTTGTGCAAACAGATCAAGTGGGTTACATTTCAGTAGGTGTGGCAATTGCTGCCAATGGTATGAAGCTGTAAAAACTGTTACAGCGCTGCAAAGTTGCTGAATGTGACTGCTCAGCCTAGAATTGAGATTCTTACCCTTTCATGCTTTAAGGGCTTTTGAGAGGGATGATCAGGAGTTTTTGCCAAAATGCTGCAGGCATTTAATTCTGAAAACTAATTTCTGAATTGGGTGCTATGCTAATAATGTATTCCAACCCCAGGCTGCCTGTAATCCCTCACAGACTCTCTTCTCCTTGGTTTCCCATTAGCAGAGCATCTGTCTTCTCGCTGCTTTATTGTTTGCTCTCTGCATGGGACCCTTAGTACATGGGACAAAACAATGCAAGAAATTCATAGGGTCACATTAAAAGAGGGAGAGAATATCAAATTTGGTTTCATGCAGATGGGTTTTTGTTGTTGTTTTACCCACACATCTAAATGCAACCATTAAACTAAACTGAACAAAATGGGGCCTTCACAGGCTCAGAGATACAGGAGCTTCAGAGCAGGTGGCAGAGATTAAACTAAAGCAGAATGGTCCAGAACTTTACCCTTCATCTCGCCTGAAACCCTTTCGTATATCTTCCTGTTGCTTTGTTCTGTCTTGGTGCCAGTAAGGAAACACTAACACAGCAGCATATCTTCATGCTTCTGTGTTTCCACTTAGTTAAGTTTGAAGGACATGGACAGAGCAGAGAGGGACTTTGTGTTCTCTCAGAGTTTGTTGGGCCATGCACAAAACACTGCCAAAACTCAGGAATTTAGCTGGTAACTAACTTTGCCTTAGCAGTCAGGCATTTCATCGCCTCTGAGAAGGGAACAGCCATCTACTTCATGGGGAGCCTACAGAGATCCCTAGGTGAGCACTTGCCAAGGATACTTGATTAATTATGAGTAAAATAATGATTTTCTTAGCTAGATCTTCCTTAGACAATATCCTGTGGAAGCTTTGCAGTGACAATGAACAAGAGAGAAACCTGAAGCAACAAATTTAACTCAGCACTGTATCATACAGCGCAAAAATCTATGAACTCAATTCACATTGTACAGTGCCTTCAATTGCGTAGCACTTATACTCTCTTGCTATGGCTTATTTATTGTCAATGCTACCATCTATTATGCACACTGTGAAAGAAACTGTCTAGAACACATCCTCCTGAAAAAAGTCTGCATTTTATTCTAAACAGTTGTTGAAAGATTTCAATTCAAAACATACAGCAACTAATACCAGCATTTACTACAGAAGTGGAAACACACCACTTTCTCACGTTTTTTTTTTTTCTAATGCTCCCATAGAAAAAAATTAATGCTGCCTGCTTACAAGTGTTTGGCAGGAGTTCCACATAATTAAAAAGAGCTCTAGTTCCTTTTTAAGTGTGCTTCAGTTACTGTAATTTATTTTTCAATGGAATATTAAGAAAAAAAGGGATAATCTGACTTTTTGGATCAGCATCTCAAGAGGAAGTAGTGGAGTGACTCTCTGACATGAAATTGACTGGACTTCGTAACGCACTTTTCACAACATGCCACTAGCAAATGTGAAGTACGGGATACCTGCAAGACCTAGTCCATAGTGGTAAGTCTCAGAAAATAAATAAATAAATAATCTTTGTCTTCCTTGTCTATTTTGTCATGGCTCAGAGAGTGATTCCCGTGACCCACTCAACAATCCATAACCCAATTCAGGAAACACTGAGCATCCTCTTAGCAAATACAGATCCTACACATTGACATTCATTACATTATGTTTATCTATATTACCATGTGGGTCTAGGTCCTGCCTGTGTATTGCTCTTTTACAAACCTGAGATTTTTCCAGACTCCAGTTGGTGTCCTGTTTCAAAACACCAATTTTCCTATATTAGCAGCCTACAGTCTGCCATGCCATGCAATGCAATGTTTGCAGAATTCAGCCTTATGTTTCTCAGCCTTGGTGCCAACATTTTAACATGGCTTTAGCTTTAAAAACTTGTCCTCTGGGATGAATTCTTGGGGGAAAATCCAGCTCCTCCTGAAGTCTACGGGAGTTCTGCCACCAGCTTCAGTGGCCTCGTAACCTCTTGATGTGGGATATACAGCAGTACGGTATGGTACAATGAGAGGTGAATCCAGACTGCCAGCTCTACACGCTCCTCTGGGTGATTGAGATAATTAAGTCTAAACTGCACAAGCCAATAAGTATCTGGCTATCCCCTAAATATTGTGAAATTTGTACTTAAAGCCCATCTGTAGGTTTGATGCAACACTTCAATTCAGAATACACCAATTAATCATCACTGCTGCCAAATCTGTTTATAAAACAAAACCTGGACCACTGGTATACTATGAACTGTCAAGAAAAAATAAGGAAAAGCAGTATTCATTATTTTTTTTGGCAGGGAGGGGATGAAGCAAGACACACACAAGTAACAACTTGAACCTCACTCCCTCTTGCACGGATTACAGAACATGCTATAATCTGTTTGCCTTTGTTTTCAGGGATAGTGTTTGGGAGCACAGCAAAGCCCAGCATTCATGATGCCTTTCACTGCATGTGCTGTGGATCTGTCCATGTCTGATTAATGCTATCAGCGTTCTGGAACTTGAAGGCACCTCCTGTCCTAACCCAGAGGGTCAGTGCCTTGAAACTGCTCACAGACTTCCACACGCTTCTGTCTACCAGGACTATTGCAGCAAATCCTTGTCCAAGCTTTCATTCCATTATTCTGTTAAACACATCAATAAACAAATGTGTCTGTCTGTTCTTTGACTGGAGAATGCATTTTAATAGCGAGTCTCTGAAATGCAACATCCTCACAATTATCTAGAACTATGTTTGCTTTATGATTCCCCTTAGATATGAAATGGACATAAGCTGCAACTTTAATCATTTACCTTTTCAACTGGAGTCAATTTTTTCTGAGAGAGTCTCACTTAGCAGTGATGGGCTCTCTGGCTAATGTACTAGTCCCAGTGCTCACCTCCCAAGGGGATCTCCAAACATTTATACTCGCTGAGATGGAAAATCAAACCCCTGACTCCAGCTGACACCAGCTTCCATCACTCTAAATAAAAACTATCTTCCTAGGGCCCCAGCGAGTGGGGCGGCCATTTCCCACACTGCCAAGCTTGGAAAACAGCATGTGCACAAACTGAGAAGAATAGTCTCGTTATTAATATTTACATTGTAGCCCTGTATGCCAGCAGCCCAAATTAGGGTCAGGGTCTCATTGTATTTGGTGCTTCAGGAGGTGAAGGTGCAAATCCTGCTCCCAAACACCCACTGCCCAGCTAGTCCTCCATTAGCATCCCGCTCCATTTCCCCCGCTGCCCGCGGGCTGCTTGCCCTGCCCTCCCTTCTGCCACAGCCTCAGCCCTTGCCTCTTCTGGAAGGGAGCCAGGGCAGGAGGCACACAACAACCATAGTGAGGGCTGGCCGCACTAGCGGGTAGGAAGGGCAGAAAGCTGACACCCCAAGGCCTCCTGGAGGCTTGCAACATCCTAAGTCTCTCTTTATGGTTGGCGTGTGCGAAATTACATTTTTAGAGCCTTTCGCTTTGAGGATTTATGGGCAAAGTGACGAATCTTCCCCTAGTCTTACTGAAATGGATGAACAGGTTTAGATGAAACTTTCGACAATAAATGACAGCAAAGCTGGCCAGAGGCACAATCCTGGCATGGAGATATTCAGCCTAAAAGATTAAATTTGGCAAAGTTGTTAGAGAAAGAGATAATCTTGAAAGGAGAAGTTTTAGATGACCTTAATGCTATGCACTGCAGCTTGTGGTGTCTGTAATAGGCTATTTCCATAGCATCGGAGTGTCTTCCAGTAGTGCATTAAGCAACGTAACTAACATCTGTCACAAGGTTCATTTTCCCTCTCATCTCCTCCCTGGAGAGAAATTCTCTAATTTCTTAACCTCTGCTGGACCCCCACTCAATAATGTTCATTACCTCAAGAGAAAAAGGAAAAGCCTATCAAAAAGTTAAAAAAAAAAAAAGAAAAAAGAAAAAGAAAGGCAATAATAGATCTAAGATTCAGGCTGCTTTAGTGACATTTTTAAAGTCTTTTTTGCCAAGAAAAACAGTAATTTCTTTTAAATTTCTTTACATGATATTTGAGCATTGAACAGGAAAGACAAATTAAAATTATTGAGCTATTTTTCCTTCACCCTTGATTAGGTAGCAATTTATCAACGAAATGGAACAAGAACATCTGACTGGGATTATTTATTATACAGTAAGGCATTTATTTTTTGTTCACTTCACCAGGAACAGTGTCCTTGTTATGGCTAGTTAGCCATCTGTGTCCTAAAAGCTTTCAGGGAAGGATTAAACTGTCATTTGTTTTATTTCCTTTCATGAAATCACTGTCCTAACAGGGCTGAGAAAAGAGCTGGGTATTGCTGGATTTGCTACCTTAAGGTGGCATGAAGAAGAGTGACTGCATCTTCCCTGGAGCTAAAGCAAACCAGGGAAAAGTTTTTTATTTTGTTTTCTTCTTTTTACTGCTCTTTTTACTGTCCAGTAACACAGTATCACTACCCAAGTGCTTCTACTGGAAATTGCACAGGTTAGGCAATATCTACACCACGCTTAGGCGGAAGTGGAATATCTGTGATTTATTTATTTTTTATTATTTTTTATTTTTTTTAAGTCTGATTCGTTGATCACATTTAGCCAATATGGTTTGGATTTAAGCAGTGACAGAATTTGCAGCTAATCGGGGGGAACCAGGAGGCTGACAACAAGTGAAGGTGGCAGAGTGATGCCACGCCCTCCGCTCTAGTGGGGGTTTTCCATCCCTAGCGCATCGATTCGGAGCCCTGCACACAGGAAGGCTGGCACCGTTCTCAGAAGGACGACCACAGCAATTCCATGTGGCATCTCTTCTCCATCTGCAACTCCACGAGTGTGCCTAAAAACCTCTAGCATTTCTTCCCTGGAAAGAATGAGCAAAATAAACTGCCTGATTCAGAGAAAGATAATCTGTGCCCTCAGTAAGAGCAAACATGTGGGAAAACTATTTGTTAGAAGAATGTACCTTGCGGCTATTGCCAGAGGTTTTGATGGGTGTATCTGTGCTTTGGATTGCTTTATGGCTCCACAGTGGAAATTGCTCATAATGAATGATAACATCTACATTTCTATAACACCTTTTCCAGAAATTAAAAGCACTTTTCAAAGAAAGGGTCAGATTTGGAATGCTTAACACTAGCAGCTCCTCATGTCGCACTTTCACAGATGATTTTTTTTGAAACAACTTGGTAGACAAAGCTCTCTGGCGCTCACTGTGCTTTAAGTGACAACTGAGCTCTCCTAAAAAATGCGAGCCATTTCACCACTGAAATGCAACTGCTTCTAGGGTGGAAGGGACACACCTTGAGTGGGTGGCACCAGCACTGTGCTAAACCTTGAAACAGACAGTTTAGCCAAGGAGGGTGACCTCTGCTCTTACAACAGGTGCCGAACATTTAACAAGGATCGGATAACAGCATTTCTGGAGGTCTTGCCTTCAAGGACCATGAATAATACTGCAATGAATTCAATGTGTCACCTTTGATAGAAAGAGCTGATCTGAGAGTTAAAGTACCAGGTATCTTCTGTGAGCTACAAGGTGCAGTTCTGGAGACTCCTTCTACAGGAGTTGTTCTGACACAGAGAACAGCAGCACTCTAGAAGTAAAATACTGATACATATGGCAAAAATTTAAACTTTTCTAAAAGTTCCAATAAGTAGAAACCCATAAATAATATCCATTCTTCCCTAAAAAGTATCTCCATTGACTGTTTCACAGCAAGAACCAGTTCAGCTTTCTTGCCTTGTCACTGTTCCTGCCCAACTTACTGCAGGGCCAAAGCGGGGTGCTGCTTCTTCCCTGTGCCCGGCCTGGCCTGCGGGACATCCCCAGTGCTGCCGGGGGGGTGGTGAGGAAGCACCTGGAGCAAACCGATGAGACACAGCAGTAGCAGGGGGACGGACAGCACTGCCCCATGCTGCCTGCTCCGGGCACACAGGAGCATGTATATAGGCTCTATATACATGCAGCTGCTATAGGACAGGACGGAGGCTTGCAGGAAAGACGAGACAGGTCTTTGTGAGGGACCTGTGGAGCCAGGGCTCCAGAGACTGTTGTAATGCATGGCAGCGCCCATAGTTCTGCTTGCTTCTGTGTGCTCTTTTTGGCCTGCAAAGCGCGCGTGGCAGCGGTCAGAGGCCACAGTGCAAGATTAGCCTAATACATCCAAAAGGAAAAAAATTTTACACAAACTCCTACCCCCATCTTTGACTTCTCTAACATCCTACTAGTGTACTATCAAAAAAAAAAAAAGAACTGCACAGTATATAAAGCTGCAGTAAGATTTGGAGTTACAATGAAGATTTAAATTCTCAGTTACACAGGAAGAAGCATTTGGCTACCTGCTTTGGATGGAAAACACCTCTTTTTTAGACAGAACTGCGATCTTGTAGTGGCTAGGAACAAAACCTGGGGGCAAGAAGCAGTTAATATTATTTCCTTTTAAATGCTACTCTGCGGACTTTTCCTTTGACTGCTACACTTTGAGCTTTTTCAGTCCTCAGGACTCTAAAGTAGGCAAAGTTGTTTGATATTATTAGAGAAACGAGGCAATTCTTGGTATTCTTGCTATGAGGTCTGCTCAAAGGAAGCTAAAAGAGAATGAAATCACTTTTTGAGAAGCAGCGAGTTTAACACTGGCAGGGATAACATGAGAATTTAATTTCTTTTACTGCCTTTTGCTGCACTCCCTTGGTCTGCTTCTCTCTCATCTCCCTGTGCCAGCAGGAACCTGCTAAGATGCACCCATAGGAGGCTTGGGCTTAAAAATCGATGCCTGGAATGTCTCAACTGTTCCTTTACTTGCAGAAAATATATTCTTACCAGATCCTTAACCTCAGTTTTCTTGAGAAAATCACTGCGTCTCCCTTCAGAAGCCTACTGCAGCATGTCTAAGAATTAAACAGTTCCACCCATCCCCTTTGTGTCCCCCCCCCCCCCCCCCCAGCTGAATGTTCTCCAAAAAGATGTAGATTTTTAGATTTTTGTCATGTTTAGGCTGAAGTAACAATAACAACAATCACGTCATTCAACCTGGATGAAAGGTTTTGGGCATGGTCAAAGTACATTCCAACACAGTAAAAAACAAAAATCTCAAAGCTTTGAGCCCCTCTATCATACACTCCACTTTTTCTCCCTCTCCCTACACTTCTGCAGAAATGGGGGAAAGAAAGCTGAAAATAGCATGGAAGAAAAAATAATTTTCTCTCCTAAAAGCAAACAAAACAGCAACACGTTTCAATTATAACACAAAACGTTTCTGCACAAAATACAATTTGCTCTTCTCAGCAGCCTCCAGCCGTGGTAGGCTGAGAGTAAAGGTATAACATATGAAGGCAAATACGGCTTATATTTTAGGAATTTCCATTATTTTTATGGATTGCATTGATGAGAAATGCATTTGCGTACGCTAAACTGCCAGTAACATTTTTGTTGTGGGATATACTTTGAGTAATTCCTTTGCAAAAAGGATGGCCATATTTTCATTAGAAATGGAAAGTTGTTCTGGAAGACCAATGCTTCTAAATGAATGGTATTTCAATAAATAAAGGTGCTGTAAATTCAACATACTGCTTCTCCAATTCATCATCCTATAAGCTAAAATATATCAGTTCAATTCCCAGCCATGCTGTCCCCTTATTCTTAATTATAAATGGTCTGCCACTTATCAAATCATTCTCTGTATACTGCACAATCCTCACCCGTAATTGCACAAATATTTTATTTTTGGAACAACACAGCTCAGCAACAAGCTCCATTTTTCTTTTCATGACTCAGTCTCTATTAAAGTACACCATTTATAAAAGCTCTGGGCGCATGGAGAGAAAATTAGTTGCTCCTCCGTGGCTAACAGTTTTTAGCTAATCACAATGCAGCTCCACATCACTCCTAGCAGAGCAGTGATTAAAACTGCGCCTGCAACAAAGCAACATTGTACACAGCGATGACGTGCTCCAGTCAAAAACGTCTCCCCTCTTGTTGTGACTGGTATTCCCCAGATGTTTGACTTTGAGCTTGGCAGGAGAGCCTTTGTGGCTGCAATTCAAGTCCCAAGCTTGAGCAGCTCCGCTGTGTATTCTCATAATTTACACTTTGTGATGGCTTACGGACAGTTATATACTTATGTACTTGGTTTCATAGCCACCACTTCAAACTATGGGTCTGATTCTGTCTTCATGGAGTTAGTGGTAAATGCTACCCTAATTTCAGCACTGGCAGAAGGATGCCCCAGAAGAGTAAACCATGTCTCAAAGCAAACAACCCAATATAAAAGAACAATTTGGTCTAAAAAAAATAATGAAAAAAATGCCAAAAGTCTTACTTACTAGGAAGTCTTCTTCACAGTACACCTTGCCATTGACATTGTAGAATGCTTTTCCTCGTAGTCTTCTCCCTGTTAAAACAGTGTGCCGTCAGTTTTCTGTACTCTGCTCTGAAACCCAGTTGTTCAGGATGCCAAACAAAAAGTACACCCTGCTGCACGTGTTAGCATGGCCAGTTCCTTGGCTTCTCTCCTCCCTGCAACGTCCATCCAAATAAATGGATGAGGATTAGGCTCCAGTCTCCATCCTGCATTCGCAAATTCCTAATCAACTAAACATTACTTGTAAGCAAAAATGATGGAACCCAGATCATTTCAATTCCTGGAAATTTTGAAATCTAAAACCAATGAAGATTATTCTGGATGAAAGGCTCATTTGTAAATTGCAACAATCTTCTTAGCAAGTGAAATCACACCTAGCATAGATCCATTGGAATCAACATCAGTGACGTACTTGTCTCTAAAGGACCACAAACATGGAATACAGCATATGGATGTGCCTGTCACCTTTAAAAATATTAATACATTAATCACCGTCACAACAGCCACACCCAGAGCTTCCTGTGATATTAAAGCAATACGAGGCATATATGATGGAGAGGACAGAAAATCACACTGAAAACAAGAGTTTTCATTTTTGAGTTTGAACATTTGCTATTGCGTTAAAGCTGGCTGAACTCTACTGACAATGCTTGTGATCATCACAAACTGATGGCTCCCTTTAGAGTTAAGAAATACACAACAGACTCCAGAGAGTCCCAACAAAAAAGGATTTAAAAAAGGAACCCAGAAATCACTGAACCCAACCAGATTTCAGATATGACAGATCAGATCCCTGCCTTACGCCAAAGCTGCTACGTTGAAGGCAATGAGATTTTATCAATGTAAAACCAGTGAGCGAGGATGGAAACCACTGACTCACCTTATTTCTACTCTGTGTCAGGGTGCCAGTGACCAAAGCTCCCAAATATTTGGGTGCTCTTGTGAGCCATTTGCAGCCTTGGCAAGCAGATGGCATGGTGCATACTGTGGGCTGCATACCAGCTGCTGATGGCAGTGCACACCAACAACACTGCCAGGGATACAGAGCAATGAAAAGGGCAAAAGACTGTACTTATAGGTCAACAGACAACCTGTCCCAGGTCACTGCTGAAGCTTTTATTTCACAGAACAAGCTTGGACTTCTCCAAAACAGAGTAGCTGCACCGTAAACACCGCCTATTTGTGGAGGGTTCAACTCTCAGGGCCAGCAAGCTGAGCCAATTGGCCAAGCACAGAGGGGCAGAAGTGCTCTCCACGGTTTCCATAAACAATGTTGAGGAAAATATGATTAATTTTCAGTGTTTAAAAGTGCCTTTTACACGTTGCCACTGCGATCCGATCCTGGGAAACAGTGTGTGGCACAAAAAAGTTGGGATCTGGGCTGATGCTTTTGGGAAATCACATGCTGCATGTGGTCGTCTGGCGGTTTTACTGTCGTGGCAGAGGGAAATGCTTCTTTTGTGTGCACATTCTTGGGCTGTCGATCTCACAGGCTGCTGTCTCCATACTGCTGGTAGGTGGAGTCAACTCTTATTTGTCTTTCCAGCTGCCTGGTAGCTCTGGTGGGGACCAGGAGCCCAGTGGCGTAGGCAATGCACTCAGACTGTCAATCTGCTCTGAGGCGCTGAGGTAAAACTGGTCCATGCCATATGTCACAGAAACACAACACTGGGCCAGGACAGCCCTCAGGGGACCGTGGGGCCTCCCTAGGCTGGCACAGGAGCAACCACCTCTAGATCTCCCCTGCTGCTTATCCAGCTGTTCTTAAACCTGTCCCTTGAAAGCTTTGTCACTGCCCTTCCTAGCTTGCTCTTGGTCTTTCTCACTGAAAGCACAGGCTTCTTTTCTTAATATCTAACTGCAGTTGTCAAGGACATAGTATCTTTACACCCTCCCTATGCAGATGCTGGAGAAGCCATTTCCCACTTGACTGCCACATCTCCCAGCTCACGGCGCTGAGAAGGGCCCTGTACAAAACTATAAATATGCTTCAGGTGACCTTCAAGCGCTAGTCAGTCCCTGTGAGGACCTGCTCGAAGTTAAACCCAGGTGCACCACCAGCACCACCACCAGCCTTTACCTCAGGTGCCAGCACCAGCAGGGCAGTACAAATGCCCAAGGCCCACCAAGAGTCTCTCAGGTCTCCTCAATGCCACCGGTTTGTGTGGTGGTGTCGTTGTCTCTCACCATGCCTCTGAGCAGTGCTCGTGCCAGCTGCTGGGCAGTCACATCCCTGTGGGGGTGTGGAGGCCCAGCAGGCCCGGAACCAGGCAAGGGCACACCTGGCCAGGGAAGGAATCTGCTGCCAGAAAAGAAAACAAGAACTGCTGCCCTGATGCCTTTACCCAAATAGAAATGAAGGTGCTAACAATAAACTAACGTAAAAGTAAGGGAAGGAAGAAAAGGCAAGAGGTCAGAACAGCTTTTTAAAGGCCATCTTGGCTCTGCCAGTCCTGGCCCGGACACAGGGCCTGCCGTCAGATGGTGGAAGTGAAGCGGCCGCTCCCAGGCCGCAGCCTGGGCTTTGATGTGCTGAGGCAGCACCTTGCCGTGCCCACACACACTGCCTGCACAGGTGCAGGGCCAGGGCATTTGCTTCAGGTGGTGAAGCTCTGGCCATCATCCTCACCACACACCCATTATGGTTAGAGGCAGCAGAGATAATTAGGGACAAATTGTGAACTCTGTTGCTGGAAGGATCTCTGCAGGAAAGGAATGCCCTCAGTAAGGGCAGGCATCAGCATCTCCTGAGGCACGGCAGAAAGTTAACGAGAACCCGTGTGTCCTGCTTTAGGTCTCAGTGTGCAGACCCCGGCAGCATTCAGGTTGCAGAAGGACCAGGTCCTTCTATTTTGTTAGCACAGCACTCTGGCAGAAGTCAATGGTCCGAGGCTTCCCTGACCAGGAAGGAGTAGGAAGCCTAGGACCCAATGCAAACACACCAAAAAGGATGTTTTGGACTGGCTCTCAGCAATGCCTGTGCTATCAAACGTGTTTGGCAGCTGATTGCTGGGTGACATGAAACAACCTCACCTCACCCAAGCACAGCAAAGCTGCGAGTCCCTTTGTCAGCCACTGCACAACTTGTGGGCCACTGCTCACTGATTACACACGGCGCAGCAAATCCTCCAACCTGCCAAACACAGACACCCAACCTCCCTTTCCATACAGCTGATGTGGTAAAAAAGTCTGTTTTATACGCTCACAGAGCAGCACCTTTCTGAAGTGAGAAAAAATACCATTTTCCAGCTGAAAAAAACAAGCTGCCTATTAGGGAACTGACTTGCCTAAACTCATAAAGAAAGCGAGTCGCTTACTCACATGATAATTACTATTATTAGCAATAATTAATATGATTGACAGGCCTGTTACCTTAGAGGAATTTCATTCAGGGATAGCGCAATAATTATCTCAAACAAGAAGCAGCAAGTTATCACACAAACAGCATGGTCTTCACTATTTTGGCTTCTACATACTGCGTCTTACAAATAAAGGCAAAAACACACGTTCCTTTTGCCCTCCAGAAGCATCTGCTGAATGACAGCGTTGCACACAGTCAGACATGAAGCTGTGTACCAGTGGGTGCAGGGCCTGGTAGGCTGGGGCAGCTGCCTGAGCTCCATCAGCCAGGCAACACAGCTTCACTTCTTGAGGCACTGGAGTTACTCCGGGCCTGTGCAGCACTAGTCTGTTCCATGGAGCTGTAGCCTATTATTGTCAATCAAGCAAAGATTTCAAGTTTTTTCAAAAAACTCGCATTGCTTTAGCCAACTGAGTCAAGTGCCTGGCCAGCTAGACAAGGCAAAGACATCCTGCCCACTGGTACAGAGAACCTGCTGCTTGGTTTTCCTTGGAATGACTGAGCACAGCCAAGTCCGGGTTACTATTTGCTTTCATAATAGTGAAACAAAAGTCAGAGTTTCTAACAAAACTTGAAGCAACTTGCAGATAGCTCATTATAATAATAATGAGCACTTTTAATAAGCAGCCTAGCAGAGGGTTCACAAGTATGGGGTTTCACAAGCACTGTGCTTCTTTCCTCTTTTAGCTGGATACCCACCTTGGCACATCCGCCCTGTCAGACCAGTTTTTGGCAGCAGCAGGGAAGAGGCTCAGTTTCAGACCCGACCGGAGCAGCAGCAGTTCGGCCAGGACCGTGCAGGGGGACCACACAGGTCCAAAGACAGGGGCAGAACACCGCCCAGCCTGCAGCCCAGGCACAGACATCAAACATCAGCTGTTACAGGGAAGCCCTTTTTTCCCTGAGTGCTCTTTAGCCTCGCTTACTGTAGAAAACAAACCTTATGCACTCAAAGTGACAACACCTGCCCACCGACTAACTTGTTGATGAGGTAGAGTGCTCCAGGATAACAAGGGTCCATCATATCAGGCAGAGACCTTCCCAGTGAAGGAGGAGACATTTCAGGTAGACACTCTAGTACTCAGTAAAAAGTAAGCCGGAAATTACTCTGTTCCAAGGAATGATCACAATCAGTGTTTGCAACCAGGACAACAAACATGCAAAAGAAAGCACTCTTTTTGGAATTTTCTTTTAAAATATAAAATCAGAAAAAGCTCTAGATCTTTAACATATATTTTCACATTTAACCAGTTTGTAAGTTTCTGGCATTTAAGTGTGCCTAATAATTACTTCCTGCACAATTTTTATGTCCTGTGTGCTGCATCTAAAAGGAAGGATCAGGAGAACTGTTGCTTTAGCAAGGGACTCAACTGAAAGATGGGGCTTGCAAAAGGAAAAACGACCCACAGTTGACACATGTTGTCCACAACTATTCTCTCCAGTCTCCACAACACTTTGCTGGGTGGTGAAAACACACCAGCCAGGAAGCCAAGATGGGGTAAAACTTTTTCCAACAGTTTCAAAAGCTGCTCCAGGCCCTCACGGAACAAAATGTGAATCAGACCGGGTTTTACAGTCTCAAGGAGAAGCTCCAAGTGCTGAAAATGTCCTGCTCCTTCCCCAGCAGCGCTGAAAGCATCTTCAAAGCCCTTCTGGCCGCTGCTAGCAGTGGGGGATTTGCCTACGGGGAGGTGAGTATATCAAGTCTCAGCCTTCAGTGGTAGATCTCCAGCCTCACACGGGATGATGCAACCAAATCAGGGGCCGACCCCCCCTCTCCTTTGTAGAACAGGAGATAGCCACGTCTCACTGTCACAGCATGGTTATTAGACCTAATTACTGTTTGCAGCATGCTTTGAAGTTGAAAAGTGCCAAGCATTATTATAATATTTTAAGTACTTTGATGATTAAAAACATGCAACTGTTGGGTAATAATCATGATTTGCTAGTATTGTAGTGTAAGCAAGTTCATGTGAGAAGTCTGCATTGTCTCAGTGGCTGACGCTACTTAAAAACAAACAGCTCCCCTCTGACATAATGGGAATGCTGCAGCAGTCTCAGCCTCGCCTTCCAGATAACGCCCGGCGCGTCCCTGAGACTACCAGCGTGCTGAAAAAACACACCGGCATGCTTCCTTGCCATCGGGAGCTCCGCTGGGGTATTTTAGATACATGTGCCTCTTGTAACTTCATGCTGGAAGGTTTCAGCATTAGGCGGGGGGAACAAAGCGCAAGATGACTAATAATATCCTTTTTATTTCTCATGTTACAGCTGTATGGAACAAGAGGCCTGTATTTTACTCAGAAAATGTAATTAAAACCTCCCGGTACAGAGCGCAATCGAAGAGGTCGGCTGTATTGCTGCTAGAGATAAGAAAACTTCCTTCGTTAAAGCAGAGCTAATTAAAAGCCTGAACAGCCAAAGCTATCGCCACAGAATATTATTTGAGTACCTGCTATTCCTGTTTGCTGCAGACATGCCTGGGTAGGTCTGACCACACACGAGCACAGACCTCGCCTCTGCCGCTGCTTCTCCCATGGGGGCACGGCCCCCCCCTGGCCCCGCGCAGGCAGCAAGGTGCAAGACCAGGCGGGTGCTGCACTGCTGCGGCACCTCTCCACCAGCTGCAGGCACAGCAGCGGCACTGAGGACGTGCTCAAGACCCTGGCACAGCCCAGCGCTGCTCCCAGGAACCTTGGTGAGGATTTCCACACTCTCAAAGTTCTGGTCCACAACTCATGCGGCTTTCTGAGCACGTCAGCCCCTGGCTCTTCATGCCTGACCGACCAACGGATTGTGCGTATCTGTTTTATTTAGCGATGTTAAACATGGACCTAATTGCTTGTTAACAGCTTCAGATGCCATCTCTGCAGCAACTGATGGGACATCACCATCATTATTGTCTTATGTTAGCATCCTAAGCAAGCCTCTCAAAGCATTCAGACGAAGCGAAATGTAAATATAGAGGAAGGATTAATACACAACATTTGCTCAAATATTTCACAACTCCTTAAGAGACAAGGGAAGTTCCCACATATTACGCCAGGGCCCCATTTGAGTGAAACCAGACTAGTCACAGGTAGCTGAGGCTGAGCAGCAGTTGTGTTTGCTTGCCTGCTGTCCTGCAGCCAGAGCTGCCACTACAAGAGATTCGTCACCTGTGGGTCCTATCACGAACCCTGTGCCAGGGCAATCGGTGCCAAGAGATCTGTGCTAGGTGCTGCAGACACCATCACGATAGCACAGGGTGCCACAATGGGGACCCCCGTCCCTAGCATTACACTGAACTTTCGGGTGCAGATGCTGCAGCTTTTCTTGCCATGCAAGGTGCCAGCCGCTCTCTGAAGAGCATGTGTGCACTCTCTGAAAATACACAGCCACTGAGTTTGCCTTCTGATAGCTTCAGACAGATTCGGATTTCAAAAATGCCAGGTTAAAAATTTAGGTATGCATTTTAGCGACTGAGAAGCAAGGACCAAGAGAACCCAAACGGTGAAAGGCGAATGCAATATCCAGCATCTGATCTGTTCTCTGTAAACCCTGAGGCCAGAACACTTGTATGTCTGAAAAGCAGAAGCTAAAAATAAAATCAGAAGCTGACACTTCAAGAGAAATACCAAGTTTTACAAACATGGAATAAAACCTTGAAAATATTAAAAACCAACAACCCATTTCTGTTACATCCTCTACCAGTTATCACAGGATAAAACCGATGCTGGATTTCATCCAGGAGAAGTATTTTCTTTCACTAAGTAGAGGAGACTCATCTGTCCAGGAATTAAAGATGTGCCAGAAGAAAACAAAAGCTTCCAATACTTTTTATTTATTTGTTACTGTTTCTCCTTGACTCACATTTGAGTTTGGGCCTGCAGTTCTCCACCCCTCCCTCTGGTTTATGAGGGAGATCTGCACAGGGATTTTCTTTCCTTGGGGTTTCTGCTACTCCACCCACTAGAAAATGGGGAGTACCAAGGCTGCTTTAGCTCCTGAATAACTGTTAATTACATTTTTCTTCTCCATCTCCTACAGGGGACTCGCACAAAGCCACCGAGCAACGTGAGCACAACCTCTCCACAAGTAAGAAGAGCTGGGTCTGCAGAGCCCCGAGCTGGACCCGCGGCCCCAGTAGCGGGGTGCAGCCGCGGGGCAGAACCTCTTTGTACTGGAGAAGGAGCCACGGCGCAGAGCTGCGCTCCAACTCCACGCCCTGCAACTGGGGTGGGTGAAATTTCCATCCCCCCCCGCCCGGTCCCCTCCTCACAATGCTCAGTTGCTCGGGCTTTGTGAAAGGAGGGGTGAATTTCTAGGGCTTTCAGGGTTTTTAAGACAGAAAAAAAAAATCAATGCCAAATTCCTTTGAATAGAAGATACTGCGTGTTGGCAGAAGCCACTTTTCACAGACTGCAGCCGTTTGAAATCTGAAACACTAAAAAGTGGCTACTGTGGATGTGCTGTATTCTTCTTTTCAAAGCAATCTGGCACACAATTTTGGTCCCCCGTTTCAGGACCCAATCCTGCATTCCTTTCACGCTCAGACTCCCATTGACTTTAAGGAATGCAGGATTGGATCCTAAATGTGTGCTTTACTCACACAATAGCTCCTCATGGTTACGATCTATTGAGAAAGGCACACTTTAAAAACCATTTGGAATTGCAGGCTCATCCACCAGGCCAGAATACTTGTAAAGATCTTCCATTATTTCAGGAAAAATGCTTGGTGTGTGAATTATACACACACATACATTCACGCATTTTTCTGGTTTCAAGCTGCAGGCACAGCTTAGCTTGAGATGCATCAAAATATTTTGAGCTGGCCTGATAGCTAATAAAGAAACCACGTGTAAATTCAGTTTTCAAAAAAAAAAACACCAAAACTCCAGGGAAAAAGAAAACACTAAAGCAAACATATAAGCAGCTGAATCTTTAGGACGGTTTTTCAGAGAACATTTGTAAAGCCTTTAAAGACCTGCACTGGCTAAGACAAAACAGAGTCTTGCACTGTTATTTTTGAGGATGCTGTAGATTGAGTTACGAGGCTATTACGATGCAAATCTCAAATGTACAAGCTTTTTACTTGGCCATAAACACAAAACAGTATACATTGTCCTTTCAGAAGAAAAGGTTTGCTGCTAAAATAGCAGAAGCCCTACGTAAATAACCAACATTCTTTCTGACTGAGGTCACTGACTTGGCCTATTCAATTCCGGGCTAGTCTGGGATTTGACAATCTAAGCAGGGGAGAGGCCCTTTCCTTTTTTTCAAAAGAATGCTGGGATTTTATTTGAAATTTAAACTCTTGCAAACAAAAGGTGGCATCGTATGCTAGAGGCCTATGAAGGTGGAGTACAGGATGTGTATTGTTTTCTCCCTTTACATAGATTCTTTCAGGAAAGAGTATTCAGAGTCTGTGAACAAATTCTAATCAAATATTATCATCAGGTAGGCAGAAATAGTAATATATGAATTAACAGTTTTAAGAGATTAGGAGACTTACTTTTTAAAAGTATGGGTCCAGGGCAAGTATAAAAATTTGTGTGATAATTTAAAATAATGTATTTAAAACATCTTTAAAAATCTTAACTGAAAATCCCTCCATAGCCTAAATTCCTATACCAACTCTTATTTGTATGCTAAAAAATTACCTCTTGGTGCAAATTAGCTGTGACTGCAAAGTAGCATCCTTTTCCATCTGTCTCAGGTTGGTCTGTCCTGAAAAGGCAGATGGCAGTTAGCAGTTTTTCCTCCTGGCTCCTCTTGCCCAGCTCTTGTCTGGGCACTCACAGAAGTACCCCCTTGAACAAAACAAGGACCAATTCTTTTTTGCGCTGCTAACCAGGCTCTGCGCTGCCTGCCGCAGACAGCTATGCTAAGCTGTCTTTGCAGGTGGTGTAAACCGTCACAGCATCACTGAGTTCATCACAATTTATACAAGCTGCAGACCTGTCCCAAGGTACTATCTTCAGCAGAAAGAACTCCTGTCTTTGCTATGTGCTAGCTCACATGTGGTAAAACCCAGATGAAAACAAGGCACTTTATCATTTTGACATGTTTGTAGCTCAAGGTAAACTCTAGACTCTCTTCTGCAGTTTACCTTAACCTGCCATGATGTCAAAATGAAAAACTTTATTACCTTCTCTCGGATTTTGCCTCATGTCAGCTAGCATGCTGAAGAGAACATCCTTCTATCCAGAAAGCACCCTGTTGCTGCCAAGAAGCCTTGCATTTGTGCTCATAGGTTGGTAACGTGTCTTGCTCTGACCACTGTGCAGCATTCATCAACACCAAAGTCAGCAGGCCCAGGACTGGGTGGAGAGGATGTGGAGGTATGTTTCTGCCCAACCTAGCTGTGTGACACCAACTGTCAGTCTCCAGCCTGACTATGTAGATAGATAGCTAACATCTTTTGTTACCTTGCTGGAAAACTCCACCTTTCTTGGCAGGGTATCCACAATCTCTGTGCCATGTTTACTCTACTGTGGAATTCTCTCTTCCTTTCTCTGTCCTCCTCCTCTCCTGTCAGGTTATTTAACCAAAAGGTTACTTAATGCTGCAGGGACTAGAGGATCTCTGACCTCTGGTATTTGGGCAAAGCGTTCCTGTGCAGACCATATTATAAACTTCATAGATACTTTCAAGCTTCCATATAATTTGCAGAAGTTAAAATTTGGCAGATGTTTCCTTTCTTTCCCCACTTATGTATTTATTCTATCCCATACCACCCATCAATTCCAGGGTTAAGGCATAAATTATTTCCATGGAGCTCTGACAGATGAACTTACTTTTAAAAAGGAGCTGGTAAAAATGTAAGCCAAGCATGTATTTAAAAACAGAAGTGCAACAGCCTGCAGTGATCTAATAGCTATTTTTGGCCTATATGTATTAACTGATACATTAAAATATATTTCTTTATAAGCTAGCAAGCAGACACAGTAACAGAGAAATGTAAAATAAAGCTCCAAATGTACATGAATTAGGATTATTTTTTAGGGCTGGGTTCACAAATGCAAGTAACATCATAAACAATTGAAAAATGACACAGATCACTGGGTAAAAGCCACTGGAGGCCTTCCCACCACCCAACAAGCTGGAAGGGAAAGGGGCATAGCTCTGCCCCCAAGGTAGCTTCCACTGTGGGAAGCTTTCGTGGCTCCATCACAGACCCAGCTTGTTATCAACAATGAATTCAACTTTTCCAGCTGCTGCCTGTGAGCCGGGACTTAAAAGAGTACTTGTCTTATCACGCTATCCCAGGGGTCCCAGTGTCAGCCCATTCTAAGGCAAAATACATCCATCACCAAACCCCAGTCTGTTCCAGGCCAAGTCTTCCCAGCTTTGCAGGATGCAACCTTCCGAAGCAGCCCAGCTAGCCGTTACCCACGGAACGTGGTGGGTGGTTTTATTTAAGCTCCACTAAGAACCACCGCAATGGCAGCAGCAAGGATCTCTCCAGCACAGCATCCTGTCTCCAACTCTGGCCAAGAGTGGAAGCTAAATGGGAAAGAGCCTTAGAAGGAGGGCTCGCACCGGCTGATGCGTTCCCAAGAATAACCTCTCAGCTTCCAGCTACCAGCACTTAAGGCCTTCCTGCACCGTGGGTTGCATCAGAACTATTATGTTTAATAGCCTCGCTGGACCAATCCTTCTTTAATTTGTCTAATTCCTCTATGAGCTCATTTATACTCCTGGCCTCCACTGTCCCTATGGCAGTGAGTTCCACAATTTCATTATGCATTGTATGAAGTGTTCCCTTTTGTTTGTTTTAAACCTCCGCTGATCTCAGCTTCTGGTGCTTCCTGCAGAATGGGGCAGCCTCTACAGCCACCAGACCAGAGAGCAGCATTGTAAATCAAACCCTGAAACTTCAGTCTTGACCTGCACCCAGCAATGGACAAGGTGCAGGCCCACAGACACAGCTGGTATTTTTATCTAGTAGCCTTTTGAAACTCCACACTAAGGCCCTCATTGTACAACACAGAAGTGGACACATACGTGGAACTGATGGTCCCTGACTCAGAAACTTCTCGCTGCGCACGAGCTCCCTGCGGGAGGTGTGACTAAGCCACCAAGTTCTGCATGGCCTCAAGTTCAGGAACTGTCTTCATGAAGAGTGAACTGCTGTACTCCACACCAGAATTAATTTCTACGGGAATACAGCCAAAAGAAGAAGCCACTGTATTCCAGTAAAACTAAACGGAGGGAAAGGAGAAAAAAAAAAAAGTCATTTAATCCCTTCTGCTATCTGGACATTCAGAGCAGGAATCTACCAGAGACCTGACAACTACCAAAAGTTAGGTGAATGAGGGCACTGCAGACCCCTCACCATTGCCACCAATTCCTTCTTGCAAGTCCTTATTCTCTTTTTCTTTCCAGTTCAGCCTCAACTAAAAATCATAGCTTAGCCTGGCTCTGAAGATGATGTTTGGAAACGTGATCAAGAGCTGGTACAATGAAACGAGTCAGATGGACAAATATCACCCCTGCACCAAGCGAGATGCAGCATCACCTTCTCTCCTACCAGTTTATGCATAAAAGTATGCTGAACACAAGGAATGGACACAGCCCAATCCTGTTGCAACGTGCAACAGTGCCTCAAGGGAGATGAGCAATTTCCCTAAACTATCTTCTGAGTTGTCTCAGAGAAACAAGAATGGATTTGCACAGGAACAGTTTACTTTCTTCCTCCCAGTAGCATCGTATGCGTCAGCACCACGCTGTGAGTAGCATCAAAGGGTGCTGCTGCTGGACCTAAACACGCTGGTAGTGCTTGAGTCACATCCAACACCAATGGCACCCATGCGTTTGTGAAATGAAGCTCAGAACGCTCACATTCTCATTCCAAGATAAATCTCTGCAATAACATGAGATTGTTGAGATTGGCAGTACCTAGAGATGGAATCTTGAGCAACAGCTTAAATTCTTTTCTTCATGTGATAATGAAAGTTCATCATCTGTAAAAGGGGAACTACATACATTCTGTGTGAGCACCAAAACTGCTAAGAAGTCTTAGACAGGTTAGTACTGGACAGTGGGGAAAAATCTAAATACTCTCAGGATGACAAAGCATTAAAATGTTCTGCCAGCCCTGAAGCACAGTCTTTGGGTTTAGATTACTTAGCAGGAAGTTTGAAAGAACTGGACAGAGAGACAACTCTTCCCTTGTTCACACTAGCGAATGATTACACTGATGTTAATAATGTCACTCCAGATTTATTCTGCATAACTTCAGGCAAACCTTGCAGCATCTTAGATGTGTTTTGGTGACACTCTAGTATACTTTGCTGTTGATAACATACAATTGAAAACTATAATTGTACTGAATTACTGACATGAAGAGGGGCTTGCCCAGCCAATTCAAAATATAATCAGAAAACTGCCCTCCCAAACGGCCTGTCCTTGATATTTTGTGGCAGCCTGACCCCAGTTTCCTGCACAAGGTCACATTAAAACTAAAAGCACAAGCAGATTTCAAGACAGAGCGCTGAATAGGCAGGACTCCTGATAACACACTTGCTTCTTCTGGAACTCAGGTACAATAAAGATATTGTTCCTTTAATGCTTAGATTTCCTTTTAAGAAGTATGTGAGGTTTCAGCCAATTCTCCCCAACGATTAGTTCAGGATGAATGTACTTAACTCAGGATTCAGCTGGAAAGAGCCCAAGTAGATGCAATCAATTTTCCACTAAATCCACTTCCTTCCCCGCTTCCCTACCCAGCATGAGACATCAGCTTGCCACTACAGCCAGTGGTGACTAAGACGATGAAAACCTCTGCCTTCATCCATGTTTATATCAAACTTAGTTATTCCCTCTTTTGATTTTCCCTGGTTTTGTTTTCTCATGTCCCATTCACTAGCCCAAACCTTGGGCTGGAAGACTTTGGGTGGAAAGGCAGCTATGGAGCAAACCACAAATGCGCTGGTTGCTATAAGCACCAAGTTATTCCTTATTCCCGTACAGAACCAGCTGTTGAATTTCACTGATAAATGGCAACTTTCCCCTCTGCACATCATTTACCCCAAGGTGTTAATGTGCCAGTTCTGTATGCCTGCATCTAAGCTGTACTCTCTCCCTGTCCAACACTGAATTATCTTCACCATCATCATGTAAACGCCACAGTACTTCTGAGATATTAGCCACTGGCCACTTTATTTGAGCCAGCCCCATACACCACTGCCTGAAAAACAACAGGGATGATTTGCTACTAGAATTTTAAAAAGGTAAAAGACATCTTTTCTTTTTTCAAAATCAAGGCTTAGAAAACACAATGTCTGGCTCTCATCTACGTGCCTTCTTAAAGGTTTAAGTAGACAGCTTCCAACCTCATTTCTCCAAGTGTATAAACTCTCCTTTGTTGAATAACTTGCAGAAACGGCAAAAGAAGTCCTACTGGCTGTGTATTCATCTAGAGCAGCAGTCTCCAAACTTCTTAGATCGTGCTGCCCTATCATTAAGAATTTTTTGAGCATGCACCCCTAACGTACATATACTTGTTCATAAATTATATAAAAAGGCTATGAAATTCTAAGGTTTTCTTCTTGCAACCCAGTAGATCATTTAGCACATCCCCCGGGATGCATGCACCCTACTGCTCTGGAAAACACTGGGTTGTTAATACTGATCCAGCAAATTGTTTCCATAGGCCTGAATTTACACTGCTGTGGTTCCTAACGTCAGGAATCCACTGACTCACTCTAAGCTATTTGCATTATTTCCAGGAAGAGTTTTGCAGGGACCGCAGTTGGAAAAACGACAGGGCAGTGTATCCAGGCAGCCAGCAAGGTAACTGAGGTCCTATGGCTGCATCCCACCCAATGTTAGGAACATGCCATACTTGCGATTTCAAATGCACCGATAGACAACCATTTACACACAGCAGACAGTAATCAAAACCGATTGCTAAATCCATCCATGGTTTTAAATCGGTATTAATCAAATGCCTTTGCTCAGGTACAATTAAAGAGCTGGCAGACCTCCTGTCAGCAGCTGTATTCTGCACGCAGGCAAGCACTGAGTCACCTACACCAAGCCAGCCAGCTGCGCTGGCAGACACCAGCGGTAACTGGTGATTTTATTTCTTCTTACAGGAAAAACTCTAAAAGTATCTTTCCTCAGTTTCTTTGCCTATTTCTTGCCTAGCTCATCATTCGCTTCTATCGTTATTATTCCAAACAGTGCAAATTCACAGGACTGCGGCAAACAGAGTCGAGGCTTGATAGTTTTAGGCAAGAAAAATCAGCCTGGGGGCTTGTGTGGGGGGAAAGGGAGAGAGAAGCAAGCCTCAGGAGGGAACCAGAGCAGGGAGCACTGCAGGAGGCAGGCAGGGTGCCGGGGCAGCCGGGAGCCTCTTCCCGAACACGGCCGGGCTGCAGGCGAGGGATGGAGGAAGAAGCAGAGGAGGGCAGGGCTAGGTACCAGCCAGCTGAGTCATGGGGGAAGCAGCAATCAGAAGAGATAGGGAGGTAAGGATGTGGTTGGTTGGGGCCCGGAACAGAAGGGGAAGGAATAAGTATTTTTTTTGGTGCATCAATAAAGGGAGCTCGTGCAGATGTAGCAGGATGGTGCACAAGGCAGCAGGGCGAGCCCTTGCAGAGTGCCCAGCTCAGATGCCTCCACGCCACCATCACTCCATGCAATGAACAGGAAGAGGGAAGAGAACATTTGTGAGACATGAAACCTGTTCTCATGAGCCTGCTGCTAATGCCACGAGGCAGTGAGCGCTCTCAGGGGACTCTGGAAATGATTTCACAAGGCCCCAGTAACCTCACAACCAACCAAGCTTACCATACGGTTTGAATGCATCTCAGAGGCCATGACTCCATCAGCAGCCTCTCCTACGCCCTCCTCCCAGATTGCATGAGGCAACAGGAGTACTTGCAAAACGGCTCAGCAGAAATTCCTTTGCAAGCATAAACAATGCTTACTACTTCTGGTAAGCTTCCACATCTCTTTAGTTCCATCACACAAATTAAAAGTTAAATGCAAACGTGCTGAGCTACACCTTCACCTGTTACTCTGCTCTGCGGGACGTGGCAGCAGACTTTGCCGTTTCAGCTCGGAGGGCTGTCGTTCTGTCACCCAAAAACAGCAATGTCACGGGCGAAATGCTGAAGCACCTGAGCCTCCACGGCCCCAAACGACAGTAGCAATTACTCTGGCCCAGGGCCACAGACCTGTTCCCTGAGCACTAAACAGCCGCGGGAAGAAGAGGAGAGCCAAGTACCAGGTACTTGCACAGAGCATTTATTAGGGGGTGCTGGCCCCAGCCAGACTGCTTCACCCTCAGCAGCCCAGCACCAGCTCGCAGAGGCGCGCTGATAGCGCAGCGTATCACATTGTCTGCTGGCTGCCAAAGCACACTGACTGTGCTCAATCAGATACTGGTCCTGCGAACTGCCAAATACAGTCAATAATCCTATAAATGGAGGAGCACTGAGTGCAGACTGGACATTGGCCATGAGGGAGGGCCGTGGTGGGGTTCTGCTTCAGGTTTGTTTTTGGAAAGGAGTTGTTGCACCTAATTCAGCACTGGGCGATTGAGTTTGCAAGCATGGAGATTTCTTATTTTTGTGCGAGTTCAACACAAGGCACCCACGGAGAAGCTTCACTCTAGTAAAACAGGAGTTTCTCATGAAAACCATAAATTAATTCCTTGCTATTTCTGGCATTGCATTCATAATTAAAATTACTTGCTTTTTACACAGGAACAGGCTCACCTAGGGAGCACTGTCAGTGTGAGTGGAGAAGACTCCTGATGCTCTGCTAAGAGCTAATGCTACTCCCCACAAAGGCAAAGGTACTTCGGCAGTAACCAGAACTGGATATGGCCACGAATGATGATAAATCTAAAAAGTCCCAGTAGAAGTTCTGCTCAAAGGCAGGATTTTCAGGAAATGAGATATTTATTGGAATGGGAAAAAATGCTTTCTGGGTAAGATCAAACATACCACGTTTTTCTCCTGCTCTGTGTTTGGAGTGAGAGAAGCAGAGAGGAAACCCTACCTGGGTTATAACCGAGCTAAAGTTTCCTGAGAAGTCTAAGGATGGGAGATGGCATCCACCACTGATAAATAACTCTGGAAAGTGACCTATAGAAGTCAATTTACCAGAACCAAGCTGGTTGTTTTATAACCGTAAGTTTATAAGCAAGCAAAACATTTGGCTCATGTCAAATACCAGGGGTCACCGAAGCACTTTCCTTGGTGCCCAAGGACAGCCCACTGGAGCTATAATCAGCCAATCCTCCCGAGTCCCGTCAGTTAAATGAGAAAAAATTTATGGTTGTTTATGTAGGCTTTGCGCCAAGCCCGTTTCTCTGATAAGCTTCTCTGGTGCATTTGTGTCTCACATCCGATTCAGAGAGTCTTCCGAATACTGGAAACAGCATTCCTTGGATACTTAAATTAAAAACACAATGTCGGGCTTGGACAGGGGAATGGGAACCCATGCACTAAGGGCTCTGGGGAACAGTGCTCGGAAAATAGTCTTTTTTAAATCTTGCATTAGTCCATGTATTTAATGACATATAATCCTCAAAATATTCTTTCACAAACTTTAAATACGCATTATTTGAGAAAGTAATTATTTTCAGTAGCACACTGCAACAGCTGTATGGCTTGGATGCCAGATACTATAAGTGGTTCCTCCCACAAATGCATCTATTTGTGATATAATTATTTCAGAATTTACATAACTTGTCACTGAACTGATGCTTCTAACTCAGGATCTCAAATTCTCTTCAAAATATTAAGGAAATCAGCCCAGTATCACTCCTGTGAGATAGGCAGAAAGAATTAGCCACATAGGAAAAGTGAGACAGGTTAAGTGATCTGCCCAAGATGACAACAAGGCTGTGGTAGAGTGGAGCAAAATCCCATCCTCCAACTCACAGGGTGGATTTACTCCTTTGTGACGAACATGTTAATGCTTTCAGCTAAAATGCCTCTGTCTTTTGCTCACATCCTCAGCCAGAGAAGGAAGCTTGAAAGACAGAATGCTGAAGTCTTCCCTGTCCTCGCATGTCCAGGGACAGAAACACCAGGTCTGCTGCTGTTTATTTCATAAATGTGAAGACAAACTATACCAACAAAACCTTTTATTTTGTTTTGTACGTATGGAGATTCTGGGAAGCATAGTTCCTGGACTCATAAGTAGTAAAAGCATTTTTAAAGGTGGAAAGCAGCAGTGAAAACCTTCGATCTGTAAAATTATTTCGTAAGATAAAGCCCCAGCTGCTTTCTGCTGTTAAACGCCAATGACTTTTCAGGCCACATAGATGTGTCTCCCTTGAATGAAGTGGTAAACAAGAACTCCTAAGGATTAGTTGGTAACCTAGCCTGGATAGGAGACACGGATGAGGTACACACACACACTTTGTTAGAGAGCACATGGGGACAAGGACAACAGCAGTAGCAAAAACATGCTTCCACTTCATGATGCCTCCATCAGCAAGAGCTTCATGAAACATTTTACTGACAGATCCTGTCCTACTTTGGCAGGACTCGCAAGGCAAAGGTGAGAGGCGTGCATGTGGCCCGACATCCTGCCACCACAGTGTGGAGTATCACCAGAAAAAGGGACAGCAAGAAGTCCAAGACTAGAGACAGAAAACAGGCAACATGACTAAGAATAGAATATGATTTAGTTGAAAAAGTACAGGGGCAGCTTGGAAGAGCAGCTCTGTTGGTGAGAGAGGACGTAGTGAAGCTTCCATGGCTGCAAAGTGATCATAATCTTGCTTCCTTGTTAAGGGATATGATGGGCTGCCAGCAGTCTGGAGTCTTTAGACCCTGGGAACACAGGAATCCAGGAAAAGCGTAAAATACACATAACACTAGGCAAAGTGGAAAGTCATCGGGGTACAGTGAAATTTCAAACAGTGCAAAGAACAAGGGGGAAAGCTGACAAATTTCTGGATAAAGATGTACTGACAAGCAGTTAAATTAAGGTCTTTACTAAAGAAATTTATTATGCTCATTTGAAATGAAGAACAAAAGATGCCCGGAAATAATAGTCTGAATTCTTCAGTTGTAGGGTAGGTGCATGCTAGAGCAAACATAGACAGAGCGAAGGAAGAACTAACCAAGGGAGACAGAAAGGTGGCTTCCCCCTCACAGAAAGTGCACGCGAGAAAAACTGAAGTCTAATTCTTCCAAGACACCAGGAAAAGGTTAATGCTGACCCAAAAAGCACACCTCAAGTCAGCCCAGAGCAGGAATAGTGAGCTCCAAGCATCCAAAGGACAGGGACAGAGGAACGAGAGATTGAGCCAAATAAGAAGAGAATATGCAAGGGACACACATTTAGAGGGGAGGTCAACCACATGAACGTGGACATGTTTGTGTACACAGACAGGTTTGCACATGAGGCACACATTTACTGGGATAGGCACTGGAAAAAACTATCAGTTGTGGGAGGAAGAACTGATTTACTGAGTGCTGAGGTGATGAAGGACAAAACTGATTAACTGGTACATGTGGACGTAGAGTTCGTTTATTGTTTAAGGAGTGATGATGACACTAAATTAGAAGTTCTTTCAGCAGGCTATAGCCTTCTAGGGTCTGGCTTTCAGATAAGTGACTGCTCTGAATACTAAAGTATTCACTAGCCTTTTGCAAAACACGTAAGAACAACATCTAGCAAAAACCTAGATCAAAGTTAAATGAAGCAAACTCCTCATCTCCTTTCATTTGTTTTCTTTTTTCCACTTTTTTTCCTCTCTGTTTTTCCCTTTGGTTTTAAGTAATACTCAGAAGTTTCAGAACCTGGAAATAGGAAGCAGAAACATCTGTTGATAATGTCAGTGATTTCCCTGTGCTCTGTTCTGGATTATCTGGATTTCTTCTCCTTTGAGAGATGAACCCAGCAGCACAAGGGAATCTGTTCTCTTGGAGAAATTGAGATGTTTTCCAAGAAAACATTTTAAATGGGCAGAGGGAAAGGCAAGAAAGAGAAGAGCAGAATGGAAAGATGGCAAAAACAGCAGAGATGTGGGCTTCTAAGACAATCAAGAGCTGCAGATAATAGATGTTGATAAGGAAACGGTAATTTTTGCAAATCCTGTTATGTGAAACAATAGGTGGCATTCCAAACAAAATTACATAAGTGATTAGGTTCCCTCTAGTATTTACCATAGCTCTTACAAATAAAAAACAGAGGCAGAAGCCTTCTTAGTGTATAGTTTTTGTGTTTTACATATTTTCCAAACCCCGAAAGGATCACAGGCACTGTCTGTGATTGGTTCCACATTATTAATACAAAAATATTTCAGGAGGAATACATCTATGGTCAGTCAAGCAATGCAGAGAAAAGTTTCCATCATCAGTTGCCAGGCAACCCCCACCAATTAAAATAACCATCAAATGCCATGGATTTAATGCTAGAATAATTAATAGCAGAATGCAATTAATACCTTTCAAGGAAACAAGGAGACAGACAAACCAGTGGCCAACTATTCATCGCAATGCCCTCTTGTAATCAGAAATGAAGGACTGAAATGTTTTCCATTTCTCTGTTGGCTAGCTACTCAGGCAAGCGATACTCTGGGTTAAGATAACTGTAAGCGCATGTGTTTATCTTTGAGCATCTGAGGCGTCCCCCTGAAAGCAAGGGCACAGGACTAGGCTGGTCAGATGAGCTGCCCTTAAAAAACAGGTCCCACCTTGCATTTGAACTAACTTGATGTAAAGTTGTCACAAAAAGGAAAACCCTTCATGACAGAGCATCTATCATCTGTAGAAGGGACGCAGTCAAGGGACCGGTCCATTTATCTGAAAGGCAAGCACTTACATCAGTGCTGTGTCAGACCAAGGCTTAGCTGAGGCAGAAAGCAATAGGGAACAGTGCAAACTACAAAAACAAACAAAAAAACTGTACCCACAGCTAACTACATTCTACACAGAGGAGAGTTTCCTCCACCAGTTCCATCTCACACATTTCTGATAACCCATTCCCCATCCTTTCTCACGTCTCTAAAGCTTGGAGTACTACCAGATTAACAAGGGTTAAGATAAAGGAAATATTTTCCTACCAGTCGGTACCCAAAGGTACTTGGGCTCCTACAGGGGCTGGTATCCAAGCCTGACTGTTAACTACCAGGAGACAAGATTACATTCCTTTGCTAAGACTCATTCATGGTTCAGAGTCTTGCGCAAAGTAAACCCAAATGTCTGAAGCTGGCTGTCATCTCTATGACCTGACTGCCCTTTTTTTTTTTTTTTTTTTTTTAAAAAAAGTGAGCACCTCCCTTTTGGTGAGTTTTGCATTAATGGGAACGTCTGGGACCGCAGCTACAGACATACCTGAAATAACTTTTCACTATCCATCTTGATAGGTGTTAGAACTGAAAGCACGGGGCTAAGTGCAGGCTGTAACTTATCCCAAAGACGCAGAATGACTCAGGCAGAATTCTGCACTCCTGGAGCAACGCTGCGAGTTGTCTCAGTTACACAGCTACACAAACTGCAGTCGTAGCTGCATATACAGCCCCTGAAAGACTAGTGCTTCACAAACCCTTCGGTCCTTTTTCTTAACTGAACTCACACCTCTCCCAAGTGTTTAGCTTTCTCAGTGAATCATTCCTCAAAATAACCGCCTCACACACAGAGCATCAGGAGCTCCTGCCAGCTCCAGTTATGGCTTGGAAATCACCAAACATTCAGGTGGCCGTAAATTCAATCTGAACACGGGGTCTGAGTCGGGGATGAGTAACAATTGCAGTTATGCAAGTTCAGGGCATCCAGCTCTCACGCTCCAGGCCACGGGGGTCGGGGAGGAATGTTCCCACATGCACAGCACTGAATCACCCGCCAGCTTGTCTTCCCCTAAGCACCAGGTATTAGCCAATGGCTCTGGCAGGATTACAGACCAAAAATCCCAAAATTCCAGTCTGCTCTGGTCTGACAGTATGTGGTTAGAAAACTGCAGAGAGAAGTGTGCGAGGACATTAGCTACCCAGTAGACTTTCACTGCACAGCAATGTACCCCTTGAAGCAATACTCATTAGCTCCTCCGCCTTACACGTCCTCAGTGTTTTCTCACTGCCCAGAAGAGCTGCATGAAACAGCGGTAGGCAGATGAACAGATACTGACGCTACGACTCAGTCACCTAAGATTTGGCCACGAGGCACTGAAGAGTTAAAAGCCAACAACACACACATTTGTACCACTGTGACTACCAACCCATCAGTAGATGAACAATACAGGTAACAGATTTGACGCTGAATTTTGTTTTATTCTACATGAACATTGCATTCACAGATAATTTAATTTAAAATTCTGAATCAAGTATTGGCAATAGTGCAATCTGCATGCAGTGACTCACACTAGACTTATAAATAGGCTGTGAGGGACAGAACAAATATGGATTGAAAACCAAGACAAACCTTCCACTGGGAAGTTTGCTGTTTTATTTTTGTTTGGTTTGTGTTTGTTTTTTTTTAAACTCAGCTACCTTAAGATGTTTTGTGCCTTACCACTGCCAAAAGCAAACAAAGGGTCAACCAGGGGCAGCAAATACGCAAAAGAACATTTCCAGTGTCACAAGGAACTTCTCAGTACAAGCAGGGACATAATCAACCTTCTATTAATACACATTTACATACAGAAGCAATCAGTGGCTTCAGCAAGAAGGCAGCTGTCGTCTCCAAGATGTAATACAAGTGTAAAGAAAGGTTGCATCTACAGCCACGAACTGACTCCTCTTTCACACCAGCTGGAGAGCATGGGCTAGTTCACAACTGTGCTTCGTACCTTCAGGGCAACAATACCTACTGCTACAGTCGTCCCACTTGGACCTTTTAAAATGAGTGTGCTGTCATCCTTCACCGTAACCCTTCTCTTAGAGCTTGTAGCAATGAGGTTGGGGAAGTCTGGACAAAGGCTAATGCTGATGCAGCAGCAGCACTGTCGGTAATCAGCTGAACTGTGATACCTCCACGAGCTGTCCCTTAAAATGAAACTGCTGCAAAAAACCCCCATGAGTTTTCCAGTCTAATCAATACCTACTAGGTAAGAAATAAGCCGCATACCTTCGGGATTATACAGTTTGCTTTAGGCTTCTGATTGATCTTGCAGTGATTTCCTGTGCCTTAAAACCAGTGGCAAAAGTGCAAATTAAAGACGAATGGCATGCTCAAACATTTGACTTCAAGAACAGAATGTGTCCCTGTTTTTCACGGTAAAATACATCTCAGCTTTTTGAGCCTGAGACTTCCAACCCTTAGCTCTGCAAGTACCACATGAAAGTAACAAATATCAAACTGGTACCTCCTCAGCACAGAAATTTATCTTTACTGCAGTATCTACAATCATTGCCACTGGATTAAAATATTCAGCCTGAAAAGATGTGCTGTGGGTGGCACTACGATTTGAGCATTGCTGTGCCCCCTGAAACCTAGAGGTGCCCGGTAAGTTATTTTCTGTAACAAGCAGCAAACAGATCCTATTAATTCCTCCAACCAACCACCCTCACTGAGGGCATGCACGTGACCTGGCATTATTTTAATTATCCTTCAAGAAATCCTGTCATGCTCTGAAATACTACCAAGAGGAATTAGATGATGAGCTTTTCAGACATTTTTCAGCTCTTGTCTACCCTAAGTAGAATTTGCAACTGAACTCCTGCCAAAACTAAAGTTTTACACTTAACGGAAGGGACAACGTATAGTGTTGCCTAAATTCATCTCTTATTTAAGATTCAGCAAAGCATGCTTACATATGAGTAATGTAACTTATTCAAGCACATTTAAGCATTTTGCTGAATCAAGGCCCAAAAAGAGGTTTCACTAGTGTTAGAGCTAAAAGAAGATTTGAATCTACATTTAAAAAGCATCCTAACAAACTTCAGTTGTTTTCTGTAGGAAAACTATCTGAGGATAGTGATCTACATTTAACTATTTGGTCCCAGCAAATGATCCCATTCTCTCCAGGAATTGTGTGACACATTGACAGGCATCAAAAAGGGCAGCACTGGGGAAAGCCCTGTGCTCCCCTTGGAAGGCACAGGATGGCCCATTCTGCCACACGCTGCCCTTTTCAACCACAGTACCTTGGTAGATCATCTTTAGCACTGAAACCAAAGTTAAACTTAAAGAGATACCTAATAAAGGAATCTGACTCTGCCAGAGTTTTGTTCTCATGGTCTCTTCCCATTTATCTGCCTAACAGCACTTGTCTTGCTGAGCTGAAAACACTCACTGCTGAGCACTGAACTGAGGCCTTTGGAGGCTCTCCTACTCATCATCACATTTCAGTCTGAGTGGTCTCCAAACCACAGCTTTTCCCAGGAGTGCAAAATATACTTCATTGTTGTTGGTTAAATATTGGGCTTTTATCTAAATCAAATGTCTTCAGGTACAGAATTTTTCTTCTTTGGTTACTGGTTTCTAGGTCTGCTATATTCCAAGGTACCTGCTATAGGGTAGTTTGGATCACTTCTTATTTAGAAAGAAATGGAAAAAAGGCAAGTGTGTAATCTTTATCTCAGATTTCCAAGTATAAATAAGAATCTGCACAGAAACTGTCTTAGGCAACCACTAATGTACTCCTCTACTCTCCCGTCAAAGGCATAGACCGTAATGGCCAGGAGGAACATTAGCCTGTGGGATGTGACTTCCTGCCTAACAAAGGTCATTAATTATCAATTATCACTCAGTTACCTGTGTATTGAATCCAAAAGCTTGGCTCAACTTAAGACACTTTCCAAAGGACATTTGGTCTTAATTTGAAAGCACCGAAGAACACACAATCCGTCACTTATCTTGCTGTTTTGTTCCAGCAATTAATCATCCTCCTTATACAAAATGTCTCTTTGATTCCCTATTTGAATTGTGTAGTTTCAGCTTCCAGAAGAAGTCTGTCTTGCATTTGCCTCTAGTATGCATGAAACCACTTTCTAATGCTGTTTCCTGGTAAAAGCTGATTACCAGTTCGAGCCAAGTTCCTCCCCCTTTATTATTTCTAATACTCAAAATACACTGGGCTCTCATGATTATCTTTTCTCCAGGCTTTTATCACCTGCGTAACTCCTCCTATCAGATCCTCTCCAGTTCTTCCTCATCTTTTTGAAAGCCAGCATCAAAACTCGAGCAGAGAACCCTCAGCTGGGTCTCACATTCAAGGTAAAATGAACCCCTCGTTCATAAACTCCAGTACTGTGAGAAGCTCATGTTCAGTTGCTCATATGAGATGTCCAGTAAAGCCTTCTCAGCAGCACATTCCAGGATGCAGCTCCCACAAATGTGACCTGCATGCCTCATTCCCAAGGTCTGGATCTACCAGCTGCACTGTCCCAGAAGTTAATGCAACATCCCCGCTCTGGCTGTGCTCACTTTGATACTATTCAGGAGCGGAGCTGAAAGGAAAAACTCTGCTTTTGACTCACAGTCGACCATAAGTTTTGATCAAGTATTTCACCTGCTGCTGCTATATTAACAGCTTAGATACCTTCCAGTGCTTAACATAAGAAAGGCCCCACACGCTCCCCTTTCATCAGGTTTGTATCGGAGGTTGCAGACAGAAGGAAATCCAAGCACTTCTTGCTTGCAAAACCTCCTGGCAGATAATAGCTGTGCTCTCCAGCCCATGAACAGCACAGCGAGAAGCCCAGAGACAACCTGGAGCACTGTTTCCTCATGCATGTGTGTGACTGACTCACAGAAAGTGGTGTGAATCACAGAATTCCACCAGCACGGTGGGGTGAGGCAGAGTTACGCTCTGAAAGGGCACGTCTCAAGTCGCCCTCTGTTAGATGTATACTGGCCACACACAGCTCGCCCGGATGGTCACAAAAGCTCGATGTACTTTCAGATAGTTAAGTTGGGATTGTGTTTTGCTGTTAAAATACATTCCCCAGCCCTTATATATTCTTCTGGGGAAGAATGTGACACTTGTGTACAGGCCCCTGTGGCAACAAACACACATCCTGGCTACTTTTAAAAAGAGTCTGCCCCACAGAGGAAGCTGGAACTCACCCATGCAATTAGGCTAGGTTAATGTTGGCGATGAGCGGATAGATATTATCCGATATCGTATTTTGTAATCCTTTGCTAAGCAGGATGCTGAAGCACTTCGTTTACTCTGGGAGCCAACAAAATAGCTACTCATTCAGTGTCAGGCTTGAACAAAGTCATGAGTGATCCCTGAAGCTCTGAGACAAGTTTATTCTAGAACCTGGTAATGGTCCAGAGCGATTTATAAAGGTCACTGAACTCTACGTTCAGGTTGTAGGTTTCTTTAAACAAATATTTACTTATCTGTACAAATCTCAGGAGAAAAGACAAGACTTCTCCTTTCAGAAGTGAACTTCACAATGCTTCTTTTCATTATAAACTTACTTAGTTCTATGCCAATAATCTTTTACTCTTTTTCTAATCCTTAATTAATCCTTTTTATAAACAATTCACACTCAGCACATTCTGCTCATGGTAAATCTTTTGCTACGTATATTTATCACAACAAGATCTTCAATATCCAGGCAGATATTAACAACCTAAGCAAATGTGTGGCTATATCAAGGAAAGTTACCTGACTCCTGAAAATGTGTTCTCATACTTCCCTTGAACTTGGTGGGGAGTCTGAGAGTGCTCGGCACTTTCAAAGACACTGAGAAAATTTCCAACTTCACTTTAATGCCCAACTAAAAGGAAGCACTTCTGAAAGTGCTGTCCTGTATTTTCCAAGCCCTGTTTTCCCTGGCAAAGCCATGACTTCCTCAAATCACAGAGTGCATCACTCTTACATTCAAATGAAAAAAAAGGAACCTGAAAAGGTTCTGAGTAGCATGGAGACAGTGATTTACCCACACAGCTTTCCTCTGAAAAATCAAAACACTGTAATAGCTCAAGGGGTTTCAACTCACAATTACTATTTGTTTTTATCACATTCAAACATAAGAAAACAATTTTTGAGCTACATACACACATACACACAGAAGTTACAAATATGTGTTTGACTGGAGCTGAATTTCCAAATAGAAAGTGAGGGAAAATGGGTTTGGCTGCACAAATTTTACTGTTTTTCTGTAAAAGTAATAAATATGCATTACAGTTTCATAAACAAGTGATTTAAAGTATGTAGTGCTTATAAAAGCCAGGTTGAAGCCGTTTTGTAAATGCAGCCCTTAAAACAACCAAATACTACTTTTTTGGCCTGTCACTTAAGAAAAAAAACATTGAACACTTACAGATGGTAAATAAAAAATAACTCTTGAAGCTGGACTCTTGCATGGGAATTTTGCCTCAGGAAACAAGCAAGATGAGGTCTCACCTTGCACACTGGTTGCTACAGGAATATGTATTACAAAAGGAAGCCACTTAATAAGGCTACAGTAAGTCTGACTTACCACAAGAGCAGCACGTGAAGCAGTTGGTATGATAGAGGTTACCCATCGCTTGGCAAGCCTGGCTCGCTCCATACACACCTTTTCCACATTTTATACAGATACCTACAAAGAAGAAACAGAATGAACGTTAGAATTCTCTGCAGCTCCTAAAACCAGCTCTGGGCCATTGATTCATGGCACTCACAATACCCTCAAATCAATGAGCTCCTCTACATCAATAGATTCAAGTACTCACTCAAGTCAGCAGCAGGCAGCTTGTGTGAAATAGATGCATTGAAATTAACCCAAAATAAAAGGGGGAAGTAGAGGGGGGGGCAGAGCCTCTGCTAGTGATTCAACACATAGAGACTGAGGCTGGCTAAACACAGAAATCCCAGAAAGACAGGTGAAATCACAAACAGAACAGAAGATCTGCATGGCCTCTGTAAATAACTAAATTTGCTGAAGAACTAATCTAGTGAGACCTTCATAACTAAGTGCTCCACCATATTACGTTCAGTAATCACTAATGAAACAAAAATTAGGCCCAAAATGAAAACATTTCTTCTCTTTGACCCTCTCCAGAAACACGATACATCAGCAGTGCTGGCCCACGGTGGAAGCCATGCAGCGCAGGGAGATGGGTCTTTGTCCATTGGATTTAATAATTAATTTTCCATGAGTAGTAATAAGCAACCTCAAACATAACCTGGGAGCTTACAAAACAGAAGAGCAAGGCATCTGCCTTCCTAAGGGCAAGAAGTCCATGTGGCAGTTTTGCAGTGGGGTCAGAATTCACCTTCACTGCTTGAGCTTGCTCTTGGTGAAGCTGGGGATGCCTCTCAGTCTGCAGGAGATCAAAGTACAAAGAGCCAACACAGTGCTGGCAAATTCAGCTCTTAGTCCCACACAGGGCATTCACTACAAAGAGGAAATGAAATGCTGGAGAATCTGCATCCTTCCACATACTCAGGAGCACTAAGTTTATCAGAGATGCCCATTGGTCTCTACTGTTGCTGTACAGTACATCTCAAAACAAAGGTGTGATTTTGGAAATACAGTAGAAAAAAAGTGTTTTCTGCCTCTCACAACTTTTGAATGAAACTGTTGTGCTCATGTGCTGTTTGAGGCCCTCTTTCTACAGACGCATGCACTAATACACTTGAAAGTCTAGCCAATCAAGAACTAAAAAAAAAATCAGGCTTTAATCACCCAGAATTTTCCCCTGCTGTGCTGTGAACATTTTACATGCACATGCATTCACATACACGCACAGAAGATATAAATATTTATATAACATTAATATATTATGAGCTGGTAGAAACTTAAATAGCAAAAAAAAAAAGCCCGAAGTTAATTAAAGTTAATATTGTCAGGTATCAATGTCCCAAGCTAAGCCTGTAACCCTGAACCAGCTGTCAGCTATATCCATCAGTTCACTGCAAACAAAGTGTTGGGAAAATATTCTGGTCCTTAGACAAGCTCAGCTCTGACACAGGACATGGAAATTTCAGCATATTTGTTGCCTTATCCAAGGCTGTTATGTCTACTTATTTGTAGCCAAAGGTTATGAAAAAGGTCTGCTATTTGCAATGAGTTAATGGTTAACTGCTGATGAAAGATGGCTATTGATTACTGGGGACACCGATCAGAAAACACATCCCAGCACCAGCACTACAACCAAACCAAACAGCCAGAGCAACCCACAAACCTACTGTGTCTCCTCACGTGCTACAAGCCCTGACACAACTGTGGTCCCTCCTGGCCTCAGAGAGAGGAGAGAGAGAGCAGAGAAGACGGCCTTCACTTCTGAAATGAGCAATTTCAGCATAAGGTCATGATACAATATTTGTCTACTCTTGGTAATGGAGCCAGAAGGGAGCTCTTTCAGAGCTCCCCAGCTGTCTGCACCTTTCTTGCCCATCTCTTCACACCAAATGTTTACCTAAGACAGATGGCTATTGCTTGCCTGGCTGGGAGGTTACACAGAAACCTACCTTTTCCTATTTACACTTAATTTTACTCCGAGGATAGCAGAAATCCAGTCTGTAATTCTTACATCTCTATGAGTTCTCGCGCACTAATCTACTGCAGCCATAAGCCTCTGATAAATGAAGTTATTACCTAATTTCTTTGCCATTGCTCCACTGAACCGTCAGAAGCAAAAGGATTTATTGTGAATGTTAAACTTACATTGGCCTTTGCAGCAAGTGGTTCGTTAAGAGCAGCTGTCAGTTTGTTAACTCATTTTCTCTAAAAGACCAGTCATTAGCTCCAGGAATAAATGACCACAGAGACCATTAGCATACTAAGAAGGCACATGTATAATTCCAAAAGTGTATTTTGGAAAATATATACGCAGCTGTGCTGTGAGCATACAGTGAGCTCATAACTGCCTAGGAAAAGCACTGATTGCACGGCTGTTCAGGTCTGGTTTTCCACCAGTCACAGCCCAGACCGCACATTGCAAGCTTGTGAAAGCCTTGACATAACAGCTACATCACTTTTTTTTCCAGATTTATTTCCAAAGCTTGTTAAACTGCCTGTGAAGAATGTTCTGTTACAGAGCAAGCACGTCTTATTTCTGACACCTCACTTTACGTGACTTCACATCAAGTGTTTCAGCCTTCGTGCAACTCCTTACCCCTCGCACCGCCTCGACTCTAAGCAGCCAACGGCACCTCCAGATCCTTAGCACACCAACTGCTGCATTTTCACCCAGGTCTACTCTCCTACAGAGCTGGTCTCTCTCTTCAGCTGGGAAAAGACGTTACAAGATCTTTCATATACATGAATTCTGCACAAAGGTTTGCTCAGCTGGAACAAAACATTGCAGCCTTCTTTAGCTGACGTTTCTATCCTTACACAGTATTTAACTAAAATTGGAGAGAAAAAAAAATACTAAACATACAAGCACTGTGGACCTCAGCAAAAGTTCATCAATAAAAAAAAAAAGCAACGCTAGAAAGAGAAGGAGCTCCCTGACAGTCCCTACTAGAGTTAGCTGCAGCATGTTGCCTGCACTCCCCACACCTGTAACCAGCCCACTCCATTGACCTTGACTGTACCATACAGCAACAGAGCCACCAGAACAGCAATGCTCTCTGGCTAGCGCACACATTAGCAAATCCTGATAAAAGCACCACAAGAAAGTAAGACAAAAATTTTAACTAGCCTAGACATGTATTTTCTGTTGCAGTCAATGATTTTGCTCCAAGACCTGAGAGACCATAACATGACACAGTATAATGGGCAAAGGGTCCAGCAGCAACCTAGAGAAAACATTAGAGCTATGCAGTAAGCCTGCTGTAACATAGGTGTAAGAGTTCCTTGCAGTAGCCTACATGTTCTAAGCTCAGTTTGAGACCTAGACATCAAGTTCAGGGATGATCTTTCTCCTGACAAGCCTTTGCAGTGTCCTTTTGAGCATTCAGTACAGGTTGCAGACTGGTACCTCATAAAGATTTCACCTAGTTTTAGGAAAAAGGCAGTAGCCAAGAGGTGAGATGTCCTACATGTAATGGGAGATGTATAATAACCTTTTGGCCAGGCTTTGTCCTCATGCACATGTGGAACTCAACCCGCACCTAATTCCATCCTCACTTAACCTGAGTCAATGGTTTAGCACAACTACAAGAAAAATGGTACCATATGGCCCCTCTCGACTTCAGCAAGCAGCAGTTGCATGAGCCAGAGGGAGAATCTGGCTATCGCATTCCCTGACAGCACGCCACAGCTCAGGGATGAGCTGCAGCTTTACTGCCTTACAGCCATACCGTATCTCCAGGATAAGTGCTACATGCTGCCTACAGTAGGAAACAACCATGCCCTGTCGTCAAGAGTTATGGTAAAGCTAAAATTAACAACTAACACATGGCACAGATGAATCCCTCCCTGCCTCTGCAGTTCCGTTCATGCTGCAGGGCTGGGAAGACGGTGGGTGAAATTTACCCTCGGGCTGCTGCAAAGTCCCATTTTCTCTATTCTCACAGGGAAAGACTATCTCTACAAACATCCACAACAAATTTTCTATAATTTTGGCTTACTCAAGATGTGGGGAATGAAAACCTACAGCCATCAATCAGGAAGAACAAAGAAACTGAACTGCAGCCAACTGTGAAAGCAGGACTGCGGAGGGGCTGTGCTAGCCGTCCGTGAGCCACAGACCACTGGAGGCGTTCCTGCAGCCTCTCACACCTGGGCAGGTTTTACACAGGATGTTGTTACTACCTTTAATAAATATTCTGCTAAGAAGCTGGGTAAATATGGAAGCATCAAAGGTGCCTTAAGCTGGCCAGCCATGCTGTGCTGCAGCACTACCTGCCTGAGCTGACGGTGGCTACTGTGCAGACATCCTGGGTTGCAGCAGCTCCGGATGCCGTGAGGTGACTTCAGCAGAGAAAAATGCTCCCTTCCTTCCAACAAACACAGGAGGAGGGATGTTCCAATGCACACGTCATCCCCCAGTCAGAGTCTGATAGAAAAAACAAGGCACCTATACAGGACATGGGCAGAGGCTCTTCGCAGCAGGCAGGGAGGAGCTGGGAACCCTCTGCACCCCAGCCCTTGCCACCACCAGGAGCTCTCACTGAAGGGCTTGAATTTGTCACCTAGCCCGGCAAATTTTTCAAGGTTTGATTACCCAACATGAAATCTGACACATGCAAGTTCAAAAATATACTCTGGACACACTCAGCAGCAACATAATTGCATGAAGAATTGGGCTTAGCCTTTTTGGGATAGGTATGAGGGAGGCACCATCTGGGTAAGCTACCTTACCCGGGGAAGCTTTCCCCCCAGGGAAGATCAAAAGAGATCACAACTTGATTTAAAGTTGAAAGTGACAGACTGAGACAAGTGGGAAACGCTCAGGTAAACTTTTTGAACTCCCTCCCCAGGCACAGCCTGTCCACAGCTGGAGCCCCAACACCTCGTGGCCGGGAGGGACCCAGCCCTGGCCAGCAGCACAGCCTTGGTTTGCAGATACCCACACACGGGGCTGGAGCAAGTTAAACTAGGGGGGGAAACGGGCCACAACACCACCTAATACAAGTCCCAGCTTAATCAAGACAAGAGCAGAAAGCTCCTTGCTGTCATTATTAAACTTTTTTTTGACATCGCCCCCAACCTAGTTTTCCTCCTCACAGAAAGATCATAAAAATGTCATCAGTAAACTACTCAGGCTCAAGATACCTACACACCAACTTGACAAGGTCTCTATCACTTCCGTGCCCTCATACTGCAGGAGGCCTTACTCAATTTACAGGTTTGGTGCAGAGAACTTACTCAGAAAATGGAAATTAGACATGAATTTCTGTCCAGTTAAAATGCGACGAAGCTCACATTCACTGAAAAGTTTTGTAGAAGCAAACTATGTTCAAGTTTCAGCTCCTGGAAAAAATACCTTCACTCTGCCTGTTACTTAACAAGGCCGTGGCTTGCACAGAACAAAGCTGGTGGGAGAGGTCAAAGTCAGGAAAGGAGTTGCTGGGACCAGTTCCAGGCACAGCACTGCTGATCAGGACACTGGAGCCAAGCTTTACCTGCCTGAAGGAATCTGTGCTGCCAGCAGGTCAGCAGGGCTTGGCATCTGCCTATTCCAGCCTGCTTAAATACATCGGCTGTTCTGTTTGGCTGGAAACTTTCCAAGGTTTCAGACGTAGGGTGAGGTGACGGGTGCGAGTTTGAAAAGACAGAAGGCTGTAGAAATGACTCTGGCACCACCCTCCCCCGACTCTGTATTTTAGCAGCTATAAACTCAGCAAATCTCTGTGCTGGTGAATTAAACCCCGGCAGCTCCAGGTCAGCATCGCAGAGCGGGTAATGTCATGGGAGCCAGTATCAGCTCTGATTAGCAGCTGCTGGAAACTGGAAGGCTTTTGTTACTGTTAAAGTAGATCCACCCAATCACGCAGTGAAAGCCTGAAGCTAGTACAGCAAATGCTTATTGCTTCATACAGTATGTGAAATTACTGCTCTGAACCATGAAATTACTGACACTATCTGCACAGAGTTCATCCTGCCTTGGCCACAGCCGGCGTGCCTCTGCATAACTTTCTTTTGTGCGAATATCTAACTCTGCCATGGAGCCTCGTGACGGCACAAGGCATATCACAGGGCTATTGTTCTCCACAGTGTTTTACTTACACTGACACTTGGTTTACAAATATTCATTCATTTCTCTGCTTCTTGATTTAGTGCATGGCAGTTCCAGGATAATTTATACTTCTCACTTGGCATTTATAGAAGGATCTTTTGCTACTGAGGCAACGAACTGGAAGACCAAATAGTGCTTGTGGGCTGCATTATGATCTGTGCCGCTTTGGGTTGCGATGTCTGATTCAGAACTCAGCTGACTGCTCAAGCTTCATGCCCAAGTTGACAACCACAGCTAGAAGCACAAGGGGACTTGCAAATAATTTCAACTGCATTACTGGGAGAAAAAAAAAACAAACCTGCTTCTAAAAGCACCTTGTTATTACTGGGATTATCAAAGCAAGGAGACATACAGCTGCGAGCAAAGCAGAGCACCACTGGGAATGACCAACTCTTTCAGGCAAAGTATGTCTATAAAACCCCCTTCCACATCCTACTCACCCTCCACTGCCGAACACCTCACTGGACACGCATCCTATCACAGCTACATTTACAGGGTTTATGTGGGTGCCGTGCCACACCTACCTCCAGCTGTTCGCCAACACCCCGTGACAAGGCATTACCGTCCCTTCAGATCCACCAGCAGAGCTGGCTGGGTCTGCTCCCAGCCATCCAATTTCACCCCAAAGGGCCCAGGTCAACAAGGCCTTTCAGCTTAAAATGCTTACCTTGGCTTTTTTCACCTGACACATAGTGAAGCGTGAACATACAATTCAGACCGCTTGAGGAGTGGCAATTTCCAGCACAGTGGTAGCAGCGATCAGATGAAAACAGGCTGAGGCCAGCAAAAACCTGAGCTTGTATGACTGCTGGCAGGGAAGGACACACCACCGCATCCAGTGGCTGCCAGGTAAACCTGACAGAGAGGCATAGAAGTCACCCATACAGCAGAAATGACTTTTGCTCCTGAAGACCTTGGTTTCAGCCCAGAAAGATCTAATCCAAAAGATCCAAAGCAACACCCAAAGCTCCCTGGTGCTCCTGAGCACATTTCTTGTTGGGAAGGTGATTCACGAGAGTGCTGAGGGTGTTCAGCAAGTCATTTAGCTTCCCAGTCTTGGCTCCTTTATACAGGAAAGGGGAGCCACTGACACCTATGCAGTTTTCAAAGAAAAGACAGTTAAGCCTTCTGAGACAACGCTGGAGAGATAATCAATTAAATACTTGAGCTCCAAAGAATCCATACAGCCAAGTAACAGTGACACGGAAAGCACCAGCAGTGCAGCCCAAAACCGCTGAATTACCCAGCATGTCAGACCTAGAAACATCAGCTGCACGCAGGTCAAGCTGGAGAGACATTTCATTGCATTCTCCTGACATCGCCTGTATGAGTCATCACTAATATATGGCAGAAAAAGGTCATATATTACAGCTGCCTTCCTTGACACATTTAAAATGGGTTCATGATTAAATAGGGAGACTAGTCAAAAAGTTTCCAGGTGCACTTTTCTATTTTCTTAGATAATGGTCTATTTCCAGAATGAGCATGACATTCTGGAAAAGGCATGACATTATATAACCACATTGGGTTATAAATTCAACAGCTCCTTCCATGAGCACTACCCCAGCATTATGCACTGACATCAGCCCCGTACCTGTACCACCTACCCCGCTAAGGTGCCACAGTCATTGGTGTCCCCTTCCAACATGGAGGTTATCATTTCTATAAACACTATAAACAGGTTTTCTTAAATAAAAAGCATGCACATAGGTAAATATTATACAACAGTGTTTAAAGAGACAGAACTATTCACTCAAGGTAAGCTGGAAATCACCTAAAAACCTCAGTGACCTTAAACACAAACTGGTTGGAGGTTTAAGTCATTGCAAGTGAAGTGACTCAAGGATGCTTTCGAAACATGGTGGGGAGGGTGGAACATACCTTCCTGTAAGGGCATCCAAGGATAGCAATTTCAGAAAGTCATTTGCTGTAGGCTTCTCACACCTCCAGCTCATGAAATGTTTTAATTCTAAAATAACTATTCTGGCAAGCCCCATTTTCCCTGCCCTGGCTACAGTGAAAGCCTAGTCCTTCACCGGGCAGTAAGGCCCAGGGAGGAGCTCAACGCTAGTGCAAACAGTGGAGCTCCTCTTCCAGCAGGACAGGAAGACTCGCAGACCATAAGAAAAAAGCCTGCCCTGATCTAGCAAGACAAAAACCCTGAAGACAGCTGGTCAAATACAGCACTGGCAACATGTAAACAGGATATTCTAATTTTGCTTTCTTCACCTCCCTATCCCCTGGGAAACAGTAACACTAAATGCTATATATACAGGCTCATTTCCTTCCTATGGATCCAACTGGAAAAGAAAAAAATATCAGAAAATGAACATACCGCCAACATCCACTGCAAGATGAGTGAGTCTTCTGCAAACCTGGCCAGTCCCACACATTCGGCTGCTCTCCAGCACAGACCAAAGGCATACAAACAGCATTGTTTAACTTTTTGTGTCCGTCTCCTGGTTTCAATGATTCTTACCAGAGGACAATTCTGAGCTTTGCATAACCATGCTAGACCTGAGCTCATTTCCATCTTCTGTGACTTGCTCTCCAAAGCCAGACAGCACTGTTTAGACCCTTAGGAGTGAGAAAATCTCACTTCACTCAATAGCAGCCTTTCCCCTGAAACAGGCAGTGTCGGTGCAGTAGATGAGGCCATTCTCCAGTGATGGAATAAAATCAGCTTTACAGCTCAGTACCACATAAAAAAGAAGCTACACAATGTAAAGTACTGATGGTTAACTTTGTATTGGCATGATTTCTGCTAGGTCAGGTATCAACTGTCTGGACTGCTTTGACTTTTTGCTGGATCAGGTATTGCCTGTTCTGGATCAGGTAACAGTCTGCTCTCCAGCAGCTGGCATGAACTCCAGGGTACGTGGTCTGTCTGGCTAATTCAACAGAAATGTGAACACACACAATCTATGTCCAGTTTAGTGCTGCTAAATGATCCAGGAATGCACAAATATCACACTCAGTAACATCGCTCTTCGCCTGCTTCACTGTCTCACTCATCTTGATGCAAAATAGGAGCAAAGTGGATATAAAAGGACAGAAAATGGGGGAAGACGAACAGAGACAGTTTTCCCAGATGAAAAGAGCAGGGAAATGGACATGGTTATAGCATTCAAGTAAATTCTGTGCACACTTTGGTCTGTGTTCACCATCTGTTCTGTACCATCTCCCAACAAGTGACAAACCATCATCCAGACTTAGAAGACTGCAGGCCTAGAGCCTCGCTTGGTTTTGCCACCACCCAACTTTTATGTTCGCATGGACAGACTGGTGGCAGAAATGCCTGGGCTCCTCTGCAAAAACTGGGCACAGAGGAAAAGAAGTAAAAACCGCTGACCGTGTTGTCTTAGAAAGGACGTGAAACTCTAACTACAATGTGGTTTTGGCATAACCTGCTCTTTTCACCACCTGCCCACTGCACCTGCAGCCACAGCCCGGCCCACCATGTCTACAGAGAAACCTGCAACTACTTACCGAAGTGCTAAGCTGCTTCTGTTAAAGAACACGTGTCCTGCAACAGCAGCTTGGCACAGAGATGGCTGATGTCGAAGTCTATTTGCTTGAGGGATGAGAGGAATTACCTTTAGAAAGGATCCCTGTGCAGAGCACTGGTAAGCTGGTGCCTAGTGAGCACTGTCTTCACAAAGCAGGTGTGGGCAGCTGCCAGCCAGCCCTCAGTGCTGGGGACCCAACCGCACATCACAGCAGGCCTGCTCCAAAACTAGCACCAGGTGCTCCCTCCACACTTACCCTACATCCTCTTTCTTAAGCCAAATTTTAGAATGAGGACTCCGTTTCTCATGAAGCGGGATGTCAGGCAGAATCAAGTCAAAGTAGCGAGCAAGGTGTGAGCCTTCTCTCCCAGTCCCGACACTCAGCACAGCACCCCACTGCCCAGACAGCTCCCATTTAGTGAGCAGTACATCAGCTCCACCCATGGCCACCAGATAGGAAAGGAGCTGTGGCTTCATTTGTAGCAACACTTACAGAAACACTACTAAAACAGAGTGGAGTAAACACCTCTCAGATAATTATTCATTAAAACTATTTAGAGGAAGCAAAAAATGCAAAACCAGGGAAAGAATGAGCAGACAGAAAAGACTGAAGGGCTAGAAAGGCAATTTTCCACTTTGTTAGTTTCAGTAAAAAATCTCCAAATAAATGTGAACTTACATAATTTATCAGTCAAACCTCCCCTCTGTTTTGAAAGGTTATACAAAGTGGTGAAATGTTAGTTAATTATGTCTTAGAGGATGAGCTAAAAAGTAACAAATGTGTAATCCTCTCATAATTAAAATAATAAAAGTCACCGCTTAACTGATATGAGAAGGCTCTATTCATAGCAGCTAAAAGGAACATTCATTCCTCTTTACATCATCCCTTCAGTGTTATGTCTTGATAAAATTTTCAACAGCAGGTGAAATCACTAAAAATTGGAACCTGTGAAAAAGTTTCCTATCTGGTTTTAATTAACATACTCAGCAAAGCACAGAGGAGCAATAGAGAGTGGTAACCACAGCTGAGCTGTCTGTTCATCGTTACAGAGCAGGTGGAAACCCCACCAGTGCCAAGCACTTCCCTGCTATTAGAGCAGTGGTTCACATTCGAATCGTGACAAGAAGAATAAAAGATAATTCACAGCTGATTATGATCAACATAGTAATTGCTGGCAGTCTTTTAAGTTTCAGAAGGGTCCGCCTAAGAAGTGGGCACTATAACCACTGCTGCCGAGACTGGCTGAGACCAAGCCAGTCATTCAGGACCAGCGTGCAAATCTCTCAGTTGCGATGCTCGTTGTCACTTGCTAAACACTGCAGCACAAACTAATGCAACCATTCCCTTAACTTCAGCTAAGTCCTTTCGGAACCTTTCCTTTCACTGTATCCACTAAGAAATAAATTTGTAAATGTCCCCTTAAAAAAAAATGCACAAAACTTCGTTTGAATACTAGCTAAAAGAATTAGTGTATTTGGTTTTGTTTTCTTATTGATTACTAGAGCCTTTGTTTCCAGATGAATCCAGCCTCTTCTGTGATTATATCCCTGGAAATAAGGGTAGCTTTTTCTAAATCAATGAAGAGTCTCTCTACTGGGCTGTCTTTGTAAGGTTAAGAGCAAAGTACAGTCATTACTAAGCTGGTGCCTACATGTTCCCTGCTTCTCCTACTGGTGCTTTTGAGAGAAAGATTTTATTATTTTGGGAGATGAGTTTTTGTCCAATGTATAGAAGAAATCATTGTTCAACCTCCATTAAACAGATTCTGTTTCAGTCTAGTATCATACACAAAATATCTCCTGTAGTTATTGTCCACAATAGCCAAGACGAGAGATGTCTCCTCAAACCAAGCAAGAAAAACTAAGCAATCAGTACAACTGGCTGTTGTTCCCAATTGATTTTCATCTGATAGCTTCGATCCCTATGTTTCCTTACACCAACTGACACATTACAAAGATATACAGTGTGACACAGGAGTTAGCTGAGCAACTTACACCTTACTCCCCCCCAAAAGTTTAAAAAAAAAAAAAAACTATGTTCCTCTACAGCGCTAGTTTTAAAACTCAATCCTTTACTTGCTGAAACATAATTAATACCCAAGCATCTACTAACAGAAAGACCTGAAATACTGGGTGTCTCTCAACCAATGATTTCTCTAGCAACTTCTTTCCCAGTACAATATTGCCCAGAGCACTATTTGCTATTATTTCTAAGTGACCTGATCCAGGAACCCTTCAAGAAGAAAAAAAACTTGAAACATCATTCCTGTTTAGAATTAAGTATGTGGACTGTTCTCTGTTCAGATCTACACTCCAGCCATCACAGAAAAGCCTCGTCTCCCTCCCCCCACAGGCATAGAATTCAGTGCCTGGTGCTGAGCTGCAGGATAGAAACCAAACATGGGACTATTCGGTATGAAACAGTCATGCTTGTGACAGTTTGTAATAACTATTGGCTAAGAACACCAATTTAAAAGTTCCCCAAATGCACACGCCTGTGAGCTGCTCAGTCACAGTGGGTACTCCCAGAGTGACTCCCCCTCTGAAAAGCTTTCCCCCAGCCCCAATTCTGCACGCTTTTTCCTCTGGTTTCCAAATACCACAGCAAAATTCACAGCAACCTTGAAGGACCAGAGCAGCTACCTCCTTGCAGAAGCCACAGCCTTTGGCCCGTACAAGCCTTTTTGCAGGTTCAGAAAGGACAGAAGTCAAGGTAGGGTCAGCTTCCACAGAAAGGATCAGAAGAGAGTAGGGAAGTACCATGACCATCAGGATCAGCTGGTGCACGTTCTCACCCAGCTGCACAGGCTGGAAGCCCCCGGGGTGACACACAGCACTGCAGGGGAGCAGGGCAGCCGGGCCCGCGACTTCCCTGCTCTGCCCTGACCCACGGCAATGGCCTTCAGCAGCTTCTCAGCTCATCTCCCCACCTGCAGAGCAGGGCTCAAAATTCCCTGCACGGGCACTGTGCGGACTGACCTAGTTGGAAATGAAAAGCCTCTAAGCCAAAACACTCATTATTCATGGCGTACTTTGTCCAAAAACTGAAAGAAACCCTGCTTCCCCCCAGACCTCGTGATGCACCCTTTCTCTGACCCCACAATAATGTACCTCTAGGCTTCCCAATTCTGCCAGTCCTTTACCAAGCCAAACACCCAGCAATTTCAAAGGAAGCTCTGCTCGTGAAGGACTCCAAGACTTGGCCTAAGCTCAGGAGCTAGGTTTTTTTTCCCCCCTTCTCTTTCACAAGCTATGGAAATAAATCGGACCCAAGCGAGGCAGAGTGGCCAGGCAGGGTGAGGCCACCACAGCAGCCAGATGGGCCCAAGGTGCTCCTTCCCCACCGGTGTCAGCCCCAGCAGGCAGGCGGGCAGAGCCCCTGCGAGGCGAGAGCAGCAGCAGCAGGGAAAGGCAGAGCCTCACGCGCTTGGCACCCCAGGAAGCAGCCTTGCAAGTCTGCACTTGGAGTATCTTCAAAGTATTTTCTTTGTGAGCAAATGCAAATTAGCCTCTGGGGATCACCTCTTTCTGGGCTGGTTCTTCACCAGCCTGAATCCCTCCCAGGTGTGGAGCACAGGCTGAGGAAATGTTTTCCCAAAAAAGTAATGTCTGTTCGCTCTTATACCCCGTGTAAGGCTGTTCCAGCCAAACCCAAACTACCTCTTCTCTTTTCTCCTATACCTAAGAGGTCAGGGAGGTAGTGGGTGTTTTATGTATGTTTTGGTTGTTGCTTTTTGTTTCAAAACACTACCACCACAGCACCATCTGGCACTCCTGAGTCCTTCCAGCCCCCAGCACAGTGGCTCTCTGAAGCTGCAGGGCTATGTAGGACTTGGTCAGTGAATTATCGTGTCACCACCCTGCCAGAAACCGCAGCAAGGGGCAAACCTTGCTTTGTACCTGCCCTGTGCAGCAGTCACACGCAACTCCAAGCCCCAACGAGCACCAAACTTGCCATGGATTTGATTTTTCTCCTCTCAACAGAGCAGTGACCCGTGTTGAAGACATCGCTTGTGCTGGTGCCAGGAAGCCTTCTGCCACTCTTGCAGGCCTAGCACAGGAATGCTCTCCCCCTAAGCTCACGTACAAAAATAACACTTGGAGAGTCTCCTTCCAGGCCACACAAAGCAAGAAGCTTCTCTCAAATTGTTTGTGAAACAGTATTTGAATCCACACCTGATAGCCTCCAAAACATCAGGAAAAACTAAGCATCAGTGAGCAGGACCACTATTTTGCTGCAAAAAATGCAACCAAAGGAAAAAAGGGCACTAGTACCTGGAGCCCTAGCAGTTCATTTGCAGCTCAAGCAGCATCAGGTGGCTCTACATGACCATCTGCAAACCAGAGACCAGTGCGTCTCACATGTCCATACACCATCAGCCATGCCCATGGCTGCTCTGTGCAACCTCTCCAGTGAAATGAGAAATCTATTTTTCCATTTAATGTTTAATTTTTCACCTTTTCATAGCGTTCCGGTGTTATTTCAGACTTCACATTTAGCACTGCTTACAAGAAATTCCTATCTAACACTAACCTGTCCACAGCCAAACTACAACTCCCCTCAAGTACAACTGCAAAACCTCCAAATGTTTCGTAGATTGACTGCCAAAAAAAAGATGCTGGTAAAGGATTAAAAAAAAAAAGGGGATGGCTGGGCATAATAAAAACACCCAAAAACACTAGGTGTGACATTCTGCTAGCACTATGATGTTGTCCTTGCCCCATTAGGACAAAGTTACCCAGCTCCAAGTATTTGCTCAACAATACTCTAAATAAGCACCTCTGAGAAACCGTGCGACAAAAGGCCACACAAAACCACCGCAGCAGCTGACAGAGGGCAAACAGGGACAGCAGAGCAAGAGGATGCTCAGAGCCCCCACTCTTACCAGCTAGCAGGACTCGCTCTCCACATCCTAGCCCCCACGTGCAGCTCAGCAGCACCATCTTACCCTGTCCGTGGGGGTTTGCCCTTGTTGTGCAACAGCACTAGGGAAAAATCGCGTCTCACGTTTTTTTCAAAGTTAAGTCACTAAGGTCTGCACTGACCCAGTGTTTTTTCATTGGAGCAAATGCATCACGATGTGAACCAGTGCCGACTTACAGAGCTGCACCACAGAGGCTCGGCCCTGCTCTGGCCAGGAACAGGTAAACCAAGCCAACACACTTTCTAAGAATACCAGCTACTGACCTACACTTCAGAAAATTACATGCTTATTTCTCAAACCAGCTCAAAATCTGGACTCCAATACACTTGATTGTTGCACAGCTCTGTTTTCTATTGAGTGTTTAGATCTGGGAAACATGGCTTTGATTAAAAATGGGCAATCCACCAATTACAGAGAATTTTCACATAACTGCTTGGCAAAAGAAGAGCTGCAGCAGCATTAGCCATTCATTAAAACTTCTCCTTTGCCTCTGAGGACTTAGGTGTTTCCCCCCAACTGTCCCTGAATATTGGGATGCTGAAGGTTAATAACATAGCAACTGCCACAGCACGGAGAGAAACGCTGAGACCCAGGATTCTACCACTTCCAGCTCTTTCTGCTTCCCAGTATAATCAGCAGTTTTGTAAGTCTCAGCTGATGTTGGGCTCCAATACTTTTTGCTGCCTTTTTCATTATTTTTAAACATAACAAATAACACTCTCTTTGAATTAATTTAACCCTGGAGAGGTGGAAAGAGTGACAGGTGAGACAGTCCACGGGGACTGTGGATCTAACGCTGCTGCGTTTCATGTCCATGACAGAACGGGCAGGGCAGCAGCACACGGCTGGCTTAGCACGCCTCCTTTGAGCTGAGGAAACCACGGGTGAGTGACAAAGTCTATTCACTATCCCCCTGCTCAGAACCATTCCCCCCCAGATTATTTTCCAATCATTCAACATCTGGCCAAAACAAATGAATTTGAGCAGGAATTTCACACCAGGAACAAACACACCAGAAAACAAAGATCCTGCTCTAACAATACTGAAGGTAACGGCACATGCACGATGCCAGGGAAACGGGATCAGGCCACAGGAGCAGAGACCTGTCCGCTGCCTCAATTCAGTCAGGTCAGCACTAGATTACAGTTAAAATTAAAAAAAAAAAAATCACACTTCTCCCCAACAAAACCCCTTTTTAATAAAGGTTTCCCACCAATCACACCCTGTACATGTACTAAGTTTTGCAAAGGCCACGCACAGATTCTGCACTCAAAAATTAACCTCAAATTAGAGTTTAATTTGGGACATCCACAAACAGTCGCCTGGCTCCGTGTTTCAAGTCCAACACCAGGCCATGCTGACCCCACCAGGGACCTGCACTCAGAACTGGCCTTACCCGAGGGCTCTTTGAAGCCCTCCAGACTGGGACCTCCGGCACAGAGGTAACATTTGAGGGGACACTGCAGCAGAACCAGTGATCTGCTAGTCCTGGAGCTTTACTCGTGGGAACCCAGCTCTGTGCAAAGCATGTGCTTTGGGACAAGGCCGCCGCACAGGAGAAAGGTTTATGCAATGACCGCCAGAATGCAATGGTATTTCCCATGCCTGGGAGAGGCCACAGGGTCTCCGTGGACCACAAGAAATATGATCCAAGCGAGCCGGAGCAATGCTAAAGCATCTAAATCTGCACAACTGTCAAACCGAATTTAGGAATGGCTTCTCTTTTCTCTTCATTTTAACTTTGAATTTTTTTAATTTTTTCAAGTGGCCACATTAAAAGGGAGAAAACATCTTGTTTTCACTTTCCAGAAGTTCTGCGGTGTTGTAAGTGAAACTGTTCACCAATTAAACAAATGTTTGGATGGCCAGGAAACCATCTGAGAATCCCCAGCAGTTCTTCCACAATAGCTGTCTGCTTTTCACTAAAACTATAAATACGTTCTGAACCGAAACACATCTTGTTTGGCCAAATTCTTAGAAAAGCAATGGTGTAAACCCAGGCCTGACCTTCAGTCACCTGTTAAATGCCTTGTCATTGCTCACTGCATCCATTCCCTAGCTATTTTGTGACAATACGTGGTATTAATATTCTTCACAGTTGAACACTACCTTCCCTGCACTTCTCCCAGTATCTGCAAATGTGCGTACTAACCCTCACAACAAACAGATGCTTCTGAGTGTTGCTGTCTGCAGTTAAAGGCATTAGAACTAATCATCTCCCCCAGACACAACCATGGGTATTTGTGTTGTTATCCCTACCAGGTCATATCCCTCTTCAAAATCATTTGACTCCCCATCCCTGGAGTTTGCTTATCTTCAGTACCAATTTCTCAAGTCAGTGCTGGAAGCCACGTTCACCCCAAATTTGCTTTTCTTATAAAGTTATAGCTCTGGGTGACCTCTCCAGGTCTGGGACTGGGGAATTACCTCTGCTTTTGCTGTGCGCGAAGCAACAACTTTCTCCTCAGAGGAGCCCGAGGAGCTCTGTCACTGCTGGGTACAGCGTGCACATCGTGTGCACAGAAATGCCCTAAGCCGTGCACGTAAATAACCAAGCAGAACGGTCACACAGTGCCTCGCCCCCCTCCTCCCCCAGGACTTGGAGCTGATGTGGTTGTTGTAGAAGAGGCTCGGGCTCCTGTGCAACCAGACCCCTTCTTCCAAGCCACGCAATAGCTGCCACTGTTTGCCCCCTTCTCAGGGTAGAGAGGGCCAGGGCTCACAACCACACCAAGCAAGACAACAGCTAACCTGCACTTGTCAGAGCACGTGCACCACTGCAACCCAACCTACACAACGCTTTAAACACAACCATCTAAAGCTTTTGTGCAAAACCTGCTCAGGGGAACTCTTCCAGGGTCTCAAATTTGGAAATAGGTGTCACTAGCAACAAATCCTTGCCCCATTTGAGCCTCGCATTGAAAGCCCCTACATGTTTTATATGCACAGTAGTTCTCAGCTGAGCATTAAATGAGTGTTTGGGCTCTGCTGTGCTGTTGTGCTTTTTTTTTCCCCTTAATGAGTCATAGGCCTTTTCTTAAAAGTTTGCTGGAATACATAAACATGACATTAGAGATTTAGTAAAACCGCTCCAAGAAGCGAGGAATGAAGTTTCAGATGATGTGAAACTCTCCAGCTGGAAGAGATACACGACACGCTTGGCCGTTCTGCTGTGCTCCTCTGTCTCACTGCGCAGCAACAAGGCCACACTGATAGGAAGTTAAAACAAACACGGTGAGGTTAATAGAAAGAGATAACACACACCAGACCAGAAATATCCACTCTGATGTAGCAAGTGGGACAAAATCCACATCGAGAGATGAGATCCACACAAGCAAAGTGAAAAATCACATAAAAATCCAACCCAAACCAGATGTTTATTGAATGATTAGCAGCACTGCTGCTAATTTTAAGAACTAAAGGCTGGTCCTGCTCCCAAATAAGCCAACAGGAATCCTACTGCCAGCCTTGGGAGCCATCACACCCTGGAAGAATCTCTGAGCTGTGCCACATCCCAGCCCCACGTACCACTGTCGTGTCAAGACTCAAACCTTGCAGGCTGTTGAACACAGCCCTCCAATATGAGCCTCTTTAAGCTCATAATAAAGCTTGCTGACACCATGCGCATTCCTGTATGTCCTTCTTTTTTGCTGCTTCAGTTTTGCTTTACATCATACATTCCCACCCCTGCCAGAGAAGAGGCACTTTGTCCGGGGTGGGCATAAATCAAGCACCACATTGTGCTCTGAGCGACGCCCAGTTTCTCCAGCCACAAATTAAGAAGCGATTTTGGACACAGCTGATGCTGACAGCAGAAGTGCTCCACCTTGGCACGCTGCAAGACAAAACGCGTACTTTGAGGCACTGCAGGAGCGGCTGCACCCCCTCTCCAACCAGCAGCACGGGGGGACGTGTGGAACAGGGTCCCACAGGATGCCAGCACCTTCACCCCGGTAAGACCAACCGCCCCAGTGCCTGGCTGGCAGCCAGCCCTCCCCTGACAGCACCGAAGGACACCGCGGATCGCACCCTCTGCGAGTGCCTCAGCTTGGTCCAAAACAAAGGAGATGCCCCCAGTGCTGCAGGGCTCTGCGCCCTGCCAAGGTAAACCCCAGACCACAACTCTGCCAGGACACCACAAAGCACTGCCCCGTGGCAGCTGTGATAGGCAGGAGGCAAAGTCCCCTTCATTTTTACAGATATTTTTTGGTTTTAGTAAAACAAAACTTTCTGGATTAGTGCTGCTGATTTATTTTCTTTCCATTGCTGAACCACCCTTTTAAACATCTGAAAATGACTTTGCCAGGCTTTTTGGTTTTAATCATTTGAGTATTTGGAAAATTCACTTGCTTTGAAGGCCTTCTAAACATCCAACATGGCTACAACAGAGACATTTATGTCCTAGTTCATTAACCGTGGATATTAACGATGCAGAAAGGATGCCAAAGATAACAGACTGGTATCTCTGCTGCTGCCACCAAGCCAGCAACAGGAGGACGCAAACACAACGCACATCCTCAACACCCACTTCAGAATTACCTCTTCAGTGGAAGATTTCTCTCTGGTTGTATCACTTTTACATTTAAAAGCATCAGCTTCACCTTACTACAGCTACTTTGACAGCTACCCATTACTCCAAATTAGGGTCATTTTCCTATTCTCCAAAATACAATTTAATGGATTCTGTGGCCACTCCTAATTCACCCATCACGGTGTACAAATCTCCAGTGCATGATTTGACACCAAACCAGGACGCCCACACATACAATTCTTTGTAGAGGGTCAGGTACAGAGGCTAAGTAAACAACTGCCTGTACCAGACAGGATTATTTTGACTTGGAATCCTGCTTAGGATGTTTCCTTAACCCCTCTAAGAAGGCACACCTGACCATTTTGGGGGGCAGAACAGAACACGGGATGACAAGGGTGTTAAAAGCCTGTTGTTACTTCTGGAAATTTGAGTGCCTCTTCACTGAGGAATGCAACAGGAACATCAGAGCTTGTGACAGAGCCCTGAAACCAGGCAGATCTAACAACTTGCTGACTGCTTTGCACAGCAGCCCCAAGGCTCTACAGTCACCAGCAAGGCAGCAGGCTCCAAACCAAAGCAAACTGCAACATGGGCTCCACTCAGCTCTTACCTTTCTATATCCTATCTCCTTTCTGCAAGGCTATCGACTCTTTGCAACATGTGAGAAGTTTCTTTGCATACATTTCAAATCTAAACAACCTCCTTTACTTCAGATCCAGAAAACTGTGTGTATCGCCCTGTGGCTCAAAACCAACCAGCTGCGATGTCCAGAGAGGTACACCAACACACACATTTCCTAAAGCATACAGTGACAGGGAAGGGTGACCATTAAACCAGGACCTACCACACCATGGCAGCGTATACACCTGCACCAATTCTGCATGGTACATCCAAACCTCTCTAACAGAGAACTTACCTGTGGCAGCCCTAATGGAAGACATGGCAATTCTTGCAAGTCACCATCATCCCCTGCACCCAGTGCATCGCTAACACCGACTAAACCAAAGATTAAAAGCACAACCAACAAAAACAAGCAAAAAACAGTCAAACAACCCCCCCATTCAGAGTCAAGTTTTCTGCTACTGAAGGTAAAGAAGCATTGTCCCAGCTCATTATGCATGCTTCTGTGCAAGTTATAGACACTCAACCTGCCACACAGGGTTATTGCTACCCATGATACAGACATTCAGTACATAAAACTGTACTGCCTGATGTCTTGGTGCAGGACTAGTGACAGGAAGGGGACTCCTGGCAGCTTTGAGTCTCCAGGATGCTACTAATTTATAGGTACCTCAGCATCTCTCACTGCAGCTCTTCTTTCACCTTCCCCAGTGAAACATCTCTCCCCTCCAGCAGGGCATGAACTTGCTGCATTCTGCCTATCAGATAGGAAATACAAGGGGTGAGGTGGCAGCGAGGGGGTGGGAAGCACCTGATGTGTAGCAGAGATTGGGAAGGGCACCTTCACAAAGGGCACTGCACAGAGGTGCCAACACCGCTCTTCTCTCTAGACTGCACAGACAGAAGACAACTCACTCTCCCCGCACCTACATAGTTTCACTGTACTTTTTCATCTTGTTTTTAGTCCAAGATGGTGAGACAATTACTAAATCAATTCTTGCATGGGATCCCACCACCCTGACCAAGATAAGCAGACAGCCCTCATTAGGCGATGGCTGCAGCACAGCAGGGGCTGCCAGGAACACACGTCTGCTGCCTGTGCCCCTCTGTTGGCCCTCCTTCCATTTCTGACAACACCAGCAGAGCCACAGGACAGAGACCTTGTCTGAAAACAACATCCCAATCAGCGTGACAGGGTGACATTTCCCTGCCCAGCAGATGACAAGTCACAGGTTTACAGTCAGTCCCAAAAGGATTGCTCTGACTTGGATGGGTATGCCAAAATTCAGTTTTTGCCTTAAACTTTCTTTTTCAACACCTAGCCATCAGCCTGAAGGTTTCTGCAAAGTAAATAGAATTTAAGCCAGCGCCTGAGCTGCTGACGTCCCAACACCCACGAACGTCCTGTTGACACCTCAGAATGCACATTCAATTTTAAACATCCCCAAAACACAGCTTTGGCAGTTTACCTCATTGCATACAAAGCCCATCTGAGAACAGTTATGGAATTGAGTGAAATTACTTTTTTATTGCTTCTGTTCTCAGCATCTGCCGGTAAACTGAGCACGCTTACTGAACCGTCAGTACCTTGAGAGGGGACGGACAGAGGTCTCCGAGGGTTTAGGATGAAGCAGTTTGGGGAGAGGCAGCTGTACCTGCTTCCCCTGCAACACGAGCACGAAAGCTCACAGTTCTACCAAGGGCAGACTGCTGCCAAAGGAACAGCCTCAGCCTCCCTGTGCCCTTTGTCTGCACCCTTGGGTCAGCCCCAGCCATCTCATTCATCCCTTCACGCGGTGAATCCGGAGCAGCTCACGGATCCAGCCCAAAACAACCCTTCCTATCTCCTTCCTTTTTTGCAGGCGTTCTTTTCTCCAAGCTCAGTGAGCACATGTGGCTGCAACATGCTGGTGGGAGCAGTTGGAAGTGGCAGGGTGCTACTTCTCAGCTGTGCAACTGGGAGCAGGGCAGGCGCAAGGCACTTTTTGCAGCATTGCTGCTTTTGGTCAGACTAAACCAATCGTGTAATGAAGCTTTCCTTCTCTCTACAAATGCACTGAAGCCTGCTGGAAGAAAGAGTAGGATGGAGAAGGTGAGGCAGCAAAGCTCCCAGCACAGCACTGCTCAGAGCCAGCTGCAAGCCCCGAGATCTGCCAGGACACACCATCCAGTTCCCCCAGAGCCTCTCCAATGCTCAGATGCTGTACATGCCCTGATCACAGGACACTTCAGCAGGTCCCCAAGGGCAAAGCCAGCCCAACAGGGGTGCTGTGTCTGGGCAGTGTTACTAAAGGACACTGGTTCTTGACCCTTCTCTCTGCGTCCTTCTACTAAAGCTTCTGTGTTCTGACTTGGGGCAGACACCTGATCCAGAAGTGCCACCCTGCCCATCTCATTCCGGAAGAGGAAAGGGCAAAAGCAATGACAGCAACAGCAGCTTCATCTTGTATTTATCTTCCCCAGACTACGGGCTCCTTCTGAAATGGAGCAGTGATGTTTGGGAGAGCAGCCAGGACTGCCAGCACAAGCATGGTTAGGGGAACACCCAGGCTGACCCACAAACAGAACGAATGCAGGGTACAGTTATTCCTCCTCCAAGCAGGACTGGTTAGTCACTTGACCTCAGATACAAAATAACTCACTGTCCAAATTTTGGAAGTTGTATTTGGATGGAAGACAGAACACAGTGGTCTGCAGACAGCACCGTGTGGAATAGCCCTCACTTTGAATGGACAAAGTAAGAACCGCTGTATTCTTTCCTTGGGGGCAGGGGGATGCAGAGAACACAGTAAAATTACATCAGCGTCACCACTTGAACATTTATTCACCAGGCAATTGAGCTCATCTAATTAAGGAGTATTAAACCATCTGCTCTGTTGACTATGGGCTTAACATTTCTGTTCTCCATGGGCATCACGGGGCACTGCAATTGCTTTCAGAGTGTGTCAGACACGAGTATGTGTGATGCTAGAAATGAATGCATTTCTGCTCACTTCTTTTTACTAACATTACGAACTTCCCAGAAAAGTCAACCTAAATAACCTGCTCCTGTACCTGTCAATAAGCAGACTTCTCCTCATGCTGGGCTTTCTCCTTGTCTCTGTCCCATCTGCCTGCAGTTGTACCAGACCAAACCCCTACATGCTCACTCAGCCAAAGCTCAGCATTCACTTCTATGGGTGATCTGAACCAGAAATGCAGGATCGAGCCCACCAGGATTTACTAAAACCTTGACGACTTAGACAAGTCAGCCCTCTTCTCTTACAGCACCCCAGTTTTCTGGATTTCATCTACTTCTAAGGTGCAAGTTGTGGCAGTGACTGCTGCTATAACAAATACCTACGGGGCAGCTGGTACGTATGTTACCAGACATAAAGGCACAAGCTTACTGCCGATCCGACACAGGACACATCTGCCGAGGCTTAGGGCATGCTGCAACATGTTGCTAGAGAATATACATGCAAGTAGTGACACTCACAACAGGTAAGTCCTTATAAATAAGAAAAACCCACCCACACCACAGATTCCTGAGGCTGCTCCTGGAGCCCCTGATCACACCCAGCTTCCCTAGCCACTGGAAAAGCCTCTCAGAGGGTCAGGACAGCTGTAGGGTATGTTTCTTACTCAAAATGCCTTTTAGTTCTGTCTCTCACTGCACACCACTGATATTTTGAAGGTAACATTTCTTGGTGTTAGCACGTTAATTAATCCCCCTCTGCCCCTATGCGGCTTCTGCACGTACTCATGAGTGACCCGTTATTGACCCCAGCCGGTGATGGGCCCGCCAGCACCTGAAGCCCCACACCAGGTGCAGTGGCCCACCATCAGCTTTCTTCTTCAGCCCTGCACAGGATGGATGGAAGCACAGCGAGGCTGCCGCAGTAAGCTGGCACTGTATTCAGCCTCCTTTGTCCAGGCACAAGAGCTTGTAAAAACAATACCGCCGCACTTCACAGAAAGGCTTTCCTAGTAGGACAGGGCACCACTCGCTCAGCTACCTCAAGCGATCCGTCCAGGTCTGTCTCACTACAAGCACACAAAGCCGTATAACTCCTCCCTCGCGCACAGAGCACACCCATGCTACACCAAAAGCAGCCTCAAACTTTAGCGTTTAAATCACAGGCTGAGGTAACATGCGTCTCCATCTCGAACAACACTTGTGTCAGTCGGGGATCACACTACCAGTGCCCAGCCAGCACACAAAGGCTGAGGTACCCATCCCCTCAGAGGCCGTGGACTCAGCAGTTCCCACACAGGGCCACTGCTGGGTGCTGACTGAGCTCCTCATGACCCCGAGCCCCCCATCTCCCCAGGCCTTGTTCTCCCTTCTCTGACAGGAGTTCCCCCCCACAGAGCCCACAGCCCCAGTTCAAGCTGCTCCCAAGGGCTGCCCAGGTCCAGCTGCCCTACCCAGCCATCGCCTGGCTCATCCCGTCCCCAGAGGAACGGGGCAGTATTTGTACGCTCCAGGATTATCTTTCAAAGGCATTTTGGCCTTTATCACCCAGTACAAAATAAAAGACACAGGAACTTTGACACGATTACAAAGCATGTTCACGTGTTTCAAGAAGTTGCTTTTGTTCTATAAAGAAGCACTGAAGATACCCGGATGACTACCAAAAAGCTGACACCACCTCACCAAGGACAGACAAGTCTGCTCTCCCCTGACCTCCCCTCACGTGCCAGGGATGACACCAACCCCTACCAGACTCGTGCGCAGCACGGACCTGCAAGGCCTCACAGGGTGGAAACAATGCTGGGATGCCACAAGCACTCTGAACTAGGACAACATAACTGAATGAGGCACTAAAACTGCTTCACCAGCCAGGCTCATTGTCTTTAACAACTTAAACGTTGTAGATGGCCTGAAAGTATGATCACAAATACCACAGCCTCAGGAGGCTGAACTTTATCGATGAAGGCAAACGAGCAAATCAGTGTGAACCCCAACAGCTTCTGTAACACTTCAGACAAGTCTCCTATCTGCACCTGGAAGGGGAAGAGTCACAAAGCCTAGCAAACTGTACAAGAAATAGAAGATAAAACACCAGGTACGAGGCAAACTGCAAACGCTTCTGACACCAGTTAGAAAGACAGTATCTGTGGTGAGCCAGCTTTCTCTTGCAATGACCGGAGGCTTCAGTGGGTAACTGGCCCAGAGCAGTTCTGGGCATCACACCCTCACCTTCCCCAGAGCTAAAATCACCCAGCTCCAGGCAGGCCCCGCACACCATCACCTTCTAGCCGCTCGCCCCCTCCAGGCCCCACACCCTGCCTCCCCGAGCGGGTCACTCACCGAAGTACTCCTTCTTCATGTGCATCTCCAGCTCCTTCTCCAGCTCCAGCGTCAGCGCCTCCAGCCTCCTCTCCGCCTGGCTGGGGCCGCTCTCCCGGCTCGGCGTCACCTGGTAGGGGAGCTTGAATTTGGGAGCCGAGGCCGAGCCTTTGGTGGGGCTGTAGGCGTAGGGGGACGCGGCGTCGGGGCCGCCACCGCCAGCCGGGTGCTGCTGGTCGTGGCGCGGCGGGGACTGGGCATGGATCTTGTGGTAGCCATCGGGCAGCTCGGGCACCACGCAGTCCTCCTGCAGGCCGGGCCCCAGCAGCGAGGAGCGGGGCGAGGGCAGCTGCAGCTCGGGGTAGGCGCTCATGGAGCCGCGGGAGCTCCGCGAGCTCTGGCTGGAGATGCTGGAGCGGGGGCTGACCACGGCAGCGCCCTGCACGCCGCGGCCCTCGGGGGGCCCGCAGAGGCTGGAGCGGGGGCTGGCCACGGCCAGGCCGGCGGCAGCGGCCCCGTCCAGCTCGGCGCCGCCCGGCGGGCCGTACCTGGAGTCCGAGTAGCTGGAGCGGGGGCTGGTGGGGCACGAGTACTGGCTGGCAGTGCTGGAGCGGGGGCTGGCGTGGCGCTGGTCGTAGCCCATGCTGATGCCGCTGGTGCGGTTGCTGCTGGGCTTGCTGCCGCCGCCACCGCCGCCGTCGTAGCTGGTGAGGCTGGCGCGGGGGCTGGAGTGCTTGCTGGTGTCGCTGGCCGTGCTGGCGTAGCTGGAGCGGGGGCTCAGCGCCGCGCCGTCGTACTGCACCAGGCTGCCGCGGGGGCTGCCGTACTTGTCCTGCCCGGGCACCACCAGGCTGGAGCGGGGGCTTGAGAACTTCTCGTAGGGCAGCGAGCACCCCGCGCCGCCCAGGCTGGAGCGGGGGCTGGAGAACTTGCCGTGCTCGGCGCCGGGGCCCGGCGAGGCGGCGGCTGCGGCGGGAGCCAGGCTGGCCCGGGGGCTGGCGGCTCCGTACTTGCCGTCGGGGCCCCCGGCCGCCCTCCCGCCGCCCTTGGCCACGTAGCCGCCGTCGTAGGCGCTGCCGGCGGCGTAGCGGTAGCCCTCGGCCGAGTAGCGCTTGCCCTTGTCGGGGAAGCCGCTGTAGCAGGGCAGCGCCACCTCGGAGCGGGTGCACAGCCCCTCCTCGCAGCACGGCGGCCCGGCGGCCGGCGGCGGCGGCTCGGCGCGGCCGTTGGCGGCGCGGAGCGGGGCGGCGGGCGGGTAGGCTTTGCCGCAGGGGGCGGCGGGGAAGGGGAAGGCTTCGGCGGGCGGCGGCGGCGCGGCGGTGCCGTTCATCTTGCGGCCCCGCTGCTCCGCCGGCATGTGGGCGGCCAGCACCCGCTTGGTCTCCTCCAGGTCCGGGGGGAGCGGCGGGTCCCGGCGGCCGCCCCGGCCGTACGGTGCCTCCGGGCAAGGCTCGTAGAGGGACAGATCTTCCAGGAGCTTGGTGGCCTTCAGTGCCATGTCCTCCTCGTACTTCTCCATGCTCGGCCGGAGCCCGGCGAAAGTCTCCGCGAAGGCGCAGTCCAGAGGAGGAAAAGATTAAAAAATAAATAAAGTAAAAAAATAAAAACCCGCCCCCAAAAGAAAGCCCCTCGACAGGACACAGCCGGCGGGACGCAGCTCCTTCCCCGGCGGGCGGCCCGGGCTGCGAGCAGGCTGGGCGGCGATCACCTCGGCGGCATCCCGGCTCTGCACGGCTCGGCGCGGCCGGGCTGCCCAGCGGCGGGCGGCGAGCAGAGGCGAGGAGCCCCTGTGTCACTTTCCAGCCTTAAATAAGTTGCTGGGTCCAGTCAATGGCGCGCTGCGCGGAGGAATTTGCGCTCGGCGGCTCCCTGCCCCCGCCGCCCCCGGCCGGCCGCCCCGCGGCGGGGCCGCGGCTCCTGCCCGCACCCCCGGGCGGGGGCGAAGGCGGCGGCCGGTCCGTGAGGGGCTTCGCGGGGCGGCCGGCGGGGCGCGGGGCGCGGCGAGGCAGGGACTCCTTTGTGTGGGGCAGGAATGCGAGGAAGGAGACTGGGCGCTGCGTCCCGCTGGAATGTAGTTAATGCCGGAGCCAAACAATGATTTGCACCGAATCAGGCGGGGAGAGGGCGGCCGCGGCGGCGGGGCCGGCGGCTTCCCCTCAGCGCGGCCCACTCCCGAGCGCCGCTGCCCGGGGCTGTCACCGCCACGGGGCTCGGCCGGGGGCTCAGGGGAGTCCCCGGCCCTGAGGGGGGGTCCCGGTGCCGGGCGGGGGCGGCCGCGGCCCCGTTTCCCGCTCTCGGCCCTGACTGGAACTTTCGGCCGGGGCGCGCCCCCCGCGGGCAGGGGCTGAGGCGCGGCCGCTGCGAGCGGCTCCCACCTGTGCCGGAGCCCCGGCACCTGAGGGCTACTTGTACTTATTGGCTTCGTTTTTAAATAAATAAATAAATAAAAGCAATACCGGGACGCGATGAACGCGCCGTGGCCCAAAGCAATCTGCGAATTGACATAAGCTTGAAAAAAGCTTGCTGCTGTTTGTGTAATTTTGCGAAAGCTTTATCTGTTGATCCCGTAACAAACACGGTGCTGCTTGGTATTTACGTTTGTATACACACAGCAGTCTGTCAGAAAACACCACCAGTCTACTGAGCTGAGACCTCCGATGTGAAACTGTAGCCTACAGTTAATTTTTTTATAAGTACAACTCCCTGATGAGCATCAGTGTTGATCTCAGAAACACTGACGAAGCCCGAGCAATAGGTACCTGAGCAGTGTCAATGCAATGAGAGAAATATGTTGCAAGTTTGTGCTGCAGGTGCTCTGTACCTGCCAAGAACATTTTATCCTGTTATCATACCTAATTAAACATTAAAAGCAACTGTGTACTTGAAAATGTCCCCAGCTGTGGAGGGCAATTGATTGGCAATGTGTTTGTGTGTGCAAAAAACATTAAAAAAAAAAAAAAAAAGAAATCTAGCAAACCATCTAAATGTGCAAAACCAGCCCTGAAAAGCAAACCTGTTAGACATGGAAGAGGCTGTTCACTGTTGATGTGAACGTATGTGTACATCAGCAACCCATCTTGGGAGTCAACCACTTTTCTGCTACGTTTTCACATCTCCAGCGGTCTCATTACACTTTCTGCTGGTATCACCACATGCTTCCAGAGGTTACTTCCCAGAAGTAGTATCTCACCTCTGGTCTGCAGGTGCGCGACCGCTGAAAGCACCTCTTGCTGTAGCACATCCTGGCGCGTACCGCCGCGGTTCCAAACAACACGCAGCGCAGGCCCTGGGCGATGGCAGCAGAAGCCTCCCTGCGAAGGTGCCATGGCGCTGACCTGGATCACAGCAGCATTTCAATTCCCTGCTCCACTCAAGCCTTGTGCTTTCTGGTGAAGCTGAGGCTCCTTCTGCAGCACGCACAGAAATCCCAGTTAACTTGAGTGCTGAGCCAGGGACTCCTGCACAAAGTGCACTACGGGCAGTGGGCATCTCACAGGCTGCTGCCTTCAAGCATGCGGGTGCTGAGCTCCTCCGTTTCTGGTTCCTGGGGCCTTCGCTAGGATGATCTCTCCTCTGACTGGCTGTGGATTACTCACTGACAGTTTTTATTAGGTTGTCTTCTTGTGAATCTAGGAGAGGCTCATGGACAACCTGGGAACCTAGGCCATCAGAGCACCTACAGAAAAGCTAATTTATTGTATTTCTTTTTTTTTTTTTTTTAACTTCTTAACGGTAGGTAACTCTATTATTAATCAAACAGGGTGTGGAGAGCATATCCTGAGGGGCTCTGCCTGTGTGCTTGCACAAGGAAGGATTCTGAGCAGCTGTTTTTAGGAGCCAAACAGTGGGAACTGCAGAGCTGATGCTGTGTGAAGTCAGAAGCATAAGCTCAAGTGGAGGAGCTTGTTGTCCTCCCATAGCTCTGTCTTCTGAGCCACAAATCAGCCCTCATTCTGCCTTCAGCACAGTCTGATGCTGCTGCTGCCAGCAGGTTGCAAGTTCTTACAGTAAGCCTCTCGGTATGTAAGTAGTTAAAGCACGTGGTTTCTTTAGTATGAACTCATGGGAAAAACATACTGGGGACTGAGAGAGTCTGGGGAATCTACGGAAATAGCCCTTTTTAGTAAGCAATTTGGATCAAACGATGAAAATCACTTATGTTTACTGTTGAAAGCTTATGCTCAAAAAGTAAATCCTCAAAGCAAGGCCCAGTCAAGTCTGTTGCAGCCCTGGGCCAGAGTATTCCTGCACAGTGTTCCTGTCTCAGCCCTACAGCAGGGGCTATACGACAGACCCGCTCTTCTCCAGTAAATCGTACTCCTGTCATACACATAATGAACATAACATTTATCCACACTATAGCCACAGATGTAGCCCACATGGGTGAAATAAATATGTTTGCAGTGGTACATAACACACTATAGCACTGCTGCATTTCTCATAGAGGACCATATGTGCTGAGTTGTGCAAACAAGAAGTGTAGAGTTTAAACTGCTGTCGCTATAATAAGTACCCCCATCATTCTCCTTACTATTATATAAAAGAAAAACCAAAGTACTAGGCAATTACAGCTTGACAGTCCTGACATGTTTTTCTCCCCAATTTGTTTAAAATAAATTTGCTTACTATTTACAACCAGATGTAAGTATGTATATTGCAAAAAGACTTGTGCAACTAACAACATGAGCTATCACAGAGTATTATAAAAGACGAACTCCATTTCTTAATTTGTTGTGGTAATCCTTGTGTCTGATTTTAAGTTATATCAGCAAAACAGGTATTAAGGAAAGCCAGCTGCTTCTGTTAAATAAACTCCTTTGTTTAAGACTTAAAGGGAGCAAAAAAGCCAGGCGGAGTTATTGATCTGTGAATATCATCCGGCTGGGCCTCACAGGCAGTACACTTCTGTTTCTTCTAATTGCCAGTGCCTTCAAGAAATGCTGGCCAAACCAACAGGCAGGGAAAATTAATGGTCTGCTGGGGATTATGTCTCCCTGAGTTGCAAACAGTTTATTACCAACAAAGCAGAGAATCTGTAGATACAAGAATTCACTGGTAAAACCTTGGGCCTATTGAAGACAACAGAAAAAATCCCACTGTTGCAGCATATCTTATAACATGTCTTTACTGTGACAATGTAGGAAGGAGTTTGTTGTCTGACTCATCAATTTAACAATTTGAAGCTGCTATGCAGATTTGCATGTTGATTTGGGTGCTACCTGACTTTTTGCAAATTCCCTCCTTCTCTCCCATAGCGAGAAAACAATGAAATCATACTCTGAAATCCACAATGTGAGGAAGACTTACAGAGGTTACTGTTCTGTCTCAAGTTTTGAAATTGTATTGGTTTCTTGGTGAAGTACGTAATGATTATTCTTTTCCTTTTTTCTGTTCTGAGCCTGATTAAAAAGAAATACTTGTGAAGCTCATACAAAAATTACATTGAGTAATGTATTTATTTTGAGAGAAGGGACTGAAGATTTTGTTTTCTTTGAAGTTGTCGTTGTGTTTTATATTTCTTTGTTTTGTTTGGGTCTTATATGTTAATTTGTATTGTGATATCTTTAAGTATAAGCAAGCTTGTTGGAATATGAAGTTTGGATGTTAATGTACATTAATATTTGGGTGAATTGATTGCAAATAATGTTAATTAAGGTTATTCAGGCTCTCCAAAATAATTTAAAGCTAGACTAGCCACCTGACTAGAAGCAGTAGCCCAGGCAACTATTAATACGCTATGTCAGGATATGAATGAGAACATCAAAAAGACTCCATTGTTTTATTTTTAGGACTGTCACTGTACCTTAACTTTTTCTTTTTTTTTTAAATACTCATTCGCAGATCACAGTTTTTGAAAACTGGAATTACTGAATGTGTTTTAGGGCACCATCTTCTGGTAGGCAGAACACAGTGTATTTGAATGGCTACCTTTGACTGCTAGACACAACTATTTAAAATATTTTTCACTAACACTACTCTGCAGGCTTACGGGTCATTTCTCATTCTAAATCTGCAATAAAACACTATTTAACATTTTTTACATTCTTCGTATTCATTGCAAATGCAGCTATTCACCATGCTGCACAAATATGACTTGGGACAGACCCTGTAAAATTCCAGTCACAACAGCCACTTTGTGAACATGCTATGTTAGACAGACAACATATGTCTAAGCACTTAAGACTAATACACCATTTATGTATCTTATTTCTTTTATAGCTTCATCTTCCACTTCTCTTACTTATTTCTGCTTTTGGCATTCCTGGCCACAGCAGCTTATTCGCTCATAGCTGGGAGACTGCACACAGCCTTAGTCATACTTCCCTTGCAATCAGAAGACACAATCACTGTATATTCAAACACAATCTATTAGCTTAATAGCAGCTATTACATATGCATAAATACATAATTTAGTTGGCCAGTACAGTTAACAGTGCACGCACTTAATATGTTTAAGGAGTTCTTAGTTATGTAGATTCTTGTTTCAGACTTGAAAATATGAAAAACAGAGACTTCACAGACCTAAAATTTATTTTGTGCTAAAAACAAAGTCCTGACGACAATATTGCAAACCATTATCCAGGGGAAAAAAAAAAAACCCACAAAACAAAACCAGACTGCATTAACGCATTTAGTAAAGAAACAGAAACACTGCACGAAGGGCAGACTGCTATACGTGTCCCTCTGTTCTGTGCTGGCGAAAAATACCAGACTAACTGTATGTGCCTTTTTATACCACGCCAAGAAACACAGAAGGCTATGAGCATTGACCTCCTGACCTGACAATACAAGGCACTCCAGCTATGGTGAGAAGAAAGGGGATGTATGTTTGTTGAGAATACCAATTACATTTACTGTGCATGGTATTTTCTGTATAAGACAGTACAGAATGATAGCTGTAACACTTGTTAACTGAAAATAATAAACATATTTGCAAGAAGTAAGGGGCTGTTCCATAACCAATGGAACTAATGATGGCTGGTCTCATACAGGTCTGTATTCTGCATTCTTTGCATTCTCCAGCTTGTAACCTTTTCTCCAAATCCCCAATAATATTGCAGTACTGTCACCCCCCTTTGGCCTGTAGAGCTCAACCTCTGCAACAGTCTCCAGAACTTACCCGAGCCCTAAGCCATTACACGCACTACCTTCAGGTTCTTCCCATCATATTTGCCTACATTCCTCAACAGACTTGTAAGTGTTCTTCTATCTCTGGCACTCCTCTACAACACCTTTAATTCTCTTCCAGGTCCACCTACATACAGCCTTCTCCCTGTCCCCTTGATAATACTCCTGGCAGCTTCCCAGGCTTCTAGTTAGGTATCTCAGCTGCCCTCTTTCTTCCCAGCACACTCCTGCTAACTCCAATCACTACTTAGATGGACAAAATACAGCAGGTGTAAGTGCTGCACCTAAAGGCTAAGTGTTACCACAGAAGCACTTTTGTGGGTCTCTATGTCAAGAGCCACTTACTTGTACAATTGCGGTAGCTTTGAGATCACTGATGTAGTTGCTTACCGTTTGCAAGTAGCTTCATATTTTGTTGGAGAGGACTGGTGGGGGAATTCCTTAAGTTTCTTTTCTTTAGGAAATCATACTGAAAATTTCTCATCTTTCTCATGTGAATGAAGCTGTATGCTGATGAGAGAGATAATGACAGGTATCTAAAACAGTAATTTCCTACTGCTAATATAAACAATTATCAGGCTATATCTAGGAGAACATTTATTTACTTGATCCCATACCTCCCTTATAGAAGAATCAGGGCCTCCAGATCACATCGTTAAGTTGCCTCCTCCCAATCTCTTTACCTGTAGGTATGTACTCTCTGTAATCTTTTTAAGATGCTAACTCAGAAATAATCTCAGGCAAGCAGCAAATAGATGACTGACTTGTTTAAGATTTGTTGTATTACTTTCATCCTAATTTCTGCTTTCTTCTAAGTTCAATATTTTAGATGCACACAATGGAGGACTTGTCCTTACAGCTGCAAAGAGAATAAATAAAACATCTCTATTTAAAGGGAAAGAAACAGAACAGGGTGGGGGATTTATTTTCCTTAATTCAGTGTGTGTTTAGTTTTCTAATTCAAACTTAGAGCTTTGGGACAGTGGAGATAAAGCTTGAAGCATACAATATTAGTCGTATATACTAACTCAATGCAGGCCTATCTTATCTTCTGGGATCTAATAAATGGCTAGCAAGAGGTCTTTGTTGTAAAGGTCACAACCTGAAATGGCACATCAATCTGCTTGCCAGCTACCAGGGTCTATAGGCCAGGAAAGCATGAACATCTCTATTTTTTTTCCACATAACTACATACTACCCAGACAAAAGCAGTACAATCACATATCTTAAACATATCAACATGTAATTGCTTATATAGCTAAATTCTATACTACCTTTCATGCTGCAAGCCAAATGATGATGCCTATTTTAAAATTCTCTGTGGTTCTCCAAAATTTAACCTAACCACTGTCCTGCAATGGTACCCCCCATCCAATATACAAGCATCCCAAATACTTTAATTATCTGAATATTGTCAAATTATGCTGTAACACTAGTAACTTAAGGAATACAAGCCAGTGAGACTGAATAAAACTCCTCACACCTTTCTCTTTTTCAACCCCACATCTGTTGGTCTCATACGTTATTGTAGAAATCTGCTTCATTTCAGATCATATAACACTCAACTTCTAAGTCGAGTCAAACTCGAGTCAAACTAATGTGATAGTTACCAGTATTACAGCTTTTGCTGTTAAATTAATCAAAAAGAGTTTGAAAGCTAAAGTACTGTATACAGATCTGTGGAAGCAAGGAAATTTCTCGGGTAGTGAGATGAGATCACATTCTTAGACATATTATACGTGCCAGTAGCTTAGATAGAGCTTTGCCGTGTCATAATGAGAATCTCATCCTACTACACACATAACAAGTCATCTGACAACTTATTTAATAAACCATTTTTTTTATTTTTAGTAGAGCTTAAAGTGAAAATGTCAGCCTTAATTATTGTAAAATGTCATCAGACATTAAATTCTAATGCTTTGTTTACAGTGAGAACTATAAAATCTTCCCATTACAATGTTGAAAATTGTTTCTCTAACTCCTCTTATTTACATCTTTACCTCTCAGTCTTCACTGATGCTGGCCAAGAAGCAACTAACTCAAAAAGATTTAGTTTCATAGTAGAGTATTGTGTCTCCAAACAAGCCATTGCATACGACTATTACTACCTAAAAAAAGAGATAAAACATTAATTGTATTATAGAGTCATAGTTTTGTATCACATTGACAATCTAACACTGATGAAAACCTGGCCTTTTACTAGATGGAATCAGATGCAGGAACCAAAACTTAGAAAAGGTGCTGGTTTTGTTTTTTACATTCTCTTTCTATATGATTAACATTGTTTAAAATTTGTCCAGTTTGCAAACTGCACCAGAATAAATCTTGTCTGCTTAATTTCTCGACTCTGTGAGGCTATCACTGACTACTTAATTATGAATGGAAGCAGTTCCTGTTCATTAACACAAAGTTGAAACGTAATTTCAGTGCAGTGACAGAAATGACAGATTAATGCATTCTAAGAATCAACACTGATAGTATTGAGAGCTACCAAAGTAATTAAATAAATGCAGTAGGCTTTGAGATACTGTTCCTAAACATTACACTTTTGCCCTAAGCACAAAATGTAACATTCAAAAGACCAGTGCTTTTCTCTTTTTGAAGGCATGAGGTGCTGAAAGCATGTGTGTGGTGGTGCAAATGTTCCAACTGAAGAGGCCAATAATTGATTGTCCAAGAAAAAAAACATTCACAAAAGTTTTATTAAAAAAATTCCCCTTTCACCTCAAACAAGTGAAGCTTAAGTTCTGTACTACTAGGTTATGTTTAGAAAAATGAAAATAGTACAGTAATTTTGAAGGCTATACATTGTAAAATCCCATAAATCAGCATAAACTCGGACTGTGCAAGCAAATATAGCAAGTATTTCAGATGTCATTTATTTGGTCCATCAGATGTACAGTATAGTAGTAGTATCTGAGTTTACAAAACATCAAATATAAATAACCTGAAACTGTAACAATACACAAAAAATTTGCTTCTTACATTGACATACCAGGCAGTACGAGCTGAAAAATTGGAGTAAATTAACAGTTTTACAGTAATGTACATAGTGCCAGTTGAAGTTTAAGAACACTGTTAAAACATGGCACTAATTTGTTTTAGTGAATTTTCTCCTTGTTCAGGATGTGAAAGATGTTTAGGACTGGACTAAAAATACCTTTCTTCAAGCAAAAATAAAAAATTTAGTTACTTAAATCTGGGCATCGAATGATGACCCTCTACTAAAACGGAGTACAATTTTTGTCCTATTGAATTATACCTAAAAGGTATTTACACAAAAATAACATGGTTTTTTCATGACTGTTTAAGCAAATACTTATCTGCAAGTATTTATAAACTATGTTTCTACTACATTTAATATATGGAATTCAATATGGAAAAACTTCTAAAAGAGTCTATTGAGATGACAGCTTTATCATCAAGAGAAACAGACGACAAATTATTCAAGCCAGTGGTTTGGTATTCCCTTGGAACGAAAGCCTTAGAATTAGTCTAGTTCTGGACATTTTTCACATCCCAAAATAATATGCTGTTACTGCATTACATTATCTCAATCATTTTGTCAAGGGGCATTTGCATGTTCAGTCTAACGCTATAATTTCATCTTGCTCCTCTGTCTGCTCCATACGCACTCTCTTTGTACTGATGCACTCTTTGTCTTCTAGTTTTCTCTTGCGGCTTTTATCTTCCATATCATCAACATTGCTTGAATGGCCTTCATCTTCAGAATCGATAATCAACAAATCATCTTGATCTGGAGCTGCAAAATACATGTTTTTAATTCCAATGGGTACTGTAAGGATCATCTACCCTCAAACCAAACTGCATACAAGATACCTCTAAGACAACAAATATATCTTCAAGCATTCTTTATCCATACTTTCTTATTTAATTGCAATAATATTTTCAATTTCTCTGAAAACAGTCTAAAACACGCTTTTCACATGGTCATTTCCTTTTCATTAGAGGTATGGAAAACATTGCAGTAACTCTGAAGTATTCCCATATTTTTGGGGAATTCTTACATCAGCTAACGCTAATGCATTAGCACATCTTTTTTTTGCATGTACAGAATAGAAGAGTTGCATGCTACCTGCAGGAGTCCTTGAGAAAAGAACCCTTAAAAACACAGTAAGCACATTTAATCTCTCCTGAAACAAGTAAGAGGCAAGTGGAAATGACTACATACTTCTATATGTATCTTAAATAGGACCATATGACAAGCAAATGAACATCATCCAAAAACTCAAGACAGAATTACAGATATTTAACTTTATCTGTCACAACAATAAAACAGTACCATGTTTCCAGTACATTAGCTTTCACCGCTTAAATATCCTGTATTTGAGTTAAGCTATTTTGGGTATATTCAAAAGAACAGCCTATATTAAGAAAATGATGGTACTTCCTCCTGGGTAGCAAATAGCCTACTGTTTTTGTATGTTTATTTGTCTTTTTGCCATCTCTTGCTCAAGAGGCAAAAAACATTTGTTTTGTAAGCAGATTAATAAAGGTGTCTTCTTAAAATAACAAAATAAAACATGATCAAAGACATCCACAAAGTAACTTTTACTCTGTACGGAGAAAGCAACGAATTTGGTTGATTCTTTTCTGTCAAGCAATAGGGTGACCATCACATAGAATGGGTCTAACTTTTTAAAGTGACTATTTAAATCACTATGCAAATAGTGTAATTAAGCTGACCACCCCCCAGGTACCTGCAAGTTAAATAGTATCATTTCAAGGTGTATGTACCAAAAATCTTTGTAACAATCTTTGCAATCTTTTTTTTTTTTTTTTTACCATTTACTATTATACGTATACACAGAGGCAACTTATGTCTTTCTTTTCATGTTAGTCAAGTTAGTCATAAAAGTGAAGTATTTTAATTAAACCGTTCTACTGAAATATTATTTTATTTAAGATTGTTTATTGTGACTTACCTGTTGATGTTGAGGGTTGCGCTCCATCATCACTACCATTGGTAATGTTCTTAGATGTTGGTTCTGATGGTTTAGGGCCAACATTTTCAGGGGTGTCACCAACAACTTCAAATTCTACGTCTTTTTCTAGGTCTTCGCTGCAGAAAAATCCATATGCTTTATAAACAACCAGGTGAAAATAAAAACATGTCTTTTTTCACAAACAAAATATGTCATTCAAATTACTAGAGCACCCTGCAATTAGGAAAAAGAAAAATGCGTTTTTTAAAAAAGGAAAAGGTGTTCAGCCCTTTATAATTTGTGCTTTGTCTATTCACAAACACTATTCCACCCAGTGTCATGCCTTCAAATGCTTAGGAAAAAAAAATATTACCTAAGCTTACTTTTCTTCCCCAATTTCACATTTCTATGCTCACTGAAATTGCAAGGTGTTAATTTCCTGTATATAACATTGATATTACTTATAAAGTTAAATAAATACACCAATTATTGACTTCTCTTTGCATTGCCATACCTGAACACAGGTAGTCTGGCAGATGATCTACCACTCCAGCAGGTTGTTTGTTTTTCAACAGCAGTATCTCACTTGTTAGCTACCCCACAAGTAAATCTAGCTTTGCACTGTATTTTGATGTTGCCTAATGACCGCATTATTCGGATAAACTCTTAGCAATTACTATTGTAATAAAATAACTATCGATTCATTAAAAAATTCCTCTTTAACCACTACATTTTAGCAACCTGATCTTTTAACTGTATTTGCTAATTTAAAATTCTTAATTGGAAATTCCCTATGGAACCTTTCTACATATATACACAAAAATATTTTTTTCAGACTCCTTACCTGTGAAGCACGTTGATTAACAGTGTATAATCCTGGAGGAAATCATCTGCTTGTAGTCGAGTGCCATTTCGAATTCCAAAGTCTGATAATTTTCTGTGGTTATTTGCTAGAAAAACAGTGAAATACTGTGGTGTATAGAGCTATTTATATAAAGATTTTCTTTCACGTTAAGAAATGAGCACTACTCATATCTAAAAAGCGTCAATACGCATACCTTCTGTTTCTCCTTCTTCCGAAGAGATAAGGATAGTTCCTTTTCCATCATCTATTTGTACATCTGGTGCTACCATAGCAAATTTTTCTTTCACTATCTGAAAGGATGAATACAATTATTTAATCTATATCTGACTTTATAATACTTATTAAATAAATAACCTTGAATTATGCTGATTTTCCTATCTTGACCCATGTTCAGGCATCTGCTAAAGCTGATACTTTATTTTTTCATTCCCATTAAAAAAAATTATCATATTTTTGCTGTCTGAAACCTTAAGATCTAGTCACAAAAAGAATGTCTATGACATCTGCGGTCTCACCTTTGCAGGGTCAGATGATAGGCTGAAACTTTTTTTTAAATACTTATCTCATAAAATGACAATTACAAATCAGTTGTTACTGTAACGTAGCTACTGAACTATTCACCTTAAATATATTTTTTTCGCTGTTAGTTATGAGTAGGCTTTAAAAGACCAAAAAAATACAAAATACAAACATTCTTTCACATATACGAACACATATAAACAAGAAGCATACTGGCTAATCTAGCTTTTCTTGTAGCTGAGAGAAATGCAGAGCAGAGCAAATGTTAACAGGTAACATTCAGTCAACATATATGGAACAAAAACCTAATTTCAATACTGTACAACATAAGTATCAAAACAAAAGCTGTAGCTAAGATTTAAAGTTTTACCTTGTCCTGGAGTGTTAACACAGTAACTTTGTGTACATTAAGTTTCACAGTCACTTCTGGCTTACTTGCACATACATAACAGTTAGGATTTGGTGGATCCAAAGCACAAGGAACCAATAGCTTCTTTTTGGGATTTGGCTGCTTGTTCAGGAAAATCTTGAAGACAGACAAGAATGAAACAAGTTATTCTGTAAGTAACAGCACTCATAAAACCTGTTTTCTTATGGATTTGTTCTCTTAGTCTCATAGGTTGTCCTGTTCTCTAATCCTCTTTGACACGCCCGGTGAACAGGAGAAAGTGAGTATTACAGCTAGTCCACAATTACACTTGTGCTGACTGACCACCTACTGCCAAACAGATCTGTAACATCAGACAGACATGTTTCAAGTGATGTCAGTCTGGTTGTCTCTCCTATCAAGCAGCCAATTTTCATGAAATCAGAAGGAACTTAATGATCCTTGAGACTTCTACTTTTCTTTCTATCATAGCTGAAGGTTCCTAGCACATTCAGAATGTACTTAAGTAGCAACGAGTGACAGTCAAACTACACACTAGTAAAAGCAGGTTAAACATAACTTGAATAAATAATGAGTAATAAGAAAGTAAAAGTATCATATTCCCACTTACCGTTCTACACTGATCTATTTTTCCTGATAAAATCTTCAAACCCTCCAGCACTATCAGACCAGCTATTACTGCATTAGTAGTAGCTATAGCTGGGATAATATTTCCTGCCATTGCTGCAAAATAAGCAAGAGTATGCAGATTTTTAACAGCAAATGAAAACTACAAATTGAGATTATTATTTAAAGAAAAACAATGTTATATTTTATTCTTACACTTAATATCAAATTTGCTCTTCATATTCATACTGAAAACATGCATCCTGAGGTTGGCAGCAGAAGTGACAAAATCCATTGCAGAAGGGTCATCCTGACAAGAAGTTAACATAAAAAGTATTTAAAAATCAAATTACACACTGGGAAAAGTTTGCAACACATGGTACAAAAAATTACTACCTTAAAAACAGATATTTTTTTTAAAAGGTCCATACAATATTCCAGTTCAAAGTTTATGTACTTCCTCTTTCAAATGGTATGTTTAGACAGAGCAGTAATACTTTAAACACGCATTTAAAAATTGTATTTAGTATTGTAGTTTAGTATATTATTATTAATTTAGTGTATTATTATTGATAAAATGCCTTGTATGTTCAAAATAATGTCTAGATACAAAACCTTACAAGGCTTTATGCTTAGTTTCAAAAACTTTTTTAAGAAAGTGTTTTTTTGTTTTGTTTTGTTTTTAATAACTGTTGTAATATCATTTTACTATTTTGTCAACACCCTGTATTTACACACTGCTTTTTCCTTATGCCAGTGACAACTGACTACAGGAAGATCACGGTCTCTGGTACTAAGGGAGACTTGATTTGCTTCGTTTTTCTCCAGCAAAACTTGTAATACACTGCACACTTACTCAGCACTAATGACTTCCAACTCAGCAGAACTCTAGCAACAAACGACTATGTCAGAGCAAGTTTTAGAGGTAGCTAGAGCAAAGGAAAAACGAACTGGCATTATTAAAATATTGTCAAAATGAAAATATTGCAACTACAACTGAGTTTGTGTGCTTTTTAAAGTTCGTGAATTGTTATTTTACATCACAATACTTAATCCTGACACTCAATGGAATATAAAACATATAAAGTATGTATACGCTTACTTATGGAGTTTATTTATGGAAAGTACTTTCAGTGATGTGTCAGCCATTTTTGTTCTTAGTAGAACTATTCTTGAGTAAAACTTAGGTAGTCCAATATTTGTTGTATGTATGTAGAATATAACTGTTTCTTACAAATTTGGTAAACTAACCTTATCCCATATAAGCTCTGCTCCATCGCCTTTCTCAGCCAGGTGAAGTCTCAGGGTTTCAACACTCTTTGAAAATAAGTGTGCATAACTCTTGACATCGAGAACCTGCTGATCTTTCAAAACCGAGGAGGACTCATTTTGTTGGTCAGATATGTTTTTCTCTTCAAGAAAAGGAAAAAAAAATAGTAAGATGAGGAATATTTAGAAATTCCACTGAAGTTCTCCCAAAGAGCTAATGATTTGCTAATTCAGAAAAAATAATTATTTTCTAAGTGAAGAACAGTGTTCTTAAACTACAGTTGCGCCAAGATTTTAAAAAAAATCCACATTTTCTACTGTAACTAATAGCTATATTATACCATATCAATAGATGTGCACAAGTTATAGCAAATGTAAATTTTCACCAGAAATCAACTTTTAGAGATAAATTCATCAGTGCATGAGAGATAAGGTCTCTGGTATTTAATTTTGTGAAATGCAAATTTTCTATGACTGATACCAAGTATCTGAAATAATTCCAAAACAGTTTTTAGAAAAAAAATATATTCTATATTGTGAAAAACTAAAAATCTCCAGGAGTCATACAGAAGCAATATGTTAAGTATCAGTACTCAACTGTGACAGGGAGAAAATGTATGTCACCGTGATGCATTAAGAAACAGGAGGTGTGACTTACAAATAGACACCATGAGGAGGAACAATTACCTTGATTTTGTACTTCAGCCCAGTCCAGAGGCACTGGAGGCTTTCTTTTCCTCCACAGCTTATCCATGGTCAGCAAATATCTAATGTCATCTTTGAAAAGCTAGAAAACGTTAAAAAAATAAAATGTAAGAGGTAAAAAAAGGTATTTTATTTTTATACCTCCTTTGACACTGAAAAATCAGCATTAGATTTCAGTTTTTGCTTTTCTCCTTGAAAATATTTAACCGAATATATAAAATCATATATTTTATATTTTCAACCCCACAGGAAAAAGAAACAACACAGATTTGAAAAACTTATTATTCCCTGTCTCCTAACATTTACTGCAGAAAACAGACAGTTCTCATTAATTCAGGGAGGGGGGGCGTAAAATAAAGAAACAGCAGTCCAAACAGTGGCTCCATGTGCCTACTGAAGCCATCTCTACAGCAATTCACATACTCTCCCCAAGATACTCTTACCTACATGCCAACTTATTTTCCAAGGAAAATTATTACTACCTATCAACATGACATTCTATACTAGTTTCCGCTAATTATCCCTTTTAGAAACTATTTAGAAAGAAAACTCCTAGAACAGTTTGTATTTTGTTATACCAGCCTCTGATTATATACATAGCATGAATGATTGCTTTCTGGTCCTCAAACTGGTTCTGTTTATGCCTACTAAAACGCCTACAGAATTCAACAGTTTACCTTCTCACATTAAAAGTAATTTGAATGATTTTTTCCCCCATACAATATGGACAAGCTGTTGAAGTTGTCCATACAGACACAGATGGAATGCCATAAAACAACAAGACCAACACAACAGCAAAATTGGTGGAAGTCATAGCATAGTTGTATGACCGATGGCTAGTATTATGTGTTCAAACTGGGTTTTGACTTGACTTTAAAGCACCTCATACACTTCAAATAAAGACATTTATTGGGGGTAAAAAAAATACCTTAGTAAAAAGCTTAACTGGATCGTATCCAGTTGATTTAGCCCACTCCTTAGTTGAAACACGTTTAATCTCACCATCTTCATTGGATGCTCGTGCTCTGGCTTCTGCTTCTGCTGGCTCCCCTATTAATGAAGTATTATCAAAATAAATTATTTTAAAAAAAAAAAAAGGAAGAAAGAAAAAAGAAAACCACATCCAAACATTTCCCTTAGTCAATAACCAAAATTATTCAGGGTCTATAAAATGGCTTTACTGTTCCCAATAAGAGCTAGATTAGACATAGTGCAACTGCTCCTGTTTGTTTCTACAACTACAGTCCACTAGCCTCACTTATTGCCACTTAATTCTTCATTGGTGGAAAAAATGAATATTGTTTCCTCTTAATTTTCTCCACATTATTTTGTGATTTCATAAATCTCTAACCATCCTCTTTTAGCAGTCTCTGTTACTGGCTGAGAAGTCTTAATCTGGTTAGAGCTTGAAGACAGCATCAGTTCCTACCTCTGGCCAGCCCTATACAGAAAAATTCCATCCATGCAGATGCTATTCAGTCTGTTTCTTTCCCAGTCACATCCAGCAATTGCTATTTTGATTACTATTAAGCAGCAGGCTGATGTTTTCAGACAACTATTAAAATCTTGACTGAATGAGGAAATCAACTCAGAGACCATAATTTTATATGTAAATTTGTGAATGTTCTGCCCTTCTCCAGTACATCACTTCATATTAATCTGCACCAAAAACTACTTAGTATTTCATTGCCTAGTCGTTCTGTATTGTGAAGCTGTCTGCTACTTTTAATGTTTAGCCATCATCTTTATTATTCTGAGTGAGTTTACTTTATCGTGTACGCTGAACAGCACTGGTTCTATCCCCAGTCTGAGAGATTCCTCTAATCAAGACTTATCTGTACCATTTACGTAGTTTATCCACTTCAGGATCTCATCCTTTTTTGCCCATAACATCTACGCTCCTTTAGGTTCCTCATAAAAGAGTGCCCCCTGCAGATTCAAAATAGAGTAAACCAGATACACTTGTCCACAGGTTTGCCAATGCCTCCCAAGCTTTGCCAGTTTGACCAGGGAGTGATGGTATCCTCCTGGCAGAAGGCCCCAGCCTCTCTCAGCTTTGTACCCACCACAACTGATGCAGCTTTCCAGGCTAGGTTAACGGTTGTACTTGATGATCTTAGAGGTCTCTTCCAACCTAAATGATTCTATGTTTGTAATCAGCATTATAGCAACTGACAATTTGCTCGCTACAGATACGAAGCCTCTCGCTAATATGCTCACTACAGCTTAACCCTTCCTCTAATTGCCCTGATATCCTTCTTCAAGTAAGCAGCATTACGTCTGCTACCTTCAAGTATTCCAGCAGTTGTTGATTAAAGTGAGTTTATATGTCACTATCTTAAGAGTTAGCTATTCATTCAGGACTTCATGTAGGAACAACCTGTTAGGTGAATGCTATCCGATAAACAGAAAATCTGAAGAATCCCAGGCAGATCTGAGCTCCCTCTCCCAAGTCCACCACTCAAAAGGATCCAAAAGGAGAAGCCGCAAAGATGTTTATTCAACTTTACAGTAACTACAGTTACTGTCCATGCAAAAATAAAGAATAGCTACAAAAACATCACTCACAATGGGCATAATTCCTATGCAGATAAATGTGGAAGTGTTTCAAGCTAGAGGAGTTCAAACATGATCTCTCTGTTTCCCAATTTGGCAATCCCTCAGCTAGGAGTGGAGAATGCAGAGTGACTACAAATATCACTCAGTTTTCAGTCCTTGGTTCAGAAGGCAAGCCTCCCAGCTGCAGGGAAGGAATTACTCCATCAAATCCAAATATACCGAAAAAAATGCTGCTCTGTGAAGATCAGTAATACCTAATTTTCACATCAAATTCACTTTTCACTTCTGTGTGCACATGGAGAAGACAGCTTGCTCCAGCGGGAACAGGAATCTCTGAATATATATAAGCGTATTCATCTAAATCATTTATCACACACCTGGATGTATTAACTGGCATTTCATGATTACCAAGCGTAATGACTGTGCTCCTCACAGCTGCTCTACCCACACTGTCTCTGAAGAGAGCTAGTGCACGACAGTGACCTATCTTAGATTGTATTAAAAGGTTTTGACGACAGCTGAAGTAATCACTTCATTAATGTTTTAGGCTGCCCACAAGGGCTACAGTTCTGACTGCTGACTACTAAAACACTGGCATTCAGAGAAGGCTTTTTTTTGCACACTGGCCACACAAAGACCTCTGGTATACACAGTGCATTGAGTTAACTAAAAAAAAAAAACACCTTGAGCCTGCTTCAAACTTTTAATAAATGGTAGTATGAGGAAACTAAAGTATGCATGGTGTACACAAATATCTGTGCCGTAAACACAACCAAAATTCATATTGTCCATGGGCACTGTAAGTGGAATCCTCCTAGAAGAATGTGGGGTTGAAATGTAACTTTACGAAATGGACAGCAGCAAGTCAATCTGTGACATAAAACATTTTAGTAACAGGGTAAGTTACCAGTTTATATCACACTTACAGGCAGCTTCAGGATCAGCTCTGTCAGGAGAGACTTCTTGATCAGCATCCTCTTCTCCAAACAACTGGCTATATTATAATATAAAACAACAATAAGACACTAGATTTTCATCATGTCTGTTTAACGACTCAAATATTTGTTATCTGACATATATCCACTTTAGAATTCTTGCTATCACACTGCCACTTCATACATTGCTTTTTCAATTGTTGTAATTTGTCACATGCAGACTGAACACTGACAATACAAGAAGTCCAATATAAAAATTAATACAGTAAAACATCTATTTGACTCATTCAATAGTTCATCTATTTCCATGATCCCTGCAACCTTTCTCTCTGTTAATACAACTGTTATGCTGAAAAATGTAACTTCCATACAAAAGCCAAGGATAAAGCATCCTCAGGCTACACTGCTCTGACAAACTTTTCTGCCAGATTTTATGTGAGATCAGAACAGCTCAGTACTAACTGATGTGCTATATTTGTATATATAAAAAAAAAAAAAAGCCAAAGAACTGGAGATTTTCACTATAATCCACGTTAATTTTCAAATGAAGTGTGTCTTTTTTATTTCTTAATCTGTAGGTTTAGAAACCTACAGAAAGAGAGTGAGTCACAGCAACTATTTAAAAAAAATAACAAAAAGACAACTTACTTAAACAAATACTTGGCCCACACAATGCAATGGATAGGTTCCGATGGCGTATTTCGGATTGTGCAGCCTGGAAAAGTCTTCTGAGTTGGTTTAGGATGACATTCATAACATTCTGTCACTCCCTGGTGAAAAGTGAAATATTTACTTGTCACGCTGCAAAGGCTACTGATAGTATATGCTATTATCAGATGAACTGTAACTTTATCTCAGAACGCCCAACACCCTGTTGTCTAAAATAGCCAATGATTTAAACTTAGTGACAAGAGTAACACAGAACCTAACCTTCTTAATAACTGTTACTTGTCCAAGGTAGCCTGCAGTGCCACTCTCTATCAGAGGAACATCAGCAGCCAGACACATCCTGTTCACATGGTTGCGGGCAGCTGCAAAGCAAGAGGTTGTAAAGAAAAATTTGAATAATTAGAAAAAAGTTTGACTTCACCAAACACAGACTAGCCTCCTATGCACACACTGACCCTGAATCTGCCTTATTTTGCTATAAAGAGCACTACGCCTTTTTCACAAAGCCAATTTTCCAATTAAAACAAAATATATTGACACTATTAAACACAGCAAACAACTGAACAAAGTTATATATGTATACACAACGCACATCAGTTCCCATAAAGCAGTGACACAGCAGCCAATGTTTACTTACAAAGCACCTGTAAAAGCACTTACTATACTTTCAAGTTTCTAGTGAAGAACAAAAATATTAGTCAAACTACAGCTGGCTTAAGAGGATGCTTGTTATTTAACTGACATTGCTTAAGTACTTATAGTACACGTTACACGTTAAGTACACTTTAACACGTTAAAGTTCTGTTCCTGGGAACAAGCAACAGTATTCTTATCTCCAATATAAAATCATAGTGAAAACTTCACCTCTGTTATCCAGAGCATTCATAACCAACGTAAACTGGCGGAAGAACTCTACGTTATAGTCAGGGCTACAGAAAAGAAAAACAATACGGCATATCAAAGTTGTTGGTTATTACACCACAACAGAAACTACATATATGGAAAAAGCACTATAAATTATACGTACTATAAATTTACTGCTAGCCTTTAACTACCCCCTTTGTCTTCTGCCCATTTTAAAGCTGCGTAAATGCATGAATTTCATGCCACTGGAAGGAAACTTTTCCAATTATTATTACTATGACCAATGGAACAGGAAGACAATGGAAAAAGTGTTTATGCTGCTCTGACCTAATGAGTAAATTGGCTGAGCTCTGATCACTGACCTTAAACACCATCAGCTGAGGGTAAAATGAACATACTGTAATTTCCACAGCTCATCAGACTGTTAATAATTCATTATAGTTATATTTTATATATAATTGAATTATATCATAATTCAATTGGTTTTGATTGTGCCTCCATACCCTTAGGAGCCAAGATGAGAGAGTTTAAAATCTTGACACTTTAGTACCCCGACACTGCATTTTTCTGACTTAAAGAAGGCAGTGGCAAAGATGACAGAGTAGCAAGGAAATAGGATTAATTGTTTTACAGTTTCAGGAGAAGGATGCAATGAGCCAACGCTTCAGTGGCTAACAGCAGTATCAGAGCTGAAACCTTAATATTACAGAACATGACTTTTTTTTTCCTTAAAAAAGGACAAATATGCATTTAAATGTGGGAAATATGGCTACTGAAAACCTACATGATCTTGTACTTTACTAATCTGTTATGGAACACAAAGACTAGATTCTAACAGTTCAGGGCATAATAATATCATATGAGCGATATAAATATTACTTGGTTATCTATATACATACAAAGAACCTTGTTTTTTTAAATCATGGACTCAACATTCACATTTGTTTTCATCTAATTATTGCTCATTAGGGCATCCTTACAGTGTAGAAATTTATGTAGTAAATGTTGCTAATAATGTGCAAATTACATATAAGCAAACAACTACAAATATCAGAGCTTAAGAAAACTCATGCAAAATTCACACTCCTCCTACTCAGGTGCATGGTAGCCTCTTATTTACAGCTATTTCTTCTCATTGCAGAAGCTTTGTAAAGTATCCTAAAGCATTTAAATAACAGTACTTGAAAATCAAGACGTAATTAGAGCTTAAAAAACAAACATACTTCATGATGCTATCATGGTAAGCTATAATATTAGCTTCTGGAGAAAACTGTAACACGCTTTCCTTGGCAACCTAGAAATAAAAACAAAACAAAACAAAAACAACACTTATTATTTCTTACATCTTTCTAAAGAGACTCAATACCTGTTGAGTATCGAGTAAATTGACTACCTAACAGATTTTAATACTTTTAAATGCAATGTTATAGACAGCCACGAGCAACCAACTAACACTTACTCTTAACAGCATAAACAAAATTGTGACGTTTCTAACAATGTCAATAAAAATAATACTGAATAAGTAAGACTTGAGCCTTGACTTTTTCCTCACCTGTGATTTCGATCTTCCAACATGTTTCTTTTGAAACAAAAACTGCCTGTTGAGATTGCTGACATCAATAGTATCCAAATCAATCTATAAACACAGAAAAGGCAACCATTTCACTTTTACAGAAATAAAAGGAACAAAATTAATAATAGATTTTGAAGCAAATGTGATAGGATCTGTAAAGTTTATGCATTGGGTCTTTTTCAGACCTGCATACAGTTATTACATCTGCACTACAGCAACTGTAAAGGCACAATGGTCCCTTATTCATTTTCAGGAATCCATTCATTTTAAATAATTATTAACAATGGAATCATCTCAAAAATTAAGAGCTTAATGACAACAAACTTTCTTCAGAAAGAGTCCTTAGTATACTGCACATAAAATTTTGAGATACGTAGGCAGAATATTTAATAGAAAGTCAATAACTGACTCTCCTGTTTACTGTTGGATGAAGACTGCAGTGAGAATTCATCAGGAGCACAGCGTACACACTCAGGAAATACTGAGGGATTTGGTCAGGCCCCACACGGGACTAGTCACCCTGAACAGAGCTCTGCACCGTGCTTCCCCAAGGTCCAGGAAAGGCTACCCAGCACACTAATTAGCACTTCTCCTTTATGTTTGAACATGGCTTTGAGCAACTGAAAGAGTAAACTGAGAGCTGCACTGTCATCTAATTCATACACCGCGGGGCAAGCTTTTACGATTGGACACCAGAACCCACTGCTTAAGTGCATATTAAAAAATTATGAAGTTCACTTAAAAAAAAAAAAATCCAGTCATGCAATCAAGATGTTTAAAAAACATACACAATTCATGAAGTACAACCTGAAAGTATGCCATGACCTTAATTCCCCTAAGAGCCATGTTTCTATTCATTAATATACTCACGTGAACATCCTAATTGCAAATGTCTTTGCTCCCCACCACAAGAATTAAGATTTATTCATTTCTTTGTTGCCACTATTTTTCCTTTATACTCACGCTAGTCTTCTCATGCCCCTAACATTTTTAAATAGCAGGGGGGAGGGAGACAACTCCTGAGCCTCAGCAGCGTTTCCCCCAGCTCCCTTGGCAATGCCGACACCCTCAGCACCGCGGCACCTTCAGCTCTGTGGCGTACAGAGAGCCAGAGCATGCAGCGGGAGGTGTAAGCACGACCTGCTGAGGGGCTTCTCATCAGCTTTTCATTTTAGGAACCAAACTCGAGTAATGAGAAAAGGTATGCACACACTTCTCATTGCATGCAAGATCCAGGTACCAAGATTAAACTTACTGTCGTCTGAAGGAAGTATTTTTAATTTAAGAATTAAAAATTAATGTACTAAGCTGCAATAGCCAAATAGTTTTATTTTAAAAAATACACAAAAGAACCTGCGGGTAATGAGCAAACTCATTCATATAAACTCATCAAAAATACAAACTCTTTCAAAAATGCATTATGAGGTACAGGGTGTTTATTACCTATAGTATCCTCATCACCAACTGCTATGGTCTTGCATCTCCTAACTAAAACAATATTTGCCTGAAAACACACTTCTACCACCTTTCCTTTCTTGTAAGGCACAGTCAGAATGCTTGCACAGTCCAAAGCCATGAAGTCTGAGAACTTGAAGTGAAACTGATTAAGTGCATAATTCTGTTAAAACATCCACTCCCCAGAAAGCCTTTATTTAGCGCTTTAACTGGAGATGATAACAAATGACTTAAGCTACAGCTGAAAACTGACCTTGAACAGTACTGCCAAGACCAAAAAAGCAAAGGAAGTTCTTCTCCAAGACAATACTTGAGACCACCAGACAACAACCAAAACTATGATTTAGCTAAGAATGATCAGAATTTGACAGTTCTTGCATTAAAACAACTTTACACTTTTGTAATTCCCATTTCTGTAAGTTAGAAGGAATATACCTCAGAAGTTCAGAGGAATACATAATTGTGTTCTTAATTTAGACTTGGCTTTTGACTAATTTAATTCTTAATGTTCTTGATTCACGAGAAGAAGGATATTGCGTTTCAACAAAGCGTACTTAATAAAGTTACATGTTTCTGGTGTTCAAAATTGTATTTGTTTTAGTATTAATGTTTTGTTAAAAAAAACTTTCAGTTTACCTACAAAAAATAAAACATTTTCACAGTTTTAGAGTTTATTGGTCTGTAATAATCAAGCAAAACTCCCAGCAATATCACGAATGCTGACAAAAACAATTTCTTCTACTGATATCAATATTCCTCTTTGCACAACGATTCTATTTTTGCTCTCACCTTGTCTTTTGCCCATCCACTCCATGTTATCAAAACGTTACTCTCTTGCATAAAACACTGCCAGTAATATTTTTAAATTAAGATGGCCCTGATCCAACATATACTTAAGTTAATGGAATCCAACCAAGTCAGACTTGAAAGACAATCCAAAAAAATCAAACTAAAATAAGGGAAACAATAAGCATGCCCCAATGAGATTTATGCTTAATGACTAACTGGAAAATCAGGAGATACTAAACTCTATTTCAATGGACTGCAGGAGCACACAAATGACACAGTAAGGTGGGTAAGTAAGGAGGAAAAAAACAACTGCAGGAATTGCAGGCTTCTGCTTTCCTTCGTAAGTTTAGTTCACTCATATAACGTTAAAATTTGATAGGCTCTCGCTGGCAGATTCAAATCAAAGGGACAGTGAGGAATTACACTTTAGCACATCATACAAATCTTTAAAAAAATATTTTGGTGGCGAGACCTGAGTTATATGAATAGCAGTGCAAACCTGTAACCGGACTCCTGCTGATACAGTTTTAGAGAAAAGCTGTTTCTAATGAGCTCTGCTCAACAAGTCTTAACGCAGAAACAAACTTCTTACAACCTGCCACTGAAGCGGCTCATGGCAAAGCACTGAAAAGTAAAAACGTATTCGACCAAACAGGCTTGTGCTCAGTTTGTCCTCCCTTGACTTCTTAACACGAAGTATGAAAACGCTTTTCAGGGTTACCGTAAGAACGCAGTAAGGGGCTGGAAAGCAGGTCATTTCATTGCCATCCCCTCGGTTCTGCCCTTCCTGCCCCCACAGATTACCATCGGGAAGCAAAAGCGAAAGCAGCAGCAGCCCGCGGGCGGCTCTCCCGGCGGGTTCGCGGGGCTGACAGCTTTACGGCCGGCTCCCCAAAACGCAGCCCCCCCCCGCGCCGCTCGCCGCCGCCAGGCCGTTACCCCCGGCACCAGCAGGGGCCGCGCTGAGGAGAGCCGAGCGGAGAGCCGAGCCCCAGCCCGGGGGCTGCCCGCGGGGGGCAAGGGGGCGCCCGCAGGCCGCGGCCCTTTGTGCCGGGCCCGGCCCCCGGCGGCGTTGGCGGGCCGCGGCAGTTCGAACGCACGCCGAGAATGCGGCGGGGCCCGGCCCCCCCTCACGCCCCTCGCGCCACACGGCGGCCCCGCGCCCCCCGCCCCTCACCACCCCCCCGGCCCGCACCACGTCGATGTTGCCGAAGCCGGTGAGCACCAGGTCCTTGAGCAGCTCGCAGCCGATGCCCCCGGCTCCCACCACCAAGAGCCGCGCCTGGGCCACGGCCTCGGCCAGCTCGCGGCCCAGCGGGCCGGACACCGGCGCGGACATGGCGGCGGGGGAACGGCGGCGGCGGGCGGGCTCGGCGGGGCTCGGCGCGGCGGGGCTCGGCGCGGCTCTCCTCAGCCGGGCCGCACTCCGCACAGCGAGCCCGGCGCGCACCAGAGCGCCGCCCGCCCGGCCCCGCAGCGCCCCCCGGCGGCGGGAGGGCCCCGGCCCGCCCCCACGGGCGGCAGCGGGCGCCGCAGCTCGGGCGGGGCCGGGCGGGGAGCCGCGGGTTCGAGACCCGCTCCCGCCGCTCGGGGCAGCCCCGGGAGGGGGGCAAAGCTCGTGTCGGGGCAGCTCCCCCAGCGCTCTCGGCCACCTGCCACGGAGGGACAAGGGCATGCCTGGCACCCCCGCGGAGCTCAGGCACTCTCTAGAACTATAGTGTAGCAGTTTTTAACCTAAGCTAACCGACTCGCCTCTGAACGCTGACATGGTAAGCCACAAGTCATCTCTAGAAATGCAGTTTTGCAAAAACATTTCATTATTGTAACTCCCTCCCCCTCTTACTTAAGTTTTTCTTAAAACTTCAGTAGATTAATTTATGCTGTGGCATTCAGCCTGTACAAAAAGCTTTAAGGACACTTACTTAAATTACTCCTCCATTAAGTCAATTAAAATACTGCAATTTAGCTTAAACCAACAGGGAGTTCACAGAAGAATTTAGACTGTTAACTAAAGCAGTGTGATCAGCTTGCAAGCACTATGCTGCAGTAACACAGCAGGTGCTGTACCATTCTGTACCCACAAGAACAGAAGTGCTAACAAAAGCTTTCACTTTCTCCATCCCAAGTAACTGTCAGAGCTCATCTAGCTCTGCAAATGTAACATCCTTCAATAGAAAAACACACAGGAAAGCTTCCTCACACGACAACTGTAGCTACAGGAAGGCCCTCTCAGCCACTGCCCACTCACTGAGTTTCTAATCTGTCATCAATACAAATAAAGCAGATTTGTTTTTTTAAATACTTAGATTAAGCTTCTCATTGCTGGTAGTTTCTAAGAACTGGATCCCATTAGACTGATCAATGCAAAGTATAACAACAGAGTGCAGTTAGGCGACCTTTCTCCTTTACATTCTTCCTGTGTTTAAAAGTTTCCATGTTTAAAAGTGTAACTAGAATCCTGAAACAACTTCTACATTCCTGTTTGCACATGTAAACAAAGTAAGCAAGTTTTCTGTGGCTGCATTTTAGAGGCACCTTAACTTGTAGGTTATTCCACGAAATAAGCACCATGACATCAAATCAATTTCATTTTTCACCACATTTGAGGAAAACTCTGTTGTATAATTACGTACTTTCAACTGCAGAAAAAAAAAAGAATAAAACAGACTTCCCATCTCTGCAAATAAACAATTTATTTAAATAGTTTCTGATCAGGGTCTTCTTGTACAAAAAGAAATTCTTCAAGAGGGGTTTGATGATTGGCTGGCCAACAGCTTTCCTCACATGTATAAACTATAACAGTCCCAAATTCCACTGACAGATCTAAAAACAAAACAATAAAGGGATGTCATGTATTAGAAAAATTAGACAGCGGCTATTGCTTATTACTGCAGTTCAATCTTCCAATTCAAAAAGTATTTTTTCATATTCAGTCTCCTACAGACGTCATTTTTTAATTTAAAAGATTTTAAAGCAAGCTGACTGAGAATTTTCAAAGAGCTTCTTACATGTCTGCAATTTGACAATATTTATTATTTTCCAAGGCCTCATTTAAAAGGTAATAATTACTCCCAAAGTCATGGAATTATCTATATTGTTGTTATGACAATTCACTAGGGAGCAAATGAAGCTGAAATCCGTGAATCCCTATAAACCAGTTACATCATTTGCTTAACGGAACCTATAATGGAAACATTACCTGTATAATCCATATGCATATACCTACCCGTATGTAACCTTTATAATTCTATGACCACTGTAGTTAGGCTTGTCAGTGCCTATAGCTAGCAAGAAACAATCCAAATTACAGTTCACTGAACTTTACCAACAAGGTGACTGTTTCCGAGATATTCATTTAGCTAAGTCAAAAGCCAATAACCTGAATCGCTCTGCAGCATGCTGACCAGTGCTGGCATAAGTTGAAATTCAAATATTCTTTTGCTTCCGCAATTACTGCAGGCTGGAATATCTTCATTAAAGTTGGCTGGAGGACAAGTTATGAATAAAGGCTGACCACCCCAGGAGTATCTTAAGAGAAGAAAGGAAAAAACATTTATTTTTTTAATCTAGATTTCATAGGAAAACACACAAACATTGTTAGGAGCCAGAATCATTGCTTAAGTTTCAGATGAGTCATTCAACAAAAATTAAAGATGGCAAAGTTGGACTTTCGAACGTCAACACCTGGAAAGTCTTCACAAAAGAGCTGGATTTAAAGGAGACAAATGCTTTAAATTGACACCTCCAAAATATACCGTACCTGACTCAATTAAACAAACTAGAGCTCAACAGGGATCCGGCAGCCCAGGAAAAATGGGGTTTGAACATTTGTGTCAGGCACCTATTGCGTATATTCACAATGCTCTTGAAGGGACAAGGGAGGGCTGCATAAAGACTGTAACTAGTGATACTCACAGGGGTCACTGGATGCAATGTTTTGGAAAAATGGAAAATTCAAAGAGCATAATACTGCAAAATGATAGATCCAGTGGAAAAAAGTTGTCTGAAAACGTTCCTTGCACTCTCTATCAGTAATTTTTCTGTATAGTCTTTGACAGTTAATTAATGGAAGTTTCTACTATTTCTCATGTGCATAACCAGCCCTTCAGACTTTACCTCCTCATCAAAAAGGTACCAGTTAGTTCCACCTGGTTCTGGAAACCTGATAAACAAAGGTCGTGTCACTAAACTGAGACAGCTCGACCAGATGGGTTGCAGCAGACTCTCTAGAATAAAGTTGTTAAAGACTAATACTTTGTATGATCCATGAAAGTTATTGGTATTATCTCGTACTACAAATAAGTTTATTTGAACTCTGATATACTCTCATTCACAATTAATTCCTCTTTTTGGAAAGAAGTTTTTCTGAGGCTTAATCTGCTTTTTTCTATGAAAGTAACATATTTACAGGAAGTGAAGTCTACGCAGTCACGAGGGGTAATCATAAGCTGCAAATGAACTCAGGCTTTAAAATGAATAATTTCTTACTTCAGTAACATCTCAAAGACTGAGACATAAGCAGTAACAGTAAGATTAGAAAACTTTAGAAGAGGAGAGCGCCTTGGAAGTGTATCACAGCACACCACTGCGCATTACACTTCCACCTCAAAACTATCTCTTGAAAACCTCTACACCTGGATTTCAGTAAGTCTTTAAAGACAGCGTGGGTCTGCTCTCATCAGGTCTTACGTTGAAGAAGGTCTCCTATAGACGGATCTGGGGCTCTGATTCTGCTTTGCCTCTCATCCACTTAATACTTTGTCCTGAAAGTCCAACCAGGGACTGAAGTCTTATCACTCAGGCACGGTAACAGCACTCTCAGCAAATTTTTCAATTAAGAAAAATAAATATTTCCAGTCAAATAATTTATGTTGATTTACTAACAGTCCATATCTATGCTCTGTATCTTCCTGTTACAACCAGGTGATCAACGTACCTTAAAATCTGTTCATGACAGACAGCTATTTTTTTCATAAATTTATGGAATGTGTGGTCCCCACTTTTGACTTCACTCTTCTCATATTTTTCTTTATCACCTTCAGCTGCAAAACTATGAGAACAAGAAATGAAACAAAAATTTCAATGCAGTACAATATGCATGCTTCAAATAAGCAGTGGTTACTATACATTCACATTAAAATAAATAGACTAAAAAATATACATATTAAATTAAGAGGTGGTTACTGTTTCAGCTTGCAGCTGAACATCCTACTTCTAGTTCTTTGGCATCTCTTACTAAATGTTTCAGACCACTACATCTAATTCAATTCTACTAGATACCCATTTAAACCTAAAAAAATAATTCCTTTAGTAACTGCTCAGCAGTTGTCTTGTTTTCTTAATTATAAATTTAAAAGAAGTGTAATTTAAGCATAATCCAAGTTCTATGATTCCATCAACATTAAAAAAAAAATCAACAGAACACGACAACTAAAAACCATTCTATGCATATTCTGCAATTGACAGTAGCTGTAGTTATCAAAAAATTCAGCATGGTTCACAATTCAGGGAAAGTCACTGTAGACATTAATACAATTGAAAAAGAAATGGTCTGGATATTAAGTTAAAATTGAAAATATTTTCAGCAGCTACATCCAAAAATTGTTTTTCAAACAACTTCTTTATCAAAAACTCCAGGAGTCCATCTGATACCATCATCCCAGTCTCTAGTGAAAATTCTCGAGTAGCTAAGCTCTTAAAAATGCAACTGGAATAAGAAAAGCTTTAGCTTTTGCTTTCAGCATGAAATTCAAACCTGCGCGCACCTTTCTGACATCAAATGTTCCAAATCAACACCCTCTCTCTGCTGATACTCCTTCCATAGCTCATCTGCATGATCTGTATCAAGGAAACCAGCATAGTCTTCCTCATCCACAACACTAATGTAATAGGGACGGAACACAGGAGCTGAAGTGGCTGTTACCATATCCTCCCTGACCGGAAGATCCATATCCAGGGAACCTGACACATCTGTAGCTTCAGACAGGCAAAGCTGTTGGAACTGGGATGCACACTCTGCTTCTCTGGACAAGGAGCTGCTTGCCACTTCATTTAAGCCAAGCAGCTGAAGGGCACACACAGGAGATTCTGCTCCATCACAGACTCCCCAGTCATCTGCCTCGTCACACCAGTCCTTCGCAGAAAAGTTAGGTTCTTGTTTCTGGGTAGGGGGAAGAAAAAAAAGAAGAAAAACATTTTCAAGAGCTACCTAATACACTTTAAATACAGTTTTACTACTGTAATGGATAAGAGAAGTAAAACCTTAACCTAATGCTTAGTATTTTTTTGCCCGTTACCCTCAGAATACCAGGTACCACCATATGTGCTTCTCACAGCAGCACACTTATGGCAAAAAAAATAATCTCAAACTGGAGAAATGGGGCAAGAATTAGTTCGTGTTTCACATGGGCTTGCATTGCCATATCTAGGCTGTTGGCACGACTGACAGTAGCTGGTTTGGAGATATTTAACTGAACCAGCTACTGCACCACAGCAAGCTCAAAGAGCAGATACAGATGAATATAATAACAATAAATATCTGCACTATTTTTATCAGAATATAAACTCATTTACCACATACCAAAATATTATATTGCAAACACACCAGCTGAATAAGCATGCTTCCTATCAGCATTAGTTTGAAAGCCAGCCTCCCCTTTCAATCTCCCTAAGCCAATATGCAAAGTTTAGATTCACAGGAAAAACATCCCGGAAATACTTTAACAACACTTGAGTCAGATAAACTAAAGTTGTTATTTAAAAAAAAAAAATATCAATTTAAATTAGAAAATAAAGACAGCATCTTAAAGAGCTAAACCTAAAGCAGCACAGTCCTTTAAAGTACAGTTGAAAAACTGTGTGTAGGTAGATTCAGTCATTATGATATTAAATATCAATTTTAACCATATAATTGGATTGCAACCTCCACTTTAAAGCTACTCTAACATAAATCACAAGTAAGAAATTGATCTTGTAGTACGCAGCATGTAGCGCTCGCTGTACCTGTGACTGTGATGACTTCTCCATGTGACTCAAAACCAACACGTGGCACAATTTCTACAGGGCAGCTATGGCTGCTTAAACTAGTACACATAGATGTGAAGCTCACCCGGCTTAACCACTTTTTTATTTGAAATCCTCCTTAACGCTGTACTTCACGCGGGCAGACACCAAGAAAGCGGCTTGCTGGCTGTACCTGCTTTAGACTGCAACCTCGTGCCTCCTTTTCCCGAGTCTGCAAGCACTGGGAGCGCAGCACCTTCCAGCTTCAGCGTGCCACATGGAAAGAAAACAAGACAAGGGCGTTGAAGCAGCAGAGCTGCTGACCGGGGGGGTATCCGAGCCGCCAGCACAGCGCATCCCGCTCCCTCCTCACCTGCGGGGCTGCCCCCAGCAGCCCGTGCCGGGGCAGGCGAAGACGTTGGCGAGGCGGTGGCAGGGCAGGCCCCGCAGCGGGCAGTACACCTGCACCAGGTGCGCCAGGGCCGCGCCGCACGCCCCGCAGCGGGGCTCGGCCGGGCGCAGGGCGGGCAGCGCGTCCTGCAAGCCAACACCACGCGCACCGCTGGAGGACGCCCGCGGGGGCTCCACCGAGCCGCGGCCGTGCCGCCCCACAGCCCCGGCTCGGGGCAGAGCCCTCCCTCCCCGCTCCCCTCCCTCCCCGGCCGTACCGCGGAGCCGCCCAGCTTGTTGGTGGCCCAGGCCGGGGCCTCCCGGCACGGCCCGGCCATGGGGGCGTCGCGGAGCCCCAGCAGCACCGGACGCCTCCCCTCCGCCATGGCACCGCAACGCAGCCCCGCGCCGAGGGGAGCTCCCACACGCATGCGCGGGCCCGGCGGGACGGGACGGGAGGGGGCGCGCGCTGCCTGCGGCCGCCATCTCACGACGCGGCCCCGCCGCTGAGGTGGGGTCTTGGTAGGGGGTCCTGTCGGCGGGCGCCCAGCTCCGCTCAGAGCGCGGTGAGCCCTCGGCAGGAGGGGTGAAGGGCAGAAAGTCACACCGCCCCTGCAGCCCCCAGGATCGGGTCCGGCAACGAAAGCTGGAAAATCCAGGCTGGGGGACTTTAAGTAAAAAACAGGGCTCGTTTGTGGCTTTTTGAGTGGCACATAACCACAGCATATACACAGTAGTGTTGAAGAACAGCCAGTCGTGTACTATCTGTCTAGATTACATGCACTTCTTTACACCCACATCCAAACAGGCCATTTGTTTCAGTATAAAGGAAATCCTTCTTCAGGTAAAGACATTACATGAGCTAAAATTACCTGAGGTAATATCAAGCAATTACAACATTTTGAAGTTACACAGACACTTTTACTCAATCATAAACAAATCTGCAATATAATTTTTTTTTACTCAATTATAAGCAGACATTAGCAACATAATTTACTTCAGGTTTTTAAAGTTTTTAAATACCTTGACTACTTTAAATCAGAATTTTTTAAAACACACCTATTATGTATTCCCTACCTGTTTCTGGGTTCTGGTACTGCTTCCATATCCCAAGCACTGATTTATTTATAATGTGGAGTTAAATCTGTGGGGAAAGAAACAGGAAGATTTATGTTAATCTTAGTCCAGATAAGGACATAGGCATGTGTGCAAGACTGCTGTGAAGCTTACTGCCCTGGTAACCAAGATGCTGTAATGATCGTGGCAAAAGAAAACAATTTTTTAAAATCAGATAAGGCCTTGTTTCAGCTGAATAAAAAAGTAATTCAAAGAAAAGGTACTGGTACTGGTACTCAAGTGCCAGGTTTAGGCTGGTGTAACTAATCCTTTATATATTTTATGTATCAGCAAAGGCCACAACTGTCACAACTAGGTAATCTCTACAGAAATGGTTTGTGTTATTACAAGTTAATCCTAAGAAACCTTGTAACCACCCCTAACCAACCCTTTCCTGAAATCAATGCTGTGCAGCGCAACCTTTTGGGTGAGTGATCTTCATCCACTTCAGTGCCAGACCAGTTAGCTCTGCTCTGCTACTTCACATGCTCACTTTTAAAGGGCTTCACCTGCCCTTTATTCTTCCCTTGCTTTGGGGCAGTAGGATCCAGGTAACCAGCCTGTTCTCACACAGAAGCTGCGTAGCTATGGGCAGCACTGCTGCCAACAGACCTCATGCAAATGGATAGGAAAACCCTTATAATTATGCAAGCTGCTGCTTTACCATATGACATGTACATTTGTACCCTGAACTCAGCGGTTGGTGTCTGTGTGCAGACCATCCACGCTCTGCAGCTTTGCCTCCTAAGCAAAGTACCAAATTCAGATTTGGGCAGCCTGAAACCAAAGGCCACCTTGCTGCACGGAGTAGCTTAGGCTGCCATCTCACTCCCTGGACAGCTGAGAAATGACAAAATTGCAAAAATTAGAGAAGTCTCTGTCGTGTTCCCAGCCTGTCCCTCTATTGCATACAGCACTTTGTGCACAAGACAGCCAGCCATGCAGCTAGGCAGGCCTCAGGCGGTGCAGACTGGAGAGGGAGGTATCCCAAGGCCAAACCCATCAGTCCCACCCTGTCCTGACTGCACCTGGGAAGAAAGAGCCCTCACAGTTCCCAGTCTGCACTTTCAGAAAAATTCTTTGTTTAGACTTCCTAGTGGCTTTCACAATACCATTTTTGAACTAGCCTATATAAGTTAGGTGAAAGAAATCGAAGTTCCAAAAAATCAAAAATAACATTTATTAATAACAATTTACAAAACAGGAAAGCAGGTAGAGATTTTGTCTTCCTTTGTGAGATGCCAAGCCCATACACTCAGCTGTTTTTTTTCATACAGCTGTTTTCTGATGGATGCTCTGCTCCTTACGAGCTATTTCCATATAAAGAAAGTGGAAAGAGGCTGTATGAATGACAGCTAAAGACTCTTCTGAAAGAAGAGTGGAATGAACATACAACATATTCTGACCCTTAAGACATATTCTGAATACATAATTTATTATGGATTTCGATATATTTGCCAATTTTCCCCCTACATTCCCCCTTCTCACAGGAGTATTATTCAGTTTTGATATCCACCGAGTAGATAGCATTGGCTCAGTCTGCAAGATTGCAGGTTTTTTTTCCCTGCTTGCTTCATTAAATAGTGATTTATTAAATAGTGATTTTTAGTCCCACAACCATTCTACATTTCCCTTGAATCTCTCGTTTCACTGTGATCATGACAACAGATTACATACTAGTGAGTTAGAAAGTGATTATTAAACTCTGCATTCTGACAAACTAATGTTTGACTTTACTTCAGGTTTTAAAAGGAAGCTGTATCCTCTGCAACTCTTATAAATCTGTGTGTTTTCTTCTTCTGTCACTCATTATTTGTTCTGTAAGCTGCATCCAAAACTTGATTTTACGTTCTTTCAATTTCTTCGCTGCCTTTTGTGTTAGGTCTATTTCCAGGTATCTTTCATCCAGATCATATTGAGGCCAATGTACCAAGCCTTCTCCATTGGGATTTCTGGAAACAACATAATGAGAAGTTAGCTTTCCAGTTGCCTCTCATTTGTGCTCTGACTTCTCAGGCTGAGATCATTTCAGTAAACTAACAGGAGCTCGGATTATGTAATTCTAGTACCAGAATAGTTGGATGTTTTTATCAACATGCTCATCATTGGAATAGCCAACATTAATAATTCCCATTACTTTGGGACCTAAACCTCCACCGCTCTTGGATTTTTATTTAATTTTATTTTGTTTGGTTTGCAGGCTAATTTAGAAGTTTTTTTTTCTTGCAGTTGTTAAGAACAGAAATTATTTGCTTCAATACTTATCTTAAATTCTGCCAAATGTATAGGAACTACCATACAAGTATTGCCATTATGTTTCAGGCAGCACAGACAAAACTTGAGCTGTAATTAGCATTATGATTCTCACCCATTTCTAGCAAAGTTAGTCCAATATTTCATAACAGTTCTGCTAAGTTTTTCTTCTTCTTCTGTAGCATTCCCTGCAAGTGAGAGATGAAATAGCAACATTAAAAAAAAATAAAAAAAATCAGTTAAATCTATTCCAATAGAGTGTAATCAGTTCTGTAGCAGGGGGTGAGGAGGTTGGACTAGAGGATCTTTAAGGGTCCCTTCCAACTCAAACCATTCTATGATTTTACTCGTTACTCTGGGCTGTGGGAGTTTTACATGAGCAGAGATCTAGGACAGAACAGCAGATGAATGATTTCATGATAAGTAACTACTACTGAAGACAGAAAATGCTTATTTTGATTCCAATATTTCTAAAAGATATTCTATTCTGAAAGCCCTCAGGTAAGTACAATTAATAACAATGATGTTTTAAAAAGATTTAGCAAGCATGGATACATCACCAGCTAAGAATGGCTTTCCAAAGACAAAGGCAATCTCAGCTGCATGATCTGCTTTTACAAACTCCGGTACAACACCTGCAGCTGAGCTTGGTCGATGCTGGAATTCATAAAAGTAGACTGGGTTGCCAGCATCTAGTAGAAAATAAAATTAAAGAGAAGAGAGCTAGTGTTGAAAATGCCTGTCATCAAAGATGATAAATTTTCATCACAAGCTATTTTGATAAAATGAAAACACTATCAGTTCTTTTGATAATGAAGTGTGATACACACTGTCCACATACACACCCAAGGACATAATTCTATATTTCTTCTAATCGATGCTGAATTAGAGACTCACCTCTGTGGTGTCTAGCCACTTCAATGGCTGAAAAAACGAACAAAGGATCTGCTATTGAATCAAGAAGGCCATCTCGCACCTGAGCACGGTTCTCTGCAGCCTCTATGTATTCATTGTATACTAGATCAACAACGTCAGAAGTAGCACCCTGAAATAAATAATAAAGATACTTTTTATAATGACAATGAATATTAAAAGGAGTAACAGCATTAACTGAGCACGCTACCTGCATGTCTATGGCTAAACCCCAAACATTACCTTCTTTCAGAGAAAATTCCCAACTATGCCAGAGTGCATCTCCAAGTTCAGAGTTGGGAGTTACACCATTACCAGGTATAGATGTTCTTAGGGGAAAGAGGCTTGCAAGATCACAAAGGATGCCCTCAAACATCTTTGGATAAATATTAGTCAGTGATGCTGATAGATAATGGTAGTCTGTTCTCCCTTCTGTGGAAATAACTCTCTTAAGAGAAAAGAAATCCGGCAGGATTTCATAAAATTCATTTATTGCTGCAGATGGCCATCATTTACTCCCTTTCAGAACAAGCCTGTGCTCTGCCTTTCCAAGTTCATGATACATATCCGTGGCTCTGAATGACCTATTACAAGTACTGGCTATGTTTATCAAGTTCTTAATTCTTACATACTAATCTGCAATTTTCTATGTTTAGTAGCTTCAGGAGAGCTCAAACAAAGCAGAAAACTGAGTACTTTGCAAATTACAGGGAAGGAAAACCTCAAGTGCCTAAATGTAGGTCTCAGTGCCATTTTAAACATCTCAGGGTCTCCTTTCTAGTCTCCATCTGCTGCTTCAGAAAGGCCCGTATGTTCTACAGGTCTTGAGTCATACCTGCCAGTACTATACGTAGCTTAGATAACCCAGGGTATCCAGAACGTCACAAGAGACCTATGCTTAGCTAACTGCATTACTCTTGGATTTCCACAGAACTCCTTTTAAAAAAGACAGGGCATTTAGAATGGAAATTTAGAACATTTTCTGTGTTTATCAATCACTAGCAGCAACAGGAATACACCATCTGGGCTGTCTGTTTGGGAATTATTGTCCCAAGTTAGGAAGCTGTCAAAAAGAACAGTCTACTTTTAAATATATCCCTCCAGCAGTATGAATATAGAACCAGCCCAGTGAAGAAGGAGCACTGAGTTATTCTGGAAATGGTCTCTTACCTTAAATGATAATGCTAATGTGCTCTGTAACACTTGACGTGCAACATCTTTCTCCAGACCTTCTGTAAATTCAGGAAATTTCATCATCTGCATGACAAAGAAGCTATGTATTTATTAGGAAATCTTATATTAGCAAAATTATATATGAATAAAACCATTATGTGTCTCTTACTGTAGGAAGCACCCATCCAAATTCACAGTTATTTACTCCTATTATATATGGGACTGCACTGATCACTTTTTCAGATAGTAATTGCCTGGGACTCTTAGGAAAAAATACGCCGTCCAGAGATGCACTGATGAACATGGGAGGCTGGAGAAAAACAAACAAACAAACAAAAGAAAGCTTCAAGAGTACATTATTTTTTTTTCTTCTAGAAAACATCTTCATATTTTTACTATACATGCAAAGCAAAAGAAATTAAGTGCCAAGTGAAAATATACGAAGTAATAGTATTCAAGCTCTCTCTTAATTTTCCTCATCAGATTTTCTGCACCAGACAGAAAAATTGTGAAGATTAGCATTATATTTTGAATATCCATGAAGTATAGGTGATATCCAATTTACACTTCTTCTTAGGTAGTTCAATCCCAGTATGAACGTGTGGAGCAGTGAGGGAAGAACTAACTTCTATGTTGAAACTGCAAATGAACAGGGAAGCCAGTATAGTGACAAGAAATGTTGAGTAGGACATAATATATGATATCAATTAATGTTCAAATTCTCCAGGAAAATTTTACGTTTCAATACGCTCTTTTCCTTCCCTTGGTAGAGCATGACAGCAAACACATGTAGCTCAAAGCCCATGTAGAATTAAAGGGAAGTAACCTGTTCACATTTTTCTGATGAGGTATAGCATAGCTGCAATGTTGTCATATCCTGAAAAGGTGAAGAAAGAGTCAGATGTTACATTAAACTGAAGTTCTCCTAATATTACAATACACATACAGCATACTCTGTTATGACAAAATTTGAAATGTCATTTGAATGCAAGTAGTATAATTTCACCTACCATTTTTAGAGTTATCTGTTCTAACTCTGCCTCAGTTTTTTCTCTTAAGCACTCAACCAATGCAGCTGAACTGGATTTTTCACAGCCAGCTGCAGCAGCAATTCCCTGCAATTAATAAAAAGAACAATCATGTTTTAATTTACTAATTATCCGTATGCTTCCCACAGAAGGCTCTTCTGTGTTACTGAATCTGAGAGTCCAGTGTGTGGCAGTCTACATTTCTCAGAAAGGACAAGCAAAGCCAGGTACGTTTCAGCTGCAGATGCAGAGAATAGGGAGCTCTCATAACCCTTCATGTTGTGGGCTGAGCAGAAAGACAAAACATACTCTTCAAAACATTTTCATACAGTACCAGACCAAGGTAATTGTTCTGGTAAATATCATGCTGGGCTGAGAAGGCATGAGCATAAAGGAGCTCAAGTGATCCATATTCAGAATACAGACATGTAGATGATAACAAAGAGCATGCTACACCTTTCTTAATGATGTATAGTTTTTTGGGGTAACATTATTTCTCAGCTGTCATTAGAGAGACAGAGTTCATCACAATATTGCCTCTAATACAACCCAGATTATCAAAAAGAGGTTTCCGGAGATCTTTTTCTTGCAGGTGAAAAAAATGGGTTGAAGTGAGCTCTTCTTTTTAATTATAACCAAATTGAATAAAGTCTTGTTTCTTTGAGCACAACAGGCATCAAACAGGACGGAAAGACAACAGTAGTCAGAATCTGGTGCCATTTTCCAGTCAAAAATTACAGCTCAACTTTTTCTAAAGACATAACATGTTACAGTATTTCTTTACATTTCGTACTTGTTCCCTGCCTTCTCTCTCTGCTTCCTCAGTCTTCTGCTTTCACTCAGATATCTGTGGATATTTGCATATTTTGAAAGCAGATATTCATTAAGTATGTATTATCTGCACACAGAAATACTATCTCTAGTGACTGTGATTGCAGTTTCACAAGAAAAAGGTCTAGTGCCGCTTTTTAGAATAAACCATTTAAGGTATGCAAAAATATCAGAAAAAAAAAAAAAAAACACAAAAACACACACACACACACATGCAAAAAAAAACCACAAGATACCCACCTGTGCTTGCTCCTCAGGCTGGTCAGTGAACAAAATCCTGACTGCAGTACCACTCTCTGAAATGGCCTTATGGAACAAGCCCTTTGCCAGAGGAGATAAGACCTGAAAAAAAGCAAGAACAAGCATTACAAGAATTACAAGAATTACATTCTGACCACTGACTTAGAATTTCATTATCAGGAAATGCCTTTTAAAATATTTTGAAAACAAATGTCATAGGATTGTTATTCTGTAGACTCTGACCATAATTCAGCTATGCAAAAGTCTTTGGCAGTAATATCAGGGATAAGGAGTTCATGCCTGCCTCTTCAACTTCCATGGCACCTTGCTTCCAAGACTTCATGGAACTACACTGCAAGCCAGATATGGAACAGATAACTATGTCAAGGATAGTCTGGCTGTGCTGCAGAAAGGGAATAAACAACTATTAGACAGAACGTGCGAGGTTAGCAAACGAATTACTGCTGAAGTGCATTCATCACTGAACCCCAGGCTGTCTGTGTGATCTGTAGCAAATTGTGAGAGACTGGAACAGAAGAATCTCTTAATCAATATGCTCAGTGTTGATGTAAAAATTTTGCATCATCACTGAGTCATAAAATGCCAGTCTAGTACACATATCATGACTATTCACCTGGGTTACTTTGCACAAGTGCCTGTTGTAGCATACAGGAAATGGGCAACAGGGCTTCCTCTCAGAGAACTTTTCTCAAAAGGGTAAATTTTGCAAAAGCCAAAAACCCCAGAATTCAAATTAGGAGATGATGAATAACATCTTGGGTCTAAACTACAAGATTAGTGTATGAAAAGAACCTTTTCAACAATCAGAAGCTGCACTGATATCACATTGTATTATAGACCAAGGTGATGCGTGGTTTACTATAAAGCCCTACCTTTTTCTCTCACTGATTTTTCATTAAGGTACTAAGAAAGAATGTGGACAGTTTTTTTTTCTCCTTAATTAATTAAAATTCATGACTGTTGTGAACTTACAAGAGCAGAAACACTGACTCCTCCTGCAGATTCTCCAACAATGGTGACAGATCCTGGATCTCCTCTAAAATGTATGATATTTTCCTGAATCCACTGGAGAGCTGCTACTTGATCCAAATACCCCCAGTTACCACGAGCATGCTTATCACCAGTGCTAGAAAGAAAGAATATGTTTAAATGCTCGATGTAAGAAAAAAGGTAGAGATAAATACAATCCGAAGTATAAGAAATCAGCTGCAAAATAGCCTCTCTACATAACTAAAAAAGAAATGGCTGAGATTAGAGTATCAGGCAAGACCAGATTTTGAAGCAGATTTGGGACTTGTAAATTGTTCCCAACTTGCATGTGTAATTAAGATACATATAATTTATTTGCATAAGCAAGTATTCTACATGTCTTGTCACAAAGGATTTGCACATATAATTTTGGAAATCACTTAGCAAAAACTGGGATAGAATATCTTACCTAAAATATCCAGCAATACCTAATCTGTACTGAATTGTTACAACTACCACATTGTCAAAGGCTGCTAATGCTGAACCATCGTATGACGAAGCTGCTCCAAAAACTAATCCACCTCCATGGATCCATACAAAGACCTGGAAAGGAAAAAGCAGAAACAATTCAGCACAGGTAAGAGCTCCAGTGATATAAACTAAATATAGTATTTTGTGCTTTCACTCCCGAGTCTTTCAGATTAAATTTCACAGACAGTAGAAGTCTTTCGAAATGGAGGGTAGCAGCCTTATAACAGACATTGATTTCATTAAATACTTAAATTAAACCAGTGCCCCGTGACTTTTCACAGTTTTTTTTTTTTTTTTTTTTTTGAGGAAATCAAACATTACTGATGTAAAGTGTCACTAAGATTTTACTTGTAAAATAGGATTATTTTTTTTTTGTATCTACTAAAGCTCAATTAAATATTTAGTGGTGGAAAGTGTGTAACTGGATCATCATTAGAGAACTGCACCTGTAAGTCTCCATATAGTACAGGTTGTAGATCTGCTGTAAAATTATTATAATCCTTAGGAAGCTTTTAGAAGTTTCAAGTTCAGGCTCAGTTTGTTCCATCAAGTCACAGAAGCAATAAAGTTTGCTAGAGGTTTTACAATGATTTTGCTTACAGGCAACTTCTCATGTTCTTCTGTAGAAACAGGTGTGTATACATTCAGATATAAGCAATCTTCAGACATTTGGAGACGAACTTTTTCTTTTCTATTAGTAATAGCATCTGAAAAATACTGTCCTCTTACTTTGTCCTGTAGACACCTGAATAAAATAAAAAAAACCAACAGAAATAACTAAAACCTCAGTGGTACAAAGCGTAGCTTTTATGTACTTCAAGTACGAATCAGAAACCTATCTCTAGTACATTTCTAGATTGCTGGAAACAGAAAACATAAAATGTTTTTTCACCGTTAATATATTTTCTTCCATTGACTTGGTGTTAGTAAGCTCTGTAAAAAGGAGTCACGGTCTACAGCAGTACATAGTGACAGGCAGATATAATTTTGCATGTTTCGAAATATTACAGAAATATACCTGCAAATGGATATGGCTATAAATTACTTAAATGAAAATGCAAAGTAATTATTTTACATCTGCAATAGTTTTTTTGTATTGCAATTATAGATATCAGGCTTGAGTCACTCCAAGAAGGGCGCTAGTACAAGTGGAATAAGATATTTATAATATAGTCTAGAACTGGTCTGTTTCTTAGATGTTCTATTAAGCGTGTGATTCATTGGACATTCTTTTCTTCCAGTATTTTATTCCAGCATTTCTTCAGCTTCTTTCTGGTTCTGCTCCAAAGTTACACAGTTTATAAACATTGTTATGTAATGGCCAAATGCTCCCAAAATAAAACATAATTGATCGAGTGATGATCCATATTAGTTCATTGCTGATGCCCATTAGACAGCACTTTTTAATAAAAAGAGCAGCTTATAAAGATATCTTTAGAAATGCATTCATTGTAACAATTGCAGGTGGTAGTGAGATGACACCAAGAAATTTATCTTTGTGGATTTTGACCATCTTGCTTATCAGTGTCCTTGAACTGCGTGTAATATAAAATCATGACAAAGACAAATGTTTTTCTCATCGTCTTACATCGGTGGGTAGGAAGCAGCATCTCTGACACCCTTCCATGGCTCAGGTGGCTGGGGTTCAGAAAACCTTAATGGTCCAACAGGAGGCTTAGCAAAAGGAAGTCCCAGAAAGACATTTACACTCCTCTCAGCTGCATTTACTTTGACTTGGTACCCTCGGACACTCCCATAGTTGGTCACCACTTCTGGTTGTTCTGCTTTTTGTCCTGGGGGATGTGTACACAAAATTCAGATAATTGAGTGGCCTGTTGGTTAGTAATTGAAAAATTTCTAAGAAATTTAGCTACCTAAATATATACTTTTTTTTTTTTTGCCTAAACAACTTATTTTCAAACATAAGGCTTCAACAAACTCTATCAGTATGGATGACATCATTTCAGCCTTCATTCTGACTGTGTTTGTATGTATAATCTCCCTCAGGTATATCATATATATTTTCTTACTATGCACACACATTAGTAATTGTGTATAGATCATAATCCATTTGATCCAAGTTGTTAAAAGTTCAATAGACTACTCTCATTAAGAAAAGGCATTTCCTTTTTAATATATGGATCTGTGAATGCACAATATATATTTGGGACTCTCGATAGTAGATACAGACAAAAGAAAAAAACTTCTAATATACCTAAAAACAGTCTGGCATATACAAATGGTGTAAATATTTAGGTAAGATTTATTTTAATATCACTGTGAAAATTCTCAGTATCTAATTAAAAACATGGCACATTTTGGTCTTTTCTGACTCAGCAGACAAAATTTTGCAAGAGGAACTTAATTTTACTAGTTGTAAAAACAACAACAACAAAGACAAATGCCTGAAAATAGATTACAAAGAAGAAATGAAGAACTATTTGCTATTCAGACCTAATTTCTGTGCAGCAAGTTTGAGCGCCCAGGTCCTCAGATAAGGCTGAGATTCCCATAGGTAGTCTCCTCCCAGAAGGGAACAGTGAAAAACATTTCTGAAGCTTACCAGTAGCTACAAGTGCTGTAATCCCAGCAGTGAGAATTAAGGACAGCAGCATGTTCTTTTCAGTTGCCATTTTGCATGCTAGTCACACATTTACCTCCTCAGTGTATTGCCTTTAATACTCTGTGAAGTATAACTGTTACGCAAGACAAACACTGATTAGTTAAAGCATTTCTCAAGCTGTGAAACCAAACCAACTGTGGCCAGCCTGAGCAACTGCCCTGACTGTAAGCCACTCCCTTCAAGGGGAGTGCACAGCAGCTTGTCTGTATATGGGAACAGCGAGACCTATATGAAGAATGTCTCCACAAGTTTCATACTAGCTGCCCACGGCTTCTTATAAATCTTATTCATGGAATATCAGGCCTCAACTATTTGCTTTAAAAAACATTGTAAATAGTCCTCATAACATCAGGAGATTCTTCCTGCTACAATAACACTACCATCTTTGAAAAATTAGGACTTAATCTCCCACTACACGCTGAAGAAACCAGGAAAACTACCCTATAATCTTATTACATTTACTTCATTTTAGTATGTAATTGCTTCATTTCAATATATGTAACACACAGCATATCCACAAAGACCAAAATCCAAAACAATAATCCTGAAAAAAGTGCCTTTGCTGAAGTAAAAATTGGAAGATTTTTCATCTCACAAAGGGATATTTTTTGACAAAACCAATACTGGAAAAATCTCAGCTTTTCCTGCAAGGTGGATTCTCCACCTACCACTCAGTCCTGTGCATTCAGGAATGTTTGTCTTTTATCTCAAAATAAAAGAGTTTTGTAATACTAAAGAGAGGCTTTCTCAACTATTGTACCATGGGAGCAATACTAAAGGATTTGGGTAGTAACCACACATTTAATCCCTATGAAGAAATCAGGAGCGTTTGGAGACTTCCATGTGAACTCATGCCTGTCACCCAGGCGTGATATGAAAAAAAGGCAAGACATAGATGAATAGAAATAAAAGAAACTATCAGTAAAAGAGATTATCTACTATGTAACTAGGTGGTTGTGTTTGTTCTATGTTTCCTTGCTTTGCTTTTTTTTTTTTTTTTTGGCAAGAGTCAGTAGCTCTTGTTCCAGAAAGCCTATTTTGTAATTCTATGGCATCATAATTCTCAGTTGTCTGAGACAGCATTTCTAAACATTATCTTAGTGCCCGTACCTTTGTTTCAGCTACGTGTGTCCTAAGACCCACAGTCATTACATTAGTTGAGCACGTATGTTAAGCGTGTAGTGGTCCTGTGTGCTCAGGCTGTGTTCAGGCACTCTGAAGAGATGCTTTACTCTAGTATCTAAGTTGGTCTGGACAGGTGTGATTCACAGCTCATGTAGGTAAATCCAGGCAACTTTAAACTGGACTGCTCAGGGTGCAAACTATTGGCAGCTTGTTTCAGATGTGTATATTCAATGCATACTAATTATCCTAAGCATTTACTCCGTTATCAGAAGACTTTTGCCCTCTGTACTACAGCAGCTCTGTGATGCAGCCGCTACACTGTTAATGCCAATGCCAGATGGCTTATCAGCTGTTTCGGAATGTAGGGTTAGTGCAAGTATACACTGGCAAATGGGATAACACATTTGAGCTTCTAAGTAAATAATGTGGACTGTAACTTCATTGTAGAATTTTTACAGTTTTATAAATGTCCTTTGAGAGCCTTTTTTTCCTGTATTGTTTCTCAAGAGTAAAGTTCATGCCATGAAAACTGGGCTGGCATTAGTCTGTACTGTTATGAATGTAAAGTCCGTACTGTATTGATCCACATATGCACTGTTAAAGGCAATGAATGGAAACAGACACCTGGACTGCAAGTAATGGACTTTAGCATAAACTACCTCCTACCTTATTTGTGTGATAAAGGTTTCCTGGAAGCAAAGAGCAGGAGTACTTTGTAGTAGTAAACTCTGCTCTCCTGTTTGCCTGGTTGAATACTGTTGTAAGTTCTCTCAGAATGTCCTTGGACTGCTTTGGTTCCTAGCATGGGTAAACTGTTTCAGTGCAAGGTGAAGCTACAAGAATCCCTGCTTGCAACACTTGCCTTCCATCCTGAAGAGCATGCATGCCTCAACTACTTGTAACCCACAAACTACAGGAGGAGTCCATTGCTACAAAGCCAAACACAGTGCAATCTGCTCATTGCTCTCTCCTTTTGCTGAAACAAACCTTATGAATTTCCATAAATAATTTATTTTCTATCTCCTGCTCTTTCTGGTTTTCTAAAAGTCTGCCCTTTACAATTTGCTTTCCCTTTATTTTCACCCTTCATTTACGATTCTATTTTCCAAGATTTACTCTTCAATCTTTCATTGTTCTACTCTTCCTTGCTCAAGTACCCATTCTGCAAACTGTCTCAGCTCATATCCCATCCATGGTCCCAGAGATACACAACTTGAAGGCCAAAGGTAGCAGCCATCCGGAAATTACTACCAGTGCAAAATGCTATCTGTGAACTGTGATGACCTGATTTACATGACAAAATAAACAAATGGAATTTTAGATCTTTACCACCTTGGCTACAGACCTTTGTATGGATCTACAAACAGGACATACCTCTGCAAATGCGGAAATCCTTACTCTAGTGATATAGACTACTAAATTTGGGAATCTGGAGACAGTGCTATGTACCTGGCAAGTGGAATTTTTGAAGACTGCTTTGCATTTAATTTTAAGAAAGAACATTTTGCAGCTTACCCTCAATCAGTGAGCAACGCACAAGTCAGGGACCAAGCCAGAAAAATCCTGCCATATGATGACATTTGCCTCTTTATACATTAATGCATTGCTACCTGTCTTGATTTCAATAACAGAAAAATAGAGACAAATACCACATTTATAGGCCCACAATTAAAAAAAAAAAAAAAAAAAAAAAAAGAGCTCAGAAATACATTTTGCTTCAAGTATGTAGGGTACAAATGTTTAAACATGCATTTAAAATGGTCAGTTTATTTTTATTTTTTTAAAACTCATCCCCGATGAAGACTAAATGAAGCTGGAGCATGTAAAACTTAGAGCTACAGTCTATGAAGCTAGAGCTTTTACAGCTGTAACACTTTCTCTTTAGCACATGGTAATCTCTCACCAGAATATTTCTGGGGTGGGACAGATTTTCAGAGCACTCACCCCTAAGCAGATTGGAATAAAATCTCTTCACATTTTCCAGTGCAAGTTATTTTAGTGCTGTGCCTGTATGTAAAAAGTCAGTTCCACTGCACATGTCTGCATGCAACGTACAACACAAGCATATATTCTGTACATATACATACAATGCTGCCTGTTTGTCTCCTTTTAAAGGGAAAGGTACAGTCCCTCAGGGGAACTACGTGTACAATTAAAATCTTTCAAGACTACTTTGAGATTATATTCCCTTCACAAAACACTTTAGCTAAAACAAAGGACAATGGACAGATTCTTACCAGGAATTCTCACTTACCAAAACAGCAGTTATGCTAACAGTCTAACCTGATCTCCTGAATTCTGACTGGCAACAGAACGTGGGCAGAACGACATAGGAAACCCCACCCTATTTATTCCAATAAAGTCATTCAGAAAGAAGGGATGTCCAGGTAGTTACTGTAAGACATGACTAGACTAGCTGGGAATGATCTTAAATTATTCCAGAGATACAGATTAAAGAAAGGGTGGGGTGGGGTGGGCAAATATGTGGACATCCCTGTAGGATCTACTGTGCTGCATAATGCTGCTGGGAGGTAGCAGTATGGTCAGGAATATGGCTGGGATATCTGGAGCAGCCTAGGGGTCAGACATAGGAAGCAACATGACATGGCATAGAAGATCTTTGCACTGAAATGATGTGTTAAGACTTGTTCTTGGCAGTCCATGAGCATATCAGCTGGTAAGAGCACTGGAATAATTATGGTAAATGAATCTCTCTCCAGTGCTAGTAATGAAGGCCTGTGACCTGTGCAGAGAACCTGGAACTGACTGGAGGCACAGAGAACAGCCTGGTGCACAATGTAAAGAACCAAGGAAAAGACAGAAAGCTTACACTTTATATTACCACAGCTGATCCTTCTAAAGTAGTTATTGCTAAATTTAGAAGGAAAATAATGGAGGTAGTAGAGATTATTTTTCTCTTTTCTAACATTTGAGAGGAGTCTTAATTCCAGCACTGCACTACTGTAACAGACTATGTATCACAACAGTCAGAAACAAACTATCTCAGTTGTAAAACCGATTTATAGAGGAGTACTTATTTAGTTTCATTTTTTCTTCACAGAGGATGTTTGTGTATGTGAATCAGACCAAAACTTTTGTAACACCACTGATACACTTGATGTAACAAAGACAGTTTTACTTCCAAATCTGGTCTTTACTGATTTAACTTTATTAAAACAAGTTGCTGCTACATTCCCTCTTCAATCATGGCAAAGCGATAGGAAAACCTAAGCAGCAGGGAAATCTGGTAACTACATTTAATAAGTGAGGCTTCTGTTGTGGACATGAACCCAGGAAAAATTAAAGGATCACAAAGTGGAAATAGGCCCATTGGAATTATTACAGTGAATAATCATAAATATGACAACTGTGAAGATAACGTGAAAGGAATGGACACATTATCTTATCCTCAAAAATATTTGAAGTAATTTCTTTTGCTATCCTAATAGTATGCCTATTATGTATGTTTAAACTATAAATTATAACTCTGAATTAACCTTCCTGTTTTCCATTCTTTTGTTATTTGTCTGTTCAAACATCATCTTTTTCCAGAAGTCTACCTTCTTTTCCTTCAACTTTCTGGCTTTCTTTTGTTTTAGGTTTATCTGCAAGTATTCTTCGTTTAGGTTATAAGATGGCCATTCAACCAAACCTTCCCCATTAGGATCTCTGTAAATGATAAGAAAGAAAGAGTGAATAACCTCTCCAGTCCACTGGGGAATTCAATCACAGCAATTAAGAATGAAAGAACAACACAACTGATTCACTAGGGAGTCAGTACAAAGTAGCTAAATTACTTTTGTAATATTATCTGTCATGAATCTCATTCTCACCCGTTTCGAGCAAAGTTAGCCCAGTACTTCATTAGCGTTTTGCTAAGGTTTTTTTCTTCCTCTGTAGCTTCATCTGAGAAACAAAATGTAAAACAATTATTATAGGAGGCAAAAATCAAAACCGTGTTGCTACACAAGCAGCATTTCAGTCTGTGAATATGTTGGTCTTGACAAAATTTCCTGGTTACATCAAAAGCACCACACCTGAAATGTATTAGTAATCCAGCAATCATTAGGAGATTTCAGCACTTTTTATGAATGAGGTCAGCATTATTACCCTTATTCTACAAATAGGGGAGTTTAGATACAAGGAAACAGAGCAATTTGTCTGTACCCTTCCAGGAAACCAGAAGCATAACTGGAAAAAAAGAATAAATCCATCTCTTCCAAGTCCCATTACAACTCAAGAAATGGGCCACGTGGTTTAGTTTCATAGATCTCATCCTAGTGTAGTGGGACTGAAATTTCATCTGTTATTTAGACTGTGACTAGGCAAGGTTTCTTCATTCTAATCCAAAAGGATGTCATTCCACATCTCGATATTTTAAGAATATTAATCTAAAAGTACTTACTCATATGTCCTCTCCTATCAATTCTGTGAAAGCAAGTTTAGTTACTGTGTTTAATGTTAAATACAACTCAACATATCATGAAAAATATTTGATATTTTAATGCTTTCAGTAAAGTTGGGCAAATAGAAAAAGAAGTGTATAGTTTTCTCTAGTATAAGAACTCATAAGTAATAAACAGACACAAAATACAAGCAAAATCAAAAAGCTCTAGTAACAGATTAATGAATACTTTTTACAACATAGCTGGGTTGCTCCAAAGTTCAGTGGAGTAAAAGGAAATGCTTTCATTTATGTGGACTTTGAAAAAGACTATGAACTACCGTGAAAATGGAAAAAAATAAAAGCAGAAAAATAAATGGTGAATTCACATAAAATATTTTTGTGTTTCTTTTTCAGAATAAGAAAATCTGTATCATGAGAAAGAAAAGACTCCATTCTGAATATTATTGCTTTAGACATATGAAATTAAAGGAAAGTGCTGGATTTGTAACATTCCTGAGGAGATGGCATTTTTTATTCAACTGTTTAGTGATTAGCACATTCATTTGGCCTGTGGCAACATGGGATTCTTCCTGAAGGAACCAGAGTCCACATTTCCTATAAGAATGCCCAGATTGCTCAAGCACATGTAATTTTGGGAGTACACCCTTAATCCTTCCTCAACAGACCAGTTCCATGTTGGATAAAATGATTAAATGTTAATGAGTCATGGTAGAAAATAGTCTTTAACCTAACTATTATATTTTCATGTGGAAGTGAAACACTGGAGTCTCAGCCTCGCTCTGATCAACACAAGCTGGAACACTCTGCAAATAGATCATACCCCATTCTCTGGGCCCTGACAGGCAGTCGGATTTCATGGGAAATTTCGTGAGTACCTTGCTAATTCCCTGCCATCTTAACTGATTTTACCCTTGATTTGTTTTTCAACCAAAACTATTTGGCAAATTCACAAACAGTGCCAGTATAATGACAGAAAATTTGCTAGAAAACATCATTATTTGCTAAATTGTTTACAGCATACATAACTTCTTGTGGTCCAGAAAAAACAGTCTGTATGTGATAAAGAATGGTGAAGACAGTAAACTAACATTAAGCAAAATCAAACAGGAAAAAGGGTTATACTTTGGTCTCACTACTAATATGTGCACTTTAGTCTGATTGAAATGGAAGTAGCAATGCCAAATAATGTCAGTATTATGTGGGTAATTTAGAAATGAACAATGATGTTCCATTCCTTACCGCGTAGGCCTATATCACCTGCCAGATACGGTCCTCCAAAGACAAAGCCAACTTCATCTCCATGATCAGCTTTCACATACTCTGGTTTAATATCCCAGTATGCAGTGGGCCGATGCTGATATTCAAAGAAGTATGTAGGAGCTCCAGACTCTAGAATATGTAACACTTAGAGTATTAGAGGAGAGGTGCATAAATTATATCTCACATCGGCTGCTTAAAATATTCCTTTCAGTACGCCCAAAGCTTTATAGGTGACCCGGCACATTTCTAAATGTAACATTACACTCAAACATGTATTTTTACTTTTAATTCAAAATGAAGAATGTACAGCATTAAGAAAATGAAAAATCATCCCAGGAATACCTATAGAAAACAAAGTAAAATCCAATTATTTTCCAGTTCTGGATATTTTGGAATGGCTTGTCTACACTTAAATACCCTAAAATCTCGACTACAGAGCTGCTGATTTCCCATGTAGCATTGGGCCAAAAGACAGTCCTGGTTCCTTTATTTTTTATTATTTTAAATTATTTTTTAAGCTTGTGTACTTCACTTAGAAACCATGTACCTGTGTTATCATGCTCTGCTCTCAATATATTGTGAGTATGAACACAAGTCCAAGACACTAGTACAAAGGTAAAGGTGTCACTTGCTTGCCATGGTCCTGCACACCTAAATCACTCTTCACTCTCAAAGTTCCCTGTGGGAATTTCAAGAAGGGCTGCCTACACGACAGGATTTTCTTGATATTGCTTCATCTAGCATGCAGAAAGAGGTTTGAATGTACTATTTTGAGACTGCCCACTAGCTAGAATTCACTAGCTCACCCTTGTGATAATTCAGTGCTTTAATGGATGGCACGACAAATCCTACATCCCCCAGCAAGTCGAGAAATTGGTCCCGTAGCTCAGCAGGATCATCTGTGTTTCCCAGATACTCATCCATTATCATAGGCAATAACTCTGCTGGTAAATCCTAAGAGAAAAAGGTGGAACAAGAAGCAACCAGAAAAAATATCAATCTAAAAATGTCATCTTTTAAACTTCAGAGATTCTGCAAAGGCACAAAAATGCAGGGTAGTACCCACATTGATGGGAAAGTATGATGGCAAATAAAACCTGTTTAGACTTCCTGTGAAACAAAACAAAACAACACAACAAACCTCAGGTCAAGTTTACAACAGATTTATATGGGTTAAAACTCTGTAGGAAACCATGAAGCTCCAGAAGCTTGGAATTTCCTCCATATTGATAATGCCTTTGGCATCTCTTTTCTTCAGAAGATAAGAGAGAGGAATTACAAAAGCAAGTTGTGTCCTTGAAAGCTGTGTTGACTATTCTGGTCCAACCTTTAACCTAGCACTGCCAAGTCCACTGTTAAACCATGTCACTAAGCACTGCATCTACACAATTTTGAAGACCTCTAGGGATGGTGACTCAACTAGTTCCCTGGGCGGCCTGTTCCAATACTTCACAACCCTTTCAGTTAAGAATTTTTTTCAAATATCCAAACTAAAACTCCCCTGGCACAACTTAAGGTCCTTATCATTTAGTGCTTGGGAGAAGAGAATGATCCCCACCTCACCATAGCCTCCTTTACCTTTACTCCACAGGTAATTATGGAGTGCGATAAGGTCTCCCCTGAGCTTCCTTTTCTCTAAGCTAATCAAACCCAGCTCCCACAGCTACTCCTCATAATACTTGTTCTCTAGACCCTTAACCAGCTTTGTTGCCCTTCTCTGGACATGCTCCAGCACCTTGACGTGTGACCTTCTTGTAGAGAGGGGCCCAAAACTGAATAAATGATCCTATGATTCTATTAGACTGCAGAGCAAGACCAACAGGATCTCTAAACATAGCTTAAGTTGTTAGTGTTACAATTTAACTGCTTGAATGATACATTTCAAAGCAAGGAGTGCAAAGTATTTTTGAAAACTATTTTAAAAGCTACATTTAATTTATTGAAAAATCCTGACCTGAAACCCATCTGCTAGGCAATTAGACATCAACTACTGTGGGATTAGGGGTACTATTACCATAATCCTACAAACAAATACATAACGTAAAAACGTTGGTTCTGAGGTCTAGAAGAAAAAGCGTATTTCCCAAAAACTAGGTCTGACTCAATCCTATTTCTGATTAGCTCCATACACTGCAGTCCTGTCAGCTTTGCTGGGACTCTCCTCAAAGCATAATGTTACCTCGAGCCCTAGTAAAATACGGCTCAACCAGGAAATTAGAGAATACTAAATTTCACAAATCTGGTATATGCATTAAAAAGAGGTTTTACATCTTAATTTGGATTAGTACAACAATTCTTACCATCATTGGTAGTAGAAGCTCTAATGTTGAAGTGATTGATTTTTTATCTTTCACTTCCTTCAAACCTGGTATTGGTGACGTCTGCACAGAAAAAAATAATGTTATGGCAGCCATTCAACTTCTCCAAAGTTTTCAATATTGAAACAACTTTACTCCACTTTATTCTAACTGCTGGTGTTGATTTTTGAAGCATCATATTATAAAGAAAATTCACAAATCCACCCCCTGCGATTTGCTGCACTGTATAGCAACTGCTCTCTTGGAGTCACCCATGGAATTTGTGTGCAAAAGAATTTATGCACTGAGAGTAGGATGGACACCCACGTTAACCCCATCCTCTGTTCCCATCTGAGATTTTCAGCCAATTGGTCTTTCTACATGATAACAAGGAACACAGGGGCAATGAAATAACCAGCAGTCATCAGAGTTCAGGACATAAAGGGTAAGCTGCTTACAGTGATCACTGTAGCATTTTAAATGTCCTGTGTATCAATCTTTTATATTGTGTGTTTGTTGTGGGGGAAATAATTCTTTTTATTTTTCTATGAAGAATAAACTCTTGACTGCTGCATTATTTTTCCTTCCTCTGCCTGGATGATTTTAGGAAGAGAAAATAGTGTATAATATTGAAGATCCAAGGATGTTCATATAGTTCAGCTAGCAGGATGGAGCCCATCTCACTGTTTTGTGACCAGCTGGTTCTGGGTCACCACAGAATCATAACTCAAGCAAAATTGACCTTGTATATATTTTCAACAATGCATACATAAAAGGTATCCTACCAGCGAACACCTCACCTACTCTTCTCAGACTTGCCTGCATCTGTTAATACAAACATTCCAAAAAATGAAGAATAGACATTAAATTACAGATCTAATGTTCCAGCCAAATTCATTGTTGGTGACTCCTATCATCAGTGGGACCGTATGAAACTCCTTTCCAGTCAATATCTCTTCAGGCGACTTATGAAGGAATACTCCATCCAAAACTAAGGGTAGAAGCTTGATTTCCTGAATGAGCAGAAAAAAAATATCAAATTACTTGTCAATAGTATTTTCCTGTTTCCTTCAAAACACATAATAAAACATCCACATTTAATGTTCCAAATGCAAAAAAGAACTTTCAGAAATCTAGGTATATACAGCCACTGTAACATACATTTAGAGTTTTGCAGAAGAGTATGAAATGCTAGCCTGGTTTTGGCATGTTAAGGAGCAATTTAACCATTTCCTGATCCTGTTCTGTTTCCAACTAGCATTGAAATGTGTGCTCAAGTCTTGCTCACAACTTTACAGGTGCTTCATTAAAAATTCTGAAAAAATACTCTGTGAAATTATTTGAATATATAGGGTGTACTTTAACAAAAATTCAGAAAAATAAACTTTGGAACAGGCCAATTATTAACTCCATTCAGAAGATGAACCACAAGTGTGCCATTAAAAAAATCTGTAAGTAAAATTTTACCTACCGTACTGTTAGAGATAATATCCATTGCTTCTTGATTCCTCAAGCAGTTTATGAGTGAAAGTGAACTACTAGTCTCACACTTAAATATACTTGCAATTTTCTGAAAGTTATTAACAAAGACAAGAACTGTTAGCTATGAGGTAGTCTTTGAGGAATTTATATGCAGAAAATTATTATACTCAGTACTATTAGCAGCTTTAAATAAAGCCTAGTTTAGGTGAGATTGATAGATCTTGAAGCACTTTATTTTCCTAGAAATACTACAATTAGATCATGAAGTCAAACCATTCCTGTGTACTCTTTCTTGCTATATTTCCATTCATTGTTCTATAACAAACCTTGCTGTTGAGATAATACTAAGTTGTGACATAAATCAAATAAGAAAATTCAGAGAATCAGCTTGTGATTTTGACATTATTACTGACTACTGGTTCAGGAAGAGAAATACAAAGATACTTTTACAGAGGAATTTAATTTCAAGGCTTTTTTATTGTTGTTTTGATGGTCTTTATTTGAAGTAAAAGCCCTCCATAAAAGACCATAGCTGAATAAAAATCGAGTACCTCTTCTAGATTCTAACTAAACTTCCCATAATAAATTCCACAGTCACTGTATAAGTGACAGTATGCATGAAAATGGGTAAATGCCTAGCTGGGCATGTGTGTAATTGAAAATACTTAAATCTACCCACAGACATTATAATCACATAACCATACAATCTATTTCTAACACCAAATGACCATGGTAAGATTGAAAATAAATGGACTGTTTGAATTAAAAACTTACTTAGTGCTAAACTATGTATCTATAGATATGCCTTGAAAATAAATTTAAATCAACTTTTTTGCACAATATGCAATCAGATTTTCCTCTTTTTCTTTTAAGGAAAGAATCGGATATAAGAAATATTTTATGTTACAACGACTTTAAAATGCAAAAATGAGCTTACCTTAAGATCTGCTGAAAGAAGTATATTTTTATTAGGGGGGATTAGAATTCCACTCTCTGATATTGCTTTATGAAAGAGACCCTTAGACAAAGGAGACATAATCTGCCAAAAAAGGGAAGAACAGAAAGTATTTATACTACATAATGGTCCTTATCCCATGACTTCTTGCCCAACTAGATTGCTGCGTTCAGTGGGGAAATAAACACTTTTATATGCTTACAGAAAAAGTGTCAAGACTTAGAGCAATGTGCTACTAATTTTATTTTCAAAAACTGGAATAAGCATTAAATGTTACACCAGTTGAGTTTACTACTGAAAATTTTTTTTAAGACTTTACTTTTTAGTATATCTATTGCATGCTTACATGTGCATAAACAGAGCAAGATCCTGCAGATACACCAAAGAGTGTGACAGATCCTGGATCTCCACCAAATTGTTCAATATTTTCTTGGATCCAATGAAGAGCTGCTACTTGATCCAAAAGAGCCCAGTTCCCACGAGCATGTTCATCACCAGTACTGAAAGAAAAGCAGTATAAGCTAACTTCTCAGGAAAAGTAATAGTTCTTCTAATACCAGACCATATTAACCCTAACAATTTACAGTTTGTGCGAAGTGCCCTATTTGGCCAAGGAGAGATCTGTATTTACTGATCTAAAGCCCTTCATAGTCAGATGTAAGACCACTTATTTACTGACCTCTATTGTTCATCCATGCACAGATGGATACCTGGCCTTTACATTATATGATTTTTCGTTTTATGCACCGATGGACAGAGTTAATGGCAAAATGGAAAACCCTATGGAGAAACAAATAAGCCCAACTATGATTTGGTAGTAGGCTGTATTCAAATGGCAATGCAAATGGAATTTAAGAACTACATTCTTAATGACCTCATGTCCGGATTTCAGTTAACTGCATACACTTAAACCACTGTACCACTGGGAAGCTGGTGTACAAGTTCAGTCAATTTAGAAAACAAAATTATCCATGCTTTACACAAGATAGAAAGTGTTTAGTAAAAAGTGGATCAGGTCATCTTACCAGAAGAATCCAAGCAGTCCAAGTCTGTACTGAATTATTACTACCACGACATTCTCATAGGCTGATAGTGCAGAACCATCATACCTAGAAGCACCACCAAATACAAAATTGCCTCCATGGATCCATACCATTACCTTCGAGAGAAAAGGGTAAGACATACTTTTATAAATTGCTTGGCAGATTTCATTTGAAAGGGGGAGACAACATCAAAGAATTAGGAACTTCTAACCTCTGAAGGTCAATGGGAACCGAATTTTAAGTTGGTGGACTGTGAATTTTGTATAATATTATTCTTACTAATGGAGAATAATATTTTCAAAAGCAATTAAGCAATTTAGGAGCCATGATTAGATGCAAACTTTGTACAACACAAGTTTGCACAATAGGTTTACGTACAGGTAATTTGTCCTTCTTGTCTGAACCAGCAGGGCTGTAAACATTTAGATACAAACAGTCCTCAGAAGTTTGGAATGGAATGTGTTTTTCTTGATAATTTTTTTCAGCTTTTTTCAACATGGCCAGATCTTGAGGACATCTTTACAAAAGAAAGAAAGTGTGACTATTAGTAATAAAACTGCAATACCAATGATGTAACAATGATAAACAAAACACATTTTCTTTATCAGACTGAATTTCCACATGGTGCTTCAACTTTGTGTTATTTATATACAGTTAGAGGTGTCAACTGTAAAAAACATAGCTCTGTACTTTTACTTTAAAAGATTAATTAATTCAGAATAGTATAATAAGAAAACTGGATTTCCAAATAAAGGAATTTACCAGGTATTCTTTATACTTCCTAGTCCCACAGGTCTTACAAAGTATTTCACTACCAGTCAATCCAAGTGCCTTACTTAAAATCAGATATTTGTACGCTAATAAACACAACGCTGACAAACATGAGCAAGTCTTATATATAAACAAACTGAATGGCTCTCACAGTGGTGGGTAGGAAGTTGCATCTCTAAGATCATTCCAGGGTTCAGGTGGTTCAGGTGGGGAAAACCTCAAGGATCCAACTGGTGCTTTTGCAAAAGGAATCCCAAGGAAAACGTTTACAAGTCTATCTGTCCCCTTCACGTTTGCTTGTTTTCCTCTGAGCCGTCCATGCGCAATAGTCACTTCTGGTTCAGCACCATTCTGTCCTAGATTACACATAAGAAAAATAATTAAGTTGCACCTTCATAACTATCAGATTTTTCAGTGAAGCGTTTTTTTACCAGCTCCTTTATTTAGAATATTTCAGCTTATTCAATTTTGTTCAAGTTTTGTGCAATGACAGACACCCCTTGCCAAACATTTCCGTAACTGGCTCCGCTTATGACAACTGGAGCTAGGTAGGACAGTTTATTCACTGTACAACATTATAAATCTTAAAAACAATTTCAGAGGAAGCAGTAACTGTCAAAATCATTAACGTCTTCTATTCACCATCCAACAAAAGATTTTCAAAATAGTTCAGGTAATTCAGAAATGTTCTGATTTCTACCATTTAAGAAACAAGGCCTTTTATTGTTTTCATAAAACTATCTCAGAAATGGTTTCCTCCTGCAAAAACAGTCACTTTTGCATTGAGATTATTAGGATACTTTTGCAGATTGCTAACACAAGTATGAGAGATGTACTGCCTTTGAAAACTACTACCCTGTAACTTGTTAATGCAGTTGCTTCCCCAACAGCAGTTACAAAAGATTTTGTATCTCACCTTCTATTCCACAAGTGATAAATGTTATACTACAAACCAAGGTATAAAACAAAGAAATCTGGCTTTGAGGAGACATTTTTTCCTCTACTTGCATTCCAGATATTTTTCCTGTTTTTACACGGAAGGTATTAGTACAAAGGTCCCCAAGGACTGCCCTCTTGGTAGGGAGTGCAGCTAAATTCCCTTCCAAACATACACTGCATTAAGCACTTTCAGAGCTGTAATTGATACGAAATGTAAATACAATCCCTTAGTGTAACTTACCTAATTGTTACCCGATCCTGATCATAAATGATCCGAAAATTACAGTGCAAGAGAATTCAGAGCTACATGCCATTTCTTATATAGTTCCTAAGTCTCTGTGTTGTGCTAGTGGTGGAGATGTGTGAAAATTTCTCACAGATTTCACTCGGAACTGTGCAAACATGCATCATAGAACATACCTTGCCTCTTATTTTTAATACTTCCCTCAAGTCTTTCTGGAAAATTCTTTCTGTTGCAGTTATTTTTGTTCCAGATCAATCTGAAAATGAAAAGATATAAGTAGGAGGTGAGGTCTATATTGAAGAAGGGAAAATGAGACTCCTTCCAGGTGAACGGCTTTCTGACACATAAAATCCCATTTTCCCAAGCTTCTGCTAACACAACATATCTTTTAATTTAAAACCCAGATTTCCATCCCTTGTCTTCATCTCAATGACTAAATACTGAAATAACTCTCAGAAAATGAATTCACAGTGTAAATCAGAGTTAGCACTATTATCTGATATAAATGAGTTATCCTCTTATCACCTTTTGGTTCAAATTCAGTCACTCAATTTTTATATGGAATACAAAGTTAACACTTACCTGGTCTAATGCAGATGCCCAAAATGAGAAGTCCACATACTGTATTGGATCACGAAAACCTCCAAAGAATGGGCTAGAAAACTTCCTTGTATGACCTTTCACTGTAAAAATGACCGACTCAAAAGACAAAAGCAGGCAGTGGGATTCAATCAGCTTAAATGAACTCTGAGTGCGTCCCAAATTAACAACTCTTACTCACATCAGCCATCTGGACCAGCATTTTCTTACCATTTTCCTCTCCTTTTTCAGTCAACAAATGTAGTATCAGATGTATTAGCAATTAAATACATTGCTATTTAATTTATAGTGATTTACATTGATTAAATCTGCTAAAGAACAAATGAGCACAAAGGAAAAGAGAAAAAAAAAGTCAATATTCACTTTTATTATAGTATTCTGAATTGAAAGAACTGTCTACAACAGCAACAATACCGACACAGAGAGAAAAGTGCGTGCTTTCTAAACCTGACACTCTAGCTAATCAGCTAGTTGAGCTGTCAGAATAAAATGTGCTGTACAGACACTGGTGGTAACTGAAAAGTTCCTGGTATTCAGCCTCACAGCCTGTTAGTGACAGGTGTCAAATGGCTGCCAAAGAAGTTACGACACCTATGCCAGCATCTATTGCACAAATATTTTTATCAGTAACACGGGATCCAAGCTTTTATTTCTGCTAGTCATCGGGGAAGCCACCTCCAGCAGCCTGAGGTGTTTTACTACCGATAACTACGACTTGATGCAGGCAGCAAGGTGTCACCTGAGCAACAACAACAAAAACCTACACATCACCTTTTTTTTTGTGAGGAGAAATCAGACATACAGCAGAAAGTCTGAAGCAGACGATGTACTACCGCGGGATCACAGCGCGGTAACCCCGTTACGAGGGCTGTGCACGGCAGCACGCCGCTTGCCCACACGAGGACGCTGCCGCACAGGCAGCGGGGCCGCCCCGCTCCTTCAGCGCGGCTCCGCCCGCCCGGTGCGGCGGCGAAGGGCGGCCGGGCTCCTTCCGCCGCCTCCAGCCATGGTGGGCCCGGCCGGCGGGGCGCCGCTGGAGAACGCCAACCCCCTCATCTACCGCCGCTCCGGGGAGCGGCCCGTGACGGCGAGGGAGGAGGACGACGAGCTGCCCGACTCTATCGACGACCGGGAGATCTTCGATATCCTGACGGGAGGGCTGGGCCAGGCCAGGCCGGGCCGGGGCAGGGCAGGGTACAGGACAGGGGGACAGGGCAGGGCAGGATCAGGATCAGGATCAGGATCAAGGACAGGACACAGGACAGTGCCCTTTCCTTAACCTGACACATCTCATCCGCTCCATCAATGATCCCGAGCACCCCCTCACCCTGGAGGAGCTGAATGTTGTTGAGCAAGTTCGAGTTAAAGTGAGGTTTCTTGTTCTCTTTTGCTTTGTTTCTGGTTGTTTGTTTGTGTGAGGATGTTTGGTTGTTTGGTTTTGTGCCATGAGAAGAGGTTTATTATTAGCTAACTACTGCATTAGCAGTCTTTAAAGCAGTGAAGAACCCCCAAGCAGCAAAGCACAGCTTCAAGCTGTGTTGCACACAACGTGCCTCCAGCTAGCTGGGGTGAAGGCAGTGAGCTTTGCACACAGGAATTATTTGCTTGCTTTCCAACAGGTGAACGATGCCGAGAGCACCGTGGCAGTGGAGTTCACCCCCACGATTCCCCACTGCAGCATGGCGACGTTAATCGGCCTGTCCATCAAAGTAAAATTGATCAGATCTCTGCCTGAGAGATTTAAGGTGAGTAATGAAATCACTCTGAAAGCACAAGGGAGGAATGGTGTTTAAAAACCAGCTAGCTAACTTACAGCATAAAATAACCGGAGCTTTTTTCTTTTGTATATGGTGGGGGAGGGAAACACTCTAGGAATTGGGGAAGGAACTAAACTGAAAAATGGGTGCAGAGTTCCAGTTCTGTGATGGCCATGTCACAGGTGAGTGGGGTTATGATGGGAAGGTACCTGCTGGCCTCTACAGCATGGCACGGGAGATCTTGAGGCTTCTTGATTTTAGGCCTGGTTTTATGCTGCAGTGTAGAGTATCTGGCATTGGCAAGAATGTCTTTTTTGTTTTGTCTTGTTATTGCTGTATTTTCTTCATTAAATAGTTTTACTTTGAACTTCCAATGTTTTGTTAACTGGACACCTTTTTCTTTCTTCATGCTTTTTAAGATGGATGTTCATATAACACCAGGAACACATGCCTCTGAGCATGCTGGTAAGCTTTTTAGTGTTCTCTTGTGTGGTTGTTTTTTTTTTTACTAATCTTGAAAATTAGAGAGAAAATACATTTTTCCACCTGCAGAGCAATTGTTCGGTATCTGGGACTTTACATGCACCAAGCCCCTTCTGGGGGATGTTACAGAACAGGCATGTGTAATAATGAAATTTAGAAATGTTTTTTACTTTACTTTAAACATCTCATTGGACAACTTGTGCTCACACGTTATTATTGATTTGCTTGGAGGGCTCAGAAAGGGGCAAGGCAGGGGTAAATTTCTTCTCCTGTTGAACCTATACATGTACAGCTCTCTGCTGATGAATCATAAATAACTTGCTAGTTTAACTTGTGGTAATATGGTAGCTTTGACTTGAGACCACAACTGTGTGGTGCACTTAGCATCTACAGAATTAGTAGTCTGAGTTACCATAGCAACGGTGCGATTATGTTGCAATGTAAAATGCTTCTAAAAAGACATTCTATACCAATGTTTTGACCAGTTTTTTGGGGGTATTTTTTTCTGCACAGTTAATAAACAGCTTGCTGATAAAGAACGTGTAGCAGCTGCTTTGGAAAACTCTCATTTACTGGAAGTGGTGAATCAGTGTCTGTCTGCCCGATCATAATTGCCTGATCAGGAAATCACCGGTATATTCTGCTGTGTTAAACGGATTTTGTATATAAGTGGTGATGCTAGTATTTCACCATACATGTATCTATGAGCAAAATAAAATCACTTGGATTTTCTCAAATAAATGTTTCATTATTTCTACAAAAAATAGTATGGGGGAAATTAGCTTGTAGGCAGCTACAAAAACATAATGAAAATTGGGTTTTCAAGTTTATTAGTTATTGCACTGGTAGGATTTTTTTTTCTGGACTTACTTTAAAAAGGTTTAAACCTGTTTTTAACAGGTTTCTCACTATCCGAAGATAATTAAACTTCATTTTAGGAACAGATTTTGCATACTGGATTTCACAAGTCCACCAAGCTAAATAGCAGTTAAAAATTTTTATACTCATATGGTTGTTTTGGACTGATAATATAATTTTTGCTTCATACGTCAGGATTTTAACAAGTTCATTTATGCAAAGTTGTAAAACATCTGTAGCAATAAATGTAAAGGATTCTAAATCATCTGCTTGTGTTTTTATTATCTCATCCTGGACTAGCCAACCAGGAAGGGCTCTAGATCGGTTTAAAATGTAATTTACTTTTTCTTATTCATTACTTATGGCAAATACCGTTATCTATGAGTACCAAGTATCTTTGAATTTTTGTTTTGGGTTTGGTTTGATTTGGTTTTCTTCACCTGTCACTCCCTTACACCTGACAGGAGGGAGTCATTCATATTTTTCAGTACAGACAGTCCAGCTATTCAATGCTGAAAGTCTTTCCTGGTAACGTTCCAGCTAAATCAGAAGCTTTGCTTTAAACATATTCAGGTTTAGCATTAATACCTAGCCTATGCTTCCCTTTCTGTTCTAGGAGACATGGTGCTTACTAAACTGTTGTCTTTTGGTAGAAACTGACAATATAGAAATTCATTAAGATAGAATTCCATTATTAATTAAAACTTTTGCAAGAGTTGTTTCCAACCTGGTCCATGGGGAAATATAACAGCCTTTAACAATCCTGTATTTTGGTGCAAACATGCAATACTACATATCAATTATTCAGTATCTTCATCATCATCAATTATCTAAAGAGCAACTAGTATACTTCTTTTTTAAAAAGTAGATGTGTGGTGGTAATGCTTTACATTTCAGTATTTTCTCTTGGAGGATCTCGGATGCTATTTTAAAAAGGGTAAACCTTATGAACATTATGTAAACCAAAGCCTGGTAGACCAGGCTAGTCTGTGTTGAGCAGCTGACAAAACTGAAGCAGTGGTGATTCAAGTACAAGGGAGAAAGTCAGACAGCAAAATATAATAGAAATAAATCCATATCTTCCAGTTTTAGAAGTGACTCACCCAGTTTGCACAGGGCTTCTACAGAAGGCCAGCTCTGCAGCAGCTTTAATCTGATCATTTGGCTTAGCATCCTTTGAATGATCAGCACTTCCTTGGACATTTGAATGAAACTGTAAATAAAGACAATATTTATGTGGTATTAATAATGGGAAAGTAGCAGAATGACCCAGCTGTTAATATTCTTTCCTGTCCACCTCTCTTGCCAAATCACTGAAATGATTAGTCCTGATGCTGCCAGCCTTTGCACCACAAATGAAAACTTCAACCATGGCAATGCATGCAGGCAACACACAGGCAATATGCTTGTTTGATCTGTTTGTGTTTTTTGATTGTTTGTGGTTTTGTTTATTTTTGTTTGTTTTGTTTGTTTTTAACAGAAAATGAATGTTGCCCTCCCAGATTTTGGGGAGGACAGAAATGGAACATTATGGGGGGAGAGGGGAATAGAAGGACGAGTAAGCTGCATACAGATTGCTTCAACCTGCACATCAAACAGAAGGAATCAGTAAATTATGTTTTATTGAATCTCTGTTGCTTAGCCTTCACCACTACATAATAATAATATTAAATAATTTACTGGGATGTTAGCACTTGCCTCACAAGTCACGTTATACACAGTAACTAACCCTAGGGGTGTACTTTTCACCGCTTACCTTTTCAGAGAAGCAATGGTATGTGGTTGTTTATAGTGCATAGTTGGGGGGTGACTTTTCAGTAAAGGGACTCTACCGTGTAGTATCAAAGAAAAAGTCTGATATCTGCTACTTAAGAATGGAGAGGTCCATAACTTTGGATCTGGCATGTTTCTTTAAATGATGTGGATGTTACATTTATGAGATGATAGCAACAACAGAAAGGACAAACCAGTTCCTTTGCTTGAGATCACAGCTCTTCCTGTAGGGGGCTCCCTCAGCTTGAATTCTTGCTGAATGATAATACACTGCCAGTTTCAGCAAAAATCTTCCATTCCCTGGTTTTAATGATCATTAGCTGGCTCCTGCTGTATGGAGAGTAAGTGGGAGACAAAGCATTAATCTGTTACAAGTATTTATTTTCAGACTTCTTTTCCTCCCACCCCCCAAAAAAAACCCTATCCCTAAATTTAGTCTCTGGAATGCTTTGTAATGAGACACATTCCATCAGAAAATATGACCCTTTAGAGCAGCTGTGTTGAATACAAACAGCCTCATTCAAATCCAGGAAAAATGCCAGAAGCAGACATGTTTCACATTCCTAGGCTGTAGGCAGAGTCCTCCAGGAGTGGCTGAATGGCACATGTTACTCTCAATCTGCAAACACTGTGACAAGAGCTCCCTAGGGCCGCTGGCTCTGTTGTGCACTAGAGTAACCTGCCATGTGTTTGAGCCAGCAGACCGACACAGTTCGTGCATCTTGGGCTCTGCCAGTCTGCACGTACTCGGGCCTGCATGCACAATCCTGCTCCCTGAGAGGAAACAAGACTTTCTAGCTGCTCTCATACTGTCACTGCTGTCTGGTACCAGTGATCTGAAACATCTGAAGACTCTTCATCCCCCAGTTTCATTATGAGCAGCTAGAAAGCATTTCAGCAGCTTTGTATCCAGAGATGCAACTGAACTGTCCATAGAAGTGACAGGAAGAACTTTGCACTTAAGTGGACAATATTTCCCCTGTTCCTTGCATGGAGCAATGTGTACTACACACTGGGAACAGTTAGTTAAAAAAATAAAATGTTATTTTGGTCTTCCAGTCATGCTCAAGATTGATGTGTTTACATCAATAAAGTGCTTTGATAAGAATCTCCCCTGGAGCACTGAATTTTAAACTACATGTTTTACAATTTTTTCTTTTTAATAGCTGTTAAAAACATTTCCCTGTAGCCTGTCAAGCAGATAACTATACCACTTTTCTCTCCCTTATGAAATGCAGTTTGGCATAAATACAGACTGAACTAGTGGCAGACTCAACTTTTTTCCTTAAACAAAAGTAATGTTTATAGCAAAATCTTTCAAATGTTACTATGGAAAGTATCAACAAAGAGAAAAAAACAGGAAATTGAGGCTATTACCTGTGTATCTAAGTCTGCTGGTGTGCCTCACAACCATTTGCCAGCAACATTTAACAGAAAGCATATAAAACCTTTTTTCCTTGCATGAGATACTGAAAATACGAAACATTTTTACCAAACATACAAGTAGCAAAGAGCCCTCATTTTGTTCAGTGCACTTCAGTAGTTGCAGAATATATATGCTGCCAAGTTCTATAACTTTCTTGTGTACTTTTTATTATCTGTTCATGTACTTCTTACTTCATGTCTTACCTATAAAGAACTTTTGCATCCTGTGGCAGGTTATCTCCATTATTTAACTTTACTTTGTGGTTGAAAGGAACAGCCCTATCTGCAGTGGTAAAAACATCCTGGTTGTTTGGATGGTTGGAAGCCCTGCTGTCCCAGCTTCATTCCACACACTCATCAGGATCACTGAGTAATTTGCCAGTTGTCTCATCCGTTTTGGTGCTTTTCAGCATCTTACTGCGGCACACACAAGATTCAGATGCCAAAGATATGCTCTTTACAAGTTAATAGTCCCTGGCTCCTGCCTTAAGCTCAGCTCCATGCACAGGGTTGGAGGGAGAGAACAGGGCAGAAGATAATTTCCATCATGTCTGTGGAATAAATGTAACATGGGAATCGGGAGCAGCTGCTGCCCTGTAGCTTTGGGAGGAAAAGAGAAAGATAAGAAAATGGCAGGGCCGTACAACACCTCACTGTGCTACCCATATCTGGGAATGTCCCCAGCCTCAGGCTGCGGCAACATGGAGATAGATCCATGAGTTTCTAGAGCTGCTTGCTAGGGGCTGTGACCTCCCACTTGGAGGGGAACTGAGTTAGCTTCCATGACTTCATGCTAGGCATCTCCCACCCTTCTGTGCCCTGTGTGGTGGTAATGTCAGGAAGGGTGATACAGCAATGTGAAACAAGCTATGAGCTTCACCCTGGATTTCTGTTCCCTCTATCCTCTCTTGCAGGGCTGTTACACAGCCCATCCCAAGTGCCCTCATACTGCAGCAGGTAACAGGAAAGCCTTTGCTGTCCCACTGTAGATAAATCCAAGCCCCTTCCTCACAAACAGCAGCCAGAGAAAAGAGGAGCAAGAGGACAAGTATCTTTGTAAAACTAATGCTTTACTTTGACAAAGGGAGATGCACACTTTGCCAAAACCATAACTACTGCGGCCAAAGAGAGCGTGGACGGCAGCTGTGCCCACACTGGGCCAAGCAGGAAGACCCAAGCAACAAGTCTTCCAAGACTGCCAAACTCTCTCATCTGGATATGGTTCTCTCCATTATTTTCATGTAGCTTTGGGATGATGGTTTATCATAGCAATTTTTTTCCTGATCTACCCAAATTAGTTTCATCTGGGTTCCCATCTGATGTGTCACACATGTCTCTGACCAAAATAACCTCAGTACATTGTCAGCAATTTGCTTAACCCCAGGATGCCTGGCAGCTTTATTTCTCTAACTTTTGCTAATGGAAGAGTTGGCACATGCCCTGTCTAAGGATTGTGAAGGTACCTAAGTAGCAATATTTGTTTTTGTCACTCTGACAAATAAATCATCCACATCATCTGAAACGCTTGCAGGGAAAACCAGTAAATGCCAACATATTCAATTTTCCCCTGTTTTAATAGAACAAAACTAGTTTTACTACCAAAAATCTGAAAATAAACAGTTTTACTAACATTGCAGCCAACTTTTTTAAGTACACAATTATTTTTGAGGTGGACAGAAGGTAATGATTAGGAATGAGTCACACAAATTGTTTCTGTACAAATTTGTACTGACTTGTTTTCATAGCAATACATTTTGGACATTTTTGTTTTTTTGGAAGACATAAGTCAATAATGAAAAAAGCCTGTCAAATTCTAGTTTATTAATGATTATTACTATTGACAAAAATTGACTAGGAGCTTAAAATAGGACCTGTTATTTAAAAAACGTCTTCCCTTTCCCTTCAAACTCACCATTCTGGGTCTGATCCTGCAAACTGACAGCTTTAATTGAGGTTATACTCTGGATTATATTTTTAGCGTATAACTGATGAAGTCTTGTCATATATTTATTTTTGTTGGCAAGAAGAATATTGGACCATCCCTAGCAAAAAAATGGAGAGTTCATTTTATTTTGCAAACAAGAAGTAAACGTTTTATTAGCTTTAACCTCAGTCTCAAAAGCTTTATTTCAAATGCATATGCCATTGCCATTTGCATGTACACATTTCAGTTCATCTACAGTCTAAACATTTAGCTCCACAGATGTACTCAAGCAGTTAACAGGTCATACAATTAATAATTTTCCTTTTTTTTTTCCTCAATAAATAAACACTACGGTTTAGATGCAGATTGTATACACACCTGCTAATATATCACACTAGTTTAATACTTGCAACATACTTTACTAATCTTTAAAACTGCAGAAACTTTGTTATGAACATTATGAAGATGGCATGCCTTCTCCTGACATCCAGTCTTTATCCTCTTAAAAGTTGTTTGAGTCTTTCACTGGCTGCAAGTAAGTTGTGTCTTTTTTGGCTTGCATGCCTAACTGGGCAATCCCTGTTACACCACAAAGAATGACAAGATGAAAGAGACAACATAGTATGAATTGTGGCTCAGTCCAGCTGGGGAGAATGGAAATGATCCCACAGAACAGGCTCTGGAATATACAAATAAAATAACATGCCAAAGAGAGGAAATGCATACATGAAAGCTGCCAAGACTGTGATGTAATGTCTCTCTGATCAGCTACATTGAGGCCTGTACCAGAAAAAATATGTGCCACAAAAACTGCAATGTACAGATCATGTTCTTTCACAAACATGGACAATTTGAGAGGGACCTCCCTGCTCCATGGAGAATGTTTTCCTGGCACTTGTTGGGTCTCGTGACACTGCTTTGTATGACCTGTCCCAGCCATGCAGGCTGCACTGCTGCACTCAGACTGTAAAACAAGATTTGACAGCTCTGCAAGTAAATAAAATTACAGTACAGACAAATTGTGAAATTAGTGTGATGTAGAAATTGGAAACGGGATAGCTGAAAGTGATGTCCACTTGCCACATCAGATGTGATCGTGGATTGCGATGATGCTCAGGTTAGCCTTACCCCAGTAGATGGTGCTACGATTTCACATGGGTCAGTGGCTGTCCTGAGACCCTACCAGCACAAACCCCACTGCGAAACAGGGGCAAATGTCTTTATCCAGAACCTGAGTTCCTGCTGCCACAACACAGCAGAAACTGTCTTGGCACCTCCTAAGTCCTCTGTGAGCCAGACTGTACCTGTCAGATGGGGAGCTACTCAGCCTGCTTCTCTGCCTGGGGTACAAAGGCATCCGGTGCCTGTGCTGTACCCGTTAGCCCAGATCAATTTTTTGGTTTTGACTCAGCTGAATCTGTTCAGATTCATAAAATCAGTGTGCACCACTCACAAGCACTCCATCACTACATACAGTGATGGACTGTACATATAACAGAATGCCTTTTCCACTTACAAAATCTCTTCTTCAACGCTGACACAATTTGCGCTGAACTGAGATACAATTTATTTCAGCTGACTTGGTAATTATTGAAGCATTCCGTTTTAATTAGGATGATGGTTAATGAAATCTGCCATAAAATCATTTGTGGCTTTCAGCTTTTGTAAATCAAATTACAAATATGTAATAAATACAGAGAAATAAATAAGTACATTATATGATGCCTTGTTATTTTCTTTCAGCGCTCATCAAGGGAAGCCTATATATCGATATGACTTGACGATGACAGGATAACAGACTCATTTCTCCAATGAACAGTTTTCTTCTTATAAGGCAAAAAGCACTGCATCTGTATGAGATCATCTAGAAAAGCCCTCCTTCCTGAAAAAATACTATATTCTTTTTTTGTTGCCTAGCTACGTGCTGCTGTTACCTTAGAAGGCTGTAGATTCATCTGAATGATTCTGGTGGTGCTGATGTGCTCGAGCAGAGGAGTAATGCAAATATATAGCCCTTTCTTTGGTAGAGATTATGAAAGGATTATGCAGAGGGCAGAGTGAGTGTGAAAAGAAAGAGCCTTTGAAGAAATGCAATTTACTGTATTCATCATATTCTTTTTGACATTAACTGCTGAATAAAGAGCATTTCTCCCTCACAGCCCTGGGTGCATGAGCAGGCAGTGAAATCACAGACCCAATGCTTTTGACGTAAGACTCTGATGACAAGGAAGTGTTTGCCTGGTTAATGTTAATTATTGCTGTGAGTAAGTGTAGAGAAAGGGAAAGACTGTCAAGGCCTGATTCTGATCTCATTTCCAAAACTGTAAACCAGGAAAAATGCCATGAAAGGCAAAGAATTTGCTGAATTTCATTACCACCAGAGAATGTGTTGATTACTGAGTCCTTCTTCGAATATAGGTAGCTTTGATGATTTGGAAAATTAAGAAAGACAATTTTAAATGCCTAAGGCCCCAAGATTTACATTGTAATATGCCTGTCAAAGAAATCTCTGACAGGGAGCTCTGCCCCCAAGCATGAGACATGCAGAGATTGAGAGCATGAGCAATAACTCCCTGGCACTTCCCCCATGTGATCAGCAGCTCAGCATACCGCTGCCTCTCCAAAGATTTGATGACATGGTATTCACTAGATGTGGTACCGAAGTATTGATTCTGTGAGTAATAAGATGAATGGGAAAAAAAAATCTTATCTGCTTCACTTCAACTGGTTTGGGTGTAGAATATTCTTGATGAAAGACAAGATTCTGCAGTTTTAGATTTAGGACAGAGTTCTATCACTGAAGTTTTGATTCATTTTACTCTGGTTTGTGCTAGCTTTAAAATTAAGGTCTACATTTGGGATGTGTCATTTCCTTTATAAAATAATGTTTTTCATGTCTGTAGTGTCCTATAATCCTCTTTATATAGAGTACACATTTTGTATCATTCTGTTATCTCAGTCTACATTTGTGCTTGTTTGTAGTTTATCATGAGCCTGGATCTTGATCATCTTATACTTTTTGGAGAGAAACTGGTAGATAATGAATCATATCATTATTATTACATTCTTTTTCAAGAACAAAATCAGAAAGAATTTTGATAAGTTAAAGTGAAAATAATGAAATCTATACAATTCCATTATATCTCTACAATAAGAATTTTGGAGGTCTTCATCATAATATCATAAATAGCAGCAGAGGCAAAGCAGGACATGAGACATTTTCAAGAAGCAGAGATGCCTATTACTGTTGTTACGCAAATGTGGAATTTGCCAAACTCAGCACATTCCAACCAGACAAATTCTGGGTTTCTCCTGGAACAGTTGCTAACATCTCTCACGCCCAAATGCCTACATATCTTACATGAATGATTCCATGACATCACTCACCACGGAAGAAGACAACCATAAATTCTGCACTGGGTTATAAAGAAGTGTACAGCCTTTCTAATTCAAATCTGTAAGTCTCCCCCGTGAGTGTCAGTTTTTGTCTTGGCTTCAAGCTTTTTTATTTCTTGAAATGAAAGGGGAATAGAGTTTTCCCTACATGGGAAACAAGATCAGACTTCATCACCTAAAGAAAAAGGACAGCAATGTTTCAATTCCGTCACCATCAGTCACTACCAGGAGCCTTATAAAAGATGCAGCTATTCTAAGCATTGTAAATGCACATTTGGACACAAAACTAAAGTTCTCTGTGTAAGAAAAGATAGATTTAAAAATCCCCGTCCTTTTCCCGTATCTAAAACACAGAAGAGGGCGGCACAGTTAAAGTTTTATTCTTTATACTGTCACTAACATTATAAATTGTGCTTCTGCCTTACCCCTGCCTTTCCTCAGTGACAGATCTATGTGCCTCTTAGCACTGCAAGCATGTTGTTTATTTCCTCAGAGAACCACAGGTCTTCTCCTAGTTTTGGGTTTCCATTGCAAGGAGACTTTTCCTTGTTCACCTGCCATATTCATGGAAGCATCTGTAACACAACTATTTAACTGTGATTATTTATTACTTAGATATAATCCAGATTTTCAGTCCCCTTCTTTCCAAATCTTCTTTCCTTTGATATCTCTGTAATGTGTTGAAACATAACCACTGCCTCATCACTGCTGCAATCTGCTGTGCTCCTGGCACCCTCACTGTAATCTCTTGCTGCAGAGAAGTTTTCCCTTACAGCTATGTTTTTCCTTCTGCAACTTTTTGCAACGTTTCTGCATTACTAAGTGGAAGATGCCTGCTAACAGGCAACTCCGGAAGACCATGCTCTGCAGACATATGGAAGAAATGGGCTCTGCAGGTTGCCAAGAGTAGCTTTAGTCTGTTTTCTATCCAGTTTCCTGACTATTAAATATTAGTTCCTCAATAAAAGAGAATTGCAGTAGGCCCGTGAAAATGTTACTCACTGCTCAGTTGACAAAGAGTAAGTGGTTGACAGAGTTCTCAGGACTAAAAAACAAAGCAGAAAGCATCTCTCAACACTTCAAAAGTCCTCGTTCACCTGCAATTTGAATAACCCATGTTTCTTGTCCCATAACTTCTAAAAAATGTATTAGAAATAGAAAATATACAGAGAAGAGCAAGTAGGGATTGTTTTCATGCAATGAGTGACTGAATACACAAGGTTCTTCCGCTGAGATAAAATTTCTGAAGGAAGCTATAAAATCACCACATGTATGAAGATGAGGGAAAACATTTTTTCTGCCTCACTATACAGTAACTGAGGGTGTTACAGGGTATCAAAAACCTACATGAATTAAAAGGCAATTAGAAAAGTATGTAGAAAAAATACATCAAGGGCCTCTGAACAAAAGGAATAGTTTTAGCCTGGCAGGAGTACAGGGGGAGTTTTAGCTGTGTTTATCATGTTCTTATTGTCTGTTCTTCTTTAGATATCCGCTACTGACAGCTGCTGGAAACTGAATGTAAATTGAGTCTGACCCAGTACAACTCCCTTAATTTGTTATTGTAAATAGATTCATTCCTCTTGCCAAGAGCTACTGCTGGTAAACAATAAATCTTACATTGCAATTTGCTTCCTTACCACTATGTACTTCTCAGCAGGACAGCCAGCCAGCCATTTACTTTGCCCACTCTTTAAACCAACTGTCTATTGCAATGTGTAAATTCAGAAGCTTTTTCATGGTATCAGACTTCTAGACATGTCTTGTAAGGGGCCTCTGAAATCCACACGAAGGAGTACACATCCCACAGGAATTGTAACAGGATATTTAGCATTCCACTCATGGATGGACGATGTGTGTCACACACACACATTGGCCATGACAAATTTAATACTGAAAAAGAGGAATTGGGGGTGATAAAATAAAATAATTATGGAAATATCTTAGGTCATGTTCTGATTTTACTCCAAACTTGAAATTCAATAGGAGCAAACAGCTGATCAGATATACTACGTGCTATTGAGTGCGTTCACTAGTGACTGGGGAAACTAAGGTGGTATCCAAATTCTGACTCTTGTAGCTGTAGCATGGTATAGCACAAGTGGTTATGGTATTGGTAAGAAATAAAACCGAATACAAGAAACTAAAAATCAGTGCAAATTTGAAGTTAAGATTCAGACAGAATGATCCTCCCCAGTACATAGTAACACGATAGTTAACTAATAGTGTGGTGCACTCTGTCAAAAAGAAGCTATGGAACCGCACAGGCAAAAATGAAACTAGATATGCCACTTGTGCAACTTCTTTTTTTTCAGAGGAGTGATTCACTTGGCCCAGCTGGCCATGAGGTTTATCAAGTACTGGAAGCTTTTGAGATTACTCAAAGCAGTGAGAAATTCAGAGTAGCAGGAAGATGAAGCACATTTCCAATTATTCTTATCCCAAGTTATTTTTTGCACTCTTTTACAAGAGTTTCAGAAAGAGGCATTTGCTTTATGTTGCAAGCAACAGATTTAAAATTTACCTATTCTATGCTATACCTGAAAAATGCAAATGGTACCATATTATTTTGCAGTGCCTATCAGTGAGCTTCAGAATTTCTGGTCTAGAGCTGAGAGGAAACAGTTACTGTGAAAGGAACCAACTTATGATTAATTTTGTAGATATAACTGTTTAACTAGGTTTCAGTTTGCAATTCCCCCTTGACAAAGTAAGCGAGCTTTCTACACTATGTCAATTTCTATTGACTCCAAAGCTCATATTTCTCACATCTCATTGTTGCAGCCCCAATTCATGGCTATCGCTACTCTGTCAAAAATATCAGCTGTGTTAAATGCAAGAGTAATTATGAGAACAAGCATGGCTCCTTGGCCAAAGAGGTGTGCTGCCCTGCCTTGGGAACATCCAAATGCGTGTTCAGCATGGATGTGACATTCATTGGAATTTCAGACAGAGGAACTAATGCTTCACCACTGCTAGTCATTTGTACAGTTCAAACTGTGGACTACTTTTATACCACTATATAATAGTTGTAAGATAATGTGATACACCATATGCTACACATGAAAAGGTCTAATGCATATGTGCATACAGTCCTAAAGCTGAACTGGTTAGTCTGTACATGTTCAGTGCACACTAGTATATGTAAAATCACCGGACTGTGGAGAGGAGGGCTTGAGACCATATTTTCACTATACTAAAAAATGTAGGGTAAGGAAAAAGTGTTTTGTTCATTTTTCCTGCAACTGTTTCTATCTTGCTTGAATTAAAAACAAACAAACAGACAAACAAACAAACCAAAACACATTTCCTACTGCTGCTTCTGTCTCTTCTCCCACTGGCCTTAGTCTGTCAGTTCTGTAATTAAAATAATAATAAATAACACTGCTATTTCTTTTTTAGTCCAGGTATTTGGGAGGTAGCCAGACTCAGGCTTCTGCAGGAGTAATGCTTCATGTAACTTGGCAAGAACAGACCTTTGTGGATTCTGCACAGTTTTTGTAGAAATAACTTCACCCACATAATGGCTGATTAATTAGACTTGAGGCAGTGCAGATGAGCTGAAAAGTAAGAAGAGGAGGAATGCATGACTTCCAATGTAGAGCCAAGCTGAGAACAATGTTTTCTTCCAAACCTCACACCGCTAATCCAGTCTTTGGGCTGTTCGTAATATTTCTATTATTCCTAACCAAAAGTGAAAAAATTCCAATGTAAGACAGTAACTACAACAAAAACTGGAATTCAGTGGTAACATTCATTTGATGTAAAAAGTATAAATGCTATTTAAAATATGACATCCGACCTTGAACAAACACTGATGAGACAGAATCACATACAGTTAATTCTAACCCCAAATTCTGCTTTTCCATCTGAACACTCAAAGGCGAGGGGAGCTGGGTGTTAGGTTATACGTGCTTAGTCATTTAGACCGTGAAATGCACTCTGCATCTAATATAGCAAAAAGAAACTCCAAGCACAAGCTTTATTACCCCAGTAATAAATAACTGGAACAACGGGATCAGACTGCATGTTTTACATTTTCCATACGATGAAAAGTACTGAGGCCAATAGAGTGCATTAAAAGTGAACATTGCCACTTCTCAAAAGCTAGAGAAAAACTGAATGGGATAAAAAGGAGAAAAAGAAGAAGAAGGAGATAACAAAAGAAAAAAAGAAACAGGACATGCTACAACAGTAAAATACAAAAAAAAGGTACTTTAAGTGAAAGGCAATTGAAATAAGGAAAATGAAAATCATACGAGGATGAAATGAAACCAAAAGAAACAAAATGATATCCATTTTTAGAGAGCTTTGTGCTCAGTTCCCTATAATATAGGACATCAATGTTCCTTTCCTTGTGAGTGCCAGATTAAATTCTTCCATGAGAACTGCAGGACACACACCACAGATGCTGGGTAGCCAAGCAAAAGTGAAGCTTTAGGATTGATTCATAAATGGGAGGTTCCAGTGGTTCCTCCAGGATCCCAGAACACCCTGACTATTAGGATGTAGTTGACCTGGGTACCTGGGACCAAGTGTTTCTGGCCTCAGCAGGATTTGCTTGTTACTTTCATTAAGCCTTATTCCCTCCCCTCATGAGGATCTGGATAGACAGAGGCCCATGACTGCAGCTCTGCTGCTGGTTATATGACATAGCTGCTGCAGGGAACAGTCGCCTGAACTGCTCAGGAGCCACCTGGAACTCAAGAACCACAGGTGGTACTACTGCTACACTGATAACCCCGATTCAGTGCATTTCCAATCTACCATGCTGGCTGAAGTGGACTTTTACCTTCAGCATTGATAGACTCCAGGTCTGGCTGTACGTAAAATGGAAAGAAATTATAAAATTTCCTGTTTCCATTTCAATACATAAAGAACAGTAAATTAGGCTTACTAAAAATACCAAGTACTATATGTGACAGAAGCACTCATTTAATTAAAACAAATCTTAGACCAGTAGCAGCTAGAATGATGCAAAATAACAGTAGAAAAACAAGACATTAAAATTTCTTTTACATAGAAATAAATTACAGTTAATATATATTAGAAGCACAATCAAGTAGAAGTGGAAATAGAGGGCAGCTGAGATAGAACAGGGTCTGAAAACCCTTCAGAGAAACTAAGAGCAGCATTTCAGGCCTGTGTGGTCTCATGCATCCCACTGAAACCATTATGTGCCACAGTAATGTATACATGAATATATGGTAATAATAACAAACAGAATTACGTGGTATATGAAGAAGCACATTATATGCTTAAGTGATTAACCTGAACTATCTGTTAATTCTTCCCAACTTCACAAAATAGCTGGATCTATGAAGATCAAGGGCGATAAACCAGCTACGTGACCCCTGTGATCTCCCCCCTCTCTGGTTCCAGGCACAGATCCTGCGGCAGATGAGAACAGACCTCACTGCCTTGGCACAGCACTTCTCCGAACAACTCGTGGCCCTCCCTCTAGGAACAAGTGAAGCCCCAGGGACCTAATCCAAGGCCATCTCACTTTCTGCTAAAGGACAACTCACAGAGAACCCAGTGCCAGATCCTGAGTAGTATCCTGTAACCCTGCTGGTATTCTGTAAGCAATGATTCATAAGTTGTACCTGGGTGCTGGCACAAAACAAGTGTTTGCCACACAGTCCTGTATGATTTCTATTTTTTTTATTATTATTATTATTTTCAGCCTCTTTTCCTACTGAAAAGCTGTTCTCTTGAAGTCTGTGTTTAGCATTTTTATATATGCCTTTCTTGTTATTTTTTGGCTCATGAAGGCTCTATCTTGCATTTACATCATTAAAATATTCACAATGTTCATCAGCAAAAGACCTGGAATAAAAAAAATGGCATTTTTAAAGTCCTGTCACTGAAAATCCCATTTTTAGTTTGGTTTCAATCAGTAATGCTACATGTGGCATAAAAGCAGCACAGTATCTTCAGTTCTGATGCCTCCCAGATTTCCCTTCTTCCACACAGTAAAGAATGAAAAATACCCCCACTTTATATTTCATCTTCTAAAATTTGACTGTGACACACAGTAAAGTCACCAGGAAAGACAGGTCCAAATAAATCATAAAATCAAACAGAGTATTTTTGGGTGAGGATTTTAGGCAGAAACATTCAAATTTATAAAGTTAACTGAAGAAAAAAAAAATCTGAAAGTATGTTTACCCACTTGACTGTACATAAATATAGACTAATCGAGATGGTTTGGTAGATTCCAGTTTATCCAAATTAAGTAACCACGGTGTGTTTCAAATTCATAACTTGTTCAAATATGATTTAAAATGTTAACCAAAGCTCTATAATTCTATTCATTTAACTGCAGCACTCAGTTCTCTTAACCACCAAGCTCTGGCTATCTAAACTGACACAGCTATTTTGGTTCCTGCTTTGTGAGACAGGCAGAGAGAACTCGCTGCGAGCACTTGGTGATCTTTAACTGCCACACGGACACTTCAAACTGCAGTTATCAGGGCAGAGGGGCCAAACCCACCCCAGAACATGGACTGCAGCATTAGCTTCTGAAAATTAAATATTCACTTGAATTCATAGGAAAAAAAAAATCCATTCCCTGTGGTCAGCCTCTTTACAGTATTTTCCATATTTATCTTTGTCGCAGTTAATTAGCCTCAGAAATTTAACATGTTATAAGAAAAAGATGCTTCTGAGCCATTGCGCTGTATTTTGTTGGCTGCGCAACTGCACAGCCCAACCCCACAGGTTCCTTTCTTTCCTTTACCTTATTCCCTGTGTCTACATCTTAATCTCCACCAACTCCTTATTTCTTGCCTTCTTTAGCCTTATTGCAGCAGCTGATTTACAAACCCTTAAACTCACCAATTTGATGACAGTAGTCCCTGCACAAGGTCACGGGGATTTCCCCACAGTGACCAGGCTGTAATCTTTTGGGAGCAGGAGCCAGGGTTATTTTGGCTGTGAAATGTCTAACATGTTTGGGTTGCTAGGTAAATAATAACCGGTATGCGTGATGCTGGGGTGAGCCATTCGGGACACAAGTATAGTTATCTGGTTAGTCGTTTCTTCACTTGATCACACGGTAATGACTGTGCCACTTAAGAGATAAAACTTTCACTGTCTCACTTCGCTGCTCAGGTGAAATGAAGGGAAGAATTTGACCTTTGTGTTTTGTGTTGCCCTCTGCAACCGTTAGCAGCGTGCAGCGAGGTTTGTACTGCATCTAGAAGGGGCGCTCTTCCCATCCCCGCTCCTGAGCGTTAAGTAACGCCAGCAGGATGCCGTGCAAACACTGCCAATTTGCAGATATGTTTCCCAAGGCTGCTGTAGGCAGCAGAACCGCTCCCGGGCGATGCCACGGAGCGTGAGGAGCTGAGGAAAGCCGCCTGGCAGGGCTCACGGCCAGCCCCGTTTGCAATTTCATAGGCTCGCAGCCTGATTACGGTTGGAAAAGACCTCCAAGATCATCTGCCCCCCCCAACATCACCCACTGAACCCATCCCACGCGGTGCAGCCTCAGAAATGGGGAGTCGAGGGGGGCGGGGGGGACACGACACCCGGGGCACACCTGCCCCCCCCTCACAGCGCGGCCCTCCAGGGCCGGCATCTCCCACCCCCAGCCGCCTCCGCACCGCTCCAGCTCCGCTGGGGCTCCGTGCCGAGCCGTGCCGAGCCGTGCCGAGCCGAGCGGCGCGGAGCCGCCGTGGGCGGGTGAGGCAGCCCCCGGGCGTGCTGTGAGGGAGCCGCGCGTCACGGCGGGGCCGGGCCGGGCCGGGCCATAAATAGCGGCGAGGCGGCGGCAGCGCCGGCAGCGGGCTGTGGCGGCGGGGAAGCCCGGCTCTCCTCTCTCTCCCTCGGGAGCACGTCGAGGGACGAGCGGGGCGGCTCCTCTCAGCAACCCGGCGCCCCCATGACCCTGAACCGCGGCGCCAAGCTCCGCTCGCTGGAGAAGCGGCGCGGCAGCATGCCCTTCGCGGCGCACCAGCACCTGCACCGGCGCAGCATGCCGGTGGACGAGCGGGACCTGCGGGCCGCCCTGCCGCACGACGAGCTCTCCGGCCTGGTGCGCTGCACCTCGTACAGCCCCGGCGAGGCGCACCGGGAGAGCTGGGCGTCCGACTCCTCCGACTCCGTCATCTCCTCGGGCAGCGACTCGGACGGGCGGCTCTATAAGGTGATCCTGCTGGGCGAGCACGGCGTCGGCAAGACCAGCCTGGCCCGCATCTTCGGCGGCGTCGAGGACTGCGCGGAGGCGGAGGAGGCCGGTGAGGGCGCGGGGCCCCCCCGGGGCCGGGGCTGGGGGCGCGGGGTGCCCGGGGAGCGGCCGCTCGCCGCCCGTTTCCCCAACGCTGTTTTTCCCTAACGCTGTTTTTCCCTCCCCAGGCAACACGTACGACAGATCGATTGTGGTCGACGGGGAAGAAGCGTCTCTGGTCGTGTTCGATATCTGGGAGCAGGTACGGAGCGACTGAACGTGCCTTTTCCTTGCGGGCTGCGCGGGGCTTCTGTCCAAAACGGCCGTGTCCAGGTGTCTGGCTGTTTGTGATCACACCGTAACGTTCCTACAAAGCGGCGTTACAAAATCAGAGTGCATGCTGCTTTATTCTCTCTTGCAATCAATTTGTTGTAGCTAGACAGGCAATTAAAAAACCTGCATAGGCTCAGACAGCGAATCCCTTAATGCTTGCAGTAAGCAGCAGCTTACATTAGCAGCCCAGGAAATTCGTGCAAAACGAGAGATTAACAATCTGAGCAGTGCAGACCCGATACAATTTCTGGAAACACGATGATTTTGTTCTGTAATATATTTTAAATGAGAAAATCTTAAGAAACCTTCTGGGAGGTTGCTTACTTTTGCTGCCTCTTTATTACAAAGCTAAGAAGAATATCTTTAAGATGTTTACAGTACTTAAATAATTAGTTAGACAGTGTTGAATAGCTTTTTCAATGGAATAAATCTGTTTCTTATCCTTTGTTTTAGGATGACAGCCAATGGCTTCAGAACCACTGTATGAAAATGGGAGATGCCTATATTATCGTATACTCAGTGACTGACAAAGTTAGTTTTGAAAAGGCCTCTGAACTAAGGATCCAGCTAAGAAGAGCAAGGCAAACGGAAGACATTCCTATTATTCTCGTGGGCAATAAGAGTGACCTGGTCAGGTCCCGGGAAGTCTCAGTTGATGGTAAGAGTTACTGTTCATTTATACAGTACTGTCTAAATTAGTAGCAGAGGATCATGATCAATAGAATTGGTTCAGGTTTGATGGAGAAAAATGTGATTGGAGGCACCCCAGAGAAATCTAGCCAGCTGGTTCACACTGAGGGGGGGCTCTGTACCACGAACAGCAGTGGAGATGGCAGTGGGGGAAGATCTGTGGCTGTGCATAGAGCTATGTGCTGAACTGCACCGCAAGAGACAATGCTTCAGCTTTAGCACATTGCTGTGTGTAGGGTTTAGCTGGATGTTAAGCATGCAGCACCACTTGCTAGTCTCGAGGTTTGATACCCTGAGCTATGGTTTTTTAAGGGACAGGAGTGTCACATCAGAACCCAGGCAGTCTATGAAAATGGTGATCCCACAGCAACTGTACAATCTTTTTTTTCTTCCTTTTTTTTTTTTTCCTGGAAGAGATTCCATCACATTTGTGGTGAGCTAGAAGGATGGAAGGACCAGGCTCACACAAAGTCTTCTTGTATGTGTTCCACAGCTGAGGCCAGTGAGAACTTTCTCAGTTAGTTCCAGGGTGCATTTCCATAACTAGAGTACAGATGATGATGAATGTATTATTGCTGCCTGGTTATGGCATGATTCCTGTGTTAGATGCTTGTACAGGGAACTGACTGGAGTCGATCAGGAGATTATAATTCTTTTCAGGCTTGTGGCAGTGCATGGTTCACCCATCCTAGAGGTGTCATTATTTTGCTCAGGTTTAAACCTTTCCCATTATTCACCACAAGGTGTACATGGAAACTTGCACTGCAGCAATGTTCCAGAGCTGCATGCTTACCTCTGGAACACTGGAAACAGAGCATCACCTATTCTGAAGGCAGTCCTAATCAAATCCAGTGGTCTACAGCTTCATGACCTCCAATGTAATCTGTTTAATGACCTTTTGGACTGCCAGCTTCAACTGTAGCTGGTATGGAAAACTCACTTCCTATAGCAAGGCTGAGGTGCACAATTGCTCAACAACTTCCAGAAGAAATAGGAACTAGTTTCTGTACCTCACTATCTTTCCTATTAGACAGCAAGCATGCATCCAAGTACCTCTCTTATATCAGCTTTAGACCTTAAATGATACTGGGCTGGTCTGCCTATAGGATTACTATTGTCTTATATTCAGTACCACTGGTCATGTGAGACTTTTGACCACACTACAGCAAAACAATGAGTGCAAATATACACTCTTCCTACTATGTAACAAAGTTCTTTTGTGATGTTGAAGGCACTTTAATTAAGTCAAACCTTTTCTTTTTTCTTGCCACTATGTATTAAAGAGAAAATGTCAGTCTCCACTCATCTCTCTTTTTCTCTTTCCATCCAGAGGGACGGGCCTGTGCTGTTGTGTTTGACTGCAAGTTCATTGAGACCTCAGCTGCTCTTCATCATAACGTCAAGGATCTGTTTGAAGGTATTGTTCGGCAAATTAGACTTCGCAAAGACAGTAAAGAAGACAATGCTAGAAGAATGGCCAACACAAAAAGAAGAGAAAGCATAGGCAAAAAGGCCAAGCGATTCCTTGGGAGAATTGTGGCAAAGAACAATAAGAAGATGGCTTTCAAAGCAAAATCAAAGTCTTGCCATGACTTATCTGTGCTTTAGAAGCTATCAGCGAGGACGGATGTTGCACACGGGAGGTGAACAAGCATTTGACTGTTGAAGTGTATGGATGATCCTCATGGTGATAACAAGAATGAGTTATCATTGAGACTCTCGTTAATGCCTTAAGGTGCACAAGCAAGTCCAGAACTTACGTTACAATGTCTACTTCATTGATAAATGGCTAAAGTTTCAATGCGTAAAAGTAAATGAACTAACTTTAAATAAGTGGCTTGACATGCCCACACTTTCATTATGTACATATATTATATATCCTCTTGTCCTGTGGATAACAGAGATGCAAATATAAGAAAAGATGATGATAAGTATCACCATAGACTTGTCTTGTTTGCAGAGCAAAACTTAAATTTGTACGCAGGCTCGTACACTCTTTTTAGTATAAAGCAAGCAAAGATAAATCTTTTTAAACTTAAATATGGGGTGGGGGGAGTAGAACCACATTAGAATGGGAGTAAAATTTATATATATAGTTAAATACAGAACAGATGTCATTTTATGAAGTTAATTTGCACTTCCATTAAATGTTATTCAATTAATTTGTTACTTGTTTACATGCAGATTTTATAATAAAGTATTATTTACTGTTATAATAAACTGTGCTTTTCTGATAGTTTGGATAAAGACTGAGAGCAATATTTTTATATTGACCTTCTTTCAACTGTACAGAACATTATGTACGGACTTCAACTGAGTTATACACGACAGTTCTGGAATGAGATGAATCGGGCATACTTTGTGTCCAGTTCTTCAGTAGACTGTTTCTTTAAGTAAATCCTGCTTTCATTAATACCTTACCACAGCAGCTCATATCAGGAAGGAGTACCTTAATGTTACTGTTCATCTTCAACCTGCTTCTCTTGTCAGCTCCAGCAGAAACAGACCTCTAAATAATGCCTATAGTTAGATAGATGTGTTTCCACACTGATTAATTGAAACCCGTAGTGTTCAACTTCTTATATTTTCTCTGTGTGACAGCCACTGAACAAATGTGTTTTTTCTGTTGGTGGTGGTGGTAGTGACTGTTTGTAGGTTTTGTTTTGTTTTTCCTTTCTGGGAGAAGTATAATTTTCTTGTCTACTCACAAGCCTGTAAATAACTTTCAATGGCTTGAAGACGTTCAAACCAGCATGGCAAGGCTGTTTGAAAGAGTTACAGGCTCCAGCTATGGTGTGTTGTGGCCTTCAGTGTTATTACTGTTTTTGTGTTCATTTTATCATGTTATAATTAATGTGTTTCCATGATTTTTTTTACCTTTTTGCTACTCATTAATTTAAAAAGCAGTCATGCCTCAGTAAATAATTTGGGCTGGCTGCATATGCTTTAGTAGTTCCTCTACATAGGATACGTTATTTTTAAATTCTTCCATAAATTATCTGAACTATACATTCTGGCTTTTTCTGCCCAGGGCTGAGTCCAGTTATTTAGAGAGATTGTTCTCACTGCTTTGGAGATCTGTATGTGATTTTATAGCTGACCTTTCCCATACAGCAGAAAAAGTGCATCAGTGGTTACACCTTACAGTGCTTCCCTGAGCTTGAACAAACAACTCTCCATGAGGTTAGCCCGGTCTTTGGGCACTCATCAGGGAACAGTTCGTACCGTGGGAAACAATATCTGGTTTGTATATCTCTGCTTTGGATCTGCAGAATTACTGTCTCCTACTCTGTTGCTGGTGCAGCTGTTAAGTTTAGCATATGTTGCTGCTAACAGGTCACATAGGTTTTCTTATGAAGAAAGGTGTTTATTTTTTGTCCTGAGTGAGGTCTAAAGTGAGTAACTCTGTCCTGCTGCCAAAACTTACACTTACCTGATAATACATTTCCATTGGATTTGCCTTTTGTCACCAGCTTTGCTTCCTGGCAAACTATTATGGCAAACCATTCCTGGAATGTCTAACCATGTCAAGAGCATGACAGTAGATGTCTATTTACATCGAAGTTTTTAAGTGTCAACAGCTAAGAAATTACCATAGTCCTGAAAACCATAAAGCAAAAGTGTCTAAATTCATGTGCATAAATCTGGCACATACCTATTTATGCTTATATTAAAGTTACCAACAAAACTAGACGTGGCTCCCTGTGTGCTTGCAAAGCTTTTGCTTTTGGTTGTCCTGTGCTTTCAGAATGACTGGGAGAGGACTGACATTTGATTGACCAGCAAGATTTAATTCTGCCCATGATAAATACAAGGAATGTGATGCAAACCCAGAGTTTAAGATAAGGCTTTTCACAAAGTGCGAAGTGTTACAAGGATGTGTTTTTCTCAATGCCGCAACGTGGCTGCATGACCTCTTCAAGGTCATGGTTAACAGCTGTACTTTTTCGCATACTCTGACCTACAAATCAGACATTCTACTGTGTTTGTGAATTCAGAAGATTAGGTTAGGACAACTCTAAAGAATAAAAAAATATTCCTGAGGTGTTCTACTTCATTGATAGTCGTTAACATAAACTGTGGAAAATAATTTGTTTTACAAGTATGTCATATGGGTCACTGTGAGACAATAAACTGTGAATCCCTCAAAAGAAGCTTAGACTCATCTATACTGTGTTCTGCTGGTTAATATTGTATAATAAAACACGTATTCAAGTATTCATACTTATTTTTTCATTCGTTTTCACAATAATTAACATAATTCAGCCATCATTTATCAACAGGGACAGGGTTCATTGTTACTGAAGCTTTGATAGTAACCTTCTCTAGACCAGTATCATATTCTATGCCACAGAAGTATTACCATGAATGCTATTTTGCAGAGATTTTGTAGCTCCTGGAAGACTTTCTATCCAGAAAAATATTAATTTCTTGGATGTTATTTAGTAGAATTTCCAAGCATATATTTTGAAAGTACATATGCAACAGTAACAGACATCTATCTGTCAAGTGCCTCCAAAAATCAACATTCTTCAAAAGGTTATTTGTACCTTCAAGCATTTGAAGGTCACCTATAGGTTTTTGTAATTTGACAAGTTTTATTGGAAAGGATACTCAGATTCTTGCCACTGATGGTGGTGAATCTATGTCATATGAAATATACCAGTAGCCCCAGGCAACATTATTTTCTCTCATTATTACCGGAGCAGAGTGCTATGGGTTACAGTGGTGTCAGTTTTCTTATTTTTTTTGCCAATATACATCAGTTTTAATTCATAAGGACAGTTCACACCGTCATTTAATCTTTATTGCCTTCACTGCCACTGCCAGTTGAAGTTCCTGTTACTGCTAATTGTGGTGGTGGATTTTGTGTTGGCATGAGTCCATTTGGAACAGCTCTAATTATCATCCTCTACAGTGGAAGGACATCGCCATTTATGCGCAACACATATGTTAGGTAAACAAATCAAAGACTCCTCTGCTTGCTATTGCTAAACTAGATCCTGTAAATTCTTCATGGTATGAAAAATGTGAAGAAAATCATTCCTCCATCTGCCAAAAATGCAAAGCGTAAAGTCAAGTCCTATAAATATAGATGAAATGTTAACTGCCGGGGGAAGAGTTAGCATCACCAAAAATGTAGTTTTACTCAGATGTATTTTCTCAAAATAGGGCTGCAAAAACAGGCCAGGATCTACATAGTAACATTGCATAACATGACTGTTCTTTACTGAAGAGGAAAGCATAATGAGCTGACAGTGATTAAGAATTCAGTGTTTGATAAAAGATTGCTAAGAGGTAGTTTAAAAAAAGTGCGATAGTACTTATGCTGAATTTTGCTTTCGTTCTCTTAATTTTGTTTGGGGACAATGTACAGATTAATTGCATGTACATCACAGAGACCTCTCAAAATCTGCATATGCAGTGCAAGGTGATGTTCGTGCACTCCAGGACTGCCATTTAATTTATACATATGAACTCTAGCATTCCAATGGACAATTTGACTCCCTCTTTAAATGAAGAAACACCTGCTTAAGTTATTCCTGCTTAAGTTATTCATGTCTAATGAATACTTAATTAGACCAATACTGCTTAAGTTATTCATGTCTAAAATTTGAATTTGTAAATTATGTCAACTGCCTTTGTGCTCTATGACATGGATATTGAATAGAGAAGCAAAAGATTTAAACAAATAAATGAAGTACCCATCATTTACCTTCACATAAGACTTCTGTAATGCACTGTTCAAAATCCAATGGGGAACAGCATTGTTTAACTTAAAATTGTACTCAGGATTCCAGTACTAGAAGGTAGGAAGCAGGCCAAAGAATTTACTTCAACACCAAGTCCTTCATCAGCAATTATCTTGATATTAATAATAATTATGTATCATGAAAATGTTCTGGCAAAGGGGTAAAATGGGCAGTGTATGTTCTAAAGACCCCCCTTTCTCTTGTTCTCTCTTTTTTTTTTTCCTTTTCTTTTTCTATTTAAAAAGGTGCTATCTGAATGAATCACTGGAAACCAATTAGGAGTCTACCGAGTTTTTTTTTTTTTTTAATTACCTACCACATTTGTCACAGGAGCTGAAGATGATATTAATCTGAACAAAAATTTAGCAAGTTCAGAGACTGAGATCAATAGAATACATCTGATAACACCAGTTTTCTCATCCTCCTAAAATAAGTTTTTCCAAGGCCCAAAACAAGGTCTAGAGAAAGGACAGGATTTGGAGAGCCAGCATAGAATTAAAAGTTGCTCCTACTCAGACCAGAATAGAGAACCTGTAAAAAGCTTTCTGGCAGTGAGTTCCACTTTCATCAGCCTCTTTGCGGTAGCATAAATAATTACACTTGTTAGGCTTGCAGTGCCACTGAAGGTTGTGACCCTTGCTTTGGGAATGACAGTTCTCAGTTCGCTAGATGCCTTGGCAGAAGAATCATAATCTTTTCACCCCTAAAATGGATTGTTGTAATGCATTATGCTTAACAAAGAGCTTTCAGGAGCTCCACGTAGTAGGAAATATAGCCATGTTAATGATGTTGGCTAGGTCACAACGAGCACATAACTTCTGGGCTCTGGCCCGGGTTCCTGTACTTTTCTAGGTGAACTGATGGTCTAGAAAAGCTGTAAATAGTGTTGGACATAACTAATGCTGACACAGCTTCACTTTCTGCACGTTTCTTGGCTGGCTACAAAGCTTGCTGAACTCACTATAAAGTCAACAACATTTCCTGATTTTGGGCTGCTCGACAAAAACAATCTTTGTATTTCTAATTGCAGCTATCTTGTTATGTCAACTATTTGGGCAGCAACAATTTAATGCATTTGACACTGTGAAAGTACCTGCAGGGGATCATGCCCTATTCTCTTGCAGATCAAGGACTCAAAAAGCCTAATACCACAGAAATACATCTTAACTGAACTACAATATACAGTACATTTTAAAGCCATGCCAACTTGCATCTGCCCCCATTCATTCCAGGCCTTCCCTTGGAATTTCTGGAGGAGTGTTCACCCACCAACCTTCTTCAACTAAAAGACCATAACTCCTTTTGGACATGGGCCAGGTGCTGAAAAACTTTCTCACAGATTTTTCAGTTACAGGTACCTTGTTTGTAGAGCTCCTTTGTCACACACATTTCATGTCAACTTGAATTTTATCTTTCTGACCTCCACTGTTACACATTGTCACCCTTGCAGCAGTGGCTCAGCAGTACACTGGGAACTTCTGCTGCTGCATGACTTACTGAAAAACATCAGCTGTCAACAGTCGTAACATGAACCTGGTCCCCCAGCTCACTGCTTTACATAATACAGTCTAGATAAAAATGTCAGATTTTGCTGCACATAAGTCCCTGATTAAGACAGCATAGCAAATTAAATTACTCTCTCCTTGAATGTCAGGGGTACTGTTGCATTTGCAAGGCAAAGGGGAATGGAAGATTTTTAGCTAATCTATTCATGGGAAAAAAAAAAAAAAAAAAAAAACTTACTCAGTATGACAGCCGCCTCTCATTTTTACCCTATAGTAATTTTTTTTTATGGAAATCTCTGAGGCTATAGAGCATAGTCATGTATGGTCTTCTGCCCTTTGACTATCCCTAGAGCTCTTGGATTTGTATTCTTCCTACATGGTCCCATATGGAAAATATTTTTAAAAGTCTGACACATGAGATTTCAAAGAAAGCAAGGTAGGTGAAAATTATGAGCAATGGAAAAGTTCCCAAGGACTTAAAAAACACCATGAAAAACACAATGAAAAACATTTTATTCAACAAATTAACATTTCTATGCAGGGTTTACAACACACAGTCCACAGCATTGTGGGTAGGTCAAGTTAAAAAAATGAAAAATTGGTTATAAACACAAAGAACTCATTAGCCTTTTTCAATAGTATTTTCTGTGTTTATCTTGATACTCTGCAGCAGATCTTAAGTCACAGTCTGTAACACACTGCAAACAAGTAGATAAAACAGAAACTACAAGATCAGGCTGTTTTCATTCTATTCTTTTTTTTTTTTTTTTAAACTGTTACCAGTATAAGCTTTTACTTGAAACACAAGTACAGACACTGAGTTCATATGATAAATATCCAACTAGTGCACCTATATGCAACCATTACCTACAGAACTAGTTTTATTTCTTTCTCTTACACAGTAATTCAAAAGATAGTACTAAAAATTTCAGTTACAGCATAGAAGTGAAATAAGCATGAAAATAAAGCAATAGACAGCACTGCACAAGTGAATAATGCCTCCTGCACATCTCTCTCTTATTCACCTTCTATTTTGACAAGATACCAGAGAGCTAACATATCTGTGCATGTCTGCACAACTTTTATTCAAAAGCAGAGCTAGTCAAATATCAGAGCAAAACGTTGAACAGCCAAGTCCTCAAAAACAGAGATGCAGGGTGCAAATGTGCCATGTACTTTCTATCAGCCTATAGATTTCATTAGCTGGATGTGCAAATCTTTTTAGATAGGTTTCAAGAGTTCTAGAAAACAGCACATCTTATATTCTAAAATCATCCTCAGAAATAAAAAGTGTTAAGAGCTTTGTAATGAATTTTACACTCAGCCTTCATTAGATGAGTTGTAAATTAAATTCTTAGTTAACTACTAGAGGTCCTGACTTAGTAATTGGTTCACTTTTAATTATAAGGTAATTAGCCAGCATGGCTTTATTATTTCATCCCCAAAGTAATGTTCTGCTCTTCAAGAGCAAGATGGAGGTAAGGAGCAATTTAGTTTTAATCACAGAAATTGGGAGTTGCTTGAATTTCTCCTTCTCTCCTGCTGGCTTGGACTGTGACCCCCTTAAGCTCACGCTGCTCTCTCTCACCTGTCCCTCCCATTACTATGGGCAAGGAGGTCTCCAGCCTTTGAAGCGAGCCCTGTAGCGATAAGAATTTCACACGGTCCTCGGCTTTTTAATTTCTTGTTGAAAGACTGTGCTTAAACATGTGCTAACACAGTTTTGATTTTGGGAATATGATGCAGAGCAGATGTCAAGCCTAAAAGAACAAACCACAGACAAATTTTGACTGCAGTTTGTATGCTTGGAATATTGTAAAGGCAAATTAGCATTCTGGGTGTTGACCTCAGGTCTTTCTTGACTGGACAAAGATTTTTAATATTCTCCTCAATACTAAATGTCAGTATTTTGTAGGCTCATTTTTAAGAGTTTTTGAAGCACTCAGGCATACTACGCTTATTTTAAGCTGGAAAGGGTATATTTAGTGGCAAGTATCAAAGATATAATTATATCTATAAAACCAATCTTGTTTTAATCTTTTTTTATTATTTTTTTAAAAGATTTTTTACTTTGTATATTATACAGAGACTGATTCTACATTGGCATTTACATAAATCACACAAAGGACTAAGCAAAAGGGGAAGGGTTCAAATGACATCTATATGCAACTTGTTTTTTCTGTTCCGGGGGGTGGGCTGCAGTGTTTACGGAGCAAATCGCCTCTGACCTCCCTTCAGTCCCTGCTGAAACCGCAGCTGGGGGATGGATGGGATAAACATGCCAGAAAAGAACTGCAGGTCCAGATGCAGCATGGACTTCCGGATCACCTGCGCTTCACAAACCCTATAAGCCACAACAACATACGTAAATGCAGAGGCTTGAGGGATGAAGCAAAGAAAGGGCAGGGAAACAGAAGTAAAACAAGGCTTGTCTCTGAGCAGCTTCAAGAATAAATTGCAGCATGGGGATTGCTGACTTCAGCAAGGAATTGTGCTTGAAGACCGCCAAGTAAAAGGTCTCTAAGCTGCCCAAGCACAAGTTTGCTCTTCCATGCAATGCTCAGTGGGAAACTTCCTACATCGCAAGACATCACCTCCTCCCTTCCTCTCCTCCCCCTCCAAGAAAAGGCTATTTTTAATTCACTGATTGTAAAGCTTTCTTTCCCAACAGCAGGACAGAGGTTTAATTAAAACTCCAACTGGCACTAACATAATCCAGAGAAATCCCACCCGTTTCAGGGAATAAACCCCTGCTGAAGTTGGTTAACCAAAAGTGATGCAGTTTAGGCAGTTATCTGTACAAATCCTTGAATTCAACTGTATCTGTGTGAGAAAAGCTGCCAAAACCATTCAAATCTGTAAAACATTTTATATGACATTGAAAATGGCTTATTAAGGTCACTTGGTAAATAATGGATGAAAAACAATAAATGTATTTTAATACTTGTGTTTCTCTTACCCTTAGAAATTTACACAAGGATAAACAGAAAAAAACAGCTGGAACTCCTCATACTACTTACTCACATCCCTATCAGTATGGCAGAGAAGGCAGAGCACCTCCATTGCTAAACATACACACCCCTATAATGCTGGATTCAACTGAGTACTACTTGTGCAAATAATGTTATTGAGATCACAGGATAAATCCTGCTCTTTTCTGGAGAGTCAGCGGATTTAGGCCCTGTTTTTGGAAACACTAACGCATGCTTTATGTCAGCAGAGCACACTGGATAAATAAGATAGAATAAATATTTAAAAGACTATTTGTTTGGAATTGTATTCTAGCTATACTACTGGGAAAACAAAAATAGAATTTGGCATTGTATGAGTGTCTGTCATCTCATGGAAATGTATATTATGTTTGCAGAATCAGACATTCTGAAAATGAAATAATTGAAGGGCAATTTCCATGCAACACAGTCACATCATGGCAAAAAAGACGAACAAGCATAGGATAGTTCTCTGGACAGATCAAAAGCAAAGCCAAACAATTCTTCCAGCATGATTTATTTTACTTAAAGATCAAAAGAAAAAAAAAATAAGATAGATCAGGTGTACACTACTGGAACAAGAAAGAGGGATTACATTAATCACTAATAAATTAAACCCTGTTGTTTTGGAATGTTCCTAGCACTCACAGTTCATCAGTTAAAGATGACAAGAAATCACTAAAATAATAAACTAAATTGTCACATGGACAGAGAAGTCTTTACAGAACAGCCTGGAACTAAAAATCAGCTTTCCAAAGAAGAGAATACAATTCTACCACACTACTCTAATTCTCAATCATGCAATTTTATCAAAGGACTTTTGCTTAACGTTCTCCCTTTGGAATGGGAATGGTTATGTTGGAACCTCACTTCCACTAAAAAAGAACAAGTCAAGCTTTGGAGGTAGGGGAAGAAGCTAAAAATGTAAAGTATATAAAATCCAAAAGCTCAAATAAAATATATTTCTTAAAAATCATATAACCTTGAATCTTGGCTCATGAAATTGTGATAAAGTTTAAGACTGCAGTAGCTGTGTAAAGTATCCCTATTAGATCCATATGAGACTCTATAAATTTGCAGCACAGCACTATGTACTTTCCCTACATCAAGCTTGGGCTACAGTGATAAGCTGTCCCCCTTTTTCTAAAAACAAAAAACAAAAAAAAAAGCTTTTTCTTGGTGTCTTAGATGTTATTAAAAAAGCTGAACAGATAGATTTGATACAACGTAACTCCACCTTATCAGAGGTCTTCTCAGTGCTCATATATGCTTTTTCTTATTTCTTTTTTCCCTGAAACATCAGGTACCATTCCTACATGCTTGCAATACAGGAGAAGAGACCAAATTTTGTCTCAGGAATTTTTAGGCCCCAGAAGCAAAACATTTTTAAATGCCCACTACTTGGATGGGTGGAACACAGATGAAACATGGATGTTTTATGTTTTCCATTTGTCCTTCTTAATTCAGAGACATTTCAATTTAGATAAACAAGTATATCTTCCAACATGGATAGCTTCCATAATCACTTTATGAGATTCCTTTTTAATCCCTCTGCATCTCCCCATGTTTCCTAGTGGAAACAGCGTTTTGGGGGTTTGTCCTAAGGCTGGGAATAAGAAAAAAGAATACCTCCAATAATGATGTGGTGAAAAATGGTTTCTTGTCCAGCCCTGGTAGCAAATACAATGGGTTAAATGGTAACCCTGGTGAATCCATTAGGAGTTTTCCTGTAGATCTGACCATAGCCAAGATTTGTATCTCCTTTGTCATTAAAGATATTATAACTTGAAGAAGCACATAGAAGGAAATATTTCAAAACTTTTAAAGTGGATTTTTGTAAATAAAAAGCAATTTATGCACAGAAAGAAATGAAAAAACTTGTTACATTTTACACAAGAATGTTTTGACAGATGGATGCATTCAGACAGAAATTAAGTGAACCCAGTAAAGATTTCCTGATTATTTTTGTTTCCAACATCTTGAATATTTGAATGACTAAATACAAAACTATGCTTCTATGTCTGGAAGGCAATTAACAACAACAAAACTGAGGAAAATTCTTTCATTTTATTTGATTAAAAATAGAGCAGAGGCCAGTCCTGTAAACGATGCAAAATGCTCCTGCCACAGGAGCATTTATGCACTGAAGGGCCTAATTATGTGGTTTTGTTGCTGAAGAGCATTATGAAGTTCAAAGGAACAGCTCAAATTTAAGAAATAAACAAATGGCGGGGTTTTGGAGAGCTGACCTTCTCCAAGTCACTCTCCACCCCACCTCTGCCAGTGAGTGGACGCAGCTCACACAGCTCAAGCCACTGGGGGAGGTGCAGTTCAGACCAGACCACGATAACCCTCACGGGAGAGGGACCATCGGATCTGAGAACATTTCGAAGATCCGCGACAGAATTTCCCAACATTTCTATCTAGCACAATTCTAAATGTTTTATGATTAGAGCCTTTCTGTACAAGCTGATGTGTATAAAGAATAACTCCGAACTGAAACAGATGGATCACCTTAATAAAGGCAACTTTAATTGTGTTCCTATCCTGATAGACTGACATTGAGACGTGTTTGATGCTCCTGGGATAAAATTCACAGAAACATGCAAGTATGTATTAGCAGAGCCACTGCTCTGATGTCTCATTTTGGTGTTGGTGGTCCATTCCTGTATTACTCTTCTTTTTGGATAATCCAATATTTTTCCTCAGAATAGTATATTTTAAATACTTCAGGATAAGACTGATAGATTAAAATAGTGTCTAGTTCCTGCATACAGACAGGAGAAATCATGTTTATTCACCTGCTGTTGGATTTCATTGTCTTATGTCATGTGAACCGTCAATTAAGTTTAGTCAATTGTTTTAATTTAGTTCATAACAGGGATGCAATTAAGCCAATTCTCTGACACTGAGCTAGACAGCAGGCATAGCTGGCTTCAGAAATTATTTTTCCATATATCATTATTTTATCATTCACCTTTCAGTAAAAATAAGCATTTCCACCTCTAATCATCATCTTGATCTCTTCAAAAATAGTATTTGTAGCAATTATCAAAAATAAAGAAAAAGTATTACTTCCACTTTTCTAGTATAAATTAACTATTTCACCTGGAAATCTTTATCTTTCATGGGAATACTTAAATATCAGACTTCAGTTATCTTCCTTGTGCCTACAGAACTATGATCAGTTTATGGATGATAACTATCATCATTATATGTCTGAAATGTTACAATAACTATTTGCAATAGCACCAAGAGCATTAGCAAGCTCATTCTCCTATTTAAAGAACGTGTTAGCTGAAATTCCTTCTAAGTACCCCAGATACCAGTGTTTAAGACTACTGAAGGTTTGACTGCTTTAAAACGTTAACATGGGTTCTGTAATTAAAACTCCAAGTCTTAAAAAGCAACAAGGATTTTTTAAACTGTAAATAAAAGAATTTAGACACCACGGCAGGTTAGAGTTAAGCCTTTTCAAAAGAAGTCTCTCCTTTACCCCTTCTCTTGACTTAAGGGCTGGAAAATAAAATTGTGAGCATACTTACTACTGAAACATGTCAAGGCTGTGTGAAGCAATACTTTCCTGAACTAAATTAGCCTGGTACAGTAGGATGCCTATTACCAGCTGAGTAAAACAGTATATGATAGTATTATGTGAGGTGACAAGCAGTTTTATATACTCTAAGTGGTATTCAGTAATACAATCTATAGCTATACCTCTAACCTAAAAAACAGGTCATCCGTAAGGGTTGTCCCTTTCTAAACCATTTTATAATGTAGTTGTGTTTTTTTTTTTTGATTGTTTGTTTTAAAAAGTGTTGTGTCCTCCCCTCCTCCCCCTCCAGGAGTATCAATGGTGACCATATTTCCTTTAAATTCTGCTGCAGAACTTCTCATAAGGCTGAAAGTCTTTTCTGGTACTAGGGGAATACAGATAGAGTCTTTCTTGCCTAGGTGTTGCATATCCCTCGGTCATTTATTATTTCACATAAGCAATTACACATTTAAATCACCTTTTATCATATTAATTGTATCTTACTCTGATAATTTTGAAGAAAGTTATTTCTAGGCAAATCAGAAGATTAAAATTGAGTAAGTTTCCTAAGCTATGTTATTTCTTCCATTGCATTTCAGAATGTCTAAAACACTTACTCCGGCTACTGATCTTTTCCTTTGCCATGCCTGAAAATAGGTGAAGTGCTTCTAATAACTTCTAATTGGTTCTAATAACTCGTGGCACCTATGTTAGGAATCCATAAATTGTATGCTGTAGGACCCCATGTACCAAGTAGAGTCAGACAATAAAAGCCCCTGACAAGAAAAATACTAGATATGGTCCCTGTTCACTGACAGGCTAAAAAACATTAAGTTTCAAAATATTTATAGAATTAGTATTAACATAAGGAAACAAATTTTTAGTTTTAAAACAAAATAAGCTTTTAGTTTTAAGCACAAGATTGTGATCCGAGCTACCTTCCATTCTAAATATGGAATGTCCCTTTCAATAAAAAATAGGTTATTCTGTTACTTGGCATTGAGATACTTAAGATAATTTTTTGGATATGATCTCAGTTCACAATGTTGAAACACCCAGTTAAGCTAAGTTTCTAAAGGCATGCTTGACTATGAGCCATCATCCTCCTAAGTAGTTTTCTTATTCACGTGCTTAAAACTGGATACCTACTTAAGAAAGTGGGTGACTCATGGCCTAAATTGAGAGTTACCATATTTAATCAAACTTACATTGCTGTGAGATCAGACTGAAATATACGGAGCCCAACTCTTTACTTCTCTCACCTTTTTAAATTTTTATGCAGACTGAGTATCAAACACTTCAATCAGACAACTCCACTGAGGTGTCTGGTGCACACAGATAAAGGCACAATGCAAAGGAGGCCTGTATTGTACATCACACTAATGAAACCTCTGGTGCTATTTGTGCAGGTTATGTAGGTCTCTTCGTATCCCGTTTCCATCCATACTAGGAAATGGCAACGCTACAGCTACAATTCCTAACAACCTGTTTGACTTCAGTAACTGTCTTCTGTTACAGGAACAAATACAGTCAGTTATTCTCCTTCTCAGTCATAAGCACCATCTGCCATTTAATAGGTGCTTCAGCAACTCATTAGTCTGTACTTAAATTGACTTTGAACAGAACACTGCCATTTTATTGCTGCCGTGCTTCGCATCACCAGCTAGACCCTTAGAGTCAATACTGATAATGTTAATATCTTTGAAAACAGTTCCCAGGCTTGTGCAACCAGCACTGGAACTTTAATTTCAATCTCAGAATCCTATTCCTCACCTGATGCTTTCTGAATTCTTGAGCATGTAACATGGTCCAAGTACAACTGTACAACTTTTCAGAGTAATATTTCAAATATTTGCAAAGGAATTTAAAAATGTTTTTGGTGTGCTAAAAATCTGTTTAGAGTATACAGTTGCCCAAGAGCATGTGCAGAGTCAAGTTCTGTGCACTGAAATGGGCATGAAACGCATGTGGAAAAGTTGCTTAAAAGAGTTCCAGTAATATTTTCTGAGTAACTTTTCAAAGTGTCCATTAAGCAACAAATTAAATGGCATTTTGATGCCAATTAATCTTTGTAAAAGAACTTCCAGATGCATTTATTTCTGCATATATTCTAGCTATCGAATATAGGTTAAATCATTAAGTCTATATTGCTTAAAAAACAGCTGTAAAGTTCTTACAACTAATGTTCACCTCGTCCAAGTCTTTCAAAATAGAAATCTACGCACCCCTTTTCTTCTCTGTTTGTAATGTGCTTGCTTGTCATCTCAGAGCTTAAGTACTCAGAGATCAGTGACTGGAAAGACTAAGCAGCCTTGATCTTACAGGGACTACTTGAGCAGGTGTTGACAAGTGAATGTCTGGGAAAAATAATTAGCATTATTTGCTACTTCGAGAAGCAAAGATAAATTAACTATTCACTGAAGGCTAAGCTTATATTATCAATTGGTATCATCCTACCAAAAATTGAAAATTAAAATATAAATTACTCTCATTTTGTGGGCAAGTAGGACATTTCTGTAAGTTTTAAGCCACATATGACCTATACCTTGTCTTCTGTCCTTCCATGCTCCCACATGCTGGCTAATCACAGCTACCAAATTTGAAAGGAAAACACAGGGGTTTGCCTGTGTCATCGTGAGGAATTCACAGGTACCTTTATTTCCTGAACCCCTTTACATAACATATAAGAATAGGAGGGTCAGAGGGAGTTAACCTCTACACCTCAGTTTATTTCTTTCTCCTGCATTTTAAATTGAAAATCTAAACATCATATACTCTTTATTAGTAACAATTAATAGAGATTTTCCTACAGCTCCAGTGACATCAAGTGTGCTATAAAACATTTTAAAAATAGGTAATTGCAAAAGTTAAAGGTGAGTATCCAGAATTAAAAGCCATAACCATAGCAGCAATGGAAGATGAAAATGACCACATGCCAGTGTTGGCTAAGATTGTCTTCTCTGAAATTCTTACCAAACAGAAGAAGCTATGATCAACCTCCCCAAAAATTCTATATTCCTTTGTCTCCTACAGTCAAAGGCTTTACAAATCACGTGTTAATCTTTGTAAACTTAACCAAACATTTCCTAAAAATAATCCAATTTATGCAAGTTAGAGTGTTTATACTAAACATTTCAGAAATTAGCTCCCCCAGAAGACAAGAACCGACTATCTAAAGAACAAGCATAAAATGCCTTCCCTCCACAAAGATAATCACAACCATACATGTGGAAAGGAGAAATAACATGCCTTACTCTTTGGGATTCAGGCATTCTTTTAATTTGCCATTTGGCATTATGAGCACAGTAAACAAAGAGAGAAAATATAGAAACCATGTGACTGCTTGTTCCATAGCCTTTTGCACGCTGCTGCTGTAGAGTAGCTTTCAGATGTCAGTACAAAGCTGCCTGCTCACTGATGCTCAGTAAGAAATGTCAGGAAAGAGATAAGCAGGCTAAAAGGAGACTATTTTAGAAACATGGACTGTTCTATCATTAGTTCTATAGATAAACTTCTGGACATATTTTTGAACAGCAAATGTTATTGCCTAACCAAAGTCAGAAGGAGACAGTATTTTAATACAAAAGTAGGGGTGATTTCAGGACCTTCCTTTAACCTTGTCAAACCATTGTTTTAAGCTGCTTGTATATTTTTAAGTCTATGGTAAAATTACTGTGCTGTCAGAAAAATTGGATGAATATTTGCTGAAGATTTAATCTTAAAGGTCAAGAATAGAAAGTGACTTATCTTCAGGTAAGCATTAAGATGTCATGGAACAGAAAATAAGGGCCAAACTCTTGACAATTCTCAGTTTTGCAACAGAAGGAATTGTTCTGAAATTTCTTAACTAGGACTTCTTAAGGTATCTGAAGAAATGCTTTCTGATCACTGTTTCAGCATACAAGCTCTAATGCTTTAAATGGTATGCAAAGGGCATGCCACTTAGCTTTGGGGAACATTATGAATAAAGTTAAAAATATTTGCCCAGCTTCACAGCAAAAAGTCTACTAAATTAGTTCTACAGCTGCTCATGAGTATTAACATCGAAGAGGTGCTAAATTAGGTGCAACCCCCACCATATTTTACTCTTCAACTGGTTCTACAATGCAGGAGAATGTGTGTGGATCAGAAAGGAGAAGTGGCTTTAGACCACTTTATATAGCACAGTATGGACACAAAAGACCAGACTGGTGACAGACAATATAACATGCAATTTTCTTGAGGTGATCATGTAAAGGCACATTCAATCTACAGTTGACCATTACCTGCAAACATATTGAAATGTTCTTTCATAATATACTTTTATAACACTTTAACATATTTTTAGAAGTCGTCTTAGTCATATCTAAATGCACCCCAAAGTGATTTAATTTAGACCACAATTAATTTTCCTCTCCCCTACATGGGGAGTACAAACAGTATAAAAAGCTCCTAAATGAAACAGGAAATATTTTAATGCTAGCACAGATGTCAGCCAGTCATGATGCAAGGCAAAAGTCAGCAAAGAATATGACCTATTGGGTACTCTTTTCTTCTCACATTGCTATAAATCATGAGTAACTCCATTGAACTCTGGCTTCTTATACTGAAGAAAATGAGATAAGCCAGAGAATAAGATCCTTGATTAATCTGGAGAAGTTTTGCTCCATCTGAAATACTTAGTTACTTTCAACGTCATCATTTCCTCAATAGATTCATTTGGCTTGCACAGGTCATGCCGCTTTGCGTCACTCTCAGAAGGTGGCTTTTAACAGCAATACTCTTTGCATTGTAGGTGTTACAGAGGGTTTTCTGTGCATTTCCATGTTTGTAAGAGGCAAAAGTTACTTCACACCATAGCAGCAGCAGAATTCATAGTGTGAGAGCTAAATGAGTTTTAATGGGTACTTGTCATTTGCTCCAATTTATAACAAAAACTCTTGAGAGCAAAGGAAAATAAGTGGAGAAATGTAGTGCTACAGACCATAGTGCTAGATTACTGACATTTAACATAATGGTGCTTTCTCAGTGCTATTTTCTCAATACTATTACTGCTCCAAACATTAACGCTTGAATGCCCTGTTTCTACTTTTATATTAATGAAATTGCCTTGTATTGAGTTAGACAGACTCCTCAGAATGATCCCAGCAGACATTGCTGGACCTCTACTTTATCTTGCTCAGAAGAGGCAATGTTTTAGACCAGGTAATTAGCAGGTCCTTCAGGACTCCCCCTGCATGTCAAATCAGATGATCCTGATAACACTATTCAATTAGCATTTAGCGAATGCTACTGGATTACATATACTACCAAACAAATTATCCACTACATTTAGAAAATCCCCGAACTGGCATACAAACCAGAGCAGAGTTAGGCTGTTTGGACCATAAAGCCATCTACCTGCAGTGTAGAATACAGAAGCTGTTTGTTAGCTGTTTAACGCACTTGCTAAAATAAAACCTGGAGGGACCACTTACTTCAAAGTATGTTTTATTTTGAAAGATTAAGCAAAACTATTAAAATATTGAAAAAGAACGAACATTGTTCACATCAGGGAAATTCACTGAGTTAAATCATCAAGGCCATTGTCCCTTTAAGCACTATATCCGTTCACTGTCTACCTCACACTTCTGTTTGAAAAACAAGAAAATAGGGTTTCATTCACACCAGCTGTTACAAGAAGAATATTTTAGAAATATTGCCAGCCCCTAAGTAAACATCTAGTGAAAGGCCTAGGCCTCAACTCATGTTTGATCTGTTGCTGCGCTTTGTGGGCCATAACTGGTCTCAATGCAAAGCTAAAGGAAACACTGTTAAACCAACAGGTAGTATCACACCCCATCTGTAGTGGTACAAATGAATTAAGATGAGATGCATCAACATCCAAGCCCTACATTTTCTTCATTTGTACAAGATGTATTTTTTTTCAGTTGTGTAATTTGGCAAGCCTGTCACCAGTAGGTTCAGCTAACATACTGAGCCATGTGCAGGAGGTACCAGAAGACTCACTCAGCACGTGTTCTTCCTGCTGACATCCACCCCCCCTGCACATTGCACATACAAGCATAGCGTACACCCTAGGAATATCTTCAGCCCCAGGTAGGTCTTTTTTCTGACACTTAAGAACAAAACCAGCAAGGAGCTGTCTGTGCCTTGCCTCTATGTTTCCAGATCAGAGACCTACAGCATGATGCTTGCAGTCTGGAAGAAACAACTGCAGCTGCTGAACTGAATGGTTTAAGCTGTAAAAAGTGGAAAACACTCTGACTAAAGCCTCAGGTCACTTGCAAGCTTTTCTGTGCAACCAAAATATGTTATTCCACTGCTAGCCTATTCAAAACTGCCAGCAAACGGGTTAGTAAGAAAAACAATAAATGTTATAAGAGCTGGCAACTTCAAGCCTATGAAACAGGGCTGATAAACTCAGCAAGACTTTTGATTGCCTCAGAGAAAAGGTACTATAAAACTGCAATTACTACTTTGTCTCATTTACAGTAGGTACCTAAGGCAGCCCTGAGACTTAAAAACTTACGGGCCATAACTTCAAGAAAAGAAGTTACTGGACAGGCAGTGAATATAGAACCAGACTGAACAAAGTAACGATGAGACAGTATACACTACCGTTTCTTCTTTACCTGAAAAAACTCTCATGAAGTGTCTGTAAATAGGACATTAAATGTTTTCAAGATAGACACGTGTTCACTAGGAAGATAAATCTGTCTATAAAAAGCATTTGTCATGTTGAACTCCACGGTCTTTTAGATAAATTTCAGTACCAAATACCGTTTCCTCTCTTTAAACCCAGATTATCCTTCTTCCTCCTACCCACTGGCTAGATGACCCTTCTGAACTAAATACCATGTTCCAGTATAAAATCCTCACATCATACAGAGTACAAGCCAACCTTCAGAGCATGTTCTAGATATATTCAGTGACAGTGTGCTTCTTTATCTGCAGAAGGTAAAATACTGCTGTGTAGTTCTGCCTTGTTTTCTGTTGGGTTTTATCTTGGAGTATTTGAATAATTAAGACCTTAAGGCTTAGGAAACACACCAGTTACCTATTTTGAGTGCACGTTCTCAAGCGGGCATGTGAACTAATTTTTTGAAATGCTGAAGGATGTACCATCTCTGTTAAAGCTATGGATTAGTTGCCTAGGTGCTGCTACCACAAGAAAGTCCTGAACACCCTACACCACTCCCGTGATAAAACTCCGAATAACCAAAATCTTGCATAATAGAGAAACAAGAGCTATATCAACACAGAACTCCTTGTTTTTATAAGACAAATGGCCCTCTAACAATATCTGATGGAAGGTTTTCCCATCAGGCTTTGAGTTCTGATTAAGTTACCCAAATTAATTTGCTGATTAAGTGTAATACCTTGCCATTACTCACTCTGAGCGGCATCTCAAAGATTTCAGCAATGTTGAGATTTTCTGCAACTTTAGGCAGAAAGCTTTCTACCAGATTGTATCCCAATGCACCTACCACCAGATGATATTGAGTCTTCACTCCTGATGACTTCTATCTTCACTTCTTTCAATAAAATTCAATATGCAAAGTTTCATTTTATAACACTTGTTTTCAGAATCTGCAGATTACAGAGCTGAGAACTTGCAAACTGTTATCCTCAAAAAACATTGCCTGATGCTTTGTGTACACCCACGTGACGCATCACCAATAACGACAGGATGGATTAAGTTTTTTGTAGTGTAGTGAAAGGTCTTCTTGAAGTTCATTTTGTGTGCCTGGAGTCACTGTGTACTGTATGACAGATTCTCGAAAGACCAAGTCTATGCTAACACAACACAGAAAACTTAGGAAACTGCCACTGAAAGAAATCAAAAATGGACAGGGAATTAAATAAGTCATCTTAATTTTTTTTAAAACCCATAACTTGAATTATGGCACAAGCTGTGCTTATTATTTTGAATCAGCAGGAAAATGGGGGAAAGGAAAGGAAGCAAAAGACTCTGAAAAAAATACCTTCATTAAAAATACAAAAAAAAAAAAAAAGAAAGAAAGAAAGAATAACGTTGCAAAAGACAAACTACAAAGGCTAAATAGCTGCTCCCCCAAAACATAATCTAGCCTAAGTTTTTAATCACACACTGTATCAACTGAACAATGTCTTGACTAAATCTTCAATGGCCTGGCTCTGCAGTAGATTCTCTTGCATTAGATATTTTGCAAATAATATTCTATACAGAGAAGAGTTTCCTGGATATACAATGATAGAGCATGGCAACTCAAAAGCAATAAAGGAATGAAATGGGAAGGGTAAGAACTGTCCCATTTTAAGAAGCCAAAGCAGGCGACGCTGCTTTGCTTCAATGTATGCCATTGCATTATGTTACAAATGCACACCAAAGTGCATTCCTGATCACTTCTCCGTATTGTTTGTGCAGTAACAGAAAACACTTAATTACAAAATGAAAACCTTAAGTCTGTAAACTGCTCCTCAATGTATTTTTTACTTTTATTCCAACATTTCCAAATGCCATGTAAATCTGGCCACCATAATGGAAATTGTACTTAAAAGCACACCCCAGGCTGAGATAGTAGTAAGCGTTTTTCCCCTGGAAAAATAGTCAGTGGCCATTAGTTAAAGTCCTTGTCTATGTTTAAAAAAAGGCTGAGGTCAGAGCAACAGTAACAGTGCTCAATCTGCACAGCTCATTTCTTAGGTTATATGGAAACTATTTTAACTAAGCTATCACTAACTATGCATGTCAAATTAAGCAATAAACCCCCAAAATGAAGGTTCGGGTGCAATCAGATTTTTTTCAAGCCTTCTAGGCTAATATCGCTCCCTAAATATCTGAAGTACAGTTGTCATTCATCCGATTTCCTTTGTTCCATGAACAGATCAATGGTGAAGCATTACCCATATAACTGTTTTTGGTAAACAGATTGAAAAATATCAGGCTTTCCCACCTTCCCCCTCCTGGTTGCTATTATTTTTGTACTGACACGGCAACCTGATATAAATCTCAGCCTCGGATATAAAAGCAAAAACATCCTCTGCCTCCCTTTTCGTATCAAAAGAACACATCTTCCTTCATTCAAGAATTCAAAGCAATTTCTATGACTTTCAGGTATTAGTCACTGCAGGATGGGTACAGAAAGCTGCATCACCACCTCAATAGAACTGTAGGAGGGAAGAACACTCAAAGATAAATCTGCATCCTCCCAACCAGACTCCCTTAATGCAAGCTTAAGCTCTACAATCCTTCCCACTCCTGACACTGCTGCAATTCCAGTCAATGAGATTAGTTGTACGGAGGAAGCAGGGAAGTAACCCAGCTAAGCCTTGGAATTAGAGGATAGGTCTATATGCAGTGGTTTGGGAACAGCTGCCATCTGATCACAGAGAAGCCAGGTAGAGTGATGTGCAGGCTGAGGTCTGCTACATGGCTGAGTTAGGCCTGCAATTCAGTGACAAACTGCTGGAGTTCTTGGGGGTTTGAGACTGTCCTCACCAAGGAAACACTGTCATCGTGAGTCAGCTTGACATCATCTCTACGCAGCCTTAAAGTTAGCAACACAACACATTAGCATGCCAGTCAGCTAAGGATGCTTGGTGCTTGAGGATATAGGAGCTGATGTAGGTATGTTAGCTTTTCTGAATAGCACCCCATTGGAAATGCAAAGACTGGCTTTCCTAAATCCAACTTTTGAAAGCTCTTCCCCACAACGACCTGCAATGGCACAAAAGAGCATCTCACTTCATATGCTGCACAGTCATATTGTCATAAGAAGAAACGTCACCTCAGGTGAGTGATCCTGAACACAGGTCACAGCATTATCAGGAACAAAACCAGTATAATATTTAAGTGGTTCTTATTTGCCTACTGTCATCTGTCCCCCAGCAAAGCAGCTCTCCTCTCTTGGCACTACTTATTCAGGGCTGCTTGAAGATCTTTTCCGGGCAATGGTTCCCTTCCAGCAGCAGCTGCTGCACTCACCTTAAAGTGAATATTTGTCAGCCAGGAGCTCAGGACTATCAGCAGCAAGCATTTAGTACAGTCATTACAAGACTCTAAAAGACAAGTATCATGGAAGTACGGTACAGGACTGTCCCAGCAGTACTTCAGCTTCTTAGTACTCTTTCCTTCTAGCAGGATCAGCAGAGCTATTGTGTTAGCCACCTTGCTATCACTGGCAGTAATGAAACTGAATTGAACCATTAGTATAAATAGAAAATACACAAAATCAAGAACACAGATCTCCCTGTAGCAAGGTAGCTGCTCTAATTATTTAGCAGCAATTAACAAAGAGGGGAGCTTAATTTCACATCCCTAGACCAGCTGTCATGCTTTTGCAAAAGAATTATATCTTCAATAAGTTTCTCTTATTTGTAGGCAGCTCCGTGCCAGACACATCCCAGGTCAGCAATTATCATCTAATTGTGCAAGTCAAAGACCGGGGAATCTGTCTCTAGGATATTGTGCCTTAGCAACAGTGGAAATTGCAATGGTGGAAAACAGCCAGGTAGCTCCAGGTGCCATTTTCCTTCCAGAACTACTGAATGCAAGTTAGCCTCAAATTATTTCCAAGGTAAGTCAAGAAATCTTGATTTTGAAAATCATTCAACTCAGATCATTCAACTCAGCAGAGATGAGATTCTCCTGTAATCTTAAATCTACTCTGGATAATTAATTTGGATTAGGAACACAGGCTTTGATCCTACAAACCTGTGATTAATAGGTATATGAATAATCCCATTAAATCTGGCCTCCTATTGTCCATTTGCAGAAATGCTGCAGTCTGCATAGGTTCATTATGAAGAAGCAGATTTGCTGCGTGCTGCATGTTGGAAAATAAAATGGAAATGCATATGGCCATAGGCCAGGCTTTGTTTTCTGTTTTAGACCAGGTAATGGATCATGGCACCCTCAGTAAGTTTGCAGATGACACCAAGCTAAGTGCGTGTGTCGATCTGCTCGAGGGCAGGAAGGCTCTGCAGGAGGATCTGGATAGGCTGGAGCGATGGGCTGAGGTCAACTGTATGAAGTTCAACAAGGCCAAGTGCCGGGTCCTGCACCTGGGGCGCAACAACCCCAAGCAGAGCTACAGGCTGGGAGATGAGTGGCTGGAAAGCTGCCTGGCCGAGAAGGACCTGGGAATATTGGTTGATAGTTGGCTGAATATGAGCCAGCAGTGTGCCCAGGTGGCCAAGAAGGCCAACAGCATCCTGGCCTGTATAAGAAGCAGTGTGGCCAGCAGGTCTAGGGAAGTGATTGTGCCCCTGTACTCGGCTCTGGTGAGGCCGCACCTCGAGTACTGTGTTCAGTTTTGGGCCCCTCGCTACAGGAAGGACATGGACGTGCTCGAGCGAGTCCAGAGAAGGGCGACCAAGCTGGTGAGGGGTCTGGAGAACAAGTCTTACGAGGAGCGGCTGAGGGAGCTGGGCTTGTTCAGCCTGGAGAAGAGGAGGCTCAGGGGCGACCTTATCGCTCTCTACAGTTACCTTAAAGGAGGCTGTAAAGAGGTGGGGGTTGGTCTGTTCTCCTACGTGCCTGGTGACAGGACGAGGGGGAATGGGCGAAAGTTGCGACAGGGGAGTTTTGGGTTGGATGTTAGCAAGTACTTCTTTACCGAAAGGGTTATTAAGCATTGGAACGGGCTGCCCAGGGAGGTGGTGGAGTCACCATCCCTGGAGGTCTTTAAAAGACGTTTAGATGTAGAGCTTAGCGATATGGTTTAGTGGAGTACTTAGTGTTAGGTCGAAGGTTGGACTCGATGATCTTGAGGTCTCTTCCAACCTAGAAATCTGTGATACTGTGATGGCTATATGACCTTCAAGTGACAACTGATGAAAATATTCCATTTCCATGAAGGTATTTGAGATCATTTACATGCTTGTATTTTGGACTAATGGTCTTGTTTTTTTCTCCCTGAAAGGAGAATCTCCACAGCATGCTTTTAAGTTTTTACCCCTACATTTTCAGGAGTACCTGAAATCAGTGCTGCAGTTTCCCAGCTTCTTACTCCAATTCTAATTGCTCAGCTTGTATTGTTTGAGGAGTAAGAGAAACACAGGGCGGCTTAATGCACAGTAAAGTCTGCTGTTGTCCTGTTTATTGGAACGCTAAAGGGAATCCCTCAGGCATCTGAAGATGGGGTAGGAAAAGGTTGCTTAAAATAACAATCTTATTTTAAACATGGATTACAGATTGCACAGTCCTTTCCTCATAGCAGAGAGAGTGAGGGAACCAAATCACATGACTATCCACATACTTTGTGAATACAGTCATATGGGTTAAGAGGCACAAAATCTAAACAAAGTCACCCAAGAAACACATTAATGCTAGAATAAACACACGGATGTTTAAATTAGAATGAGGTCTCCATAATGGCTTTGCCTTGTTATTTTGAGAAGTGATGAAGCACCGCACACATCCCATTTGTAACAGTCACCTTCCACTTTCTCCTTGTTAGGAACTGTTCTGCACCCACGGAGTCGAAAGGGTTTGTCTTGTAAAAACAACTGACAAGCTGTATATCATGAGGACTGTACAGTCTAAACACAAGTGTTTGTAGCTACATTTCCATGGTTACAGCAAAAATCAGTTATAATATTCTCAGAGCTTGCTGTCCATTCTTCCTTAGACTATCTGGCATAAGTGTTTATTGCTTTTTGACAGTACAGTATTGCAGAAATATTTTTAGCTCTGGCAATCCAATTTCTTATTTAAATCAAACTCAAAATGAGTTAACTTTCAGTCTGCCAAAGGATGTCAGGCAAAGCTTTCACTGATTTGATTTTGCTTTAGCTTGTGATAGAGAAGTTAAACAGTTCAACAAGAAAATGTCCTAAAATCCTAGAAATTCATTATTTCAATTCCATTTTTACCCTTTTGAATTTGATATAAAACGCTGCTGTTTATGGAATTGTGGAGGCTTGCAATACCTCATCAGTAGTCTGAATAATATAACTATATATTCAAAGGATCTCAAAACAGATGGAGAAAATTACTTATGCAAGGGCTGCAACATTGCAGGAGGCAAGCATAATTTACAATAAATGAGGCAGAGGTTGGTGATCGCTGCGTATTTACATGTTCTTCCATAAATTCAGTCAAACTTGATAGAAACTGCTTTTCTCTAGAGTCATCAATAGTCTGCCTACTGACACAGAATGAGACTCGCAGAACTGAAACTCCAACCCAGCATTTCTTGTAGAAGGTGTCTGGGAATCAACTAGCAGACCATATCTCAACTTTTTTGATAATATAAATTAAAAAGCCTCTTAAGGCAAAGCATGGTCTTCAACCACAGCTGCTTTAAAAGCAGACACATATTGCAACTAGATCCAAAAGCGACGTTGTCTTCTCCCATTGCATCCTGAGGCCTGTTGTCTTTCTAAAAATAATTGTTAAATAGGATTAAATTCTTTTGGTAAGAAAAAGTCTTGGCTCTGCCCACCAGCGGAAAAACTTCCATTCACGCTCCAGTAAGGAGATGTATGATAGCACAAAAACTTCATGCTCTCCACTCTAAGTGCTTGGATAGTTCTCCAAGTAGATGATTTCTACAGGGCAGTTCCATTTTTATGCCTACTCATTCTCAGTGTTAATCTTCTGTGGCTGCCAGCAGAAATTTAATAGTATTTCAGTGACCCTTTGTCCTTAAGACTGAACCATTTTATTACTTTTCATATTTTCTTTGAAACTGGGAATCTTTTTATTCACATTAATGTTTCACCCATGATTCCAGGTTGAGCGGCAAAGCAGAGGGGTCCATTACTCTGTGAAGGGGCGCTCCCCCAAGGGCCTTTCTTCAGCTGATCCAACCAGAAACATTTATGCAGAAGTGAAGATAGAAAAAGTCAGGCAGAGGTAAGTGTAAATATAGCAAACAATCAGTCTGAACTTACAGTATGGCTTTTTCAGCTAGTGTATTTGAGCTAGTATTGTATTTTAGCTACTGTATTTTTCAGCTAGTGTATTTGAGTACACAGATTTTGTTAACATGTTAATAAAGTTTTACATTTGTGGAAAATAGGATTCTTAAAGATAATGCTAGAGAAACAGAATCTTTTGCCTGCTAATCACTTTGTTTCACAACACTAAGATTTATGCCCTTGCATGACGCCTTGCCACTCTTAATGGATAGTGTCTTCAGCATTTCCAGGCACTGGAAAAATACTATTGCCTCTTAAGTGGAAGACATACACTAGATAAAGGGATGTGCTCAAATTCATACAAGCAGCCTGTGACTAACATTAGGAATCATACTCTGTTCAGTGCCTCATCTGTTAAATCATCCCTTGAGGAATAAGCTCCTGATATCAGTAGCATAAACGCAGTCCTACACAAGTCAGAAAGACTGTACTGGATTAAGAAAATATGACCCTCAACAAAAAGTAAATTCTCTGTTAAGACTAAACCAGACTTCAATTCTCATACGACCTGAAGCATTTACTGTTTAGATTTTTATATCAGTACTACATTCCTCTATATACCTCTTCCTGAGTTGTTCCCGTGGGACCAAATCTCATGATCTCATGATAGTAAAACTATGTGATTAGTCCTAAGTTCCCCCCAAATACCAAAGAATAGTAATTTACCTGAAAACAGTCTGAATGAAAACCCAAGCCTCTGGCCCAGAACAGAAAGATTATGGGTCGAAGATGCTGCCCAGGGCCCTCAGTAATAACAGTGAGTACAGAAGCAGTTTGGACACACCTACAGCAAGGAAGGCCTAGCAGCAGCACTGATACTAAGTAAAACTGTGCTTTAAATACCCTTTCACGCCCTCATGAAATTGAGCCCACAATCCACCCGCCCATAACAGGCATTATTAATAAAGAATACTAAGCAATACTAAGCTGGGTAGACTTACAGTACAGGTTTTTATTGTCTGCACTACTTGCCTTGGATTTTTTAAGATGTCCTTACTATGATGTGACTGTCCCAGTTTTTGAAGCAGATGGAACAGTTTGCTGATGTTTCAGTGATGTAGGAACATATGGTCTTAGATATTTATAGTAAGAGCCCTGGGACTTCCATATATCAGGAAAGCCTGCAAGCTGCCATCTGGGATTCTGAAGTCTACTTTGTCAGTGATACACATTTTACATTGAGGCTTTAGGTTTCTGTCTGGAATATATAAAGCTAAGAATAGTGCACACAGTAAAGTCTAGTTTGAAGATCTCTATAGAAATAAGATCCTATTTAAAATCAGTCCTTTGAAAGATGATCAATACTTGTCAGAGAAGTTTATAAAGTAATTTTAGCTGTCTTTGTAGTCCAGCTCATGGAAGAAATTCTCAGATTTTGGATAAAACTGAAGACTTAGTGCATTTTGGAGATGTTGCATTTCCAAACTAGACAGGCTGGCAGTTCAAAAGTTGCTGGCAGTTCAAAAGTTTGGAGAATCTACCAGCACAGTCCACATGCAGCATAGAGTAGTAGATGAGTTCATTTTTTTATCAGTCACTCTAGCTGAGGGCAGTCAGAAGGAGAAAAGGAGGAAGTTTGACTCAGTAGCAGTCCACTGACAGATTTCCCCCTCCTTGTGTTTATTAGTTCTGATAAAATACTAAGCAGTGTATAATCAATAAGAAGGTATTGAAAACAATTAAGTAACAAGCTACAAATAGACTGTGCAGCCCACAGAACTTTGACAATCCTAGTCCTGTTGAGTCCTACACAACATTAATTTCTTTTTTTAGTCTTAAAAAGGAGTTGATTGCTACACCTGCACTGCAGATGATGGTAGTTTTTATATGAAGAATATTAACGCCAAATTTTAATGTGTGTATAAATGAACCCTTACCACATTATTTCTTTTCATTAATTTGAATTGTAGCAGCATGAGATTCATTTTTTTGCCAGGAACAGTGATGGACCACTGTACAGTGACCCACTTACATGCCTGATAACAGTGACAGATGAGAATTACAACTTGCCAGTATTCACCCAGGAGTTTTATCAGGTAGCACTCACGGAAAATACAGCTGAACATGAAAACTGTTCTTACGCAATAACCTGGGCTGTAAAATTATGAGTCAACCCTAGCTGTGAGCAAGGGCAATAATTTACTTAGAACTCAGCTGTGCAATCCTTACTTCAGTGAGAATTAAAGTTTTTTGCATAGTACTTGCAGGCGCATTTGAAAGATTCATAGATTCTTATCTTGGAGAGGCATGATCATTCTTGAAGTAACAAAACCTTTAAGAAAAAGCTTTGGGTTCAGCTGTGAAAAAGACACTAAAAGGTATTAAATACTGGATTACTTGAATTGCTTCTAAAGCTATTTTTGGGATTCTGAAGCAGAAGCCTCAGGTATCAAATAGTTTTCATTTCATATTGGCAAAAAAACTGGACTGATAACATTGCAGGATTCTGGATTGTAGGCCAGTGCTGTGAAGCATTGCTTCACAATACAGATCATTTTAAAGACTGCTGTAGAACCCCACTTATCAGACAGATCACTTAAATGATTATCCTGACTTCCCTTGTCATCAGATCTTGAATGCTTAAAGGAGATTATCTCTTGTCAAATAAGATCACAGACCCCATGGCAGGCAGAACAGTGTCCTGTTAAAGAATTTCTACTTCTACATCAAATATTTACTTTGCCAAGAAGCCTTGGAAGCTCACTTGTGTTTTGTTGCCAGGTCTCAGCAGCTCTTGTTATGTTTTCATAAATGTTGTTGATATAAACAACTCTCTAACCTTCTCACAAAGGCGACCTTGACTCTATTGTTACTAAATTCCTGCCCCTGACAACAGCACTTTGCTTATGATAATAGATCAGTGGCTCTACAGCATTCTATAGTTGCAGAGACCGTCAGTAGTATTACACACTAAGTGGTTACCATTACAACCATACTCTTTTCTTCCATCGTTTTACACGTGAAGAAAGCCTAGACCCACGTAGTTTAATACTCAAACAAGGAAAAACATGGCATCACAAATAAAGGTACTTATCAGTTATAAATAACAAGTCAATATTTTCATGAGTTGAGATAACACCTCTTTTGGCCAATGCATGGGTAGGTGTCTTACCTGTTAATGATTGTACATAGGCCTGATCTGTGCATGTGTGATTGAATGCAGATACTCATACGCATAGTTTTGTGCCTTCAAGCTTTTATTGGAATAAATATATATTGGCTAGCAACACATTTTTGCTGCTTTGATGTGTGAGAGCCATCTATGTAGGTATGCATGAACACTTACCTGCTCCTGCATGAAGCTACATTTGAACAACAGTCAGGAACCTATTTGTATAGTTTGTTCACTGTCACTCAGTCACAGAATGGCTAACCAACCCAAGATGGTAAAAAACAGAATGAAAGCTCACAGCTAATAACGTTATTCTAAATACCACATGCACACAGACACATTCACACACAAATTGTGCCAGAGAGAAAGCACTGCTTTCTTTTTAAAACATCTGTTTTAATCAAGTCAAATTTCTACCCTACCTCCAGGATAAAATATAGTTATAAAGCAATGGGTGAAGTCATAATCAAAGTACCAGATATCAAAGGATTTGTAATAACACAAGCATTGGACATACTAACTTGGTGTGTCTACACACCTGTAGGAACTCTTCAAAATACCAAGTGGCTCCATAAGCTTTTATAGCATGTCAGAGCTATCTTCCCCATTTTCCATTTTTCCACATTTGACAAGGTCTTCTTTCCTTACCACAAAATTATTTTTGAGGATGTGACTTGCTTAGGATAGCAAAATGCTTTGATGAACTGAGCCCAGCTTCAATAAGATGGACACCTTTTTCTTGCAAGCTCGATATTTGTTTTTTAAAATACCATGTGAGGGCTTAAGAGTGAGATAAACAGCACAAAACAGAAGTGATTCCAAGAATCCTTGATAACTATCTGGCCCGTTAAGATGTTGTCATTATTATAGAAGGTGGAATGCTTGATCTCAGAGGGGACAGATTAACACACCAGACTTGGAAACTTTACTCTAATAGCTAGCTGTCAAAGGAGTGCTGACATCTTAGAGAATTGCACCCTGGAGTATCAAATAATGTTTAGTTACTCTGTAGCATAATCACTTCCATATGTAGACAGCTATGACAAAGGTTAAGGGTAGACATAACTTTGTTCCCACTACACTCAGTGATAAAATTTTCACTAACTTCACTAGGAGCAGAATCAGGCTAATTCTAGTCTGATACTTTGTCATAAAGATTAGCTCACTGTTTTGAAATCTAATCACACTTCCATAAATACTGTGAGGAGAGGTGGATGTATTGCACAGCGGATTTGTTAATTTCAGGTACAGAACATGAGTCCTATGCAAAAACACGTGTTCTCTTCCTCCTCTCCCTACTCTGCTTTTTTTTCTTGAATTCACATGGTTAATTTATCCTAACTTGTTTTTCTAGGATTACTAAGACATGGATACTGTATATATTTATGAAGTTCACAGCAGTACAGGGCTTTGGCTACTTAAGCTTTCTAGATGTTACAATAATGCTCCTAAAATAATATTAAATTCACTAATTCTAAACTAAAAACTGGAGAAAAATGTATTAGGTACTGTATATAAACAATATAACAATTACAGTAGATTGTACCGATCTCTTCACTGCTACTATAGCTGAAAGTAACATTCCAAGATAGAAACCAGAAGCACAGTAAGAGCTACTGATTTTTCTAATCTTTTTCAAAGTGGAATAGACCACTTGTCCTGAATGTAAACAAGTAGGTACCTAACAACTACGACTACCACAGATAAGCTGTAATATTCAAGTTGATTCACTTTTCTGAAGATGAAATCTTCTGAAGTCTAAATGAACCACAAACCAGTACTGTAAGTATCTGTCTGCCAAGGTACTACATGATTTTAGCCAGGGAAGAAATCATTGGAAGCTTGTGAACCAATCAGTTAAAAATGTTTTTGATTAAGAGGCTATGACAAACTGAAGTCACGACTTTCATTTAGCCAGTAGCTATTTACAAATGAAGGTGGAATCCCCCCAGAAACAGTTGATACATAAAAACTTCTAAGTTATACTAGGGGTTGCAAAGCCATCCATTTTTAGTTAGTATCATTCACAGTGGGTCAAGAGTTTTAGAAGAAACTGATCACTTTAACGTTCAATTTTAAACCTTCAAATTTAAAATTCTAAATTTAACCTAAATTAAAACCACTGGGCTAGATAGTAATTTCCATAAGAAACTATAGAGTAACTATTAATTTTTGTAATGTAATTCTGTATTTCTCTAAAAACATTACTATTTCTGGTTTGACTTCAGACATGAGGCTAATTCTACTAATATATACTAGAACACAGGAAGCTCCAAATACATATTGTAGAAATAAAAATACTATTTCTAACAACAAATGTAAGGAAGATGAATAGGAACTTCAGCATTATTTTTAATTACATTTTTATTCATTCATCTCTGTTCAGAGTTTGCTCTTGCTATGGTTTCCTCTGTTGTGGTACCATATGACAATGTAAATGGCATTAGTATGAATTGCCTTAATATAATGGAATCTGGCAAACTCAAAATTATATTCCCAGATATTTACCAGTCTATGGACTAATCTTATTGAGCACTCTTATCTTTTTATAATGTAAGATCTAATACGAATTATTTAGAAGCAATCCAGTTCTGAGTCTGACCCATAAATCTGAGTCTTTTCTCCTGAATGTCTAATGTAACCAGGGTTTGTGAAAATGTCTTAATGACAGTTCTGAACCTTGCTTTCATTACTTTATTTTTCCTGACTGTAGGGCAACATACGCAAGCCAGTCTGAGACAAAAACAGTGATGAAAAGGTACTTTAGACTTAGTGAAAAGTCACCATTATGCCCTCACCTGGAAGGCACTGTATTAGGTATATCTCTGTTGAACTCACCTATTTTTTTTTTACCTCTTATTTAGCTCAAAATTACTTTACAATAAAGACCCATTCATTTTCAGCTATGAAGTTAAAGCCCAAGAATTTTTTCTACCTGTCCTGCATTTAGAAAACATATACTATATCTAACATCTCATGAAGAACATCCAAGAAGCAAATTCTAAAAAGTACTTTTTATATTCTTTTCCCTGTAGTTTTCTAAGATTAAGACCTATAAAAAACAATAAAGAGGGTGAATGGATAGCAGATTACCACAGACTAAAAGCAACTGAAAACTCTGCTCAAATCCTTCCTTATCAATTCTTCTGCAATTCATTTACTCGTGTATTTCCCTCCTCTATCACAGTGCCAGTACAGTAATAGTTATTTGCAACATAACACATAGGATTCTATTCCTCAGACTGGACATTATATTAGTACTCTGCAAAGGTACAACAGGACAAGAGACCCCTGCTCCATACAACTTACCCTACTAAAGCAGAGTTACTGGAATGGTAAATCAGACACTAATAGAATAGATTATTACTATACTGATGCATAAGAAATTGATAAAGCTCCAGTGCAGGCTATTTATTAACAGCATTAACAATATTCCTATCTACTATTCCTTATCTACTGTTGTCTAGTGGCCAACCATTACCATTTCTTCCATGGAGCCAAAACAGTATTAAAATTAAAGAAAACTCATTTCACTGTAACCTAGTTTCCAGCTAACTTCATAAAAACAGGCATTTCCTTCTTTTTGTTTGGAAAAGCTTACCACTATGCAATATAAAGCTACAGAGGAGAAAGAGAGACAAACATTTTTTAAAAGTTGGAATTAATTTTTTTCCTTCCTGACATATAGCCTTATGCTCCTGGAAATGAGTGTTCAGTTTCTCTTGACTTTAATCAAGCAATTTGGCTGTAATTTAGGTGGCAAGTGACATTACAGGAAAAGTAAACAAGTAAGTTATTGCCCTTGTAAAAATAACACTAATTATTTCTAGTTATCTCCCTTAGGAGAAGGATGGGGCTGTCAAGATCTGGTCTTGCACCCCCCTTTGGTTAACCTCTTCCCTGTCCTGGCAGTAAACCTGCTTAGTCAGGCTGTAAAATGAACTATACAGGATCCATTTTTCTTCAGGTTTAAGAGACAACAATAGAAGTTGTTAAAGCATTGAATTTTGTCCTAGGACTATGAGTCACTAATAAATAAAGGCAATGAAGAAAAAAGATTATATTTTAGTAATTGCATAATGCAGTACATCCTTATTGGTTTACTTCTTTGTAAACCAGTCTTACCTTTCTCCTGACGTCAATAAAAGTGTAAAACTTGGGGTTTTCAGTGTTATCAATGGAAGTGCTAATACTCTTAAGCAGACACCCATGTAAGTGACAATATCCTTTTCATAAGGTCAGCAAAACATTAGGCTCTTAGTCATTGCATGCCACTTACAAGGCCGTTTTAGCTCTTGACAAAAATGGCATAAGGTAAAACACAATATTCCAAACTAGGTACTCCTGAGTTCTCAGTCAATATGTCAGTTCATACAGATTTAGATAAGGCTGGCCATTATCCAGAAATACCAATTTTAATACAAACTATCCAAAAACGGAAGACTTTAATCCAGAATCAGGCCTTGAAATTATTTGTTTTTAATGTGAAAAGTTCAAATAGATTTTTTATCCAATTTTTCAGATTACAAAAATAAGGAGTTTGATATAACCTTCTGAAAGACTTTGTCCTCAAATACAACTTATTACGTCGCAAAGATCCCTAGAGATACTCCATACTGAAACAAGAGGAACATAGTAAAATTATATTTGAGGGACACAAGTTGAACTCCAAAAACCTTGTAGAAAAAATAGTCCCAACTTTGATGGTTTTGCTTTCTCAGGAGTCTGTACTCTGAGAAGACTAATAATGGGGGGGTTACCTGTATTTCGTGAGGCTTTCCAGGCTTTAGTCACTCCATTCAGATGGAATACAGATGCCATTCCTGGCTGCCATCTTCACTTAGGGGCTCTCTCCCTTTCACATGATGAACATATCTGGATAGCAGGAAGCAGCAGCGCTCAGCTCACTGGCTACAAAAGCACCAAGAGAACACAATGGTTGAGAGCACACTAGCAGACTGTATTTTCACACTTTGTAAGTTTACACACATTGAATCTGAAGGGGCTTAACACTGTCAGTGGGAGATGTGTTGCCAGGCTCTGAAAACTTGGAAACAAAAGGACAAGGCTAAGCTCAAAAAGAAGTAATGCAACTGTAACTGTGACCTAGAAAATGCTGGCTTTGAATTAGGCAGATTCTTGAATACAGTTTGGCTAGTTAGATCCCAGACTCCAAAGAACAAACCCATATCCCTCTCCCAAAATAAACTAATTTGACCCTGCTCTCTGCTTTGGTCTCACACTGTGCTTAGCTACTCTGGTTTCAATGAGCTTGGCTCATATTTCTGAAGTGCAGAGTTTGAGAGGCAAATACTTAACTTACTAAAATAAAGAGACAGTTGACTTCATGATCAATCAGTCACACCTCTGCAAAAATTTTCAGTAGGGGAGATGCATTCAGCTCATCCTGCCTCCAGAAGTTCCAAAAAATCCTGTCTCTCTGGACCAAAGGCAACAAGTTGGTCCAGGCAAAGCAGGATGGCCCGAGTCCTCCCACTGCCTGTCAAAGGACCCCCAGCAGCACACTGCCTGTTCTTCTGGTGTCTCCATACCCATCACCATTATCTCACAAGACCAGAGAGATAAATCAGTTTACAAGTCAGATGCACACAGAAAACACAAGTGCTTAAATAACAGCTATTAGAGCTACAGCTAGACCAGATAGGAAAGGAAACAATTACTTGTTCTATACTCCTTCATAAATTTATTTTCCACAGAGACAAAGCCAGAAACGATGATAGGTAATCACAAATATAACCACTCTGGAGAGCCTGCAGATACTAAGCAGATACTAAATCAGCACAGGGTACTGATTTAGTACATGGATGTGTTTATTTGATCTGCATTTATAGATTAGCCCTTAAAGACTGATGATTACCTTATTGTAACCTCACTTTAAACCCAAGATAAATGCTGACTTTGTTTTAGTGTTTGATAAGCCAAAGTTACTAATAATTCTACTCTGGCTCTACAAATTTGCTGTGGCTTGTGTGTTGTCTTGACACAAACCAGGCATGTCTGAAAGTAAATTACTGCCTCCAATACAGTTGGACATTTAAGTGTCCACCAAAGTGATGTATTCAGAGACATTGTCCTTGCTATTTCTGGTCCAAATCCCCCACTTGTGGTCCAGGTTTTGCTTAAGGGTGAAAATACACATTCATTTGATTTCCTATTTTTCTCCTCTGAAGGATTACATATCTAGGGTGGATGCAGACACGATGGAGGGAGGGAAGGTGTTTAATTTGAAAATTTTAGTATTTAAATACAATTAATTATCAAAAAAATGAAAAAATAAATGAATTACTGGAAGCATAAACTACATCCAGGAACAAAGAACAAGTAGCCCGAGCAAAAAAAAAAAAAAGCAGACTGCAGTCTTAGTTCTTCTCTGCAACTGCACTCTGCTTCAGTTTTCCCCTCCTGAAAATTGAGGACACCTATTTACTAAACTCACCTAGTAACTCAGATTCTTTTTCTCTGGAAACAGTGAAACATACAAATCCCAATGTTTTGACTTCTTGGAGATATTCTGTGGTGAAAATGTATCTTCCTTTTAAAGATTTTGTCATATCTTCATTATATAGAGGACACGTACCAAAACCTTTCCAGCCTCAAATTACTATTTACAGAATAAATTACATTCTTAGCAGGAGAAAACTATGCTCACACTACGCAGAATGCACTGAGAACTGCGCCCTGGCCAAATAGGGGAAAAAGGAGATCTCTACCCATGGTGAAGTCTTGCACATATATCGCTGTGCTATGCTTGCTGGCCCACAATGGACATCTTGAACAGCACTGCTAAAAATGTAACAGGAGAGCCTTACAAAACAGTCTAGTGTATCTGACAGCTAATGTACAAGATACAATACTGATTCTTGTTACAAGTAACAGTACAGGACACAGAAAGACTTACTTATAAGAAAAACAAACATCAGGAGGCAAAAGAAAAGGCACTAAGAAATAGGCTGGTATCCAGATGGATTTAAGGCAGGATTTGGCCGAGAAACCAGAAATCTCAATAGATCTTAGTTAGATCTATTTCTGAGAAATTTAATGATAGAACATCAAATTCAATCAAAGGAAAATATTTAGTTCTGGGTATAGCCTAAGTCAAAAATTTATGTGGATCCTCAAATTCTTCTCTTAGAAAATCAAATGAGAAAGCTGACAACTGACATCACTTTTGACGCAAGTTTATTGGCAACCACATCTTAAAACTGAAGTGGGTGCTGACTGAAATTTGTTAGCTTTACATTAGTTGTTCATAAACATTCCGAGTCAAAACTATACATGTATTCCATAAACTCTATGAAAGTTAAAGCACTGTAACAATAGATTAAAAATACAATCTGATACAGCAGGTTCCAAGGCAAGAAATGGGAAAAGAAATGGGGCAGGGAGGGGGAGCAGCACAGAATTTCCCCTAGGCTAGCCACTGCTTCTGTGGGATCTATTCTGATGTGAAAAAATTCAAGGATCATCATTTATGTTATTTTGTTACTGTAACTAGAATAAGTGCACCCTGCTCAGCTACTGTTTAAGAAACCCTGAGCTGAAACAGATTTTTCTGGCCCTCATTCCATCTTCTCCTGTATTTGGTACAAATATACACCCTTTGGGCAACTTTTTGTAGCTGGTATCATTCATGCATTACTTACTCTTAATTATATCCACATTTACATGTTTCACTGTCCAAATAAATATAATATAGCCAAGATCTATAAAAAGCGCTAATCAAGAGAATTTTGTTCAAAAGGAGATGTAGAGTGTTTCCTTAGTGATGCTGAAGAGGTTGTCGAATTAACACATGAGAAAGGCCTGTATATAGCAGTATCTTAACGCTACCACCTCAGGGGAGATTATGAGAAAAGATGCAGATGCTTTGACAATGCTCAAGTCATCCGTGGTCAGCCTTAAAAACCTCCATTGTGACAGCATAGCAGATTGGCATTTCTTTTTACTCAGGGCCTAAAATGGACATTGCATTTAAGGAACATCCAGGGGAAGAAGGAAAATATTGCCCAGGCTGTAAATGCATGAGTCTGGAATTTTGTTTGAAATGGAGGCAATAAATAAATTATATATGCTTTGGCACCTTGCCAGAAAGCATGCATGCATTAATGAGCTAATGCATAATTTCTTTCAAAACAGTCTACAATTCCAATTATTTTCTATTTGCCTTGGTCATGTGTAACCAAACATTAACACAAGAGCATAGATTAAATGTAATCCTATTAAAAGGAAATAGCCACTGGTTAATAGGACGGAATACAGGGGAATACCATATAAAGGAGCCTCCAAGAAAACCTAGATTTTTATTTTCTGCCAGTGCTGATAGTACATCTTTTCCTGTATGTTTTAGCAGGTCTGCAACCTACTATGGTAACTTCTGGAAGATCCACAAGTGCCTCTCTGTCTCATAATAAGGTTTGTTAGCACTGACGCATCTTTTCCCATACTGGTTACTACAGCTCTACTTCAGCTTCTAATTTGACTTCCTACTGCCTAAGGCACTGATTTACTCTTTTCTACCATTTCAGATATCCTGGACACCTAAGTTTCAGATAAGAGGTGGCATTCCTCCCCCACAGCACAGCTATCTGCTACGATGACGCTGTTGTAACCCTTTAGTCATTCCCCAGAGGAACAAAAAACAAATCCAAAACCTGAAGTGTTACTGCAATTCAATCGTTGGCAGATAAAAGATTTAAAGCATGCATCCAGCTTTCAGCATCATAATACACACAGTGCAAATTAACTAATTCAAAAGCTAGGATATTTGAAAATATCAAACAAATAGTGGCCAAAAACATTATTCTGCCCCCACAGTACACAGAGTCCTCTTCCAATGCTCCCTAGCACCTGTTCCATTATGTTTGTGCTCCAAAGTACAGAGGTATCGGAGTACTTCAAAGACATCACAGTTACCTTTTGCTTAAACAAACCAATCATTGTCTATGTTTGTACCTGAAAAAATTAAAACAAAAACAAGAAATTAGCTACACAGATAGAATATTTTCTTAAGACTAAGGCAAATATTGTAAGCAGCTGAAAAACACATCTTACAAATGGAAAACATCAGAAAGCCCTAACAGCCAGATCCCTTTCTATGGCTTTTTCACTACTTTCTTAGCACGTCAGCCTCAGCTGATTCATAGGCCTTCATTCCTGCCAATAAAACCATTGCATTTCACTGAGGAGAAAGCCAGCTTGAGTCATTTTTCAACTATACTCAATGTATGCTTTCACTCCACTATTAGTGCTGTCTTTAAAGCAGCCCAGTATGACTCACAGCCTTTTCTTCACCTGCTCATTTTCTTAAAGAGGAATTAAAGTTGGCTTTGCCCACTGTGCACTTGTAAATGACAGTAGAGATGAAAAGCTGAGTGCTATATCCTTTATTTTTCAATGAAAATATTAAATGCATTTCAGAAGCCAGCTGATGGCACGATTTGCCATTGACAAGCACTATGGACACCTGGAGTCTCGGAGAGCTGGGACAAGGCAGTCACACTGTGCAAGTCACTGCTCAAGATAAGAACAGAATGTGGGTTTGTAATAGATCATAGCATCTTCCCATCCTCCCTTCTTAGAGCCAGCAGAGCAGACAGCACACCAAATTCCGAGGTAACACATGGATATAAATTGCACACTGGCAAATGAGTATGTGCAAGATTAAATGATGGACAGACAGGCAGAAAACATACTTGCTCTGTCTGTACTAGGTAATCTCTGGCTCCACGCTTGTCCTTGTAAGCTATTTAAAAGAGCACATGTGTGAATCATACTGTCCTGGTAGCTTTTAAGACAACATGAAGATAGAGATTTCTAGCTTGAAATTCTTGTATTTAGACTGGTCAAAACTGGTAGTTCCCTCTTGCCTAACACAAAATATGCTTTCAATAGTTATTTCTTTGTAAGTCATTCACTATTGCAAGGCAGATCACCTGCACACTCAGACCTGTGGGAGTGACTGGTTGAGAGCTGCAAGGATTATTGGAAACCCATGATGTGATGGTTTACTCCAGCAAAATCCTATTGCTGATCACACCCCCAAGAACTGATCATAACCTGCACTTTACAGCAGGGTAATAGAATTAATCCTTTTCTTTGATACTGAAGTCTTCTGCAGTCTTTGTTTTAAAAACAAAGTTAGCAGTTCCATAAGTAAATTAAAGAGAAAGCATTCCTAGATGTCAGAATAAATTAGAATATTAATGCACCTTAAAAGGTGATTAGCTGTTGCTAGTCTCATTGCCTTAATATCATCCCTCTTTCAAAATGCATACATGGCAGCCTTGCTGAAACAGCTAGACTCAAAAAACGTCACAATTTTGTATGTGTCAAGGTGGCTGGCAAACAGATAACCCAGTTTAGACTGACTGTCACAAGCATTAAACCTTCATTATGACTTTTCTTCCTCAAAAACTATTTTGAAATGAGCAGACATTAGGAAGCAATTTAATTGTAAAAGATAGCAGGCTATTGCTAATGACCAGAGCTGTTAATTCAAGCACTGCAGCACAGACACCAAGCACTTTTTGTGCCAGAAGCTGCTTCCCCCAGTGAGTCATACTTAGTGACGCCACCAACCAATTTACCTAAAAAACCCTCCAAGGAACTTGGACAGGAATGGTTCTTTTTCAGCCTGTGTGAATCACATGTAGCTGGGACAGTAGATGGGGAATTTACTCTTGTCATCATCGATGAAAGAACTATATGTGAAAGCAAGTGCTGCAACTTAAACATTCATTTGTGTCACACAAGGCTGTAGTGAGCTGGCTGCAGCAGATAAACCGGCACCCAAATTGCCTTCAGCCAGCAACACCACTAAATTATGGAACGTATTTAGGCAGGTAAGGTCAACTAGAGGACCGTAATCACTTTTCTTTATAGACAATTACAGTAATAAGCAAATAGGATGACTCATTCTTCAACATAAATAGTAGCAAGCATTCCCAAAGCCCAATTCTGAACAACTTCAAACTCAGGACCGGAAGTTGCCTAGCCTCTCAGAAAAGAAACTCAATAGCTTCTACAATTGGGTTCTAATATCTTAGCTCCAGGTTCACTGGTGCCAGAGGGAGGCATTCCCAGCCTGTCTGCAGCAGTGCTTGCAGTTTTGGGGCTGGAGACCAAGTTGTATGCAAGGGCCTAATACATACCAGCTTCTATTACTTTTATCATATAACTGTTTGCTTGAAAGATTACTTGAAAGATTTGAAGGTAACCAACACTATTCCCTCCATTTCTTCACATTGTCAATAAGATGAGTTTGTGGCTTTGGTTGCCATATGTTTTTGTCCATTAGCTTTGGAAGGGATTTCATAACCATATAATTTTTATTTGTCATTTGAGAAATATTAACATGAGTTCATCCGGTTAAACTGATACATGCTGATTGTAGCCCTTTTATCATGCTTCCTTTGCCTTTATTTCTACTCTGATTTCATGAAGTTTTTTTTGTGGGAGGCTAATATTATGCATACTTCTTTAAATAAATGTGAATCAATGCAAAGCGCCATTATATTGCTTCTGCCTCAAAATCTATTTTCCAGACATCACATGATATCATCTAAGACATGAGTCATATAGATATTGTAAGGTTTTTAAAACAATGTTGTAGTAAGACAGCGGAGACTTCATTTTCAGCTGCTGCTTCTAAATCTATGCTTATAAGTGAGACATTTGTGTATGCAAATAAGCATGCATTCTTGCAAACTGGATATTCTGTAAAAGACTACTACAGTATTTTCCGTGCAAGCACAATCCACAGTTTTAAATCATTAGAGAATAGTTGAAAATCTGTCTCTAGGAAGTCTACACTGACCCCCTTACAAGGAAAAGGACTAATGTTTTTTCAATATGAAACTCCAAAATCGTATAAAACTGTTTAACATAAGCTGGAACGGTTCACACATGGTCATCTCCCGGTCACATCTAGGCCTCTCCTCAAGGCACAGCTTACAAAGTTGGATCTTGTTTCTCAGGGCCTTCAGGAACGAAGATGCTACACAGTTCACATAAAAAAAATACGCAACACTGCTTCCTATCATTACTGAGGTCTTCTAAGACAGAATGACATGACTTGTCTTCCAGCAGTGAAGGGTCTTCCAGCATCCAACTGTTTTTTGTTGGAAGACTTCACATAACACCCACTGGTTTCAGACCTGAAACTTTTTCTAGACATGTTCTATAGACCCAGTTTGTTTTCCTGCCCATTTTTCTGTACATCTGTTTATGACCATAAACTATGCCACTTGACCAAGATAGAGTTTCACAAACAAAGTTAGCATGAGATTTTTTTTATTTTTATTTTTTAAAGTTTGATTGATTTTAATGGGAGCTAACCTGGTTCCTGCCCTTGATAATGCCATGCTAGTGGGAGCTTTTGTCTTGGCTTCAAGATGGATCAGTTCTACATGAAGAAGCTTCCTGCTTCTTATAATTGGTTGCAGACCAAATGGGGTATAAGGATTTTTCCTTAGATAATTACAAGTAAAACAAGTGCATTTGGGAGTTACTGTCTTAGACTATACAGCACCTTGCTGGAACTTAGAGCAGTGCTTTTCATTCTGACATGTTCAGTTACACAGCAGATTAACGTGGTGTGGATGACCCACCTCTCAAAAGCACATTATTTTCTCCTAAAGCTGGAAGAGAGGATATGCTTTCAAGCTGTCAGACCATTGAAAATTCTTGCACAAACATATACTTCATCCTGTCGATACCAGTCTTTTCTGTATGTTCTCTTAGAAGTCTGCCTGCTGATCTAGCCACGGAAGCCCCCAGCTGGAACCCAGAGCATATACTTTTCCTGTTATCCTCAGATAGTGAAACCCCCTCTCAGATCCACTGCATACACACAGCAGGCAATAAGAAAGCAATCGCTTTTCGTTATCTCCATTACACAGATAATGCTTTTAATACACACTAATATGCTTATGCTTTAAGCTCATTTTTGTTTTTATCACTGTAGAACACCCCACATGCTTCATATTGTTTTTTTAAGGACACCTTCAAATACAAACACTTATAAGCAAAGCTTGCTTTCCAGCATTTTTGGAAGCTCAGCAGGAACACATGGAGAGATTTTGCTTCTTGAAGGTCAAATCACTACAAGAATTTTAGGCAACTCTGTTTTCCTGCTACCTCAAGTAGATAGCATCTTGGGGAAAGAATTCTGTGAAGAAACAGGATTACAAGAGGAACACCCAAAGAGGTTGGTCCATGCATTCTCACTGATGCTATTTTTACTACCTTACTCCAAACCATTCCCCATGCCAAAATACATTTAAGAAAACCAGTTTTGTTAACCTGACAGCATATACATGAAAACTATCTTTTGCCTTGTGCCACAGGCAAAAAGCATGTCCGTTTTGCTGCTGAGCAGTCACCTTTGCATTTGTTAAATTACCTGCAGCTTCAGCAGGATATAGACAGTAAATTATTTTCTTGTCCTTGTTTGTCTTATCTGTAATGCAGGAAATAGCTGTAAAGAGAAAGGGTGTCCAGACAATATTTTTGTTCCTGTGCCTCTAATTTGAATAAAGTACACTCGATTTCCCAACAGTTCCAACCACTGTACATCATTTTAATTACCTTTTCAGGTACTATATTTTAACTAAATACCACATTTTAAACATTAAAGCTGCTTGTGTCATTTATGTGCTTAAGAGTCCTGTAAGCAGTTTCCTAAAACTTTTTTCTATACTATAGACTGAAACACGGTGATTACTGGGTAGGAAGATGTCCCACTGCACATTTGGAAGAAATTGCTAGCATAAAGACAAGGCTTAGTAACAGTGGTATTCATTTTCAGAGAGGGGCTGTAGAAGAAAAGTAAAGAGGCAGAGAAGGAGAAATGAAGTGAGCCTGCTTTCAGTTGATGGCTGGATGCTAGAAAACCAAACAAGAGATGAGATCACAAAACTAGGAAGAAATATGAACTGTTAAGAAATGAGTCTACATAAATACTAAATCTTGTTTGACAGACTTAGTGAAATTTATTTAAGGGCTAATGCAGAGAACACAGGAAGGAAAAGCAGGAAATAACATAATCCACATTGGTGAAGAGGCACCTGCTGTCTTGGAGCCTAGTAGACTTGTAAGTGAAGGAAGTAACAGTAACAATACTGAGCAAATAACATTAAAAAGCGAAAGAGGAGTTGTAAGAAGAGCATGGAGAGGCTCATCTGATCTGTACCACAACAGTCCTGAGCTTTCATATCATGACTCTGAAGAAAACAGCCATCAAATTTATACTGTATATTAATCTCTGTGGCCTTGAAGGGTTAAGTTGTTGTACCTGCTATTGAGGAAGACATGCATCTTAAACTAGGATCAAGAACAGATTGCCAGCATGTTTCTCTGCTATTGTCAGTGCCCTAGAAGAGCCACTTAAATATTGCAGTCAAGTTTCTTCAGGCCTTTACTCATCAGCACAGAAAGGCCAAGGACTGTTACTGCTGCAGCACATCTGAAGAGAATTATTTCCACCCAGAGCTGAGAGGAAAGTGACCTGCTTTGCTGTTAGCCAGCTGGCATCTGAGCAGAGCTTCCTTTTTGATTGTCCTTGGTTAAGACCTTATATCTACTTCTACTGAAGTTAAGATCAAACTACAAAATTAGGAAGGGCTGACGGATAAGTTCAAATTAATTTGAGGCCAAAGAACAGGATACTATTTTGCTATAAGTACATGGTGCAGATTTTGAGTATTGCCCATCTAAAATGTTATTTCCACATTCTGCTTTCCCATCTCCAGAATATTGCTTTATCGTGTCTGGATTCTCCACATCTGAAGCTGTTCACAAAAAAGGGTCCAGCCATGGAGTCAGCTCTCCTTGATGATCCTCAACATCATGAGGGGCTCAAATCAAAAGGCTCCACTGTGACATCCACGAAGCCAATTCCATTTTCATACTCATGGGTGCAGAATTCCCATTGGAGAAGGGTGTAGCTTTCCTCTTCAAATAAGTGTTACTTCCACTTATTAGCTGCAAAACAACAAAACCAGTACCCTTTAGTTCACATTAAGCCCCTACCTTGTACTATGCAGAGTCTGGTGCCTTTACTCTGAGTACATAAAAAGCCAGAATGAAGCTTCCCTTGAAATCCTACCCCTGTGCTTGCAACAAGCCAAACTGTGTGTATGATGAACAGCGCTTTCTGTAAAATATCAGATTTTAGTGCCTCCTTGAAAATTAGGCCAGTGTACTAAACAGCTGTTATAACAGGAAGTAAGTAAGCATGGCCAAGCAATTAGTCTACCCAAGGCAGCACATGTAGGTTTTACTTGCACAATTTAAGCTTCCTTCTTCAGTTTGCAGCTCCTAAATACAAGTTACATCCCCGTGAGATGTGCCTTCAGGGGGTATGTCTCTGAATTAAGCGGGCCTGTACATCAGATGATGTCAACTGTTACTGACAAACCTGAACATGAAGTTAGTCAGGTACCGATCTCCCACAGCAGAGTTATGGCATGATCTGGCAGTATAGGTTGAAGAGATCAGCGGGAAAAAAAGACAGCAAATGCAAAACATTGCCAGAAAGCTCTGTACTTACTGAGGGCCTGACTTGCAATAAGGATCGACTACATTTAGTGACAGTATTTCTCATGAATTTTCATTTCTTCTGATTTCATCTGCATTAAGGTCCTGATCCTGTTCCTAGATTCTGTGTGAACTGGAAACAGATAAAGTTGCGTGATAGCCTAATACATGATCTGCCAGTTGAATGATTTTTTTTTTCCAATAGCTAATGCACAGCAGTTTGTTTTGGCTGAATCCCTAAGATGTTTCAAAAGCCCAATTATATCTTCTAAGGTCAGTAAGCACTTATTTTTAAGAGCACATGATTCAGTGTATGCTTCAGTTCAATGTCCCTTGTAATGTTTGATGTTTGTTATAAAAATTGTTAATGATTCACTTGCATGTATTTCTCATTTGTTTGAAAGGGAATCATTTAAAGTGGCTATTTTAAGGGTCATTAAGTGGAACATCTTAAGTGTGAACACTTGAATGATAAATGGAAGCATTTAATAATTGTACTCTGCTATTTTACTGTGTCTCAGTTGCATAAAATCAGATCAATATCCTCCAACTTTTTTCTAAAAGACAGCACTGAAACTAAGTAATGAAATGCAGCAGTAATTGACTAGCTAACACAGGTGACGTTTTAAGGAGAATATACTTGAAAGAACAATTCTAGCATACTTACAGTGCTGGAAGTCCACTAAAACTATGTGGGAAGAAGAATACAAAAGGAAAGACTCTTCCACACTCAGGCCACAGTTTCACAACAGAAATCCAACTGCTGTCAAAATATAGCCTTGCAAGACTTCAGGCAAGACACTGATCTCATCCTCATGAGCAATAAAACTATGCATTATATCAATATGCACACCAGACCAACTCAGGAATTGCTACTGCTGTTCATGGGGCCCATGCATGGTGACTTAAGGACCTTATAACAGTAAGCCTGAGTAATAATCACAGCTTCATGTTAGAAGCCATTATCAGCTGTGTAGAGGCTTGAAGGCTTCAACTATATTTTAAATTTTTTTATTTTTATTTTTATTAAGTTTGTCTTATCAACTGGGTCTGAACAACTATTTTTAAGCGTAAGTTACTGGATAGATTAATCTTTTCTCTGTGGGTTCTGATGAGTTTAACAGACCTATTTTTCCCTCCTATGAAACATTTGCCAAACTATTTTGAATGACAGTAATTTTTTATAAGTGCTGACAGTTGCAGACAATGTAAGAACAAACAATTCACCATCTCATTGTTTCCAACTGTTTACCTACTTCTACCAGTATCTAGTAGTATCCCATATAAGGGTTAAACCTTCATTCTCAGACCTGAGACTTGGCTGCTAAGTATAGGCTTGAGCCTAATCCAAGCTCTTTCTTCAAAAATGTTAGTTTATACAGCTGACTGTGCTAAGTGGGGATGGAAAGTTGTTATTGCTGAAGAAGTTCCTTACTATTTTAAAGCAACCTTACCAGCTATTTCTTTGTCACATGGCTGGTCATAGCTAAAAATACAAGTTTTTTTTCTTATTTTTGCTTTATCTCCAAAGAGGTAGGGGAGAACAGCGAAATACTTAGGTGTTTTCACAGCTGACATTCTTTATATCCATCCACACATTTATCTAGGAACAAGGTTGAGTGAAGAAACATGGGCAAAAATAATCCATGAAGTTTAAGTTGAAGATAAAACCAACTCCTAGCTTGTTAGTAAAGGTCTGCTGTAACACTGAAGAGATCATGTCCCCCTAGAAAGGGGACACACACCCACATCACCTGGTGCAGCAGTCCTATGGCTGCTGCTTCCCTTCTCCTCCACTAGGATGCAACTTGATCTGGCCTCACCAGTCCTTTACAGCACGACTCATCTCCAGTCATAAATACTCAGCTCTTCAGTCACACCGGTTATACCTCTCATGGATTTAAGATGCAAAGGAAGCAAAGCTAAGTTTTGCTGCCAGATCAGGATTTCATACTCTGCAAATATTTGGAAACACTTCCACTCATTTTCTTCTGTTCTATTCCAAGAACTGACGAAGGTGATGTAAATAGCTACCTTGCTGCACATTAAGTGATGCCAACAAAAGAACAAGGAAGTTCTGGTCAATATTAATCAACACTATTATTACGACTTCCTCAAGTGGGACCGGCTTCTGTAAAGAGCTACAGCTCTGTGTAGCTGACTGTTGGCCTGGGTCTCATTGCAGAACTGAACTGAATCTCCAGTTTTTCAAACAAGGCGCTTCCAGATGAGGCAGTTTGATCTTGTGCTCTTCGATTTAGTGTTTTTGTCCATGAGAGGCTCCCCTACCTTTGAAGGATGTACTGCTTCAGTTTCTTCTTGGTGACAGTGACTATTTCCCTGTGCACTAAGGAAGGACAATGCATACACAAAGCTGGGAGAACTGAAAAAAAGTTCAGTGATTTCTGCATCATTTTTGGTAGCATTGGGACTACAGGTATGTAACTGTAACCCAAATGTGGGCTTATTTTTCTATTAGAAAACATTCGTCCTCTATTTTACCACTAACAACATTTCACTGCTGATAATCTGTTTCAAGTTCAGCTTCCTCTTTACTTCCATAATTTTAAAACAAAGATGGAAAGAGTAAGAACAGGTACAAGTTATTCTAGTTAAAATTTTTTAAGAGATCTTTTAATCTTAAAATCTTTCCCCCATCTTATCCCCCCAGAATATTTCCTTATGCTAATTACTTTTGTTCAATTGGCCTTCTTGGAAGCAAATAAATCTTGTGAAGATTAATGAATGATTGATACTGTTACAGTCCAGAGCAAAATGATGAGATAGCTTATTTTACCAAGTGCTTGTGAATGGATGGACCAGCAGAACTGTTATATTCACTTCAGTGCATAAAGGTGTTATTGGAACACACACATTTCCAAAGACAAACTCAAAGTTAGTTCTCTATAATTCAGGAATTTTAAGCCAAGAAAGTAATGATTACATGAGCCAAGAAAATAATGATTACAACTAATGAACACTTAGAGATGCTAAAGTTTTCAAATATTATTCATGAGAATGCAGAACACATCAGCAACTTATACCTGGCACAGGATTCAGAACATGCTAGATGTCAGGAAAGCAGTCTGACTAGCTTCATTGTGCCAGAAAAACTCAGTATTTTCCAGCAAAATTATCACTAATACACTTACCAGTTTTGATGCAGTTGAAGAAAATTTTCTCCAACAGATCTTTACTGATGCCCTTTCTCTAACAAGTATTCGTCTCGTTACACTGGTAATGCTTATGAATAAACCAAGTTTCTTATCTCCTTAGTTCAGCACATTTTAGATGGAGCCCTTTGGAGAATATAATTTATTTATATAGAAACTAAGAATATGGAATGTTGGTTTCAGAAGTATCCTCAGGAGTTATCCAGGTCCACTGTTCCTTGCAGTCTTGCAAGGACTTCTGCAAGGATAGTGTATTTATTATTCCATTCACAGTAAAAATTCCATTGATTATGAAATTGTATAGCCTGTATTAAACAAGCAATGAACAACTTCTAACTGATCATGGAAGATCCAAACTAAGACTGAATGATAGGTAAGAGAAGCTGTGTCTTTATCCTCTCTAAAACAAGATTGTTTCTACACAAGGTACAAAAGATTGTACCACAGGTCTTCAACGATGAATTAAAAGTTATCTAATGATAATTGTTTTCACAGCTCTAGATTTAAGTAAAGGACACTGATTAGTCCTATGAAACTTGCTTTGGGCAGTCAGGTGTTGTTTCTTCAAATGTAAGAGTTGCCTGAACTACTTTACCCACTATGTCTCCAGGATATCAGCATTCTTTTGAAGCCATTAAGACGAACTTGCTATTTTTAGCTGTTCAGAAAGTATATTCTGCCAGAATTACCTTAACGTTCAAGCAGCAAGCAGTTAAAGGAGCTGAAACTGCATTTGTTAAAACATAAAACCTGACAGTTCAAATGTCAGTTGGTTATAGTGACAAGCTGATGATTTTGACAAGTCCTCTCAATCTCTCATACAATTTTTGCTTTCAGAGTGGAAATGTGTAATACATAGATCCAGAAATAACACCAGCTAAAAAGGGGCCAAATGAGACAAGTTTCCAGTCCAAAAGCAGCTTTGAAATGAGCAATGAATGATTAAATAAACGAACCAAAAATGAGAATAGAGTCACTAGTGTACAAGGAATGTAAACATGAATGTATTTTTAAACTTTTTTCCATCCCCAAAATGGTGCAACACCTTAAATAAGACAAATGTTTGCTCTGGAACAGAAAGACAGATGTTTGTAATCACCATCTTGGTTTGATTTTTTCCCTCTTCAATTGATATACAAATGTATGCACTTTGACAAATTTTTATGTTAGTGTAATCTGCTCAGTAAACCACTAATTACCAATTAGTACCTGATTTTGGGAGTTACAATATACTGCTAGGTATACACATGGATACACACTTCCATTTCGTATGGAAAAAATACTCAAGCTCCCACCTCATGAAGACGTGACTAATTAACCTCAGAATTGCACCCAAGTATAACGCAGCAATTGAAAAATGCATTCTCAACTCCATTGACAGATATTTCACTACTGAGGCTAAAGGAAGAGCTAGGTCATTCAAATCTTTTAGATTGTCACATATTTAGATCAAAGACTCCTTTTTTGTGTGTGTATGTGGTTGGGAACCCAACAAGTCTACAATTTCATTTGAGGCTTTTGGATATGAAACTAATATAAAAATATTGCTACTTAGCAAAAATATAGCTACTTAGCAACTTTGTAAAAAAGTTGCTGAAAAGATGTTTAGTCCTGGGCAACAGTCTTCCTGTTTGCATAGAGCAGAGATAACATTCACACCTTGGTATATAGTGCAAGTTAAAGGCAGCAATTTTAAGTGCTATAAATTTAAATATTCTGATTCTTGTTAGCCATTAGGGGAAACCAGAAAAATCTTTTGAAGTTAAGTTTCAAAAGGCAAAATGTTCCCCTGGAAAGCCTCTTCAAAACTTGTTCCACATTTTCAAAATACCGTTCCTTCCACCTCCGGAAGCATCACTGCAACTGCATATTCCAGTCACTAAAATGCATGATCACCCTGAAGAGATGTATATCCATATTGACTTTTAATTGAAGAAATATAGCAATTAGATCACATTGCTATCCAATCCACTTACCTCCTCTACATATACAAATGCACTCTAACACTTAGTTAAATGTCATTATTTCCCTGTAAGCTACAGATTTCATACATCTCAAGTAAATGCATTTTGTGTCCAAATTTCATAGTGATTTTTATGGTTTTAACATCCCCTCTTGCTACCCTAACAACCCACCTACAAAAGCTGTAAGTGGGAAAAAAATAACAGCTGTATTGGGTCAGATCAAAGGTCCAGTGAGCCCAACAGCCTGGAAAGAATGTAACAGGGCTGCATGTAAAGAGATCACTAAAGAATATTCTCCAACATCAACTTGCAATTTTTCCTGAGGCCTTTTAACTCTGTTAATAAAACATCCTGCCTTTTGACAGCTTACCATCTATTCCTATTTGCCTTACCAATCAAGCCAACTGTTTCCAGCATCTATATAGGGCATCCATACACCCTAATTGGGTTTTTCATGCTATTGTCTTAGAAATACTGCCAACTTAAACTGTTCCTATTCTCAGCTGTCTCCCTATTGATCCTTCTACTCTGCCAGCAAAGCTGATGTGCCAAACGCATGATGAAAGAGATCGGGGAACTGATCCATCTTGAAATAATGCTACAAATAAATGCTTGAGTGATGTTAGATAGCCATAGTTTGTTCCAAAGGACTCTTCACTGCTATCCACAGGTGGTGACAACTAGCAGGTGTTCGAAGGTGAAACACTTCTCGAGAGCAAGGATGAAGAGCAAGTCAGTAGCTCTGTCTGCACTGAGCCAATATAGCACATAGGATTAGAGCTCAGGAATTCTGAGATAAAAAGAATAGTAAAAATCCCATACTTAGTAACCAAAGTAGAGGTAAAAAGAGTAACAGAAATGTTCAGAAATAGCATCAAGAATACAGTTAATTATAACAGCAAAGTCAATAAAATACCTTGGACAAATGGAAATAGCATAGTAAGAAAGACTGACCCCTCCCAACACATTTTCAAAAATAGCACATCCTCAGCAGAATAAAGGAAATCACCATGAGTTTTCTTAAACATTTTGAAACACATCTGCAGGCAAAGGATTAATTTCACATTTAGCAACTAAAAGCGTCCTTTCCTTTGTTCCAGCTGCTGAGCTTTATGGTTTGAAATCCATCTGAAGAAGCCCTGAGAAGCACACACTACTACGGTGAATGCTCAAAAAGCCTTGAAACAAGAGTAATTCCATAAGCACCGTATGTAAAACACCAAAGGAAGGGCAGAATTAGTATGGTCACTGAAACAGTCTTTCCCAGGAAAATCAGTAACATTAAGCCATTTGCAACCACCCCAGGACTTCAGGACTTCAACAAATTAAATGTTCTGCAATTGATTCTTATGCACCAAAGATTTGACTCGTTCAAAGTCTGTCATTTTCTTTTAAATTGTATCTCTTGTAGGTCAGCTTGAATAAAGATTAACACCAAGCTCAGTAAATCACATGCTTCTAGTAGTTGTGTCTGCAGCTAGTGACTTCTGTACCTCAAACACAGACAGAGGCTTCCTTCTCCTGTCTGCTAGCTAAGCAATTACACTGTGAAAGTAAAGTACTGACACATGCAGACACAAGAACTGCCCGTGGAAGCAGTCCATAAGATAAATCACTTATACTTGTGCATGTCACCTGCATTACAACTGAATGAAAAAAAAAAGGCCTCAACATTTTGTGCTGTCAAATATTTATATACAACTTTCAACACCACTAATACAAGAACTGAAAACTTTATTCACTAATGCATTCTGATTTTGAACAAGCTCTCAAAGACCAAGAGAGAGCCTATATGAGTTTAAAGTTATCAACTTGTGTCTATGTTTAAAACTAGCTGGTCAAACAGCATAAGTAGGCTTGCTCTTTGTAATAAAGGGAGCAACCTCACAGAAATATGTGCTAGAAAACCCAAGGATGAAAAACTTCCCTTATTCCTTTTCTTCACCTTGTCCTTCAGCCAAGTACAAGTAGAGCATACATTTTTTAAAAAGCTAAATCAGGAAGTTTTTGAAAAGGTAACTGTGAGATACTCTCCCCTGCTGGCTAAGGCTCCCTGGCATCGACAAAAAGGGCAGAGAACTGCAGAAAAATGAAGGCAAGGTGACTACCACGGGTCAGATAAGTTCAAATCTTGCCCTTTCATTCTCTCCATTTGCAGAAACTGTTTCATGAAGGCAGCATTAGTGCACCACAAGATCACTACAGTAAATAGCCTCCTTGAAAAGGAAAAATTGCGAGAATAGCAGGAACCAGCCTTGAGCAAAATGGGATTTTCATATCTGGGTATCAAAGTTACACATCAAACTACTGCCTCGGCATACCTGATGCTCTGGAGGGGCACGGTGCGATGGGTGCCTGGCCCGGCCGGGCTGACGGTGCGCCCGGCCTGAGGGGGCAGAGCAGCCCCACAGCTTCCCCACAGCTTCGGGCCGGGGGAGAAGTCTCCTCACTAGATGGATCCACAGCTAGTAGAGAGACCCGAGGGCAAGGAAAAAAATCAGCCCGCAGGTGAGGGCTTAAAGGAACGGTACAGGGGGCAGTACACAGCTGAACTAGAGACCCCCGCTGCCACCTCACAGCTCAGGGGGGAGCTGGTGGTCCACGGCTAGCGCTTAAATGAATACCAATGGTAGAGGGCGGGTATAGCTCCCAGATGAGGCCACTCGGGGCCGTTAAGTCACTGACAGCCACCTCTCCAGCGGTGGCCACAGGCACCGGCTGCCCCAGTGCCGGCTGCCCCAGGGCCGGCTGTTGGGGACAAAATGGCCACCTGGTGTGACTGAGGGCGGCCGCAAGTTTTGGCGCCAAGAGCCCCAGAGCGGGATGTGCAGGGGAAAATGGCGGTTGCGCCTCACGGGAGGGCAGCGGGCAAGTATCGGTTGCTGCTGTGGCGATCTCCGCTTCACCACAAGCACGAAGAGGATTCAGCAATCCATTCCCCCCATCCCCAGGGGCTATGTGGATGTGGCCCAGTGTCCCGGTGAGTCCTTCAGCCCCTCGTTCTGGACACAGGTGATGAAACCTGTGGCCGTCCCCTCAGTGGTGCCAGGCCTGGGAGGACTTCCAGTAGCACTGCAGCTGAACTGCGATGCCACTTAATACTCAGGTATTAAAATTCTATAAGCTATTCTGTGAGATTTCTGATGAGCAGCTCCAATATAATAGTTCTGAACAGAAGGAAATACCAGCAATTAAATTTTAAGTGGTCAAAAGCAAACAGTCAAACATCAAATCACTAGGTAGTAGACCTACAGAGTAAAATAGGATGTATCCAGTTGCTTTTCTTATCAATTCAGCAGTTCTTCTGTTCACAGTAGTATTAACAGGAGAGAAACAATTACTGGTTAAAACATGAAGGTTCAGAACTGAGTAAACTTCAAAATGTAATCAGCAAAAGCCCCAACTCACCCACTGTATTTTATGAACAGCAGTTTAAGCTGAAATGGGAAGGAAATTTAAAAATCAATGTAAGTGGGCAGAAGAAAAAATTTTGAGTTAGTATGTTGAAAATGTTTTATGAGCTGTAATTAAAACAGCCATCCCCTCAAAATACCCCTGTATATTTACTTTTTGATGCAGCTGTGTTGTAATAGCAACAAATAATTTAATCTACTCTAAAATTTCTCCAATTGAGGCAAAGAGGTTACTCGAATCTCTTAGTCATTAGGATGGAGAGATACTGTTTTGTTGACCCATTTACAAAAATAAAAAGATTAATTTTGCTTTAGATTTTAGGACAAAGATAGGGATGATAACAAGCAGGGGCTTTACTGATACAGAGTCTGATTCATACAGGATCGGATCCTCAGAGTGTGTGACAGAAGCCAGTTAAGTCGCCCACCGTTTGTGTCTCAGCTTTTCTAGCTGTTGGTACTGAATTCCCCACACATCGATGGGAGTTCCTCGTCTGAGTCACAGGGTAGCCTGGCAGCCGTCCTGATTTCATCCCACCCACATCTCCACTCAAAATGAGCACTGCCTGAGCAGGCTTCTTTACCAAACAAAGATAGTAAAGCTTTTCTGCCAACACACCATGCCTTCACAGGCATGAGGGTTCTCACAGGAAATGCTCTAGCATGGATCTGTATGCGGTTGTTCATGAAGTTTTCCTTGCAAGGTCCTTAAAGACCTAGAGATGGTAGGTGTGGTTAAAATTCCTGCAATAAAATATCCCAGGTTATTAACTTAAAAAGATGATTTTTAACATCCCCACACAAACTTCATGGCTCTGGCTGGGAATGCGTCTCAGTGGAAAGTAGCTTGAAGTCCTTTTGTACTTTGTGATTTCCTATGCAGCTCTTCGGGTGGCCTCATTTCAGACCACATCACTTCGTCCCCAGGAGCTGGTGGAATTAACAGAATGCCCTTGTCAGCTTAGCAGAGATGACAGGATCTAAGGAGCTGCAGGACTATGACAGAGGCAGCTGAGTACAGTGTACAGGCTGCGCTGTCTGTACTCAGCAGCGATACAGAAGCTCTCAATCTCTAGAGTTCTCCTTACAACACCTTTAACCAACAGCCATTGATGTCAATGTTTTCTGTGTAAAAAAAAAAAAAAAAAAAAAAAGAATTAAAAAATCAAATGTTTACACGCTCCAGGTCTTTGGTCAAGATGTTTCTAACCGGTATTCCAGAAATAGAACTAGCTTTTATTTACTCTGTAGCGGTCCACGTTCATTTGCCAAGTGCCATTACATAACAGCAATTAATTACATTATTTCTTCATTACTAGCTGTGAGCATAGACTGTTTTCACAATGTGCTGAAATGTATTTCTGAAGCTCTTCTCAGTAGCTCCAAAGGGAAGATAAATGAGGACAAGCAGAGTGCCTAGATTAACAACAAATGATAAATCCAGGCCCCTTCCTGGATGCCAAATTAAATATCCTGTTGTAGGCCTTGACCTAATTCCAGCTACTTGTGATTTTTCTTGTACTTCTTCATTAAACAGATTTTTAAGAATTGCTGGGTGAGCCATGTGAATAGGCTGTACACATCCTTTAGACATATGTACTTTCAGAAATTATTCTTGCAAGGTGTGGATAACTTCAGATGGCCTCAAAAGTTCCCACTAATTTTGCTGGGACCAGAATTTCATTATCTATCTTCAGAAAAAGTCTCTTGTTAAGAACGGTGTTTCATTTATATTACTTTAAATACTACAAGCTGTAACTGCTTGCTTACTATCAGGACATGATTCTTAGTTTTCATCTTAAAAAAATCTTTCCTTTGCTTCTTTTTTTTTTTTTTTTGGTTATTCCTACATTTTAACATATTAATGTGTCCAGAAGTGTGTACGGTAGTGGTCAATGTGTTGTGTACTATGCTAAGTGTTTATTTTGCTGAAATTGTACTGCCTTGTAAGTAGCAGCCAATACTTTATTGAATTACTTAAAATTATTTAATACATTTATTCTTGTCTAGTTTTGCAGACTAAAAATCTTTTTCAGTTTCTTTTTTAGAGCTCTCATATCTCTTTACATCTTCTTCCCTGTATAACTGATCTCATTGTCCCTCGAAGTCAGTCCCCGGTATTAAAGACTCCTGTCTCCTATCTTGTAGATTCTAAAGCAACCCTAAACTATGCTGACCTATTTTACCACTGTATCACACAATCAGAGAGATTTGCCAGATGTCTTAGATGATTCATTATTCCCTCAAGGAATTTGACCTATCCTAGAATAAAACTGAGATTGCAGAGCAAGGACCGAATTCTGATTTCAGAGACAATGACTTTACTGGACAGATCCAGTCAGAGTCTTGGAAATTGATTTGGAAATTGATTTGTATTCATTCTGATGCAACTGGGGTCAGAATCTGGCTAAAGATATACTCACGGATAGACCAAAGGTTTTGCCAGCTGATCACTAACCTGGGTGCTAAACTGAGTCCCTGTATGTTAAGCTCCTATGCTCTTAAACTGGTTTTGGTCTAGGTTAGGTTCCAGATGTGTGTCGGGGGAGGGGAGATGACACCTCTAGTGCATTTGCTGAAAAAACCTTTATTATTCAAATGCAGTGCCTGTTCTGCTCCTTTAGAAGCAAAATTCCAACCATAAGGGGACATTATCATGAAAGTAAACAGGTCCACACAGTGCTTGTTAAGTTACTTAACAATATAGTTCTAAAAAAAGCCCAGGTTACCCACATCAGCACTGCTTTTTGCATGCTCTTTACACTTAGGTTAGGGTCTTCCAGGATCCTATCTTATCTTCCCTCTGCACTGATTACAGTTTACACACACATGGTGTTGCACCACATCAGAGTTTACTTCTTTCTCTATTGTAGGCCATATCTTTTTTCTTTGACTGGTCCTCAAGCTGTTTTTACTACATTCACAAGCAGTTCCTTTCTCTTCTTTGGCCCTCGCAAAGCTTCCTGTTTCAGTCATCCCTGACCATTGCAGGCCTGTGGCCCTTGAATGCCAGCAGTGCCAACAATCACTTTCTTCCTTCTGCTTTGCTGTGTTTCTAGGGACCTTTGGTTACTCACAAATCCTTTGTCAATTGCTCTGCTTACTGGACTAATTTTCCTGGACATCAGTATCCTAGGATGCTTCTACATGCATTAGAGCCACCAAAATTAACTGGTCCTCACTTATACAGTTTCATAGGATATGGGCTGACTCCACACATGCTGATCAGCTCAGCAATAAAACAATTCTACAGCCGGAGCGGGGATACACAGAGGTTTCAAACTGTCACAGCTTAGTTACTGCTCTGTTGCTTTTCAGTATCATTTGCTCTGTACAACTCAAAAAAGGACGTTGCATGCAGAAAGAAGAGAGAGTGCATTTTTAATCTTCCTTACTGTAGCTAAAGTAAGATTTTAAAGGGTATCTAACTCTTTTTTTTTTTTTACTGATCTCAGTTAGTAAGAGAAGATATGCAGCTGAAATGTTCTAAGACCTATCCTCAGTGTGATAAACACTAGCATTGACTATCATGCTTCCTGCTGTGAAAATATTTTGTGTTAGACCTTTTAAAACAGGAATTAAACTGTCTGCATATTTGGGGTATGTGCAAGGGTACAGAAAGAACTGTGTCTGCATAACTTTGAACAACCAGCTGGTGTCTCAAACTGCCATCCGGAGGTTACATTTTAAAACTTTCTATTGATTCATGATAGAGCTAATTGAAATATGTGCCTATTCTGATTAAATTCAAACCACATCAGAAAAAGCCCATTTGGTGACCTCTGTACTGCAGATCCTTTTTCCAGAAACAAAATTTGCCACAAAAAATGTTGTGGTTGACAAACAGGAACTTATCTTGAACTGTTTTGGTAGAACAGGCAGTGACAGGACAGGACTGGAGGCAGAATAACCTGATCTTTAGTTGAGATGGCATCCCTAGCAAAGCTTTTTTGCACAGGGACTGGCAACAAAGGGAAGCTTACCCTGATTCTTCTCCTGTCATATAAGCGAATAATCTATTAATCTAACACCAAATACAACTTCCTCATCTATTCTAAAGAAAAACAAAAAATCAGTTCACAGATATTAGTGTTGTTGTTGTTGTTTTGTTTGTTTGTTTTCTGGAAGACAAATATACAAGGTGCTAATTCCATTTCCAGGACTGGAAATAAATATAATCAGATCAGAGTTAGCAGGTCCAGAGCCCAATCAGAGCAAACAGAAACTGTAATCTCTAACAATTCCCTATGGAAAATTTTTGGATGTCTTCATTTGACAAGTCAGTATTGAAAGGAAAAATCCTCTGACTTATAACTGCAATGAAAACATAGTCCATAGTCATAAGGTCTGGAAAATCTGTCCACTGCTCGAGGGGAAGGGAGACAGTGAAATCGCATACACTGTGAAGATCCATACAAATTAGATAAGCAAATTCTTATTTTTAGCATTTGCCCAACAGCAAAGACAAGGGAACAGCACATAAACAACTCGGAAAGGAACAAGTAACCTAGGCTAAGCCAGGGTACATTGAAACAGTCAAGTTCCCGGCGCAGGGTGTTCTCATATAACTGAGGAACATGTAACTCCTGTAACTGAACAAAATTGTAGAAGGCAATAAAACGGGAAAGGCAAAACACGTATTTCTGTCCCTACCTTGCCAGTGAAGGAGAGAGCTTTGCTAGAGACTAAGGGCCAAAGCGAATCAGACTTTGCTCGCCTAAATCAGAATATCTTGGAACTTACTGAAGTCATATGGGTTGTAAGAAGATAAATCTCTGAGAATCTGGTCCTTTGGTACCTAAAATAAAACCTGGGCGTAATTCGAAAGCCAGCACCAAAACAGAGATTTTGAAGTGATTTTTTTAACCTGTAACTCTGGAGATGCCTGACATTTTCAGTTGTGATTTTCCCTGTTTCTCTGATAGTGGCATAAAGATAGAACAACTCTGTAGCACAGAGAATATGGAAATCAGTCTTAAGCTCTTTCATTCACGCATATTTTAAGCAAGAGAGATGAGTAACACACATTTTCATACCATAAAAGGGGGTGCCACCAATATATTTCCTCAAGACACCTCTGAAGATAAAAAAGGGAGCTCTGCTCTGTTTAGTGAGTGAATGGACAGAAGTGGTATTATTTGGAAGAGGAATCAGAAATTACTTGCAAAGCAGACTGTGAGATCCAGCTGGTCTCAGCCACTTCCTTAAAAAACAGCACACAGCTTCCTGCTCAGTGTATGACTTTTTAGGCTCTTTAGACTCCTTATTCTCTTCCAAATTCTTCTATAGCACTAGATTGTGAAGTCTACTCCTGAGATCAAATGTCTAAACTTTAGGCATAGATCTCCTACTGAACCTGTCCTTGAAGGCTGGTCATAATTCCACACTGGTTCAAGCTTTTGTGGAATATCTGTTAAGATGATATCATTTGATAACTTGCTACCATATTTGCATGAGGCTTCATAAGGAGCTGGGTAAGACAGCAGACATAAGCAGTGCCGCAGGTTGTGGTAGAACCCCACCATTTCTTCTCCACTGGCTGGCAAATGTCAGGTAGAAGGGGGCTGCAATTTGCTCTGTATGACAGGGCATCTGGCTCAGCACTGGCTATGCTTTCGCCCCGGTCTCTACTCGCACTGCTCAACTTGGAGTCTCTAAAGGAAAATGAAAACCCCAGATCCTATCTCCTATCCAAGCTAGCCTGTGTTTCATGGATTTCTCATGTACTAAGCCCACAGTGCTACATATATATAAAAGTCAAGGGCTGAAGTTCCACGTCAGTCATCCCCTGTCCCAGCTAGAACATAATTGTAGTTTGTGGTATAGATAGGAGCTCATCTTGTTAAAATAGCGAAAATATGATCAGTATTTGTTCACACTATAAACTGAACTACACTGTAATCCTCTCCGCCGATGCAATTTTGTTTGTAAGTAAGGGCAGCAATTAAAGATGCTGTTAGCCTAGTGATGAGCATGTTTCCATCCTCCACGTGACTCTTGAGCATCTGTGTTCTTGTGAGTGATTCTGTGATTAAGTTCACAATATATCTAAAGATAATCTCCTAATTTCTGCTTTCTTAGTTTCTCAGAAAAATTATGTTTTTCTGTAACCTGATAACCATACAATTGAGTATATTTAGCTTTTGAAGTAAAGCCACTTTTAGAAATGTTATAAATTGTACCTATTTACAGATGTTCCCAATTCAAGACCAAGTTTTTTGTTAGGATGGACCAAAGAGATTTTCAAAATGTTATTGCTTCAGGCTCTGTAGGAAAAAGGGGAGAAAAGGAAACGCTTTGTATATCTGAATTGTAAGTAATCTGAACAATAGCAGCCAAACTGACTGAAAAAAAACCACAACATTTTCCAGAGCAGAATCTCCTGGAATAAGATCTGTTCTTTATATCAGGCCTGGTATGCGGCAGTACACCCACACACGGCTTGTAAAAGAAAATCTAAGGAAAATCTATGTCCTTTGCTTGGAAGAGATCAACAAATGGTAGTTCTGGAAAAGACAGAAGTGTTTACTAGCTTTTTTCATGACCCTTCTTGAAAAGATCAGTTGCAATAGCATCTGCCTAGCATAATTATTACCAGTGATGGAGGGATAAGATCTTAACCTAGAAGAGGAAATACAGAGATTATAGTTTTCACATCAGCCGGACCTGATGAGCTTTGTCATCCTAGGATATTACAGAAGCAGCTGAAGAAATCCCATTGTTCATAGTGGTTTGCAAATTGGCAAACACGAATACCAAGTGAAAAAAAGAAAAAGAAAAGAAACATAGCTCCTATATGAAGAAAAAGCGAAATAGCAGCTTGAAGAATTGTAAGTCACACCTCTTAAATTCCTGGAAAAATACTGAGGTACTTTCAAGTAAATGTTATATAAGCACATAGGAGAACCCAAAGATATCACAAGCATTGTAGATGAATTGAGAACAAATTCTGTCAAGACAATGCAATTTTCTTCTGTGAAAGGTGACAGGCCCACTGAGCGGAGAAGAAGCACTAAGAGTCACCTGTCTCAGTTCCAATAAAGCTCTGGCCGTTGTCTTAAACAACGTACACGGAAGGAAGTGTTCTTCTAGTGGAAACTGCTGTAGGGTGGGTGCAGGACTGTTTGGAAACAGTATTGAGGTTGTGATCTTCAGTGATTCTTAGTGGAAGAATGCCTGTCAAACTAGATTCTGCAGCAGTGTGTCCCAGACAAGTGCTGCTCACTGTTCTCAGCAGTGACTTAGGCTGTTCTTACTAAATCTGCAGCTGCTAGTAAGCTGGGGAGAGACTGCAAGTGCATAGGATAAATAGGAATAACAGTCTGAAAAAAAATGCAGTTCAGTAGGTCAAGTGCTATACTCTTCCAAGCAAAACTAGGGCTAGAAAAATACTAGATGTGGAATAAGATGTGGATGTGCGATAAGGCAGCACTAATGCTGAATCTGGCAGTCTTGGTGGCTCAGAAGCTGGACCTGAGTCAACACCGTCACGTAGTCACGAAAAGTGGAAGATGGCATGCTGAGGTTTACATGAAAGTATAGTCTAGAAGGTAAATGGGAGGCAAGTTTCATTCTACTTTGCAATGGTACAACTTTGGCTGGAATACATTTTAGACCCCAGTTTTGGGGGATGCTCCTCAAGAAAGCTGTAGCTGAGAGTAAGACAATCCAGAGGAGGACTGTGTAAGGGACCTTTTAATTTCTGTGCAGAATGAACAGAGCGGGATTGTATTGCTTAAAGCATTGAAAACTGGCAAAGCAGTGAAATCCTGCCCAGGATGGACAGGAAAAGAAGTAAAGGCCTGAATAGTAGCAAAGAAGGTTCAGGTTGGACATTAGAAAAGCTTCCCAGTGATAGGAATAACGAAGCTCCAGAATTGTTGACCTAAGAAAACTTTAGTCTCCAGCACTGGAAGTCTTTAAGGACACTTTTGAGAAAAAGCATAGTAGTTATTTAGCTGTGTGACTGAGGGATGAACCTGATAATCAGCTGAGGTTTTTTAGAACAGTTTTCTACGATTTTTTAGAATCATTTGTCTCAAGCTGCTAATAACTTTCAGTTTTGGAGTAACAATAATCCCATTTGTACCTGCATCATTTTTTTCGTTAAGATACTCCTACATGTGTATATGTATCCCTGAGTGCTCACTCTTAGAGGTTCTGACTTCGCAGCTCCGAGACAGCTGCTGCAGGGCAGCGCTGAGTCTGGTGCAGTTCCCGAGCAGCAGCTGCCTGCAGTGCCCATTGCTGTGCGCCGCTGCGGGGCCAGGCTGGCAGCCAGCCCAGGGATAGCCAGCCCGGGCACACAGGCAGCCTGCTGGCCTTGTGAGGCTGTTGGGCACACTCGAATAAACAGCATCCCTGTGTGATTCAGCGGGTGCCTAACAGTCATGCTGGAGGCCGATTGGTGGTGTGAGCAGTGCGTTTGGGCTTGATGGCGGTGTTCAGCCACCCTGGAAAGTGTAGCATAGATCTACCGTGGTGAATGAGCATTGTCTCCAAGCTTTCACACAAAACATTGAAACCCATTTCCAACCTCCCGACAGTTTTTGCCTCTGTTTTGAGTGCTGTTACAAGCTAAGTTTCACCTACTCCTTAACACTTAGTGTTCTATCAAAGACAAATTATTTTCCTAATGGCTTCATTTAAAATGTATTATATTTCAGTAATGATCTTTATCTAATTTTTAGGATAATGGATAAGATTTATCCAATATATTGATTTTCCAAAACATAAATTACTTTTAATGCAAGAAAGTAAACATAAACTCAGTAGAGCAGTTATGGAAGATATATGGAATAAATATATTGTAGAGTTAAAACAGACACAAAGACCAAGCTGTATAAGTATATTACAAGTACATATTTTGCCAATATATAAATACATATATTGCTAGGTTAAGAATATACAACCTGAGTGAACTGCAGTCTGAACACAGCCAGAGCTGTGGAGGAGGACACAGACAATCTGCTGTCACCATTGCTAAAAACTCAATGTACAATAAATGTGGTGAAAAATTACAAAGCTGAGTATAAGAACATTAAAAAGAGAGACTTAGCTTCAGTAATCCTGATACCTTTTAGCACTAATGACTCTTTAGTGCCCATTGCTGCTTCATGCAGGAAATCTCTCTTACGGTCACAATTGACTGACCTTCTTTGAGAAATAATATCCTTGATAAAATGGAAAAGAATATGTTCTAGTTAGATACCAGCCTGTTGTCAGTCATATGTTATTTTGGGAATCATGCTTCCAATACTGTAAGTCAAGCCAAGGTATTGGCTTCTGCTGGGAATAGAGCCTTATATAGCTTTATAAAGACTTCAGGTTTTCCACCAAGAACTTAAAAATATCTAAAAATATTTAAAAACATTTACAATTTATAACATATCTTAAAATATTACAATTTGTTATTGTAAAACTACTCAAATCAAGATTATAGTAATTAAGGAGATTGCTTATTCTGTAGTGAAGAATATTCCATGTGCCTTTATATGATATTTGGATATATAATTCAGCAAGGTACTAAAACATTTGTTTATTGCTAGTATATACTTCAGGAAATGCCTACATACCTTGCTGAAGTAAAACCTAAATTACTAAGAATAAACTTCTGGGTCAGATTGCCAAAAGCAGCTTTTCATTTTATTCCTTAACCAAATTTGCTTATTGCTCAGGGTCAAAGCATAACACTTTGGAAGAATTCCAGCATCTTTGCATATCTCTAAGCTGCTGAAGACTGTTCTGCTGGAAGACAAGTTCTTCCGTGAGCGCTTGAAAAAATGAGAGGCCTGCCTTTGTCAATTTGTATTCTTTATCTCCACAAATGCTCACCTACACCATCAAATTAGCACAGTTTTTCTCTTCATGTGTTCTGAAACATCCTCAGACAGCCCTTGTGTATAGATTGGCAAGTTGGCCTCTGCTAAACAGTGTGTGGCAGTCTAATTGTACATCTGCTTCTCTCAGTGATGGCACTAATGCAGATTTTCTCCTCTGAACAGCCTTCAGTTTTATTGAAACTTAATTATGAATGAGACTTCCACATTTCTGTAAAATTTGGCTAAAATTGTCCGTGGGTATAAAACATCTTCAGGGAGATAGGACTCTGTTATTACTAACAATATGATACTGTAAGTTTCATTTTCTTAAGAAACTAAGCTATAAAGAAAATGACTGTCAGCCTTAAAGAAATGCATTTTCAAGAGAGAGAAAGTCCTTTCGCAGAATAAGTCTGGGACTGCATTTTAGAAGCTAGCAATATTTCTGCCAGTAGCCTGTAAGCATAAGTTGCCTGTGCATGTAAGAAAGAAAGATTCTGCTTTAGCCTGGAGCTCTGAGTAAACTGAAAACAAGTAACAAAAAACAAGTAACAAGTAAGGTTTTGGTGAAGAAAAAAGGATGGGTGTGGGCAGAGAGCACAGGAAGCAGGCAAGGTGAGTACTACTCACCATTATATTTATTTATTTATTGTGTATTTGATTATGGAGAATATATTCTCAATGGACCAGACCTACTGCGATAATAATTCCTCTGAGTTCAGTAGAGTTCTTCTAGGAATACCACTGATTCCTCCTTCTCTCATAAATCAAATCAGGAACAGGATCGATAGGCTCATTTCTTTCCTTGGCTGAGAATATCCAGATTGAAGCCACTGTCCTCAAAGAGAGCATTTTTACCATCTTGTCTAACAAATTCCAGAGACAGTGACCTCCAGAGTGTAAGATGTTTCTGCTGTCTGTAGGTTTTCCAGAGGCACTGACATAAGACAGATGGAAGGTAAAAATTAAGTGTGCACTGTGGAAAGGACTGGTGAATAGCTTCTGGATCCAGCTTAGGTTCTGTTTTTCACCTTCTTTCCTTTCCTGGACATTGGTGGGAAATAGATGAAAAAGTCCCTAAAAATGTGTGTTTAGATACAAAAACTGAATTTCTTTGAGGGAGTGCCTGACACTAGTGAGTCTTGTTGAAGGTCTCAAAAAGCAAGTGCCTGTTGTTTACTATTTTTACTGAACTCCTCAAAAATGATTCTTACATTTAGCAAGTGTACTACCCAGTAACTTATTTTCATAAACTACAACAGATTTAATTGTTAGTGCTTAACAGCCTTATGGCATGTTTTTACTAATCCCTGGATGACCCAAACCACACATTAATGTCACATATCTTCCTCTTCAGCCTCACAGGAAATCATTTTTTCCTTATGTGCTTCAATGCATTATGCCAAGGGCTTTCACGAGCCTTCTCAATCATTTCAAGTTTATCTTGTGGGTAGAATGGAAGTCAAAGCAGCTGAGGTTTACTGTTAGATATATTCAGCAAACAACCAGTGAATTTCCTTCCTTAGTTCTTCAGCCTGCTGGTTTCGTACCATGAAGAATATTTTCCTACCTCACAAAAAGGCTGTGGGACTCCTCAAGGAGCATGAGCTCATCCAAGAAAATACACTGGAGAGGTCCAGCTGTGTGAAGTGCTGTGCCCCATAGATAAGGTTTCACAAAAGGCAAGGGAACTGAAAATGTTAGACCTTCAGCAGTTTGGATACTTTTTCTGTTCTAAGCTCAGCTGGATCCCCAAATTCTATTTTAATACACCTCACATTTTCTTCCTTGTTACTTTGGTTCAGATTCAAAGCATTTTACCAATGAGTAGTAACCAAAGTAATCCTTCTAGTCACCTACTAAAAGCAAAAATAAGAAAAGTTTCTGAGACTAAAGAGTAGCCATCTGATTTTATTTCATGCAAATGCCAGAAATTAACTAGAATTATTAAGAAAGGAATAATAAAAGGTTCCAATAACATATTTTGTAGGACGGTATGTTCTATGGTAACTTCATGTCTACACAAATTGAGATAACACAACATAAGTAGGATTTTCTGATTTGAATAGACTGGGTGTGAAGAAGAAGGCTGCCAGTTCAGTCTGAAGGTCTCAGTACATTTGGTCAGAGCTAATAATGGCTCTAAAAATGTTTCCTGGGGCTTCCAAACCTTCACGTTAGTGAAGTATTTCTGTGATTTATTTATAAACATTGTAAATTATAATCACTTAGGACACAAATTTTTACATCTCCTTTAGCTGAATGATTCTTTCCTAGTTGCTTAGAACTGTGATTTACGTACAAGCTCTCCTTTCCAGAGGCCAGATTTTTACAGGACTCATTGGTAATTGGCAGCTGATCCTCTTTGCATGTGATCAAAACAACAGTGAGCTGTTAAAAAAATAACAAATTTCCTCCCAATTGCAGCCATGTGTCTGGAAACTGTTTCCAAATAAACCAAGTATATTTTTGGAGTTTACACATATCTTGTGACCTTGTTCCAGAATGTCATTGTAGTCTAGCTCACACCTGTACAGTTTTGCAGAGGTTTATATTCCCGTTTGAGTTGGACTTGTGCCCAGATGCACCCAAGGGTAGGGTGCAGTAGGATGAGGTCTGCTTTCAGTAATACCAACTGCCAGTAAACTCAAGAGGCCGATTCAAAATAGAAACAGTTAAGCAGTGCAGCCGCTCAAAATTTTCCTGGCAGAAAAGAAAAGGGGTACACAGGACTGCTACATAAATTTCAAACTAAAAAAGATTCCCTCTGCTGTGGTAATCACACCATAACTTCTTAAGCCATCAAGGGGGGCTGCTCTGCAGTAATGTTTTAGTTGCAAAGTAACACTGTACCTCATTGAGCAAAGATGACAGAAACTCCAAAAGACCTACTTTTTCCTCAGTTTCAAAACTGAGTCATTTCAGTGACACCTTCAGAAAGCCAGGATATGCTAATGAGTTTGTGTTTGTCCATCTTACTGTAGTCCTCCAATCTTATTTATGCTATAGCAATGTTTAAGATTAGTTCTTTTGATACATTGGACGTTTGGGGATGCTAGATAAGAAAGATTGATTTATTTATTTTCATTTCAGCTTATTGGGAATGAAGATGTTGCAATTATTTGATGACCTGGCTAAGGAGCATTCACAGAAGAGGCTGAGAAGAAGGAGCCAGCTTTCACAGACAGCGTGAGTAAAAAGACATAAAACAAACTTGTATTTCAGAGTTTTCCCTAGTGACAATAAAAGCAGGTTTTTCATAGGGAATCTAGAAGATTCAGAAGAACAGACCTATGGAAGATGTAAAGACGTGAAGATGAGATCACAGATCTGAGAAAGTAAAAAAGAGCCACCTTTCTCCTCCAAGATGCCCTTCAGACAATAGCATGTAAAAATAAAAAGCTTGTATAAACAGGCAACCAGTCAGACAGAAATCTAGACCCAGATACAGGTTTTGTATTGCTGTTGCTTCCTCTCCCTACTCTTGCGAGCACATCTGGCAAGACTGGTATGAGGAGACGAGAGAGGAAAAGAGCTCTCTTTGGTGGGAGTTGCACTTGCTTCTGTTGGGAACTGGTGGCTAAGAGGTATATAGTGTTCTCCATGCGGCTCCATCCTGTGGCAGACCTCTTCTGTCAAATCAATGACTGAATGGCACACAGAAATAGGACGAAGGTACAGTTGCTCATTGATTATGTCCTCGTTACCTGATGGCAAAGGTTCAGCTCTTTTCAGTGCTAGAGCTGCTGATACCAGTAGGAATTCAACAGCAACCATAACTCAGAACACTGTCTCACAGGTCTTCTTGAACAATCAGTCTGATCTCACTATGGGAGAGTACCTCAAACTGAAAATATAAACAACCCAGTAAAAGGACTGAAACCAGTTACTCAGCAGAAGGGAAACCCCATTCCTCCTTCACTTCCTTTAGTGTGAAAAGTCACCTTGCACATTACAAGAGCTTTTTCTGCCTAACTGACTTCTTGGCAACCCTGACAAGAACAATTTGACTTTGGGTGGATGTTGGATCTGTGGCAAGCATATAGTTACAAAATAAGTCACGCTTTCCTTCCATCTAGTGCATGTTCTATTTATGGCACATTCCAGATTATGCAAGGATTCCCAGAACACTGCAGACTCTAGTTCAAAATTACATCTGCATAGCATGGAGCATATCAAACAATATTAAAAAATCCCATTGGTAGCAGAAAAAGCATCATGCACTTATATCTACAGAACAGATTAAATTAATACAAAGATATGCCGTAAGGTAATGAAGAGTAGTTACAGTTCATTTTAATTTATTTGCTAAATCATTTTAATAAATTGCATATATATAAAAATACTAATTGTATAAAAAAGACAAGATAAATAGTTTACTATATTAAAAGTAGGATTTTTCTGTTGTTTGAGAGAGTATGTATTCTAGAAGGTACATTATAGAATGTGAATGACTTAGGACAAGTATATTGCAATCCTAGCATTTTCATTCATGTCAATTTCCTTTCAAAATACAGTTGTGACAAAGTACAGTATCTTGCTATCCATTCAGCCATGGGATAGGAACTTTCAGTGTAAGTTTACTTGTTTTGTGATACAAACATAAGGAGTTTTTTAAATGTTTGTGTTGAGAATACTAAATAATAGAGCTCTTTCAGCTGGGACTTAAACAATTGCAGTGACACATAAGAATTTCCAAACCCTTAAGAAAAGCAATACAACAGGAGAATTGTGCAAATACAAAAACAAAAACAAGCATATCACTGAACATACCTCTTGTTTTTCTGGGCAAATACACTGCAAACACCTACATCTAGAAAGTGTTTCCTGCCATTTCTTTTCCCCAACTCTTTTGTCATGTAAACTTGTACTTGTTTACGTGTATTCAAGTAGGCCAAATGACAAAGCTTATTCTGAATTTTCAAATGATGTACCTCTCCTAAAATGTGAGGCAGAAATTCCTGAGAATCAGACTCAGTAACAGACATTATGAAAATTTGGCTGAGTTTTGTCGAAAACAAAGAAGATTCCTACTTGTATTACAAAGTCTATTATGTGAGTCATAACAGGTTTTCACTGAAAAATCAGTACAGACACAGCTTTCAGTCAAGACTATTCAAAGATAAACTACAACAACCATTTTCTTGCCATTGCAATCTGTCAGCCTTCACAATCTTGACTAATTTTTAAAAATGGATGTATTGTTTGGATGTCCTAGTCTACCTCAGAGGGCAGATTCATTCTGAACTCTGCTAGCCAGATTAGATTTGTCGGCTATCTAATCAAGCCAAGAACAAATTTTACTCTTTCAATATTTTTTTAGTTTACCACACAATTGCCAGGCCTTGTTATGAAGTAAACCCTGTAGTCTAACAGTAAAAAACACCTAAAGAGATAGTCTACAAAGTTATCTTCAATAGTACGTTAACTTACCAAAATACCTGGGCTTAACTCTAAGCTTTTATGAGGTGTCTTAGATTTGCTACAAAGTAGAGTTTATACAACTAAAATTACAGATTTTACCCTCAGAGCCACCTTTTGTGCTTGAATTAGAAACTGGGGGATTAACATGTTTCTTAACAAAATAACACTTGCCATTGTTAACAAAGCACTGACACCTCCCCACCTGTCTATAAGATTATGCGGTGTTTCAGGCTATTAAAAATATAAAATAAGCAGAGAGAGTGGAGGGAAGAAAGGGAGGTATTTCCAGGCTCCATTGTAATGTGACTTTTTTGTAAAGGGCAATTTTTTTGTAAAGGGCATTTTAATGGAATTTTTGTGTAGTAGTATCACCTATACTTTTCTTGTCACTCAAATTTTAATCTCTGGAGCACTATTTCTCCATCAACGAACCATGGAAAGAAGGTGACGTGAGCTTCTCTGTTACCTATCCAATTATTCATCATTAATGGGCTGAGTTGCAATGTAAACCTGCATGCGTAACTTTAGAGTCAGAAAGGAGCCAGATTAGACAGTTTTAATTACCCAAGAGTCATCATTTGAGCTCTCTCTTCTCATACCCTTTCATTTTAGAATCAAACCTCCAGTCTCACATGTTGGTTTTCTCACATCATCCATGAGATACTGGAATAATTTACGCAAGGTGTGAAGTAGTCTGTTTTTAGCTATCTGTTACAAAGTTAGCAATGTTACTATTCTTACTGGGCACAGTGTGTAAGATATATTCCCACACTAGGAGAGTATTTAGTAAGGTCACAAGGATGCCCAGTCCTTATCAAACACATTCCCTGGAAACTTGGCAGGGATTTCATTTTACAAGAATTCAGGGGCAAATCATTGGTATTGTCTCTAGATTTATTTCAGTTTTTCAGTGTTTGTGCAGAAAGAAATTCATAGTATCAACCTGTAAAAGATGATTTGTTGTCAGCTGCATTAAAACTCTGGTTTTGCTTTAAATAATCTGATTTTGAATGTATTTAATTCACTAACTTCAGTGGAGTTGCTTCATGTTTACACTACTACAAACGAAAAAGAAGCAGGCTGTATTCATACCACTGAGATTTATTTTAGTCTGATTAATCATTCCTTTAAGAAGAAAATTGAAGTTTTTGTGTAATTTTAAAGATGATAACTTCAAGGCTAGAGACAAACACAGAGTAATATACGCAAGGATTAGATGCAAATAATTTCCATTTTGGAAAAGAATTTTCTGTAACCAAAAGACGCATAAGCCATAGAATTGCAACTCTAAATGGAAATAGAATCCTACAGAAAGAAAGGAGGACTTAGTCAGAGTGCTGTGCCTACCTCTAATAATCTGTGGGAAAGAGGGAAGCCCCTCCCTACTTTGTTTCTTTTAATTTTTCTGACTATTTTTTCAAAGTCTCTGTCCTGTAGAAAGTGTTTGTGCACAGTGAGAATGTTGCCAGAAACAGTGAGATAGAACTCTTGCAACCATTGGCTGTTGTTGCAGATCTCCCAGACAGTCTATATGGTAGCAGACTCCAAATTCTGCTGCCAAGGTGGACTGAACTATATATCCTGAACAGATGTATTAAATAAGACATGCCGCAGTGGAAAAAGACGTGGTCTGCTGTACTCTTGAGGATCAGAAAAGAAGGGTGAGCAAGGAAAGTCTTATTTTAGGGAAGAATCTTTTTTTAAATAACTTACTAAGAGGAAAAAAAACAGAAAAGCAGGAACAGAGTTAGTTATTACCATCTGCAAAAGCTGAATATAGCCTCAGGGTATGATCTTAAATGAATGAGGGAACTCCAGTCCCTCTGAGAATATGAGAATGTACGTAAAACTAAGTTATGAAACTTAGCAAATATATTGAATTACATATCCTGAAAGCAAAATTTATACAGGTAATACACAATACAGAATACTTGCCATAATATCATCAGTCCTTTCTTTGCCTATTTCCTGCACATGGAGACCTACCCAACTCAGCCTCAGCAAAAAGTTGGAATTTGAAGCTGGATAATTCTTTAGTTTGAATTAATAGGAAAAAGGAGTAATGCTTAGCTTCCACCTTGTACTACACCTGTCCAAATTAGTGACTAAGAGTCACCAGCAGTCTTTTTCTGCCCAGACATGTACCGTTAGGCAGCATGCACTTTACAGCGTGCAGCAGTGCTCAGGAAGAACAGCTGGCTAAGCTGCCAGCTTGTACTCTGCTCTCAGTGTTTTGTCTTCTCCCCCAACACTCCGGTATGGCATCTTGCCATTTGCAGCGAGTCCTGGCCAGAAGATGGCATTTGGATACAGCCCCACTCCAGAAGTCCAGCAAAATAAATTGACTCAGCCTATTTGTCAGAATAAACATCTTCTACCAAAGGATACCCTTTGTCAGAAGATGACAGTACTGCAGAGGCCAGCTGCACTCAGGAAACCTGCATTCTGTTCCAACAGAGATTTTTTTCTGTGACCTTGAACAAGTAATTAGCTTGTTTATGCCTTGCTTTGCTGCCTGAAAATACTTGCAGGGGTTCTTAAAGGTAAGATTGCAAACCCCTCAGATATAGTGGTACTATATTTGAGGACTAGAGCACTAGAAAAGTGGACAGATACTAACTTTATTTTGAAGCACGGATTTCTACTTCAATTATCAAAACTCCCCAACTGTACCAGAGTTCGAGTATGGGGGTCAGAAAAGGCTGTGATAGCAGAGAGTCTTCAGACTCTGCTTTTGGATAATGAACATGTCTTCTGACACTTAAACAACCACTGCTGGCTGATAAGCAACACAACGTCTTGCCCTTCTGGCCTACAGAAAGGGTCACCACATGAGTTGCCTTTGAGTTGTTCTGGGAAATGCAGAGCTTGGAAGACTTCAGCAAGAACGATACAGTTCTGTGTTATATAATTATCATTTCTCCTCCAAGACACAAATCTCCCAGATGGTAACGTACCCTGGCTTTCCTCACGTGAGAGTCACAGTGCTCTTTGTGCAACATTGCTCCTGGAGCTCACGGTTCAGTAACTTTCTGTCTGCCTTGATTGTAAGTGGCATTGTCAACGCTCATGCCAAAAATAAACCCTCCTGACTAATGACATGGATATTCCACAGGCTTAGAGTTATCTTTTTATAGCAACTCTTTGATTTCAGATACAAACGTCTGCTATTTTTGGCACAGGGGCTCAGAGAAACTTTCATGATCTTTAGCCTACATGACCAGTTTTGCACACAGCTCAGGTTCTGTCAGCGTGCTCATGGCTTTTGTTAAAGATAGGGAAATATGTTTATTCTACTGGATATTTGTACTCACTAGAGAAACGGCTGCCCTAGAAAATGGAGACTGCTATTGCATGAGGTTTTCCACATTGTTGCTGGGATATTAAGGATTTGTCACTTCAAGCGGTTCTAAAAGTCTGATGGTTTGATGTTTAATGTAACTGAAGAGAATAATTTTGAATTGAATTAACTAGAAGTGAAAGATAACCATGGGATGACTTGGATGTATTTCTTCATTTAATGACCTGGAGATGTGTTATTTATTTATTTATTTTAATAAGAGAATGTGGTACTAATGGCAGATGCCAAATTCACCCACTGTCTGATAGAAAATCACTGTTTATTCAGTAGTGCAGATGGAAGATGTCCATATCCAACCCCCCTTTTTTTAAAGCATATTTTCCTTCTAATACAACTCTACCAGCTATGAACAACAGTAAAAGCTACTGCATAGGCAGAGCTCTTGTTTTTTTGCCCCATGTCAGTTCAATACAGCTGGATAACACACCAGTAAAATTGTGGCAGCAGCACCTGATTCAGTCATTGTTATCAATGTTGTAGTGAATTATGTTTCTGATGTTTACTCTTGTAGTCAGAGCCAAATCTCAAGGAAATATGTATTACTACTTAATGTTCTGTAGCTTAAAAAATGTTTACCAGATTGGAGCTAGTTTACCACAGTCAGTACAGAATCTGGGAGGTAATTTAATGTTCTAATCCTTGTATAGCTTAATATCATTGGTAAGATTTTTTTCAACAAGGTTGGCCATTTTCATGATGATAGTGTCATCTGTAGCCAGCTAAATAGTATCCCTGACTATCAAATCCTCTTTTACCTAAGAAAACATACTACCAGGAGGTGGAACAAGTAGGCATTCAGGAAGCACAGCTTTAGAAGAGAGAACAGGCCATGTGGGAGACCACATCTGGAACAGTGTCCAGTTTGGGGTTCTCCCAGCTCTCTCCAGTCTAAAGAATCCAGTGGAGAACTACAGAGATGGTAGGGAGTGTGAACATACAATATGTGAGAAGAGGCTGAGGGTTTAGGGTTTGCTTTGCCTGGAGAAAGGAAGGCCAACACAGAATGTATGTGTTGTCTTCTGCAACCTTTAGGTGCTAATAGAAAGGACAGCAATGGACTGTTCTCAAAGGGACGCCACAAAAGCACAAAGAGTCATAGTCACGAGTTGCAACAAGAGAGAGGCATAGGAAAATATTCTTCATAATAAGTGGTTAAGCACAGTGACAGATTACCCAGAGAGGCTTGAAAATCTCCAAGGTCAGAGGCCATAAACCCAGCTGGCAAAGACCCACATCAGCAAATAGAGTTACAGTAGCTCCTTTCTGAGCTAAAGCTGATGATTGCCTAACTTGATGATTTCAACAAATACTTATTGAAATTGTGGCAGAAATAGTTGGTTTTATATGGTCTAATTTCAATGCTACTTCAGTTCTATGGGATTGCAATTTTTTTTTCAGCTTGCCTTCAAACTTGGTATCTGTAATGCTAGTTACTGGTATGGTTTATTTTTCATTAATGCCTGCATTTCAGAAAGTCTGTAGTTCTTGAACTTGCCACTATACAGACATAGAACAAAGACACCAGTCCTTACACATTCATCATGACAGGCAAATGGTGGGAAAGTAAGAAAGTACAGGAAAAAGAAATCCATGACTGATCATTAGAAAAACTGGAACAGATCCTCAGCTCTCAGTTTAGTATTTTTTTTTCATAGAAGTTTCTTGCTCATGTTCCCTTCTGATCAACATGAATTAACAATCAATCAATGTAATAAAACTACAAGGGGGAAAAATAGTATTATGGACACTTCTACCAATATATGAAATAATTTTAAAAGGGAATTTCACATGTAGTCTGTGACAGGACCCTATTTATTCTGTAAATAAATATGGCCCTAAATACCAGTGCATTAAGGCTACTTAAGGCTGGAAGTAGGAAGATTCCATGTTGTCCTGTTTTAGTAGGGTATACTTAAGGTATATGTTTTAAGATTATTGAATGCAATTAATTTCACAATTACTTTGAAAGTAATTGAAAGTAATTTGAAAGAAATTGAATACCTGACCATATTAGATTCAAAGCCTGGGCAACAATCACTACAGCTGAACACAGAGTTTCGTATACTTATTTATTTTAGCTGTTCATTAATGTTAATATCCACTGGTTAAAGTTAAAATTCAGTCCTTTAGACTTTCCCCTTAAGGCATAATGTCTTATGAATTTATTCATGCATGTTAATCCAACTAGTAATTTGTTCCTCTCCCTCTGTGTATAATCTTCCTCTCCTTTTAGCATTTTATCATTTCAAACACTCAAAGAAAGACAATAAGCTCCTACAGAAAGCTGTTCCTCTCAACAGTAAAAACAAAACAAAACAAAAAAAAAACAACAGTAAAATAAAAGAAAACAAAAGTATCAAAAACTTACTACCACTATGGGGTAACTTAGGTGAAAAAATGTTTTATTTCTAAAGCTGATATACGATATATATGTGTGTGTGTGTATAGCCTTAGGCTTTAGGAGATTTCTTCTTTACCTTTTTCAGGCTTCTACAATCATGTCTGATGACAGGAAACAACCCATGGAAAAGTATGTATCATCTTTCACTGTGTCTGTTGGGAGGTGCTTTATTTGGGTAAAAAACAGAAAACAGACTCAACTAAAATAAATAAAGAGTCATAACATACATTGTCAACCTGAATATGGGCAACAGAAAAATATGTAGTAAAACAATGAGCTCTTTTGTAGCAAAAGAGAGTTTGGGAGAAAGTTCCCTTCTTTTACCTTAGAAACTCAGCAGTGATGTTCAGTGGTGATGCTAGTCAGCAAAAATATTGAAATACTGCTAAGTATTAAAGCTTAAGAGAAATACCATCATGATCAGAGGGGAGCTGCATTGTCATATGCCAGATTCCTCTAATTTTTATTAATTCTATAAAATATGAAAGTTAGAAAATTACAATGGAAGAAACTTCATTTGCTATACTCTTGCGGACAGAACAAATCTTTTCTGAGGAGTGACTAACAGGTTTGTCTCCCTGGGTAAGGAAATATATATTATCTGTTTTCCACTACCTCCTGTGTGCAAACACTTCAAAAATATTAGTCTACGTGCACAAAGACACTCCAAGATGAGGACGTGCCTTCCCCTTAAAGAGAGAGATGGTGCAGATCTCCTTTAGGGAGCTGTGATCAGAATCAAAATGAAGCAGTCAGTCACAGCACAACACTATAAAAAAGGACCCACCACCAGTTTTTCAGCTAAGGAACAGCATTGCACCCCAGTAACTGTCTGCTGTCTTTGGTTCACCCTGATTCTGTGCCATGCTGTAGCTGGCTGTATGTATTGTTTAGCAAATGACATTGTGTTCCATAGTGCACCATTTCTCATTAAAGATCTGTTCTAAGAGAACACAGAGCTACTGCAAAATAGCTAGCAGACTTAAATTCATACCATTAATGTGCAGTAATTACTTTGTAAACAAACTCTGGTTCAGACTGCTGCTCATCTTACTATTGACCTATCAGTTTACATACTCACTTTAAAGAATGATAGTTATAACCTACTGTGGAGAACTTTCTGATACATTATAAATACCCAAGCTAAGTTTCTGACTACATTACGCTAGTGTGAATTCAGTGACCCCAATGAAATAAGAATTCCTCCAGATTAATCCTCAACAAGAGGTCAAAACCTTGATTCTTTTCTTTTTCTACTGGCTTGGTTGTCTGTTTTTAACTGGGAACGCTATTTATACAGAACGCTATTTAAATACAGAAGGTTTATGATTATGCTATGCAGACTGAGACAAAGAAAATGAGAATGCTTGGAACAATGTACAGCAGGTTGCTGGGTAGAGGTGGGTGATTCAGAATTCTCTTCATTTGGAATAGACCCCAGGAAACTCCAAAAAATGTGAATACATTTATACAAGCTACAGACAACTCATAATTAATGTCTGAAATCCCCTTATAGTTTAGACTTTAAAGGGAAAGAATGAAAATAACTATCAATTGTAGAGTCCACAGGGCAATGTTAGACTGTTTTTTTACAGATTTACCAGTTAGCTGTTGTCGGTTTATTTCCAAGGTTTTTTAAAATACTTGGTGTAAAAGGTGAGCATCATTGTTTGAGTACATCCCATGCAAACTGTCAAGCACATTATCTTTAGGGAGGCTTTTCCTATCCCCAGTTTGATGTGCTAGGTGGAAATGAGAACTCTGCTGACAGCAGGCCAGATGACTGATAAAGTACACATCTAACATTGAGTCAAATGCTCCACAGTCCCAACGTATACACTTGACAGAGAGACAGACATTTGTGTAATTAACATTTGGCAACCAAGAGGCAGATAAGTATTCAGTAGGAGGTTTACTGAGAACTGAATAGTTCTAGTCATCTCTGTAATACGTGCACCAGCTGCCAGTCAGAGCTGGGGGATTTCTCCAGACTGACAGAGTCACGTGTATTCACCTTTTCTTAGCTCACAGAGGAAGAACTCTCCAGAAACCGACATAAACAGACTTCTCAGCAGATGTGAACACAATACAGATTAGCAAATTTCTAAATGCACAGGCTAAAGGTTAGAATCACAGTAAGCTTACCTGGTTTAAAGTATTTCCATAATCAGAACTATAAAAGTCTTAAGAATCTGTACTGAAAAAATAGATGCACCAGAAACAGTTTTGGTAGAAGTCCTCATTAAGGCTCCTTGCTTGTTTTCACTTGTTAAAAATCAAGAGAGGTCCTGCAGGTGAAGCCCTAACTACTCATGACAAAGGATGCAAAACCAGAACATTTCTACCTTTTCTTAAAAACAAGCATCTCTGAATACAGTACCTCTGCTCCTCTCACCTCCAGCTTTCAACAGTAAATTCATTGCCTCTTTTTGGGAAGAGCTGTGATATTTTTACCATAAAGCAGACAATGCTCAGCATCATATTTCAAACAGGTTCTCTTGCCCAAATGGTCTGAGTTGTGAGGCATCAGCAACACAACCTGTTAGTTTCCTAAAACAGAAGTCTGGAAAGATGCCTATATTCCTAGGCAGTGAAACTGTTTTCACTATTGTCTTTTCAGTCTTTGATTAACCAAAGAGCCTAGAAATTCTATGCACAATTGAAATGGCTCCTTTTTATATTTATTCTAACTATTCTATTTCCCACCTATATTTGGAGAAAAAAATTAATCCAAACATGTCAGGTAATTGCTGATGATCTGTCTCATACACCGAGAGACCCACATCTCTGAGGCCACAGGTACCACAGTCCTTGGCTTTGAGAAAAGGCAGGGTACAGCAAGAAGAATAAAGAAGAATAAAGCTTACTGGGATTAAAACTTTAAACACTGGGAAAATAGATTCCTTGCCATTCACAGTCAACAATGACAAAATGAAGGAGTCTGTAAACACCTGGCTTTAACTTGTAGAGAGGCAGAAAACCATATTCGAATGATAGAAAATTTTCCTATAGTTTTGCTGGTAGAAATGCATGAAAATCATTTAATATATCAAAATATGTAGCCCTTCATTCTTAAATCATACTCTATTTCATTTAAACTGTTCTTGGATAAGCCATTTAACTTTAAAAAGAGCTGATGGAAGTTCAGAATTGCCTTACATAGAAAATTACATAGAAAATTAAGGTTTTTCATCCCATCCCAGAGAAAGAAAATGAATTGCAGGGTTTATTTCCATGTAGTATTTTGATGATTACCTCCAAATGTTCCAAATTTTACCCTAGAAAACTGAAATGTGACTGTAAGACTATGAAATGTGTGACTATGAAACATTTCAGTTTAGCCAAACCAACATAGAATTCTTTCATTTTTCATTTTTATGAAAATTAGAGTTTTATACTCTACTGAAAAGGTCGTAAATGCTTTGAAACTTTAAAAAAAAAAAAAAGAACAACCTTTTCATAAATTAAAAATGACCACTTTAAGTTACTTTCGGATAGAGATTGTTCTATGCTGTAGCTTGGCAGGTTATAGGTTTTACAGACAAGCTATAAATCCTCCAAATAGGCATCAATAATAGAAATAATTACCTAGTCTTTATAAAGCAGTATGAACAATTATACTGCAATATAAAAATCTATTTCCACTATAACCAGCAATGAATCAGATGCCCATTAATGAATAAAGGTTGTGAATCATCGTCTTTGAAAGATTTAAGACTATGAAATGCCACAGCTTCTTAAAATCCGCTCCCTAGCTTGTATATATTAACAATGTCATGACCAGAGATGGTTAATAAAGAAGTGGAGTTTGGATTCACTGACCTAGCTTGGGTATGTCTGCTGTGCACCAAAATTGTTTTGGTATGGATTTGAAATCCAGTACAGCACGGTATCAGCTAACTCCTACGGACACAGTCCTTTTTATGGTACATTGGGAAACTACTGTGCTCTGACTTTGAATATACAAAGTCATACATTTTAAAAAGATATTTTCACAAAGCAAAGGAGCCTATTTAACACAATGACACTTGTAAGCATTTTCTTATTTTATCCGAAACAATTCACTCATCCATCAGTATCCAATTAAATGTGGTATGAGTCAGATTGTAATATTGGCTGCTGCTGACTAATATGGCAGGTCAACATCTATACATAGAACTATTCAATGATGATACAGTCATTGGCAACTTCAATTAGAGACAGAGACCGTGAGCAAAGTATATGTGTTTTAAGGATATGTGTTATTATATTTAGTCTGGTAACATAAGAAGCCAATATATACTATTAGAACTTTTCTATTGAATAAGACTGATTTAGTATGGCTTGCTAATATTTTGTAGGTTTTGATTGTTTTGTTCCTACTGTATCAAATACGTTCTTACCCTCACATACAGAGGAGTCTCAGCAAAATATTTGGTGTGTATGCCTAAAAATAAAGTAGATAATAAATTATTTTTAACTTCATGCTTTCATAAACATTTTATAAGATGTAAATTACCTCATCCTTTGCAAGAAGGAATATAAGGTTTACAAATCAGCGGAGACCAAAGGAAAAAGACTAGCCTGCGAGAAATAATTCAGTAATTTTTAAATCAGTATGGCAAATTTATTTTTCAGGTCAGCACGTGGTTTTCTGTTGCTTTCTTTTCCTTAGTCCTAGCTTACACTACTCCTAGTGTAGTTAAGATCAATAATTTAATCTAAAATAGAAATGGATTTCAAAAATTCAGTTTGTGTTTTCAGTTTGAATACTGTATAGACAGCAAGTAAGCTGATTGTAAGCATGAGTGCATGCAGGTTTTTGCAACAATCTGAGTCCTCTGAGCTTCACAAACAATTAAAAAATGCTTACTTGAATGATTGTTAAAATATGTGTCAAAAAATCCAGAGAAAAGATGGACATCACTTAGAAGTTACATGTATTACCAATTGAAATGACAAACACAAGAAAAAAAGACAGGATTAACGCGGTCATTCTTTTCATTTGGATTAAGTTAAACAGAGTAAGAACATGACTTCCCAGGTGTTTTTTTCTTTTTTCTTTATATTACCTGTTCTTGCATGCTGGAAAATAAAAAGGCTTCTTACAATGATACATCAGTTATGTGGAATGACTCGCAGAGACTTTAAACAACATGAGTTAAGTGTTAGCCTTGCCTTCGTGTCTAAGAACTGGCTTCCATCCAGACCACTACTTCATCTTATAGTCCTATCCATGACAGCAATACTACCCTATAGGTAGTTGCTCCAAAGAAATAACACCTATCTACAACTTGGCAGAGAATGGGATGTACTTACTTACAGATTCTAGACATGGTCCAGCTGGAGTTGACTAGTCAAGCAGATGTTCCTCTCTCAGTAGGGCTAATTAGTACTGCAAAGTGCTGACTTACTACTGTCTAGCTCTGGACTTAGCTCAGGTATCTCTACATTGTACTGCATGCTCTAAGCTGAGATTGGTCATGTATTTAAATTGCTGATGAGAGAGAGCCCCATATGCCATTAAATCCTATCAGACATGCAGGCTGTGAGTACCAAGACTGACAATACTGCACAATTCTCTAAAAATAAAATTTGCACTGCATAAGAAAAGGCAGTTTTTCTGTCACAAACACAAAACCTAACTGTAATTTTGGATACTTCTTATGTCCTTCTTATATTTCTGCAAAGGAGGCTATAAAAACATTTACAGTTCTTTCTGTAAGTCCAGTGATCACCTGAATGACATGAAAAACCTGTTTCTGAAAATTTACCACCATCTCTTGCCATTATCATTGCTTCTTTTTTAAATGCAGTACTATAAACATAGCAAAGTCTCATTAATCTTTCAAATACAAATGTTAGGTGTCACTTTATTGCAAGAGTAGATTTGTAGTTAATAGAACGTTTCTAAGTTAAAAATATCTCTTTAAATGGTCTTCTCAAAAGATCACATTCTTGGTATAACTAGATTAATTTTGCATTTCTGGTTATGAACAAGAAAATAACTTATATCGAAGGCATTTCATTATTCCGCACTCAGAGGAAAGAGGACTTTAATAAGGCCTGTCTGTTCCATGCAACAGAGTTTAAGTTAATAGCTGTGAACTAGCAGCAGTTGATGGCACACGTAACCCAGTGGCTTGCACGCTCTCAGGATTCCTAGGTTTTATCTGCTCTGAAGGTTACCTGATCTCAGCAAATTTTCTCACTTCCTCACCAGTTTCCCTTTCTACCCTTTATTCCTTTTTAGGTATTGACAGTATATATACTTTTTTTTCTGCATTGTGTGTACAGGAGAACAGCCATGACAAGGGACTCCAAGCTGCACACTTCTATGACAGACACAAATGTTTCCTAGTAGCTGGTTTTCTCTGACTTTATTTACCAAAGCTATACGAAAGTTCCACTGCCACTCAAAGCCCCCATCCCATACCTGCATGTCTTACTTCTTTCATATTCACAGGCCCCTTATTTAAGCACAATCATTTAAAATGTATGTTGTAAAGAAAATAATGAAATGAGTTTCACATGTAAATCCTTAATTCCAGAGTCAATGGATGGACTCATCTGGTTTCAGTATGCAGTAAAACAGCTGAAGTGAATATGTCCTAAGTGAACAGTAGAAAACAGTCAGATAATGTCATTGAGATAATGTCAAATAGCAAATACACATATCCTAGAAAAATAGTCAGAAGTTCCTCTTCAGTTACTTACAGTGTCTCGATTATACCGTCTTCCCCCTGAACAGTATACTTTGTTCATCAGTAAGGAAGGAGGAAGTAAAGACATTAGTTAGTTTTATTATTATGAAATAATATCCTAACTGACTTAGTTTGGTATCCAGCCATGTTTGAAGCCATCCAGTACTGGGAAGAGTTAGGACAAAGTCTTCATGCATGCCCCAGCACCAGAGTTTCACCTTCTGGAAGGCATTGTGTGCCAGACATATTCAAACCAGAACTTGTGCATAGTTTTTCACATAGTTTTCCACATTATTCCCAGAAGAAATATTTCTGGTCTGATGCAGTAAGCCTTTAGACTTCCATGAGACTAGATAGTTCAGAGGATTCATGTGTTTTCCATTACTGATCATACTTGAGATACTGAAATAGAATCACATCTTCATGAATTTGCTTCACTATTTCAGCACCAAGTGTTGATAGAGGAGACATCTTTGCCTCTTTTATATGGGGAAGATAGGGCAGACCTATTTTGTAACAGGATTTTGATTTTATGCAAGCCTCACCTGAAGAAGATAGCTCAGAATACCAGAAGGTACCAGAAATCATTAGTTTATCCCACGATATACATATTTTTTCTATAATGTTAACCTAGTTTTTCCTCCTTTCTCTTCTTCTAACATATGCTGCCTTGAATTTTTTTGCCAGATAGTTTCTATTATCTTTAACAATAATGTAAAAATAGTGCATTCATAATATAACAGTTTAGAACCAATTTTGTCATTCGCTTTCATTTCATCAGCTCGAAACTTCTGTGCATCAGATGAGATTGTTCCAGCTGAGATACAAATGAGCTAGAATTTCTCATTTTGGTGGCCCCTAAATTCTATTTATAGAATCCTTTCCAACAATGAATTCATCTGTTCAGAAAACAAGGTCTGACTGTGCTCAAAAATAAGTTATAATGAACAATGTCAGCAAATATTAGATAAAGGTGGTGCTGAAAGAGGGAAATGAATACTTCAAGTTCATTTATGATTTATGAGTTCAGAATTGAAATGGAAGTGGTGCATAATAATGAACAATAGAAATAGCTTGTTTGGAGAGTGAGGATGAATAGAAACTTTCGGCTTGAATAGGCTATTAATAGATTATTGATCTAAACCATTACTGCTAAAAAAAAGTTCAAAAACTGCCTAGTGATAAACAAAAATATACCCTATCGGCTAATAGCTAAAATACTCCTACATGGCCATAAGAATATAAATCTATAATCCCCAGAGTCATGGGTATTGCACATCTAAAACTGCATCTCCTTTGCAAATAGGATGTATGCATTCAGGAGTTCACATTCTTGCCCCTTCCAGGTTTTTCAAGGAGAGGTCAATTGGCTCTGGGCTATATCCCAGAATGTTATGGCAGTGAATTTCCATGTGATCAAGGAAGAGCACAACATTGTATTTTTTACTCCACACCAGGGAATCAAATATATATATATATGTATATATATATATTTAAGAGGTGGCCATTAGCTCATTTTCTACTCTACCAGTTTAATCCACTGGCACAGGTTAGAGGATAAAGATCCTGTCGACCAGTGCCTCCAAGATACCCAACTTCAGAGGCAATTCCCACACCACTGCCATGTTTTAATTCAACGCCATCTTCAAAATCAGAATCAGACTTTGACATGTGTATAAGAAAAATGTGTTAAAAACAGGCAGTGATGCCTCTGAGTTCATGGGAAAGCTCTTGAAGGAGTTAAGGTTTTATCTAGTCACGAAGCAGAGAAAACCTCTTAGGATAAACATAGAAGTTTAAATTAACACACATTCATACCTCACTTCTTTCTCTTCACGGAATATAAAAATCACAATTTCATATTACAAAAATATATTTAAAGAAGCAAGATCCTTGTACTCATTGTCTGTGATACTGGGTCACAGGCAGTTTTTGCTTTTGATATGTAGACCAAATGATGGTCCACATATATAATAAATGAAACTGCATAAATCAGTTGGTCTAGCAAATAATACAACCTCTTTCTAGTGTATTTAGTCATTCTGTTACATTTTCATCTAGATAGGTAAATTCCTGCGACAGTTTACAGTTTTTCCTAGACTTAGTTACAACATACAACTTCAGGGAAGTGTTTAGTTGCAGCTAAGTCATTTGCTAGTTTTTAATAAAGAGGTAGCAGCAATTAAGCTGAGATCATGCTATCAATAGTTTGCATAAAATAGCGATTTCCACTCAACTAGGAAAAAAGAAGTATCATTTAGCTGGATGTCATTCAATGATATCTCTCCCAGTTCATACATAAGCACACTCTTACCCCCCCCCCACGGAAAGAATAGAGTTAGGGTTGTGGATGTTTCCTTTTTCCCCACCAACACACATTGCCAATTACTTTATTTTCAGCTCACAGTTTTCAAGATCCCAAATCAAAAAACCCTACAAGCAACCATTCTCCCAGGTGTGTGGTACCACTGCCAGATTGTAAATGTACCAGTGTTTGAGGACTAAGGACTTCAGGTACAGCTGTGTCAATCCACACCACTGAGGTTTTAACAAAATGTAAGGGCAGCCATGTGACTTTCAGTACAACATTTGGCATCTTGAAATAAAGCAAATAAAAAGCAGGTTCACTTGCTGATACATGTAGGGGGTTGCTTTCTGTTGCTTTAATTAAACATCAGAACTTTACAATTCTTAACTTCTTTAAAAATATGTAACAAAATAATAGAAAATTCTTCCACTAAGCTGAAAAGGATCTACTACATCTGTAGTGTGGAAGTTCTGGAACTCTTCAGCAACAGAAGTTTCACGGAAGATTGTTTTCATCAGCAGGATGAATAAAAGATGAGTTGGCAGGTGAATAATGTAGAAATATTTATTACTAGCATTCACTGAAAACAATGCTAGAATGGCTCTAAAAGCCTGAATGAAAAAAAAAAAAAAGGCAACCACCACCATTTAAAAAATTAACTAGCAGTCTAGCACTCCAGTAAAGGAAATGCAGATAATTGAAGACACCTACTTTTGTGTCAGGTGATTGGAAAAAGCACACAGGAGTTGAAGTTAAAATGTAATTGAACCCCCTTTTTCTTTTTGTAACACAGTTGGAAAAGGACAGTGATGTGGCATTGTTTGTGCAGTTTTTACAGAGGGTCTTCCACTCTCTTTAGTGTAATGTCACCAAAGAAACTTCCAGAGTTGACTAGTACAATCTATTCTACTGTAGGCAAAGATTACAAAGACACAGGGCTTACTTTAAACAGTCACAATAAAAATAAATAACTTTTTCAGCAGTACTTTTTTTTAAAAAACAGATCAGGGTCTTTAGGGAATTTACTCTCTACTAGTATCACAGTTATACAAAAATAGCAATTGTCACTTATTCATAAAAACAACTGTGCAAATGAAAGGTCCTATATACGTGCCTTAGGAACTCACGTGTGATATAACACCAAAAAAACCCCCACTGTTGAACAGCACGTTTCCTTAATGCATGGCAACGTCAGAATTAGGAATGGATGCATAGCTTTTATGAGCTTAACATATGCTTGCCAAACAGCAGAGTTAACTCCATTTTATTTTTTTTAAATTAAGAAGGTGCAACATGAGCCCCGACCCTGGCAGGTATTAATCATGACCTAGTTTCTCTGGATATCTAGTCAAATGACTAATTTCACTTTTAATAGAGCATATCAAAGGTCTGATTAGCAAATACATCAAATGGCTTAGAGATCAGAACCTGACCCAAGTCCAGGTGTAGAGCCAGTCCGTGGAGTATCAACTCTAACCCAAATATAACAGCCTTATTCTGCCCCAATTCCGCCCATCAGTTTAATCTTCCAGCTGAGTTGCCAGTATTGTCTGAATTATTCTGCTTCCATGGTAAGCAGTTAGAGGCTCAAACGTATCTCAGGATGACCTTTGGGATTAAACAGAAGGCAAAGCTGGCCTACAAGGACAGTATCTCCTTTCATCTTTGATGACACAGAGGACAAAGCAATTATCTGTATCACATAGCATTTCAGATCTTTGATATTTGCTGGACTATTCTGCGTTACTGTAACAGCAGCCAAAAGCCATTTTTTTAACTGCTTGCAGGATCACTTCAGCATGCACCAGGCTGAAAGCATGTCTTAGAATTCCCTCACCTGCTATCTGTTGAACAAAGCCACATCACCCGTATTATATTGGTCTAAGACAAAGCGGTGTTGCCCCTTTTTTCTTGAAGTATTTGCTCAGAACAAGAAACAGAAAACAAGCCACCATGGAGTAATGGGAAGAGAAGAAAACAAGGGTTGGGGAATGGAAAGAGCAACAGCAAGACTACGTAAGAGATGCAAGCTTTGATAGTTACAGCAGCATCCAGCACAGAAAGAATTCTTTCCAGAGGAAAGACTTGCAGATAATACTGAACAAAACAAACACATTTATTTCTCAAGCCTTCATTTTATTCCAGAATACCAGCTGACACTGAGTTTGAACCAAGAGCTCAAAACATCTCTGTGAACACCAAGAGTGAACAGTAGATCTCCATCTCGTCACAGCAGCAAGTTCCTAATTTCACTATAATTTCCAGACTAGACATCCGTCTGAAACCTAACAACTTCACCTAAAGCATAGTGTAGCCATGGGGCAGCTGTGGCCATCTGCAGCTTCTGAGCTGCATGACAGTGGGAGCCAGACAGATGGATAATTGTTGAGCAAAGATTTCCTCATCTTAGGAAGCATCTTTTCTTTCTTGTGCAATTGAAGACTTTAGGAAAGGGACTTTGTTTTCATGTTCTTCTATTTACCAATGTCAGGACAAGGGAATTGTCTTCTACCAAGCTTAATCACCTAGGTTAGGCAGGCCATTAAAACGTAGTTTTGGCAAAGAATTGAAGTTAATCAAACTCTTGCTTAGATTCTCCAGTTTGGGCGGTGTTTTTTTTTTCTTTTTGTTTTTCAACAGCACCTGAAATTCATGCATAACGAATGCATATCTAATATTGAACAGAGATTAAAGTGGTTATAACAACATAGCTCTCCTTCTACAAAACTCAGCTGACATCTTCTGGCCAACCTCGGTTCTACAGGTATGAAATCGAAGATTTATTCAGTAAAGCACTGAAATTGAAATCCTTTTAGTGAACAAAAAACACCTCAGAACTGCAGAGCATGAAGTCTTGATGTGAGAACCACCCCACAGCAATAAAGGCCATTTCAGAGTGCGTAAAGCAAAGCACACTGAAAAAAAATAAACCCTATCAAAGGCTCCGTTGTTGGAGCTTCCACCTCCTCCTCAGCTGACAGTAAGCCACTGGTTCCTAATGTGCATTCAATAGCCTACAACCAGAAAGAACTATTTCAACAGCTAGCATCTTTTGGCTGGTGCGAGAGAAGTATGAAGTCAGAGTCTGAACTAAACAACTCACTCTAGAGCAAGCCCCTATACAATTGGCTCCACTTTCAGCAGGGGGGGCATGGAAAATCCTACCTGATCACTGTTCATCTTGTCATATAAAGACTTCTAACTCCAAGACTGTGTAATCTTTTTCAGAAGCACTGAATTAACCCAGGCAAGTTGTAAAAGTCTCACACCGAAGCTACATAAACATAAATGGGATTATCAGAGCATGCTTTATGACCCACTTATCTGCTGCCTGTGGTTCCAGTACCTTTTTAAGCATTGCTCATTTACATTTCTCTCCCTGTATTGTTTCTAATTAAGAAAAGCTCACCAGAAGACAAAAAATGCTGTGTTTTTTTTTTTTACTCCTAAGAAATTAGAAGTGCCCAGTTAAGTTTGTTTCTTTAATCTGAATAGAAGGCATAATTCTGCATCCTTTCTACAATTGCTTTGGTCCCATACATCTTTTCCCTTCAAGTCCTTGAAGAGCCTCAGCCAAAGCATTCTGAGTCTGCACCATCAACAGACCTGAGCAGATGCCCAGACGCTTGTTAGCATGAAACTGTAGCATGGGCCAACGGGCCATAACATCACTGAAGAGCAATTAACTAATGCAGTAAGAAATAAAACTCTCTCACCTGACATACCTAGAGAGATCTGACAGTAGCAGTTTGAATTGGTTCTCCAGGATAGAGACAACGATTTAGTAAAATTTCAAGTGTTTTATGTGACAATTATACTTCTTTGGAGGTTGACTTCTCAGCAGCAGATAGAGGAAAAACCTATTTCCTATTCATGTCAAACCATGATTTGTAACCTTTAGAGAAACACATGCCTTGGAGTCTTACTTTTCTGCTTTCTCTGCTGCAGCATTAGACCACAGTAATGAAGGGAACATAGAAAATGGTTTATGACAGCAGTGTGACCAACTGATAGCTGAGAAAACCACAAGATGTGCCCAGTTCTATTTTCAGTTCTTCTTAGTACAATTAAAGCTCTAAACAGAGACTCTGTTTGACTAAAATACTCAAAAAATATTCTGCAAAGTTTACACATCTTTTTTTTTGGAGGTGGGGAGGGGACAGAAGGGCGAGGGAGGAAAAAATTGTCCCTTAATTTCTCTTCACCCTCAAGAAAGGAAAACCAATTGGAATTAATGGAAACAAAGTTAAACCTCAAAGACTGAATACTTGAACACTTGCCGTGCTACTGGTCCATTGTAATTCAAGGATTTTATCAGTGTTTGTAGTCCTTTTTGCATATGTTTAAGACAATTTACATCATACACTGCAGGCAAATGTTCAAATGATTTTTAAACTGCAGGCAAATACTGTGCATGTGAGCTCACCAAATTTAACATTTTTATGTGTATTTCCAATTTTACTAAAGCACAAATTGGATATTTTGGCCAGTGAACACCTGCTCCCTCTGCTGACCGCAGTTTAGTGCACCTCAGTAGTATCAAGGTGTCCTTATTTTTATGTATTAATAATTATTTCCACTGGGGGAAAACTGCTGAGGTACAAGCTTCTAAGCAAACTAGCAAAGCCTACTCAAACTATTTTTATCTGAGCTTGAATATTTACTCTATCTGAACTAGAATCTAGCGTATTTTCTGATATGCTAGATTCTGATAAAGTAACTGAAACATTGTCTTCCATCCTTTTAATAAAAATCACTTTCTAAACTTGAAACATGATATAAATATTTTTATTTAAAAAAGAAAACAGTGATTTGGGTGAGTGTGTTTTTGACTATTGTTTCTTCAGACTGTTAGAGAAAAAAAACTCCAAACAGAACTGATATGACCTAACGCAAATAAATTGCCTACGGAGATGTTTATCAGAACATACATCTTGGTATTGTAGGACTTGCATCTAGATGTGGTATCGAGCCTTCCCATCAGTGTGCTTGCATAAGCAGATTAACACATTAAGTTCACTCATTTAAACATTGTTGGTTAGGTGCGTGATCTAACTCAAACTGACAGAATCATTATTTTCTTCACCATAAGTGGTGACAGGTTTTTGTCTTTGGCCTGCAACAAATTCCAGGGACCATTTTAAACTAACTAGTTTAATGTTATCCTTCTCCACTGCAGGATAATTATAGTGTTGCATGTTAAAGTGAGCAAAACTAGCATGAAATTAGAAGTAGTACCCTTCTTACTGTCAAATGGGTTCCCTAAAACAATCATTATCAATTTGCAGTTGCAATTACAACAACCTACATGTAAGCACATATCTAGGAGTAAGACTTAGATAACAGTGGTACAATGACTCTTTCCAAAGACAACAAAGATTTTACCACTGGGCTCTACTTGAATTAGAAAACTATTTTTTTAATGACTATATACTAGATGGTTTGCTGTACTTCTGCATTCACAGGTTTGCTCTACAGCACAAGCTTTCTAAGTCATCTTAATTAAAATTGCATCATTTGATATCAGCTCTAGCGTGGTCTAGCCCCCTTGTTCCTCTAGTCACACTGTGAAATAACTTCTCTATTAAGAGGTAGTTTAAAAATGCATTCTTTTACTGCCTTATTCTAAAACTGAAACAGTGAAGCATGTAAGGTATTGTAAGAGCGAATGGAAATAACCCACTTAAAGACAAAGGGGTTCAGGAATGCTACATAACAGCACTTTTCTCTTCAACCAGTTGCCTTCATTGTTTGCCTTTTTCTGGCATATGAAATTTTCTTTTTTTTCTTTTATTCTGGCATGTGAAATTTTTCTCCACAGTACCTGCCTCGGGGAGGTGGGTATACTTTAAATTGCTGGACCAAGTGACGAGAATTTCAGCATCCTCTTTAACACCTCGCACATACCTAAAGCCTTTCTGCACCGAGATCTAAGTCTCAGATTTCTCAAACCAACCCTGGTTTGCTGATATCAAACGATACTCATTTCATCCAAAAAATAGAACTACCTGCCTCCAAGGTGAATTGCTGCATATATTCCAATATGTACTCAAAGAAAAAAAAACTAAGTTGTTATTCTGGAGTAAAGGTTTTATATAAGAACGCATTTAGTGATTGACGTTGTAATACTGAATTGCAGATAAATCCTGTATAGTGAAAAGCACAAATATTTAATAGGAAACAAAAAACTACTTAAAGAGTCTTTAAAACAAATTAATTAGATGCCTGGAAAAGCATAGAGAATTTTTATGCGGAGGAAAAGTATATAAAAGTCCCAAATCCACAACTGCTGCCAGTTTATGGCCAAGACCTCATTTGCTTAAAAGTTTAAGATGAAAATTGAAGTCGTTTTTCATCTGCTGAAGTGCAGAAGGATAATACTTTTATTTTAAGTGAAACAGAGGGAAAAAAAGGGATTTTATTTATATCTGCTGTGACACACCCACACAGGTTCTTTCTTAGTAGCAACAGCAGTAAACACTCCTGTATTCCCAGAAAGCATTTTTGCTGGCAACAATTACAGCTGAGCATAAACAAGGAAAAGAGCCACCAGAGAACACCATATGTGAAATTTAAGAAAATACAGCTAATTTGCAAGCTTTAGATAATCACCCTTGAAAACAGTATAAAAGAAAATAGTTATAAAATACACAAAAGAATACATTCAGAGCTTAGAACATACATTCATTAGAGAAAATAACTGCAGCTATAACAACAAGCTCCTGTCCAAAGACAAGAAGATTAAATGTATTTTAGCAAAACACCAGTACTTTTATTTCTAAGTCAAATCTGAAGAGAAAGGTGCTGCGTGTTTTGCTGTATTTACCTTTAGATGTACTTCTGAACTTGTGGATCTGTCAAACTTCATTTGAATTACAGTTGGTGGATTTGATATACAACACTTCATACATCAATACTTAAGAAAATGATTTATTCTTTAAGCAAGTAGATGCATAAATGCTCATATCTAGCACTATTAATTCCCAGGCAGGGGACCATGAAGTCCCTGATGTGCTCAAGTTTGAAGTTGTCATACAAATCCACACACAATTAACAGGATATGCATTCACACTTCAATAATTGCCAAAGAAAAGGTGGCTTTGTTTCTTATCTTAAAAATCTATACAGAAAACAATGTCCAATAGTTCCAGGGCTGTCTGAACCATTTTCTTTAGTGCAGTCTTTAAAATTAAGCTTAATGTACACAAGGCAAATATCGGACACTGCTACATCAAATAAAGATTTGTTTATTTAATTCAATTACAGTGCTTCAATAGGATGCTACTCATTTTCCACAACAGCAGAGCTTTCCTACACTCCATGCAGCTACAGGTATTATCCATCTCCCTATGAAGTTTTACCAGTCTCATTGAAATGTGTCTCATTTGTTCATTGGGAAAGTTTTACCAGTGGTTCCCATGGAATCAGAACTTAGTCAGCAATCTTTAGTTCAGTTGCATTGCAATGAACTTTCATCAAAACGTTTTTCTTCAGTGTGTACACACTGAAAAGCCAGGGAACTTTCACCAAATTCACTTCTAGAGAGGTTATTTTCAAGACTAGTCAGTAACAAAAAAGGATTAGGAACTTCCAGACCATAACACTGGTAACAGCTTGGCTATCAAAGAAAGACAGTGATGGTCTCAGTATCAAAGTCAACTAGCAGTATAGAACAGCAGCAGTGCAAGTATCTATTCATTGTTTCTGTAATAATTTTCAATTGTTTCTGAATTAAAATACACCACAGTAACTGTGATATCATCTCTGTACATTCTTGCAAGGTCTTCAGGCAGTGTCAACATTGCAGCAAGTTTCTCTTGGTCCACCTCGCCATATTCATTATCTCCAATTGCATGCCTTATTAAATGAGTAGCTATGTTCTTGTCAAGCGAGGCAATGCCTCGGTTTTTCCTCTGAAGTAACAAGTTGTGCATATAACCCAAATTAACTGGTTTCTCAAAAGCCAGTTGTGGTTTCTGCTCATTAAGCTCTGTAAGGTGTCCAGCAACTAGTTTTACAACTTGTTCATTACTGAGCATCTCCCATAATCCATCTGAAGCAATAATGAGAAACTTATCCTTGCCTCTTAATTTGTGGTATGTGACTTCAGGCTCCGCAGTTAGGTAAGGGGGTGTATGGTAGTTTGGAGGAACATACTGATAAATATTTAAAGCCTCAGCATCACAGCTATTCTCAAGAACACTGTGTTGCAGTTCTTTACTCCATTTTAATTGCACATCTCCAAAAGCTCTGGAGGGCATGAGAATCCCCAGTAGTCTGTCATTCACAAATAGAGTTTTCTCCTCAGATCTTGGATGTTCTCTCTTTAGTCTTCTAATTTCAAATTCATCAAAGGCATTGTGGTCTCGTGTTAGAGGAAGAGGAGACCATGTTCCATCTTCTTCACAAACCCCTAAAATTGCTCTGCAATCACCGGCATTCGCAACATGTAAATGAACACCATCAACGTGAGCTACACATGCTGTTGCACCAGAAAAAGCTACTTGAAGGGCAATATTTCTCATCAACTCATTTTCCTGGGGAGCCTGAACTTCCAGTGATATGTCCGAGTCTAACCTTTTGAATGCACTTATCATGGCTTCTTCTAAACTAAATCCTGGCTCAATGTCTAGGTCCAGTAAGTGTTGCCAGTAAACCCGGAGATTCTCAAAGTACTGTGAAGTTATCTCTCGGTACTCCACATCATTTGGATGCTTGTGCAACTGCAGAATAGGCATAACTGGTTTCATGCACTCCACAGCAAGCTCGATCTCTTCCAGTGCTTGCCGAGACATGAGAGAAACTGCTATATAATGAAGGAGTCTCTCACTTACTGCCTGAGCGCACGCAGAACCTGCATGACCATCAAAGACACCAAACATCATGCCTCTGGTCTGCAAGCAAGTGGCTGCACTTCTGCGGTCTTCAATAGGGGTATTGGATGCCAGCTGGTTACTTTCAAATCTCAACACAGAATTCGTGTTTTTACAATTCAAATCCAATATTTTATGGGATAACTCACCTGCTCTGAGAATATCATTGATTTGTGATGGAGACAACTGGAAAGAGAATTGTTCTTCTTCGGTGGAGGTGTGTCTGAATGCTTTTTTTAAGGAGAAGATATTGTCTAAGCTGCAGCTTGCAGCAGGGTAGAGAAGTGTTTTGGAGAAAATAAGCTTCCATTTTATTTTCTGTCTATTTGGGATGCATATGGAGTACAAACGTCCTTTTCGTTGTAAAACAATGCTGTTTCTTGCCGAGCTTAAGATCCAGGATGATACAGTTCTTGACATCATATGTCACTCCACAAATTGAACAACTTCCTTCAGTCCAGCAGAAAGTCCTTATAGTCTGGAATATAAAAATTGGAAAGGTGTAAGACAAGGTTCACAAGAACCTTTCCATACGGCAATACAAAGAAAGTCTAGAGGTCACAGAAACATTCAGAACTTTTTTGCAGAAAAGACTGCTACGGACAGAGCCATCTTAGAAATGATACAATTTCCATTACTTAATGACAACCTTGGTGAGTTTAACTTAGGATATGACTCCTCTTACCAACTAACCCATCAGAAAAGCTAATTTTTATTTACGAAGCATGCTTTTTTGTTATTATGGCATGGTTAAGACGTAATTCCAACGTTACAAGAAACTTACACTGTTCAGTGGAAAGCCTTGTCTAACAAGACACAGAAGGCAAGTATCTCAGACTTGTTGGATCTACATGGCAATTAATGGACAACTTTTAAGATGTCTGCTAGAGTACAGCTTTACTCCAAATTCATTCTAAATAGCAAAATGTTTCTTCTAAATATCAGAGCCAAGAGTGTAAGTACTCAAATCCCACAGAACTGAAAGATGTAGCAGACAGATTAACATTTTATATAAATTGCCAGGAGCTTCACATCTAGAGCAAGCTAGCTTACCTTTCCAATTCTGTTCCAGCTTATAAGCTTGATTCTTTTTTTGTACCTGCCAGGTCTTAACACCGGTAGGATTTCTACACAGCTGAAGTCAGACTGGACTACTGGTCAATTAATGGATTTATCAAGGCAATGTGCACTTGGACAAAGGGAAAGTTATACCACAGCTGCATTGATGACTTTTACAGGTTTACAGTTAGGCATGTTCATTTGGAGTGCAGTTAAAATAAGCAGCTGTGAAGAGCACTGAAACCTTGGGCACTTGAACAGATGAGGTTCTTCAGCTGCCATGGGGAAGGTCCATCTTATTGCTTCCTCCTTTAAATAAGGTATTCAAGCTGTGAGAGGCAGTCTACTAAGTACAACTAGGTGCTTAATTCACAACAGAGCTTTGCCCCAAGGACTTAAAAGCTAACTGTATTGTAGCACCACAAGTACAATTACTCCCAGAAGATTACACTGGCAGCCTGTTTGAACAATATAGTTTTCTCAGAGCTCTGAACCACTTGCACATTGCCTTCAACACAAGGTACTCCAGGTCCCAGTCCAACGATGCTATCTATGTACTACTGCAATACTGTTTTTTGTTTGTTTTAAGCAGTGCACTTTGTGAAACAGCAAGAAGGCCATCCAGCCAGTTGCATAAATAAAAATGTTCCAAGAAATCAGCAGAAGCTAAAAACAAACTTGAGCTACTGTAATCAGAAGGCCTACTGCTCCAACCCAAGGACTCGACTAAAATTCTATCTGGGAAACAAAAGCAAAGCATACCACCCCTGCCCCACAAGAGAAGAGAGCAGACAGGCCGTTCCACCAAGGAACCCACCACTTTGACGCCGGGAAACCTGCGAGGACAGGCAAGGACACCGCCTAATTTCACTGCTGCTATCAGGAGAGCAGATGGCAAAGCCAGTGCCAGTTCATGGCTTGGCGCTTGCCTGTGGTCTCCTGGGACAAGGACCTCTCCCATCACCACCTATTGTTGTGCTGCACAGAGAACACCACCAGAAAAAAGCCATGAGGAACCAAAGAACAGCAGCAGCACCAGACAAACCTTATTTGTCAGCCTTGTCCAGGCCATTCCCCACTCTGCTGCTTCTCTCCCGTCCCACCCTTCTGAGCCAGGTACAGTCCGAAACCTGACAACTTTCCTGTTCTTGATCGAAAAACCTTACAGGAATAGCATGTTAAACTGACTGACCCTGCTCACAGCGGCTGGCTGCACACCGCTGGATTTTTCCGTCCCTTCCCCAGCAGCAGATCCCCCCAGTGCCATACAGATATCTCTCTGCCTGGGGCCGGGTAACACCGACGGGGTCCTGAGCACACTGCTGGACCCCTGGACCAGCACCCACAGCCCCAGCGCCCGCCCCAGCCACCGCCCGCGTTAGAAAGCGATGGCGGTGCTAATTAGGATGCCGGGCGGTGCTAATTAAGGCGCCGGGCTGCAGCCCATGAAGTAGGAGCCGCTCCCACCCGCCTCGAGCGGCGCAGTGCCAGAAGCAGCACTTCCTCCAGGCCCACCGGAGCCCCCGCGGCTCACCCGGAGGCGGCCGAAGCGGTGCCTCCGACCCCATCCCTTACCGGTGCGGTCCCGTCCGGCCCGGTCCCGGCCACAGCCGCCGCCACGCGCCCGGCAGGTTCCGGGCTCTCCGGCGCCGCTCAAGTGCCGGGCGCTGAGCGACGGCCCCGCCGCCCAACCCGCGCCGCCCCCGCCGGAGCCGCCCCGAGGAACGGCCGCAGCGGGGCGGGGCCGCGGGTTCCTGTCAGGACATGGCGGGGCGGGCCGGGCGGTGGCGGTGTGGGGCTCCCGCCCCCCCGCCATGTTCCATCAGCGCCGCCTCCGCCGAGCGGTGCCAGCTCTGGTGTTGCTGGCGGGGAGGAGAAGGCTCCCCCCGTGCCCGGCGCAGCCTGGCCTGACCTGACCCGTGGGGGCCGTGCCGTGTCCCCTCACCTCCCGTCACCTCCCGTCTCCGTGTCCCGTCCCCTGAGCCGCCCGCGCGGTCGGCAGCAGTCCCCGCCCTCTTCCTGCTTTAGATTAGTAAAATAAATTCTCCATTTAAAAAGAATCCATTATCCATTTATAAAGAATCCAGTAGTAAACTTCAACAAAGGTTACTCTTTGCAGGAACTCTCCTTTGTTCTTTTTAAACATAAATAAAATTATACATCTTTTGGTGCTGGGGCTGCCACATGATAAGGCTTCAAATGACAAAGCCCCTTTGAAAATGGTAGGCCCTGTAAGCTAAGAGCAACAACTATTAGAGGTTCAGACAGCTGGATCCTCCTTTTCGCCGCCTGCTTTCTAGTTTCCAGTGTCTGTCTTAGTTAAAATTTCTGTTGAGTCATTTAGTAATGAGACAAGGAATGGGCCCAAAGTGCATGGTGGTTAATAAGTAGTTATTGGTTATTACATACTGGATAGCGAGTAGACCTTGCCTCAACCTGGAGTAGTGATTCTGCAGAAACAGAGGCTCACGTGAGGCTTTGATAGGATGATAGTTCACTTTTGATTTTACTGGCTTCTTGTACTGAGGCATTTTTCATTTACATAATGTGTTGCAGGTATCCTACATGAGATAAGTGTGTTCCCAGATTATCTGTAGTGGACAGATGTGTGATCATCTTTGTGAGTCTGAATGTTTATTTGTTTCCGTTTGTTGTTGTTGTTGTTGTTCTAAATGTAAAAAGTGAAACATAGTTTCATGTCAACTGGAAGACCAAGCCAAGAAAAAAAAAAGGAAGGTCACCTTAGAGAAAAAAAAAAAGGAGCATTATTCTAGCATATGTGGAAACAGTTATCCTAAATGGGTGCACCAGCAGAAGCTCCTTGGCAGTCTTCTGATCTACCAGTTTTTTCAGTTTTTGTACCATTTACAACAGTGATAAAACCTCATTTGTCAGCCTGAAAACCAACTTGACTGCTCTTTCTTCTGCTCAAGGCATGTTTAAATGCTTCTCTTCAGCTGAAAGCTATTACTGCTCACATATTCATGCAGTCATTTCATAAACTCATATGCATAAGCTGAAGTGGTTTAGAAAACATGTAAATTAAGGTGAGACTATTAACAATCCTGCAGGTATTGCTTTTGTTCCACATAAGCCAAGTACAAGAAGGAATACTGTATGAAAGCATATAAGAAATTTAAAAGTTTTCAGTGTCATTACTTGACAGGACTAGATATTAAGTTCAACTGAGATTCAGATTCTGCTTTGGTGTGTTTAGTTATGCTGATGAAACAGAGCGATACATAATTAAAGTTAAAAAGTAGAAATGCTACTCTCTGATATGATTTGGGGAAAGAAATGGTATTGCTCAGGCTTGCAGTATTTTTGCCCTCAGGAATATCTAATTACTATGGTGAATTCCTGTGGCAACAGTGGATGGTTGCCATGGTGCTCTACCTTGCTAATTCACATTGAAAAAAATTATAACTCAAGTTTCTTTAGATAAAATTAAGCTTTCATTTTGACTTCATTGTTTATAGGTGAGCAAAAGTTCAGTATCAAATGTCCTGTGCCAGGACAGAGTTCTTATAAGCGAATGAATGCAATTCCAGAAACATTGTATTAAGGTGCAATGGTAGGTTAAATTGTAACAAATGCTATATTTAGTTTTTTTCAAGGTATAATTTTATCTTTTTACTTGTGTGGGCAGCAACTCTGTTTTCTCTTTGCAAATACATTTTTGTGCTCATTTCCATGCTGCGTGTTTAGGCCTTGATCCAACTCCCATTAAAGTCAATCCCAGTTTCAGCAGGTTTCAGATAATGTGAAATGGTTATTTGAGCCTAAAAGGTCAGTCTCAGAAATCCCATTGCGTGAAACAGGTTGCAGTCAGGCTACTGAGGCACGTGACATTTTTACTCCTGACCTAAAGTTACACACAGGAATTTCTAAGCAGATAAATCGTGCCAGGTATTTGAGACAGGAGTACATTGCCTAAGTTAGTTCAGCCAACGTGTATGTTTGTATGAACGAAGTGCAAGACTATGAGAGACACTGAATTTGATATAATTACTGGATGCTGCTTAGAGCTCTACTCCCAGTCTCTCCCAGAACCCACCTGTTGGGTCAGCTTTAGCTACCATGTGAGATTACGGGAAGTGAGGCTGTCATCAGATCTGACAACATCATAATTTGTTGGGAGGGATGTTGTGATACAGGTTCCTCTGTGGTAATAGGATCATTAAATCAAACATTGGAAAAGGGGAAAAATGCGGGCTGAAGAGGGGTACTGCTGCTTCTGGCATTGGCCCTCACTTAATTTGGATGAGTGACTCCTGAAAGTGTATTCTTAGGCTGTATGTTTCTGGATATGGGGTACAAAAGATGGGAAAGCCACAGCTTCCCTCTTCTCTCATGGTGCATCTTAGCAATTTTTTGGAGTTATGTTATCACTTTCTGGATGCGTACTGGAGAATTAGTGTTCTAAGACTGATGGAAGGGGTGATGTATTTTGGTAAGCTCTTCAGGAGATATCAAAATATTAATAAATTATCTTATTTCTACTTATATTGCATGCCTTCTATTGTATCTAAGGACTTCAAATAGGGTTTGGTTTACTGTTTTGTGATCTTTTATTCCTTAAGATCACCATATACTTAAAATGAAATTAATGTTAAGGCAAAAATTACTATTACTATTCATAATCCTAGCTATATCAAGTTTCTAAGCCAAGCATAATATAATTATAATATACTGAATGAAGATGCTGACACCATCACAGAAGCAGTTATATTTGTTCTACTTCATCGTTTCCCAAAATCTTTTAAAGTGACAAAAGTAATTGGTTTGGTGCCGCCTTTGCAAAGCAGACATATTTCAGCAGTCTTAACTTGTAAATATTTGCACCAAAAAATTGATGAAGTATAATGAAAGATGCACAGTCTTATATACCTGGAGTAACTCAAGTAAAGCTACCTGAATTATTCAGTGGTAACAGAGACTATTTGCACAATGAGGATTTTCACACACAGAACTAGAGGCAGATGTCTTCAAAACTGATGTGAAGAACTGACATCTTGGGAGGGGGTGGGAGGTAGTTTTCAACCAATCTTAAACCTTGCTCAGGGGTTTTGGCACTCATTGTTCTGCTTTGAAAAGAGCAGCAACCATCTCAACTCTCAGAATATCTAAGTTGCTGAGAGAACTCGAGTTGGCTAGAGTTCAGGTAATGTTTCCACAACATACTGTATCACCCTTTCTCTCTGAAAATCCAACACTGTGTAGAAGAACCAGAAATCTTAGGAGGAAAAAGAGGCTGTTCATATGCATCACTCAGAAATGACATATGAAAGTATACTTGGTATAGCTCTGATAGTTTCGCATAAGGTTTTTAGCTGAAGTCAAGAAACAAGCCCAGAATGTATTTAGGAGGTGGAAGCACATTTGTTCCTAATTTTTCATGCCCTTTTATCAAAGGAGTCTAATTCTGTAACTGGCTAGTGAAACTTAAACTTTCTATCTGACTTGCCTTACACTGATACTGTACTACTTGGGTTTTCCTTTATTCCCATGGAAAATTCCTTTTCCTTATTCTGCGTGTTTGTTTGGGCAACTAACTGGCTCTGGCTAGTTTGGTACAATATATATATTTTCCAATTCCGGGAGCTACAAACAGATGACCATTAATTACCACTCCCTTCACAGCAGGTGCTAATATGTATGAATTTCCACTAACCAATTGAAATTCATGAAAAGTGTGGGACTCCTGGTGTTTTGTAAAGATAGCTTGTTATGGGGACACATGAAGAATGGAATCATATCAATCAATCAATCGTATCAATCAAGTAAGTGTGATTTTCCTCGGAAAACAAGTTAAACATCAGATTAATATTTCTAACAAATAACTAATACTTTTCTGGAAAGCAGACTAGTAACAAACACAATTTGAATCCAAAGAGGAAGAAGTCTACTTGAGGTTTTCTTGAAATGAGGGGAAAGGCTTAGTCTAGTGCTTGAATTAGAAAATAGCCGTAGATAGAAGCCCTTTGGGAACCTGGGAATGCCCATCATGCAAAGGAAGATAGGTCCTGTGAATGGCTTGACTCTCTGGTCCGGCTGGGAGAATACAGATAGTCAGAACTTGCCTTTTCATAAAAAGCACACCAGTATACCTAACTGGCTTTTTGAAAGGAAACGAGTACCAAACAGTTGGATTTGTTACTGCTCACAGCCTTTAAAGATGCCAGCTACTTGCTACGTGTGTTTTGCCCTGTGAATAGTGACAAACATTTCATTTGCTGTATATGCTACTTTGAACTTTCACAAGAGGTAAATTAGCACCTTAGATGGAGAGGTCTCTTACAAGCAAAAAATCATGAATGAGACTGGGAAAAATAAGTTTCCTCAAGGTCTTTTAAAGCAATTGCATTTTCCTCCTAGTTTGGTTACAAATAAAATCCGGTCTTTGATCTTCTTATGTAATCTAAAACAAATACTTAAATGCTAGGAAAGCAAACAAGCTGCAAGAAATGTCAATGAACAGAGGTAAACACAATGAAGAACTGTAGGAAAAATGTCATTTCAACTCTCCAACTTCACTTAACCCCTGCTGTTACAACAGAGACTAAGCAGTGCGCCTATACACGAACTTGCAGAGTTTAAACTGATGATCCAATTTAAGTTAAAGTGATTCAATCAGTACAAAGGCATATGTATTTACTGTGACTGGATCTTAACTCCACATACATCATTTTACACGATGTTACTTACAAACTGGTTGAAGTTAAACTGAAAATCACTCTTATACTGAAATAAACGTTCAGTTAAGTTTCTGTACCACTCTAAATGTGAGTTTACATTTCCTGAGGATAAGTTACAAGTGCAGGAAAGTCTCCAGGCTTAGTTTGAAGTGCCAACATTTAGAAAACTCACTATATTAATGTGAAGTGAAATGATGGTTTCCATTACTATGACACTGTTCACAACCTGCAGTAAGATTTTTTTGCTAAAATTTGAAGGTAATGCAAGTAGTATTATTGAGAGAACATCAGAGACATAAATATTCTCTGCCTTACAGCCATGCAAATTAGGAATAGTTCTGGTAAAATCAGTCAGGTTTCATCAATATACCATACTTTCCTTGGGGTAGCAAGAAAAAAATTGAGACTCTCAGCATTACAGACAGCATAGAGCAATGTGCTGCTGATATTTAGTGTCTGTACTAAATGATCATCTTTGCTTGCAGAAGGAATTTAGAGAAGAAAACAGCTGATCTGAGATACAAGGTAACATCTTTTTTTTTTTTTTTTGGCATATCTGTTTGTTGATTTTTCCTGAAATGGTCACTTTTCTATTTTTCTGGCCTCTGAACACCATCAAAAACACTGTCTTATGACAATGTACCTTGCAATGCTTTTCCACTGATGCTTATATTTAGGTTCATTTACACTCATCATGAAACATCATAATAAATCACTGCTAGATCACATCAACTATATCACTGAAGCTGCCTAAATATCCTCCTGTTTGCAAAGGGTAGTAAAAAGCTAAGCTGAACCTTAACTGGAACTATTAAAGTCAAAGAGTTAAATGTAATGGAGTGTGTAGTTTACCAAGCAGACAATATCTCTAGTCTACAAGTGAAACAAAAATTGTGACTGACGTAACTGATCTACTATGATTCTTTTGTAAGATTGATTTTTTTAATCTGATAACGAGGTTTCAAGGACTGCATATCCTTCAAGCCAGCACAGGGATTTCAGTTATAATCACCTATACCTTTAAAAAATAATTATTTGTTATCAAAGTTACATTTTCTCTCATGTGTTGTATTTCGACCAAGTAGCCTTAAAAATTGTTTTAAGCATTTTAAGTGTAAGAAATGGTAAGGAATGGGAACAGGCAGCCACTAGATGGCATTTTTAGTCTAACTTTTACAGCTGTTCAATTTCTGTCACTGTCCTAAAAGAAAGGCCTTGTATTCTTTCAGTCATGACAACTATGATCATATTACAAGTTAAGCCAATCAAGTCTTTCTGGAGTAGTTAAATTCAGGTGGTAGTTTTCTTTCAATGAAGCTGGCAATAGACAAAGGTAGCACACGTTCTAGAATTTGAATGTCTGTGATGGAGGAACTTTGCTGAGTAAAGTTTAGAAGAAGGTGTGTCAGAAAGTAAAACGAAAGCAGAGAAAATGATGTTCCTGATAATCCTCAAAAAGTACTGGTGCATAGCAAAGTGATTCAGCCCTATGAATAGCCTTTAAGGGGTACATGCGTGCTAGAGACACTAACTAGAATACAGTTAGGAGTTCAGTCAGACAAGCAAACTGGTAGTAGTGGCTTGATTCCTATGGTCATACAAAATGCACCGCATCTGTAAATTAATGGTCCCATCTGGAGATACAGGCACCAAAACTTAGCTCAGAACAAAACTGGAATTATTAAATAATAGCAGTTTGTACTGTCATAGTTACTATCCTCTGAGGGTCTCATAGCACATTATAAATATTAGTACACAGTCTCTGGATTTCATTTTCCTCATCTCATAGATAGAAACATAACATCAGTAAAAGGAATAAAAGAATTCTTGCTGTAAAGTTCTCATTAACTATATTTCAATCAATATATTAACAAGTTAAGAATTTGTATATAAAATACCAATTAAAATGGTCCCTTGTACTGCAGAACATAGTTACTAGGAAAACTTTGCTAAATTAAAATGAATTATCAGTCAAACATTTGGTCGTACCTCTTAAAAACATCCTGGACTAGTAATTTTTAGTCTTTGGTGGGGAATAATTTTATTATTTTTGCTTCCTTTATGCTGTAAGGAAGAAGTTATTACAAAAGCTTTTGTATTATCAATGTGTTTTGTCTCACTGTAGTAAAAAAAAGTATATGGTTTACAATCTAACGACTGAGAAAAGCTATAAATAAAATTTCTAAAGCAGGGTGTAATAAGCATCTCCCAGAAACTGAACACCTTGTGGGATTCACCATTTAAAGCTCTTTACAATAGCTAAGCTTTCACAATAACCTTGTGAGCTAAATATTACCCTTCTGCTGTTCCCAAGTAAACCACCCTTAAAGAAGCTTAAGTATACTGTGTTCAAGGTCACAGCACGGACACATTCTGTAGATAAGTAAGCTTCTTTTATTGGACCCAAGTGGTTGTAATTGGGAGAAGATGAATAAAGTTTTGGTATATAAGCCCCGTTAACACTTTTTGAGAAGTCTTATATGCTTAAAACTAAAAAAAAAAAGCTGAAAATATTTATCTGCAACCTACTCTGTCAAAGCATGTACAAATGCAGCAGTACTTAGATAGTTTAATCTTTATGTGATAAGTGATACTGGTTAAATTTCAATTAGGCTTTTAATTTAGCCCCCATAAAACAATGGGGCTATCAAATTTGTAAGGCTCTACTGGAAGACCTTTTATATTTTGAAAGGTGTTTCATATTATTTATAACCGTAAGAGGGAAATAAGATTCATAGTAACAAAAACGCAACTCTGACAGTCATTAAAGATGCAGTAAACATCAACAATTCTTAGCCAATAGAATAAACAGCAATAGAAACCATTAGTTCCAGAGGAAGGGAAGAATTGTGGCACAGACCAAAAATAGTTTTTCAAAATAGATAGACTTCTTAGAACTTGCAAAAAAAAACACCCTGAAACTCAAGGGATGACTTATGTGTGTTCACATTATTCTACTACTGCATGGTCAGGATTCCTATGAAACCTGAAGGTGAGCAATCAGATCATTCCTCAATCTGAAACAGATACATCAGTTGAAGGTATCAATGTTTCTCTGTTAAACAAGGTCTGAGAAAAAACACTGCAATATGTAGGAAAACAGACCTGTTCAAAATAGAGGAAGAGATGCGTATTTAAGTGTCATTTATTTAATTTAACAAATGAATTAAGATACATAAATAGATTTATTTTTTTTTGCAATACCAGTTTGCATTACTAGCAAAGCTACATTTATAAAGTTAAAAACATTGCATTTTTATGTTTCTTTTTTATTTTATTATTTCCTCTAGTATAGTCTGTGTAAGAGTCTCAAATTCAAAACAGTGCTGAGTTAGCCCTCACAACATCCCTGTGAGGTAGGCCAGTCATACAGTGTAACTCTCATTTTACATATGACGAAACAAAGGAACAGAACATTTTAGGTTGGCGTACCAGAAAAGCTGTAGAAGAGTTACATCTAGAATTCTGGCCTTCCATTCCTTGTACTGTGCTTCACACACAGTATCTTTCTCCCTTTTCAGAAAAGGAGAAAATAGCCCATGGTAGGTGGTGTTCTCCTCACCTTTCCTCCCCTTGCTTTCCTTTAAGGTATACAGCTTTGAGCAAATTCTTCATTTAAGATGAAAACTGATAATCAACAACTTGTGTCTGAAGTATACAGATTAAATAAAACATCTGAAGCCCATAATTAAATAACTGAAAATAGCATGAGGATAGTTATAGGTAACCTCACTGTATTTACCACTAGACACAGAGGTCTGAAGGATTTTGTCACTATGCTGCAGTAGCAGCAATATTAAAGCACGACTTGTCCAAAGTCACTATTTTGAGGAGGTAAAAGTATCCGTGACTGATGAATCCTCACATTTGCAGGGAATATCCCTGAAGAGGGCCATAACTAGGGGATGATTTGTGCAGCAATGTACATTCAGTGCAGTCAAGGTCTACCCACATTAGTTCTTGAGTAAAATAAACCATCTACATTCTGTAGGGCAGACACCGAAGGAGGTCATATTGCAAAGCAAATCACCTGAGGTAGAATTTGAACAATTGAGATAGCCAGGAGATACATACCTGAATTTCTATGGATGTTTTCAACAGAACTAATGAGGCCACTATAATTACGTGTTCTGTATGGGCTAAAAGAATTAATGTCTAACAATACGGTGCAATAACGTAGCCTGTTTTTAAACAGAGCATTTGCATGACGTATTGTGTTTTAAATAAGATAGCATCTTAGAACAGTAACTTGAAAATGTATATATTTTCAAATAGTAGTGTTCCCATCAGTGCCTACTTGAGGTGAATGAAGACCAACTTCTGTACTACTTGTGCACTTTGTGTCAGGCAGCTAAAATATAGTGACAATCTTTTAAAGGGAGCTCAAATACTAACAAGAAAGGTCTAAAAAAAATTTAAGTCCAGTTTATACAAATTTCTTGACTGTTGTTTCATCTTGTATCAAATCAAACAATCAGAAGATGTGTGCATCAGCACTAATAGTGCAACACAATTTCTCATATTGATTTTTAGTTTCAAGTCCTGGACAGCATTCCCAATTACTTCACTATCCCTTATACCAAAAACAGTTCTAGTTAAAAAGATGAAAGACTAAGTTAAAAAGAGTGAGATTTAAATAAATTATAAAATCAGAAAATTGTTGTCCCCCTCCAAGTACAGCATGTTCAGGGAAATGGCTATCTTGCACGCTTCATGAGTGGTCAAAAACCAGATTGTCTCTCATGTGGAAGCTCTTGGATATTTCAGGGCCATTGTCAGTTTTCTTCAGGCATTGAAGGAAGCTCGAACTACTCTCCCCTTAAGTGGCTGTGGGGGGCGAAAGTTATTCACCATTTGAATCCTCTGGTCTTCCTCACTGGTGAAGAGGAGCATGCGGAATTTCTCCAGCTGTAAATTCATGTGAGATAATTTACAGCGTAAAAAGGCAATTGATATTAATGTTCTTGAAAAAGGACCAAAGGAAAGAATTCATTGAGGTCTATTGATAGAATAGGTTCAAGCAAAGATCCTAGGTAGTATTAATAGAAAAACTAGGAACCCTGATTATTGAACAGGATTATTATTCACAGGCTAATGCTATTTTAAATTGGCCCCACTGCAAAGCAAAACAGCCATTGCCTGGTTATCCAGTGTTGAATTATTAAAAGATTTGGGAGAGTATTAGAAGTTTACCTGTTTCTCAGAAATACTGATGGGTTCTTTCAGCACTATCCACGTTACACTTTCATTAAGGGGTGGTGTTGTCAAAGATCCAAGGTACGTCCAATAATCTAGACTCAAAGGCAGGAGACATTTGGGGTTGAAGCTTCTAAATTGTGCTTTTGTCCCCTGAAAGACAATTGATATTTGATATATATATATTTTTTTTTAACTTTTAACTGCAAATTAAAGACGTCTTTTTGAAGCAAACAAAACAGTAGAGCAACACTAAAGAATGGAGAACAGGAAAAGAAGAGTCTGTAATGGTTTGGCTGCCTCATAACTACTGTTATCTAAAAGTAGCATGAAGAAAGAACCAGGAAAAATATTACATACTGTTGCATATCAAGTGTGACCTCTGGTGTTGGCTGATTGGACTTGGCATTTTTGCCCCATGGCCTTTACCAAAGTTCAGCTCTTTGTGACAAACGTCTAAAAATAGTGCAGGAAGTATATTCTTGCCGCATGGCCTCTACCAAAGTTCAGATCTTCTGATAAAATATCCAAAAATATACACAAAATATACTTCCTATGTTAATGTTCAGTGAGCTACAGAAAATATCATGAAGAATTTCCCTGTCTTTTTACTGGCTATTTTCTATGCTATCCATCTGTTTCAGTAAAAAATATCAACCTGGGGAAAACTCCTAAAACAATCATTGCCTGCTGCGACAAGTAACAGCTTTAAGAAACAAGCGTCCAAATCTAAAAGTAGAGCAAGCTGGATCAACTGAAAGATCAGTAGAAAGAGGTGCTGTGCCTAAGGTAGCAATTGCCTTGACTGCCACAGTCCAGGGAAAGATTTTTTCAGCCTGCAGTTGTATTCAGAAGTATCTGAGAGGTATGGAGTCACCCACAAAGCACTGTCCAACAGTCTGTAAAGCTGCTCATAAGGAACAGACTGAGCAGCTTATCCCTGGTGACAAACCCACAGACCTATCGCTGCAACTGAGGAATAACACCTTCCTGTAAGTTGAGGGAATCACTTATTGAATATCTAAATATCACTTAATGTATCTACAACCTACATATTGCTGTGTAACTGCCTTTGTTTCCTATCTTTCACAAGCATATACAAAGGAAAAAGAAAAATGCCAACTCAAGTATTAGATAGTGTTTTTTTTTTTTGCATATTAGAACTTATGCATCTTACAGAGTGCATTAAGCCCATATAAATCTAAAAAAAATATATATATTTGTGATGGTGTAATTAGTCGTCCTTCAGCAAACTTCTAAGATCTTGGACACATCTGCTAAAAAGACCACCTTCACGTAACACTGACTATAGACTAGCTTAGGACCCCATGAAAGTTGTCCCCTCAGAGCTTTGCAGCAGAAATAATTTGGACAAACAGCTTCAACTTGTTCAGGCTAGGATTCATGATTTATTTTGATGAGCCTGAAGGGTCACAGAGCTTTTGATTTCAAGTACCTCAGGAAAAGCAAAACCTCTGAATGACCACTGAGGTCAGCATAGCCTAGGGAGGCACCTGCTAACAATAGGCAAATATACCAAAGTTTGGAGGGTAAGAGAACAGAGGGGTTGGACAGGAAGAATAAAACTGCAATGATATTCTGATGAGAGGATTTGTAGTGGTTGATTTTGCATTTTTCTTTTTCTCAAAGATGTATATAACTTTTTTTCCCTGGGGGATGTCCCAGAAATAAGAGAATTTAAATATCTTCAACTTACTTTAAATTTTACCATGTACAAAGCATCAGTGAGTCTGTTCATATTGGCATGTTCTTTTCCAATCTAAAATAGTAATGGAATAGACAGGTTAAATAAGAATGACTATAATTATGCTTTGAATAGGTAGCATAGCTTTCTTATCTCAATCTCAACATTCCTACTAAGGAAGGTTTAACAGCAATGTGCTATGAGTTACTGCTTCCAGTAAGTCATCTGTTTTCCCTGAGCACCTCTTAAATACATAGCATGATTCTCAAACATTTGACAGCATAATGCTTTTCATCATGTAAACATGCTATTTTTGTGATTCTTACCTCCAAGAAAACACCAACTACTGCCAAGCCATCTGGAGCTGCTGCTGCTTCTCCAAATGTTGCATATTTTCTGGCATTCCAGTGAACTAAGTGGAGCTTTAAAGGCAACAACAAATAAGAATTAAACAAATCAGTTATAGAAGCTGTCAACATAGGTTGAACATAGGTTGAGTCATACTTAATGGACAGTAATGCTTGTTCATAATGGAGTATAGACTCCAAAGGCATCTTTGGGAATATGAGCAAGTCCAATCTTCTGGATCTGGACATAAGCATAGACAGACACTAAATTAAATCTTTATTATCCTCAATTTGAAGCAACTCAGGCATTAACAGATGATTCTGTGGCTTAACTTCCCTGATATGGGCCTTTAGCCCATGAAAAGGCTGTGCCCCACTGCTCACTGGGAGACTCCAGGATGTTACCCTGCTGCAAGATTTGCAAGAGATTGTTGTGAGAAAGGCCTGAGCCTTGTCCCAGCTTTGCAGAAAATTCTCAGGAGCCTCCAAATTAATTCATTTCTAAACTTCATAGGTGGCAACAGCATGGTCATTTCACAGGTTGTGATCCTCAGCTGTAGTCTAGGTTCTCCCTGCAGGTAGTAGAGCTATATGTTCCTTCTCAACATCATGTTGGCCAGTACATCCTTCCCATCTGCACAAGTGAAAGGATGGGATCGATTGCGTGCAGCACGCTAAACCACACAGAGGGCTTTTAGAGGCGCAAGTAGTGCTGCGTGAGCAAAACAGCTGAGCTGTGGAGCCAACCGTGTGCTGTTGACCCTGGGCAGAGAATCTTGGAGAAAGGGCTGCAGCGGGGGGAGGTGTGCTCTCCAAATACAGGGCAATCAACAGATGAACAATAGATCAGATAAACTCATGTGAAAAATAAAATTCTCATTAAAGCCCACCCGATTTAGTCACATAGAACCATTAGAATCCTAAGGAACATCCAGACACCACTACAAAGTCATTTGCATGAATTCATCTCATCCATAAAAACATTTACCTCACAGGGAAAAGGTTTGCCATCAATCGTATGCTCTGATCCCTGGCTGTGCTTTGCCCCCCAGTGGAAGTGGAACTGCTTTAGCCGAAAGGGATTTTCAAAGGGACCACCGCTGATCACTAGGTAGAAAGAAATAAAAGTAAAGCATTCTTGCTTTTTAGCTCCCTGATAGTAAAACTTAAGAACTGTTGGCTGTTATTTTCTAATCCTGTGCATCTCAGTTTCCAGTATAAAAAAGACACCGCATCCAGATAGTTATAAGGGTTAGATTTGTTAATGGAAAACACCCAAACTCATGTAAAAGTAAATTTGAAAAATATCAAGCAGCTACTTATGCAGAATTCTCTAACTTAACTTTTGAAAGAAAATATTTAACACATAAAGGTTTAATAGGTTTGTTATGGTTAGGCCTTTCCTGTTGAACACAAAACCGAAGTTGAATACCTAAAATATTTTTGACAACACTACTTGGGATTCTGTGCAAAAGGTAAATACCTTGAGCATCAGGTAGACAATTTAGCTAAGTATTTCCTCTATAAGAATTCTTTCCAGTGGAAGATCTCTATGTTCTGCTTCCTTTAAATACCTGATCCCATAAAAGAGGTAATATAATAGCTTGTACTTTACACAACACCATTCAGAATCTCAAATCACCTCATAAAGATGGGAAAGTGATACAGAGAAACTTCATACATCATTTAGAAATAACACTTAAGAACAGATGAATGTTTAAGACCAACTATAGAAAATACTCTAACAACAGTATCTGTAGCTCTCTTGTATGTTTATATGGCACTAAACCAATTAAGTTGTGCTCAGCAGACATAAAAGCCTGATCAAAGTCTTAGAATAAGTGCAATTGAAGTGCATCTAGAATCCGTAAGGCACTTGTTCTCAGTGTAATCTGTAACATTTTTATTCAAAAATTTAAAGTTGTAGCATCGTGCATGCCCTCACATGTACATAGCTCTAGCTGACCTTTATGCAGGACACTGCCCTTGCCAAAGTGTTGTTAGTATTAGTTAATATTAAGTATTTTCTAGTATGCTTTGCTGAACTTAAGAGAATGCATCACCTGTCCCAATATTTTAAGAAATCTAGCTATGATGGATTAGTCAGAATTCTGTTGTACCCTTTATGCAAAGCTGTGAGTCACTAGATCTATTTCAACACAGCTCAAACCCTCAAAACCGTGTTTATGCTCCTAGCAATCTTCTTCCTTGTAAGTGTTATTGAAACATCACACATGCATAGCATAGAAAGTGCAGGTGCCTTCATTCGTGCATGAGCTCTGAGTTTCTCTGTCTGCAGAGTGATGCATAATGGTCCTAAACTTCTAGAGCTGGATGAAGTTCACTGTTGCACTGATAGAGTTGAGCTTAGAATTGCATGAAACTAGTTAGCGAGCTAAGATAATATTTCCAGATATAAGTTAGTTTCAGGATTACATACTTAATGGATTTCTATGCAAAAAGTTTCAGAAAATGAACTTCAAAATTTAGAAGTTTTACCTGAAAACCTGACCAATAATTTGGGCAGCTCTTTAGTTTCTTTCAAGATGAGGAAATTAATAATCAAGTGGCAGGAATTTTAACCCCCAGGCCCTATTTCAAAGGGTTACCAGGTCAGACAAACCACTTCAGAGAAAGTAACTGGTTTTGAGTACCTAGGATATCCTCTTTAACTGGGATCAATGAATACAACCAAATGGAAGATGAAATAAATTGTCATGCTTAAAATCGTTTGGAGTATTTTTAAATGCACTCCTCTCCACTTATCAGCTACTTCATCTGCATTTTGATGCTGTATTTACCACCATCCGTCCTTCCTCACCTCTCCCCCCCCGATGTAAAAGCAAGGTCTACCATAGAAGTAGAATTAATAGAAGTAATCATATAGAGCATTTAAGTTTTCCGCCAAGTAATTGCAGATGGTAGCGATTTGTGGATGTTGCACTAATTCAGAATGAGCTAAAGACTTGATCATTTCTGAAGAAGCTGTACTGCCATGAGGACAGAATAAAATGCAAGATAAGAGTGACTGGTCAATATAAAAATAGGTCTCGTGTGCTACAATTATGATGACTATTCTGTAAGACCTGATCTCTGATAATCCTCTTCCCTTCCCTGCCCCTGTGGATGTAAAACTGGGGGGTGAGTCAGCCAAAGCTAGTATTTCTGATTTGGATGATCAGAGAAGCAGGGCATTGAGAAGTGTTTGTGCCTACTCTGCATGCTAGCTCTCCAGAAAACTGACAATCCCCATTTAAAAGGAACCACTACAAACAGGCTTCTGAGTTTCCTGATACAAGTGCTTTTCCTAATGCAGAAACTATTCAGCTCTGTGATATGAAACATTGCTTGAGAGACTCAAGTGAAGACAAGAAATGTAAGGCTCACGTTCATTCATACACAAAATTCAAAGGGCTTTGGTTGCATACCTTGTTCTGAACTGAAGTTACACGTTGTATAAAATATGCTATTCAGGATACACTTAATTGTTTCCCTAAGACACAAAATGTTATTCCAAGGTAGTTGGCCATGTTGTAGCCTCACCTGTCTTGTTATCAGAATCTTCAAACTCAACCATAACTGAGTGGCCATTGTTGGAGATGTTGAGAGACGTGCAGGATTCATAGGAGATAGTAAGCGGCATCAGATTAGGGTCATAGACTGCTTTTGCAGAAACTATATCAATAGGTGACTGACGGTTCCCTCGGGCAATAGGATAAGATCTGTGCCACTCGGAAGGCCCTTCAAAATCAAAGAAAGGAAAGCACCATTATTTTCTTTCTGCAATGCACAAAATTGTTACAGGATTTCATGAGGCTTGATGTAAGACTCACTTAGCAGGAGTGACTTGAAAGTTTGGCATCTGACAAGTTCATTTTATATTCCAAGCTTTGTGTTTTTATTAGCACAGTGCAACTAGATGGGGGACTGAAGTATCATGTACAAAACATATTGGGGAAGCCACAGCACATCAACAGACTGCTGTATCTCCATTTACTTGTGCCCCTAGTTTTCTCGGGAGCTGGTAGTTACATCTTAAGGGTACCTGAAGTCCTTCCAAGGTATGTGCAGGTGTAAGCACACTTGCATGCACACACACTCCCTCAAAGAAACAGCATTTAATTCTTCCTAGGAAATATAATGTAAAAGCTATGCTGATTCAAATGAGATGCAGATGACTCAATCTCTTAGCTACTGACTGTGCAGTTATTTTTAAAACCATTTTAGGACTGCAGTAAACCTTTGAAGCAGCTTCATTCCTCACTCATGCCCATTATGTTATCTTTCTGTCCTGAAAGAAAAGTACAGTGTGATAATTAACATTTCTAGACTTCCTGAAGCCAATAGAGTAGGGTTAAAGATCTATTTAATAACATTGCTCTCTACTGCCAGATCTGGAACACTCATGCCATTTGAGATAACAAAGCCTTATATGTATCAGAATTTCTTATTCTTATCATTTCTTTTTCTACTTTGGTAGTGCAAGAAGCAATTCAATTCTTCTACTGCTCATGGTCAGACATCTAAACAGTAACAATTTCACTTTGAGATTGCCAAATAGCACATTTTTAATGGTAGCATTCTCACACAGTTTCACATGTTATTACTATTATTTTTAAAGCACATTATCCTCTTATCTGTGGCATTTTCTGAAGATTTAATCTTACAAAATAGTGTATTTTCTCGGTCTGGCTGTAAATCAGATTTGGGGTTTAAATGCTGTTACACAAGATTAGGCAGTATCATTTGTTTCTTACAAGCTTTGTGTTAACGTACATAGTTTTATTAATATTACCTAGATGTGCAAACAATACCATCTAGGAGCAGTAACCAGCTTCACTTAGCATTCAAGTGAAGCTGCTTTTGTGTTGACAGCACCTGTGAAATAACTGTTGTCAAAAGAGACGAAGAGACAGGCTCCTGAAGGTTATGCAAAAGGCTGTCTTATTGGACAACATCAGTCATTCATCCATCATTCTCTGCAAAGGGTACAGGTGGTATAAAACATTGTTGTAGGGATCTTTCAGTAGTTTCACACATCCTCTCACTGACACAGTCTTGGAGGTGGGAAGTGAAGGAAGATGGCTAAATTAAAGACTGTCAAATCAGAAAGCACGATTTGTTCAGTAAGAGGTCTCTGATACTGATCTGTACAATTTACTGATGTTCCAGAAATATATGATATATATACCTCCTTTTATTCATTTATTTGGAAGTCTAGATATCACATTTCAGCAGCTGCACAGTATCAGAAGAACTCCTACTGCTCTAATAAATCTGCTTTACTTAAAAGAATTGCTTTTGGAGAGACAAATAGTTCATTTTTATAGCAGCTTTTTGGAAAGGGACCCATCTGTAATATATGCAGCCTGAGCGAACAAACACTCAACACTGCTTCTCTCAATTTAGGAGCAATGATTACAACAACAAAAGGCAGCAGGTATAAGTTGATGCATCTTTTGGCACCACTTTCTGTGTGCTCTTTATCAATAAAGTAATTATTTAGCTGCTGTATCTACTTGATTCTTACAGGCATAGAAATGCAGGCAGCTCTGCAAGGCTCAGGCAACAGTTCTAGAAAGAAAATGAATGGGGGAAGACAGAGAGATGCAGCATGGAAACGCTATAACCTACCGTCATCCTGCCCATATCCCCAACTGTGGTGGCCAGTCATTATAGGGCAGCTGTACCCTGCTTTGCTCTCAGCTCTTTGATCGGAGTATTGCTGCTTACCTGCCTTTATAATGGCTCACCGTGGGATAGGGTCAGCCCCTTAAAGATACAGAGCAACCAAAGCAGCTCCTGCAGGACGGGGAAAGCATCCGAGTTCCTGCTGCTCTGAAGTTTGCTGCTGCTGCTGCTGGGCTCTGCCCTGCCCTGCTCACTCTATTTGCTAACACAGCATAGGAAAAGGAAAGCTTAAAATTTAAGTAACTGGAGTCTCAGGACCTAGAGAGGAAACAAGATCGTCCAGGTGACAACTAGCTAAATTTTTGCACATGAAAATCAAATTTAGGGAAAAGTAGTAATGCTTTCTCATTCTGCACAGGGAAGCAATAGCCACAACCTGCTCTGAGCACAAGGGCACAGTAATGTGCAGACTGTAATGGGAACTGCCCGTCTCTCTTGCGTGTTCTGCAGGGAGAAACACCTGGTTACTGCCTCTCTTTTCTCACTCTCTCTAGCTGCAAGAAAGACTGATATTACCAGCTGATTTGTAACTGAAACTTCAGATGCAGTGCTTAGATGAGATGGAGAGCATTCTCATCTCAGAAAAAGTGACTTGTGCTACCTTTAAACAAGGTAGGATCACACCAATTACTATGATCAATAATCAATATGATTTTGTTTTCTTGTTAACTGTAAAGAAACTTTTTAAAAGGCGAAAATAAAAGCAGATTTACATTAGGGAACAGAACATGGCAGACTCTAGATATAGGAGCCTATCTGAGAAGCCTCAGTGATGTCCTATACACCAGTTGTTGCCTGCGTCCAGCTAAACCCATGGAGAAGCTACAATGAGATATCAAATCTGCATTTTAAAAGCTCTTAGGACATCTTTGTGGCAAGAAACATGTCTCCTTGGTAGTAATTTTATTAGATCTAAGGGAACACCATCTGTAAATGCTACATTTTGTAAAACATATTGATTTTCTTAAAGGCAGTAGCATACGGAGATAAAGATCCTTCTATTATGCAATCAAGAAAATGGAAGAAAAAAATCAATGAAAGCATTTTAAGTAACTTTTCTATTGTTGTACAGCCTTGTAAGAATTCATTTCCTTTTTCAGGACCTTTCCACGAGAGTCAGTTTTAAAACCTTTAAGATTTATTGATGCAAGCTAAATCACTCAACAAGGGATGTAACCTGCTGTAAAGGTGTCCACAGAGCAGTTTTACAATGGCTTACTCAGATCCATTTCTCAATATACTTCTGTCTAGTGTGATCTGCTGAGGTTGCTGAGCAGACCTGACACTCACACCAGGCCCTGACCCTGCCTGTGTGTCCGTGTGCCTAAATCCAGACATGCAGGTCCTGCTGCAGTGGCACTGGCTTAAAACACTGCTGCTCTGTAGAACAGGTTGGCTGTGAGGAGGTGTGGTGCTTCCCCTTCTTATTCTGGTGTGGCTCTGTGGTGTGTCTGTAGGCAAACACAGTGACCAGATGTGGGCAGGGTCAGTCAGATGCAAATAGTCCGGAAAGCTGTCCTAGATGATGGGAAAAAATGAAGAAACAAACAAAAAATCAACTTTCCAATGAAAGGAAAGGGAAGATGAATATCTCATCTTAACAAAGCATAGAAGAAGTTTGGGGAAAACTGCATTCAAGACAGAAAATGCCCAGTGACTGTTTTCAAGAGAAGCTTAAAAACTGCAGCTCAGACCTTGCTCTCAGGGCACAGTGCCAATGAAGTGGCCAAATGGCTACGTGTGTTTGATACCGTTCAACACTTCCCCTTCATCTCTTTCCATTCAAAACCACATAGATGGCTAAATATGTGTATTTCAAAGGGGGAATGACAAGAATAGAGGAAACATGCTGGCAGCATGACAGGAAGTGGACTCCACATAATGGAGGTTTTAATAGTTAAAGAATGGTGAAAAAGAGGAGTGACAGTGCCTGAAAGATAAAATCAGCCTGAATAAAAATTTACCTATGAATTATAGCTATATCAAATATATAGTTAAGTATATACACAGTATTTGATGTCCTCCCCCATTGTTTTTTTTTTTTCTTTTTGAGGCAAAAATTAAGTTTTCCTTAAAGCCAGAGCAACACTGTTGCATATACGTATACCAGATCATTCTGTAATCCTGATGACTGTTGATATTGGCTACCTCCAATGACAGCAACACACATTTGGACAACTTGCTGTGTGCCTTCTTTATTTAATACATACGAATGCGTCAGATGTGCCGTTGCCTATTAACAAAATAAGACAGAAATACAATCAGTTTGGATACAAGCTGCTCACCCTAGAGCCTTTGGAGTACAGAAGACAGGAGCAGATGAAGTGTTAAAACATTCATCACCCCCAGGCTTGTCTACACCTCAGGTTCTTGAGGGTATCTAGTTTATCCAGACAGCTCATCTCTCTTCTTACATTGCCATTACTAATGCTGCCAGTTTCCAAATCGGAGTTATAATAAGGTGATATCTGTTCTTTATGTAAGAATTAAAGTCATTTATAATGAATCCAAAAACTGCACAAAAATACTTTAAATGTAAATATAAACACGAGCGGGTAGTGCAACATCAAACATCAAAAAACAGACTCATTCCAGATTTTTTTCACTTTTTAGTACTTTATTTAAAAAAAAAAAAAAGTGACTGCCTACAGTTTTTGATTGACAATATAAATTTCAAATTTTATATTCTCAAATGTTTACTTGCAAACACAAGAGCTTGACTAAAACATGGAAAAGAACAGTTAAAAGAGGGCCAAGAGCAAAGAAGGTTTTCCTTTGGAATGACAGGCAAAGTGGCGCAGAAAAAGAGGAACTGGGTACCTGGTCCCTAGGAGTTTCCCAGCCTTCACCTGTCATTTTTTGCTGGGACTGGTCCCTAACTTTTAAGGCTGCTTTATCGCAGAACTCCAGAACAAGGGACTACATTTTTGAACTGAGTCTGAAAGAGTAATTCTTGTAATTTATGGCTTGAACTTTTGAAACCATATGATTGTAGCAGTTAGCAAGAACAGAACGAGCCCTACTAAATATTCCAAGTCACTGAGACTTCAACAGAAAGAAGGATTTACTGTGACAGAACAAACACAAAGCCTGAGAAAAAGTGTACTTTATAGGACATGCTGTACATGGGAAAAAAAAAATAAAAGAGGAAGCACTGGAGTGCATCACAATGTCATCGGCAAAGTATATAACCCTAGGTTGTAATTGCACTGTTGTATATTTTGTTCCCGTGGATAAATAGTACTAAAGGTACTAAAGAGCAGCAGGGTAAGTGTAATGTAACAGCTTCTGTGAAGTAACCGATACTGGAAAAGTGCACACATTCGGGGGCCTCTCTTGTTGGAATTTACTGACAAGTGTTGGTTTGAAACGCTTAAAGATGATAAATTTTGTCTTTTTGGTATGATCTGTACTGATCCTATATGGAAAGACTTCCGTGACAGAAGTACACGGACACAGCTGACTCCGGCTTTTCCTGTCAGAATACATTTTCTTTTCAGTTGAGGAGCGGAGGGCGCCTCTCCTCAGCCTCCGGCCGGACGAGGCAGACCCCCCGTGCCCATCGGAGCGCTTTCGCCTGCGGGCTTCGGCGCCAGCACGCCGGGACGTGCAGGGACGACTCCAGCCCACACCCGGGCCCGCCGAGGCCTCCCCTCACCCCCGCCCCGCCACCGCCTCCACGGGCCGCCTCCCGCCGCCCGGCCGCGCCTGCGCATCGCGGTAGCGGGCCGCCATGGCGCAGCCGGGCCGGGCCAGCCTGAAGGAGCAGCGATACGACCGGCAGCTCAGGTAGCGCCGCGCCCGCACGGCCTCCGCGGGGCTCGGCCTCGGCCCTGCCTCGCCCCGCTTCTCGCAGCGGCCTGCAGCCGCTCCGGCGGCCCCGTTAGAGCGGCCGCGGCCCCTCGGCAGGCGAGGGGCGGCCGTCGGGGATGTGCCCGCGGAGGGCAGCGGGCTGAGGCGGGGCTCGGGGTTCGAGACGGGTGGCTGTCCCGCCGCCGTGCTGCCGAGGGAGCCTTCGTCCCGGCCCCGGGGAGCAGGCAGAGAGGAAGCGAGTGGGCTGGGGAAAGGGCGGCTGGGGCTGGAACCAGCCCCGTCCTGGGGCGTGGCGAGCCTGGGTGGGTGTAATTCCCTTTGCCTTGCACGCGTCTGGAAATCTCATAGAGGTTTTAATGCCTTCATCTCTGTCTTCAGGAAGTCTTCTGCATGTGAAGAGAGTAAAATCCCAGCCCCTGTGAGGTCGGGGGGGTTGCGAGTCAGGACACAGGAGCCTCGGTTTCAGCCTGAGGATTATTGATGTTTTAAGTGCATTGCCTAACCAAGCAACTCCTCCAGGCTGTTCGCCAAGCTGCCTGTACATTTCTGTGCCTTGCACCTTCTCAGATCATAGCATTACCTCATTTATAGTGAAACTTACAAAAAAAGCATTCATTAAATACATCATTTATTGTGAAACTTAGGAAAAAGCGTTCAGTTTTAGTTTTTTTCTCCCAAGGACAAACTTTGCTTAAGGAGTGTTTTGACCCATCCTGTTTTTTAAAAGCTAAGTATGTTGCAATAGGAAAAGGTGTGCACATTTGTCTGGTGCAGAGTGTAAGGACAGAGAAAATGAATCAGCAATAAATTACATTTGTTCTTTAGACACTTTGAGGTCTGTCACAGTAAGTTTTCTGAAAGAAAGTTTATTTTACTTAATGCTAGTTGGCCCTTCTCAACGGCAAATGGAAAATAGTATGCTAGCCTCTGCTTGTGATCGTTCAATTCTTTTTTCTTTTTTATATAAACACTTTACTATGGAAAATTAAACACAGAGTGCTTCTGTTTTTTATCCCAATATAGATTGTGGGGTGATCATGGACAAGAAGCTTTAGAGTCTGCCCATGTTTGTGTGATAAATGCAACGGCCACAGGAACTGAAATACTCAAAAACTTGGTGCTACCAGGTAAGTAAATGTCAGTTCTATATTTGTGTTGTAGTATAGCTGATAATAAGTTCATAATGCCTAGTTATTCACAGTATTTTTTTTTTCCTCCAAGGTATTGGTTCATTTACGATTGTGGATGGAAATCGGGTCTCTGGAGAAGATGTTGGAAATAAGTAGGTTTGTTACTGGCTTCTTAAACAAATTGAGAACTAGCAGAATTCCATAAGTAGTTTCGTCTCCATGCTTTTAAAGTTACATAAAATTCTTCATAATGCTAAACCTCTATATTTTGCTCCAAGTCTTCTTTTTCTTTGATGTTTGTGATGTATACAGCATATGTGATCAGCAGTTTGATGTTAGCTGAGTTTTACTTTTTTTTCTTTAGCTGCTGTTATTGTACCTTACAGATCTATTTGCTTCATATGTCCAGTTTATAAAGGCAGTGGTCTGCTCAGTATAACTTGTTTGCTGTCCTTGAGACATGAGTAAGATTTGCTTGCATTTCAGCATGGTTAAAGTTATTTTCCTTAGTGGCATAACAGTTGTGGTGACAAAATGTTATTTTTTATTAGTTTACCGTTGTGAAACTATGACTGATATTTCCTTAGCTTCCATAGCTTTGAACGGTGTGCAGCTTGGGATAGGATAAGAAACTTATTACAGATTAACAAATTACTTTTGATCTGTAATAATCTTAGATAACTTTCTCTTACAGTTTGGGTACATACCCCAAAATATCTGTCTACTTGCCGGGTTAAATGTGGGGTAAGGATATTCTGTTACACGAAGAAATGAGTACTAATGGCTCTTTAATGAGCCCAGTGAAAATGAATCTGTAGTATGATCCTGGCTTCTAGAGGAGTTTGGCTTGTCTTATTTTTCAGATTGGTGGCTTAGGCAGTGAAATTTTTCCTTAACAAACTGATCATGAGGAGAATATAACAAAGCAGGGAGGAGGAAAGCAGATTTAAAGGGGAAGTTTGTTTTTTTTAAATATGAGAGTCAACAACATAGTCTGCACTACGGAAGGTAGCTTCATGTTGTTTTTTTCAAAATAAAATGTTTTTTTTTCTTTTCAGTTTTTTTCTACAAAAAAGCCATATTGGTCAGGTAAGGATATAATAAATGTCATTTTAGGTATATTGAAAGAATGAATGTATTGAGTAAGTACTCAAACGTAGTGTTGTAATTAATGCCCAAAACATATGTATAGGTTAAAATCCCTATATTCTTTAATTAAGAGATTAATGTTCCATTCATCGTAAGTGAGAAGAAAAGCTCAGTTCTGTAAAGACTGAATGAAAAAAATGACAGGATCTGGTTAAGAATATCGTCGGAAGTGTAAAGTGGAAGAGAATAGCAGTTGTTGGAGTAAGGCTCAGAACAGAGGGGTGAAGGAGCAGGGGGCAAGGAGGAATCACAGGGACAGAAGAATACAAAAAGCACGAGTAACTCCTAAAAGTTCTCGAATGAACCTGGAAATTAATAAATAGCCATCACATAACTTTTGTTTTGAAAGCATTACTAAAAATAGTCTTAAACAATTGTCTGCTGTTATGGGATTTATTTTTTCTTTTGCAAACAGGGCATGGAATATCTTAGCTTATGAAGAAGTCTGTTTACCATTTAGCATATGTAGTACTGATATACAATATAAACTGAGTTTCAAGAAGTTAAATAACAGCTTTATTGTTCCAAAACAGAGTCGCGCCCAGAGCGCCACTGAGCTTTTGCAGGAATTGAATAACGATGTTTCTGGAAACTTTGTGGAAGAGGTCTGTCTTAAAGTATTTTATAGATTTTTTTTTTCCTTTACTTTACATTGTGAAGACTGTGAAATGATAACCACGTGTTGTGTTTGTAGCAATGCAGTGTAAATAGCTTCATGATAAAATGACTTTTGAAGAAGAAGATCTTAATTTATTTGATAAAAGTCAATTTTAAGCATTATTTTGTAATTTCATTATAATACTGTAGCTTTCACTGAACATTTTACATTCAGTGTTGAAAAGACTTTGTTATCAGAAATTTTTGTCATGTTTCCTGAAATACTTTTCTCTACTGTTCAGAGTCCAGAAAAACTTCTAGACAATGACCCTTCCTTTTTCAATCGGTTTAACTTAGTGGTTGCAACACAACTACCAGAAAGGTAAAGAGTCACTTCAAATTGTTTCTTTTGTCTTCATTCAGTGGTAAAAGCAGGTGTCAACTGCAGGTATGTTCCTGCAGGAAAAAACAGGCAAAACAAAACTCTTCCATTGTGAAGGAGAGTTATAATAAATGACTGTATTTTTCAATTGACCTTTCTATATGTTGATGTGTAGTTGCAAATCTCGTTCAGATCCATGACTGACTTTTAGGTGCTTTCTCCTGTTTGTGTCAAGTACTCTTACGTAGTGGAAATTGTTTCTGCTCCAAAGTTGCTATAACAGTTATTCCTATTATGTAAAACCTAACAGATAGCAGGGTCTGTGATACCTTTGGATTTTTGCAAATGTATTTTATCATTTACATTTTGTTGTTTATCATATCATTCGCTCTGTTTTACCTACGTAATAATAATGCATAGGTAAACTTCAATAAGACCTGATGTTCTTGAATTAAAAAAAACATCTGTGTTAAAAAAACCTGTGGTCTCTCATGCTGCCTTCCAATAAAAAGTACAACTGAAAAATGACAGTTCTCATAGCATCAAAATGCTTGGGGGAGAAGAGCATGCTTCTGTTACTGTAGACAAGCTTCCTCCACAGGGGAAAGAGGTTGCTGGATAGATGAATTGTTTTATCTTGCTTTTGCAAGGAAGTAGCTGTTCATACTTAACTCATTCCCTTCCCACCCCCTGCCTGCTTACATAAAAGCAATAGGAATTAAGAACCAACTTGTTTCTTAGTAAAGCGATCTTTGCATGCACGCATTTGGGAATTAAGAGCATTTCTTAAGTGCTATTTAAAAACCTCTGATTTGAATTGCCTCTACCAGAAGTTACGTTTGTCTCTGTGCAATAAACATATCTAACTTGTTTTCTTCTTTCACATCTCACTGAAAAATTTTCTACTTAATTAACATTCAGAGTATTGGGACAACAGAGTTAAATACAAGAAAGACAATGGATAAACATATGACCAGTCTATGTTAAATTAATGTGTAAAATTACTCTCCGTCAGAAGTTTGATCATATGTGCTTAAAATCATAATAATGATAGTGGAATACTTTCGTAGAAAACTTCTTATACAAATAACTTGTACAAGAGTTAACTTTGCGGCTATTGTTCTCTTATATATCTGAAAAAAAAAAAAACCCACGTTTTTCCTTACAGTACGTTGCTACGTTTAGCTGAACTTCTCTGGAATTCTAATGTTCCTCTGCTGGTCTGTAGGACGTATGGACTGGTTGGTTACATGAGAGTCATCATCAAAGAACATCCAGGTTAGATTTATGTTTTTTTTTGAGATCAAGATTTTTCTAAAAAGTGTAAAGCTTCTAAATGTAATGTCACTTATTTCAACTTTATTTTGTGAGGTATTTAGTATCTTCTAAGTCTTCTACGGTTTGCAGTTCCTCACCAGCATTCTTTGAAAAATGCATAGAAACTATGGACTGCAACAGATAGTATTGGAGGTTTTCTTCTGACATTAAACTTAGCCTACATGAAACACTTTGAGAATCTAACAGTGAAACAAGCAGGTGATGCACTATGTTTTGTATATAGCTGTGTTTTGAGGGCTGGGCATAAAACTGAAATGCATCGTGTAACTTCTTTTGCAGTTGTTGAGTCTCATCCTGACAATGCATTGGAAGATCTGAGACTGGACAAGCCATTTCCAGAACTGAGCGAACACATTCAGTCTTATGACTTGGATCATATGGACAAAAAGGTTGGTATGTGGTTTACAGTATGGTCTCTAAGACAGGTGCAGACACAAAACGGATTCTATGAAAACGCCTCTTTGCAGATGACTTTTTTGGCGATTCATCTCATCTGAGCAGAGGCAACAGGAGAATCAGTCACGAGGTACTGCTTTTGGCCCAGATATTACAGTCTGTATTTCAATCTTAAGCAAGGGGAAGGTCTTAAGAATACTGAAAGACAATTTGTCTTTAGATTGATTTCTCCTCTGCCCCCCTCCTCCCCTTCTTATGATCAATTACTGCTTTACTGCTGCAGAGCTTTGCGTTGTGGATATTTGTACATGATGTTAAGTTCTGCTTCAGAAAAATATGGGAGAACTTGGCTCATCTACACTTGTCTTAAAGTAGAGGAATAACAATTTGTTTTTTAGAATTTAGAGGATGTTATTTCAGAATCAAAATCCAGAACATGTCCAGTGTTGCAAAGTAGTAGAAAGGATGTTACAAGTTTATAATGAAAATAAGTTCTTAATTCGTTTCCTGTTTTTATCTCTTCTAAACTTGACAACAATTTCTCTCCTTTTCAATTACAGGACCATAGCCACACTCCATGGATTGTGATTGTAGCCAAGTATCTAACAAAATGGTTCAACGAGGTATGTTGCAAAACACGATAAGTAATCAGTTTGTTGTTATTACTACTATTACAGAGTTGTCTTTTCTAAACCAGATTATTAGTTTGGCAATATGTACAAAACAAAACAAGATGGAAGCATAAAAATATTACTAAGTGAAATACAAATGAATGTATGTGAACCTTAACAGACTCCTAAAGTTTAGCAGTATGAACACCATGAGTTTAGTAGATATTTTTAAGACAAGCTCTTTTTGTGTTTTTAAATTTAGAAAAGTGATCAGTTGCCTAAGAGTTACAAAGAAAAAGAAGCCTTCAGACAACTGATTCGGCAAGGTAATACCTCCTATGAGTCTTTTTTTTTTTTTTTATACTGGCAGAAATATATAAGGCAATATTTGAAAAATAATCAGAATTTCTCTCAGGGTTAAGTTAAAAAAAATCTGCTGACATATACAGTGTGATTCTTCTGCTACATGATAACTTCATACAGATGGATCTTAAGAACCCTAATTTGCTTGTAAATGCATCTTGACGGTGTTCTGTACTGTTCACTGTTTAAGATACAGTATGTTTTCATTTGAATGGGAGGAGAGGCATTGAGAAAATTCTGTTGAAAATGCTAATTATCAACATTGAAAATGTGATAAAGAGGGAAGTGAGTGGCTTTTGATGTTGACTTACTAACTGGAAGTATTTAGTTGGTCAGTTGGCCCACCAAATTGTTGGTAGTTGTTGCAGTCCTAAATGACTAGTCAAGAGAGAGATCATGTAGGCTACTGAATATAGTGTAGTCTGTGAACAGACTTCATTTATTCAGATTTTTAAATTTAATACCTCTTGCGGCTGCTAAAATTGAGACTTTTTTGAGATCTAGAAATATATTGTCTTAAATGGTTGTATAATTAAAACATTATAGTTTTGGAATATTATCATTTAAAGATGACCTGTGTGCAAGCTGCTTCTAAGAGTGGTTCTGTCATTTTCATCCCTAGTTTATGTTAGGGAACTGATCTGCTTGAAAAGTAGTGATTAGCTTTGGTGAAGTTTTTAGTGGAGTCCTTTTCCTGATTGGAATTGCTGTATGAGTTCAAAAGCATAATGGGGCACCTTAGCATAAGTGGCTCACACGCACACACACACATAGAAAGATTGGGTGTGGGAAGGAGAGTTAAATTGCTTTTTAGTTTTATCAGTATATTTGGGTGATAATCCATTTTTTGTTGATGTGTCATTATGCCACAGATAGATCCAAAACCAATCTGTTCTGTTGGTAAGACCTAAATGATGAGACGTAATTCAGGGAATTGTGGTGTGTGTGTTTTTGTTTTTTTTTTCCTTCAATAAGGTATCTTGAAGAATGAAAATGGGATCCCAGAAGATGAGGAAAACTTTGAAGAAGCTATAAAAAATGTGAACTCAGCATTAAGTACTACAAAGGTAAACATTTATATGATATGCTTAAAGAAATTTCAAACACCTTATTTTGTTAGAATTTTTTAGGATGAATTCTGTTGCAACATCAATATTTAGGTAAAATGGCATTGGTACAACCTGAAAATTGAAATTAAGTGCAATAAAATAGACCTAGACTAGGTGGCACTGTAGCTTATGAAAACTCCTAATTTTGCTTGTTCATGCAAGGAAGCTCCGCTTCCTTCATGATGACTTTAATTTAAGGATAGAATGAGTCAGCAACTAGAGTTCATTAGCAGTGTATTGCTGTCTTAAACTTTTACACTTTAATTTGTGGAGGAAAATCCAGTAGGTGGCCTGGTATAATTACACAAAATTAGTAGTCATGAGTGTGGATGATGTCCGATTTAAATACATTGCTAGGAGGAAGAGAGTGCTTGAAGTTATGCTATATTGAAGCTGCTCACTACAGCATTTATTGTGTATAGAAATTGGGCTGCAAAAGACTTCTGACTCAGGAAATCCAGTACTTTCCTCTTGGAGAAGTTATATGATATTCCTTTTGTAAACTTATCAAGCCTAAAAATATTAGAAGTGAGGTTTTCATTGTTGACTGTATCTAATCCTGCAGTAGTAACTCATGGTTTAAAATTTACCTTAATCTGTCATCCATGATAAGCTGCAAAAGCTACGTGGAGTCAAATCACATTCTGTCAATCTTCATAGGTTACATTCCATTTTTATTTCAACTCTGCTGATACTTGTTTGGACATTCAAGCCTACCAAGAAGGCAGCAGGTAAAATTTTGTGCTGGCATCTGAGCTACTGTAGTCCACTTTCCAGGATATTACTGATTTATTTCGATTTGTGCCAGACTCCGAACTGCAGCAGTTACGGAGTCACTCTCACTTTTGCAGCCTCCTCTTCACTTTCTAATTCTTTTTGGCTGCTCTGCCTCTCCTAGGTAGGATGGGCAGCTGCAACTGTTAATACCTTGTGCTGACAGTGCGACCACTCTTTGTTTTTAAACTCTTCCACGTAGAAGATATAAATATAGAAAAATTGTTTGTAATGATCTTGATCAGAAGAAGTAGGTGTCTTGTTCTCATGCAGTGATTTTTTTGAATGCGTCTGAGGAGCACTGACTGCCAGAGGTTCAAGCAATATGTTAGTACAAAACTCTGAGATCACTTGGGTTGGATCTACAGTGTACTGATGTAATTCAAGAAGTTAAGTCAAGTAAATGGGGTATAAACCCAATTTATTTTTTTCATAGATTCCAAGATGTATTGAAGCAATTTTTAATGATGATTGCTGCACAGATCTCACAGAGCAGGTAATGAGTAATTAAAGGTAAGAGTTAATTTGTAGGAAAAGCATTACAAATACCATGGTGTACATAACTTTGTTGTTCATTTGCAGTCACCCTCCTTCTGGGTTTTGGTTCGAGCTCTGAAGGAATTTGTGGCAAATGAGGGGCAAGGAAGCTTACCTGTCCGGGGTACTATTCCTGATATGATAGCAGACTCCAATAAATTTATCAGGTTGCAAAATGTGTAAGTATCCATTGTTTCTATAAAAGCAACTAATGATACTAAAGGTTGATGATTTCAGACCTGTGTTCAAAAAAAAAAAAGGGGGGATGAAGAGCTGCAGGGGAAGCCCTGCAGACTGGGCCTACCTGCTCCTGTCTGTAGCAAATGTTATCTGCTGTATGGAACCAGGGCCCGACTCTTTCATATGTGCCAGTTTCCTGATGCTAGGTAGTAACAGATCACTTTTCTTCATTTCAAATCTAATAAAGATGTTCCTACAGACAGTGGATCCCATAGTCTAGCTACTGCAGTTCGGAACATTTGCTTAAAGTAGATCACTGATTAAACACAGCCTCTTTTTTTCCTCAATATGATTGTCAGCCTGGTTACAGAAATTCTAATTTCCTAGATAACTGTTTCCTAGATAATTAATTCTAAATATGTAATTCTGATAAATCTCACTTGAAGGCATCACTCAGTAGATAAGCAAGGGCAATGACTTGGTGATTGAATATTAACTATAAATACTAAGCAGCATCAGCATGGATCAAGATTTTAGGAAGGCCATCTTTGAAGGCATGTATCCTCACCATAAACTTAAGATTCCTGTGCATCATGGATATTACGTAAATTATTGGGCCAAGAAGACTTTATTACATTGTACTGTATCTTCAGAAACTCTTAAAATACTTCATGCCCAATAAAGGATGCATAGCTGCTGTTCTCATACTTTACTTAATTTTCTTCCAACTGTTTGTAATAGTGTTTTTTTTATACGAACTGGTTTCTAGAATATTTATGCATGTAGCTTGTAAGCCATTTATTTAGTGAACAGCTCAGTCCTGCTGAGTAGTCATACAGGAATATAAGTGCGTTCATGATCTTCAGATAGCTTGCTTTCATTCATGGTGCATGTATCTTATAATATAAAACAGGAGGAAATGGTCTTCACAGAGAAGTCTAAGATGATAATTCTATGCTGTAATTAAGAATATTTTATTATTGACAGGTACCGTGAAAAGGCAAAGAAGGATATTGCTGCTGTGGGTAACCATGCTGCTAAATTGTTACAGTCCCTAGGCAAGGTAATTACAAATGTAGGCCGCTTCTGACAGGGCAGAAATACTTTTTCCTGACATTCTGTAAAGAAGTAAGTCAAGAGATGGATATGAAAAGAGAGCTTAATTATCTCATTCCCTTAAGTTCTAATGAGATTTAATATTTGTGGTCTGTTTTATTTATCACTTTTGATTTGGTCATATAAAATAAAAGCAAAATATGTAAAGAGCTATATTATTTACAATTTTAAGATAGCCCTTTTTACAAGAACGAGTAGTTAATATCACAATGAATGTATTAGTACACCTGAAAACATGAATTGTCTGCCCATTGTATTGTACTGGAACCAGTGTATTTTCTGTTTTAGGCACCTGAGTCAATTTCAGAGAGAGAATTGAAATTACTTTGTGAGTATGCTTGGATTCTATTGCAGTGTTTTGCAGATGATGAAATATTAAACAAACAAACAAAAAACTTACGAATGATAATGTAGCTATTAATTGTTAGCTCAGTAGTTGAACTTTTCAGCCATGCGCTTAGCCGTTGCATTCATCATCCTAAGCGTAGAGAACACGCTCAGCATTTTTCAAAAGTGAGTCTGTAAAGGTTGGCTTTAGAAAAAGATGGAATATTTTTTTCAGGTCCAAACAACAGGTAGTAGATAGCCTCTACTCTCTGTAATTATTGCCTAGCCTCTACTTCCTGTAATTATTACCTAATCACTGTTGTACATTCTGCGATGCAGACTTCAGAGTGTAGGTTCTGTACACTTCTTGTAGTCTGAAAAGGTAAAACAATGATTCAGGGAATAGTACTGCTTATGGCAGTTAGGTTATGTGTTATGGATATATTCATGTGTCTATGGAGCAGCCTGAGTAATTCTCACAACTGGAAAGCTTTCCTGTAAGCACATGGCCAAGAATATGCTGTATTTACATATCACTTGCTGGAATTTTTAAGCATCTCTTACAAGTTACTAATTTGTTTTGAGTGCCAGGTTGTAGGTGCACATTGGGTTGGTTCATTGCCGTGATAGTGGAGGAGAACCTTTATTTGCTCATGGCTGTAGTTAAAATATTAAATGAGAATACGTGAGATAGCGGTAGATATGGTGGAAGATAGAGAATCTGTGTTCATTTACAGCAGAAGCTGATGGCTGTAATTGATGAATTGCTGTAAAAGAGATGCACGCGCTGTGAGCTGTTACACGTAGCTGTTAGATAACACAACAGTTATGCTTAGAATGTGGAAGCAAATAAGCACAAAGTATTTCTGCAAATATATAGACCTAAATGTAGTCTAATAGATGTTATCACTGAGCTACAAGAAGAAACAGATTCAAGACAAACTCATCATTGTATTGTTTAACAATGTTTTACAGATCAGAGATAAGATTTATAGATTTAGTAATTGATGATGCGTTCAAGTCAGTAATGCTCGTCTTTCTGCATTTTCTGCTTAGGCAGCAACGCAGCTTTTCTTCGAGTAGTGAGATGTAGATCTCTGTCTGAAGAGTATGGTTTAAACACTTTTAACAAGGATGAAATAAGTAAGTACTCCTTTATGGCGTGTACTTTAACTGTGTTTTCAACTTGAATGGTTTTGTGATCAGAAAGAATTGCATGTTAAATATACACACGTGCAGTTTTATAATTTGGCATCAGTTAGAATTATGTTTTTGTTAACTGTAGGATGTTGATTTCATTTTGATTTTTGAAAGTTCAAAAATGAAGTTACAGAGTAATGCATATTTAATTTTTTCCATTTTTTTTGGTAGCACATACATAAAATATTGTCTTTCTTTAAACTTCTCTTTTTTGTACCCCTGTTATTTCTGACAGAACTGGAAAGGTGTTTTCACCTGACCAAAGATTTGATAATAATTATCTTGGCCTCTCTCAGTTTAGGTTTTCTGTATGTGAATAAAGGGAAAACTAGTTACTTAACACTTTTTTTTTTGAACCTGCATAAATTAAAAAAAAAAAAAAAAAAGCTGGAATTACTTTTTATCATCACAATTTGTTTAAATGAAGCTCATACAAGTTCTCTACATGTTTTGGACAAAATGTATACGCATTTATAAATGAAATATATATAGTTTGTATATGTATACATTTGGGAATATTGATAACTTCGGTAAAAGCTCCTTGAATTAGCTGATAGTACCTTTTGAGACTTAGGTAGTTAATTTTTAGGAAGACTACTAAACTGTCTTAAGGGATTTAAGACCTGTTTTATAATTAGTCATAATTAAATGTATGAAGCATGCATTTCAAAGCCCAAAATTACAGCTAACGAATATCCCATTTAACATAGCAGCTGTCAGAGTTGAAACGTGAGTATCTTCACTGAACAGAAATTATATCAAACATATAAAACAGTTTTGTCATGCACTCTGGAATCAAAATCAACTATCTGGTAGGTCAGTCATTTACATTCTCGGTGGCAAACTTTCTTAACAACAGAAAAAAATCTAAGGATTTTACAGTTTAAGTACACGGGGAAATACTTGATTTCAAGTAATACAAACACTTTATTTTTCCCTTTAATCTGTACCTGCTAACCACTTCTTCTCTATTTTCAGTTTCCAATATGGATAACCCAGACAGTGAAGTAGTGCTGTACTTGATGCTACGGGCTGTTGATAGATTTTATAAGCAGCATGGTAGATATCCAGGTATGTTAATATCAGTTGTCATCATAAGAGGTATGAAAATTCAATAGTTATTACAATACTAGTTACAAACTCCATATATAACATTTGTTGTGTTTTTGTTTACTTATTAATGCAACTTCAACAATGCAAAAATTAAAAAGATTATTTGGGGGGAGATTTAGATTGATACCACTGAAACGCGTTGCATGGATTATGAGTTAATTCAACTATGCTGCAATTCGTCATTATCATGAGTAGGATCAACAGAATTATTAAATATTATCTATTGCTATTAGTCTAATATATTAATCTGCTTAGAATTTTTTTTTTCAGAAGAAAAATAGTTAATTTTGAATGTGGTGTTAAAGCTACATGATGAAACAGTTTGATTTATTTTCCAGGTGTCTACAATTATCAGGTAGAAGATGATATTGGAAAACTGAAATCATGCCTTACAAGTTTCTTACAAGAACATGGATTGTCTGTAGTGGTGAAAGATGACTATGTTCATGAATTGTAAGTAAAATATCATAAGAGTCACTTTGTAAAACTGACCTGGAAATACTAACTGTTACTTTGCTGTCTAGTTGTCGCTATGGAGCTGCTGAGCCACATGCTATTGCTGCCTTCATGGGAGGTAAGAATGCTATTGTATTTCCATAACTAACAAAGCAACTTGCAGTTGTACCTGCTTGAGTCAGAATCTTGCTGTTTTAATGACTTGGTATTGTCAGAGCAAAGACTGTAATTGTAGACTGTTGTCTAAGACGTAACAAAATTCTCCAGTTGTGGCTCCTAGCAAGGGTTTAAAGTCAGTAAAAGAAACCAAGTAAACTTAAATAATCCCAGTAGATTGTGTTTAAAAAAAAAAAAGTTTGAAAGAGGCTTATATAGAAGAACACCTATAGTAATTTTAAAAGGGAATATTTACAATAATATTGAATGTATTACATTATTTTAAAAGAAAATGTGTACCATGTTAATTTTAGGTTAACTAATGGTTAAATATAATTCATCTTGACCTTTTACATTTTAATTGTGTGTAGATATGTGCACAGAGAAATTATATATAGTAAAGTGTATCTAAAGCTAGATTTGAGGCTTTTGAAGTAACAGCTTTCAGAGCCTCTTCTATATTTGGAAGTATTGAAAGACTTTGTTTTTTTTTTTTACTAGGAGTTGCAGCGAGCACTTCCCTAGCAATCCCAGTGTGTACAGTTCTAGATAAAGAACATGCTTTTTACTGGATTTAAAGTATCACTTGCTAACTATATTACCTTATTTTATAGGAGCTGCTGCTCAGGAGGTCATTAAAGTCATTACAGGACAATTCGTAATTTTTAATAACACCTACATTTACAGTGGAATGTCACAGACTTCAGCAACTTTCCAGCTGTAGAATAACCATCTCGCATTTGTTGCCACCAGGCTGTGCTGCTGTGTTCTGTAAATACTGTGGTGGTTTGCCACTGACTGGACTGTTCTGTATTACCTGCAAAATTAAAGTTCTTTTGTTTGTAATGATTTTATCTGTTTTTTTTGTATGTTTGTTTGTTTCCCCCACTAAGGATGAATAAAATCATTCCCAATTCACCTTTTTTTAAAATCTAGAACTTTCTGCTTCCTTCGTAAGAAAAAAAGCTCTTTGCATATTAAGTGGTATTTACAAATTGGCTTACCTGGTTTGCACCAGAGATAATTTTTTTTCATTAAAGCTGCTAATAAGGTTGAGGGGGATGAGTTGCAAAAGGTTGAAGGTGGATGTAACTGAGGGGAGACCTAGGCAAAGCTGTAGTGCACTTCACTGAGCCAGTCTGAGGATGTCACGGGAAAAGATTACGCTCAGGAAAGACTTGGTTTCTTTCAGCTTTATTTATCTAGCATAAGATGGTTTCTCCCCGCCACTTTGTGTCTGGCAAATGTCAGGTAACAATTAACCGCATGCATTTCATGGTGTAGTTGTAATTTCCCAAATGCTGAGTATGGAAAGGGAGTCGCAGTGCAAACTCCTCTTCCCCTCTCCTTAGCCTAGAACCACGCTAAGGTTCGGGTGGTGCTCGGAGAGGGTTAAGAGGGGCTGTCCGGCTCGCGGCGGCTGTGAACGCCATCTGCCGGTGCTGCCCCGGGGCCTGTGGCGAGCTGCACGCGCCCTTGGGCGGGAAGGGCCCGCGCTGAGCCTGAGGGCGGCCGCTCCTCGCTCTCCTCAGGCCGCGGCGTGGCGGCCGGGCGGGGCGGCGGGGCCGCCTTCGTGGCTGACAGGGCTTGGTGCCGCCGGTCAGCAGGTAGCGAAAGAACCCCTGCCCTTCTTCCCCACCTCCTGACAGCCCTCCCGCCCTCCAGCCGGCAGAAGAATGCTTCTGCGGTTTAATCTCGTTTGTTTTAATCCCGTATCCTTTTTGTAGTCTCCACTTTTTATGTTCGGGATCATCTGGAGCACTTGTTATGACTGCTGCTTCAGAGTCGAACTCTGGTAATGAACCTAATGAATCATACATGACTTATTTGAGAGGGAAGAGGAATGGGGTGAATTCCCAAACAGCTCTGGAAGACATCAGAGGCCTGTTATGGCACGCTGGACAGCGTGTTTCTCAGAAGTTTGTGGGTGCGTCCTTTGCTGGCTTGAGTTCTGATTGTCACAGGACACCAATGACCCAGACAGGATTTGACCATGGGGTTTTTAAAAGGCAGAGCAGGCCTGAGGCTGGCTGGTGTCACCCCGGTGTGCCTGCAGGGCCCACATCCAGCAGCCAAGGCCCAGCACTCCGCTAAACTCCTATCATGGTCCTGCCATGCATCAGGTGCTCTGATGCTGCTGAGCAAGCAGATGAGTACATCAGGGCTTTTTTTAGATTTTTTTTTTTTTTTTTTAGGTTTGAAAGGATCGTTACTGGGTTATTCTGTTTTCCTTTATTTGCAATGTTTACCAAAAATCTGCTGCAGCAAACTGTTATTTATCTTTGCAGTTTTGCTCCATGATGCAACAGCAGAATCGAACTATTTGCATGTTAATGTAGGCTGGTTTATAAATGCTGTTTTCTCTACCTTCAGTATGTCTCAAAGATCCAATTAAGGTTAAAAATGCCTTTCTATAGGGTTTTAAAATCTATGCTACTTATGTGAAAGACTAATTGTATAAATGTGTATTTAATCCAACTTTACTGAAATGAAATTTGCTCCAAAGCAAGCTCATGTTTGTAGCTTTTCTTTTGTTAAAGAATTTGCAGGGAGTGCATATGGCTGCTCTGGGCTAGCAGGGTGGTGTCAGTAGGGGAAAAAAGAGGTGAGGAAGACTTGTGAACTTTCTGCTGTTGTGGCAAGACTAGATTTGCAAGACAGAGAAATGCATATGTATTATCATTTCTGAAAATGGTAAGGGAAACTGAAGCCTTTTTACCCTATCCCTCTCAAAACCCGCTACTGTAAGGATATATATGGAGCATTTTAAACTGATGGAAGTGGGGCAGGAGTGGGGACGGTTGGTAACTGTAATTGGAAAGCGGGGCTGGCTGTTTTCACTAAGATGACACTGATATTTCTTAGAGCCTTTGCTCTACTTTGGGAAGGATAACTAATCCATTATTAAGCTGATTTTATTACTGATTTAAAGTTTCTACCTGGAGCTAAGTCATTCTTGAGATATTTAAATAGGTTACTGTGACACTTGCATTGACCTTTCATCACATTTGGGACTTGGAGCATGGATAAGGGAAGTGAAATGGGATATGGTGTATTTGAGCACTTGGGCAGACAGTGGATTTGAGGGTAGATTTCAGTTCATCCTAATACACCATAGGGTTGTGGCCTGGCATAAACAGCCAAGGACTGCCAACACGCCTTAACCATCTTTTTGCTTCCAAGCCTGAATTTCACTCTGCTGTTCACATAAATTGGAAATGCTAGTATGCTAGGTTTATGTAGAATCAATGCTGTGGCTTTTTCTGATTTACATGTTCTATTTAAAATTTCTTTAGTTAATTAAAATAAAGTCTTGGTTTAATAAATAATCAGTGTCTTGGTTCCTGTGCATTCTTGTCTTTGGTTTTGATCATTACTGATAAAGCAATATAATTATGGCTTAGTGGTTGGCTCACAAAGCAGTGGTAGGAGGTGGATTGTTTTATACTGGATGTCAGAAACTTGCTTATTTATCATTATCTGGTTATTGTGCTGCCCCTTGTTGGCTGATGATGAAGTTGGTAGCCTCTTGTAAGTGAAATTTGAGGACATTTATTGTGATCCATGACAGAGCTAGATATATTTTAATGCCAGGTACTTTTTGTGGTGACCCACAATGGCAGCATGGAATCACTTTATTTTTGTAAAATGTTAACTTTCAAAGTTGCTGACATAACGTAACTATAAGTAGCATCACTATAAAACAGGGTACTTCCAAAGGAAACCTTCACCATGCAAGGCTATATTAAATTGTTTGTGTGTCAGGTAACAATGTAAAACTTGAAAGCTGTTAAAGGGTGTAATTTCAGAAAAAATATTTAACTTGTATTCCATATGTTATGGAAACTGCTGATCTAAACAAAAAGCAAATGCTTTTTCCTTGCCATTGTAGAACAAGAACAGGGGTACAACCTAAAATGGAAAATCAAAACTTGCAGAAAACACTGTGTGGTAAGATACCTGAAAATATTTGTCATTTATTTGAATCTATTTTACAAAGTTTTAGTAGATTGCGATAAGTCAGTTGTAGGAGGGTGAACTATTAGGGAAATGTTCTTTTTCCTTTTTGACAAATTTTTGGATTCTTGCCTTATTCAAACAGTAAACAATGCCACCACATATTCACCTTTTTCTGCTAATATTTACATTTTTTCTATTTAATTTCTTTAAGAAACACAAAACCTAAAGTATTTGAAAAATACGATATTTATTCTTGCCAAGTTAGGAAATAATTATCTAGTAAGTCTTTTTATTACATCAAAATACAAAAAACAGATTTCTATAGTCATTTATCTACTTAAGATTGTACGTAGGTGCACCCCCAAATGCTTTGTATTAACTTCCTGACATAATGACCTGGTTCAAGATGCTAACGGTTGAGGTAAGTGATTCAGTCTTGTTTAAATAAATGCCATATTGCAAGCTTTGGCATTTAGCCTAATCCTCCACTGGATTCTGTTCCTAATTCACTCAGACGTTCATAGTTCTATATTATTTGTTAAATAGATGTAATATAATTTGCAATTGGAGAACTTAGTAAGTGTGATATAAATTGCTAAATATTATTGACATTTATAACATATACTAACAATAATTAAAAGCCAGAAATAGTAACATGGGACTGTTACTTTAGTGAAGCAAATCATGCTCAAATAGTTAACTTTGGGTTAAGTACTTTTGTTATTTATAGATGGATGAAAGTGGTGTAGCTCTACTTGCTTTTTTTCTTTAAAATACATATCCATGGTACATTTTAGAGCTGATTTAATGTAATGCTAAATGAATTTATATAAAGAAAAGATAACACTTCATGTGAAGCTTTTTTTTGTTTACTCTTAGATATGAAAACAGATCTGAACTTACTGCTTGAATGCCTTAAATACCAGATGGACTGCCCTTTATCTCAGAAAGAGGCTTTGATCACTATTTATTCAATTTGTCAACAAAACAGTAAGAATCATTTTCCCTTCAAAAAAACATAACCATTTGTGTTCACAATGTGTGTTAAGAAGCTGTCAATGCGGGGAGAAAATGAGTTAGCTAAAAGACATAAGATTTGACAGGGTATAAAATCTTAAGATTTTCATTTTACACAGAAACAAGAGCAAAATTTTAATTTTTATTCTTTGCTTTCTGTTTGTTGTAGGTGAAGCAAGTGAATATTTTCGAGAAATTGGTGGTTTGAGGTTTATAAATGATCTTGCAAAGTCAAGTGTCCATTGCATAGTAAAGGAAGCAGCTTTATTTACGTTAGGAATTATAATAGAGAGTAATGGTAATAAATACTATTATGTATATTTCTGAGTTACTCATGGTCATATTATACCTTTGCTTTTCTTTTTCTCCATTTTTTTCTCCATTATTTTTCCCATCAAAAATCAGCCCTAAGTCCCTTTATAGGCCCTCACAATTTCTTAGATAAAACTAAGCCTTTGTTTACTATGTTATCAAACTAATTTAAGTTTTTTTTTTTTTTTTTAAAAGGCTTGCTTTAGGACTTAATGGTTTTTATTTTCTGGTTTCAGTTTACTGTCAACAATCTTTATGTACTTCTGCATTGTTTGAGGACCTCATTTTATTTTTAATTAATAAGGATTCTGGTGTGAACTTGAAAAGAATGTCTGTTTATGTCATCTTAGTCCTGGTTTCAAATAACAGTAAGTGCTTTCTTCTGTGTTATAACACCAATTTTTTACTTACGGTTTCCTTTTTTCTGTTTGCCAATCTACGTTACGGAAATTTGGAACACTCAATAAGTAATGCTTTTGTGAGGTTAACTTAAAAAGATGAATCATAGCATGTCAGTGAAACTGAAGTATAGAATCACTTAGGGTGGAAAAAGACCTCTAAGGTCTTCACTGCAAGTGAAGTAAATATGAGTAAGTAATTGCTTACTGGGATTTTCTTAAGTAGCAGAAAGTATTTTCATTCTAACAACATAATATGCAAACCAGAAGTTTCTGACAAGTCTTCTGAAAAAGTTAGACATAGAGAAAAATAAAACACTTTTGCCAATGTTTTTCTGTGATTTTCTGGGGGGGGGGGGGGAGGGGGGGGTGCATATCTGCTTAGGAAATGGAAATACAATGGAAATATATAAATTAAACTTGGCATCAGGATTTTGTTTCAAGTTGCATGTGTCTTCTGAGTCTGGTATGTCTTCTCTTTTAGAATATGGGCAAACTTACGTCAGAGAAACAGGCTGCATTGGTCTTCTGCTACAGTTATTCAGGTAACAAACAATTGCAGTTCAAACAGAAAAATGATAGTATTTAGGACCTGTTTCCTTTGTTTTTCCTGAACAGAACAACTCTTTCCACATCTGAGATGAATCTGTCAGATGAAAATACTTATCAGTGCTATCAACTATGGTCTTCAGTCTGCAGTACTCTCTGTGCCTGTGTTAACAATCCTCAGAACGGTAAGTGTTGCTGTGAAAAATGTTTAAAGTGTTTCTCCAAAGTGATAAGTTCTGTTCATGTTTATTGTTCAACTGAAATTTCAGTGTGATGCTTTGCCAAATTATGTTTGGACTTGGGGTTATTTGTTTTTATGTTCCCAGAAGATAATCAAAGCATCTGCTGTGCAGTTTTTCCATATGCAAAAGAATGGCTAGAAAGTTGCACAGAGCCTGAGATAGTTCGTCCTATTTGTTCATTTGTTGGCCTCACAGTTGCAAATAACTGTAAGTACAGCTGAAGCTTTAAACAGTTTTCTTTTGTAAGTTTCATTTTATACTTAAATGTTTGATTTCTTCTTTTTGTCAATCACTACATTTACTGTTTTTGCAACTTTTACACTGAAAATTAGATTTGACTATCTCCATTCCCCTGGTTTGTGCTTATGAACACAAACAGCCTCATTGGCTGTAATTACTGAGGTTGGTAAAAACTGTTTGGGAGCTTTTTTGATTAGAAATAGTTTGAAAATATTTCATTACTACATTTCTGAAAACATTTATATGCATGTGTTAGATCCATATTTTTCCTGTAACTATCTTAAAAAAACAATTACAACAATTTCTCAAGATTGGTATATATCCAAATTCAGTTTCTTTGTATGGATGGAAGTGAAGTGATTAATATGTGCATAGATAAATTGTGGTGAGTGTAAAAAATGCTAAAACAATTTTAAAACTTTTTTTTTCTCTTACTAAGCCACTGTGCAGAAATACTTTGTTTCTGTTGGAGGACTGGATACCTTAGCTAAAGTTCTCATCAAGTTGATGCATGATTCCTGTATGAGTCACTCCAGCACAAAACTTGCAGTAGTAGTAACAAAGACTCTGGATGCCTGCATTGCTAATGACTGTGAGTGAAAAGACCACTGCCACTTATTTCTGATAATTCTAAAATGCATTTTTTTAAAGTCTGGTTTTGGTGGAAAAGTGTTAGGAATGGATGCTAAAAGGCCATTAGTTTACATATGTGTATATATATATATATATATATGTATGTATGTACGTATACATATATATACACACACAGATCCAGTTTGTATTGCAAAATCTTTAAGATTCAAACTTGTATTTTGAATGATTCAGTTAATCTGAGGTGGATTACTTTGCTATTGTTACTAAAATAAACTTAGTGAAATTTAAACCATACTAAAATTTAAAAGTAAGTTACCGGTGCTATTTTTCTGTAAGTAAAGCTGAGAACTAGGCATGGCAGTAAGTCTGGATTCTGGAGTTGGAGTTGTGCTTCTGTAGGCTTGTCCTGCAGGCTAATAAGCTTTGTAAGCTTTAGGAGTATGCGTGCACTAGCAGTGCTGTTCCCAGTTTCAGGAAGAGTTTGCCCTCTTTACCAGGAACATTCCTAGCTCTTGTTATGGCAGATACCCTGATTCAAAGCTTACTCTACTCTTTTAATCTGTTCTGGAACTGATGAAAGATGTGAGAAAACTCAGCAGAGGTCTGCACAACTTGCACATTGCAAAGTCCTTTTTTGTCAGGTCTACCACAACTCTAGAGTACAATTTGGGGGAAAAGGCCATGTTGGATATGGGGAATGGCATGGGTAGAATTACTACACCAGTAGAGGTGTGGCCATTTGAAGTGTTGAAATGAAAAATGAGAAACGAGAGTTTGCGCAGTCCCAAGGCTTTTTTTAGAGTCCCCAGTTTCTATAGAGAGTTCTCTTAAAAAATAAATAAATAATAATTTCAGACTTGAATGGTGTCTGTATACTTATTGTCTAGTTCATTTTTCTTCAACTTGTTTTTAACATAATAGCTGCCATGGGTGGTGCTTTGGCGAAGTATCACACTGTGTCAGAGCTACTGAACCTGCTGTCTAATGACACTTTGGATACAGGAGAAAAAATTAGTATTATTCTAACAATTGGACATTGTACTGAGGTTTGTGGTAAGAATTTTTTTTTCTTTCTACCTTGTTTTTTTAGCTAAATTCTCATACATTACTTCAATATTGACATTTGATCAAGATTTTGAAACGCGAGGGAATGTTCTTTTAAGTAGTGTAACTTAATATGCAGGAAAAAGAAGTTTGCTATATACTCGATCTCTAAACTGTAAGACCTGTTAACACGTAGTATCTTTCAGATCTTTAGAAAAGTAGACCATTAGGCAAGAATTCAGAGCTTATTTTTAGGTATCACAGGGTAAAATTCATCCAGTCCTGAAAACTACTAAAATACATACATACCAAATAAATTTTTTTGAGCTCTGTTTTAATGGCCCTTGAATAGATACAGCTGCTGTACACTGTTTACATATCTATTAGTATTTTAAAAAGCTGTACAATGGTAATGTTTTTAGAGTAACTTAAGAGGTAAGTAACCCTGAAATGTTTTTGCCAGGCTCCTCAGGGCGTGCACAAGAGTATCTGTTGAAAGTATAGTACTTACTATGGTATTTTATGGTAGCACAGGAAAACAAAAGAAAGGCATACCTTTTAGTAGACACTTTATGGTAGACGGGCACGCTTTTCATGTGTTCAGCAACAAGTGAAAAAGGGATTATGTTCAAAAATTATGATGGGTTATCCATCAATATAAAGTTCAGTAGTTAGCTCAGCAGGTCATAAATTTGATGTTTGAAAAGCCTCTTTTTCATAAATAATTGAAACAAACATAATGGAAAATATCTTTTGAAAAGAAACATGATTAAACCTACAGAAAAAAAAAGTTTATCTTAAAACATCAACACTGACAGAATAATTTCTTTTTTTGTGGGTTCCTTTGCTTTTGTTAAATTTAGATGACAAAACTATTTTTATCAAGTTGTCAATTTTATGAATATAGACTGCAAATGAGATCACAATAAAATTTTAGGCTGCTGTTTTAGTTGATGCTGAGCAGTGCTTACATTTTTGACTCGTGTAGTTTGGCTTGGTCCTTCCTCAGGTTTCTTGCAATAGATTTGAACTATGGTCAAATCATCCTGTGTGATCTAGAGCACTTCTGCTGCAGCCTGGTTAGTAGGGTCATTACAGCATACTTGAATCCATAATAATGGTGTTTTTTTGTGTTTTTTTTTTTTTCCAGAATTTCCCTAGAAGTTACTGGTATTAAAGCTTCTAAAATTACTTCAGATTAAGTGTGTATGAGGTTACAAATAACTTATTTTCTTTTACAACTTTCTATTTTAGAAGAAAATCAATATGAACTGCTTAAGAACAATGGTCTTCCACTTATGATTCAGGTACTAACTGAGTCTCAAGATGAGGAACTAAACAAAGCTGCTACTTTTGTGCTGCAAAACTGCAAACAAATGAGTAAGCTTACTGTTCCTGCTTTTAAAATGAGAGATGAGTTCCATATTTAAGTTTTCTTGACTTTCTAACTGATTTTTAACTGTAGCAGCTTTGTAATTCTGTGTACTCAAAGATGATTATTTTCTGCAGTGAAGGCAGAAAAAAAGTAAAAACTTCAATGGTGTTGCAATAAAGCATTTGTGTAACCTATATATCTAGGTCCAGTTCATAAAACCCTTTCAGTCTATAAACAATATACAAAATATTATAATCCCATACCCTGTTAGTACTCTGTTCATGGGTATGTACCACTGTACATTTAGAGACTAAACCAATGGATAATCAGGCCTGTAATCACCATGGCTACTATTTTACCATATTAAAAATTGTGAACTTTAATTTTAAAGTAGGGTATATTTTGAAGCATCCTGTTTAATGTTTTTTAATTGCGTAGTACTACCCATGAAGCAGAAAGACACCTTGTCCTTCAGGTCCTATAGCACTGAAGGTATTATGCAATGCTTATCAGTAAAAAGCATGTATCTAGATTTTTGCACTAAAAGTGTATCTGAGAGTTTTGTTTAAGTGTACAACTGAGGGAATATGGTACTTTTCAGCCTCCACTGATACAGAGGTGTTTTATTTTTAAAAGCCATACTGGTGAAGGAGCTGTCCTGAATAAAGTGATTTCTTAGAACAAAACATAATTTTATAAACAGGTTGTAACAGCTGTAGTTGTAAGCTCAGTGATTACTTAATGGAAATGCTGAACTTGCTTCTTGTAATTGCAGTTTATCTTTGAAGTGTATGAACGTGTATGTATAAATTTAGATTAGCAGGATGTTATATTTTGCATTATTAATTACGGGGGGTCACTCCCTCAGAATACTAAAATATAATAAATATTAAAGTATTCAGTGATTAAAATTTGGAATATTAACTTTATGTTTTATAAAGCTGAACAATTGTCCCTGAAAATCAATGAGAGTTCATTAAATGAGAAGAATGCAGATGAGTTGGAAGCAGACATGCAAATCAGAGAAAGAAGTCTACAAGACTACTGGAAGAAAGCAAAAGAAATTTTACACAGAATAAAATTGATTGAAAAAGAACATGATGAGGTTGGCATGTTTACCAAAGTAGGGTAAAACTAAGCATATCTTCTCAGAGTCTAGGGAGCAATAGGGTGTAAACCCTTAAGATAATTTCAGTGTGAGCTAGAAAAGTAGGGAGGATATGGGATGTATGAGAAACTACAACCTGCATTTTTTGCCATTATTATATATCAAACAAAGTTAGAAGTATTGAGTGCAGTCAGAAAAAGAGGGCATCTGAACTTAATGAAGCGTTTTAGTTTATTAGAAGAATAGATTTTCTACAAAGTTGAGATCATTTAGGTTGGAAAAACAAGAGTTGGATTTTATTTTAATTGCCAATTGCTTAAATTTATAGTTTAATGTTCACAAGCACAGAATATCCATGACTGTACAGCTATGACAGGATAGCTAATGCACACATGTGAACGTAAACTGAAATACAGTTTTGTTATTACATTATTTTGCTTGTGCTATATAACTGGAGGGTATCTCTGGATGTGGAATAGCAAATGTTGTGTTATTTGTCTGGATCTTCAGTTAATTAAAATTTACCAAGTGTTCTGTATTAGTAGCACAGCCATTGCTTCAGTCTGAACTATCACTTAATAACTACCCCTTTGACACCTTTGATAGCCTTGCTGTTTTGTCAGTTTTCAATTCGTTCAGGGATTAGATTGATCTATCCTAGTTCATCTTCTTATTAGATTTACTTAGTTGTTTTTGTGTTTTTTAAGAGCTCATATAGTTAATAACTAATATTTTTCAATACAGGAAAGAATGCAAGGAGGAGTATTTGTTGACAGACTTTCAGAAAACAGTGTTGAAGCATCAAAATACCCCAAAGTGAATTCTAGTGATCCAGAAACATATGTAGAAAGAACACATAAAGAAATACGTTATCCACGATTAACGTCTAATTTGGATGGTCCGGTTCTTGCTCTAGCTGTGAATTCTCCCCTGAAAAATGAAACAGTGAATGCTATGATTCCAGTAAACACTTCTACTAGAAAAAGTGAACAGAATGATATTCCACGGCCAGTTTATGAAGTGCAGACAGACAGTGTACTTCAAAGTCATCGTAAGTCAAGTGAAAAGAAAGGTTGTGAAAAAAGGCAGTCTGTTCTTCAAGTACAGTAAGTATCTTGCATCTAAGCAGAGATAGTAAGTTGTTTTTCATTAGTAACTTCTGAATTGAATGTCAGCCTTTTCAGTTATTGGTTACTAGCTATGTATTTGTACCAAATGTTATAGACACTACAGTGTCACTGTTTATATATTTTTCTCTCTTAATGGTAGGCTTCTGGTGATTCGTACAGAGAGCCTGTGACAAGCCATGTTCTCGGTCTTGAACATAGTGATGAGAAAGCATTCATAGTCTTCTGCCTTCAAATTCACACTGATTTAGAAGATTAGGATTTGACCCATTGGCTTGGATGAAACTGAACCCTAAATATTTATGTAATGTGCACTTAAAAGAAAAACAGCAGTTATAGAACTGCTCTGCAAGAATTCAAATTGTAGTTCCTATGAAGAAGGAAAGAAAAAAGCTTTTGGCCGTGTTTCTCTTCTCTTATATTCAGTTCCTTCACTACATGGGAAGAAAAATACAGTCATTTACTCTTCTCTTGCTTTATGCACCTGTCTCACACAAATGCTTATTTTCCTCTTTTGCTTCCTATGGTTATCTTTCTTACTGATAAACAAAAAGTGAATTATAGGCAACCTGCAAGAATAAGTGTAGATTCCATTGTCTTGCATTTACATAGAAATATCCTCTGAGGCAGGCAGTGGGAATATGAACAAAACTATGATTTTTTTTTTTGTTCCACATTTTTGTTGTGCTTCCTTTATGTGGCTGGCTGGACCGTGGTCCTATACAGCTTGCTAGTATGTATTATATTGTGACTTTGCAGCTAGCACAGAAATTATCAAGGGCCTAGCATATTTTCCATGGTATTTTCAGTTAAATTCTACTTCTAAATTCTAGCTTTTTTTTGTTTGTTGTTCTGACATTTGAAGCACAAAATTATCGATAAATACATTTTGTGAAAAAAGCACTCTCCTTGCATGTGTGTATGTGTAAAAACAGGAGTTACCTGAGCACGACCATGGATTAGGCTCCTTGCTTCTGCAGCACTCAAAGGTAGTTAATGATGCTGAAAAATGCACGATCATGGTATCATAGGAATGTGTTGGTTGCATAAAAGATACTCAGTGTAAGAAGAGAAGATGACAAATTACCTTTTAGAGCAATTGCCACACCTGGTAAAAGTTACAGTATTCTGAACACTTCTTTGGAAGTTTAATGTGTACTGAGTAGCTGTGATATAAACTGGAATTGGAAATGATTCTGGAAAGCAGCGAATGCCAGGAAAGTACTGTGTTCCAAATGCTGGAACAAACATGCTGCATAGCACTGCAAGGAATGCTAATCACACATATTTGGTAAACAAATTTCTAAGATGATAGTGTCATGCTGGATACTACTAGCTCAGGAACTTGGGATAAATACCATATTTTTTTTTAGAATTTTATCTTTTATATATTTAATGTGTTTTTTGTTCTGTATTTTGGAATGTGTGTATTAATTTACAGTTAAATGTATGTTTTGAAACTTGATATAAAATTTGTTCACATTGTTAATCTTTCCAGGAAAGGCTTATTTAAACAACCAGCAAAGACTGTTAGAAATATGAAACAGGCGTGCACATCAGGTACAAATAGCTAATCATATTCCTGTTTTAGATAATTTTGTTCTTAATTATTTTAATTAGTTTTATTCACTTTTATCACTACTTTTTTATCATGTTTAAGTTAGATGACAAAATACATTATTTGTAATATTCTTTAACTGAATAATTCTGGAATTTTATATTATATACAACCTTATCTAGAATGTTCTTTTTTAAGATTTTTTTTAGCTTTTTTTAAACTATTCAACTGAATGTCTTACAGATAAATGTTTTAAATTAAGTCTGAATGCAATCCATATTGAACAATTGAAGCCCTTAAATAGAACATGTGCAAGGCTGCTGGTTTTGTACTGTACTTTTAAGTGTGGGGATAGAACCTACCTGTGAGACTGACTTTTGCCTGAAGATGTTCCTACATTTTGAGTGTGTGTGGCTGGTGGTAGAATAAGAGTTCTTCAGGTTTGCCTTGATTTTCTTTATATGTGTATTTATTTCAGAATTGGAATATGGTCAATCAAATTTTTGCTCATAATTTAGTCTCCAATTAATTTACAAAATCACTCATTAGTTTAGTGTTTGCCAGTATGGTAGCTTTACAAGGGACAAAGCTGTTTTTCACAAATAATTATTTAAATGTAAAACAAGTAGTATTCCAGTACATCGCACTTTGAGTATCTGATTCTAAATAAAGATCATGTTCACAGAACTTATTTAAGCCATGTAAGTTTAAAGGGTTATTTTGCTGTGTTCAAGTTGAAGTGATACGCTTCATTAGGAAAGTAAATAAAAACTAAGCATTGAATTATACATAATTCTGGATTTACATAAACAAATACTCTCCGTTTAACTTCAGGAAATTTCATTTGGATTTTCTGCTGTTACGTGAATTCAACTTTCCTAATCTATAAATTGAAAATAGAATTGAATATAGGTATGCTGATGCACGATTCCCCTAGCAAATGATAGCTTGCGTTTTCTTCCTAGCATTTTTTTTCTTCCTTATTTAGACCACCATTCATTCTCCTCAGAGATAACCAAGGAAGAAAAAAGTACCTTGACTACAACTGCATCCCTTAAAATGACAGATTTAAGGTGTTTAGGTAAATATCTTAGGTCTTTTTTTCCTAAATTCATAAAAGAAGCATTGAAGAGCCACCAAATCAGTAAGTGAATCTGACATTACAGAAATCTTAACACTTATGTTGGATTACCTGTTCTCTAATCCTTAACTGCTTCCCTTCCTTTCTCTGCTCCTAAAATAAAAGAAATTTTGACATAAACCTTACATATTCTGATCTTGATCTGTGGATCTTTACTAAAGGTGGTTTTACTAAGAAACAATGTACAACAGCTTAAAAGAATGCTCAGTAGTTACAGAAATACTTAAGAGCTGGTCTTTGCCTACTCAGAGGGAAAAAAAATGAAGCCCTGCTCAAATCCCTTATGTATTCACCTTGTTAAGCTTCCTAACTCTTATGAAGCCCTTCTGTTTTCTCTGCCTTACTGCTCTTAAATACAGAGAGGCTTTCACAGCAATCCATGACTGCATCCCACAGTTCCTCCATATTTTCCTTCCTGAACACAGTCCATCAGTAGGTTATGAAAATGCCTCTGCTACTCAGCATTTATAAGTGGAATCTGTATGCTCTTTTTAAAATGGATCCATAGTCCACCATCAAATATCATGTGGGCATATGAAATCAAGTTGTTCAAGTAGTTTCAACCTGAGTTTCAGCAGTGCTTTATCTTAGGCTAGAATATTGCAGAGATGTACCTGTGCCCTTCAAATTTTTCACAGAAGTTCAGTTTCAGCTGCCGTAACTAACAGTGAGAACACTTAAGAGTTACTAAACCATATATTAGCATAGGTTATGACCTCAGAAACAAATCAGAAGGCTTCCTGTGAGTGAATTCATACATAAGTTAGGCTTATCAGTTATTCAGGTTAATGCAGATAGCTGTCACAACACAAAGTTTCAAAGTAAAGCAAAGACATGTTTTATGTTTTAGCTCCTGCAGAAATCGTTCTTTCAGTGCAAAGGGAACAGGGGCCCTTTCTTCCCATCCCAGCAATATTTTTACTTCTGTAGAGGATCTGCGCCTAATTTAGTAATTCTAGAGTTGAAGTGCATTATAATTTGGTTCCATAGGTCACATTGAAAACAAATTTAGAGAGCAAGCACAAAACAAGAAATAAGTATTTTCATGAAGATACAGAAATAAATAACCTCTTTTAACATATGTATATGAAAAATGGAGGTTAAATTGTAGATCACAGCAACATGATGGGTTTTATGATGGTTGCTATAGCAGTTATGCTTACTGTTTCTATAATGCCCTGTTTTTTTTCCAGGTTGTACAACAGCAGGTCTGTCATTCAATAGTAAAACTTTTAGCAAGATGCTGCGAAGTTGTCCATACCTATGCTATCATCACAAAGTCATTCTGGAAGCTGAAGAAAGATATAAAAAGGAACTTAAGAAGTTGCCTGTTTCTAATAACAGTAGATATGCAGCTTACGAGAGTAATTTATTTTATTTTTATTTTTTTAGTAACTGTTTAGTAACTTGTTTTAACAAATTTTTATTCTGATATCCTACTCACTTTATATGATTTATCAATGATTTGTACTAAGTGAGATTGAAACCAGCCACTTTTTTGGAGGATCTGGTGTGCTTCTTGTCAGTGGTGTTGAATCTTTGACAAAAACTCTCCTGTTTGCCACAGTTAGTCAAATATTAATAGAAGGGAATATATAAAGTTGCAATAAGTGTGAATGGATGAACTTTACAACAAGCTTGTTTCATTCCTATATTACATGCTCATGGATGAAAAGAGGCTTACAATTATTGATCAATAAGAAGAGCATTCATCTTATTTAAAAGCATCTTTTATATTTCTGGTTTAACAGAGGCAATTTTTAAAAGTAATTAAACAGTTATTGTCTGCTGGCACTTTTAATGGTCTCTATCTTATACTTTTTAGAAATACTGCTGACCCCGATAAAGAAAGGAAAATCGCATACAGAAACATCAACTTTTAAGAGCACAATGGATAATTTCCAAAGTAAGGCCTTAGTTTGGAAATTAATGCAAAAAGCGCTTATTGTCTGAGTAATCTTATTGTAGGGTTTCACCATGAGAGCCTGTGGATAAAGAATTATGAAATTGTATGTGGATTCTGTCAACAATCTGTCAGAGAACGCATAATTTATAGTCATAAAATTGTTACACATACTACTTTACAATTAAGTTATCCGGCACTTGCATTGAGGCCTGCTAGGGTTACTTCCATGCCATCTGCTATTTTTCAGTTTTGTGGCCTTAATTTTAAAAATGTAGAGGCGTAGTCAGGATCAGATCACAGTGCAGCTGCTTGTCCCTAGATTCAGCATCATTCAGCTGCACCTAGATTCAGCACTATAGCTGTGTTATCCTATTTCTGTTTCTGTTCATTCTTGGAGTTCTGCTAAGGACTTTTGGGTTTCTGAGCGCTAAATAGCTAAAAGTAAACTTGAAATACACAACGATACTAGAGCAAGTGTCTGGAAGTAACCTATCAGAAAATTAAATTACAGGTTTACCTGCCCTGTATACTGAGTTGTTGAGTAAGACATTACTGACAAATTGAGATGGGAAAGTGAATATTAGCTCTATCAGCCTCCGCAGTACAATTTCAGAACCCTGTGCTTACAAAAGCATCAGTTGCCCCTAAAAAAAATGGTAATGTCTATAATGCACAACTGTCCATTTGTAAATAGTGGAATATGCATCTTTTAAAATATTTTATTCTATGGTATATTGAAAAAGTTGGTTATAATTTGAACTCTTTTCTTCACTCCGCAAATATATCTATTTTTTGCATAATTCACAAGGAATTTTCTTCACAATGTGGTGATTTTGGGTACATCCTGCAGAGCTCCGACTGCAGTCAAAATAATACATTCATCAACTAGTGACCCATACCGTTACTTAGGACTGACAAAGAATTTTAAAGCAGGCTGAAGAAGCTCTCAAAATCAGTACTTAAATTCTTGAACATTAATACTACTTTAAAAAAAAAAATTCTATTCTGAAAAATCAGCCCACCAGTCAGGAATTTATTTTTAGTGTGCTATTTCCAAAAACCTTGTTTACATCATTATATAATTAATTTCTGGTAACGGCTAGTAGATGCGTGTGTGTATGTGTGTGTATATATATATATATATAAAAATCATATTCAGAAACTAATTTGGCTATGATAGCCATGGAAGTTTAAAAACTTTTATTAAAAAGAAAAGCTGATTATTTCATCTCAATAACTCATTACACTAATATATTACCTTTAGCAAGTAAATATTTTCTGAACTTAACTGGATTTTTCAGTCTTTCAGATGGTAGTATGGCTCAAAAGATGGTCTTGTCACAAATTTTAGTTCCTAAAATGTTACCTGTGTTTTGTGTGTTTTTTTTTTCTTTCAAGAAAAAGACAAAATCTTTTATTTTTTTATTTTTTATTTTTTTTTAGGTATTCTTTTGACTCCGATTAGAAAAAACAAATCTGATACTTCCCATAGAGATGAACATGATAAAAATACTCAGTTACCTGAAGAATATAACTTGCTACCAACATATGAAAAGTGTGAGTGTTACCAGAAAATTAATACTGTAACAAGAGTAACTTAAAGATCAATTTTTACCCTTAGCTCAGGGCATTGAAAAAGGCATCCATGCTTGCTACTAGAGACAAATAGCTGAGAATTTAAATAGTCATTCTTGTACCTTCAGTCATAGTATTATTGAGGTTTATTTTGGGTTAAATCCTATTATTTGCGAGTTGCTTCCAGTACCTAAATAATCCTGACACGTTAATGACAACGACTGGAAAAAGATCTAATGAAAATTAGATATTACTAATACAGCAACATTTATGTATTCATGTTCATTACAATAAATGTTCTTTTACAACACTACATTCAGTTTTACAGTAGAGCTCAGTTAGTTCAGAGTAACTAAGAGGTGGCCTTGTTCACAATTTTATAGCTTTCCAAAAAAAACAGGATGCTAACTTGAAGAGACAATATGTGAAAGAAAAGCACAGCCAGGAATGTCAACAGTTAAAAGAAAATTGTATATATTCACTTGACAAAGATGAGGTTAGTTATGCGAAGCCTACTCATACGCTCACATATTTATAAATGTGACATTAGTGTGAATTGCATATTTTCTTTTGAACCAGTAACAAAGTGAACCATAATAAAAACATATCCTCCTCTGCTGATTCTACTTCATAGTGATTTGTCCCTGAAAGAAGTTAAGCATTTTTCTACTGTTAGCCCTTTCAAGTTAGTGGATATGGAGGTATACTTTTTTCTTGTACTTATGAAAATTTCTACAGTATAGAAATAGTAGAAAACTAAAGGCATAGCTGTTTCGACTAGAAAACAGATACCGAGGGTGGAAGTTAGGTAGACACAACAGAAATAAATGTGTCAATGTCATAGAAAAATACTGTATTTCATTAAGTGGGTGACTGAAGAAATGGCTGAACATAATATATTGAAGAACCATCATTATCATGACAAAGTGATTGTTTCTTCAGAACTAGTTAAGGTTGCATCACTAGTAATAATGCATTGCTTCTGAATGTGAAATACTGTGTAAATTTACATATTTTTTAATTACATCAAAATAAATACTTGCAGAACAATGAGAGAGGCTCCCTGGATATAAACATGAGAACTTTAAACAAGAAAAGAAGAATCCGAAAAGATTTCACAGATGAAGAAATTAGTTATCTTTTAACTGGAGTAAAAGAAATGGGTCATCACTGGAATTTGATTTTGTGGTCCTATCCATTTCAGAAAGGACGGACAAATGTTGATCTTTCCAGCAAATACTACAAGTTGCAGGTGCAAGTAACTAAAGTTTAGTTTTCTACTAATCATATATACTACCAGGTCATTTTTAATCTTTTCACCCTGATTTGACTCTCAAAAAAACCCAAACATATAGGATGTTAGAATTTGCAACCTGTGGGGTTGGTCTTTGCATCATTTCAATGTTTTGCCTGCTAAGGATTCTAATGGTCTGCAATGTAATTTAGAGATGCTGTTAATGGATGGATCAGATAGCATTTTTTGCTGTATTCTGGGTAAATGTGGGACTGTTTAGTGGCAACCATTTTTCTACTGAAATTTTTTCTAAAATTGTGTAGTGTTCTGTGTCAACATCAGTCATGACGTTTTTTGTATATACTATCTTATAGAGGCAGGAAAAAAGCAAAAGTCATCAATAACATCTTTCAAGAATATTTTCGATTTTGATGCGGAAAGTTGAAGAACAGCTTTATTAACAGGGAGGTATTACCACAATGATACAAGCCTTTTGAGAATTTAGATTGGTTTGAACTCATGTTTTTCACTGCTAACATTCATTTACAGAAATTGTTATGCTTTGCAAATTGCACTTAAATGTAATTATTAAAAAAAATATATGCTAAAACAGCTACTAAAATAGTCTTTACCAATAAGTTACTTTTTTTAAAAAGAACTTAACATTCTTAAACTTTTGATTTTGTAACAATTAATTTGCTTTGAATCTTTTTACGATGTATTTTATCCCATTTGCAAGAAAAGGTTTATTGAATATTTTGAATTGATTTATTGAATATTTTCATGAATATTTTATGCCAGAAATTGCTAAGTGTTAATGTTCTGACTATTTTTTCCCTTTTTAATCGGTGAAATCAGCAACTAAGATACTTTGTTATGCACTTGGTGTGCAGTATGTGTAGAAAAATAGAATAGATTGTCAGACATCTAGAAGAGGTGTTTATTATTCTAAGTTATGCAGTCAGGTCAACAATTAGGAGAATCTTATAGTTAGCAGAAATGTTTAAGTGATTGCAAAGATCATAAAGATCTTTCTAATGATATCAAAACATTCACAATATAAATGCTAATAACTATTAATTTTGAACATACAAGTCATAGGAAACGTTCAAGAAAATCAACATACTAGAGGTATTTCTGAACAGAAGGTTGTATGCTTTCAGAGAGAGAGGACTGGTAGAACAAGCTTTATAATTTTGTTAAATTCTTACTTGCAAATAATTTTGAGTAAAGCAGGATATGTCTATGAGAGAAAGCACCAAATATATGTTTGAGCACTGCTGAATACGCTAGGCAAATCTTACATAGGTTCACATAAATTGAAATGTAGAGCTTGTCAGAACTTCTAGACAGAAGATAGTGTGTGGTTCAACTGCAGTATTTCTTGGATGACATTCATGGACCTATGTAAAATACTTAAGTGGTGAACTAAATAGAGTGTAGCTACTGATTAATTTGATTTCTATTCACGGTGGAACATTTTTTTGTATATTATATAAGTGCATGAGCAGAACCAACGGCATCCTGGCCTGTATAAGAAGCAGTGTGGCCAGCAGGTCGAGGGAAGTGATTGTGCCCCTGTACTCGGCTCTGGTGAGGCCGCACCTCGAGTACTGTGTTCAGTTTTGGGCCCCTCGCTACAGGAAGGACATGGACGTGCTCGAGCGAGTCCAGAGAAGGGCGACCAAGCTGGTGAGGGGTCTGGAGAACAAGTCTTACGAGGAGCGGCTGAGGGAGCTGGGCTTGTTCAGCCTGGAGAAGAGGAGGCTCAGGGGCGACCTCATCGCTCTCTACAGTTACCTGAAAGGAGGCTGTAGAGAGGTGGGGGTTGGTCTATTCTCCCACATGCCTGGTGACAGGACGAGGGGGAATGGGCTAAAGTTGCGACAGGGGAGTTTTAGGTTGGATGTTAGGAAGTACTTCTTTACCGAAAGGGTTATTAAGCATTGGAACGGGCTGCCCAGGGAGGTGGTGGAGTCACCATCCCTGGAGGTCTTTAAAAGACGTTTAGATGTAGAGCTTGGGGATATGGTTTAGTGGAGTACTTAGTGTTAGGTCGGAGGTTGGACTCGATGATCTTGAGGTCTCTTCCAACCTAGAAAAATCTGTGAATCTGTGAATCTGTGAAACCACTGTTTCTGCTAAATATACAATGGTTATAAAAAGCTTTAGTGAAAGCCTTAATAACTTGATTTTTCAGTGATAACCTTAGTATTTCTGTTCTAATTAGTTAATTTATTATGGAAAAACTTTGGTTATCTTATTTCATCTTATTTGCAGTAGGCTTTTACTATGATGTAGCTTAAATGCTTAAAAGCATGCAAGATAACCTGAAACTGAAGGACTTGCACCGATGCTGATGCTGATGATATAATAAATAGTTTTTTAATGTTTTTCAGCTGTTGCACTTTTTAAAATATATATTATTAAAATATTAAAGAACCTATAAAAGATGCCTTAAGGCATATCTTTGTAAAGGCCCAATCCTATAAATGTTTATGAATGGAGCTATTCCAAGTGGTGTAATTAAATATTGGCCTACATATTTGCAGAACCTGAGCCAAAAGTAATACCAAGGAGTGGTGTGTACGTCAGGGAGATTTTGGTCTGTTACGCGCTCCACAAAGTATTTTTCCAAGGACTCAAAAGCTAGTCCAGGCAAGCTTCTATTTTGTGTAGTATCTGAATGTATATTAGTAATCCATATTATTCTGGCCTAAATATATTTGAAGTGGAGAAAATATGTAAGACATACATCTTTAGTAACAGATGTAATCAGAGTATCACAATATTGACAATATACCTAATTATAGGTAATAATTTAGACTGTGAATGACCTCTGGAGTCAGTAATCCAACTTCCTTAGAGCAGGCCTAATTTCAAAGTTAGTCTGGGTGCTCTGTGCCTTGTCAAGTGCTGAAAATCTCCAAGGCTGAAATCCCCACAATCTCCTCTGCCGCGTTAATTCTCTCGTAATGAAAATTGCTGAAATAGGCATCATTAAATCGTTCTTGTAAAATCCAGAAAGGAAGAGTCATGACTGGAAGCGAGTAGAGACGTGTTGTGTGAATTTGTGCAAGTCGATTCATCTCTGTCTGACAGTGATTGACCGAACACTCTTGGTAACTGTATTTTCTTGTATAAACTGCTTTGAAATGCACGCGAAATGGTTATTAGTAATATAGTTGCATAAGAACCATTCATGTCACTTTTAGACTTCTTATGCTACCTCGTGCTTTGAAAAGTGCAAGTGCCTGATGGTCACCGCCCAATCGTGAGGGAAAGCATGTTTGCAAAAAAAAAAAAAAGTGGGAATTGTTTTGTAACACGAGTAGAAGAACAAAATTTATCGGAGGGATGCACGAAGGTGGGTGGAAATCTTCGAGCTTTATTCCAGCCCTCTGACTACATCTATCGCTTGACTATTCACACTGCACACACTAACCCCGCACCCCGGGAAGTCACCGAGAGCCCGGGCAGGGCTCTGGCCCCGTCCCCTTTCATCCCGGCCCCGTCCCCTTCCCTAATCCCGGCCCCGTCTCCCCTCACCCTCCGGCACCAGAGGGCGCTGCCGAAGGCCGCCCCCCGCCGCGGGAGGCACCGCCCAGGGCGGAGGCGCTGCCGGGGCTGCCCGGGCGCCGCCTGATCGCGTCGCGGCCGCGGCTGCGGGCGGTTGCGCGGCCGCGTGGGGCAGCGCCGGGCCGGGCAGGGCGCAGCCGGGAGCGGGGGGCGGCGGCGGCGGCGGCGGCACCGGGCGGTGGCGGCAGCAGCGGCGGGCGGGCCGGCGAGAGGGAGGAGCGGGGTCCTCGGCGCGCCCGGCTGAGGTCACTCTTTGTGGCTGCGGCTCGCAAGATGGCGCCCGTGCTGGTGGAGAAGAAGCTGCTGGGGCCGGACGGGCCCGGCGGCGCCGAGCTGCCCAGCGAGGAGGAGGAAGGGCAGAACCTGTGGTAAGCCCCCGGCCGAGGGAGGGGGGCACGCGCGCGTCCTTCGTGCCCCGCCAGCCGGGCGTCCCGTGCCTGTCACGGCGGGGTCCCCTGCCCCGCGGCGCCGCCCCGGCCCTCCTGCGGCGGGCGGGAGCCCCGAGCCTCGGCTGTGGCGGAGCCCCGAGCCCCGGCCGTGGCGGAGCGAAGCCCGCAGCCCGCTGACAGGAGCTTCCCGGCCCGGTGGGGGAACAGGGCCGGCGGGGATGGGGGCAGAGCCGGGGGTTGGGTCGTGGCGCACGGCGGGTTGCGGGATGGGGCCTGGGGGATTCGATGTGTTGCTTTTCAGTCAGTTATCTGTTTAAAAAGAAAAAGAAATGCGTGTGAAATGCAGTAATGGATTGTGGGAAGAGTTAGTCATCAGCTGGGAAGTAATGCTGAGCAGTAACGTGAGCTCTTCTGCGGGAGAGCAGCTTCAGGAGGCTTCAGTGCCCGTGCTCTAGGTGCTATAAAAGCTTTCCTCAAAAAGGTGGCACGCTTCTGGGGAGGCTTTTTATTAAAATGAACTCAAATCTTTACCTGTAACAAGCCTAGTTTGTAAATAGAATGAATGTGACTGGATTGGTCCGCGTAGATCTGCTGAGCTCATCAGCGCTGTCAGACGAGCGGTGCGTGCTGGTGCCTGTGTGCAGTGTGTGCCTGTCAGCTTAACGAGGACGATGCTCTTTTTCTAGGTCTTCGATATTGAGTGAAGTTTCTACCCGGTCGAGATCTAAATTGCCCTCAGGCAAAAATATTCTTGTTTTTGGTAAGTAGCACATGCAAGCATGAGGATTTTCTTTTTTTGGTAGAAGCAAAGCACGTCGAAAACAATGATGCGAACAAATTGACGTATCATTTTGTTAAAATTAGCTTATGTAATGTGATCTATGGCATTCTTGTCTTCAGGCTGGTGGATTTATTTTCTTTCTGGTTTATCCTGTTAGTTTTATAAGATATATTTAAATAAATGAAATGTAATAATGAACAATGAAGTGCTTCTTTCTTATTGTTGTGGTATAAGCTGTTGGATTCTGCTAGAACGCTTAAAAGAGTATAGTAAGTGTGGTCCAAAAATGCACAAGAACACTTGTGATTTCTTAAGTGTGTTTTGAAAGTCTTTTCTACAAAGTTAATTCTGAAACTTTTTTTTTCTTTTTCTGTACAAACTTACTGGCAGGTGATGATGGTTCTGGTAAAACCACGCTTATGGCTAAAATACAGGGAGCGGAGCACGGCAAAAAAGGAAGAGGACTGGAATACTTATATCTAAATATTCACGATGAAGACAGGGATGGTAAGTTTATTTTGTATGTAATCTTTTTTACAATAATAGCTGACTTGCTTTTTTATAGTTCTGGTTTCATCAGTGTATTTTGGGTTACGCCCAAGTACCTAGTTCCAGCATTATTGACTATGTTTTATAAACTATATCACTTTCTTAAGTGAAATGCATTTTATGTTTGGACTAGTTTCTCCTTTTTGTCTGTTTCACACTTCCCCTATGCAAGAGGCGAAAGTACACTTGAGCTATTGATATAGCTCAGGATCCATCTACTTTTAGGGTGGATGCATTTCCTGATGTTGGCTTACTAGGAGATACATTGTCATTTCATACAACTGCTTTATAGTTATAGGAAAAAAGTGATACATCGTCAGAATTTTGGTGGTTTTTTTTTTGTTGTTTTCTTGAAGGGACAATGAGTGGCATTTCGGTTAATTGTAACTGCGTCATTTTGTTAGAATTGAATGAAGAATAGAATTAGGATTTTATTTTCTCAGAATGGAGCTTGTTTCTTTGTCCCTTGTATTTCTTTTTGTTACTGTTAATGATAGGTCTTTTCTAGTAGGTGGGAGGCAAGATACAAGCAGGTCTAACAATGAGAATACTGTTAGGATATTAGGTTAGAGACAGGAAGAAATGAAGAGTGGGCTAATTATCCTCACTCCTGAATCTTCCTCTGCCTATCTCATTTTGGGCAAAATGCTGGATCTCTTCATGATAGTTTCCTTCCCCCAAAACTGGGAATGATGGTCTTCCAACTTGTGACCTTCTGATTTTCCAGTGCTGAAGAGGAAAGCAATGATGGTGTTTCATCCATCTTTCCTGAAGAAAGATGAACTGGGTAGATCCTAGAATGGTATTTTGGAAATGGAAATGTACTGCATAAGTGATTAAGTACCATATGTGTCTGGTTGTTATGGAGATTGGTCCTGTGCTCCTGTGGTAATAAACTGTCTTCAGATACTAAGTTAGGCACCATTAGTACATGAGCACATTGCCTGTATCTTCAGTGGCCACCTGATCTTGCAGTTCCTAAAAATCTTTTGTGGTGTAATTTTCAGTGTTGAGGCTGTTCTTCACTTTTTGAGGTTCTTATTTTAAGTGCTTTCTCCCTGTGTATAATTTTCTTTAGTACTGCGTAAATAGTTCAGGGTGAAAAGCCTACCGTTAGGGGTGTTACGATAGCTTGTGGCATCAAGCTTCTTGCAGCTTCAAAGGAGATGGTATTGCAAGCAGGCGATTGCCAGGTGTGCTATTCTTACTGGTGCTATTTAACCTCAAGTATGTCTCCACTCTGGAACTCTTTTGGGTCTGTCTGTGAGTATCTGTAAGTGATAAGTATTTGATGTGATTACGTGAAGCTTGTCATAAGAACTCTGGCACCAGTAGCAGGAAAAAATGAGACCTTTTAGTTTATCAGACTCAGCTGCAGAATTCAGGTCTTTGCGCATCCCTTTAATGGTTGTGTTAGGATCTAATAATATCTGCCTCTTTCCTTTTTGTCTCATTGGTGTCATCAGCAAGCAAAATAAATAGCAAAGTAGGTCAGGACCTCCTGGCAGGCAGAGTTAACGCTGACTTCTCTAGGACACACTTGGTTTTGTTCTTTAAACTTGTTACATGCTTTAGGTGTGTGTAGTCAGACACAGATGTGGGAACAAAGCCTATATAACTGTTCCACAGTTCTTGGAAGTCATAAAAAATTGAAGATAGGTATTCAGGAGCTTACTATCATATACCCATTTTTGAGGGTATCTGCTTTTTATTATACCCCATTCTCTTTGAGACCAGCAAACCATGAGGATTTCCATGGGTGTCAAGCCAACCCTGGCAGATGAAACTAGTGGAATAGTGGAGTCAAGATCTTGTCAGCTTCTTTCCCAGATGCGGGAAGACTTCTTTGCTTTTTACCTTTTTTCTCTTCATTTCAGAAGAGTTTATTCTTTCCAGGGAAAATAGTTTGGACATAGTGCCAAGTTATCTACCTCCCTTTGGAAGTCTTAAGGGAAATCTTCTGTGTTGCTTCGTATTTTTACCTCTCCCCCTCCCTTTCCTGTCTCCCTCATTAAGGGATATTTGAATCTGGCTCCTCCTTCGTCCTACACTTAAAGTAGAGTCGCAGAGTTACTACTTCATGCTGGGTCACACAGGGTGCATAACTGAGTTTCCTTTTTGTCTTTTCCACTAAGAAAAGTTAAACAAATTTAATGAAAGTTAAATTTATAAAAAATGCTTTTTTTTTTAAGGACGTCTGTGCCTGATACAGGTGTCCACTGACTTCTTGTTTTCACCGTCACTGCCTGTTTCTTGGCAGTGCCTCACAGCTAGCTTGGATGCCAAGATGCATGTCACCACTACCTCGGTAATTAGCTGGTTCAGTTCTGTTTCTGCCAGATGTTAGTCGTTCAATGTAACGTGCACTACTTTGGTCCCTAGGTCTCAGGATAACTTAGAATAAGTCCACTACTGAATCTCTGCCTGAAAAATCTTCTCCTTAGGGTACTATCCCCAGTTGTGCCTAGGCTAAGGCATTTGTTCAAGACGAGGCTCGGGGACGCCTGACAAGCAATCCTGAGAGAGAGAGGATTCTCCTAGATCATTAGCCTCAGGTACAATATCTTTGGAGAGTATGGCTTCTACATACATGACACCTTAGTTCATCTGGATGAAAGCACTTAGAGCACTTTTCTTACAGGATATGTTTTTCTAGAGTAGCTTTCAGAGTGTCTTAGAGTCAGAGTTAAAGTGAGGATGTGCAGCAGGAGAGTGCGGCAAACTATACGAACCGTTGAGGTGGCTTGTTTGGTAGCAGTGAGGTATCAGCTAGCAGGCGATTATAAACACCGTGGAGGTTTTTGAGTTGGACTGCCTCAGATTACAAATGTAATACAGTTGGCTCTGGCTGTACCAAACGTGCAGGTGAGGTACAGCCATTCTGTTGTGGCGCTCCTCCTTGTAAGAAAATCAAGTAGTCTTGTTTCTTTGCCTCAGGTTTGGACTGGCCTCAGTCACACCATGCACACGTTCCAGTTGAACTGGTTGTTCCGGAGTGAGCCAAGTGCTGATGGTACACTGGTTTCTAATGGGAGACTTTTTTTTTTGTCATCATCTTTAAAGTCATTCTCTTGAAAATGATTTTTTCACCATTTTGCTTCTCTTTATGGCTTGGATAAGGGATATGATACTTAATTACCACCGTTACGTTTTGAATAAATACAGAAGATGTAGTTGCAGTTCACAGAATCAACCATCTACAGCAAAATTCATCAGAGATGAAAAACGCTTCTCAGGGCTCAAGGGATAAGGTATTGACAGGATTTAAAATGTAATCTTGGCAGCTATTTTAATAGTCTTTAGTTAGCAACACCTGTTATTCCAACAGGATCTGATAATTGTTTACTCTGTTTCGGTATCTCATGTCACAAGCGTTACGAAAGGTCCAGTTAACATTTGCATCGGATGACTAATTGGGAGCTTGACGCGGTGCTGACAAAGTTGAATTTGCCGTGAAGTCCTTGCCAAATTGTGAACAAGCAGTACTGTATTTTTAAGTGTTTAATATTCATAGCAAATGTAAATGCCAATCCATGCCTGATGGTTGCCTTTCCTTGTAAGAAAGGAGGAAACCTTTCATTTTCCTATGAAGCTATCTTTAACAGACAATCAAAAAAGAACCATTGTGTACTGTGAGTGTTAGGCTTTAGGCTTGCAGTCACCCTGGCAGATGGATTTCATCTGAGCGGTAATTCTGCTGTGTGTTCTAGTTCCATTCTATTCCAGATGTTAAGTAGAAATTAAACCCTTAAATTGGACAGAGGTGTTTAGTAAACAAAACCTTTGTAACCTTTAGAATCTGGCTTAAAAAAGTGACTTAAAATCAGTGAATTAAGGGGTTTGTTAATTTTTGTTGCTTACTAAGATGTGAAAGTCTTCCCTGTGACTCACACAACAGGAGAAGCTATGACAGTGATATCGAGAGTTGTAAATTTTCATAGGTTGTAGATAGACTTAAGTTAGTTCTTTAAAACTTAGCATATTTGCTCCAAGAAGGCACTGTGCTATCAAATGTCTATTAATAACCTGTAGCTCATGGAAAGCCCAAGGACTTGTTGTCCACTGGTAGATTTTTGCTTCTGGGAATGCACAAAAAGGTGCAGGGATAAGAGTCCTGCAGAGATGGTTAATGTACTGTTGTGTTTGTGCTCACATTGTGTTCTAGCTTCCCTCCTTCTTTTCCAAACTTTTGCCAGACTTTCCTTCAGTCTTTAGAAGCCTTCCAACAGCTTTCAGTTCGTGCATCCAGTGATGTGAGAATCCTTGCTGGTATCAGTGAGGTGGTCTGCTGCATTGGGGGGGAGGAGGAGGAAGGGGAAAATAATTGCTGCATGGTGTATTTCTTAAGTACACAGTAATGATTTTAACTGTTTACTGCAAACAGTAGCATTGAAGTGCACAATTGGAAGTTAGATATTTAAGTTAAAAACATATTTTTGGCCTATTTGGTGATGACTGATGTTTGAATAACTTAGGATACTCTAGCAGTACTTAAGTAGGAGCATAACAGAGATGCTAAAGGAAGATTGCCCACGTACAGCATCTTGATGTAATCTGGGCTGCTCAGTAATGTTGTTGAAGACCTTGTTAGCAAGGGTTGTATGTGTATTTCTGTGCTTGTTTCTCCTTCCAATCTCTTTAGCCAAGTTTTTGCCTTTTTCTAGAGACAGTGTTTTTGATCCTGATGGGTTCTTATGTTGTGACATGATTCTTAAGTTAGGACAGCCACAGAGACTGGATGTATTGTGTGAGGTTGAGAGGTTTGGAGCACATGACAGGGAAATACAGGGGGCAGCAAATTGGAGGAAAAAAACAACCCTGCAGGCCCTGCAGCAATTTTGAAAATCTGTAGTCTTCAGTGATGGGTTTGCTGATCTAGTGCATAATATTTCATAATTCACCTCTCATCTGTAATACTTGTGGAGACCTGTGGTTCTCTCTGGACAACTGTAAGAGAATGGAGAGTATTTTGGAAGAGATAATAGGATGAGCCTAGTGGATAGAAACAAAGGGAGGGTTTTTTTTTTTTTTTGGAGGAGAAGGCTTCTGAGGATAATATAATCCATGTTTTTTTTTAATTTGAGTAGAATTGTTTATCCAGAGTGCCTGAAACATCGTTCCTAGATGATGCTCCATTTTCATTTTTTTCTTTTATTGCCAAAGTTCATGTTTGGGTCAAAAATTCTCATGCCAGCTGTCTGTTCCAGCTGATTATTTCCCCTTGCATTTCAACAAAAACTCTTCAGTCACTATCAAAATGCTGTGGGGAGAAACACAAAAACTAAAAAACAAATCTTTGGTCTAGTACTAATTCTACAAAGAGGCTGTAAGTAGAGGGCAATGTTAAGTCATTGTGAATTAGGAGCATATAGCACAGCTTTAAAGTTTGGTAGGCTTTATGTTTATCCCGTGTTCGGCTCCTCCTACGCCTGTGCTAGAAACCAAAGCTGCTTATTGCTTGTATCTTGTTTGCAGCTTATTTCTGTTGTAAGATGTCTTCAGTATGTTAAAACAGTGTCTGAGGGACCCTTAGGGCTTTCCAGCTGAGCTCAGCTATACTGTAACTCCCTTTGGAACTTGGAGTTACATTTGTGATATGTGTATCCTTGATTTACTTGTAATATCCCTGTTTAAATTGAGGAGTGCTGTGCAGTATCTAGAAACTGTTGTGTCATCTGTCAATAAGAAAAGCCAAAGAACAGAAGTTACAAAAGTTAAAAAGATTCTGATCCAAGAAAAGTCCTCTTAAATGGAAGCATCTGCCAACTAATTTGGGCATTTATATATGCACCTGTGTTAAAAGGTAAACCATCAAGATCTGCTGCTAGCTGGGCTCTGGTCTTTGAGTTAACACTGATGCACACTCCTGTTTGCTTACAGACTAGCAAAGCAACAAGTTGGCATCAATTGAGCTTCAACTGTGCCTTTTCTTTTCAGATCATACCCGCTGTAACGTTTGGATTCTGGATGGAGACTTATACCATAAAGGGCTATTGAAGTTTGCTGTTTCTGCAGAATCCCTGCAAGACACCATAGTGGTCTTTGTCGCAGATATGTCTAGACCGTGGACTGTTATGGAGTCTTTACAGAAGTGGGCCAGTGTCTTGCAAGAACATATTGATAAGCTGAAAATTCCTCCTGAGGAGATGAGAGACATGGAACAGAAGTGTAAGTGTTTGTGCATCCCTACATTCTTGCCCCTCTTTCATTTTTTTTTAAACTAGCTTCTGCCGCTTTCTTTTGTAATGATAAATTTCTTCAAATTATCGTTTCGAGAGTGAGCTGGGTAAGAATTGCAATGACAACTCAAATTTGAATAGACTGTTAGGCATTAAAAGAACTCTAATGATTTTGCTGTGCTAACAAAAATTCAGGTGGATTAATTTTCTATATTCCTTGCAAAAATGAGATTTTGATGATTCAATTTTTAAAAGGCCATTTCTTAAGCTAGCTATATAGAATCACAATCTTAAAAGTAGTGACAGAGTTCAATAGCAAAGTGGATGGTTTGCTTTACTATGGTATCCCAGCCAGGTCTCATTCCCTACTGTACTTGTCTTCCGGTAGGTCTTGTTGCCCTTGCTTTTCATGGGCCTCAGACCATGATCCTGGTACATCTCACTCTTGCCTTTCCTACCCTGTGACACTAGGAATGTTGTATAAATTAGGCTTCTTTCCTGGCATATCTGTGGCAGGAAAGAATTTGGCACTAGCAAGCAGTTGCTGCTGCAGTATTATTTTTTGCAGCTTCTTTTCTTTTCTAAAATAGTGTTGAGAGTTTTTAGGGAGTTCTTTTTTCTGTATCCATACTGAATTACTCCAAAGTAAATTCCTTCAGTGGAAAGTCCTTAGCAACATGTGCCTTTTTCAACTCAATTATACATTCAGACTGGTTACGGGTGCTTGTTACTTTTTTTTTTTTTCCTTCAGGGTTGGTTCCTGGCTGCACTGCAGTGTTTAAACCTTGCAAATACTGTCTAGTGGCTTCCTTAGATTCACTTTAGGGAGCGGTGTAATCTGTTTGGCATGTGGGCATTCAGATGTATTTGTATAGCTCATCTCCTTTCCGAATGTTAAATACTGCTTTCCCAAAAGGGTTCTGCCTGCAGCATACTACTTAAAGTATATACTTAACGATTGAAACCATCTGGGGTTTGATCATCAGGCTATATTTAAAAACAAAACAAAATTTTTTTTTTGAAGGGAAAAAGCATTATTTTGGGGGGAATGGGAGAAAGGCAATTCTGGTCTCAAATACAGCAGCTAACCTGATTTGCATTTTTAAGAATCACATGAAACTGTATGGAAATCAAAATAAGTCTGGAAGTCTGGAGTTCTTTGTGCATTTCAAATTGAATTTTGAAGAGAAAAAATGTTTTCAGCCTTTGCTACGAATGCCCCATGTGGAGGAGCCAGTTAGAGTTGTGGCAAAGCTTTGGTACCGTGTTTGGAGATCTCCGAAGGCATTCCAGTAGTGCTGTCTTGGAGATTTCTAACTGGAAGGACCTTAGAAATTACTAGTTTCTCATGCTCTTTAATAGAGTTGAGGGAAAAGGAAATTTTGGGATTGGTTTTACACACTTGTAGGGCTCTGCTGCCATCGTATGGCTGAGCGGTGAACTTCAGTCCAATATCGTGCAGGTAGAACAGGGGCCGCCTAAATGTCTTCTCTCCCAAAATTCCCTCATGCTTCTTTTCGTAGTCACTGTGCAGGACAGTTGTATTATCTCTAGTGCATGTCTTTTAACTTCTTGCAGAACTTAAAGGCCAGATGTGTGCTCAGAACTTTGGCCACCATAACTTGTAATTCTTTTAACAGCAAATTGTGCCCAAGAAATCCGTGTTTTAGTTGTGGCCATATTAGCATAGCTGCCTTGAGAATATAATGCACACGTGCCTGAAGAACGCTTTGTGACTATAGTCCTCAAAAAAGTCTATGTCAGCAAAGTTTTCCTTACTAAAATTCTCCTGCCTGTGCTTTCTGAGATATGCTGACACTTACAAAGTGGAGAATTCGCTGTGTAGCAATAGCCCAATATGGAAAAAAAAGGGATGATGAAGCACAGCTGTAAAGCAGGCAATCAAAACACTGGGACAGGGTGCAGAGTGAAGAGATGTGTTAAATTCGTGCCAGTGAAGCCCCAGTGCAGCATAACATTACATGAAGGCACGTATGTGTTTCTTGATTTCAGCTTATATGACCGTATGTTCTTATGCTCGATTCTAGACTTAAACTGGGCATGTAGCCCAAGCTGCATGTTTTCAGCACTCCCACTAGTTGCTGCACTCCTCAGCTGAAGTGATCAGTAGTTCTTGTTGACTGCAGGGAAACATTTTCAAGTATCCATGTGAAGTGTTGCTAGGTTCTTTCTCCATCACTAGGATGTTATTACCGGCTTCCAGAAAACCTTCTGTTAGCTCACCATTCCTGATGGAGTTGAACTTTGGACTGCTTGTCTTTACTTTCAAGGTTTTTGTGGCCTTTCTCCACCCAGCCTTTTGTCTTGTGTTTGCACGAGTCAGTATCTTGTGATAAGTGTTCAGTATCTCGTGATACTGACTCCTGGCTTTGCTGGGTGGATGACGCTGGCCTCCATCTGGTTCATGGGAAGCCCTTCCTTGTGTTAAAGAGCATCCAGAATGGGAGACACCACACCTATACGGAAGTAACAGGCTGCCTTGAAAGAAATTGTTTCTTTCTGAATTATTTTAAGTGTACAAAGAACTTGTCTGCATGCGCTCCTATCACTGAGCTGCTCTGCGGAAATGCCTTGCTAAAAGCTTTGCTAGTGTGGATTTAAACTATGTCAATTCCAATGTTCTAACTTAAGTCATATTCTAATTCTGATAAATCACTGCTTAAACAATACATTACATTATTTAAGGGAAGGTCTGTGTTTTGCTTCCGTACTTACGTCAGCCCAGCAGAAAAACAACTGACAAAAATTAGGAAGTGCAGAAATGAAATATGCTTGTAAAAAGGCTGTTACATTATTCAAGATACTTGTATTCAAAGCCAAAGGCTTGAAACACAATAATGTTTATCTGAGAGTTAAATAGTGTCCCCTGCTCAGGCTGAATTAGTCTTTTGTGCCTTTTTTGTGTCTTAAATACAGCTGAAGGAGTTGTTAAGCTAAAGCTAACGTGGAGTATGTGAAGGAGAAAATATTTATAGCTTACTTTAAAGAAGGGAGGAACAAAGGGTTTATTTGATCTGTTTGGGTGCATGATGAACTTCAGGTCCGTTAAAAGTCTTGGAGTGGAGATCAAGTGAGGAAGTAACGGTAATGGGAGGTAAGGAGAAAAAGTATTAAATGTCTGTGAGGCAGATACGCTGTAGGAGAAATTATCTTGTATTTCTCCTAGAAATCGTTGCTGAGAGGTAGTCTGGTAGCACTTGTGATGCAGGTTTACTTGGCTTTAACCAGGCTAAATGTTGAATGGGACTTGGGATTGAATCAGAGTCTTGAAAAGTTGTTCAAGAGCCTGTCGCTAGCTGGCATGTGAGCCACTTGAAGTAGTTGAGCACAGAAGCAAGATCCAGCAGTTCGAGCTTTCCAGTACTGCTTTTTCCTGCTCTCAGCTGTACTTCCTTGCTCAGCAGATGCCCTCGCTAAGTGGAGCTGGGCGTGTATTCCGTAGCCATTCCAGCTGCCGGTGAGGGATGAATGCCAGCCCGCTGCCTTGCTGCCAGCACAGCAGCAGTCGCCTCCACGGAGCGGTTTTGTTCCCTCGTGCGTGGTTCTGCAGGGAGAGAGAGGCACAGCCTTGCTGGTTGCAGCTCTGCGATGGTGATGGTGGTGTTGGGCTGCGAGGGAAGAGCCGAGAGCCTCAGCGTCAGGGGTGCTGCTGGTGTCCTGAGTGATTGCCTGTATCACGGGATCAGCCGTAGTTTTCAGGGGAGGCTTTTCCTTCCCAAACTTGAGGGGTTTTATATGACTAAATAGCTTTGTAAACATTTGTTTTTCTCCTTTGTTGTGACCAAAGTTAAGCAAGCTAATATTGTCTGATTATAAAGCAGTAGTAAATTGAGACCAGTATTGCCAAATATTCTCTCACATCTGATGAAGGCAATGAGGTTTGTCTGAATGATTGCAGGGAACATAAATGGTACTCTGTGAACTGCTGAAATAGACTTGTTTTCAGTAGTTTTTGTTTGTTTGTTTTCTTACCTTAGCTAGGAGCAATCTGCTTGGTTGAGTAATGAAATGAAAACTTTTTTATCCTTTTCTCCTGAAGTGCTTTGGAATTAACCAGCTTTCTGTGATGGTCAATGAGCACATTTAATGTGCAGCATATACATGGGAGTTTACATTTCCAGTTGCTGAGTGTGAGCCAATGCTAGAGGAAAACATCTCTTTAAAAGCATTGTGGTTTCTTCTCCACCAGAAGGCACTGCCTCCCCAGCTTTAAAAGTAATTGCATTCAGTGTTTGGTTTTGTTGTGTTTTTTTTTTTTAGTTGGTTCCTGGGAGGTACTGAATTGATGGTTGAAGTAGAGGTCCATATTCAAAGTTTTTTTTTAAGCTTTGCTCTGGACTTGAGTTCTTTTGCTTCCCACAATGATGACACAATTTGATGTTTCTGATGAAAACTGTAGGTTGTACAGCTTTGAACAGAATTGTTTTTTCTGCTTTGTGTTTCCTTCCACATCCCGTTCTGTTGCAGAAATGTTCCTTATTTTGAAAAGGTGCGATGACCTCATACTGCAGGCTCTGCATTACAAACTTCTGAGGCTGTACCGGTTCCCAAACCTCAGATGTATCGGATGGCCCTGTCACGTGGCTGCATGTACCGAACAACAGTCTCTTTGTGAATGTGCCGGAGATTCGGAGCTCTTACCAAGAGTTTTCCTCACTTTACATGCAGTCTGCTCTCACCATAGCTCTGGTGACACTCTGTGCAATAAAGGTGCCTTCACAGGAGCAAGTCATGGAGCTTTGTGTGCCCCTGTGCTGCATGCTCCCCACGGCTGAGGCAGGAGGCAGCTTCAGGTGCGGCTGGGGTGCGAGGCAGCACCTTCAGGATGCACTGTGCCGGGGCAGGTTTGCTTGGGCTCTGGCTTTTATCCTCAAAACGGACATTTGGGGAGTAAGTTGTAGCCCAGCTTTGATAAAGGAATGTGCGGGTCCCAGTGTGCCTCCAAAATGGTGATAATACTATTTCTTAGTCACTTCAGTGTTTAATAGTATTTGCTATTACTGGAACATTCATCCACGAAATGGAAACAGAGAACACATCTGATTTTCTCTGGACTCCGTGGTAGTTTTGCAGAATGTCTTTTCAGATAGCATTTACAAGTCACTGAGTATGTATTTATGCAGCGTATATTTTATATTTCTAGCATTTGACTCCTGTAACAGAAACGTAAACCGAGTAGTAGTTTCTAAGGTTAGTACAGTACAAGTGGCTGTTTCAGCTTGGTGTTTTCTGTGCCCGTTTACATTTTCATCATGCTTTCTTCTTGCAAGACCAGATGCAAATTGCAGTGAGTATAGGTTAGGTTGCTAAGCTAAATTTACATTTTCTTTGGGAACTCAACTATGATGAAATGCATCGAACTGAGGAATGTGCATTTGTGTATACCATAGCTCTTGCAGCTAGTTTTGCTGATTTGTAATGGCCCCAAATTGCGTTTGATTTACCTTGTTGTAAGTTCTGGGGGAAGAGAGCTGTGTTCGAAGGGGCAACCAGGCTTGAGCTTGCATTTTGTAGAGATTTCTAGTTAGGAATAGATAAAATTATTTTAGGTCATATTAATTCTGTTTTTTTTTTTTTTTTAAAGAACTAGTTCCTTTGTTTTGTCTCACAAGTATCTCTATCTTTATAGTTATAAAGGAGTTTCAAGAGTATGTAGAACCTGAAGAAGGCTACCAAGGATCACCGCAGAGAAGAGGCCCTTCTGGCCAAGAGGATGAAAATGTTTCTTTACCGCTTGGAGAAAATGTGCTGACTCACAACCTCGGTATTCCTGTGCTGGTAGTTTGTACAAAAGTAAGTTTCTAGTTCTGTTTGCCACTGTGGAGAAGTTTAATTACTCGACCTTTAGAGCGTCTGCTTTATACAGACATGCTGAATTAATTCTAGATTTCTTTTAAAAGTAAGTTTCTGATGTCAGTGTCTATTTTTAATTTTGCAGAAGGGTAATAACCTTATTTAGTTGTATGATAATTACTTTATAATTTGTTTTATTGTTGGCATTTTAGAACAAAAGGATTAGTGTAAATGTTTATGAAATATTAAGGAAAATGTAGAGATGTGCTGGAATTAAATGGATTTTTTTTATCCCTTTCTTCCAGTGTGATGCAGTGAGTGTACTAGAGAAGGAACATGATTACAGAGAAGAACACTTTGACTTCATTCAGTCACACATTCGTCGATTCTGCTTACAGTGTATCCTTTACTGTAAAGAGATTTACTGAAATCTGGGAGCAAAAAAATAATGTTCTAGTGTTTAATTGCGCATAAAATCAATCTGAGAAATTGCACTTCAGAATAGCTTGGTATTTAGTTATTTGTTAAGTAGCATTTGTTGTCTTAGAAATGCTTGAAGGTGTATAAAATTACAGTTTTGAAATCATGGATGGGATTTTGAGCTTTTCTTCTTTTATGTAAGATTTGTCTTACGTTTTGTAAGGTTTTTTTTCTTTTTTTGGGTGGGGTTGGGGTTTTCTTTTTTTTTGTGTGTGTGTTTTTTCCTTCTGTTGTTGCTTGTTGGTTTTCCTTCAGAACTTGTAGTTTTTAAGAGCCTGGGAGAGTAGGTAACTTCTGTGTATGTCCCCCCTTCGTTTCCCCAAATGCTAAATGGCTATAGCTTTTGCATTTAATTACTTCTCAAATATAGCTCTAGTAGATACGTGACCATTAGGCCTCTGTTTTAAAAGTACTAATGTCATTTGAAACCTGTATCTTACATGTTTTTCCTTAAATAAGTAATCAGATGGAGCTGCCTTGATTTATACATCGGTTAAGGAGGAAAAGAACCTTGATCTGTTGTATAAGTACATTGTACATAAAACATACGGTTTTCAGTTTACCACACCTGCCTTAGTGGTAGAAAAGGATGCAGTTTTTATGTAAGTCCATTGTAAAAAAACAATCTGAAAGCATATTGGTCATATTGAACTCTACACATAGATGAAGGATCTGCATCAATTACTTTGGTGTGTTATGTTTTTAGGCTGGAAATTGAATGTGAAATGCTATGCTAAATTTAACTTAGGTACTTTAAACGAGTATCTTTGTTTTCTTATTTTTCTGATGAGCAGCAGGTCCACCTTGCAAAACTAGCCTTTGAAAATAATATTCAAAGAAATAAATGAGTTTTTAGGGGTTGCTGGTTTTAGCCATTTTTCATGTATGTGATATACTTCTAAATACCTCTTTTCATTATTTATTCTTAGTCTTGTTTTAAACTGAAGTGACTGACTAAGTCTTTTGAGGGACTTCAGCACATACCTATTGTACTTCCAGCAAATCAGAAGTATCTTTTACATGCACCAGCTTTTGATTTTGTTACTTTGGATAAAAAATATGTGGAGTATACAGGCTGGTTCTGAAAAGAAAAATAAACAAACCTGAATGGTTTGTAATGTTCAAAATCATTTTATGTGAGTATTCTGAAGCCCTGGATTAAGTAAGTGTAGTGCATATTACTTGAGAATTCAGCTGAGAATTAGGGTTGACCTTGGCTAAGACTGCCTTGTTCAGGTAGCAGGCAGTAAACGATTGGTCTCTGTAGACATACTTTCTGTGGCTCAAAAGGCAAAGTTTTCCTTCAATTCTTTTTATAGACCTGCTGGTTGGGACAATGAAAAGAAAATTGCAATTCTACATGAAAACTTCACAACAGTGAAACCAGAAGATGCATATGAAGACTTCATTGTAAAACCTCCTGTAAGAAAGGTAGGAAAGGTTGAACTTTTCCCTCCACTGTCCCCTGACAAATAAGTTATTAACAGCCATTCAGGCAAACAGTACAATGTTGAAAAACTCTAAATCTAATTTTTTTCTTTATCCAAATGTGTAAAACATCAGGCTTTCATTTTCCACTAGCTTAAGATACTGCAAGCAAACACTGAAGTCATTCACTCTAGTGAATCAAAGGCAGTCCAAAAATATCCATTTCACATGAACCTTTCTGGATGTGCTGTGCAAAAATGCTTTTTGAAAACAGAATACTGTTTTAAGGCTTCAGCAGTTTACACATACAGACATGTAATTGAGGCTATCATGTAGAGGCAAACCTTGTAAAAGAAGAAAGCATATCACTAGCATTACATTATTAATGACAATTCTTCATGTAGGGCAAGAGCAGAAAGTAATCCATGTAAATTCCCTGTATTGTTAATTTTGTTAGAATGGTCACATAGGAGCAGTTTGTGTAAAATGGATAATAAGGAAAATTGTAAATTAAATTGTATTCTGGTCTGCATTGTAAAGTTTATTTTACAGCGTTCCTACCTAAAGTTTCTAGCTCAAGTGGCAGTGTTTGGAAAAGGGAGAAGATAATTGAAGCTTTATATGAAAGCTGATTGTAACTCATGACACCTGTAGGAACTTGTGATTGCATCAATCATTAAAATTGATAAGGTCTGTGTAATGCTTTTGGGAGCTGAGGGATTGAATCTGGGGCCTTATGGATAACATAATACCAAGTATTTGAAGAAATGCTAATGAGATTAAAAAATAAATTTGTAAAGATAAATATGGGTACTTACCAAGTGCTCACCTTCTGAGGAGAATTCCCACAGGCTGACTTCCATGCTAGTCTACTGCATTCACTTAAAATACTTTTTCAATTGCAGCCTCTTCAGTGCTACTACTCTTATGTGTGAAGGGAGTTACAAATATTTTAAGGAATAGTGTTAAACATTTGCTTATCTTTCTTTGCTATTGATCGTCAAGCCAGAAAATGTTACAGTAATTCCAGTTTCTGTTTCTAATAAGAGAAATATTTTTCTCAACAGTTAGTCCATGATAAAGAGCTGGCAGCAGAAGACGAACAAGTATTTCTTATGAAGCAACAGGTAAAAATGGAAGATTTAAAAAAAATAAAAAGGAAAAAAAATCCTTACTAATAAGATTTTACTTGAAGTTCTCCATTGATGCCTTCAGTTTTCCATTCCTTGTTTACTTTACGAGACAACAGCTTCTCAGTTTCTCACATTTGAATGTGATTGTGAAATAATCATTTTATGCATACAATTAGAAAATATAAACACTCGTCTTGGCAAACTTTAAGGATGATCAGAGCAGAAATCATTTATAATCCAAAGGAGAAGAGTAAGAAAATGATTTGAAATTTCACAACATATATAGGTTGATCTGTAAAATACAAATACTTGAAAAACATCTTAGCATTGCAGTTTTCTTAGAGTTGGGGGCTTGAAAGACTTTAAGGAGTCAAATTTGTCCATGCTGTATCTTATTTTCTTATGTTTATAACAACTGCTCTATTTTTCAAAAACAAACAAACAAACAAAAAAAAAACAACAACAAGAAAACCACACCCTAACAACAGTTTTCTATATAGTTGATTATAAATATCATAGAGTTTGCAGACTTGAGTGTCTATGGTTCTGGCTTGTAGTTCTGAAATGGCTGTGTAAGAAAAAGGACTGAGGCATGTTTTTTCTTTATAACTAGTGGTATTTCCTCTAGTAGTAAAGTTTGGAAGTATATAAATATCAAAGAGGAAGTCTGTAAGTATCAGAAAAGTGAATGATGAAATAAATCAAGGGTTAGTCAGCTTCACAGTATTTTATTCCTCTGTAGTTTCTGGAAAATAATTAAAATTCTTAATATGTTGTTTTTGCAGTCATTCCTTGCCAAACAGCCAGCAACGCCTACAAGAGCATCAGTAAGTAGATCCAAGAGAAGAGTAGGAGGTGTTTTGTTCCTTTCTAGGGAAAAGGGAATGATTCTAACATGCAGAAGCTCATTTTATAAATGTAACACGTAATTACAGATACATAATCTTTCCAAACAGTGGAAAAATCAAAAATATATGTCGATATTTTATGATGTTGCTTAAAAATTACTTCATTCTAACTCACTGTGGAAACGTAAAAATATCTGATGATTTTTGAACTGAAAATTTCCTACGCTGATTCTTTCTCTTAGTGGAGGCACATGACCAAAATAGCCTGTGTTGATATTTATACATTTTTTTCTCCATTGGCACACTAAGTGCCAATACAAAGGTTAAAAAAGTAATTTGTACACAATGTTGCATTTACTTGATATAACTAGTCTGTTTAATTAAGTGATTTGGAATTTTTTAAGGAATCTCCTGCAAGAGGGCCTGCAGGATCCCCAAGAACTCAAGGCAGAGCTGGACCCGCCAATGTACCCAGTGCCTCACCAATAACGTCAGTTAAGAAGCCAGATCCAAATATTAAAAGTATGAATAAGCATTTTACTTTTTTTTCATGTGTTGTTTCCCTTAGAAGAAACACTCCTCTTTTGCAGAAGGACTTTGGAATTTATTTACTAATGGTATAGTGTCAATTTAATAACAAGAATGAATTTACAGCATAGATTCAGTTTTTTTTGGTTTTATTCTTTGTCGTTCATGTAACTTGAAGTAGAGTTTTGTTATTATCAAGCAGTGGGACAGAGTTGAAATACATTAATTGTTTACATTGCCTAAATACATTTATTGTATGAATCAGTTGGACTATTAGTGGAGACTGCTTTAAACTCCACAGAGGTTTATACGTCACATACTTTATTCTGGAATGCACAATGAGACCCGTTCTTCTACTAAATCCTCTCCAGAATGTTATTTTCTCTAGTACCTGAAATAACTTGGAAATTGAACCCCTTCCCCTCCTTCAGCACTAAGATGGGAATTCCCCATTGTTGACTGGTTCCTTTCCTCATAAGATAGAGTTCTGCATTATTGAATGTTTTTTTCTCTGCATTAAGGAAGTAGGTAGGACAAAAATTTGTTTTGAATGCACTTTAGTACCACAGTTCACTTACAATGGATAACTTACTCATCCATTTCCAGATCATGGCATTGCTCTGTAACTAAGTTCTGGTTTATGAAAATCAGTGCAGCATGAAAGACTGCTCTAAAATTTCTGTGCAGTTTATTTTTAAATGGACTTGCAAATCTTTAAGTTGCACCTAGATGTTTTATACTTTGTTTCTTGGCTTTCTACATTTAGAAGAAGCAAATGCATACAAATGTTTAACTTAACATTTTGTGTCCCTCCATCCCAGAAGAGCAGTAATGTGTTTTCAGTCATCTCTGACTTGGCCAAAGAAAGCAGAAGGACTAGTGTCCTAAAACTGAGCAAGGGAGAGACTTTCCTGTATCTGAGGTTTATTTCCTTGATTGGTAAGGGTGTTACATGTATATGGAAAAGTAAGTTCTATCATTAACCAGCATTAACTATTCTGTCATGTTTATGTTTGTTTTTTTTTTGTTTAGATAATGCTGCAAGTGAAGGTGTTTTGGCAAGTTTCTTTAACAGTCTCTTGAGCAAAAAGACTGGCTCTCCTGGAAGTCCTGGTGCTGGAGGAGTGCAAAGTACAGCAAAGAAATCAGGTATCGGATCTCTTACTGCAGGCTGTTTCTGTATTTTTAGTACTTTATTTGGTCCTCATTGGTCTAAATGTGTCTATCTTTTAAGCTGTTCAGTTAAGTGGCAGAGCTTGACAGATGATACGATGCCAAAATGTGCAGTCTCTTAAAGGATTAGATTACTGCAACTCCATGACTCATGGCTTCTGTTAAACTTGCTATAATTCAGTACTCTGAGTGAAATTGTACTGCTGGGATAGAAATGACATCTGATTCTTGATTGTATTCAAAAGATGCTAATATTTTACATAAGAATTCCTTGCCTTCCTGACACTTAACTGCTACTTGAAAGAAATGTGTTATATTGGGTTCAGCTTGTAGTTTCCAGTCAAATTACTGAAATCTCTCCAGAGTTCAAGTTTAAACAAATTGTTTGTTGTGGCAGCTTGAGGTTATTCTGTTGTTAATTATCTAGTATTTTATTGTGATCCAACACAACTGATAACTGATTTAGTGGATTTGTTGTGCGTGTGATTGTACTCTATGACATATTTACTGAAGAGCAATTACACTATTTTAGGTGGAAATAAGAGAAACCATCAGAACACTATGTAGAAAATTAAGTGCTCTAAAGTGTATGGTTGTTCCACCCAATGTTAGAAATTCACTTCTTTGTTGATTACTTAGCTGTTTCTTTTCAGTATTGGCATTCCCATCACCACTTATATTCAGGAGCTTATTTCCAGAATTATTTCAGTACTAAGTTATTGGTAGATATTCTACTTCAGATCCCAGACTTGTGAAATTATGTGAAATTTAAAAAGAAAATTTATGCCAGACAGTGAGGATGTAACTATTAAGAGGTCCTGAAACTATCCATGGAGAAGAAAAGGATTTTTTTTTTAATTGGGAAGAGCTTTACATGACATTTCATACACTGAAAGCTCAAAAAATGGCTAGAATTTGACTTACGGTAAGTCTATTGTGTTTTTTTTTCCCTCCATTTATAATGAATTTTCTAAATCTCCTAAATAAATCTTATTAAATTTGTTTACTAAAAAAGTAATGATAAAATATTTTTGTGTTATATTCTCACTTTATTTACTTAATATAATTTTATCTACGTTACAAATACATTAATTACATTCTGCCTGAAGCTAGAGAGCCCTCTCATTTAAACACTGAAAGGTACCTCCCGCTTCATCCAGAGCAGCATCATGTTCTTAATTACTGCACTGTCAAATTAATCCTACTTCTATAAAAACAGTTAGACATAATGGTTAGGGGTTATTTCATCCATGTTCTTTTCTTAAAGCAGAATCAGTTACGAAGTTCCTGACTGGTGATTAAAAAGAAAAGAAACAAACTTAGAAATAATAGATGTAATGTCATCTATCCAGAAAGTCTATTCCAGTTCTTATTTTTTTTTGTCTTATAGTCAGTATCTCTTTATCTCAGCACTGTTTGTCTTGTTCAAGGGAGACAGAGATCAGTGTATCCCATCTTTCTTTGCAGCAGTCTTCTGAATATTTAAAAACTGTTAATATTTGTCCTGTGACTCTGTCTGGACCACAAAAATAGACTTCTGTCAGCCTTTCCTCATAGGGCATATCTATGGCACTGATAAGTCTTACTGTTCTGTGGACTGCCTACTCAGAAGATCTGTTTCTTTCGGTGCTCAGAGATGAATACAGTGCTTCAGACAAGGCTTTGTCAGCCCTAAGTAGGGGTAACTTAATCGGTCTTAGATGTTGTGCTCCTGTTTAGACATCTCAGTGTGATGCTAGGATTTTTTGTCTGTATGATAATAATCAGGATTTGTTACAACAATACAGCAAGTTTAATATGATTTCTGCCTCCTAATCAGATGTTTGATAGTCTGTATCAAATGACCTTAGTATTTCCAAAGGCACTATTTTTTGCTTCATCATTATTTTGCGTTCTGTTATTATACACAGCTTTGACAATTTATCTAAATAAGTTTTTACCTCCAGTCCTGTCATTCGGAGTTTTTTGTAGAGTCTTTGAGCACGCTTGCCAGCATATCTGATAAATTCAACAGTTGGACAGGGTAGATTGCTGTTTAAAAATAGTGAGTAGTAATATGGGTAATTAGTGGGTTATTTTATGGATTTGTAGTTCATTTTTTATGAAATATCAAGACTTCTTTTTTCTAGTTCATTTACATGAAGATTGTGTGAGATGGTATCAACTATTCTCCCTTTTCCACAGGAGCTGTTATCCTATGATAGAAAGAAATCTTGATTGGCTTGACACAGCTTGTTGGTAACAGATCCATGTTATTGTTGTGCTGCTAGGCTGTTTGTAAGCATCTAAAACGTCATTGCAGTTTCTGGAAAAATACTAGAGTAAAAACTAACTAGTCTGTAATGGGCTCTCATCTTGCAGTCTTCTAGAACACCCTGTGTGTTTCAAGAGTTTTCAAAGATGACTAATGGCTATGTGTAGTTTTCTCTTGCCAGCATTAACTTCTAATTTAAATAGATTATTCCTCTCCTGAGACATCTAGAGAGAGCAGTCATATCAGTTCTTAACTTTTTTGTTTTGTTAGACTAAATTAGACAACTTATCCTCTAGCCTTCTGTTAAAAGTTGATCTCTTTTCTCTGCTGGTTTCTTCTTCATTAATTGCCATCATTGGCTTATTTTTCTCCAACATGAGTGGTTAGAATTTTATGCAGCACTGCAGATAAATTTCATTGTAGTGCCTGCTGCAGCACCTCTCTTTCTTTGCTGAAAGTACATCTGAATGATCTCAAGATTGCGGTTGGCTTTTCTTGGCTGTATCAAGCTGGCAGCTTGCACTCGTCCCCTGACTTTCTGAACAGAACAATCGACTTTAACTCACAAGAGAATATGCCTGGTCCTTGTCAGCTGATGTTCTCACATCTTATATTCAACTATGATATAATTAAGCAGTACTGAGAAGGTAAGCACTCCTTTGTATCTGAAAAGCTCTCATTGAGTTTATAAGGCACCCGGTGCTGGTGATAAGATTACTTGCTCTTTTGTGGAGGAGTTGAGGAGGATATGAATTGTGGGATTAGGAAGTCTTATTTACGGCAGCCTCTTCTATGTGAATAAATGTACTGAAATGATCTTTGTGGAGATTTTAAGTGCCTAACCTAAACTCTTTAAAGAGCTCTAAAATTTCAGAAGGTTGCTGCTGAAAATATTTTGCTTGAAGGAAACCATTCGTTTCTCCCACAGCTATGAGTATCTTGTGGTTGGAATTTTGAGATTACTGTAGGTTGAGGGAGACGTTATGGATTTCAACGTACTGGTCAGCCTAACTGATTGGTTTATGAAATCTCAACTCTTACATGAGAGAACTCTCAAATGCTGTGTCATGTCTGTTTCCATGCTGTGCAACTTCACGTGTCCAGTATGCTTTTATGTTGCTGGAGTGTCTGTTTCCATGTGTAAACCTTGATAACTCAAAAAGCTTCACATGATAGGTACTGTGCTGGATTTTTTTTTCCTCATGGACTTGTTGGTATAAAAAGTTACTTTATTTGTATATACAAGGAGGTACTTCCACATTCTAAGGTTGCATTTACCCTTCTGTGCAAAAGATGAAGAACTAGGGTTCTTAGATCTCACTCCACTCTGGAAAGGAAAATGCATACAATTGTATAGCACAGATCTAATTGACTAAGGCCACTACCATCTTGGACAATACTCTTGTAGGGAAAGCGAGAGCAAATATCAATTTAATTTATAATGGAGAGTAAATTTTCATTTTCTTAATCACAACTGTATATTTCTTCTCCTTTGAAAAGTGACCACTTCTGGTGGCGGTAAAGGGGAGTATGTGAACCTACATGTCACTGAATAGCTTAGCTATGGTTTACATGTCTAATATGAGGTAGTTGCAGGACACAGCTGCTTGGTATTATTTTGGAAAATTAAGAATTCGGTTCATTTGGCATAAAAATGCCACAGTTTATGTTTAAACCTACTTTTGTCTGAGAGGGTTTTGTTTTTTTTCCTGATTCAAGGTGCTCTTAGTCTACAAAGAAAGTTTTTTGTATTATAAATTATAAATATGTTATAGTTAATTTACTAATTTATTAATTTTGTTTATTTACTAATGCTTTGAATAGATGCTATTAAGAATACCGTGGCTTAGGATTAGTATTTAAATCTAAAACCTTTACAGTGATTAAAGGTAGCCTTTTAACTTAGTTATGTCTTTGTACTTTGGAAAAAACGCTTAAATCTCTTAACAGTCAAATCTTGCCTTCCTAATGTTTTCAGCATGTACCCTGGAAAAAATCCACCTAATATTTCACACACATTTGAACTAGAAAACAGATGCTTGTTAAATTCTTTGGCTATGTAAGGAAGCTGTACATAGTTATATAATCTACTTTTTGTCTAAAAATATAGATTTTTAATCTTAAATGCTTGTATGCTTTGAGCATTAGAATATAATGTTCCAATTTTAGTGATTAATTTGTCTGTGGGTTTATAATTTTCAGAATGAGGGAATTTAAACTGTAGTTCAGTTGGAGAATTGTTAAAAAGCTTTGAGTCTAATATAAAAATGTAAGAAACGTTGTTCCATGAAATACTTCAGTGTGTCTGGTTTCAATTGAAGAAGTCCTTTGAAATGATGGCTCTGAGATATTAAATGAATATGCAATTCATGTTCCCCTTTTTAAGGCAAACATTGTCTGCAGACATAAAAGAGTTGTTTAATACTGAAACACAGCAAGTATGACCAAACAAATGTGATTTTTGTAGCAGGTGTCCTACATACCTCAGAGAGCTTGTGGTTAAAATCTGGGTTGAAATAAACTCCTTGCAGTGTGTACTAATAATAGAATTGTATACAGTTGATTTTTATAGAAAAGTCTATATGTGGTTGTTTTTAAAATGTCAGTTGCTCTAAAGTATGTCACAAATATTTTGATGCTTCATGTTTTTGTATAATTCAGCATGTTGTCTCCTTAAAGTGAATCAAATCTTAGTATATCAGTTTTTATCTAGCTACTGCATGGCATTTAGTCAGGCTCTGTTCTTGGGTAGGTAGGGAAATAACAAGCAATTAAATAATATATTGACATTGAAAAATGAGTTTATCAATAGTTGTACTCATCAGTAAGAATATTTCATTGAAATGAGATTGCTTTAACCTTGCCTTTTTTTCTTTTTAGGACAAAAAACAGTTTTGACAAATGTTCAAGAGGAATTGGATAGGATGACTCGCAAGCCAGACTCTATGGTAACAACAAACTCTCCTCCAACAGAGAATGAAGCTTGATAGCGCTTAAAGATGCATATGTAAATGACCAAATAACTATGTATATTGATCTGATAAGACCAGGAATTTTCTGCTATGGCAGATGCTATCAGTTTTCTTGGGGCAGGGGAAATGAGCTTACTATGTCATTGCCTTGTCCCAGTAAAAAGTGCACATTCAGGAAGTTTGCATATAAAATCCCTCAGTATAAGATAACCATTTAGAGTTTATATAGGGCAATTCTTTTGGTTTTTGAGGTAAGCAGGTGCAGCTGCATTTCCTGTTGTGAAGAGCACAGAGAAGTAAAATGCAGAATTCTTACTAAAATAATACTACTGACTGCACACAAGGCAAGAAAGAGAAATGAAATCTTTCAGAGTTACTGGAATTGGCTACTCATATGTTTGCAAATGCATTAAATACTTGGAAAGGTGGTGGTGGTGTAACAGAAAATTAATTAGGTGAAAGAAGCCTAGGCAGGGAATGGAGCCCTAAAAGGGGAAACAGATTTGGGTCAGTAAGAAACTAGAATGTTGGATTGACTGGAGAGGAGCAATGTTGTTAAATCCTGTGTTTCACATAGGGTAAATAATCACTGCTTTAAAAAGACTACTTTACATTGGAGAATTCCAGGCCAAACACTAAGCATCATGGGAATTTATTCTTGTTATAAGTCTTGTTTTAGTTTAAAAAAAAAAAAGTCTAAGTGTGGATGCCCTTGCTGGTGTAGCTGACAAAGGGAGAAACTATAACTTGTTTAGATCCAAGTGCCTGGCACAGCGTGTCTTTAGAAGGTGCTTGAACTTATTGTGCACTGTAGTACAAACAGTCACTGTTTGGTTTTATTTTAAAATCGGTAGTTTGGCAATTTGTATTTAATTTTAAGTCCTGTTTTCTGATAGCTTCTGCCTTTTTTTATGCCAAGAGGCTAGCCTATGAAGAATGGTGGGTGACTTACCATTTTCCCAAAATGAAATGTGCTACAGAACACTCAGTATTTTTTTTCTTACTTTTTGTAACTAAATATTAGCTACGAAGCTGAAATTGATTCCTGCCTTAGACCTATGGAAGTTGTTAAAAAAGCTTTCAAGGCCCTTGTTCCAACCACATCTGCTGCAGGTGCAGCCAACTCCAAATCTGAAGGTAACCTAAAAAGCGTGAATGTGTAGATGATGAACATAGTTGATAACTTGTTTTGTATTTTTTTTAATGTAGCATTTCATTTGGAAAGATGGGTTGTGGTTGTCCCCGTTGCTGTAACGGAGCTCTGTCCATGGTCACAAAAAACCATCATTCTATAAAAACAAACAAAACTGCTATGGTTACTGAAATGGCACTTTGATTTTATATACGGTATGCTTGTTTTACATGTACACACTACCATAAATTAAAAATACCAAGCATATTCTGTGCTCTTAATGTTGAAGGGAAAAACCACAATTTGAATTATGCAGAGTTTACTTTTTATTGATATGAACTTGTTGTACTAAATCTGATGTCTGGATATAACTTCCCTAATATATACTGTTACTTAAATATACAGAATTAGTTTGACCACTAACACAGTACTGGATGTTAACTTCAAATCCTGTTATATCAAGAGGCTGTTCTTGTAACTCTGTCTAAGCATTATCTAGGAAGCTAAGAGTATTTACTTGCCTCTTTGACAACCATTAACATAAGCATGTTATTTGTGCCAGTTTTTTGTTGAAAATATTTTTTTACTTTTTTTTTACTTTTTTTTTTTTAAATAAAAGGTATGACCTGAAGTTATACAATTGTCTAGGTAACAGACTAAGAATGTGGATGGCTGGTGGGCTATGTGGATATACTTCCTGGTGTAATGGGTGCCAGTTGCAAGTTACCACACCAGAAGTAATTACACTGTCCTTCTGACACTGAGAACTGAGATTAGAAACTAAAACATCAAAGGCATGGCAGGAAAATTGGAAAAGTGTGTGATTGTAATGGGATAGAGTTTGAAAACCTCAGTCCGAAACTGTATTTTTGTCATCTAACCTGGTAAGCACTTTCTCTAGCAATATGGCTAAAACTTACAATTGAAGTACTTTCTGGTTTTATAAAAAATGTTAAATATATTTAAATTAATCAAAACTGATAATGTATGTTAACCTATCAGCCTTGCAGAAAGATGCTTCTGACAAAACAGAAACAGATTTCCAGTTTCTGATTGCAAGTGAATGCTCCTAGTTTACTGAAAGAGTTATGTAGCATCCTGTGGTTGCCAAAGTCTGTCAACTTTGGTGAGCTGCACAGTTGTTCTTCTGGTGTCTTCAAGCATTGGAACCAAAGGCCAAATTGCAAACAGCCTTTACATTTTCAAGTGGAACTTCATTTTATTTGCGGATACACTTGTATGGTAGACTGTTTAAACTATTATATGACTATATTTATATGCATTATAGTGACTGCATCTACTGTTCATGTTTAAACTAAGAAAACAAAAGATGAAATCATTCAACTTGAAGCAAATATAAAAGTTTAAAGATTGGCCCTCCATAAAAATGCTGTGGTTATGCTGCTTGATTTTAAGTTTGCACTTTTTTTTATTGGCTTTTAAAAAAAAAAACTGTTTAAACTGAACAGAATTTCGTATTTTATTTAATTTAACTACGTTGAAAGTGACTGCTCTGTACATCATGAACTTAACAATATACATGCTGTAAATGAAAGTTCACTGTCCTGTATACTAAGGGTTTTGTGGTTTTTTTTGTTGGATTTTTTTTTCCACCTTACAATTAGGACTGCAAATGTATGAAACAAACCTTAGTCCAGTTGTATGGCTTTAACCAGGTGCAGTATGCAGTCATGTGGAATCTTGCTTTCTAGTGCTGGCAAAATAAGGACGTCTTTAATTACTGGCTTCAATAAACACGAATCCAGACTGCTTTATGCTGTGATTTTTTTGTTTTTAAGATCACCTCTCTAGAGCTGTTTCTGTGAAGAGGAGAAATAAGTTGGCTTGTATGGTTGTGTTCAGGATGGAAAGTAACTGTAGTTACAGCTTCCTCCTTGGGAGGTCTTGTAGCAGCCTTTGCTAATGCGACTCCTTTCTAGAGTTTAGAGGTTTGCTCACCTTGTGCAAGTAAAGCCAAGTTAGTCTAGCTAGGTTTGTAGAGAGAGGCAGACTAGCTAATAGCTTACACATAAACGGTTACGTCTGCAGAACTGGTTTTGGTACAAGTAATCTATTTTGTGAGACTAGAGAAATAGTTGTATGTTTTCCCAGGTTAAGATGTATACTGTCTAATATATTTGTTGCAATACCATACCCAAGCAGAGCATCGGCCCTAAATTTGAAGGATTAAAATTCAGGCTATCAGAAACTTAACGAGTAAGTTGATTGAATAGTGCAAACGTCTTCACTGCTAATAGCAAAACTAAGTTTTCTCTCTTCGGTTGGTGTAATGAGTTTGTCCTACTAATTAAAGAAAGAGAAGATTGATTTAACTGGGATTCTTCTTGTTTACTTCTTTGTTACTTTAACTGGATGCCTATATATTCCCTGGCACAGAGTGAGTTTCTAGTTCATTAATGTTTCCTGAGTCATCTTGCTTCTGAAATAGAAATCAACTAAGTTTTTAAAATACATAGTTTCTGTACAAGTGAATCCTTCCTTATAGGGCCATGAAATGATTTTAACTGTAGAATTACCATAATGCTTCATGTTTAAATGAGTTCATCAATGTGTACAGTAAATAATTAAGTCCTTTTAAAATGTACAGCATTCAAGGTAAGATTTAGAAATTATTCTTTGAATGTATGATGAGAAATGTATTTGGTGGGGGAACTAAATGAATATTTTCTAGAAATGAAAGAACACCCTTGTAACTGTTATGTGTAATTTGCTGTTGTTCATCTGTACCTTTTTTTTTTTTTTTTTAAGAAAATCCCTCCAAATTTAAAACAGAAAAATGGGATAACATGGTTTTTATTTTGGTGTGAAAAACGTTTTGCTGGAGGGTATAAGCTGCTTTTACAAGATGAATCTTTCACTGACTCTGCTCTTCCAGATGGTGGTGTTAACCCTTCTGGCTTTTCAGCCGTGGCAGGATTTTGTCAGGGTATATTGTTCTGAAGTAAGAACCTTTTGTTAGAATAAAATCAACATTTCTTTAGTCTTTGTAGTTCAAATACATACAAGGGAAGGACTATAGATGATGAGAATGTTACAACCTAAAAAATTCTAGTTGCCTGGATCAGTGCTGTAGAACTACATGAAACGTCTTAACTTACTATTTAGTACCAAAAGCAGAACTTGCTTGTTACTCAGTATTTTTAATTAAAACAAATAGTATATTCAGAAGATAGAGGCAGTTTAATTACAAAAACACACTTTGCGTGGAATTCGGTTTCCCCTTCAAAGAAGCATTGATGTAAAACTTCCAGCCAGTTCTGGTACAGCCTTGATAATAATGAATTATTTCTTCTCTGATCCACTCAGATTTTATGGAGAAGATAACGTAAACACAAATAATTAAGAAAGTCAACAGTCTGAACAAATGCTTTGGGACACCACATGGCTCTGATTTCAGAAATATCTGAGATTTCTGCAGTCAAATGTTATTGTGGTTTACAAACAGCCATTCCATGTAATGGGAGTTGCAGTAGTGTAGGTGAGGGCAGAATCTGGTCTAGTATGCTTTCTTTTCTCTGGAAAAGTGGGCTGAAGCAAGCACTGACTTGCATAGGTACATCAATGCCTTTATAACACTTGGAATTAAAATACTTAACCACTCCTCACCACCCAAAAAAGTTTAATTTTCTCAAATTAAATGCTTTTCAAGAGGTAATGTGGTGCTACAATGCTTCAGAATCATGTGGGTCCTTAAGTATAGGACATCTAATTCTGCTTTAATCTGTCTTAAAAGAAGCAGTAGGTAGTTTTATTAGCACATTAGGTGTTTCTTTTGCCAAATACAGCAGTGCATCGAAGAGCATAGTGCTGAGCATAGAACATTGTTTAGAAATGACTGATGTAAAAAATTTGAGTTGTCAGTATAGGCTGATAAGTGGTACTGTTGCCCTCTGAAATGGTTATGTTGATGCTTTGGTTTGTGTTCTGGTATTCATAGTTACAGACTTGGGGTTAGTGGTGGGGTTATATTTAAACCACACTAACAATTATGTACCTGAAAGAGGTCTGAAGAGAATGTTCTAAATGAGGGAAGCAATTTTCTGTATTGCCTTTGTTTGCAGACTTTCTATGTGGCAGAATCAACATTGTTAGTTGTAACTTTTTATTTGAAGAAAAAGATCTTTGACTCCCCTCTCCTTAAGAATTGATTATAATTATACTTCACTAAGGTTTTCTGTAGATGAAATGTTCCAAATCCAAACGGTGGCAGACTTGAGATCAGTGCCTGTAGGTAATGCTGCTTCATGTGCCATTTTAAGATGCTCTGTCCTTTGCTTGCCCTGTTCCCTTAATTCTTCTGTGGCAAATTGTGTAGGCCAGGTATCTTGCAAAGAACAAATTGGTGAAATTTTCCCAAACAAAAGCAGTTTCATGCAGTTCTAAGAATTTTCTTATGGATTAAACTTTTTTCTTTCTATTTTTGAGTTGTCTTAATTAAGACACTCTGGTTCCTTTCTTTCAGAACAAAAGCTGTAATAGCGATGTCCAGCCCTAAAAGAAAACAGTGTGCATCTGGTCATGCACAAGAGAGCTGAATTAGGTTGCACAAGCTGACTGAATAAGCACAAGCTACCTTCAAAAAGAGGAATTTTTTTTTCACTGTGAATTTTCACTTAAACTGTTGGTACTTGTTTGTAGGTAGCACTCAGTGTAGCTTTATGATCATGTAAAAATGGTATCCTTGTCTCAGACTTGCCAAACTCTTAAAAAATAAATATAAATCCTTCAAACTATGCCAGAGAGGTGATTGCAACTAAAAGGTGCTGGGAATAGTCTTGCATGAACCTTTGCAAGAATGGTCAGTAAAGTGTTGTAGCTCTCAAGACAAGGAAACATGCAATTCTAAATCTCTGACATGGGTTGCCCCAGGGGACTGGCTGCAATTTTTGTCTTGCCTTATGCTGCCATTTTCTGCCCAGCCAAGTTTTTGGTCCGACACCAGCCGTTTGACTGTCCTGCAAGGGGGTGAAGTCACAACATTGTCCAACAGCAAATAGGAATGGTGGGCATGTGTTATGGGAGGGTAATGTATGCCTAGGCTGAGTCCCTGTAATTAAAGTCTGTATCTAAACACAGGACTGACCACAGATTTTGGTCGTAAAGCAGGCTGGGATGTTGCACTCAAGTTTAAAATAACCTATTGGTCATGTCTTCAGGGGTAGGATAGAGGTGGAGATAAATATTGCTTGCTGTGGCTGGTTAATGAAAGCTGTTTTACCTGGATAGTGACTTGATAGTACTCAGTGATTTAAAACCTCTCTTTTCCAGAGGAATCAAGTGATTACCCATGAAGGATTGCTTCATGACTGACTGTGCTTTGGAGAGTATTAGAAAGTGAAGGTGTTACAAATCTTCAGTTGCTCTGAAAGACTGAGCCTGTCATGCAGATGACAGCACACATGCCTGTGTGCAGAGAGGGATAAGTAGGAAAAACTTCCATTTTATTAAGGAGCTGTCACTGCACAGAAAATCTCTAAAATCTAAAACAAAGGTAAGAAGCCAGGGTGAGCCCTTGGTACTGCTGGCCAAACCCAGAACTGGATTTACCTAGCTTAGGGTGTGGAGGTCAGTGAGGAGTGATACGGGCGTTTCTTGTTGGTGCTGTAATCTCACTGTGTGACTCGAATACCAAATATTTGACAGCTGTCAGCTGACAATACCTTTTGATAATAATTTTAGGTCCTTTTGTAATGGGCTGATTTGGAAAGAAACAAGTGATAATTAGTCTTTGATACATGTAAGAGAATTAGTTACTGAATTAATACTGGAACTTGTGTATGTTATAAGCCTGAGTTGTTACACATGGGTGTATTTTCCTGGGAGAAGCACACATGACCCAGAAAAATACTGGATTGCCAGAAGGCAGCTATAATTAGCAACTGTTTAACTAGCTGTATTGGGATATTTTGATTTTTAAATTAAGCAATACCTTGCAATACTATTTTGTTGGGCTGGGAAGTTGCCAGTGAAAGTGGCAGGATCTGAAATATTTCAAATTTAGCCTGTCAAAATCTCCCCAAGTTGCCTTTTAGCTGAACAGAAGTAGAGCACAACTATTAGGGGAATGCTGTCATATTTAAAGTATTTTTACCACAGTTTCCTCTGCTTTTGCCTTCATGCTCTGGCCTTTTCTACCCCCTCCTTAAAAACAACTTAAATCCAACTTCAGTAACACTCAAGAAAGAACTCAGAGAAAACTGAGATAATGCCAATTGTGTGAAAATTGTGTGGCTTGGTGGAGACGATAGATCCAAAGATTTCCTCTGCTTAGGATTGTAAGTTTGACTAGTTGATAGGCAGACAGGCCAAAAAAAAAATCTGTCGCTGCACACATGGAACCTGACACAGCACTTGTTTTTTTTTTTTTTATTATTTAAGCAGTAGTTTGGGGACATAAATAGGAGCTAAGCCTACTGTGTGTGAAAGGGGACCCTCGGGAGGGTGGTGGGTCATTGGGCTCAGTGGGAGGGGTGAGGTGGGGAAGGTAGGAAGAGAAGACTTAAGTCTGCAGGGAATCAGGATTTATTAGTTCCGCTTCATACAGCTTGGGAGATTTGGGGCCATATGCCTGTCTTGAGTTTATAGCCAGTGATGGAAGACTTAAAATTATTTTTCCTGTTTTTTTTATTAAACTTTTCCCTTGTATGTAGAAGACCCATATAACTAAAGAAAGAAAGAAGCTCTTTTCCCTGCAAGGAAAGAGTCAAAGTTGCTGAATATAAAATTTTGTTGTGAGTAGGAATTGAGTACTGTTTAAAAAAAAACAAACACCTACAACAACAAATATATATACACACATACTTTGAACTGTTGTCATGTTAGCTGGTGTAAGCAGTAACTGCAGGTAAAACAATTTGGAAGGAAAACCAAAAATGAACTTTTTAAACATTTGCAATTCTCCACCAGAGGCGGAGGAGGCGGCGTGGTTGGGTTACGTAACAGCAAACAGTATTAAAACAGTTGAGGTCAGTTGTTTTCGCTGGCCCATTTCATCCATGGAAAGAAAGAATGTAGTGAGTGTACTTCATCTTTTTTTTTTAAATCTGCTAAGGGACCTTTAAAACTTTGCTTATAAAACATGGTTTATACAATTTTTCTTCCTCCCCTTCAGCTTCCCACCTCCTCAAAAAATAAAAATGAGCTCTTTCCATCCAAAGGCCTGCTGTATCCTACATGCTTCATCTCTTGCTGTAAAAATACTAGATATCACGGGGGCAGCACAACCATGCCCACGCAGTCAGAAGGAACTACTGTTTTCTGACCTTCTGTTCTAGGCTTGTGTGTTTTTATAGTATTATTGGAAGAAGACTACCCTTTTTTTTTCTCAGTTCAGGGCTTTTTTTTTTTTTTTCCCTTCTCTGAATAAATGTAGTGCCATGAATAAAATAAACATTACTGTTAGTCTCTCTGCATATTTTTCAGTGTGCTTCATTATACTGGATTTTTTCAAAAGAAATGTAACCCACAGCCTTGGCTGGTTCCCAGCACCATTAAAAGTCCACTGGCACTTTTCTTAAGAATATGAGGCTTTGCTTCTGTTTTTTTACATAAATTAATTTCACCTCTCATGTAGAATGTCTGCTGCCCTTCATCCCAGATGTGGCTGCAAGGTAACCCCTCTCTGGCACTTGCAGGTTGCTCAACTCCACAAAAGCTTTTGGAATTGAAAAGAGTCAGTGACAGCTTCATCAGTGATAAAGACAGGGGAGAAAAACAGGACCAGTAGACAGACACTGTAGAAGGACATGTCAATCTCTAATCCTGGAGAAAAAGAGGGGTACTCTGTGAATGGCTCATTGTTCATGGCATATGAGATGATATTCATCAGTCTGCAAAGTAAGTCTCTCATTTTTATTGCCAGTAGTGCCTTAATTGTGTTATTCGTTTTTGAAGGAGAAATTCTGTTTACTGATGGTGGTGAAATTCCAGGAGCAACATTTTCACCTTTCCCCTTAAGAGAGGTGAAGCCAACCCCATGCAGCTCCCTGGGACAGGTCCTGTGGTGACTTAGAGCCACGAAACACGAACAAACATGCAGGGGCTGTAAGGCTAGCTAAGGAATTTGGTTCTCGTTATTGCTCCTGGGGTCACTTTCTGCTGAGTGGTCTTAGCCTGGGAGCTTGCGCAGTGCTGCTTGGATGTGCTATAGTAGGAATCCTCGTGCTGTTCAGCAGTAGTCATCCCCTACAGTTAGAGATGACTGACTACATGACTCCCCACTGTTGCATCCAGTTGTCCTTCTTTTAAAAGGCCATCTCAGAACTTGCACCTTATTCTTGTTGTGTGTTGCATTAATTCCTAACTTTGACTCAGCAAAATTATTTGCCTGCTTCCCATGCTGCCAATGGCTACAGAATCAATGTGTTCACGCCACATTGTCCGTGAAAACAGAGAATGTGCCAAACTAAGGCACTTAAACCTAACCGACATTTTTCTAAAGAAAGTTCTTTATTAGATTTTTTTAAGCTTTTTTTTTTTTTAACTGAACAGTTGAGAGAGCTTCAGAATTTTTACATTGAGAAATTCAAGGAAGAATGCTCTTCTCTTGATGCCAGAGTTAAACTCTTAATCACCGCTCAGCTCTCTTGGAATTTGGCAGCGTACCAGTGCTCCTTCCCCTTGGTAGGTCATGTGGAAATACTGGAGCATTTTCTTAAAGAACCTCTCTGCTCTTTTCAGGTACTTGCACAGATGTAACTTCCCTGTTAGGATTTGAATTCCTTTCACGCTTTTAACTAAATTTTCCTCACAATACACACCATTCAAATCTACAAATTTTATGTATCAGCGTTAAAATACCTTGTTTGTTAAAACTACACAAATGCAACTGTTAAAAATCTGGTTTTAAGCTGATGTATTCAGTTGCAACAGAGTTGCACACTTTAATCTTGAAAACGGAATTTAAATGCATTTAATGAAATGAACACACAAGAAGTTTATTAAAGGCTGTTTATTGAAGGCTGAAGTTTATTAAAAGTTGTTTGAATAGCTGAGATGGAAGTTGAGATAAGGCACTTTGTTCAGTCTGATCAGTGATAATATTTAAGATGATCTTTTGACAGTTTTTTACATGTAAATTACCAGTTGGATATAGTATATCACCACAGCCCTAGAGATTGTTTCTGATGAGGAATTCCTGATTCTGTTCAAGCTGGCTTAAGTATTCTGTAAAAACACAGATCTGTGTTAATTACAGCAGCTGTGAATAGCATAGTTAGGTTTACTCCTGTCTTGTTTCTTGATTGTTTCCACTATTTAGTCTGGTTTTAGCAGGATGTGAAGTCTTCTCTGATAAATACAATGATCTGATTATTAGCTTGGTATTATGGTAGTGTCTTGAGTGCTGATCACTGATGTGGTTCCCCGTTTTCCTACTCTTGGTATGCATCCATGCAGTGAAATAGCAAGGTTTTCTTGAAAAGCTCATGAACTTGGAAAAACTTTCAGAGAGTTATCTGAAAGCAGTGCGATTTGCCTTGGATGAATGCAATGACCTTTTTACTGGATCAATACTTTTATTTACATATCAAATGTAGACTTTTTTTTTTTCTTTAAAGTGCTACAGAGCAGACTGAAAAGGTGCCGTATCAGGCAAGAATGTGTGTAAAGGATTCCTTTGTTAAATGTTGGCAGAAACCTCACAAGCCCTTGCCAAGTCTGTCCAGCCCACCCACCCGTCCAGGAGGATGCCAGAAAATCCCCCAGTATGGCTTGGTATTGGCTCCATGCCATTAGAGCAAGGGGGAAGCTCGCTGTATGGCTCGTGGTGCCGAAAGGGGCACCGTGGCTGTGGCTGGCAGTGCCTGCTTCCTGCTGCCCCAAGACGCAGCCTGGAATGCCTGTGAAACTGCGGTCGGTGACACTGTCAACATGGTTCTGAAAACATGCCTCACAATTGTTCAAATAGCACTTGAGATACTTGGAGCAGAGAGAACACTTAATGTGCTTTCGCTGTGTAAGCAATTAACTCCCCAAAGAAAAGAGTGTTTTCAGTGTTCCCATGCTCTGCAGCATTCTCATGATCTTAAATATATTTAGGCGTTGTGTCTTCCATTTTATAGGAAACTCAGTCTGCTGAAGGCTGCACAGGATGCAGTGGCTAAGCTAAAACACGGAATTGAGATCTCTTATCACCTAGCTTTTTTCCCTAAATCACTCAAGCATCTCTCCCCTTGACCTTCAGTTGCATTCTGCAATACCACCTCTTGATTCTCCTTCAACATACTGCTCTTCTGGTTGGAACCCAAAAAGATTAATCAAAATAATGTTTGCTGGATGTTTCAAAAATGTTTTAATTCCTTTGCTCACAAATGGCTTTTTAGAACCACCACGGGAGCTCCTCAAAACAAATGCTATGTGTCTCTGTAGGTAAATGTGGAAAGGCTGTGTTTGTGAAACAGCTGTGCTGTCGTAAGGTTAAAAAGAATCTATGAAAGCTCTTCTAACTGACAACCACCTTGTCATGATATTTCCTGCAAGAAAAGGAGCCTTGTGAGACCTTTTGTTTCCCCAGAATTATACAAGAACTGAGAAAAGAGGCTGTAAAAACCTATTAGTCCATCGCTGACAGGATTTTCCCTTTATAACTTTGTATGGTTAGGCTAGTTTTGGGTGACCCAAGGAACGGAGGTTTTCATCCTTTTCCAGGCCTTGCTCATGTTTTCTTTTCCTGCTATTTGTCCTTCACTAAAGGGCAATGTTTTTCTTTTCTTAAGCGTGTTTGCTAACTCTTCATCTTGTTTGGGAATATCAGCCCCTTCCAGCCGCAGGGTGTACCAGAGAAGCTATGGAAATACCTGGCTGCATGCTGGCAATACGTCTCCAGTTAACCAAGCCATGCCTGATAAAGGTAGACCAAAAAACAATCAACTCTTTCTCCATCCAAGGTTTCTGGTGTGCTCTCTGGTTCTGTCTTCGGCCCTACTTCTTAGGGTCTGTTAATACATAGGCCAAAGAAGAGAAGAAAAACCTCTTGAAATTAAAAAAGTGTGGTACTAGACAGAACCCTCTACAAGAAGGATGATGAAGGAGGCTTCAAGAGAACTGAAACCAAAGCAGAACATGAAGATAACTGGAAGAAAAGAGGTGCAAGGGTGATAATCCACAGTGTTCTTGGAAAACAGAAATACTGTAATAGTTTTAAAAAAAAAAGGAAGATGCTAGAAAAGATGCTAGAAAAATATATGTGAAAATCGTATAAAAGAAAATGAGAAAAGAGAGAAAGGAATGGGGATTGTCACTAAGAGTGAGAGCAACAATCTGGCTGATAAATGCGACAGATCACAGGATACAATACTGAGCTCCTTGACTTCTCAGCTCCATTGCTGGTGCACCGCGGTCTGTATGTTGAGGGGGGAAAAAAAACAACACAAAACCCTTCCACATTCGCATTTGCTGCACCTGTATTTGTCAGGTTCTGTTGCACATTTCTGCCTATTTATGCTTTCAAGAGAAGTGTCTATCCAAAAGTGATTTAGGGCTTCTCAAAACCAACTCTTGATGTGGAAAACTTAAAAACAACATGTTAAAATGTTTCTAACACTCATGGAAGAATACCATGAGGGTTTTCACTATTTGAACTGATGCAGGTACGGTATCATAACAGCCTGAAAGGGTAGTTCAGAGGAGCGCGAACAGCTTTATATATCTCAAAGGATGAACTCTTGTGTTAAAAATACAATGTAAGCTGCTACTATTATTGACATTTTTCATTGTTAGCGTCAACATCAGTGCATTTTCAAGAACCCCAAAGCCAAAACTCCTGCAATGCGAGCCTGCTACTGCCTGCTGAAGTGCCAAAAGCACCAGGCAGCAACAGTTGTAATCTCCACATGCCTTTCACTCGTGCACGTGCCAAGGACAAACAGTGTCATTCTTCTCTGCCAACACAAGAACTGCACTGAATAACACAAAAGCATAGATACACGGCTTTCAATGTTTTAGAATTCAGAGACTGAAACTTCTATTGGGGATTGAGGGAAAGACAAGATAGTTGAACAGTTGGAACACAGTACGACTCATTTTCACCCGTGTGTGAAGTTGTTTTTACGCTGACCTATCGGTCATCAGAAGCAAAACTTGCCCGGGGGCCGTGCGGGCGGGACGAGGGAAGGAGCAGACCGCCCTCGTTCCTCGGCCCGGCCCCGGCCCCGCCGGCCGAGGGGAGGCAAGCGGGGCCCCGGGGCAGGTGCCGGGGCCGGGGCCGGGGCCGGGGCCGGGCGGGCGGGCCGGCTAGGGGCGGGCAGCGCGGGGCGGGGCGGGCTCTCCCCGCCCTTTCCGCTGAGCGCAGGGGGCGGAGCGGCGGCGGCGGCAGCAGCGTCCCCGGCCGGAGCTGCCCTGCCGGGACCGGCACCGGGACCAGGGGAGCAGCGGAGCCGCGGGGCGGCCGCGCCGCCGAGCGGGCTGAGGGCGGCTCCGGGCCGGGTGGCGCGGCCCCGGGCACGGCGGCTTCTCCCTCCCCTCAGCGGGGTGAGGGCGCCCCCCGGCGGCGGGGCGCTCCCGCTCCTCCTCATCCTCCTCCTCCTCGGGGCTGAGGCCGGGCCGGGGCACGGCACCATGTGGCCCCCGCTCTCCCCGCGCCTTTCCGCCTGACGGAGCCCCCCGGCCGGCCCGGCCCTGCCCTGCTCTGCCATGCAGCCGGCGCTCCGCTAGGCGCCGGCTGGAGCTCGCAGCCCGCTCCCTCGGCACCGCGGCGGCACCGGCACCATGAGGAACGGCGAGGATTTGGAGGGCTTCGATGGCGAGGCGTCCAGCACTTCCATGATCTCGGGGGCCAGCAGTCCCTACCAGCCCACCACCGAGCCCGTCAGCCAGCGCCGAGGGCTGGGCGGCCTCCGCTGCGACCTGGACTACCTGCGGGGCACCTTCGGCAGGATCAAGCTGGCTGAGGTGGTAGGTACCGGGCCGCCCCGAGCTCCCTTCCCCGCCCGGCGGCGAGGTGCGTACCTGCGCCTGGCGGCCGCCCAACGGCCTCCATTTCAGGGCCGCCGCGGGCGGGAGCCGCGGCTCGGCGGGGGCAGGGGGGTCCCGTCCCCACGACCCCTCAACCCGGTGCCCCCTCAGCCGGCGGGGCGCTGGGTGAGAGAGAGCCTCGCCCCGGGCTGAGGGTGGCGGAGGAGCCTTTGAGGTACCGGCAGCCGCCGGGGTTTCCTCAGCGTGCGGAGCAGAGTCCGAGGCGCCTCGGGCTGAGCCCGAGCGGTCACCGCGGCTCCGTGCTCGGCGGCCTGAGGGACGGGGCGGCCTTAGGGTCCGTAGGTACCCCGAGACTGGGCTGGTTGAGTTAAAACCCCACCCAGCACGCCTGCTGGGTCCCGTCGCGTGTCCTCGGATCGCAGGGCTATCAAAGAAACATCTCTCGGGGCTGTGCGCTTGTCCAAAACAACACGAAACAACCCAACTCAACCCAACCCAACCCAACCCAGCCCGCTGTGCCCCACCTGCGACCTGCTGAGCGGCAGCGGTGTGCCCGGGCTGGAGGGGGAGGGCAAGGATTGGGGTTGCAGAGCGGGGCCAGGTGCGCAGTGGGGGCCCCGTGTTCCTCAGGTGGGGGCCTTGCGGTCAGCAGAGGGTGCCTGACGCTCCCAGGAGGTGCGGAGCTGCAGCTGTGCCTTGGCCATGCCGGTTAGCTGGGGTGCCTGCGAGACTTCGCTTGCGCGTTCATTACATTTGCTTTTAGCAGGCTGAAATTCTGTTGGTTGCACAAAGTGGAAAGAAACCTTAAAACGCAAACAAACAACCCCCCAAATGCACACCTGAAGTTCTGTTAGTTGCACAAAGTGGGAAGAAACCTTAAAACACAACCCTTCCCCAAACATGCACGCTCCCAAAAAATCCCTGAAAACATTTTTCATTCTCAAAGAAAACATATGCTGTATTTGTCCGGATAGTCTGAACAGCTACACTGCTCAGTTTGAAGTCCTTGTGAAGCTTAGAGCACCGTAATAATTTTATGTGTAATAACTCCTGAGGTTTTACTGTTGATGATGCTGGATGCATGTCTTCATCTGATCAGACTTGAAAGTTGCGTTGTTACTAACGTCTGTGAAATTAGCAAATGCACTTTTAAGGGTGTTTTAGAGCAGTTATGAAAATGGCAGTAAGTCTGAAATAGATTTTTAAGTAGTTTCTTACAGAGATACTACAAATTGTTTTCCTTTAATATGAGTAAGTTCTTTGAGGACAATAATGTTAAAAAGGAAAACTACACCAAAAACCCACCAACTTTTAAATATTTCATGTGTATTACTTCATTGTTTAAAACCACTACTAGGTATTGTAAGACAAAGCTTGCAAGTACAGATTTCATGTAAGATATAGTCAAAGTGTACTAGGTTCAGCAGTGAGCACAAGTTTATGGAGGGTTGTGGTGATGAGTCTATAGTCCTTTTTACAAATACCCAATAAAACTCAGGATTTGGAAGTGCAATTTGTTTTCTTCTCATCTCCACAGTGTAGAACAAAATCTGTGGTCTGCAAGCGTTAGCAATGAGCATTACATGAGTAGGCTGAACGACAGGGAGCAGCTGCATTTGCATTGTGTATTTTCGGGACCGAAGCCAAAGAAGCTGTCATCACTGTGCAACATCTACCTGTCCTGGAACTATTAAAAACCATCCAGGTGGTAGAAGTTCTGGGGTGGTGCTTCCTAATATGCTAAAATAATCTGCCCTCAGGATTTTTATTTCTGTTCCTACTGCTGATCTTTGTAGTACACTAATAACTTCGGCAAGTCACATGAAAAGCTTTTAATTAAAATGAGTGATTATTGATTGTAAGTAAATCTTTTATTATTAAACTCTGATACGTTTGGAACAAATACGAAAAGTTTATGGAGTACGCCTCTTAAATTTTTAGGGCTTGTAAATAAAATTAAAAAAAAAAAAGTAATGGTAAAAACCATACCATGGTGGACTTAGAGACACGGGAGTTTTCTTGTCTGTTGAACGAGTATGTTGCAACTTCCAGTATGTTGTAGGAAGGCATACGTGCAGATGAGTGTCTTTGGAGGAACTGAGTAATGTTTTGTGCTTTTTTTTAATGAGTGGCCTGAGATAGCACACATGGTGTATATGGAGTGTATGAATCCAGTGGGTCAGAAGTTGACAAAATAGCTAGGATAGGATGGAAGCCTATGTACCATCGCAACAAATTTAGTTTCTGTGTGGTTGTACTCCAAAGGAGCTGCGTTTAATTTGTGGTAATGACTGGTAGAGCAAACTACTGGATTTTGCAAACTGATGGTAAAATGAGCAGTTTTGGAAAAGGAGGAGAAAGAACACGTTCCACGATGCTCTTAATTGACTTATTTGCCTAAGATAATTATTTTTGTTGTCGTAATGCTTAGTAATACCTTCAAAACTACTGTGGGAACTGATGTGTATCACAGGCTGTCGTACAGCACTCTGACTCATTTTTTAAAATGAGAAGGAACGCCCTTCATTGCACAGAATAAAACCTCAACAAAAATTGGTTAAGATAAAATGTCTCTAAATATATTCTAGTAAAAGAAAGTAATGCTGCAGGAAAGATTACAATGCACAATGACATGTTTAATGTCAGGATTTATATTAAAATACATACATGATTGGCAGACAAAATTATCAGTTGAAGACAAACATTGCCACTTACTGTAATCTTTGGTTTGAAGGACTTTCCACAGCTTAGCTCGTAGTGCCATATGTGACGTGTAGCTGTAGGGCATTGTGGCTGAAATGGCTCTTTTCCAGGTGCCCGTTCTTGATTGTCAGAAGAAGGAATAGGGAATGGGGAAAAAGCCAAATGCCCAAAAATAAAGGCATGGGGACTTCAGGGCTCTGTTACTGGCTGTAGGTTTGTCTGTATTGACTCAAAATACCAATACAGGAGTTGCTGCGAGCTGAAAAGCAGCATGATGTTTTAGGCATGTGGGGTAGTTTAAGCGCTGCTGGATGTGAGAAGAGTTCCAACTCATTTATTTGTATCTCAAGAGAATATGCCTTAAACTATCCTTTAAAGGGGCAATGTCACAAAGGGTTATGATAACGTTAATGATTCCTGTAGAGTATTGTGTGGCACTTTCCCAAGACTTAATTAGGCTTTCATTTCTGGAAGTCAAGGAAAAGGTTGAACAGTATTACAGGGTGTTTCTGTTAATTATAAGTTGGGTTTTAAAACTAAGGAAACTCTTTTAATATTTGGAGTTTCTCATGAATATTCAAGGCTAAGCTTATTGATTAATAGTACATATGGCTGATTGCTAAAGGTTATTGGTGTTAAGAATAGCAAGGAAGTAACAAAAAGTCCAATGTAGAAGAGCATGGTATTGAACTGATTTTCGCTTTTTTTGGACACTTTGCTAAGCCTTTAAGGTACTCAGCAGATAGTGCTCTCACCTGTGTCTTCCCATTTTGATGAGCTAGCTCTCTGTGCTTGTTTGGCAGCGAGGGGAAACCTCCGATGCCACTGAGGCTGGGCAGAGCTGTGAGCTCTGTAAAGAAGCAGCTGGCAGGAAGGAGGGTGGTGGGTGTTGGACCAGATCAGGAAAGGAGTTTTCAGGGGGCTGGGGAGGCTGACAGACGTGATCGGATGTCGTCTGACGAGGAGGAGGAAAACAGCACGAAGGGAAACGAACAGGGAGGAAGACTGAAAGTAATATGGGGTGTTGATGTTTTTGGGATAACGAGGATATGAACTGGAAGAGGAAGGCAAGAAGAACCTGGTACACTTGTGCACTACACACAGAAATGCTTTTCTGTTTGGGAAGGTGAAGTCTAGGTGGGAATTGTCTCAGCTGGCTCTCCAGCATTCAGATGGAGCAGTACCTTGCCGTGCAGCAGATGTGGGAGATTATGTAGTTGTCCTTGGAGAGCAGAGCAGAAAAGCTCTTTAGAGTTTATTTTCATTACTCTCTGGCATGGTTTTATGTTTCTCATGTTTTTAAGGGCTTTAATACTTCCCATGGAGATTATTCTACAATCAAGCTGATATCCCTGGAAAAGTTTTCTATGAACATCCTCAAATGATTTGTTACCTTTCAGTACTTCTGCCCTTTTTCCTTGAGTTTCCTAAAGAGAACCTCCTCTTCTGAGTGTGCTTGCTGAAGAAAGTTGTTTTCTGTATGAGGAATTGGGAAGGGCCCATTGCTGCCATCCAAAACAGATGGACCAGTTAGCACCTCTGCACGGGAAGTTGTTTCACTTTAGACGAGTGCTGCTTTTTTTATTGCTTTGTTTTTACCTTCAGCTTTTCTAAATGCATCGTTATATTTCCTTCGTTGCTCTAATACCGTGTCTTTGAGAATCTTACTGTTACAAGAGTTGAGTGTAGAAATATACTTACCACCCACGTTCCCATGGGAAATGATGACTTCCCGTTGCCTGCTTCTCAGTTTCTTTAGGAGCCGTAGTTCCCGGAGGGCTTTTCCTTGGGTCACCAGGTGAGGTGTGGAAAGCAGGCAGGATCCTGATGGGAGCCTCATTGGTTCTCACCAGGGTCCTGCTAGGTATTCACAGGCACTTGATTTAAGGTAAAATAACTGGGGCTTGATTTGAAAATTTGAAAACATGGTGCTTAGCTAGCTCTTGCGATGTTGGCGGTGGTTAGGAATGGTTTAACTGGAGCAGTAAGATAACAGAGCTACAGGAAACCTTTATCACGTGCTGCCTTGGGAAAGGGTGGCATTTGTGGTAGGCAGTGGTGGCCTCCCTGCCCCGGACAGCACTAGACTTTATATTTGTAATGTGCCTGTTCCAAATGCTACAGGAATCCATCAAAGACTCATGTTAAAGGAGATAATGCTTCTGCTTGGGAGGTCTCCGAGCTACAAGTTGCTGATGAGCGTACTGGGAAGCATCACTGCATGCTTGCTCGGGTCTCGCTCTCTATAGTGTGTGCTATTGCTTGGTGGTGGAGGCAAGATTTTGGGCTAAATGCAATCTGGTGGGAATAGCAGTTCACATGTTCACAATTTTCTGAATAAAAAGTTCCGTCTTCATTGGTGGAGAGTAGCTGAATGTTGGAAAAAGTTGTTCTGTGGCTTACTATCATTACACGTTTCCAGATCCAGAAATTGGTTAAGGCCAGGACTACTCTGCCATTCCTTGCTGTTAGAGTCTATCGCAATGAAGAAATCAGAATTGAAAAAGCCTGTAGTATGTACCTACGTGTACGTCAATAAGACTATTGAGAGTTCTCATTGTTAATTGCATTAAAAAATAGCTGTAATTTATGTTCCAAGTAGTAAGGTAACTGCTAACTGCTTGAATCAGGTTGAAGACTAGTCCCAGGTGCTCAGCAGTCAGTTTCATTATCGCAGTGTTCCCGTGCCTTCAGCTCAGCCTCTTGCTCTGATGGCTGCTGGAGGGGAGGGTCACTTGGGTGCCCCAACCTCCCGCCTGCCCCAGTCCAGAGCTCTGCACCTTGTGGTGTCTCACGCTTGTCCTTGTTCCTCAGTGTGGCTGCGGTGCTTCGCTGCAGCTGCACAGCACCGTGATTCCTACCCTGCCCTGTTTAAGGGCTGCTGGGGCAGGGAGCTGTGCACCTTACGGGCGGCTGTCTGTCTGTCTGTCTGTACTGGGCAGAAGTTGGCAGCTGGCCACTGGGTGCTGTTATGAACACATTGAGACTACTTTCACATTAGTTGTTGGGAAATATCGTTGTATATAAGTATGGTAGTACCAGCAGGAACAGGCAATTAGGCTGTACCTGATGGAGGTCAGTAGCTGACGTTGTCTGTCATGGGCTGCGTGGCAGGGTCACTGCTCAGGTCACTGGTCCTGGTGGAAAGGTGTCGGTGGTCTTGGTGAGAACTGGAGCATTGCAGGAGACACCTGAACCTCCTGAAGCAGTTTCAGTGTCACTGGCAACCTCATGCCTTAGTTTTTCCTATAAGCGATCAAGTTTCACCTTTAAAGTTAGCTTTAGCTCTTTTATTCTGCTCTTCTGAGGTATGCAAGCCTTTTCCGTTTCTGGTGTGTGAACTTAGCTCTAGCAAATTTATAGCCGTTTGTTCTTGTGTCAACATTGCCGATTTGCATAACCACGCTTTGCTCCACGTACTTTGAAACAGCTGTCCGTGCTCGGTCACCTCGCTTCACAAAGCCCGGCGGGGTTGTTGTGGACTCTGCTCGTCACTGGGGCTCTCTGCTCCCCTGCAGCCTGCCTGGGCACCGCCTGCCGCCTGGAGATCCATTCGGAGGAGCACAGCCCAGGAGAAGGCAGCCTGCAGGGGTGGCATACCAGGGCACGCGGTGACCTTGGTGCTTGTCACGCCTCTGCTGGGAATACCTCCCCTGCTGTGTGCTAGGGTTACGCTGGCAGTTCAGAGCTGTTCCACTGCATCTTCCGTGTTTTATTCTGTTCTAATTTCCAAACAATAAATTGGCATTTATATAAGAAGTGCTTGTGACTTTGCTATTGTACACTGAGCGTAGATGCTTGGTGGTATTTGTAGCTCATTCAGAAAATGGGAGTATGGCAGTAGATACTGGTGATCTTTGGGATCTCATCTTAGAAAAAGCCTGTCGTGATAATAAAGGATAACGTTTGTAATAGGCACATATGCTTAGAAATCCTATTTAGGTAGAGCATGTCTGTACAGTGTCTCTGAGACTCCTGATTTCTCTTTGGAAAGTTTTCTCTTGAAAGGTTATAGATCGGCGCTGCTGTGTGGTGATATTTTTATACTGACATTTACCACAGAAGGAAGAATGATGAGATAACACTGTTTAGCTTTGGTTTTTATTGTTTCTGTGTGCATGTGAAGAAAAGGCTGTGGCTGTCATCCAGCAACAAAGCAAATGGTTTTTGGTCTCTTCTGTGATGTCCCTTAGATGCATTCAGGCCATGGGCCGTTGTCCTACTGTCATTAAACTCCAAATTCCAGTTTCAGATTTTTCTCTAAGATGGTGGATAGTTTCAAATTCTGCTTTCAGAAGAAAATTCTATCGTCTCTGTAATATGTATGCTTTATTTTCCCCCCTACCATTATGAACCACTTTAATAGTAATGGGTACATTATATTAATTGTAGATGCTGCAATGAGAACGGCAGTTCTAATGGTATTATGATTTGGAAGGCAACCTTCTTTTCTTGTAATCTTTCTGTTAATCTCTCTGGTTGTTGAGGCTCCCTAGAGATTTAATTATCATGTAACATAAGAAAAAGGACTAGAAATTTAAGAGGCTGCATTTTTCTTGTAACATAAGCAGTAGAAGAGGAATCAGTTCCTTTCGATACTAGTTAATGCATTGTTTGTCAGTTCAACTTGATAGTCATCACCCCATGCACAAAGTTGTATTTCAGAAACACCTACCTTAGTGCAACAAGGTGCTGAAATTGTTCTATACATGCAGTGGGTAGCCATCTGAATAGAAGACTTAACAACGGGTCAAATGCTGTTAGTCTGTAACGGTAGCAGTCACTATTTCTGAATTTGATCTGAATTAAAAAAATACACCCTGACTTAAACAAAAAACGCAAACTCACCCAGTTCTCAGATGGTTTGTGTAGTCAGTTGCTTCCAAAATATGGAAGTGATGTTAAGGTTTCTCTGGAGCCTGTGTCATCAACTCTGCAGATTAATAGGAGAAGGAAAGCAAAAGCCTGCTACACAAACCTTATGTAGAGTAGATGTAAGAACAAACAATTATGAATAAAGATGGGTCCAAAATGTTACTGACTGAGGGCAAAGAGGTCTCAGAGCTGGCATAGCACTCTCCTGGACTGAGAAGTCTGCGCAGTGTGGAACAGCATGAATCAAGTGCTACAGTCCCTGCGGGGATCAGGTCTGAAGCATCGTTTTATTTAGTGGGTGTCCAGGATGAAATCCATAGTCACACTGCAGCATGTTGCTAGAATAGCATAATAGCTGAAATGGAGTTTCAGGTTAGCAGAGTAACTTTGCAAGTTTTTATCTAATTGTGTGCAAATTAAACTGGGAACTATAATTTCCAGTGTCACAATTTTGACTCTCTGATCCAAAGGCTCTGATACTCGGTGTCCTGGTTTGCGGAAGAACATAATGATGTATTTTTACTTAAGCAAGTGTCTTTAGATTTGTCTACAATTAAACTTTTTTTTATATGTAACTTGATATTCAGATGGTGTTTGACATTTTTTTGAAGTTTTCTTTAGCTTGCTTGTATGTTCACAAAGTGACCAGCTTGCAAGCCAGTTGAAATGGTTCATGATGGTTTCTTCCCTTAGAGCATGGCTTAAAAGCACAGCAACTGTGTACCTGGTGCGTGGAAATATGTCCTGTACTTGGATCTGGTACCTACAGTGGCACTTTTGGGGTAACTTTCACTTAGACTAAATGTTCTCATTTTCAGATGCAAAAATCTGGCTATGATATAGCAGTGCTCCTAACAGCTTCTTGGGGTGTTCTGCCAGTTTTTTTCTGAATTATTTTATGAATCAACTACAAGTGTTTCCATTTCAGTATTTTTCTATACTTTTAGGACATTTTAAACTGAAATGTGCATGCAAGAAAGCAACAAGCACATTGTGAATATTATGAAATGCTGAAGTGTTATGAGTCTTCAACCTTTGGTCACTTTTGTCCCGTGAAATTCTTTTCACACTAGTAATTGATATTGCCACTTGACTGTTGTGAATACATTTATTAGGGGGTTCATCATAGGGTTTTTTTCATCATTAGTTTCTTCTAATTGTTGCGTTTAATGCTTGGAAACTTTTTAACTGATGCAGATGAAACCTTTCAGGGAGTGTGGGATCTTTTGATTTTATATGATGGTATCACATCTTCCAAGTATTTAGAAAAAGGCACTTCTCAGAATTGTAGGAAAGTTTCCAAAGGCCTTGAGATGTTCAGTATGTTTAGTTCACAGTGGTGGGACGATAAGAATCGTGACCAAGAAGGTCAAGACGTTGTTGCTGGAGTCGTAAGAGTTTTGTGGTGTTAACGTCATTTTATAGTCCTCTGTTTGCAGTGCGCTGAGTTTGTTTGCAGTCTTTAGGCAGATCTGTTCTTGAGTTATAAAATCATGAGTAGGTGGATTTGCCATTATGCAATGCAAGTTTGTGGGTTCCTTTCTATTTTGGGTGAGATATTACTATATAACGGCTGTAAGACAGTCTAAACAGCAAGGCAGGCTTGAAGGTTTCATGCATTCCCCGGTACAGCTGGCAGTGCTCTTTAATGTTCTGGCCTACATCTATTTTTTTTAATGTTCTGTTTTACCAGTATGTCTAGACTCTTTTTGCCTTTTAAGGCATGGCATCTAAGGGGGCCTTCAGATTGCAATCTTGGGAACGTTGGGATTGCAAGGACATTTTGCACCATTTCCTTTAAACAACAAGCTCAAAAAACTTTAATGGATTCTTTAGGACTACTTTAAGTTCTTGATTGTGTTCTCATTAAAATTCCTTTCTTGTTTTAGTATTTGTGGGATGTTTGATGTTTACTTACAATTAGGATTAAATGGGGTTTTAAAGGATACAGACTGATTCTGATAGTCTTAAAATAGAACTTTAACTTACTTTAAAATTGCCAAACAGGCTAGTTAAACATGGGGCCATACGGATCAAATACCTTGACAAATTTTACGAGTACACCTTTACTTTTTAAAACCAATTCATTTATCCTCCTGTTTGTTACAGAATTTACAGTACTGTGTTTTGATATTGTTTTGACTAGCCCGGTTTCCAACACTGGTTGGCGTTTGAATGCGAATGGGAACATGAAGCCAGTTCAGAAGAGTTGATTTTTCTCTGCTTTAAGAGCTGAGTGGAGAATTCTCAAAAGTGAAGGAATAGCCAAAATGTTTATACTTTATTTAAAAATCACACAAGCCTCATCTCAGTAACGTGTTGTGTTCCAGCAGAGAGCATGTTTGTACCTAACATACAGCAGCCTGGAGACAAAAATAAGGTAATGCTATGTAGCCAGGTTTTTCAGTAGCAAAGATATGATAAGTTATGGGTTCTTACAGCTTGGTGTAACAAAAAACATTCCATTGTTCTTGAAATAATAAATGCTGAAACAAAACCAGTGACTTTTGGTGCAGCTAACAATTACATTAGTCAAAAAGGCAAACAAGAGTTACCATTTCTTTTAACGAAGGGTGCATCTTCCCTTGTCTTGGTGACTGAAAGTGAGGGCAACTAAACTTTTCTTGAACTCATCTGTTAAGATAGAATTTTTCCCCTGTTCTGTTTCCTTTAGTCAGTTTTTACTCTGTGTTACTATTTTAATAAAGCCCACATGAGTAAGACTAGCAGTAAATGGGACTTCTGGAAAAGTATTTTATTCTTCCTCTTTCCCTTTTTCTGCCCCCATAAGTGCAGCTGCCAGTGGCTGAGGAGGATGCAAAGGATTCAACGTATTATATTTAGTGCAGCAAAGAAGAAATGTGTGATGTTTTCTAACCTGTTCTTACTTAGCATGTGTAAGAACATACTATGCAGATGCCAGTCAAACTGTGATAAAATTAGACTTTTAGAAACTTAGCTTTACACGTAAAGAATTTCCACTTTTCTGTTATGTACGTGATTAATTACACTTTTTACCAGCACTCCAGCATGCTGTCCTGAAGTCTGACATGGGCATACTGCAGCGGTGGGTCCATAAGAGCTTGCTCGTTGTGCTTTCTGCCTGGCATGGGCACAGGTGTGCCAAGGCTCACAGAGGTGTTCGGAGGGATTTACTGAGGAGCCTGCTGTCTTGCAGCAGGCAGTGCCGTTACGGAGACTAGCTTGTAAAGTTTGGGAATAGGAGAGAGATGGCTATAAAAAGCTGGGCTTGCGGATATCCATCAAAATGAGTGTGAGACAATAGGAAAACTAAGCCTCAAATATCAGGAAACTGTGAAAAGCAGAGGGAAAACCCACTTCCTATCATCGAGTATTATATGTGCTTTCACTGAAGTCATTGGCACCATTCAGTGTACTGTAGGTACAGAATAAACCCTTAAATTTGAGCTGTTCCTGGTTATATAGGAGTTGTGCGTAATAGATATTTCTACCTTTCCCATTCATATGCTGTAACTTGGTACATTAGGCTTTTGTTCATTACTGTCTTGCAGTATCTGCTGCTTATGAAAATACGTGGAATTAAAATGCACAGGAATTGTAGTTCGTGGGGACCAGGGGTTTAAGTTCCTATGGAAAGAAGTCAGTGGGAAATCATTTTGTATGTTTTGTTTGCCTTTATCATGTACGATCTTCAGATGAATGCCTTGTGGGATGGGGTTGTTACAGAACTGTTGATGGGCTTTTGGTTATAGGACAGGTGGTGTAGTGCATTTCTTTTGTGCCTAATCTGGAAGGTACGTTTCAATCTCATTTGGATTTCTGCGAGGAAATTTAATGTGCATAAAACAAACATCTCTTCATAATGTGCCTTGGCTTCAGGTTCTGCTCGGTGGTTCTTTCGGTCATCTGACTGGATAAAAAGGAAATACAGCTCAGTCAGAGTAATCTATTTATTCTTCTTTATTACGAAGATGTCTGTGTTTTAGTTGGCTGTAACTGAAGAAGACAAACTCGCTGTCTGTTCTGCAAAATCATTGAGCAGGGCTTTACAGGTGCCGCGAGGTGACTCCTGCTCCCCAGCCCGTCCTGGCTCGGGGCACTTCTGGTGCTGGTGGGCACTCTGCAGCCACCCCTCTCTTGTCAGGGGGAAGGCGATGGAGGTGGCTGTGGCCATGGGGGTTTGGTGCCTCAGCCTGAGGCCACTCTGTGTGGAGCAGGATGGGGGTCTGGTAGTGCAGGTCGTCGAGACTGCCCGTGCCTGTTTGTTTCAGAGGTGCTGGGCTGTTGCTGATGCTTCAGGGAAGTCATTGTGGACGTGGATTAAGCCAGCTGCCTTTTTTCCCTTTTGAGATCTTAGTGAAGTTTCGTCTCCCTGAGCCGTTCCCAGGGAATGGGGCGTTTTGGTGGATTTGGGCGTTTTGCGTGTAGGTGGCCACGAGCCGTAGTGGCACTGGGGTGGAGGCAGCGTGTGGGGGGACGTGTGGCTGACAGCGCCAGCTCTGCGGGGGTCGGCCAGCCAGGGGGTCGGGGCTCTTGTCACCACGCCTGTCTCCGTGTTGGTTTATTGCTTGTAATGCTAAAGTGGGTTCGCTTGGAGAATGATATTAATGTAAGGTGGAAAAAAAGTGACTTGGCTTAGCAGTAACAGGAAGAACTTTTTTTTAAAAAAAAAAAAGCCACCAAAAAAACCAACATAGCATAAACTATTTCCTTACTACTAAACCTACTGTATTTTACAGCATTTGAACTGGAATTGGCTTTGCATGTATGTAGCACAATAAGAATGTTTGTTGAATAGGTGTGTCCAAGCAACAAATACAACACTGCACCAATCATATAGAGCAGGAAATTTGCCACTACTTTGCCTGTGTGGGTTTCTTCCATTCAACACTTGATGGTTAATTTCACTTTCAAAACTTAAGTATTTCAGGTTTAGCCAGCTGATAATCTCTTCTGTTTAGTTTAGTTCAGTCCAGTTAATTTCTTTCTAGTGTTAGTTTTGATGTACTTAGTGTTTTGAAACAAACTTTCTGTTAACTTTGTTAAAAAGTTACTCTCCTTCTTAAATATGGCTCTTATAATACTCCAGCAGAATGTTTCTGGCCTCAGAAATATGTTCTATATTTAGAATTGGTCTTTCGCCTAAGCTGAGGAAGGGAAGTCAGCAGTAGATGAGTCTTTCAAAGGTTATAGAAAATTGATGGAGGTGGCAAGCTATCAGCTGATTTAATGAAGATCCCACAGTATTAAATGTGCTGAAGTCTTGCCATGTTACACCCAAAAAGGAACTAAGAAATAGTAAAAACTTGATTGCCGCTGCATGCAAAACCCTAGAGGTGCAACAAACATCTGAAGTTTGAGTGTTTTGCTATTATTTCTATCATCACCACCAATACCAAATACAAGTTGAATTCAGAGATCTCATTGAGTTTCTCTGAATTTTTCCATGTTATATTTTGTGCCATTAGAGCACAGTTTAATTTATCCAGGGTGCTGAATTACTTGTGCTTGCTTAAGCTTCCTTCTCTGGTAAACATCGTTTTCCTAAATTTTCTTTTAAGAAAAGTTTAATACTCATTTGTGATTTAAAGCTCCTTGCAGTCCAATTACCAGTTAATAACACATTTCTTTTAGTCTTAAGGATACAGGCTAAGAACAGGCGGGAAATCAGTCATTCTTCTGCTTAGGGTAAAAGATGGTTTCCTGCTGGAGAAGCAGTACTGTGTTTAAGCCATATGATCCCAAATATTCGTATCTGTGCCAGCTGTTTTAGATGTGGGAAATGCATGTGCTTTGCAAGGAATGAGACCCACTTGGTTTCATACATTAAGTTAGGACTGCTGGGCCAAGTAAATGAGAACAATAAATCTAGATTTTAATTCAAGAAAGTTTAACGTCTTCAGATACTTTAAGTGGTGTAAAAGCAATTTATTTCTTCTCAATCTTGTGCATATGTATTGTGCTGTACCATTAATTTAAACAGTCTGGATGTAAAAATGTCTTGGTAGTGTGACATTCTTACTGAAATTCTGTGGGTATTTTTCAGGCAGAAAAAATGCTGACCATTTTGTGGTTTTTTGGAAATCATGCGTAATTATGTCATTTAACCACACAATAAGGCTTTCTGTGGTAACGTTTTAGATAAACAGGAAAACTCTTTTTTAAAACTTTGTTTTCATTGCAGAACTGTCTTTATTTTTAGTGCAAAGTTGTTTGATGATCATTATTATTTATTCAAAATTAAAATATGATGTACTTTCATCTTTGACAGGAAAGATGCACCATTAGCAACCTCCTAAACAGTCTCTTTCAGTGTTATTGCTTGTCATAGCACATTTTCTCCATTTTGGGGAGATGCAGTGTTTTGTGCGACGTGCCTGTGTTGCCAAGAAAATGATGTAAATATAAGCCATTTACGTAGGCCTAAGGCAGATGATTTCTTCATTAAAGGCTCTTCTCCAGGGGAATTTACAGGAAAGTTGAGATGAATAAAATAATGGTATGAGGCTGATGCGCCTAAATCAAAGAACATTGAATCCCAGCATAGAGGCTCTCTTTCAAGAATTAAACGGCTCTTAATTTTAGTAGCTTCATCCCTTTCCAGCGAGGGGCTGCTTCTTCTGAATAGAGCCTTTATGCGGGGTTCAGTGCTCTATAACAGAAATGCAGTAGCCTCAGATTGTACATGAATTGCCTTAGTGGTCCTCAACATCCCAACCAATAAAACTGGATAACAATTTAATGTTTGTTTTTTAATTTTATTAAAACCAAAAAGGCCCAGAAATCATTATTGGGAAATACATCTCATACCTAATGCCGTAGCTGGAGACTTCTCTGCCTTGTGTTAGGCAGCAGTGGGAGGTGAGGGATGAGGCGCTCTGGGAAGCTTCCTCCATCACAGAGCTGCAGCTGTACGGCACGCGCTGTGCTGTGAGCCTGGGCAGACCCGCCGCTGTTCTCGGCTCACCCAGCAGCTCCTTTTTCTTTGTCCTGTTTTTGTTGACCTGGCTCTTGTATCTCCTGTGCTCAAGAGAAATGTGATGTTGCAGGAGGCCTAGGGTGCCTCAGTGTGGACCTGCGTGTCCAGCAGAATAAGCAGATGTTTCCACCATGACAGGGTTTCATGTTGATGCAATACCTACTTTGCTTCTTTTGGGAAGGGTGGAAGTAGACGGAAAACTAGAAGCAACTATCAAAAAGGAAAGGAGAAAAAAAAATCAGGGTGGAATAGAAAACTCCCCAAAGTACTCACTGCAGAGAAAAACAGCTGAAAAGATTCATTTCATCCATCAGAGGAAACTTTCTCTTGACTCTATCCAAGAAAGCTGTAGCTGTGTCGTCTGTGGGAGGGAGGAGTAATTCATGTAAGAGGAGATCTATGCCACATTCAACTTCTCATTTTTCCTCAGTAAACCAACCTTGAAACTTCTGCTTGTAGAAAAACTTGTCAAAACTCATCGCTCTAAAAATATGAAAAGAGGTGTGCGACTCAAAAGTAAGGATTGCCTCCTGCACTGGGTAAATTGCAGTTTGCTTTTCATTGACTGGGGCCCATGCTGTGATACGGTGCTATTTGTTTTTTTAGCTAGTCCTGTCACTGCAGTCATGGGAGGTGGCCTCAGGCCTGGACAGATCCCATGCCCTGGTTTCCTAAGGGAACGCTGGCCACTTGTGTTATAAAGCAAGAGCAAAGTGTTGGCATCTGAGGAGTGGTTATTTTCCTCTGCTGCAGCTTTGTGGCTCGGTGGTGTGGGGCATTGCTGCCCTGGAGCACCTCCAGATGGAGCGTGGAGGCCTCCAGGGCTGGAGAAGCTGTCCTGCGGCCTTAGGCCTCCCTCTCTCCTCAGGAGGCCGTATGTGGGCAGCTCGTTGGGCAAGGCAGCCGTCGTACGTCTGGGATGGTGGGAACAGCGTAGGAAGATGCAAAGAAGTGACTCTTCATGTCTTTGAGCCTTGGTAAGCAGTCACCTTTATGTAGCGTAGCTAGTTCAGTAGGCAGTGATGGGTAGACAGACAGGCTATGGAGACAAACATAGGTGTTAGAAGAGATGTTTTCATTTCAGTTAAGGAGCTCTGTGACAGAACAGGAGAAAATGGCTAGCTCTAAACCTTCAATGAGTTCTGTCAGAAAATAAGCTGAGATAAAGACTTCTGGTCTGTTTCCAGTCTGCAGTGGAGAGCTCCTGGGTTCGTGCGTGTGATCATATCTGTCTGCTTTATGGCACGTCAGCTGAATGGTGTCCAGGGTGGCAAAATTGTATTAATTTGCTCCCTAACTTATACAGTGCATCTGACATGATTTATTTCATATGTTTAATAATGCAGTGAAAATGAATTATTTTCTTGCAATGTTAATATGCGTGCTTCGTTTGTTTGTTTGTTTGTTGTTTTTTAAATGAATTTGATCACTAGATGAACCATGGCCTGTGACAAGCTGCTTGGGCTCATGCCACAGAATTTACACAACACTTTAGTAATGTAGCTAAGTCATGGGTTTGAGTCTATGATGTATTTCCTGTTTGTTTCATGTGTTCAGAGTAGTTTGCTTTTTCAATAGAAATAAAATTGGGTTTGTTTCAGAGTGAAATGGGCAGTGGAAGCAGCATTAGTGTGTTTTTAAAAAGATTTGCATCACTTGTAATTAATTGAAAGGATGTTTCTGGCAAATTTGTGAATGTGGACGGGGACAAGATTATCCCAGTTTTTCAGAGAAAATATTTCTTAATAAACACTAAAGTTTTTATGGTGTTTGCGAAAAGGGAAGAATCTGTGGGAGGATAGTTTGTGGTGATTAATTTTTATTTATTTATTTTTGTAATAGCATTAATTGTGAGACAAATAACAGATGGTTAACAGGAAGTATTATCTGTAGCTTTGGTAGGAAGGATGGTCTTTAGGTATGCTTAAAAATATTTTATTGAAAGAAAAATAGAAAGTGTTGCAAGAGAATTGTTTTCATGGGAGTATTCTTTCAGGTGTCCTGATCAACTCAGTGATGATAACTCGCATTAGTAGTGAACTATTCTACCCATGTTTTCAAAAGACAGATTCAGCTTTGCTGTCATAATCTCCATCATAAACTGAGGCAGTTGAGGTTTTCTCTGAAGTTTTCTGATAAAAGCTACCAATAGACTCATGCTGTCACAACCTAGGCCGCTGTACGCTAATTCTGGTTGCTGGTACAATTCAGAGCTGTTTATATTTTTAGAAAATTAACCTAATATTGTTTGGGCTTGTACTACTTTCTAGAGAATATTGCAAAATCATTTCTTTTAAAACAAAAATTTTAGAACTGTTGTAATGTATCACAAGTAGTGGCAAGAGCACTGGAGGCTTCATTATATTGGAACATCTACAAGTAAAAATTTTGCCAGTTAACTGACTTTTAGCATTAATCCTTGATGTTGATCCCAATTGAGACATCTAAGATTTTCTTTTTTTGGATCTTCACGTTTTTTAAAATTGTATTCCATGTCATCTTCAGGAATGAGGCTTGTGTTCACAGAAAACGTGGACTTTATTGCATGCTAATACTGTAAAATGAAGCTGCTGTCTGGACAGAGCTGTTTATTTTTCATGCCATTGCTGAAATCATAATTGGAGTTTGATCCTGACTTTCTTTTTTTGAATGCTCAGTTTCACTGCATGCTGTGTTTTTTTTTTTTTTTTTCTTCCCATTCCATAGCTATTTAATGTTAAGGGTATAATCCAAAGTTAAGCATTTAGTTACTGGGTATCCATTCAGAATTTGTTTGGGAAGTAGCCTGCTCTATTAGCTGGCAAAAATTAGTATGGCATGTACCATCTTAAAGATGGCAGGCTAAATGAACTTTGAGAGACTTTATATCCTAGTGTGATTATTTTTTTAAATTTAAAATTGTTTTTGCTTTGTTTTAATCAAATTTTAAACTTAAATTAGCTACTGTGTTCTGAAGTCTATGACAAAGGAAGTGCACAGTGTTGTCCTTTACTTAGAATTACTGCTGCTATTAGTGACAAAAATTAACTATTCTTTCAAAATCATTTTTCTTCATTTTGCCAGATGAGTTGATAGGAGGCAGAGACACAAACTAATGTATGAAGCATAGAAAGTGTTAGAAGAAAGTGTATCTGCAAAAAATATTATTGAAATTGGCAAAGAACAGTTTGGCAGAAATTGATTTGTATTGTGGCTTCTGTTAATCTTTCGTGCAAAATGTTCTAATTATGAAGTATTTACTCGGAGGAGACTATCTCTGTAAGTTCTTCGTCCTTAAATTGAAGTGGATTGACTAAGGTCTCAGCAGAATTTTGTGGTAGAGCAAAAAAGTGAATTCTTTGAGAAATTTGAGTGGGTTGGTGGGTGGGTGTTGTCTTGAAACACAAAGGAGAGCACTGTTAAGGCCTTCCTTGCTTTCATGGAAAGTGGGGAGAGGGGAAGAAAAGGCATCAATTCCATTGGTTTTCTTTTACCAGTTCAATTTATAGAGGAATTGGTTTGGAATGTTCTTTTAAATATCTAACTTTAATGCTCTCTGTAGATCTCAATGGTAGTTAATATTGGTGTGTGTCTTCTACATATTTTAGTTTTGTGCATTGAAGAGATAGTGATTTTCACTGTTATCCTAAAATGTGAAAACAGGCAGGCACTTTTGGAGGCTGGTAGAGGTCCTGAATTTATGCTATTTTTGATCTAGATTTCAAGCTCATTTTGAATTTTAAATAATAACTTTATTGAAATGTCTTTTACAATCATACTGTGTTAATACTATATAATTGAGCTTGAGGTTGGCCCAAAAGACAAATGCATTCCATCTTCAAGTTTTGGAATACTTTATCATGAGTACAAAATGAAATAAAATGTTTGAGGTACCATTCTGCATGTTCAGCCAAAGGCCTGAAGGGATTTCATGAATTTCTGGGTGTCTCAGTCACTTTCGTGTTAGACTCCTTGTAATTTTGCTAAAATATACTTCGTTGAACAGGAGATATCCAGAAAGTCTTGCATTAATTTGCCTTTGTTTTTGCTCTCAGACAGTGCCCTGTTATAAACTAAAATCACACATTCCTGAGTGTAAACTGATCATGTTCCCAATGGAAATTTCAGGAATACTTGTGGCTATTTTCAAAATGTGGAAATCTATTTATATTTTTTCCACTTGTTTTTCTTCCTAGGTTTTGGCACTGATTGCATTCATCTGCATAGAGACCATCATGGAATGCTCCCCTTGCGAAGGCCTTTATTTCTTCGAGTTTGTGAGCTGTAGTGCATTGGTGGTTACTGGAGTTCTGTTGCTAATGTTCAGTCTAAATCTTCACACAAGAATACCACAGATCAACTGGAATCTTACTGTAAGTTCATACAAATCTTTACTCTGTTAAAAATGCCTGCAAAGCTGTTCTTAAGTTTGGTCTTTGCACTTTACTTTCTGCTGATGTTTAAGATTCTGTATGAGTACTCTTTATGCTGAGTTAAGTGTACATTTTACTTTGAATACAAACAGCAGAATGAGCTTTGCAACGTAGCAAGATTAAACTACATTAAATAGAACTAAAATTTTTTTCTGTTAGATTCTTTTCGGAAGGAAGGACTTCATGCTAATGCCAGTAATTACTGTTTGTGGATGAAGTGGATAAAAATGCGGTCTGTAGTTATTTAACTTTGACAGATGCTATGTTTACAGTAGCCTGTTGTTCTCTCCTAAGCTGTTTTCCATTTCAGGATTCTGGTGCTACATATATTTTCTTAAACAGATTAATGTAATCATTGGGTAATAGTGTGAAAAGTCATGTGCTTTTTGTGAAAATCAGGTGTTGAATTGCTTATGCACCTAACTATTAAACATTGACTGGCAGTGCTTAATGTGCTCTCAACTACGAGGAGCTTTAGGAAATGAACTGCTGGCGATGCACATTCCTTTTGTACAAGTCTCCATTTCCATGCTGTATTATGAGTTAAACTTTCAGATTGGTTTGCATAAACACAGGTCACAAAATCAACATGAGTCACTCTAGCAAAAGATCTGTCAGCCTAAGGACAATATTTATATCAACTTCTCTGGACAGTACAGATATTTTTGTGCCCATGTTCTATTTTATTTTATAACAGTAATATTCAAATGATGTTGGAGAACAGTCCCAGAGGTTTCTAGGCTTCCGTGTGATTGTTTTTTTTTCGTTCTGTTTTCAGTGTTGTTATTGCAATTTGTACATTTACTGTAGTTTTTTGTAAGCCTAAATGACTTCTCTAAAACAAGACTGGAATGTGGAAATAGATGATTCTTTGTACCCTGGGGATGCATGATTTATTGAGGGAACTCTTCCTAGGAGTGTTTGATAGATAGATTAGATAGAAGGATTGAAGACAGTGATGTGTAACTGTAGGTGGGGTAGAGCCAGGTGGCTTGCGAAACAAAACCAGTGGAGCCACAGGTATTTTATTGGATTGCCTTGCCTTCACTTCTTTTGTCTCCATTCTGCCAGTGTTATCACTGTTCGTGTTCACAGCAAGTTGAAAAGTAGCAACTGCAGAGAGAAGGTGGTCTCTTTCTGTTACCAGTCTGGTTGTTTAATGGGCATCACAACAGTCTGACAGGCGATACTAGCAACTGAAGACCATCTTTGTAAACCGCACAGTTCTGTGACATGCTAGTAAGGTGTGCAAGAGCATAAGTGCATCAGCGTCACAAGATAGGTGGTGGTTTTGCTGGTGTGATGAGAGTGGTCTAACAGTAAATGCTGAGTCAGCTTGTGGTGAAAGTAAGCTTGGCCAAGCCTATTTTTATCAAGAGACCGCTGAGTATTATGTGTGGTGTCCATGGCTGAGCTGAAGCTGGATCTCTGGAAGAGTCAGTTTAATAACTTTGCATGCCCTTCTGTGTGTCAGTAGCTTTTGTTCTGTTGAGCCCCATGGCATGCTTTTACAGTGAGTGTTCTTGTAGGCGGTATGCTGAATATACATAAATACAGAAGACTATCTTTTACTGCCTTTTCACCACAAAAAAAAAAAAAGGCAAAGCAGGATATCACCTGTAGTGTAACCTGATGCATCCTTTCAGCCACTCTGACTTCTTACAGGTCTGAGCGGCACCTTTCCAGTAGTGGAGTGACAAGAATTGCTGGTTTGAGTGCAGCATTACTCGTCTCTGCATAGCACTCGGTGTTAGAGATCTTTAGAGAAAATAGTACTTAAAAATGCAACTGATTTAAAATAAATAAAATGGTTTGAGCTCTTGGTTTAGGGGAATGGTCACACTCAATACCATACCTCAACATGGCGCAGCATGACATGGTCAGACTTTAACGTGAAGGACAAATGGAATAGTCTGCAAATGTTTTTCCTTCAGTTCGTATTGCTGATCAATAGAGATAAAAGTAAATACTTGTGATCTTGCAAGTCTCTTCTTCTGATTACGTATACCAAAGACCTCTAGCAGAAATGAGAACTTATGATGTCCATTAACTGATGAGAGCATCCTTCCTCCTGGGATTACTTATTTTAATAATCAGTAGTCTGATATGGCCTTTACTTTTAGAGGAGTGTGGGTGTATCTTCATTATTCAGGTAGAAGGAGTCTGCTGTTGCATGTACAGAGTGTGAGATTAACAGCTTCTAATAAAACCTGTGGGAGATTACTTTGCCAAAGTTAGTAGGAATTTAAGAATGCAGAAATGTGTGCTTTCTGCCTTAAAAAATGCTTATTTTGGCATTTTATTCCTTACAACTTAGCTGTATATTTATGCATTATTTGCCTATTCCAATATTTCATACTTTCCTGTATTTTGACAGTTTTCATAATTTTGCAGCCCCTGTGAGACAATTATCACAGGAATTGCTTTCTGAACAATACATTTTCACACTCCTGAATGCTTTAAGAGAAAATCACTCGTTATGCAGAAATTCATGTAGTGCTTTTAAAAATATGTATGACTTTATAATGAGCATTTCCCTTGTGAAAAATCTCAGACTTTGCTTTCAGAAGTTGTTTGAGATGAAGAAGCTGTTGTGTGGGGGGGGAAAAAAAATCAGTGTTAAATTAGGAAGAGGTCTTTCTTCAAACAGAGTGTGCACACAAACTCTCTAGGAAAACCATTTTGTTTTCCAAGTACTCCTTCATATTAGAAGACCAGACCATTAACTGCTATTATCCAACATGTGACTATTCCCTTTAGTACTTTATTAAAATTAGGGTTTTCTAATGTGTTACGGATATTATCTGCTGTCTGTGGTTAGAAGGAACATGAGAATCTGCATCTAGCAGAATAATGCATATTTATTAAAATAGCCATTTTCTGTTTTTTATATTTTTAGCCATTTGGGAAATGAGCTTTGTTTTGATCCTAACTGGGGACGTAGGGACATGTTCACATTTTTCTGAGATAAACATGGAACAAACTTTGGAGATGGTGAGGTCAGAAAAGAACCGCGCTTGGGTGCATTGGAACAAGATGGATTTGTTACAGTGACATGAAAGAACAGTGACTTGCCCGTTTTGCACAGCACTATCAGTATTATGCAGAAATGCAAAAGTTGGGGAACCTGTCGGTGGCAATTTCTGTTTCCTTCATGCTTCACAGCTGACAGGGAGCCTATTCTGCAAGGAGACTAGCAAGTGGCAGAGGGGAATTTAGTGCACGCTACAGCAGAGATTCCTGCTGAACCGATGAGCTGCTGCTTTGAAATGTTTGTATTCAGTGTTGACTAATAACTGAATCTTTCATTCGTTTTGTGTTTGGCTAAATTATTATTGTTTTTTAAAGTCATTATCTGAATCTCATATGATCCACAATGAGAGCCTGAGAACTAGCATCCAAGTGGTGTGGATGACATGACCCTCCAGCAGGGCTAGAGCAGGAAACTGAACAGAAGTGTTTGTGGTAACTTTGTCCTGGTGAATTTGCATCTGATTTGCCAGGCTTTCTGAGAATTCCTGTCTCTGCGGGGTGGAGCCACAGAAATGCTGCGGTACCTAAGATGACTAGGGGAGGGAGAGAAATGATGGCAAATAGCTGGAATTTGACAGCGTCTCTTAGATGACAGCTTGATGAGATAAATCCAGGTCATTAGACACATCGTTGTGTAGTCAACCAGCAAAATAGACTATTTATGTATACCAAAAATCTTTCAATAGATTTTGACAATTTATTTTTATTTTTTAATGTTCACTGCAACAGTGGAAGTGTGTTTTGTCTGTGTACTTCTGAATACTGTTTGTCAATGTAGAGCAGCCTTAAAAATGAGGCACTGAGCGGAGCACAAAACAAACTAATTACAGTTCTGCCGGGCTTATTAGCTTGGGCTCAGTCCCTGGGCAGCACTGCTACAGGGAGGAAACAAGTCAGGTGTATGTCTTTGAATACACAGATTGGTGGGTGTATTTTTGTGCTGCCTGAAAACTTATTTCATCATCTTTGCAGGTTTATTTTTTTCCCCCAGTTGTTAGGAAGGTAAAGCCTCGGGGGCAAGCAACTGACACTGAGGTAGTTGAAAGGAACCTTGAAGAGATGCCAGACTGATGAAGGTCTTTGCCAGCCTTGGCTCTGAAGAGTGGAATTGCAAAGCTGAATTTTAAAGACCTTCATGGAGTAATCTTGATAAATTTTATTCTCCCATGACCTAACGTTTTGTTGCTGTTGTGAAAAAACATCTTGGTTTTCTTTGGCTGGCTTAGCTGTTGAAAGTGAAAGTGAGGGATAACTTATTTAATTTCTCAATTGTCAAAATAGCAATGCCTATTAAAGACGAAAAATTGGTATTTTATAAATTCAGAAAGATGCTCAGAATTTATTTCCTTCAGGCTTGTGCTCTTTGTGGGCAATTCTTATTTGGTGCAGTGTAAACAGTGGTGCATTATTCTGTAAGCAATACAAACACAAGCTTGAAATACCCAAAAGTATTACCTGGTTGGGTATTTATTGCTAGTAGTTCTGTTGCATTGTGAAGAAAACTGGTGGACTGTCTGTGTGCAAATTGTTTGTCAGAAAAATGTGTGGGAAGCAGCGAGGAGCAGCTAAGTAAGAATTGAGAGGGGAAGTAGGGGATCTCCGAGGAACCAAAATGAAGCAGGGATTATGGAAGCTTTCATTCCAGAATATATTTTGTCATTTACAGCAGAATTACTACATTTAACAGAGCTTGTTTTCCAACTCAAAAATAATTAGAAACAAGAAATAAACCATGTGAGTCTTGGTTTTGAAACCACTTCTTCCATTTCTTCAAAATCCTATCACGTTCTTGGCCTTCCTTTTGGTGAGCTGACTGAGGCTTTTGAAAGTCACTTCTTTTGTTTCATGTTTTTTTTTATGTACTTTGCTTGAGATGCTGGCAACAGAACCTGTTTGCAGCAAGCACCAGACGCTTGGGACTGGAGGGAGACCCCTGAGACTGGCGGGCTGCTGGGGCCATGGTGCCCTGCGGAGCTGCGCTGGGGACAGGCGGCGTAGTCTTGGGCCGTGAGATGGGCACTGAGGCACCTCTGCACAGCTTGAATCCAGCCCTGCAGGTCGCTAGCATGTTTCTGGAACTGTGGGCCACAGACTATTTTGTCAGAGGGAAGTGATGTTTACCTGAACCTTGAATAGCAGAATGTGGTGTTTGAGTAAAGTCTCCCTTACCCAAGTCCAAACAGATAAGAAAAAAAAGATGGGAATTAATACCCATACAGGTAATTTGGTTCCTTCTACCTAGCACTTACTTTTGCTTGAGGAAACCGTTATTTCAATTAGTAATTCTTTTTTTTTAAATGCTCATACAAAGTTTAATAATACAAATAGAGACTAACATTATGTGATTTTGACCAGGGATGCTTGGTTGAGAAGATTGACAGGTGTGTTTGTAAACTTCAGATTGATAGCTTCATGTAGGAACCAGGGGAAGAAGTTCCTGAACCATGCAAATAAAGTACTGATGGGAGAAAAACTGGGGGCATTGTTCGTACTACTGCCCCCCCCCCAAAAAAAAAAAAAAAAAAAGAAAAGCAACAGAAAAAAGAGAAAAACAGAGCTAAAAGGAGATGTTACTTTGAGCATTCTTTTGTTGAAACTAACTTGGGTAGCAACTAGTAACTTCTGTGACCTTCCATGACAAATTCAGGTTGTTGTTGAGATGTGCAGGTTTCTTTTCTAGATTAGTTATGTGGCAGCTTTAAACTCCATCTAAATGTAACCTAGATATTAGAAAGCAAATGACAAAAGCAACAGCTGGTTTAAAAATCATGTTTTTGTTATTAATTGTGATATGGCACATAGTACCTGGTCATTTGTGCAGTCTCTTACCACAAAATACAGGATAAAAAGGCAAAGCATGTATCACACTTAATATCTCTTGGAAGCTTGCATGCGTGAAGCCACGGAGAGCAGTTGGTAAAGGTATGTGGGTATTCCTGCCACCTCTGACCGTCAGAGTCAGCTTCTGTAAACATACTGAACTGGAGGACTAGACAGAGACTTCAAAAGCTGATGTCCTTTGCAGCAGCTTTCAGGAGCTTTTAGGTCTGTTAGTAGCCCAGACTGATAGCACCAATTCTGACTTTTGATCTTTGTTAATCTAAAAACCATACCTGCTCAGGCCCTTAAAGCAAAATACCATAGGATGCTATCTCTCTTCTGATCTAGAGATTCCCACCTTTCAGAGCAGAATAAGCAGAACAAAACCTCACTCTACTTCAGTATAAAATGCTGTCTTGGCAGAAACGCACAAATTAAGATGTCTCCTTTGCCTTCTGCTCCTTCTGAGTGGGATAGCTAGCTGGTGATGGCAGTAGCAAATATGTGTCCTTGGATACTCTCCTTTGGATGAATGCCAGTGTTAGGACTGCTGGTGACTGAACAGAATGACTCGTGAGTAACTAGCAAGGGCGCGGAAGTCAATCTTTTCATTTTAAATTGTTTTGCAAAGGAGAAAGGGAACAGCAGCCGTCTAGAGTGGATTTGATTCAGCTCATAGATTTTATTCTCTGTTATGGATGGCAGCTTTGTACAGTGTTTTATGGCACAGCATACTGTCTCATGAGGTTGCTGTAATTTCAGCAGAAATTCTTTTATCCGTGTGATGTGGTTTTTACTTTGTCTATAAATATAATAGTAAGAACTTGAGCTACACCATGGCCAGATTTGAAAGAACTCATCTTTTTTCAATTAGCTTATTCTTTTTATTGTCACGATTATTCATTTTCTTTTACGTGGAAAAAAGCTACGTTATTTTAGGGAGTGTCCTTTGCTTCTTGAATTCCTGCTGTAGTTCATTCTCTTTTTGTTTCTGCTCTGATTCCTTCCAAAACCATTATAGATTTTTTTTCTTTTATCTTTCTTGTTTAAGTACCAAATTTTGGATTAAAAACATCCCCTGATGTGTGCGTTGGTGATTTTACCATTATGTACCTATACCACAATGTTATTGATGTCATTGCTCCTCAAGCTCCAAACAGTCTGGCTTGTGGATATGAAAGTTGTCTTTGTTTCAGCTTTTTAAGAGACCAGTCCTACTGTGCAAATGTGAACCAATTATTGATTGCATTCAAAGGTTTTAACCTAAACAGGGAAAATGAAATGGCAGAAATGAAAAAAATGGAATCACAAGATGGAATAAAGTATTTAGATTTGAATTGTTGAATTCTTTGCAAAGACAAATCTGATATTCTTTGTCGAGAGTGCAAAAAAAATACAAACACAGTCATGATGATGAACTTTCAAAGGCACCTGTATCTTTGATTTCCTGGAAAAATCATGACAAAGGCTTCTGCAGTTACTTTTCAGTAGTATTGCAAATTCTGCAGTATCTCAGACTTGTTATAAGAAGCCTTCAAGTCAATTTGTAGCATGAAGACATTTGATGTCTGTTATATTGTGGATAGGTCTAACAATCTTGCGTATTCTAACCTCCTTTGACAACTTGATCAAGCTGGTAGGTTCAAAAAGTCAGAGGTCACCAGGATTAATTGATAAGTACGTCTGACCCTGTAAGTCATTCAGCATTGTGTCATCCATTTAGCCATTTTTAAGTGTGGTAATGAAGTACAAAGTGTGTCTGAAAAAGAAATCTGGATTGTAAGAAGTAAGAAAATGAATATTAAACGTGTCTTTGGCTGTTTGTTCTAATGGTACCTTAGAGTTAAAATTTACTTAATTTTGAATATGACTTTGGTCTTAACAAAATCAATAGCTGAAAGGTTATGCTTTTAGTTTTGATGTGCTTTTCTATGCTTTTTTTTTAATTCAGCCAGTATTTCTTTATTATGTGAACACCATAGTCTTCATGTACACAGCTCAATCCATTTAATATTCAAAGCAGTTTAGGTTCTTTGATTTATACTGTGAGAAATTTTATCCTCCTTTCAAGTGATGTCTGTGGCTCTATTCTGTACCCTGTCCAATTTTTCAAGATAATTTTAAAAATGTGGATAGCAGAACAGAATGCAGCATTCCAGTGTCCCTTACAAGGGTAAGATAACCACCTTATACCTATTGTGTCCGTATATCCAAAGGAATGTGGAAGTGTGGCTGCCCTCTCCTCAGTATTTGTTTTTGTCATTCTTGGTGACATACCTATGTTTACTCTAGAGACTTGATGAAAATGTTGTATACTGTTGAGTCTGGTATCTATTGACATACATAGTGAGTAAGGGAAAAAGAAAAGGTGTGTGCAGATGAGAACCAAAGCTCTTTTTAGAGACCTCAGAAGCACAGGTAGAGCTGCTAAACTAAAAAGTTGGAGAGGGAGATACTTGGAGACATTGTGAAATGTCACTTCTTTTCTAATTTCTTTCTCTTAAATACATCTCTGCAAGCCAAGAAGTTATATCATTCAAGCTGCAGTAACTATTAAATAAAGTTCTGATTTTATGTGATGCCATTAGTAACAGATAACATCTATCTCAGCCTGAACTCTGTTCAAGTTCTAGTTATGTATTACCAGGTGAAAACATGGTAATAGTTTCCAAGAGACCTGCAGTTGTCTTGTGTTTCCTTACTGTTTGCTAAGACAGTCTCACTAGACTCATGAAATCTGAATACACGGGGAAAAAGCGGTGGGCAGTGGAAACCACTTGGATTTCTTGGGAAAGTCCCCACTCTTGATGAGGATCAGGCCACAGTGCTCAAGTATACACTTTATCCCCAGGTATGCTTAATTTTGATTTGGCTGTCGCTGAGTCAGTACCTTCAGATGGATAGTTTCCCTGTGGATTGCACAGCACCAGAAATGTTCAATTTTTGAAATTACTTTCTAAAGCATTCTCAAATAAATGATGGCTAGAATTTAGTTATGTCCCACTGATATGTTAATGACCTTGATTTTTGTAAGGTATGGCAGCCTAATGGTCTGAACAAGTGGCATATGCAGCATATGAATATAACTGAATTGCACGTTGCTTAATGTTTTTTCAGTGCTCGAAACAAAGAAAGAATTTTCCCTGAACCTAGGTGTCCTGGGGTGTCAGTGTGCTTACGTTTTGAAACGTCTGCTTGAAACATCAATCCTATGTGATAGATATGTATAAACTTCTTGTGTATTTTTACAATACAGGCAGCTGCTATTCATAAAATGACCATCAGACATGTACTAGTGTACAGATAAGGCCTCAAGTTTTACTGTAGTAAAATTCATGAGTGTTATGTGGGCAGTGCTTGGACAGTTGTTGTGATGTGAAAGAGACCAAGGGGTTTCAGGGGGTGTTAGAGTTGGAGACTCAGGTTACTTCAGCATCAGCTGAGGTGGAACAGCTTTACTCATTGCTTATCCTGACAGTCCGTTCTTAGTAATCCCAATGGAAATGGAGGTAAAACATCCAGAATCCACATTGGTGCCTTATGCATACATACTGTTTTAACTCTATTCAGCTACTGGGAATAGAATTGTTTCCTTTGTAATAGACTTTGTTGTCCTTTATATGTGATAACTGCATAGGAAGTGGGACTGTATTACTATAGTTTTTGTTCTAACCTTCTTCCATTTTGTCAATTCTAATAAAAGCAAGTAAACTATTATTTTTTAGTAATGCCTTTTTTTTTTTTTTTTTTTAGGATCTGGTCAACACTGGACTCAGCACTTTCTTCTTTTTCATTGCCTCTGTAGTACTTGCTGCTTTAAACCATAAAACTGGAGCAGAAATTGCTGCTGTGGTAAGAATTTGAATTTCTTTATATGCAACTAATACCTTCTATTAAAACTAAGAATAACCTTTCCCTTGTGTTCTTGGAGTATTTCTGTTACCTTTGCCATCCCAATTTACTTCTAATTTTACAGTTGGCTATGCATTAATTTTGATTTTAAAAGAATTGATTATCTGTGAATTTTGTCTCAAGTCTTGAGGGAAGAAACAGGAAAAGAGATTGCTGAGAATGCTAACAATTTTGTCTTGCATCTTTCTCTATAGGTAGCTAAGGTGTTAAAGCAGTATATTGCAAGCTTACAGAAAAGGTATAGCCAAAGATTCTTATGAAATCGGAGCTGCTTACACATAATCTTGCTGAATTCTTCTTGCTCACTAATTTTTGTTTTGTAGAGGGAGTATAGTGGTACTTTATTTTTTAGATTTTTCAGTCTAGAGCAGTAAGGTCAAGCAAATAAATTTCGTGCTCCCATTTGCAAAATTTTATTTTTTTCCCAAACTTGGATGTTGAAAATCACGAGTTCTGCACAAACATACAGAAAGCCCTGCAAATCAACTCTTCCTTTAGGCTGATAGTCTGGACTGGTCATCTCTTCTCTTGTCAGTTGTTCACTGTTGTATTCATCCAAACAGTTCATTCCACAGGATGAAGAGCTTTATTCTTCTTTACAAGAGGTTCTTCATTGAAGTTGTATTGCAAGACTTAATTGTCGCATTGGTAGACAAAGAACTCAGTTTTCTGGGATCATTGATCTTAGTAGCTTTGACAGATTCTCTAGATCATTGAGGAAGGAACAACATCAATATTAGAGGCCATGATGATTTGTCAGTGCAGTAAGGTAGAAAACTTAACTTCTGAAGAATTTGTTATGAAACTACTGTTGTTCTTGTTTTCAAAAATTGTCTTTGACAATTCTTTCTACTTCTTGTAGATATTTGGTTTCTTGGCAATGGCAGTGTATGCTGTGAACACATATTTAGCTATTAAAAAGTGGCGAATGAACAGCAGACAACAAAACAGTCGTCAGACCAGTGATTACATACGTGCTCGGACAGAATCCAGAGAAGTAGATCATCGCCCTGAGATTCAGCGTCTGGATGCATGAAAGCGATATTCAAATGGGACTGCAAAGGGAAAAGAAGAGCTTAACTCCCTCATGGAATAAAGTGTTTTTTCTTTATTTAAGGAAGGAAAGGAAGATCAGATGGTGGCAAAGAATGTCGAGCCCTGCATATGTGTGTAGATGCATTGAGTCAGAAGCTGTTGTCATGAAGGCAGTAGATGTTGGTCATTCAAAAGCAAGAGCCATTTAAGACATCCACATATATATACATATATATATATATATTATATATTTTATATATATATATATATGTTCAGAAGTACATTAATGTGTTGGATTAACTGCACAAAACTTTTCTTCCCTCTCCTAAGTGCAAGCTCTGGATACACATGTTCTGTCACTGTATCTTCGTCTGTCATAAACACTAAGACCAGCACGATCTTGTTTGTTTAATATAAGAAAGAAATCTACCAGAAGAAAATTTCATACATGTGAAAAGGAAGTGAGGGGCAAATAGCAATAACTTCAGTCATGTATCGTGTCCAGCAACTCTGTGTCCTTCCTTGTGCAGCCTTGGTGGTGCAGTTCAATTCTCATCTGCAAGATCTCACACAGTTTCATTGGTGGTTCACTCATATAGCTGATATAAGCAGACGGCTCATGTCTTTGGGTTGATGGATTTAATGTTGAGGTAGTTGTCTTTGGATTACTCTGAAATCACCACATTCAGTTCATGCATGACCTTGGTTGGATCTGAACTTGAGCAAGATGAGCATGTTTACTGAATGCTCACCATACCATAATGCTTCCAGTGCAAGTACGTGGGGTTTCTGTTAACATTGGGATACATGCTATTTTTCTTTTCAAAACGGGGAAAAAGGCAGGGTGGAGAATGGGGAGGCAGAGGGGCAAAGTGATGAAGGAGAGGAAGAATGAATTGTCATTCAGTAAACTTGCATTCCAGTCATGGCTTTTTTTTCTCTTTTAAGGTTCAACCTTTCTGAGAAGCAAAGGGTAAGCAAGAACTAGCAAAAAAATTCTTGTACTTATAATGTAATCTTAGGAACACTTGATTACTATTCATCTAATACATATTTTCCTTGTTCAGAGGGTTATTTGCTTCTTCTAAAAACTGTTGGTAGTAAGCAAAACTTTTTTTTAATTGGATATGTCTGCAAAAAGTTTGTCTAGTATTTGTTGATTTATTTAAGAACGGTTTTACCTAACTGAAGTTTTCTTAATTGTACTTCCAGTGAAGACAAGGGTATTTTCTCTAATCAAAACTTGAATTCTGCAGTAATCAGTTTCATAATGTAAAACAAAGAAGTTCCTCAATATTTTTCTAGTTTTATGGCTGGTGTTTTTATCTGTGTAATCTATTATTTGGCGTATGGATGCCTGCATGTTACATGAAGAAATGTTGGGGGGGGGGGGGGCGGGAAGATCTCTAGAACTGAATTCCTTCCGGGTGTAAGCTAGTGAAGTAGTTGAAATTAGTGGAACTATACATATGCTTGAATTTCTCACATGTGACTTTAATGCATTTTGTATTGTTTTCATTTAGCTGTACTCTTAAGTGGTTGAATGCAGTTAACTGGAACCTTACGAACAAAAGGCAACGCACTGCAGACAGGTGATTTCTAAATACTAAAACCAGGTTATTGCCAAACAGAAGATCAGTATAAGTGCCTGGGCTTTTTTAATATTTGAGGGAACTGAGGGGGTTCCAGATTTAAACCTTACATTGCAATGTTTGAATCAAACAGCAGGAAATTATTTTTAACGTGTAGAAAACTGGTTTAAAAAAAAAAAAACTAAAACCACAACAACAACAAACTGATCTCATTTGTGATTTTTCTGATGTCTACAGCGCATTTCACCTGAGTTGTTAAGACTGAGATTAAAACTAAGAAAGAGTTACTAATGAGGTTAAAGAAAACTTGCCTTTCTAAACTAGTAATGGTTTGCCAGTTACTGTATTAACATCTTACTGTCCTTCATTGAAAGTTAATACCAAAGGCAACACCAGCTTAAAAAAAGGATCAAACCACAGTAGCTAATCTCTTGTTGGGTTTACAGCATAGATGTTTAATTAAGGTGGTGTCTCACCAGGATTAACGGGTGTTTCATGAAAAGAAAATGACAGCTCAATATTCACTCTGGCATGAAATAATTAAGTTACTGAAGCCAGCATAGTTGCTTTAGCCCTGTTGTTTTTCAGCACTCTAAAAGTAGCATGAGTGTATCTAGACTGGAATTGTAAACCAGCATTAAACCACTTTGCATAAATATCATTTTAAAATAATAATATAAAAAATAAATAAAAGACTTAAATACAGAATATTGTCCTGCAGAAGATCCATGCTTTTGGAGTAGTACCCACATCTGAAGTCAAGAAACAGAAGTTAGGTCTTAGGTAAGGAGTTACGTCTGACGAAAAGTGTAGGCTTTCCATTGAGTATATCCTGATACTGGTTAATGAAAGGATTGAAATAGTGTGTATGAAAGAGAATGCCCTTTTTTCTCTTCCGTAGTCCCCGTGCTGATTCAGCTGATCTGACTTCTCAGAAATATGGGAGGTTTCATGCATCTACAAGCTTATGGCTTTGTTATCTTCTAAATCCTTACGCCTTTCCATACCTAGACTAAAGATAACTTCACAGAGCTTTTTCTGGAGTGAGATCATGAAAAGCTTTTGTTATCTTTTAGCTGGAATGACAAATGCTTACTTAGTATGAATGATAGTTATATTTCTAATATCATATAATACTTCATCCTGTAGTATAGTATAGCTGTATGACCTCGAGTACTTTTACACATGAAATAAGTGTTCTTGAGTTGAGAATGAAGAACGATATGCCATTATTTATTACTTACATCAATAATGACTTGAGCTTAGCACAGCTTTCAGGATAGAATTCAAAGAGAATATGAATTAAAAAAAATACTGTCTGATACAGTTGGAAAACAGGAAAACAAATGTAAATTTGTTATTTCCTTATTTTGGGGACCAAAGATGATTTTAGTATTGTACAGTATATACTTTTGAAAAGTCTAAGTTAAGCATTTATTACTCTACAGAGATGTTATTTACTATTTGCATTATAGAGTAGGGAGATAAAGTGGCTATGAGATGGACAACTAAAATTGAAGCATTACGATCATATGATGCATAAGTGGTTGACATTTTTTTCTTTTTCCCCCAGACAGTTTTATATAATGTTTTGAAGAGGTAGTAATCTTTTATTAAGACTATTACCAGAACTGCAGTCGTCATAAAAGGGAAAAAAAAAAAATCTTTTAAGGAATAAAATTGGGGTAGAAAGGTTTTTTTTTTTATTTTTTATTTTGATTTGTTTAGAAAAATTGCTTCTTCTAGCCAGCTAATCTTATTTGATAGCATATGGGGTTAATTTTTCTTGAGCATACAGGGTTAATTTTCCCTTTAGTGTTAGAGTGTTGTTTAGCACCACAAAGGGACCCAAAAACCTCCTTAAGTAAAACTAAATGAAAGCTATACAGTTGAAACTTCTAGGAATGAGATGCTTGAAACTGTAATGGCATTCTGATTAATCCTCTTTAAGTCAAAACTAAGCCCTCAGATGTGCAATCTCCATGTATTTCTGCATGTGGAAATGAGGGCAAGTTTTGCAAGCTATGCACAGACATTGAAATATCCATTAAACAATAGGAAATGATTGGAGCAACAGCATAGTAATTGTTGTATAGTGTTTTAAGAGTAGGTATCTTCCTTTTAATGCTGTGGTCAGTTTGGTCAGCATTAGTTCAAGTTTATTATGCGTACATGTAATGACGTGCAAACTGCCTACAATAGAAGTAGGTTTCTAAAACAATAATTAAGAACTGATTTGACAGTTTAATTGTTCCTTAGTAAAGTTGGTTCCTTTTTACTCTCTGCTTGTTCCTTTCATTTCATAAATTCATGCCTCATCTGTGTTACGTTTTAATGTTTAGTTTTGTTAACCCTTCTTCGTTATCTGTACAGTGCCTGCTTCACTATAAGAAAGACAAGAATAGCATGTCCAATGTCCTTTTGCTTAAGTATGTACTCTTCCCTTTTGTGATAGCTTATGTTATTTGGGCTGGATATGCTGGGAGAATTTGTTTTTTTTCCCATGGACTTTGGAAGCTAGCTGGTATAGTGTTTGTTTCTTCTAGGCTTTCTGTTAGGAGCCACATGCTCCTAGAGGACCAGAGATTCATCTACCTCTGCCTTTTTTTTTGAGAGACAAGGTGCTGACCTTTGAGATTTGATGCCTGTATTTCAGTCTGTGCTGTTCATCGTTGGCTTTATATTCAGAAGTGTGGCATCGGCAATGAGCCATGCTGTGGAAGCAGCTTGCTGTCTTCAGCTTATAAGATGTCTCTTAAGCATGAGCTTAAAATTAAATCGGTAACATGGGGTGCTTCTTCATAGCCTTTGTCCTGTGTTTCACTGTGCATCTTATGATATGATCTAGAATTGCTTTATTGTATCTGTTCGTGTTTCATTGTTCAGTCTAGAAAGAAGAGGGGAAAACTGGGGAGAACTTCCAAGTTTTTAATCATTATGATTATTTTTCCACGAATTACTTTGTACCATATAATGATTGTCCCTTCCTAATGCAGCAGATTTACTGGTTCTTAAAGTGTTGCAGACCACGGCAGGAAAATTGATCTGCTATAAGCTGTGTGTGGACTATGAATTAACCACTAGTTTTCCATAAACGTTAAGGTCCCAATATAAATGTTATATTTGCCACCTTTGTGTTGTTTTGGGAGTTTGCAGGTACAGCAAATACTTATGTAATAAATGGCTTTATTAATGCAGCCTTTTTTTTCCCCTTGGTCCTTGTTCTGTATCTGCTATTTTCTTGCCCCATGACACCTTTGTAAGCATTTCTACCTGTTCTTTTTTTTTTTGTGGTGGTGGTGTTTTTAGGGTATAATTTCACCAAAAAAAGTTAATAGCAATTCAAATAGGGTAGAAAATAATATACTCACTCGTACTCAGATGAGATACTGAGCAGCTTTGTGCATGAAAATCAGAGCGTAAATGACAAATCTTATGCTGAAAACTCTGGAGCCAAGCATCTTCAGCAGATACTTAGGAGAGATAAATGTAGGCTCATTTAGATTATGAATATGAAACGTAGTAAAGGATGGGAAGGAGAAAATAAAACCAAACCTGATGCTTAGTAATTTGGTGTTTTCAAAATGTGTGAATGTGAAGGATCCTCAGCTGCAGAAGGAAAGTTATCGTCTACACTTCTTAGAGAAGGATACAGAGACACTTAGACCTGGTGATAAAAGTAGGTGTAGAAATGTTTCTCTGTTCCTAATCCTGGGGCCAGGCTGCCTGTATATTATGGTTGGAGAGATTCTACACCCATGTTGTTAATGGTGTATTAAAACCTGAGGTACATTGACAAATCAATGTGATTATCAAATGACTTCCACTCAGCTCAAGTGTTGTGGTTGGTTCACAAAGACCTGCAGGATCTAGAAGCTTGCATCAGGAGGGATGTATATATCTGGAAGAAAGGATTCTTTCAGACTGGGATTTCTGCTTAGTCCCACTGCGATGAGTAAAGCCATCAAGTAGAATTTCTGAAACTGGGTGCTTAGTTTGCTGTTTATGGGATAAAATAATAGATTGTTTGTAGGGTCTTTTAGCCAACAAAGATCAAAGACTGTGCAGATACAGATATCATGTATTGGAAATTTAATGGCAACAAAAGTAATCATTTTACAACGAAACTGAAACAGGCAAAAAAAAAAACAAACAGCAGAATGTTGTACTTTTTTCCTAGAAATATTTTTTTGGAAAAAAAGTGTAGGGATTGTCATATTCTTCTCTTTATTTTAACAGAAGGAGTTGATTAAAAATGAATTCATACAAATATTCAGGAAATCTCTAAATTCTCTCTCCATAGAGTTTTTCCTGATATGTTGTTTTCCGTGTTAGCCACGTAGATCGATCTGTTTGACAGAACCAGAATGGTACTGTCCAGCCTGAAAGGGTTCCTTTGTTGTCTTGGTCTTATTTTTGCATTGTCTTTTAAAAGTCTGTCTATAATTTAACCATTTGTATTCTATAAATAATCTTAAAAAAAGAAAATCTGCTTACACTGTGATTTATAGTAGCCTTTAATTTAGAGTATACAACACAATCTAATTTTCTTTTGGGATATGCAGCTTTCAAAAGTGTTCTTATATATGCCCGGAAATAAAAGTTGTGTATTTATCATGAAAATGTGATTAGGTAGTTACCTATCCAGAGTCCCAGTGCAACTCTTTCAAAAGTGTGCTGGATGGATGAGTTAATGAAATTGCCTTTTAATCTCTATGGGTTAATAAATATTTTTTTATAACTAGCCACAGATATTCCTTTTTAAATTATACTTGGCAAACAGAAGATATTTAATTTTATATACAATATACATAGTTACCTTGATTGACGTATTTATAACATAGAGCTTTGAGTTTACTATGAAGGTTTTATCGTATACCATGGACTTCATGGGTAGAAGTTTAAAAAAAAAAAAAGAAAGAAAAAAGAAAAAAAGAAAAATACAGTTAGGATATATGGAAGGATATGGAAACTATCTACATAAATTCAGAAAGAGGACATCAGAGCATTTCCAAAAGCAATAGCCAGATCTTATTAACAGAGTATCTGTTTTTTTTTCTTATTTTTGACTGGGGCTGGTCCCTACAGCTATTTTAGTAACATCTGGATGTGAGTAACTGAATGAAATATGACCATCTGCCTCTTCTGATTGTCAAGGACTATTGTCTAGAATATGGGAAATTTCAGGGTATTGTGTTTGTTTTGCTTTGGACAAATGTCTCAATAGACATATTTAGTTAAAACCTTCATGCATTTGAAAGAAAATACCCTCTATTACCTAGGCTGATTTATCACTTTTGGTAACCTTTTAATCCCAAAAGTATTATAGTCTAAATATTTTTAGTAATGTTACATTTATCCAGATGTCTACAGGTTAAAATGGTTCTGGCTAGCACCCTTTTATTACAACAATTGCTACCTTCATTTTCTACTGTTTATACTTTAATCATGAATGTTTAACAGTTTCTACTTGTTGGATATTGTGAAAGGAGAGTGTATCATATAGCATTACAGTTCATCCAGCTTTAACTCATATGTCACGGTTCTAGAATAAGGTGATATTTTGATTTATATATTGTGGCCAATTAATTGCATTTTTAAATGATTTCTGTACTTAAGACACAACATTTTTAATAACATTTTAATAACAAATCATTAGCTCATCATTTTATCTGTCTAGACTTACTCTCTTCTGTGTTAGTGTCATTTTGAATCTATTTGTATATGTTGAAGTTTGTAAGGGTTCAGGAACCCGCAATAAAATAGTAAAGTATGTATTTATTTCTCATTATAATGCTCAGTTTTGATTTAAAAGTTGACACTTTGTATGTCTGTTCACAGAATTGTAAACAAATACCGAAAAACTGCTTCACCTAGGGTGCCTTCCATGTGTGGTATAAACACTTGTCATTCACAAAAAATAGAGATGTAAATTTATTAAACCAGTAAACACTATTTTTGTAATGTGAGTCACTAATGCATCTCTGGCTTTATTGTGCTTTGTTTTCACTAAAAACAGTTTTATGGCTACTGTAGTCATTGTTTCCCTTTGTGTACTGCATAGTAAATATGGTCTCATGGTGAATCAAAAGATTGCATCACTTCTGCTCTTCTCTGCCTTCAGCTGCTACCTGAAAGATGGAGTTAAAGCACATTGCTGAAGTGAGCTAGACGGTATTCCAACCCTTTCCTTGAGACTTGTATAAAGAAATGCTCAGTGTGGGATGTCTGTATCCTTGGTGCTGATTCAGAGTCCTCTAGAAACACGTAGTAGGCATAATCTAAACATTTCTGATACTAGCTCATAATTCACAATTTACGGTGTCTGAGAAAGGAGCATCCCGGCCTGAAAGACTTATCCCTTGGGGATACAGTTCCTGTACTGACAGATCGGTAATTGTGAACAGCTCAGATGTATCAGTCAAAATAATGGGTTAAATTCGATCTTTGGACTGAGTGAAGGGGATGCAATTTTCCTTTAACATATGAGCGCAATTCTGCTATGTAATACCCTTGGTATTTTGCTTTTGAAGTATGAAAAATTGTTATGTATCGCCAAGGAAAATCTTCTAAGTGTTCTGTATGTGCTGCTGCAAATGCAGAACCTGGCTCTGTTATCCTTACTCAGGCAAAATTCCCCATTGATTTCGGGGACTGCAGGATCAGGTATCCATTTATCACCATAAGCATGTTCTGATCAAGGATTTGAAGAATATCACAAGCTAGCAAATGTGCATATAAAGACAATGTACAGCCTTGAAGCAATCTCATGTTATTTTGGTAAGTATTTTTGGTCTCATTTAAACTGCTCACAAGGCCAGCTGATAAAATTGATGCTTTCTGTAGAGGTACCAGCCATCTGTGATCTGATGTTACTTCTCAGTAACAGCGGGAGCTTACATGTGTAAGCATAGCATCTTCCAGCTCTGTATGTGTAAATTGTGCTGTTAATTCTTGGAGAATTTCAAAGGCAAGGTAACTCTACAAGAAAACGTAACTTCTAACTTGTGTTTTACACCAGTAATGATTTTTCAGTACGTTGTGCACTTCTTTTCTGTCGGTTTTAATGATAAACAAAAACACAAGCTGAAGAATTTTCTTGGAATACAGAAAGCAGTCCTTTTTTTTTGTTTTATATCCATACCATTCTAGCATAATTTAAATGGTGTATTTATCGGTTTTAAATGTCATGTTGTTTTTCCAGTCTTTTGTATATGGGCACATTACTTTTTGTAATTTTTTATTTAGTTGTCTTTCAGTCTTTTTTCTTTCTGATATCTGAAGATTTGAGCTCTATGGATTTTCATGGTACTCTTCTGATTATGTCTTCATAGTGTTAAAAGTCTGTATTTTTGTATGTAGGGAAAATGGTAGTTTTCTAACACTTAATTTGATCAATATACTATGAAATCATTTGTGAAGGACTTCCTGTTTAATAAATAGACGTATTAAAGCACTAAAACATTGTCTTCATCTGTAAAGGCAACGTATAAACTTAGCACAAAGTGTTGTGGTTGATTATTCAGCAAGTGTAGCTGCTAAATGCATTTCCTATGCAAGACAATGTCATAGGGGTTAAAACAACTGAACCAAAAAACTCTGCCTGAGGTTTTTGTGACTGCCTTTGACAAGACAAACTTCATAGATGCCAGAGTTAATGAAAAACCATGTATAAGCAGTCCATGATGAAAGATTATATGTAGCAGAAAGCACATGGAACCGCTTTGTTGCTGAGGTGGTTGTGGCGGGATTGCTCTGGTGAGGGTTTCTGTCTGTACTCTGGAATGGAACAAAACACTGTATCTTGTGGTTTGCAGCAGCATGTTCTGGACTGAAAAGGATTTGGGGGCTGAAATGCCAGAGTGAGTAGGTAATGCTCTGCCACCTCGTAGGGTGAAGGTTGTGTATCTTACCTTGGTGACCTTGGTTTGATCTAGATTTGGGGCATTCAGCTGCTTTAGGTGCAAGGTGAAAGCATGGGAGTTAAGAGGGTAAGAAATGAGGAAATGCACAGATGGTTGAATGAATGCTGTGGGAAGATTTGGGAATATGGATGACATGCTTGACAGTCACATGAGCGTGTGTGGGGTAGACAATGGCGGGGACGTGATTGATGAGCTTTTACAGAGGGATTCACTGTGGAGGGTCATGTGCTTGTACAACTCTTCTACAAGATAGACCAGTTCTTTTTGCCTGTGAGGGGTTGTCAGCAGCAGTAGACTTTAATGAGTTGTGGTGTTGCATCTATTGGATCTGCTTAGAGATCAGACCAGAATGTAATTGATAGTGTTTAAGAAAACAAACAATTGGTGCTGGACATAACGGCATATTGCTGCTGATGTGGTGTTCCTTGGTCAAGAGAAGCTTGTCAGCGGTTGAATAGAAAAATGTTTATTCTGTCTAACTTCTAAACAGTGAAGGCTGACCTCATTCCCCTGGGAATACTGTAATTGACTGCTTACCTAATAGATCAGGCTCACAAGATGTGACGGACAACATCCAAAATATATAAAATGAAAGCACAAGTATTACCTGGTCAAAATGAACATTGGAATCGCTGTTTTCTTTTTTTTCTTTTTTTCAGGATAATCGAAGCTAAAATGAAAATTTTTGAGTACATCTAAATTTTGTTTTACCCTCTGACCATTCAGAGTAATAAATAATAATAATAAAGTTGTCTGAATCAGAGTAATAAATAATAATAATACAGTTGTCTGAACAGGCTATTCAATACAAGCCTGATAAAGTAGTCCGGAAGCAACTAACGGGAAAGTTTGTCTCTTCTGTTGATTTTGTATATTCTGATATGAAAATGTAACTTAAAATCTGTTGGTTTTCTAGTGATAAGGTATCTCTGAAGGGTAAACATGAAGGGAATGTTATTTACCATGTTATTGGTTGCCAAGTAAGCTCAGTGTATCTCTGATGTCTACTAAATGTGCTAAAACTAATGCTTGGTTTATTTTTTTTTTATAGTAGAGAAGTTGTTTCTCCTCGCAAGACGTGTAACCATGTGTAATTGGTCTCCGGGTGCTCGCTCTGTGCTATCAGCTTCTTCCCCAGCATGTGGAGTCCTTTGTGTTGGAGTGCCCCGAAACACCGTTATTCCTGCTGGTCAGAGGCAAGGCAGTAAAATGAGATGTTAAAATAAGTAAAGAAAGCCCAAATTTCTATTAAAAGAGGTTTAATCCAATATGGTTACTAAATATTAACCATGTACTAGTTTCCAGCTGTGACATGCAGTACATTTAAAAAAATATATATGTACAAAACAATTGAATATAAAAATGAGCCCAGGTCCCCTGACGTCACAGTGAGTGTCAGTAAAACACGACAATAGAGAGGAAAGAAATATGGGATTTCATACAGGAAAAGGTCCAAAGAACTCCTTCTCAGAAAAGCTAAGAGTATTTATCACATTTGGAAGCAAACATTTGTTTTGCTTTTATTCCTTCAGTGGTCTGGAAACAGGAGTTGTAGAAGCTGCCTGTCAGACATCTCTGAATCTGGCCAGCACCTTCCCAAGCACCAGCTCGCTGTTAGGTACCGTGCTTTTGCCTGTTAGCAGCCAGCTGCTAGCAGGGAATTGGAACCCAAGCGGTCATTTTGTTCCAAATGAAATCTGCCTTTATTGTTCTAGCTCTGTTTTTCATTTACTCTGTTAGTACCATCTGCTCTCATTTTAATTATTTTTGTTAAAGCCACCTGTTCTGGTGCTATATTAATCTTTTTAATGTATACAGGTTTCTTTGTAATAGACCTGATGCCATGTATGAGAAGCATGCCATGCTTTTTCCAAGTAATACATGTTTACATGTGGACGCACATTTCAAGGTAGGCTGTGCTACCCAAGAAAACATGAACTCATGGAAATTCAGAAGGTTTTTCCCTCAAAATATTAGATCAAGAGATAAATTGCCCTTTCAGAGGATGGTAGGAGAAGGGGAGAGGGAGGGCTAGGAAAATAAATTTCGTTGCAGATGTTCTTTAGTTTGGAGGTTGACTTCTTTGCCTCTTCACAGTGGGAAGGAAATGTTGCCCTCAGGGGCACAGGTATCCTGAGTTTTTCAGATAGTTTTGTGAGCCAGCAGACCAACTGCAGTGCTACTTCTCATTTGAGAACCAGTATTCGCAACACAGAGCATGAGATCAAACAGGGCTATCTTGCACGCCGATATTTGCAGGCTTTGATGAGCAGATAGTGTTGTTGGATGGTATTTGGCAAGCCTTCTTTACCAGTATGTCCAAACGTGTACGAGGGCTTGCATGCAAATGGTGAGAAGGGGAGAGTAAGTTGATGCCTCTTCTGTTAGAAACCTCGTATCTTTGGTGAAATTGCAGAAGACAGGAATGTGACCCCATCCAGGCAGCTTCAAAAGTGATAGTGAACGCTTGATGTGCCAGCTAACGTGAGGCACAATTACACTTTGAGTTTTGTTCTTTTTGCAGATTTCCAGTTGTCATTTCTTGTCAGAGATAGGCAGTAGATATTAATGTATTGAAACCAATACGTTGACTATAATCAATGCCTTGATATGGTTGAGATAGTGGAATGCTCAGACTTCAGATAAAGAAATATTATTAGTTAATCAAGAAAAATATAAATGAGAGGCATTCTGGGCCTCTCTTCTTTGGCACAGCAAGAAGTATTAAAGCTATAAGTGTTAAAGACTTAGAATTAAGAAAGCATATTAAAAGCTCTGCTATAAGTTTCAAATACTATGTTCTCATTTACTCAGTACATTGTAGTGCTGAGTAATGAGGGGCAATGGAGAACTGCGGCGTTTGTTTGGATACAGACCTCTGTAACAGGTTGAAATCCTGTAGAATCTGTACTGTAAATCCTTATTTCTCAGAGTGTTTAATGGCATTGGGAATAGCATCCTTTTCCACATCACTGCTGTATGCTGGTGATTCCATGAACAGTGAAGTGGAAAGAGGATATCAAGGCTGAATTAAGGGAGACGTTTCAATTGGCAGTGCATTCAGCAGAGAGGAAGGTGCTTGATCATCTTCCCTTCACGCTTCGTTGGTGTTTGGCTTTTCAGTCTGAGTCAGAATCAGAGTCCTCATCTGAAATTAATAATAATAATAATAAAAAAAAACCCACAACCAAACAAAAAATCAGCATAATGAAAACATAAACTGGAAGCTGCAGCAGCTTTAGCTCTTGCTGAGAGAGACCTACTGCTTCTCTGTGGGTGCCTGCTTTGAAGGTTGTGGCATATTTAGGAGGAAGCTTTTAAAATGACAGTGCTTGCTAACCTGGTAGAGCCTGAATTAGTATTTCACAGGACCTGTGAAATGCTGCTGAGAGGCACTTAGACAGTGGCAACAGAGATAACGGTTCCAATGAAAGAAGTCACAAAGATATTGTTAGCATGACCACCAAGAGGAAGTCTGCTTAAGATGTGCTTCCTGTACTAGAATATTGCTCTTTGCTGTGGGTCACGGTTATGCACTGCCAGTTAAACGGATCTGAAAGCCAGAACCTTTAGGGCATTAAGAAATCCCTATAGGCCTATAGAGATACATTTGCCCAAGCTTGAGACTGGGCTTGCAAGAAGCAAGAGATTCCTGGTCTCTGCAGTTGAGTCACAGCATGAATGTGGGTTTTTGTGCTGGAGGAGCAGTGCTGCTGGGCAGAGCTCTTTCTTGCTCACATCACTAACACAAAGCTGCATGACTACCTGTTTGTAAGTTGATATGTTTCTCTCTCCATCTCTAGGCAAATGACCCAATATTTAGCCTAATTTTATACCCTAATCACCTGATTTTGTTCTGAGGTAATTTCAGTTTGTGGGAAGAAAGTTCTTGTCTTTCTAACAGTCTGTTTCCTGTGATCTGTTCACTTACATCTTTCCTTAGTCTCTTTGGCCTAAAGCTTAGAAGCACTTAACAGTCTACTAAAATATCTGGAAATGACTGTTAGCTTTACTGTGTACCTTCTGGGATAAGTTGTGATGATAAAGAGAAAAGAGCTTTTTGGACAATTAAACTAAGACATTTTGATGGGAGGGGAAAAATGTCTGCTGCACAGTAACCTCTACAGTTGAATTTAGGGAACTTTCAAAGGTAGATGGCACAAAACTGTGAGAAACTAAAATTCAAATTCTTGGCTTGCTAGTATCCTTATAAATAATTAAAATACCAGTTGTTACATTTTAAGACTGAGGAGCTCCATAATTCAGCCTGCTCAAGGCATAGAAAATTCAGGTAGCCAAGAATGGAAACTCTTTTTACTGTCTGAGTGCTCTTGCTCTCATATGAGGGTGAATAGAGAAGGAAGTCTCATGTTATGTGCTGTATGACCAACATGGGGAATTTTACCTACCTTCTGACTTGCGCTCTTCAGGGGACTCAGAACTGCCTTGCTTGAGGAAAGTAACCAGGTCATTAAACGTTATGTAGAAATCAATAGCATACACTATTGTGGCTATAAATCCAAATACCTAAAAACAGCAAAATAATATTATCCTTAACAACAGTTCATGTCTATCAATGACAAACCAGAATAAGCTTAAGTGACAAAAGAAAATTTCTTGAGGAAAACTTGGGCTTCATTTTGGCTTGCCCCACTCTAAAAAGATGGGGAAGGGAAAAGCTCTGTGACTGGCTGGGCATCAACTAACTAACTAGAGAGCTATTTTGGGAGCCTGAGCAGTGATCCCTGCAGTTGCTCTGTCAGGTGTGTCCTTAGCCCTTCCCTGGGCTACATCCCTCTCTGGCTCCGCGTGTGTTCTGAATGTCCTGTGCCAGGTACCACAGGAGAATGTAACCTACACTGCCACTGTCCCAGGGCATCTCTTTACTACTGCCAAATCACCTCAGTTTTCCTAGAAATAGTTTTTGTTTTGTTTTGTTTTTTTTACTTATTTGCAAAGAGACACATGTCTATTGCAGCATGAATTGGGTTGAGATAAAATGATTCTGGAGTTACCTATTCAGTATCAAAGCAGCAGCTATGGTAAATACTGTGTTGCACTGTTCCATGTCTAAACAGAGTGACAAAAATTACAACAAGATCTTTGTTGTGAAATTGTGTATGACCTGGGATTGCTTGGTAAAGATGGGTGGCTAACAGTTCTGGGTATTGTTCTTCCCTGTCTTCTAATGTCTTCATGCAAATTTTATTTATGATGTATAAATTATTGATGCCAAGAGTCAAGTTGCAAATGTAGAGGCTGTATCTTATTTCTGAACAGAAAATGCTGACAACGAAGGCTCTTGCCTGGACAGTCCATATCGTGGAGGGTAAAATGACACTGCTCTTGTTTCAACTCATCCAAGTAAAATTAAGCAGTAGAGGCACAAGGTTGAAATTACTTAATTTGGATCATCCTTAGCAGTTACATGTATTATTATTATTATTTCCTCTTCATTCAAGTATTTTTTTCAGGAACAGATAAGTTTTATGTTCATATTACAGTTGGTAAAATTAAAAAGCAGAATAGGTGCCTTCCCAAAGTAGTACAATTAACTTTGAGCAGCAGTGTTTTGATGAAAACAGCTATTCGTTGATTCAAAACCTGTTTTTCTAAATAACTGGCCATTTCTTCCTTGCTTTAGGCAAATTCTTTACTTAGTTAATTGAAGAAGCTTCTACTACTTGCAGTGGGGTCAAAATTTAGTTGTGTCTGATGCACGTGCATATGCAATTGACCAAAATACTTAAGTGAGAAGCTCACATCTACTTACTCCTGCTGCTTTAGATGCTCCATCGTTGTATTTTGAGACAGCAGCGATTGAAATGGCGAAGTAGATAACAGCAGCGGTGACACAGCGCAAGAAATCCTGTAAGATAAGCCATCTTGCATTGTCAGATCAGTCACGTAATTTCAAAATACAAACTCTTCTAAGAATCGCTTCAAAAATTATAAATGTTTGGTGTTGCCCGGTGCCAAAAGTTTGGACTTGCCTGGTGCTGAAGTGTGAATACAGCATGGTATTTGTAGCGATGAGTTGTTCATCTGGGAAAGATTTTTAAACGAAAGATGACTGAAATCTTAGCATTAGCTTCTGCTCCTACACATGTTGGTATAATGCCTCCCTTTATCGCACTTAGACCTTTCTTCAAGGGCTATTTTTCTGTGACATTTCACACGAGGCATTGCAAGGGCTAATAGAAGAATCATTTGAAATGCCTTAAAAAGTTTCACTTGTAAGCAGAACTGCAGTACCAAGTGCTCTGCAGGTGTACCACTGCCTATGGGAAGAAGGCAAGATGAAAACTGCACAAGTGTGTGCTTGCTTCTGTACAGAATTAGCCCTGTCTGTAGGAACTCCTCATTCAGGACATAAACACTTGTAGTGTTAAAACTATCATTTATATTAATATGTATACCTGGGACTCCTGCAGCTAGCCTGAAGTGAACGTACTGATTTTTATCATAGAAATATGTGCTGCTGTAGCTCTGCAGGGCAAGGGCCATGCCCTTTAATACAAGCAGCGATGTGCTGGAGCAGCCGTATCTGTGAACTGTGTATTAAATGAAGAACTGTGATTCCTAGGGCATGTGTAAATCACGTGAGTGGAAGAATGGTATCTTGACCTCTGTTCACAATTAGATCTTCTGCCTTTTCAGAACAGATGGATGGATAAGATACCATCTCAAGAGACAAATTCTACAAGAAACTTGATTCCTCTGGAGTCAGACTGAGGTCAGTTATCTACATTCTGTGGCTGGAGTATATTACCGTAATGGATTTAATAAACATAAATGCTTTTTTGTCGTAGTTCTGGATGGTGAAATTGAGATAACCATCTGAAAAGCATGCAAACTTTTGTAGTCAGTCACTGCTATCGTTTTATCTACCAAAGGCCTTGCTAATGCTCCTTTTATACATTGAGAGCTCCCATTCAAATCTCACCAGGGTGAACTTGTGCTAGACTGTATCAAAAGAGAACCCAAATCGATTGGATTAGTGTGTTTTTTTTTAAGTGTGTGTACTGCTAGATAGATGTTCCCTTAATAATGTATGTTTGAAGCAACAGAGACATCCAGCGGTCATTGAGCAGTAATTACTTGCAACTGCAAACTGGAAAACTCCCTAATGAGTAGGCAGTGACTGTGTGTGTGAGCCTCTGCCAAAAAGAGCTGCAGGGCATCCCCACTTAACAAACGTAGTTATCCGTTTGCATGTGAGTATGACTGCATCTGAACAGCATTTACCTGAGAATTTTCAAACATTTTAGTGAAGTAGATGCATTACAACAGAGCGTGCCTCAGTTTCTGCATTTTTAAGGGTGGCAACATTGGTCAGGCTGATATATTGGCTGCTTTTGAAAATTAACTGCTAAACCATTTGCCCAGAATCAGGCATAAATTCTGTGCTCTAGTAAAACTGTGTTTTGTGTCAACACCTAGAAAGTATATAGTAGAGCAGAGTTTAAAGAATGCTTTGGGACCTTTTGAATGAGAGGTAATATGGACATATGTCGTGTAAGAAGGTAAAATTGTTAGCAGTCAGCCTAAACTCCAGTACAGTCCCTTTTCTGATGTTCTACTGTACAATTAAATTTGTGCTTATATTTCACATTTCACTTACCGTCAAAGGCCAGTAGAGTCCTTTAAACTTCTCATTAAGTTTAGAGGCATAGGCAAAAAAAAGAAACAACGCCAGCAGAAATTCTAGGAGTGGTGCCATCATGAAAGAGGCAGCTGAAGACGCAATATAGCAGATAAAGATGATAAATGACAGCACCTACAGTAAAAGGAAAACACTAGTTATTCGCATGGAAAAGCCTCAGGCAGCTGAACAGCTTTGAAGTGTTACTCTGCTGGTGATGGCATATCTTGCTTCCCACTTTTCTTGCACCAAATGAATATTCTTGTTTGTTGAGGAATAAATCTAATGTCATTTATTTCAGTGTATGTAAAATTAACTTTCCAGACAGCTTGATGCATTTGCACCTATCTGAGTCAATAATTTGCTCTGGATTTTAAGCAACTCTGATAATATAATTCTGAAAATAGAGTGGAACATTGCCAAGCAAACAGAGCTTTAAGCTTTCAACTATGACAGTTCTCATTTGAAACACAAATCTTAGTTCAGATAGCCCAAAGTAACTTAGCGTTTATAATCTTCTTAGAGTTGAAAGAAAGTAAGTCTTCTGTTGATGGATAGAGAAGAGCTGAGAATTAGTTACGTGATTTCTGTACATCTCTGGTTCTAGTTCCCCAGTGTAAACAACTGTCTAGCTAGCATATTAAATAAATGCACTTAGAGAAAGTGTTTTTATTATGTGCTAATTTACACCTGAGCTGCTGTACTCCACCTTTCCTCTTGGTGGCAAATTTCTGCCCTGGGTGCTCAGATATGGTTTTGGTCATCATAGCAGTAGACACTGTTTGAGTATTAGATTAGCAGGACTTTCTCAACTTTAATTCTAAATCGGGAATTTAGAATTCTCACTCATCTAATCCTAAAAATAGACATATTTCTCCCCTACATGGTACCTCTGAGGGCTTTGGGACCTTGGGACTTTTGGGTTCTCAAAAAGCACAAATGTTTGGACAGAGATGATCAGTGCATTTCCCTCATTAAATTTCATAACTATGTCTTTATTTGATTGTTGCTAGTGTGTGTTCCTGTGAACCACCTGTACTTCAATAAATACCTTCATTACATTTGAAAGGTAAGGCATTAATTGCTCCTATGAGAAATCAGTCAACCCTCATGTACATGCATCAAAAGAGCCCATTTACGTACAGTGGGCAAATAAGCAGTTCAATCCTATTGAAATGATTTGTTAATTTGATAAATTAACAAGCCTTTATTCTAAATTCTGTAAAAGCAGTCAGTTCTTGACCAGGACCATAGCAACTGGAGTATATTGTTTTGATCCATTAGGACTGGGTGGTGAATTTGAAAGGATATGACATTTCAGAAAGATACTGTATTTATCTTAAAAATGCCTCTCTGCAGTTCTTGTTTCATTAAGTTGTAGAAAGATGGTTCTATTTATTATATAGAGTTCATTTCCACATTGAGGGCTGTTGTCTGTTAATATTTATCCTATTTGTTGTTATTTATCTTACTATTATTTGCTATTGCTTGAATAACCTCTTTGCAGGCTTTTCCAGAGTTTTCATATAGTGGGAGGGAACTCATTTGATGTATCTTATCCTCTATGTTATTTTATTTCTGTGAATGAAAAGTAATACATATTGTTTGAACAGAAGATGGATGTAACAGAACTTGAGAACTGATAGGAGGAGAGAGGACTTCTTCCTCCTTCTTGTCATACTGCCCATCCCTTCCCACCAACCAAGGAATGAGAACAGAAATAACTTGACTTCAGTTTTGTGAATCTGGTTCACCCACGTTTGTGGAACATAATTTAGACTTGGTTTCAAGTTTTCTAGGTTCAAAAAAATCGCTATGTAGATAGGACATTTCTTTCATGTTTATCCTGGTGTTTAAAAAAAATATCTCCCTTTTTTTTCTGGCTAAAGGAAAGTGTGTGATGGCTGTGATCCAGAGACAGAGAAATACTCAGGGATGAACAGCAGCAGGTACGTTCAGGGTAGGTCCAACCAAGGAAAACCCTTCCAACATGAGAAAGTTAGACCTGACCTACACTTCGCAGATCCCTTATGAGAGAATTAAATGTATTAAATGTTAAATAATACATCATATGACAGCAGTGAGGGGAGGTAAAGAGGCAAATTTCAGATCTGTAAGTTGATGAAGCACAGCAGAGATGACTTTGATCTCGGTTCCATTTGATACAGTAACTCCTGTGCTGCCTTTAAACCGTGAAAAAAGTTTTCTGTCAGAAGTATTAATTATTAGGTAAAATGAAGGGCCTTTCTGTTCTCTTAAGATCAGCCGTATGGTAATCTGTGTAATTTGAGGTTCCCATGTTCTTCCCCTCACCCCGATGGCCCTGAGCAGGTCTGCAGCAGTTGGAAGCACTCTACAGCAGGGCCTTAGGTGCTGCAGCACAGCTCAGGACACAAACCACATTTCATGTCAAGAGCACGCCAAGTGGACTTTTCCTGTTCCTCTGTGCTGGTGTGATGACAGTATTCCTGTTTGGGTTAAAAATAAGCTGCTGAACAGATGAAAGGATCAGCCTGAGCGTTATGGTTTTCTGATTTGGTCCCATCCAGAGAAGATGGCATCTGGAGAAGTATTAGTTGTTTATTATAAAATCTAGTCAACTGGCTAGTTACTTGCTCACACAAATCCCTTAGTTCTTGATAGAATCAGAGCAATCTCCTCCTGCCTGTTCCTTAACCCTGAGGCATGGTAATCATACTCCCAGCTCAACCACCAAAATGACTGCTGGTTGGGGTCCAGCCACTCAGAGCTTTCCATGCCTTACCCTACTCGTCAGCATCCTGTCGTGCACAGGAAGGACATGTCAGGGCTGGATTGAAAACCCTTGAATTGCAAGAGTTCCCTTGATTTCAGCAGTTATTGATGATAATAGTAAAAGGGAAAGAATCCAACACAAAGAGTGATAATTGCTCCTCTACTCATTCCTTACTTTAGAGGTGTTCAGAGCCTGAAAAGGTCTGAGGAGCATTTTATTTACTAGCATATAAGCGAAATACCCACCCACAAAATAGTGGATCAGCTTTTGAAAATGAAGGTTTGATAGACAGTATTTTTAGATGTTAGAGCCTTCAAGGAGGTGAGGCTGGAAGGAGGGAAGCAGCAAGGCTTGGGAAGAAAATTTGAAACAAGAGGAAGGAGGTGCCTGATGGCTCTGTCAGGTGGTGGCTGCTGTGCTGCAACTTGTTCTTTGGCTTTCTTGCTTTGTTTGTCTGGTGGTTATGTCAGAGCCCTGACATGGATATTAATGCCAGATCTGCTCTGTAACTTGGGGACAGTTCTGCATAATACAAGAGCACACAAAGCTGTCAGCTTTTGGCTGTGTTTCTCATTTCTCTTCTTGTAGAGCTCATTTCCCCTTCTGATGGGTGGAATGAACGGACTCCCTGAGCAGTATCCTAACAATATTATTATCTAAGACTATTTTTTCTGTTTTCTGAAATATAAAAGTGACTAGGTAACTTGTTATCATCTGACCTTTTAATTGCAGTGCTAGTAAGTGAAGGAGTTGATACAATCTGAAAACTTGATAATTTTAAAGTACACTTCTCTTCCCCCAGTAAAAACACTGATGGGCCAGTTTGTACCCAGAAATCACGAACACCTATTTATTTACTTCTCCAGATTTCAAGTCTTTGAGACAAATATCTAGCAAACTGAAAGTTGCTCTAAAATGACTGCATCAAAGTAACCTTCAGAATGTAGCCTGACCCCTCTAAAGACTGTCAAATGATCACACTTGCTTCACACTTTTTTTTTTTTTAAACTGAAGTTGCACTTTTAAACATTCATTTCAGAGAGGTCATTTCTCTAACAGCTCTATGTCTGCTAAAAAAAGAGAGGAAGTTTGTGAGGCTCAATGCAGTTGCAAGTTTATTTCTAGCACTTTCAGACTCTGAAAGCACTGCTGCTTTGGGGGGGTGAGAAAGGAGGAGTATTTTATCAATTGCGTTAATTTGTATTTACACAGGGGTTTTTCTTTTGCTCCTGGAATTACATCCTTGTGATTGATAGCAGTTCAGGAGTCTGAGTTGTTCCTGCCCTCCTGCTGAAAGGTTAGTGTGATCCTTGCCACTTTTGCTGTGGAGGAATATTTGGAGGCAAAAAGCTCTTGTTCAGCAAAAGACAGAACAAGATCCTTTCATGCTCTGGCAGTGGTATGAATATAAAAAGTCTTGTCGAAAGAAGAGGCTCAGTTTTTCACTAAGCACCTTTTTTTGTGGGAATGTACCCAGTTAATTAAAAATATAATTAAATATTACTTTTTAAAAAAGGAACTCTGGGTATTGTATTTGACACCGTAAACTTCTCCCATGCAATATTTACTTAATAGTGTATTTCTGGGCTTCTTAAACCGGCCAGACAGTATGAAGGCTATACTTTATTGCATAACCAGCTTTCAACGTAAGGTATAAAATAAAATTACTTAGTGCGATTAAAGCAACGTGCTCCTTAAGGGAAGACTGCTGAAGTGCTGAGGTCAGAGGCAGGATGTGAAGGCGTTTGTCTCCCATGTGCATGGAGAACAGACCCACTCCAGCCCATGGGGGATGACACGGATGCCAGGAAACAGCTTACATCATTGTACACAACTACACACGCCCTGCTGTACTTCACTTGCTGCTCTGCGTGGCCAGATGTGTGCTGCTCATTTCCCCCTCCACAGAAAAGAACAGGTTTGCTTAAATAGTTTAAAAAGTGACTAGTAGTGATGTCTTTTGGACAACTGTGTATTTTGTTATTGTTCACTAGCAGAGACAGAGATATCTTAGGGGTCTCTACTGTTGTGTTACTTCATGTTCCTTGTGGAGTCACCTTGGTTCTTGGTCCACCCAGAGTTAGCGGCAGGGGTTGCCTGGCTACAGACCCAGAGAAAGTCACAGGGCTTGTCTTCAAGGGAGGCTTTACACAGAGCAGCTGGAAATTTCAGTTATGAAGTACAGTTCAGAGAAGACTGAAAAGATAAGAGAAGACAGACAGGAAAATAAGAAAAAAACAGATAAAACAATTTCTACATCCTTTGTGTTGTCACAAAGGTGACGAAGGACAACCTTATGTAGTCATATTTTTATTACACAATTTGTAATGCCATTGCATACCGGCTTCTGGGTTATGAGCATGGCTGTTCAATGGTTCCAACACGAGACAGAGGGAACTGGAAAATAGGCCTCTTGTGGAGGAGGTGAGCATGGATGATGTGTTGGCCCTCAAGATGGCAACTTGAATATTTAGGAAGAATGAACAGCTTAAAATGAGTTTTAAAGTATATAGAAGATATGGTATGGGGAGAAATTAGAAAGGAAAATAAAATTAACCTTGTCAGAGAGAGAGTGGTGATTAGAAAGCAGTGGAACCAGACAGCATAAGCAGGATCAGGAGAGAGACAGCAAAGCTTATATACGTATTTGATGTTGCTGCTCCTTTGTGGCTACGTAGCTATCCCAGATGGGATAAAAAATTCATAAGGTAGGAAGATCAAAAGGCAAAGGAGCAGGGGGAAAAACAACTTCCTTCTCTGAATAAAATTTGAGATGATAATTAAGCTTCTAGCTGTAATTAGTTTCATCACCAGCATAACTTGTTCTAGAGGAAGTGCCAGAATGCCCAGATTTGGTAGCCCACAGAGCAGCTGACATGCTGACATCAAAGACTGGATGCTGACAGTGTTTGGGTGCTCTTTCACTTCATAGAAGAACGTGCGCAAATGTTATTTTAAGAACATTTTTAAAATGTTTTTTAAAAGCCGGTTCTGGCAGTTTCCTTCCCTCTGAGCTCCGCAGTCCTGCCCGGCAGGCTCCGTTTCGGAGCTCCGTGCAGCTCTCCTCCGGGACGTCCCAGAGCTCGCGGTACCAGTGCTGTGCATGTGGCAGGCTGTGAGGCTAATTCCGTTTCCTTGGCTGTGTTCTGTGAAGGCTGGGGGCTTGCTTTCTCCAAGAAAGGCCACATCGTCTTCTGTGTCTACCAAGACCTCAGACGATGCAAATTAAGGAGTGGTTGAATGTGGCAGTTGTCTGAATTCATGAAGTCTGTCAGTCTGCTCTAATTTATGACAGCTGAACTGATCGTATGTCAGCCAGGTCTATTGGACAAAACAAGACAATTTAAGGAGTTACTGCCACCAAGTGCGCTAGCAGCAAGGTCATTGGGCTGAAGGAATTTGCTGAAGCCCAATTCTGTTCCTTTGCAGCCATAGACTGAAAAGAAGTATAGCCATCTACCCCAGATATATTTGCAAGTTGCTTCTTTGCTTTGGTGGTATGATACTTTTCAGAATATGATGGTTTGTTTTTTTGATGTTGAAACAAAATTATTTGGCATTTTCAGTAGTTGAACAAAGAACCTCTGAACTACCTGCAGGGGTGCTAATATTTGCATGACCTTAATGACTGAGAAATAAAGTGCATTTCTTGTGACTTGCCAAGCTGCTGAATAATGACAGAGAGATTCAGTAGCAATAATGAGAAACCCATTTTTTTCTGAATAAAAGATGCTGTTCAAAATCTGCATCCCATGAATACAATGTACATGCATTTATGCAGGACCTCGCCCAACCCTAGTACTGTCAAAGAGGAGGAATCAGACATTTAATGCAACAAATGGAAAGCTAAAGCTGAAACGCAGATTTAAACTATGATAGATTTAACTTGGACTCATCTTCAAATATCTGGCGCTTTATTTCTTTAATTGTATACAGACTGGATTTTTTTCAGGGGTCTGCGTTGTTTTCAGGGATTTCTTCTGGCAAAGCTGATGGTACTGGAGAGAAACTATTGCTGCCTCCCCTCTGCCAAGAAATGTCATCCTAAACATGTGGGCTGGCCTGCAAGGAGCTTGCAGAAAGCTTACACTGCAGCTTCGACAGATGGATCTTAGAGCTGCTTTCAGCCCGCCAAACCCTCAGGAAGCCCTAAATGGCCTTACAAAGGATAAATCCCTATTGTTTCAGGACACAGCAGTTTTTATTACTTTGAAGAGGCATAATCAGTACTTCTCTCTGTCAACAGAAGGGTAAGTCTGATCCCATGACCAGAACAGTATTCCTCAAATATGTCACCAATCAGAAATGTTAAAAAGCCAGGCACCCTGGAAGTCGTCATTTGCTGGCTGTGAGGTTGTATGAGGAATTCCAGTACATGTCATAGTGCGTAACAAAAATAGGTGCCAAAGGAGCAAAGTTGGTTGGGCTTTGGTATCATCTAAATGTGTTTCTTGTCAGCTACAGATGCTGTATGAATAGGGAGCAGGGGTACGTGGAGTTTTAAGGCTTCCTAGCAGAGCTAACATGCCCCGTGACTTGTGGCTACCCAGCCCCAGGCGTGGATTCCCCACCGCAGAAATCGCCCTCACTTCCTGAACGAGCAGGGTCCTCTCAACGCCAGTCCTACAGAGCCAGGCTGCTTCCCCTCGCTGCCTGCCCCAGGACTGTGCCCACAGACCAAAGGTTCACAGGAGCCGATGGGGAAGGGCTGCCTGGCCCCTTGCCATCACCCATCACTGTCGGTACTGTGCAGTGTAGGGCAGCCAGGAGCCCGCCTGTGCTGCTGGCCCTTTCCTTTCTCTTGTTTGAATTGCCTTATTTTCTTCTCTGGGCTAGCGCAGTGGATAGCCACAGACATGTTACAGATCTTAAACATACTGATTGCTGGTTTGGGCGGTCTTGGTGTTTGGCTACCTGCTGTCAAAACTGCTAATCTCCTGCTAAAATTACAGAAAACTTCGTGTTTGGAAATTGAGAAGTATAAATGATGCTAAAAGTCATTTCAATCACTTAACTGTCAGTTTAACCTTTGGTTTCTAAATACCCACTACCCTTGTGGGTACATTCCCTCTTTGCCTGCTGGCTGAGAACTGTTCATCTGTCGGGCTTTCTGCTATTTTCCTTGCTGGTGTAACACTTGAAGACCTTTACAGGCAAAGGCCTGCAATTACTGCCAGCCCAGACCTCAGAGCTTGACCCTAAGGAAAACCATAGCATAGTTCTAGGGGAGCAGTTTTTCCACAGCAAGTTTGTTCTTTATTATTCGGTATGTTAATAGTAAATGACTCCCTTGGGGTGAGCCACTGTGTCCTCCTGGGTGATCAGGGACAAACAGGGCTTTGGGGGAGCTCAGCACCGAAGCCTAGAGCCTGTGATCCCCTGCAGAAGGGCACTCATTAATTACTGAGTTAGATCCGCACCAGGCGGCGCAGGCTGCCCTGTGCCCCGTGCTAGCACCAGCAGTTACCGCACGTACCCGGGCACTGTGGCGCCTGGGTGCACCGTGCAAACGGGTCAGAATGAGATAAAAACCGCAGAGGGTGCTGCTCCGGCCCCTCTCCCAGTTCCCCAGCGGGCTCTGCCTGCAGCGGGGCCGCAGCACCCCGCAGGCTGCAGCCCCCCCCCGGCCCTTGCCGCCTCCCCCCCGGCCCTTACCGACTCGGCGAGCAGCAGCTGCCCCTTGCGGGAGCCGAGGAACTCCCGCGGCGGCAGGAGCGAGCGCAGCCCCGGCGGGGCGGCGGCCTCGGCCCCCGGCTCGGGCTCCTCCATGGCTGCGGCGGCCGCGGGCTGGCGAGGAGGAGCGCGGGCGGCTCGGTCTGGTGCCTTTTTTTTTTTTTTTTTTGAAGGAGGGAAGCGGAAATCGTGACAATGCGGAAACGTGAAAAAAAAAAAAGTTTCAGCATCCCCAAATCTGAGGGGTGGGGGCCCCCGGGGCGGGGGGGCGGCGCGGCGGCTGCGGGAGGGAGCCTGAGGGGGCAGCATCCTCCTCAGCACCTCGGCTGCCCCTCAGCACCTCCTCCCTCAGCACCGTGTCCCCCCCCCCCGTCTTCACCTCCCCCCTGCACTCCTGTTGTTTTTACTCCTGCGCTGGGTGACCCAGGCGGCCTCTTCCTCCAGCTTGGTACCTCAAGTGCTCGGCTGCAAGTTCCCTTTCCGCAGCACGAGGCCTTTTATTCGTTTGCTTTTGGCTATTGTGTTGCATCTACCTTGAAACTCTCCCTCACACGGGTGCTTGCCCTTTAATTTGAATGCTCAGATGGTGCCTAAATTTATGATGGGCTTCCTGAGCATAAAATCAGTTGTAGCAGCAACCCTCACATAGATTGTAATAGTCTGTGACGAAAGACACAAACTTCATTTTATCTGCTATCTTCATTGCATGTTAACACCGCAGCATCGCTGTGATTGCTACAGAAGAGTTACTTCCAACACTATTACAAACATAAAAACGAAAATTCGGGGAATCAAAAGGTCTCAGCAATAAAACATTCACACAATCTGATGCTCACCACCTAGGAGGCAGATCTGTGGAATGGGGAACACAAGGGTGAAAAAAATCTGTTCCTAAGATGTTTGCTGATAACTTCTACTTTTAAGTACACTTGACAAATAACGTGAAATAATGCATTCAGGGCCATTTGTAAATCTTTTTATTACAGAAAGACAATTATGAAATTAATTTTCATCCAGATGAAGATGTAGTTAAGTTTAGAAAAACACAAGACAATTTTCTGTGAAGTATAAACTGGTGAAATTGCAACGCTGAAACTATATGTAGATGTAATACTTATCAATAATACTTGCAAAAATGTAGAGAAATGCACAGGAAATTCAAAGGTGAACACATGAAAACACATTCTTTAAAAGAGAACAGTAAAACAATCATCAGTTAAGAAACTCTTCTAAAATAGTAATCTTATTTTGCAGGAACATTCCTTTCTCTTGGTCCACTAATGCTAATCTTCTGGAAAAGAAGAACTGCATCAACAACACAGAGAACAAGCAATATCAAACCAAGCACCTGCAAAAATAACAATGATAACATTAGTTTTCTTTTAGAACCTCTATCTTTTGCTGTAGTGACTCATCTGCTGTTCCTCAAAGAAGCAGTAATTGCATCTCCCCATGGTGCTTCTGGCCTTCTAAATCTGTGTGTGATTTGAGACAGCTGATAAATTAGGTATTTAAATCCCATCAACCTTTCATACAGCAGTCTACACCCTGTCTTTGTCTGATGTTTGTCTCAAGAGCTAGAAATGATGTGTTCTCCTTGAAAGAGAAACTAATGATGCTGCATTAAGCAAGACAATGCTTTTATCCAAAAATAAAATCATTCTATGTCTTTAACAACTGTCTAACTTCTGGCCCAGAGTAAAGTCAGCACTTGTAGAAACAAGCCTAGAAGGAAAGTGATAGTGCTTCTCTTGTCAGAAACACTGAACTGGAAGCATTTGAAATCGAAGAAAATGTACATCAATGTTTAAAAATACGACTTTGGGCAGGCAGCTGGAAAAGTGTGTTTGCAGAACTACTGCGCAGTTAACCTTCTCAGCCCTTGCCTTTCAGTCTGATTCCACACTTTGTTTTAATTCAAGTATGTTTTAAAATTGAATTGTCTGATCAGCAGGAGTAATGCTAAGGCAAGCTTTTTCTGGAAAGCATAGTTCAAGACAGGAATACAAGCCTAAGGGCAATTTTCTTTCTCCCAGTATTGAGGACGTCATGCGTTCTGCCCAAACTTGTTTTCCAAGCTATCTGATTGGAATGTCTTCTGCTTTCAACTTAACTTTAATTCATGTTCATCTTGTAACTGAGAATATAAATTATATTCTACCATAGTCTGTCAATTTATCATGAAATCTTTTTGCTTAGGTTGTCAGTTATCAGCACCAATGTGGGCAACAGCTTTGCGTCCCCCTGACTCTTAGGCTGATTTTGAAAAACGCAGGTGACAAGTTCTGTTCATTATTATTTTATTTTTGGTTGCTCGTCACATTCTAACTTGACCTGTATTTCAGGAAACTGACTGAAGTATATTCAAAACTGATTTTTTCCCCCTCACTGCTTGTTACTGCTCTTTTTTTTTTTTTTAGCTTTCCATCAAATTAATAATACCAGTTGCTTAAGATAGTAAACTGGTTTGATCCTAAGTACAAAAAAGTCTTCGTAGTATGAAAAGACCTTTTCAAGTGCCCTAATTTCTCAGGTTGTCAGAAAAAATAATATACACTTCACAAGGGAAGTACCAGCATATCTGATAAAAAGTTTCAACCCTTTTTAGTAAGACAGCAGGCATTTCTTCTTAAATCCTGTAACCAAACTGGATAGTCCAAGAACGACTATGGATTCTCCCACCTAGAATTTCTAACTGTTGAAGTAAATGCACGTTACTCTGATTACTTAAGCTAACTGTTTTCAGCATTAGTACTACTTCTACACAGTAGTTCCTAAATCCAATAAAGTCTTTAAATTACTTGATTTGGGGATTAAGTGAGATAAATTAATGTGCATTCACGTCTGTTTGTGACTGGTTTTCCATAACAGAGTTGTTTTCATGGCCTTATCAAAATGTAAGGATACCAAATCACGTTGATCTTAAGAATCAAAATTCATTAATATTCTCCTACTTACTCCTCCAGCCAGTGTCACTTTGTTGGTCTTGATTATTACTGCAAACAGGCACACAATTAGGAGGAACACAGCTGCTATCACTGAGTTGAAAATATCCTGAAAAAAGCAGTGGAAGCAAAATATTGTGAAATACGCACCTTAAGAAGAATGTGAATAGCTCCCAGTATGGTACAAGTAGTAAAAAGTTGCCGTTTACTGTGACAATAGGATTAAACCCGTGTAAGATCAATAGTGACACCCAGTGGCTTGATGTTAGAAGAGCACTCGTGACAAAACATCCTCATTTCACCTGTCTTCACTTCTTGTTTTTTTGGCAATCGAATTTATGAAAATTCTCTGTTGCAAGTCTATCTACTTGACCTGACAGACTAAAACAGTAAGCAAATTTTTAAAAAAAGAAGTAAGAGGAGAACTCGTTAATATTTAAGGAAAGTATGTATTTAATTTGTCATGTGAAGGATGAAAGGTACAGTATTATAAAGTTAAGCAAATGATACTAACTACAGGAGGAACTGTTAAAAAAAACAACAAACCCCTACATTAACTGATATAAACCAGCTCTTTAGAAGTCTGTGCAAAAGAACACAACAGTTGCTGTTGGGCAAAAGTGACTCAACAATTAAATACTATTCTTGCTTTTAACTTCATGGAAGCGAGGACTGAATTAACCCTGCAAGTGAACTCTCCGAGCAGTCTTCCATTCAAGATTACAACACGCATAAAATAGGCTTCATCTCGAACGCGAGCCGATACTCACAGCCAAAGGCCAGAATAGCCAGGTCATCCTTTTGTCTAGTTTTAGCAAATACAGTAGAAAGAACAACAACGTGATGATAACTTCCATGATCGCAAGCGCTGTGTATGCTTCATGGGCTCTCGAGGCAACGAAGCAGACGAACGCTACGAAGGCCACCAGCTGCGAGAAGAGAAGGGATGAGGGGAGAGGCCGACCCCCGAGCAGCCCCGCAGCGAGCTCTCCCCGCAGGGCTCCTCAGGTACCGGGGCCGCCTGAGGGGACGGAGCCCGCCCGCCGCCCCTACCCCTACCATACGGCCGAGCTTCAGGACGCCCCGCGGGGAGCGGGCGAAGCCGGCATCCACCGCCGCCATGGCGCAGGGGCCGCGCCGGGCGTTGCCGTGCCGCGATCCGGCGGGCGGGGACCCCAACGGCCCCGCTCCGCCCCGAACCGCCCCGCTCCGCCCCTAACCGCCCCGCTCCGCCCCGAACCGCCCCGCTCCGCCCCGCCGGCCGGCCGGAAGCCGTGGTGGCGGGGGTCGCGGCGCGGCGGCGGGGATGGGCGATGTGGCGGCTGAGCGCGGCCTGGGCGCTGCGCGGGGCCCGGGGGTGGCGCGGCCTCAGAAGCGGCCCGGCGGGCGCGGCCTGTCCCGGCAGGGCGGCGGCAGCGGCGACGACAGCGACTGCGACGAGCTCCTCGGCGGGAGGCCTGGCGCTGCGCGGCCGGCCCGGCCCCCGCTGCAGTGGCGACTGTAAATCGGGGGGGGCAGGCCCGGTGCGATAAACGGGGCGGGGGGCGAGAGGGGGAAGTGGGAAGCGTTTCTCGGTTTTATTTATTTTTTAGTTTTTAATTCCGTGTCACCGGTTATGTTGGTAAAAGCAGCTGCCAGGTCCCTTAACGGGCAGCAGCGAGATTCTTCTCAGCCCGTGTGTGTGCCCAGAGGGCCCGTTCCTTCCATTTAATGTGCCTTTGTGGCCCCTGACTGGCCTTCACCCAGCGCTTCGGCGTTCGCTGGTGCTGCCTGTTTTCTGTTGTCGTTGTTGGTTTGTGTGCATTGGTTAAGGGCTAGTAATGTCGGTGCTGCTTTCAAAGATTTTTATCGTGTTGGAAGCATCCTAAAATCTTCATTCTTATCAAGCCCGTGAAGATCTGGGGCCTCGCACTGTGACCCCACAGCAAATACGAACTATCTGAGGAGCCCAGTGTATGCAGAAGTGTGCTGAAGAGGTGCAGGTGCTCACTGTTGGACTCCAGTGTTAAAGTCAATGGAGAACTTAAGATGAAACTGTGTCAGTGTACCCTACAGCCTGTCTGTTACATGGTTACATGATTACCCAAAGCCTTACAGATTTGTAGTTTTGCAAGTGTTCACCTTAGCCAGCAGAGAACCCAAAAACTTAGTGGAAGAGCTCACAGTAAGAGGCTGAGTATAAATATAAATTATGAAGACCTTGGTTGTAACTCTTGTCTTTTTTTTTCCCCATTTTAGATAGACATCTCATAAAAGGAGATGATAAGAAGACTGTTGTAAGTGTTTACATTTTTTTTTTTGAAAAAGAATGTAAAATGTTTAACATCTTATTTTTTGTAAGCGTACATGCATTGACAACTATTAAATGTGTCTGTTCGTTGGCCAGTCTCCAGATGGTGGATCCATTACTCTGTCTGTTATCTTTATAGGTAAATGTGAAGACCTAATGCAGGTTTACATTTGTAAAGAAAACAGAAACAGTAAACCTAAAATGCAGGTTCACATTTATCTCTATCTGTTAGTTGCAGTACAGTTGTGAAGGATTTGTGCAAGTGCAGGGAATTGCTGAAGGGACGAGTTGCAGTTTGAAGTTGGGTGTTCGGTGCTTGGCGTAGCAGTTGCTCTGTACAAATCTGTGAGCTTTTTTCTTGTTTTAGTTTTGTAAATTTCAGTGCCCAAATTTTAATTGTGTAGGTTTCTAAAAGTGCTAATCAATTTTTAAGAAATCTGTTTAATGGATACTGAAATTATTACTTCACTTGGCATTTATTTTAAGTTGAAAGTGAAGTTTAAGCCTGAGGTTGAGGTGTGGCAGGTGGTGCAGTGGGAATGTGGAAGGAGCAGTAGCGGGTGACCCCCTGAAGCTCTTAGGGCCGTGGGGAGGAGATGGGAAGTGGCTGCATGCGCAGCGCGGGGGAAAGTGGGAACACAGGCAGGCAGCTGGCTACGCGGGGTGGGGGTCAAAGAGTAAGCTGCCCCCTGCATTGTAAAGGAACTGCTGGCATATGTACTTTGGGGAGAGGAAAAAGTGGTGGTCTCTGGGGAGCCACAAAATCCAAACTGATCCCTAATGTAGTTCTATAAAATAATCTATTGATTTTATAAGGCAATAGTATACTTTGTATGGAAAAAGTAAGTTTTTACATATGGCATTTACTTCTTTGCAATAACACAATTTTTAAAGGTGGTACTATTTTTCATCAGATAAGTATCGAGGGGAACATTGCAAGTGGAAAAACAACATGTCTGGATTATTTTGCACAGACTACTAATATTGAGGTACTGGATTTGCATTTCTTTATCTTTATTTACATCACGAAGCGTTTGCATGTCTTGACAAAATTGACAGTTAACTCAGAACTGTTGTTCCTTCTTAGGCTACTGAGAAAGAAGCGGCATGTTGTGAGCCAGTGTACTTACTACTGCAAATATTTAGGTATTTGTAGTCAAGTTGTGGAAGAGACTTTTAGATCACGTGTAATATAGCACTTAATGCTAAAATATCAATAAAACATGTAGATTAGAGTTTGTATCTCTGTAAATTGACAGCAGCCCACGTGGGTTGGGCATGTTTGGGCATGTTTGCTTATATGCTATTTCATGTAATTAAAAAAAATATCTTACATTTGTTTTGTAAAAAGCAAAGACATATAAGTAATGATGTACAAATATCTATGTCATGTAACAGAGATTCCAGTAAATAGATAAAATAATACATCTGTTATAATTGTTCCTGGGAATTGCTTAGACCAATATTGAATTTGATTTCATATTGCTTAGAACAGTATTAAGGGAAGGCCGGGCTTACTGTCTTTTAAACAATATTTGAGATCAAACCTCAGTAAACAGTTGCTTTTGTTTATGTCAGATGTTCATACTTTTTCCAGAGGACCTGGGAATGCATTTGGTAAAAGGATTCCACATAGCAATGCTTGGTTTCCAGATGTTATTTGGTAATGATCCTATGGAATAAATAACTATTAATCAAAAAGATAGCAAACATTAATTTGCTTGTAGTGCAACGTTTTATAATAACCCAGTTAATTTCCCAGGTTATCAGATTTTCTGGTTCTACAGTACACCAGCAGTTTTAGACCTTCTGTGAACTATGAGTCTCTTGTGATTTTACCTGCTCTAGTTAGAAGCTTTTCCTGATTATTTTTAAACATTATAGAAGTTTTGAATGCATTTTGACTTTTAGGTCACAATAATAAACCTGAAACTAATACAATGGCGTTCTCATCTTCTTTTCCTTTGGTAAGAAGCGTTATTCTCTGGGAACTCAATTTATGAACAACAGGTCGTTGAAATGTGGTTGGTACTCAGCTAGCCATTCTTTCCCCTACATCATATTGATAAATGACTTGAAAAGTGAAATTATATCTGGGCCTGTAATCAATCCAGTGTTAAATTTTGAAAATTTAAAAATAATAAGAAGATCACGATAAGAAATTATATTTGTCTTTTTTTTTTTTAAACAGTGTTCATGGTTATATTTTGTGTTTCAGGATTCAGTGCTCTTTATTAAAGAGGGATGAACTTTTCAGTACATGTCCCGAATACTCTGACTTACCAAGCGAGTATTCATTAAAAGTAGTTGTAGACTTGAAGGGTCAAGTAAGTATTTCAAATCTAAAGTATGTTTAACATGTGTTTTTTGTTTTTTTTTTTTTTTTTTTAAAAAAGGTCTTGACAGAACCGGTGAATAAATGGAGGAATGTTCGTGGTCATAATATCCTGGTAAGTGATAGAAACAGATTGCACAATTACAATAACTATTCTTTTTAGAAAACACAAATGAGGACTTCTTACCAGTCAGTAAAACTGTTATGAAGGGTGTGGTTGTAATTTCATACAGCAAAAAATAAAGCTCTATGATGCAAAAATCACTTTTACTGTGATTAAGACATGCATATAGTAGACATGTTGAATATTAAGTGTTGTTTCAGCAGGGATCGTAAATTTTTATCTTTGTGTAGCTGAGTGATGAGGGGCAGTGTACTCACGGAGTGCCTGCTTTCAAAACACTGTAACTCTGCCAAGGAAGTGTGACTTGGCTGCATAAAAAGGGGTTGTAGGTAGAGGTCCAGACATAATATTGGATTATACACTTTTTTTTTACTGGGTACAAGCTGAAGAATGTCACAGAAAGCCCCTACTGTGACAGTTGTATTTAAACTGACTTACATGTATTTCAAAGAAGGGAAGAATGTCTTTGCTATTAATCTGCCTCTGAAAATGAGAAGTGTATTTCATCAGTTAATATTGTTAGACTGATATAGATAGAAAATTTAGTCCTGGGAGTCGAGAGTTTCTGCTCTCTTTAGGGTGGTTACCATTTGTAACCATTCCCTGTGGGTAAGTCACTTGGTCACGTCTATGCCCTGAGACAGGGATCTAAGGGCTCTGACTATATCCACAGATACACTTTTGCTGGAATGGTTGAAGTGGTTTGTGATGTCAGCCTTCCTTGCTTGTATGATCACCTCCGTTGCAAAAATCTCGTTCCTGACCGAGATCAGTGCTCAAGCTCATCTGGAATTTGCTGTCAACACAGCATTGTGGATACACCCTAAGCCACATGTGCTTAAACATGTATTTGTTACCGTTACTGCTAGCGTAGGTCCTGTGGAAAAGTTGATTCCCCTCTGAGGATTTGCTGATGCTGTGCTTTATTGTTACTAGTAAAAGCGTGAGGCATGCTTGGTTGTGTCACATCTCATCCCAGCAATCTGTGTACTTCAAATTAGTTTTTCGTTCTGATCGTGAACAGGGAGAAAAGGAGGTCAGATTTATGGACTGAAGCCATGCCACTTCAGCGAATACACTGAATGATGCTTTATTTCAAGTCAGATCTTTTAACTGCATTGCAGGAGGGACTGATGCTTGTAAATGTTGGGGAGAATTGAAGCAGTGAGAAGGAGAATTTGAGAAATCTCAGAAAGCAATCTGAGAAATGCTTTGAGGGTCCCTTGGGGGAAAAAAAAAGTTGTAAGGGTCTGTATTAAAAGACATCTTTTCTGAGGCCTGAGATGTGCTTACTGGAACCATATATGTGTTTCTGGATGGACTGGGTATTGCGAGAGTCTATCACTGCACAAAAATACAGTAGCAGATCAGTTTTTAATTAGTAAATGTATTGCTGTAGTGCATAGTTTTGAAATACACAACTTCAATTTTTTGTTGTTCAACCTTAACAACAATAACAAACAAAAAACCACAAAACAAAACAAAAAAACCACCTCTGTCTTGCTTCCGTCTCTAACCCCAGGGCTTACTGTACCAAGATGCATCCAGATGGGGGATAACATTACAGTCTTACATACAGCTTACAATGTTGGAGCAGCATATTAGACCAATGGTAAGTAAGTATGTTTTTCTTTTAACTTAAAGAACTTAACTTATGAAAGAGTTGGTAAGATGCGGTTATGAGTAATAAATATTTGTTTTAATCTTGTATCTGAAAATTAGAATTCTCTGTGTATTCTTTCTTTGTTCCTGCACCGCGTATGCATTTTTGATGAAAAGATAATGTTGTTATGCTCTACACATGCTCCAGAAGGGTGAAACACCTGCTTCCTGTCTGCTCAGATCCTTTGCTTCCCAAAAGTAATACTGCTTCTTTTGCATCACCCTTTAAGAGCTAGACTTGCAACAACAGCTTCATCACATGCTGATGACTTGTCTGTATTGATCTTTATATAAGCACAGCTATTGCAAACCTTTGGCATGTTTTAATTAATAATAAAGATGTTCCATTGCTGTCTAGCACAAATTTAGCTGTTGTTTCTCATGTTTTTCCAAAATATTTCCACGCAAATTTTATCTGTTGCTTCACTTCAGATGGTTTATGCCCTCTTTTTATCTTCTTTTTCTCTAAGTATTTCATACCGGTGCTTTTCCGGTTTTCCAGAATGATAAAAATCTCATTCTGTTGTAGAAAAAGCTCATTAAAAAATTCCTAAGGATTGCCCAGCATTTTAGTCTGTACTTTGCTGCCACTTGAACCTTGCTGAAACCACTGATGATTCCATGGTGATTAACATGCAGAATACCTGATTGGAAAGAGCACTTCCAGGATTGCATTGGTCTGCAGGAATCAGTATGTGTCAGAGAATCTGTCTTCTCCAAAATGGAGCACTGTTTGAACACATGCAAGATGTGGCTAAGGCAACCATTGTCAGTGATTTTTTTGGCATCTGTATGGGTAGAACACTTGAGACAGCTTTAGAGTTCTGCTGTCTTGCTACAGTTTTTCTGATGTAAGGTCTGTGCTATTGAGACAGTAACAAACTTCAAGATGGCAGCAATTCAGGTAGCAATAGTTTTTGTTGCTCTCTAAGTCCTAAGTGGATTGCTGCTTATTTTGTACTTCAGCTGCTGTGTTGAATACTTCTGTAGCTACCTTGAAACTTGCATATGAATAAAATTTAATTACACAGGTGTTTTAACAATGTAGTGACCACAAATAAGATTATTTACACTTGGGTTTTGTGTTCCCTTTCCCCAGTGATTTTTCTTATAGGATTTGGAAGAGCTGAAAATGTTTTGTATTTCAGAATGTACAGGACATTATGTGCAATAAGAACTTGAAAAAACACAAATAGCTGATAAAATGTAAAAAATGTAGTTGGTGACTGTCAAGTTTTATTTTGTAGATTTCCCCGGTAAGAATGATGGAGAGGTCAATTCACAGTGCAAAATACATTTTTGTAGAAAATTTATATCGAAGGTACAGTATATTATTTTCTACTTTTATTTTCTGTGTTTAATTAAATAAAAGCGTCGAATGATTTCTTTGGTTATTTGCATCTAAGTAGTCTGTGCTTTTGTACTACTCTTTGTTGGAGTGGCTGTGTGCTTTGTACAGGGCCTGCTGTCCACTGGTAAAGTAAAATCTAGAGGATGTGGGATAGGTGTCAGCATTCTTCACAAGTGCTCTCGTCTTTAGAACATCTTAGCATTTACAAAACCGTTAATTGAAGTTATCTGCTCTCCAGCTGAATATACAAGTCTTGCTTAAATGAAAGCAAACAAATACTGAATAGCTCAAAAAACATGGGGCTATAAAGAATAATACTATAGGAGGGAGAGAACTAGATAGTATTATCAGACATAGCATCCAGGACTGTCACATCTTGCAAGAAAGAACTCAAGCAATAAGCATTCTAGCCCTCACGTGGTATAGCTCAGAATCAGGGTTCACAGGATCAACACAGACTCAAAACCCTTTGGTCAGTGAGTGAGTAAAGAAAGAACGAGAACTGTTTGTCTGTAAATGTCATTTTCTGAATTGCGGTCTTCCTCCAAGCCCCCCAAAATCATAGAGCAGCTGGGTCTAACCTTTTTTTTTTTGTTGTTGTTCTGGGGCATAATACTGTGGCCCAGGACAGAAAAAACATTTATTACCTGGCCTGTGTATAACTCATCCACTCTGTACTAACTAAATAGTGCAGCAATCAGCACAGGTATTTTTTATAATGCTGATTGTGTACTGAAAATACGTAATGTTGTTTTAATATTTTTTTCAGTAGTCTTATGGGACAAAATCATTTTCTTGCCCCTGTGTGCAGGGAGAATGGTGGCATGCCACAAGATGGCACCCATGCTACGTAAGTTTCTAGTCATTTACTGAACTAGTTTGAAACTTTACTGAGAGACAGTAAGATGTGAGGCAAACAGAAACAGGAAGAGACATTATTTATCCCAGTCTGTATACAGTGGAAATGTAACTGGAATGCCATTCTTTTTTTTAATTAGCAACATTTTTTTCATGGTAGACAAACTGCTTTTGTCCCAAGAGAAACTTGGCTGCTATGAGGCAAAGTCTGCATATGTCAGCTTTGTGTTAATTTTGTAATAAAATTTTTAATGGTATCTAAGATGTTTTGTTGCTTCAGCACTTTTTAATGTTGGACAGAAGGCACTTGTGTTTTGTTACAGTGAACTAGAAGCCAGCTGATGGTACTAATAGCAAACCAAAATACAATATGTGTGTGTGTAAAAGGATTAGAAATAAAACAAGGAAAAATTGGTACTATGTGAAAATAGGCATCGATTCACATTCAAGAAGAAGAAAAAAAAATAGTAAATTCATTCCCCCTCATACCCTGTCTCCAGTGGTGGCCGCAAATACTTGAAAAGAGTGTATTTGGTGACCTATGGAGAATTTATTTTTCCATGAACCTGTCCAGTCTCCTCTTAAGCATGCTTCGACCTTAAGTTTCCAGGATGTCCTATGACAAGCATTTCCATAGCTTTATTCCATATTACTTGTTTGCTGCCCTATCCTTACTAGCCATAGTTCTGTAAAGATCATCCAGACTTGTCTAAAAACCTAATACTTCTGTGTACAATAAGTAAAACTGCTTATAAGAGAAGATGCTAACGGGTGTATGGATATAGCAGTAACCATAACTGAAGCAGAAATGAAGTCTGTTTCAGAGTTCTGGAAGCATGTGAAATCTCTCGCTCAGTAGAAAGTTTTTTAACTTAGAGGCGGTATCCCTGTGATATAAAGCAATTGTAGAGCCTGTATTAGGGGCTAGTGAAGGTCTTCTTAGTAACTACATGTTTGTGCTTGGTACTGAGTGCAGTTGCTGAACAAATTAGGAAAGAGAACAATTAAAGCGGTAGATAAAACTGTAAAGTCAGTGATCAAAGATGCATCATGTTAGTCTAATCTAGTAATTGTGAATTGTGACAATCAGTCTGAAGTTAAGTATTTGTCAGGGAGGTTTTTGGAGACTTTCCTGAGCAATTTTTCATGGAAGTGCAGGAGCTGATGATTGTAATGTGGCAGGAAATCCCATTTAAGAGAGACAGTGAGAGGGGAAGTGTCAGGGTGGAAGGAGGTTTTCATGTTGGATCAGTCTTTGGATTGCTGCTTTGGTTCAAAGGGAGACTATGCTAAATCATTTAGTTGAGCTGACAAAAATTTCAACTGTAAGATAGAAGGTACTTAGTTGAAAAGCAGATACATACAATATAAATATACCTTTTATCATATATAATATAACTTCTATAAAGTTATTTTTTATATATATATGTGTGTGTGTGTATATATATATAAGTTGATTGATTACAAAATAATGCTAGCATTGTGTAGTTCAGAGAAAAGTGTATGTAATTCTTGGAAGTATCTGGCAAAAAGTTTCCAGGAGAGAATGAAATATTAGTGCTCTTGTACAGAGCTTTTAGAAGGAAACATTACTTTTTACACTTCTTACTGCTCACTCATGATCTATGAACTAAAACTGAAAACAGGTGTGAAGCTGGGATACTGGAATGATCAAAAGAACTGAAAGCCTGTTTAAAGAGACAAAACCAGTGCCATATTCGTACAGAACAGTTGGGATAATCACTTGTCATCTATTGGCACACCAGCTGCAAACAATAAAAATGGGAAAGAGTGATATTTGAAGAATATAACAACAAAAGAATAATTAGATAAAAGCTGTGGATACATTAGATGCTGAAAAATTAGAAGATAGTGTCATCTCCATCAGAAGAACAAAGGGAAAATATAAACTTTAGGCTTGGTAAATTTATGTAGAAGGATAATAGTACCCTGTGGCAGGGAAAAGGCCTTTTTAACTTAAAAAGATTACATCCTGTGCTATGTTTTTTGTTCGATTGCTGCATGAGAATTTAAAAAATCATTTTGTAACTCAATAGATTTTGCAAAGGAAAATGTCTTTGTATCCTTCCAGATGCTTTTTCTCTCCCCATTAATGTTCCGAGAAGGAAACTGCTGTCTGTAGGATAGTGTTAATTACATAAGTTAGTAAACATGCAAAAGAAGCTTGCGGAGAACACAGGAGGTTGCCCATTGTAGAAATGGAATTATTCCTGTCAGATTAAAGGTCTGCAGAACAAAACTGACCTCACATCTTTAAATTTTACTGAAAATTTTATCCAGAAAAGCCTTCAGGCTCATGCTGCTCAACAGATATTTTCAGGTGTGTGGAAGGCATTTTCCCAAAAAATTCAAAATAAAGTCTCAGACTGTGTGGTGTAAGCATGCTACAAAGATCAGATTTTTTTTTTCTGCTTTCTTTTCTGTAAGAGAATGTATTGCTTAGGGTTCTGGTCTTAAAAATGCAGAATTCCTTTTTATTCCTAGTCCATACAAGTCCTCCTTTAGGTGGATGTTTAGTTTAAGCAAAGGATGAAGAGCTGTGGAATATCAGGAGTAGGAGCTCTTTGATCCAGTGTCACTCAGTATTTGTGTTTTGGCTTTGCAGGCTTTTTCCCAGAGAGAGAGAAATAGCATAAGATTTACGACGATGATGGAAGGCTTAAATTTTGAGCCATTGCTGAGAGCTTCTCCGGCATGCACAGATTGCATGAGTGTCCAAGTTCTTGTTGTGATTGAACATCTGAGTTTAGCACTGAAAGACATGCTCGTGTTAGGTGTAAAACTGTAGAAGATTTTTAAATGTATGCACGTGAGTATACATGATACGTTGCAGGGTAAGCACTCGCACTTTGTCCCATTTGAATTCATAGGTATTTATAATTTTGCGGTAAACACTTTTTTTGCTAGGAGTCAAATGTCAGCAAACTTTTCAAAGATGCAGCAAAACCTGTATCTTTAGGGACCTTGAGCCTGATACAGAATCTTCATGTGATTACCCAGGGGACTCTGCAGACACAGGGAAGGCAAAGGCATGTTGTCCGCAGGGGAGGTCAGTGCAGAACTGATGTGGATATATCCTTTAGGTTAAGAATGGTGTTCTTTTTTTTTTTTTTCCCCTTCTTATTTGTAATTCCTTTTGAGCTTCCTGTCTTCCAGAGTAAAGCAGCAGAATCAGTGTTTGGCTTACTTATATCAGAAATGTACGCTTACTGATACATTAGAGGAATAGCAGTGAATTGGAAGATATTCAGCTGGATGGCAGATAAAAAAGGGAGGTGATAGGAATACTGTTTTTGCTTTCTTGCATACTTAAGTGGAAATATCTTTCTGGATTATCTTTATTCGGTTTTGCAAGCGATCAACATGTTGCCAGGAGAATGGTTGAGAAATCTGTGGAAGATTTTTATTCAGCAGTATTTAAAATGTTGCAATTGTTTTTAATCATTCAGCTGGAAAGGACAGGAGTCTGTCGATACCTTCTTCTTCTTTACTTTATTTCTGTTACAGAGGCATTTAGGGAAGAGAGTGGAGTATGTGTTACTGTAATCAATTTTGAATACAAAATAATCTGAAACTGGTAATATTTGACTATTTAGGAATATGGTAATATGAGAAAGCTCTGATACCAGTAAAAGTGTAGTGTGGTCCTTAATATATCATCTGTAGACTACCTTTTACATGAGTTTGAGATTTTATATTCTTACTGAGATAACTTTTCGGGGTAGTTGTCTCCAATATTGTCTGTGTGTTCTGAATACAAAGTTCAAATTAAGCATGCTGAATATTTCAGAACACAAATATTTCTTACAGTAGGAGTTAATTTTATTTACATGGTGTCATTATTTTTTCACTGCTCTTTACTTTGGTTTCTATAGTGAAACGTCATTGCTTCTGAGTAAATCAGGACTTTCTGGTGTCATGCAGTTCAGATATATTTGATATTATCCTGATGTAAGAAACATGAGTAATAAATATAATAAATATAATTGATGCTCATTTGTTATTATTGTATAAATGTCACTTATACCTCAACACGGTAATGTTTTTTCTTCTTAGTCACCAAGTAACTGTTTCTTAGCTGTGGTAGGAAACATTATTAATGCTTTTAACTGCTAATAATAGAAACTTTATGCTAGTCAGTGTTTTTAGAAAGAGAAAAATTTGGACTATTTGTATAGACAGTGCTTTATAAGGCCTTCAATGTTGGTTTTGTTTTCATTTCACGTATGCTGGAATAAATTGGGAGTAGTTCTAGTCAGGTTAAAAAAACACCAGTCCATATGAGTTTAAAATTGATCTTTGTGTATTGTTCAATGAATGATGACTTTCATGTTTTTTCAGCGGGAAAATGCCAGAGGTGGATTACGTTGTCCTAAGTGAATGGTTTGACTGGATCCAGAACAACACTGATGTTACAGTTGATTTGATAGGTAAAATTTTGATGGGATCTGGAGGGGCACGTTCGTGGGTGGGTTTCTTTACTGTGAGGAGAAAAAATATTTTTTTCTTCATAATCACATTATTCATTATGGTAGTGGCTATGATGTGTATCATAAGACAGTATGAATTCATGGATGTTTCAGGGGTTGATTAACAGCAGTGCCAAAGTGGAGGTTCAGTGGTGGTACCCAAATCAGGATCCTTTCCTTCTTTAATTTGTGAATATTTTTCTTTGCTTTTAAAGCTGATCCTTGAACGTAACTATTATTTACCTATATATATGTTATATATATATATTATATATTATTATATATGTTATATAGATGTTTTATTCACAGTTTTATATACATTATTACATTTATTGACAGTTTTATATATATTTTGTTGACAGTTTACCTGCAGACTTCTCCTGAAGTTTGTTATGAGAGATTAAAGAGAAGATGTAGAGAAGAGGAAAAAATCATTCCTCTGGTAAGGAGTTCCTTCAATATATGTGGTTACAATGAGCTTGAAAAACACATTAATGCCAATGTAAGTCCTTAAATCATATCCTGAGTGTATTTCCAAAATTAACTGCAGCTGTCTGGAGGAGTTGGACTTGATGATCCTTGGGGGCCCCTTCCAGCTTGGGATATTCTGTTCTGTTTCCATTGTGAATTAAAACTTCAGTATTTGATTTTGGTTTACTTTATAAAAATGATCTATCGTGCATGCTGACTTTCCCAAGCGTTATGTTTTAGTAATCAGTGTACTATAGCTGAATGTTTTAGTGGCGTATTAATCAACTGTTAATCTTCTCCAAGATGTAAAAAGCTAATTGTTTTTTGTATCATTAAATAGCATAAAGACATCCTTTTGAAGCACAGATACTCGTGCATGCAGATGCTGAAAATTCTGTGGGCGCTTATCATCTGCTATTACCAGGAAGTTTATGCTTGAAGAGTGTCTCTGCTTGTGTCTCGAAACAAGCAACTTCTTGAAAATAGTATCTGGGAACCTGCTTAAAAATAAATCAATAGAATGGTCACTTTGTATGTCACAGGTTACACAATAGCTTTTCACTAAACAGGCTTTCTCCTAAACAAATCCTAAATGGAAAGAAATGTAGTTATAGGAGACATGCTGTACACTATAAGGGTATCTACTGCTGCGTAGTTCAGTAGAAGTAATTGTCAGTTGAATGTTTATGTGAAGATACATGCGAAAAGCTAGATTTTGGGCCAGGTACAATTTTGCCTTGGAGAATAAATCCTTGCTTGGGTGGATGTGAAGAGACATTGTTATGTTGTAGCTCTACTGAGGGGCAGGAGCGGGAGAAGCCAGTTTGAATGAAAAATGTTAAGTGGTTTCCATGAAAAAAATCTAATAGTTGATGAGAGGCAGAAATGCTTTTAGAGGAAATTAAATCAGTTAGGAGAAACTGAACTGGCAATATTAGGAAACACATTGACGCAGGAAGTGCCTTCAGTATGTTTTCTTTGCAGTCTTACCCTTTTTGTCCTTACCTCCCTTTGTTGTATTTCTCTCTCTAAAATCTTGGGCCAGGTTATACCAGTGGGACAGAAGCACGGTTTTTGATCTTACAAGGTGCTGAGAGCCCTGTGCCCTTGTAAGCTCTGTCTCTTTGAGGTTCTTTATGGAATAAAACCATATACCTGGAATTAATTTTTCTCACAATTTTTTTCTCAGATTTATGTTTTTGTTAGTGGAACTATCTGATGCTCATTTTCATATGCAGTTGTTAACTTCTTAACAAACATACAAAAATTGCTTTATGTGTTTCATCCCTGGGAATGTTTGTTATTTGAATGCCTCTTTTCTAGGAATATTTAGAAGCTATTCATCAGCTCTATGAGGAGTGGCTCATTAAACATACCTTATGTAAAGTTTCCTGCCCAGTGCTAGTGAGTATAATTTTAGTTATAACCAATTAAGCACATGGATTATTGTACTCTTGTTCAGGGGTGAATGTCCAAAACACTGGAGGTGCCCACTGCTCGAGAAACCTGCCCATATCCTCCCACACTCCCTGCCACTCGCAACTATCCCGCCTCAAGACAGATCTCCGGATGAGATTCCTAAGTAGTTGTTTAACCTTAAACAAAACCTGAAGCGCATTCAGGTGACGTAACAACAAGAACATGCTGGTCTGAGTATCCCAAGGATATTCAACATCTTGGAGAACTACCGTAACTAGCTCGGGGGATAAGAGGGTGGTGAAGGAGAAAGGGAGAGTGAACAGGTAGGAAAAAATATCTTCCCCTGTCCCCTCCACAGATTGGCTCCCTGATGAAAAAAGGCAATAGGTGTAATTGCCAATAGTTTCCGAGATATGGTTTCCAAAGTATAGAGTCGACGACAGTGCTGAGTACAAATACCAGGTTAGAGTCATGACCAGAAATCTCATCATTTCATAAGCCATTGTTACACCGCACAGTACCGTAACAATCTTAAACCAGGGCCCAGAAAGGATAAACAGTGCGACAGGGAGCACATACGGAAAGTAATGTGCTGTAAAACTCGATTTGGAAAACAGGTACAGCAGACTTGAGATTAAGGCAATCAACATTGTGACTAGCAACTATTAAGCAGGTCCAATACTTATACCAATTTTAGTTTAACACACTCTGGTCAAATCTGTCGGTATCTCAACCCTTCGTGCCCCATGTTGGGCGCCAAAAGGGCTGTTGTGGTTTAGTCCGGCCAGCAGCTAAACACCACACAGCCGTTCGCTCACCCTCCCCCCTCCCTCTCTGGAATGGGGGAGAGAAACAGGAAAGTGAAGCCGGTGAGTTGAGATAAAGACAGTTTATTAAGACAGGGAAATAATAATAACAACAATAATAATAATGATAATAGTATTAATAATAATAATGTGTGCGAAACAAGTGATGCACAATGCAATTGCTCACCACCCGCTGACCGATGCCCAGCCTATCCCCGAGCAGCCGGCCCCCCCACCCCGGCCAGCCACCCCTATATATTGTTTAGCATGACGTCAGATGGTATGGAATACCCCTTTGGCCAGTTTGGGTCAGCTGCCCTGGGTCTGTCCCCTCCCAGCTCCTGCTGCACCCCCAGCCTGCTCGCTGGCAGGACAGAGCGAGAAGCCGAAAAGTCCTTGGCCTGGTGTAAGCACTGCTCTGCAACAATTAAAACATCAGCATGTTATCAGCGCTCTTCTCATCCTAATCCAAAACATAGCACCCTACCAGCTACTAGGAGGAAAATTAACTCTGTCCTAACTGAAACCAGGACAACTCTTTAAATATTAAGAGTGGTAATTAGTGGTAAAAATAAATAAAGCTGCTTTTTTAATAACCTTTGGAGAAAGAAAGCCTTAGAAAAATGTTTACTACAGCTATCCACAGAGAATAGCATAAGTCTGGTTGTTATCACATAGGTGGAATGTGGGGGGCTGTTCAGTTCTGATTGTTTTTAGGATCAGACACATAGCTTTTCAATGAATGCCAGATTCTGAACAGAGAAATATTTAAACAGATTTCTAGGAGTATTTCAGTCTGGCTTCAGTGGTAGTCTCATTTTGCTCAAAAGCAAATATATATTACGATGGCATTATTTCTAATGTTCATGTTCTTGTTTTCAAGGTTATTGGAGGTGACCATGACATGCAGAAAATGATAGAAAAATACGAAGAACACCGGGACCAAATACTAAATCCATATAATATGCAACACCATTTATAGAAGTCTGTGGTACTTGTATTTTAAAACAAACAAACAATGTATTTATAAAGTCCTGTTTGGGGGCAATTTTGAGTATTTGCAGTACTTCTGAATATAATTTTTCTACTTTAGCATTACGCTTTGTAGAATGTTGTGGACTTCCCACTATGAAATGTTCAGAAACTGGTCACAAACAGAATATACTCCAATTCCCTTCCATGTTTTTAGGTTCTCCATCTGCTTTTCTGTCGATGCTGTTCTGTTGAAATACGTCTCTCTCTCCCATTTCCCACTTACTGCTGTTTCCTATAAATAATCTAAGTTTCTTCTTTTTTTCACCGTGACAAAGCTGTTTTTGTAATTTGAAAAAAGTAGTTCCATACAAAAGGTCAGGTTTTGTTAGAAGAAGGAAATGAGGTACATCACATTAAAGTAGGTTTGTAAAACAGGTCTGGTCATGTCAAAATAGGGTGTGTGGGTTCCTTACTTTAATCCCACATACACTATTGAATTTCATTGAATTCAGTTTCTTCTGCTTTACATGAAATCACAATATAGCTCTGAGGTAGCTATGTATTAGCATAGTCGCACTGAATTCAGTGGCAAAAGAATAACAGTTTTTGTGACTGTGACTGAAGAATGACTCTGAGGCCTTCTTTTTTTAGGCCAGGTTTTTAAAAGGGCTTACTTCTCTATTTTTCATGAAATCACCTTATTATGGCTTACGTGAGGACTAGTGAAAATACAGTGTGCACAGAACTCTGTTGTTCCTTTCAAATGGTGATATAAATATTAGAATTAATTGATTTTTAACTGCCTTGGATTCTTAAATGATTTTTTTTTTTTACTAAAGAAAAATGCACATAGTTCCTTCAGATTACACCTTGATGGGTTTAAAATGCACATAGTTCCTTCAGATTACACCTTGATGGGTTTAAAATGCACATAGTTCCTTCAGATTACACCTTGATGGGTTTATTGTGGCTTACAGGTACTTGGACAGTAGAGAAATGGGGGGGATTAATTCTTGTGGTTGTTACTGTAAGCATTAAGTTGCTCTGCATTTGCATGTTACCCCCTTCAGTGTTGTCTTCAAGATAATGCTTTTAATGAAGCAGTTATGGCTGTTTTTACATTGCTTTTTTCTGTTTAATTTGGGGGGGGAATAATTTCTGAAGTATGGTATATCTTTCATAACAGCTTTGATTGGTTTAATTTGCACAAGCAAGGTTAACAGTACTTTAAAACACACTTGGATTAATGTTGTTGAGCATCTGTCATGGCTTTGTATTGAATGCTTCTAAAAATGGCTAATCTCCAAGACTTTAGTTAGTATTTCCATCACTAATTGCCTAAATGTCTGTAACTTGTTGACAGTCATTTTCAGTTACTTGATGTTTTCATGTTTCGCTTGATCGCGAACAATATTTTATTGTATTATTTTTTGAAATCACATCTTTCATTTTGTAGTTTTGTGGCAGCTGTACCTGAAATGACTGCACCTTTTTCCAAATCAGGAAATGCAGTTCATTTCTTCTTGTTATGTCCATTTGGTGGGATTTTTTTCCCCCAAATCAGTACAACTTAATAATGATCAGTGCACTGAGCATTTCTTAGCGAAGTACTAAATTAGTATGCTAAAGCTTCTGTATGCTGTTCTGTTGTTCTGTTTTAAAGCTTTAGAATTCTAGCTTAAAAACAAGATTTTACATGTTAAATAATTATCTTATTGACATTTATTTGTGTAGGGGTAGTGGTCATGCTTGAAACCTGTTAAACTTTCAAAGTTTTTTTTCCTCTGTAAGAGACCAAAAGAAATATTTCTCTAGAAATATTTCTGTAAGTTTCACTCATTTGCAATTTGATTATGGCTTGTAGAAGCCAATGATAAGTATTTTGTATGCTAGCTTGGCAGTCCAGAAAAGAGCACTTAATTGTTTTGTAAAGAGAGTCCTGTGGTACAGATAATCTTACTGTCATCTTTCTGCATTTCAAAGCAATTCGGTTTTGAACAGATTTTTATTTTTTATTTTTTTCTTCACTATCAGAAGAGGAGTTTGGACAGGAGTTATTGATATTCATAATTATAATAAGATATAGGAAACAACTATATAATTTATTAAAAATTACAGATTCAATTACTACAGAGTATGTTTATTTTATCTTTTGCTATCTGTTGATTTTCGTAAATAGATTTCCATATATTTGGGATATGTATTGAGAACTGGGAACAGAAACTAATAGCTTGTTAGTTACGTGCCATGAATGTAAAATGTTTGCAGTCAGCTATAGATGTGTAGATAACAAATACTGCAGTAATCATAAATAGGTGTTTTTAAACCTGGAATTTGCTTTCTCTGAAATTTCTCAGTTCATAAGGGGGAGAATAAAAAGGACAATCAGCATTATTCTGATATGATTTTACTCCTTTTTGACTGTCAAAGAAGGAATGATTGGGCAGCAAGTTGCAAAATATCATAGAAAGTATTCTGTTTCTGTAGGCATGCTGAACTTCAGTACCAGTGGAATAGTTCCTATAAACAAGCTGCCACTTCTCTTGACTTTTAAGATGTGGTCTGTAGCTTGGATGTGGCCTGTATTTGTAGACTGAACCGCGTGTAACTGTTTTTTGTACGTTTTCGCTATCCTGCAGTGTGTTGTGGGAGTGCATGAGATAATTTAAATTTTTCTATTTTATTTTTAATTTAAATCTAATAGAGTGCTAAGGTTTACATTAGAGCATCTTCAATGTGAACGGTGAGAATAATTCTCACTCTGAAAGTTTCAGATTACTTAAATCTACGTAATTTAGCATCTTGCAGAAATGACTGGTCAGTCAGTTAGCCTTTGTGGTGTTGTTTCCCAGTACCTAGACAGCTAGTAGTGGCTACTTCTTAGAACAGTGTGCAAATAATTTAAGAAAGTGTCTCTTTCCATTCTCTTTCCATTTCCTATTTTTTTGCCTTTTTTTTTTTTTTTCTGGTTTCCTGAGCCGTAGGTTTCTGGTTTCCTGAGCCGTATCTTCATGTTTAATGCCCATGATGGAATTTTCTTCTGGAAATGTATCAGTTTATGAGCATTTGTAAATTTTGACATAATATCCCATCCCAATGAGTTCCACATCTAAACTGCAAGCTTTGTGAAAAGTCATCTTCTCGTTATGTATTATTTTCTCTTTATTGCATACTTAGTCTGGCTGGATATCTTCTCCAGACTTTGGTATTTACCTTGTTCTGGTCAAGGTGTCTTAGCAATCAGTACCATTCAGGAGCAGCGCATCAATTGACTTGAAGACAGAGACTGGCAAAAAATCAAAACGTTAAACAGTTGCATTCTTGTCATCTGGCCTTTTGTGTACTCTCTTCTAGCATGGGAAGCATGTTTAGATCTTACTTGTTTGATTAAACACTTCAGAGTTGAATGTCCAAAACTGTAGATCCTAAGAAGCCTTGGAACTTATGTTCACCACGGTAATTAGCATACAGAACTACTGCCAATACCAGGAACTAATCCAGCATCTCTCTTCATTGAATGCCTTCCTGCAGAGACGGGGTATTCTGCCATCAGTTGCAATTAAAACGTTCAGACCTGAAGCTTTTTGTCTCTCTCCTGAATAATGGCTCTCCTAGGAAGTTAGTGTCCTGACTTTGAGAATACAATCCTTCCTGTAGAGTATGGAGGTTTAAGTAGACATTGTACATTTATACATTTCTAAAGCAGGATAAAGTCAGGTGAGGATTTTATTTTTTTTACAGCATTTGGTTAACTGCAGCATTTGAGGGGGCTAACAGTTGCAAGTTTCTGAAAATTAAGAGTTATTTTCAGAACAAAATCTAGTGGTTCGTAGATTAATTCCTATGTAAGAGAAATGTAGTCTTCTGTCTAGTTGAGATGCTATCTTCATTTATCATTTTTTTTAAAGAGAGACTGGCCTATGATAGTTATTTGTGCTGTATTAAGATCAGGGCACCATTTTGCTAAGTGTTGGGTAAACATCCACCTACCAGAGTGATCTGTCTCTGAACACATACAAAAGGTCAAACAGGAGAGTGGCAGAATAGAGAAACACCTTTTTGTCTTTTGTACATGCTACTTGGTTTTATTTTTATGTCAGGGGGCTTCGAGGTGAATCTTCTGCTCCACCCTAGAGTCTGATAGCAGTGATATATTCCTCTCTTGCATCCCTCCATGGTAAATACTAAGTTATTAGGACTGAGAGTATGCTGCTCTGCAGATGTCACTGTATTCCATTCCTATTCCTAATTACAGGTTGCTTTTTTTTTTTCCTTTTACTATTTAATGCTGTGAAAATGAGCCATGTAGGTATTTGATCGTCTGTCTCACTTAGAGAACTGTGCCAATTAATTTTCAGTGGGTGGACCCTGTAGCAGTTGTGGTGGGTTACTGGTTACTCTCTGTGTTTAGATATACGGTTAAATAAGTGTGATATTTCAGAGATCGTTTTTTTTTCTTTTGCAACAACTCTAATAGTACATACATTTATCTTTGCAAGTGCTTCCCAGTCCCTCTCAGGTATGCTTTTGTTTGTGTCTTGGGGATATATTGTTTTTTGACCTTTGTTTATAATCTGAAGCAAATTGTAATTCTTTGTTCATTCAATGCCTGCATGCTGTGCATTTTTGTCTTCACAATGAAATTTTGTTCTTGGATTTATAAACAAAACAGTTGATTCTAAAGCCAAACTATGTTTGTTGAGCACCTTAGCTCCAGACAGGGCAAGAATGCATGTGTGATATGAATGTTAAGGGGAGGGAAAATGACTATTCTGAGAGACATGTTGGGGAGAGGTTGTGTGACTGAATCGTATCATTCAGCAACTGGTTCTGCTGCCTAAGCTCTGTGTCTGCACAGATCAAAAGAGAATTTCTCTAATCCAAGGCTTGGGAGAGCTGAGCCATTCAAAGTGGTTGTGTGTAGCATATAAATTCGGGAACAAAGTTGGCCTTGTGTCTCTATAATGGAAAGCCATAAAAAACAGTCAGTAAATCCCCATTCAATTCACTGACAATCAGGACCAGCTGTAGCACAATTAAAGTTGACAGCACACAAGGGGATAGGCACACATTTCACAAACACAAATCACCCTCCTTTAGAAAGAGTCTCAGGCAGCCCTCTTGTTGGCTAGCAGTGCTGCTTAAGTGGTTGCTCTCATTTAAGTCAATTAGCCAAGGAGAGGTGCAGTGGTCATTAGGAACAAGGACAGGAGGGCACTGGCACACAGGGTCAGAAATCACACAGTCCCTTTTGTCTGTTCCTCCTCTCAGGTCTGACTATACGTGCAAGTAGGATTTTAAACCCAGTTCTGCCTTGCCAATGTGAAAGCAGTTGCACAAAAGACTGTTGCCCTAAGGCCGAAAGTATCTCCAACTGTAAAGCTGTTGTCTCTAGAGACACCAGAACTTAGCAAAGACAGTGGTTTCTAGTACAAGACCTCAAAAAAACTACTGTTTGTACAGGAAGAGACGTTAAAGGTGTCCTTGTGGCAGAAAGAAGCTCAGATGAAAATATTCAGGTCCTTTGAGTGGACAGCAGCTCTCCCTACGAAGGCAGGCAGAAGAACACTTAACAGTCCTGGCCAGTCTGCCATGAAGAAGAGTGATCCAGGTATGAAAACATTAACAAAAAGTAGATTCTCAGAGCCATTTTATATTCCATAAATGTTGTGCAGTTTAACTGTTTCTTTGGTGGGCTTTGTTCAGAAAAAAAAAGATACATTAATATTATTCATAATGTCATAATCTCCACCAACACTGCTGTGATTTGGTGGAGCTATGGACTGTGGTGCTTTATTAGCAAGTTAGGGCTATGCTTCATCTCTTCAGAAAGACCCTACCTGTATTTTGTTTTCCCTGTGTCAGGTTGCCCATAAGCTCCTAGACATGGAAAACACTGGTCCAAAACTCTGCTCAAAATGGGGCAAAATAAAGATCTATGTTCCATGCCAGATATCGTGAAGACAGAAGCAATTGTGAGCAGGCCTATCAGGGGAAGTTGGACATTTAAAGAGTGGCAGCTTCTCGCAGTAGATGTTAACAGTTTAAGGAAGGCCAGCAGTAGGGCAGTAATGGAGTTAAGATGCTCAAGATGGTGTATTTTCAGGTGGTAGTCTTCAGTTTCCTCTTGCAGTGTTTTCACACATGTAAGCTGCTGTTAAATACCCTTATGGCTACAGTTAAGATTAAAATGGGATGTTAGGTGTATAGATCCTGTAGTACGGGTGGTCACATAAATACTTACGAGACATCTTCATTTGTAAGGGATTTTTGCAGTTTTAAATTAGTGTTCTGAATATTTGACGCACCATAAGATTTAAAACACAGCTTTAATAACCCCTACAGGAAGGAAAATACATCTTAGAAAAAACAAAATGATTAGGAAGAACACACAAATACCTGAAAGAAGAGCAAGGAGGTTGTGGTGGGTTGACTCAGTGAGTAGCTAAGCACCTGCATATCTGCTTGCTCACCTCCCTACATGACAGGAACATAGGAAGAGCAAAAGCAAGAAACTTTCGGGTTGAACTAGAGGTTTAATAAGCGAAGGGAAGAGGGGAAGGGAGAAGTGATGCAAAGGCAGACAAAAAGAACACACCACCTTCTGCTATCCCAGTTTTATTGCTAAGCATGATGTTACATGTTATATCTCTTTGGCTAATTTCAGTCAGCTGTTCCAGTTGTGTCCTCTCCCCATTTCTTGCCCACCCCCAGCCTACTCACGGGGGGTGGGGGCAGAGTGAGGAAGAGAGAAGGCATTGGCGCTGTGCAGGCACTCTTCAGCAACAGCCAGAACACTGGGGCATTATCAACAGTTTTAGCCACTACTCCTAAACATGCCACGGTGCAGGCTGCTATTAAGGAAGTTAACTCCATCCCAACCAGACCCGGTACAGACGTATTAATCTCTGCGTGCACGTTCACAATATCTGTTTCTCCCACTCCTCAACACCATCCAAAGCTGAAGGCAGTCTTGCCCTGATGACAGGACTCCAGCAATTAGTTGTTCAAAAACTAACTGGGTTACCCCGGGGGGTATTACAAATAAAGCACTGTTAGAGTCAAGTGTTCTGGCACAACATTCCTGGGTCACTTTTGTCAATAATGACATAAGGCTCCTGGATTTCGTTTACTTTTGAATTACAGTTTTCCAGCTTTACTTCACTGGATTTGGGAGAGTCACAATCAGGCTGCAAGAGGTTCCTTCTACCCAGTGCACTGGTGCTTCTTCTGCTTGGAGACTGAACATTAATACTTCGTGGTGGAATGTAGGTGGGATTTGGTGGCTCTCTAATACGTCTGAAGCACTCACAAGCTGTGTGCGCATTAGGAGTATCCATTAATAGTCTCTTGCTATCAGACTCAGTAGTGGGATCCTCCATGCTCCCAGTAGTACAGCACAGATCTGAAGATGGCTCAATACATGCAGCTGCTTGGTTCTGCATTTGAGCATTGGCCAGGTATGTGCATTTTATTTTGGACTGATTAAATTCTCTTACATTCCTGTCACTTGTAGTTACATATGATACTGACTGAGGTTGCCCAGTTTCCTCTACTGGATACATCAAATCTTCCTGAGTGTCCTTGACTTGTAGTTTTGTGAAGGTTAAAGACAGCTCACAAACTTCCTCTTCCTTAGTGACACCGCAGTTTTGGACAGAGGCAATGCCCTTGTATGGCAGAGACTTCAGCTCATTGGGTTCATCTGCAGGGTCTGGGTCTACACAATTTATGGCATCGTTAATTTTTGCTTCAATTGATTCTTCAGGCACTTCTTGAGCTTCGTACTCCAATGTGTTCTGACTGTCACAAGAGCTGTCAGCAAATATTGCAAAGGCTGGCGGACCGCTCGCTCCTGGTGAGAGTGGCACAGGCCTGATCTCATTTACAGTTGACTGTGCAGTGACTGCCAAAACACATTCTTCACTTAGACTGGCTCTTGGCTTTTTTTCAAAAGCTTTTGGAGAACGATTCTCACTGAAAATAGGTGTCTGTCTTATGACAATGTCGCTATATTTGATCAAGAAGTCCTCGCTGTCTGAGCATTTGCCCGGAAAGTGTGCTGTGTTAATGATTTGCCTTTGGTGTTCCTGAAGTCTGTTAGTGGATTGAGTAACCGCTAACTGAGGCATGTCATCTTTGATCTTAAGATTCCCAGCAGCTTCAAAGGATTTATCGCTATTAGTTGAAGACTTCGGTTGCGTAGCAAGGCACAAAGATGTTTCTCTGTTTTCTTTATTTTCTATGTTTTCAGAGTCTTCTCTCTGGGGTGTCTGATCTTCTTTGTCCTTATTTCCATGATGCCAGTGCATTTGTGTTCTCTTCTGCAGGGTCTTCTCCAAATTGCCATGTTTTTCTTCATTTGTCATTTCGAGGATGGTTTCACACTCAATTCTTGCCAGGAATATTTCAAATGCAGTCTGCTTTGTTTCCTCATTGTTTCTCTTTCTGACAAGTGAAAACTCTGTTTCTGTTGTTGCAATGTAACCTATTTTCTCCAGTACTGTTTTTACTATGTCATCTGGGAGCACAGATTGAATATAGTAGACAAAATTACCGGTGAATGTCTGAAACAGAATGCAACAGTGAAAAACAGATGAACACTAGGGGGATGGGGAGATGTGTGAAAGACTCCCTAAAAACAACACTACTTCAAAATCAGTTAAATCTTTTTAAAAACTATTTTCTTGGAAGTTTGACTTTTGAATCAGTGAGACTTTTCTAAAAGCATTATTTTGTCAGCCTCTTGAGTGCTGTATCTGTGCTGTAGCATAATAATTTCAAAGTTATGCCAGTTTAAACCTGCTAAGATACTAGCCAAAAGCATCAATATTAAAAAAAAAAAGAAAAACCCCAACATTTTATTCAAACTAGAGAAATTCAGAAATGAGTCTTATGTATTCCACTGAAGAAGGGAAGATTTTTCAACAGAAGATTCATGGAATCAATCACTGAGGTCTAATTTTTCCTAAGGCGAAAGACACAATGCAGTCACTGTTAGTCATATTTTTTCATTGGTGACAAGAACGTACCATTTTCTTTCTCAGCAGTTCAGATTCTTGCTTTGACTTTACTTTCCCAAAACTAGGTTACCACTTCTCTGAAAGCACCCTTCTGAGCTGACACTATTCTAGGGCAGATATTGCTAAAACATGCTCTCTTCCCACAAGCTGCCTGCACAACACGACTTCTGTAAAATGCTGCTGCTGTGTAACAACTTAAAGTTACCATTTGCTCTGTTTTGGAGCCACCCGAGGCATAAGGCCTAGTTTGTAAAATCAAAGTGTTTTTTGGTTTTGTCATAAATCTTGTGATGGGAGAGACTATGTTTACCTAAGCATGACCAACTCCAGGTAAGTCAAGAGAATGGAACTAGGAATGCAGAGCTGACTTTCAGTTAGGGTACTGTATTCTCTGGCTGCCCTTCGAGACCTGCTTACCTACTTCCTAATGCTAAGTGTTCTCACAAGTATGACATCTTGGGGGAAACAATACTGCCCCCCTAAAAAGGCTATTAAATTAAAATGCCACAGTATAACGTAGGGCTGAACCTCAGTCTATTTTCAGGTGAGTTAACAGCGGCTTTCACTGCCCAGCCTCTGTTCTTTCTGGATGGAAAGAAATAAGCAGGCACTGGGGCAGGAGGGTGGCATCGGTGTGGGTGAGAGACAGAAGATACGAAGTATGTCTACATCACTGTGGGTGAGACACAGGAAATATGAAGTATGTCTCCAACCAGTAAGTTCTATCAAACCGTTATGTACATAGACGCTGCTAGTTCTCCAGCTTGTGCCTTTCAGTACAATTACTTCAGGCCTTCAGTAGGATGTATCTTGTATTTTGCATTACCTACTGTATATATTTTTTTCTAAATTAAACTTAAAATTTGTGTACTATAAAAAGCTGAGCCTGCTCACTGTAGACCTTAATATCTTACACTAATGCTTAGCCCTGTTCTAGGGAGATGAATGTGAAATGGTAGTCTAGAGCTGTTTGAGAATCCACAGATGGCACCTAAGGGCAGGAAGAAGGCAAGAAATGGCTTTTCCTTGCCAGCATCTGGTGCTATAGGAAGGGAGATATGTTTGCATTTTGGGTGTTTGGGAACTTTAAGTTCAGGTGGCTTGAGGATGTGTGCAAGGGGAGAGGGACAGCCCTGACCACCTAGGTGTGGGAAGCAGCTGCGTGTCTTCTCAGGAGTCCTCGTCCGAGGGCCTTTCCTTCCCTGCACCGGCTGCACTCACCGAGCGAGGAGGGGCAGAAAACCCACCTGTGCGGGGCGAGGCCAGCCCGGCCAGCTCCAGGCCTTCCCCTTCCCCAGCGCCTCCGTGAGCGGGGCTCCCCGGGAGGCCCCAGAGCCCCCCGGCAGTGCAGGGCCGGGTAAGGCCTCGCCTCGCCTCCCTCGGGGGCCTCCTACCTTCAGCGACCTGATCTCCTTCCTCCACGGGGACAGCAGCAGGTTGACGCAGAGCAGCTCCAGGACCTCCAGCGCCTTCAGCAGGTCCTTCAGGACGCCGCAGCCGCCCCCCCGCTGCCCGCGGGCCCGCCGGCACCGCTCGGCCACGCCGCGCACGTCCAGGCCGCCCCGCCGCCGCGGCTCCAGCAGCCGGCGAGCCCTCGCCTTCAGGGCGGCCTCGTCGCACGCTGCCAGCCGCCCCTCGGCCCCTCGGGCCGCGTAGTAGGCCAGGTAGTCCCGCAGCACCCGCTCCTCCTCCGCCGCCGCCGGCTGCTCCTCCATGGCGCCGCCCGCCCGCCGCCGCTGCCCCGCGGCGCCGCGCCGCCCGCCATTGGCCGCTGGCGCCCCGCCGCGTCACTCCGGGCAGGGCCGGGCGGCACGGCCAAGCCGAAGCGAAAAAGGCCCGGGGACGGCGCCGCCTTGCGGCCGCCGGGGAACGCTACCCGCGGCCGGGGCGCGGGGCGGGGCGGGCGGGCGGTGGCTGGGAGCGGGAAGCGAGGAGGCGTCGCGGGGTGGCGGCGGCGTGAGGGAGGAGGCGGCACGTGGTGGCGGCGGCCGCATGAGGGGCCGTGTGTCGCGAAATGGCGGCCGTGTGAGGGAGGGGGCGTCGTGAAATGGCGGCCACGTGGAGGACCAGGTGTCACGTGATGAGGGCCGTGTGAGGGACCAGGCGTCACGAAATGGCGGCTGCGTGAGGTACCAGATGTTATGTAATGGCGGCTGCGTGCAGGGTGAGGCGTCGTGCAATGGCAGATGTGCCATGCTTTTTCCGTGCTGAGGTGAGGCTCCCCTCCTTTCCTGCTCCTCATCCTCGGTTCTAGCAGCCTCCCTGCAGCCTTCCCTGCTTCTTCCCCTCACCGTACCCCCAGTGTGATGTGTGGGGCGGGCTGGGAGGTGAGACCTGTGCTTGGATGGCTGCTGCGTGGAAGCTCTCTTCTCCAAAGGTAAGCACGTGGGGAAAGTAGGTGTGTGCCCTGTGCCCTTTGCACGCAGTCTCGGAATTCCTCAGCTAAATGGCTCGTGTCTTCTGCTGCCATGGCTGGAAAGGTTTCTGGGGTGGGCTGGAGATGGAGGTCCAGCAGCTGGGAAACAAGCCTGTCTTCGATCCAAAAGACTTTGCTCATCTTGGTTTTTGGAATCTGGATTTTACAATCACTTGTTATGGCTGCCACAATGCTGCATGCCCGTGTGATTTCATAAATTAGTGCCCGCATGGGCCTCCCATGACCTTAATTTCTGTTGTAGACCAGCTGGGCTGGTGTCTTTAGCTGTGTCTCCACTGACCTGAGTTGCTGCGAGTGTGAATTTGACCTCATGTTTTTTTAATGACTCATCTTATTATAGATTGTCTTCATTACTCGATAGATTTTAGATAAATATCAGTCATACCATTAACCACTGGGAATGGCTGGCTTCTCGTGATTAAGGGAAATCTTGGGCTAACTTGACCGTAGTCCCTCTATTTCTTGTCTTGCTGAAAGTGACTGTGCAGTGTTGCAAATAAACTGGCTTTCTCTCTGACTTTTTAGGCAAGAGGGCTTTCACAAAAACATATGCTTTTGATCGTCATTCCAAGTGAAATGTCATTAGGTAATACTTTTGCAGTATTTGTGTACCGATAATTGCTATATAAAAATTGCTGATCTAGCCAAGAGGGAAGAGGGGAAAAATCCCCGTACTACCACCACATGTTAAAATGAGGCCATCTGGCCATCTGCTGCAATGTCTGAGTTTCCTCCCCTGCCATATGTGCATGCATAGACAGACAAGCTTGGCTGTGCTATTAGTAGGGTGCCTGCAGGCAGCTCAGCTCGCTTCTTGCCATATGCAAAACTTTATTGACCCAAATGAGCAGGTCTGATTTTGTGTTTCTGCACGCCCGCTCCCATGGGGGGGCTTGGATTCTTTAATCTTTGCAGTTCTGTTTCACATATGGAATAGTTGCATTTTGTTAGTCTGGTGCATTTTAAAAGGACTATACAGGGAATCTTGTTTTGTTGCTGTTTTTTTTTTTGGTGTTTCGCTTTTCAGTACAGCATTCTTGCATATTTACTTAATATACTAAGTACTGAGTTGCCTCATTTATCTAGTTGTCAGTGCATTGTTTTTCTCTGAATTCATTTCCTAGCATAGCCTCCAAGGATGTCTTGAAGGTCCTAATACTTCAAAAGCCTGTTCTCTGAAAGAACAGCTTGATCACTTCCCTGCTATGTGAGTGGTGCCGATGCCGTCACTGCCAGCAGGTTAGGGTACTTGCTCATGACTCAGATGCCTGAAAGTCAGGCTGCAGTTCCCTGAGCTATGAGGTCTGTCATTTTGCTCCTCCTTATTCAGTGGGAACTTTGGAATGTTTTGTGGATAAGTTTTGTTCTTTTCTGGGTGGGTGTCTTAATTTTACTTGTTACGGATTTTATTCTCTTGAAAAAATGTAAGATCATGATAGGAGTAAAGCTATGACAAAATAATCTTATTTTTTACAGGGCTCTTTCACTGCTTCATTTGTATTTGTTTTGCTTGTAACTTTTTCTTGCTTTAAGGGAAGTGAGAAAATATATATGCATATGGAGCTGTCTGAAATCCAAGCTGTGAATTTATCATATGCTTATGAGTTCAGTAGCCAGTGTTCAAACATACACTACTGTGAGCAGAGCAAAAGGATAAATACTTGCTTGTATGATAACTTTAATTTAAGAGAGTCTGTGATTATAATTTTTCGCAGAGCATATTTCTCTAGATTGAGGGGGAATTTTTTGTCAGACTTTTGTACCATGACCAGTTAGGTAGGTTTGATGTGGTTACTTATCTTGCTGTGCTTAAAAATAATCGGTTTAAAACTTTCTGGAAAGATTGGTCTGTTATTTCGTGGCTTTTCCTCTTCTTTTCCCAGTGATATGTTGACATTTTACAGCCTCCTAACCTTAGTAATTTTCTGAGGTACGTATGGATGTTTGTGATGGTTTGTGATGCTTCTTGAAATGCCCGGGAGCATCTCACTCAAAGGCAACAACTTTCTCTGCTGTGCTATTGCAGGCTCTTCCCTTCCTGCTTGTGCTTGTGCACATACAGCCTTGTCTCCTGGAGCAGGGGAGCCCCGAGTGCCCCACAGAACTGTGCCGGTGGCTGCTCCTTCCTGTGGCTTCTGACAAACGTGAAATCCCCATGGAGGTGGCTGAAGCACAGTGGTGCTTAGTTGCCTTATCGACGGGCTGTGGCTAGTCCCAGTGTGATAGTGGTGCAATAAAAATCACAGAAGCTGTATCAAATACGTGTATATTCTTTACTAAAGGTTGTCTGTAAAGATCCATATACTAAAAATCGAAGCAAAACAGATGAGTATAGAAATACAGCATTGTTATCAAGTATCAAGAAACAGTACGTCCAAACAGTTTTCTTTCTCACATTAATCATGTAATAGATGAAAGGCCTGCATTCAACTTGTTTTTAGGATTGCTATTAAAATGATGCCAAGAGTTTAGGATAAAATCTAAGAAGAGGATGTGAATTTCTTAAGAAAAGGTTTCTTAAGAGTATAACTCACCTTCCATTAAATTTAGGAGACGCTGTTTATGCTATTGTCTGTTTGCAGAGGCATATGGTTTGGATTTGTAAGCTTTTTCTCTCAACTTTGTTGGATATAACATAGTTAAAAAGATTATCAAGACTAGAAAATTCTAAGTTACTTTTGCAAGTGGTCTTGCTAAGGTATCACATTGTATCTCAAATTCACAATTTTCTTTTTTTTTTTTAAAGATGTTAGTTGATAATCAATGATGGACCGTGTGCATTTAGTGCTAACTTAGGAAAGTGCGACGTAATGGAAGTGTGTTCTGGTTGGCTTCGCATCGCTGTGACAAAGAAGCTGGGATTGTCTGGCCGGATGAGTCCCGCTGTGACCTGGGTGTAGTGGTGTGCCGACTAGATGACTTTCTAAAGCAGTGTACCACAAGAGGGAGTAGATGGCTGTTTGTCAGCAATGCTGCTACCTGCCATCCAGATTGCAATACTGAGGATGTCTTAACTGTGTTCAAATCAAGAAGACTTGGATTAGTTTACTAAATTTTAGTGAAGCATTTCTGTCATGAGGTAAAATGCAACTCTCCTATTTTTATCAGAAATCAGCTTGTTTTTAAAAATCTTTTTTTTTTTCTTTCCACATTTAGATAGCGGAAGGGCCTGAAATCTCTGTCAGGTGTAAAGCCAAACAGCTAGAAGCATTTCCCAGAATACATAGAAAATGTAAGCATTTGTAACAGAGTAGAGGCTTTAGATGCTTGATTGTCAGACATGAAAAGCCCTCTGCTTGTCTTCGGAAGTACCGTCAGGTTTGCTGTACAGGTGGAAGAGACAGTTTTTGTTTTTTTTAAAAAAAAAAGTCACATTTGCTTTCTAATATTAATTAATTCCCTCTCTAGTCCCTGCCAGAAGACTGAAGTGGGCATGGTCTGGTCCCAGTGTCTTACCCTGTTCTAGGCCGGTCTCCAGGAGCTGCAGGAAGACACAACTATGGAAGCATGTGGTATTCTGCATAAATAAACCTCTGTACCTTCCTTCACTTTTTATTTTCCTGCCAATAGAACTGACTGGTAGCCTTTTATGTTGATTTTCTTTTCTGTCCGTAATGGTGTAGAGTTTTGTCTCTCTCTTTTGCATGCCACACAACTATTTCCGGTAGTACTTTATACAGAAGAATGGTTCTTTCTGGTAAAAATACGAATGCTGAATAATTTAGCCTAGATTCTGGCAATACCTGCCAGTATGTTTTGCAACGCAAAATGGTGATTTTTTGTTGTTTTGGGTATAGTATATTGAAAATTTTGGAGAACTGCAAATGATTTCTGTTGTTTTAGCAAAATACAGATTTACTCTTATCAGCTTAGCAAAAAATACATACTTACCTTACCCTATCATTGCATATGACTCAGCAATGATATAATTCATAGAGCAGTAAGAATCATGTTATTACTTCCCATCTAAGTATTAATTATATTTATGTCGATCTTTGGAGTGTCGAGGAATGATTACTGCTGAAAATTATTTTGTATTTACAGAAAATCTAAGTGCAGTTTTCATAATTTGAATGATGCTTCCTTTTAAACACAGTTGTACATGTACCATGCTCCTTTTAACTTTTCCTTCACTGGGGGTAACAAACTGAAGTCCATTTTATCAGTGTAAAAGTTAAACATTTTTTTCAGTGAAAATACCCATAAAAGATTTAATGGAGATGAGCCCCTGATAGCTCTGCTAACTAGTGCTGGTTGAAGACACAGCTTAGTCCTTAAATGTAGACAGGATGCCTGTGTACCATGCAAGATTAAACTCATGCCTGCAGTTCCTTCTGTTGTTCCTGCCAGCATGCATCTGCAACTTCTGTGCATTCATCAAATGGATGTGTGAGAAGTCCAGGTCTTTGAACAGAGACTAGGTTTATGAGTAGCAAAATCTTAGTGAAGAGGATCGTGTCTAACAGAAAAAGTTTCTGTACAAAGTGAGAATCTCTGTTATTGTGACTGCTGAGTGCAGCATCTATTATGTACATCCCACTTGCTCAATTTCTAGAGGTCAAGGTCCTTTTTTTAGTGCTACAGGCTCCTAACTGAAGAATGAGTTAGTGCCTGAAAATTAGTCGTGCATGATGGGAATTGGCACGAAGCATCTTCTGGGCTTCCAGATGCTGCCTTTCCTTAGCTACATCAAGTCCCTGTGAAGGGTGCCCAGCTCCCAGGCTGCACACAGCTGGAGCACAACTTGATGGGTAAAGCCAATCGGTGTGTGAGGATCCATTGCCACCTCTCCATCGCTTGCCCGTTTACAGCAGGCTTTGGTACCGGCCAGGCTTTCTGAAGGAAAAATGTGAGTATCAAAATACTCTGCTGCTTTTTGTTTGGCTCCTATGCAGTACTGCTAATCATGTTTTGCAGGCAGTGTTCTGTCTACTGAAATACATATTTAGACAAAGAATTTTTTAAAAAAATGCTTTGTTGCCAAGACATTGAATGAAATGTACTAATGACACCTACAAAGACAACAAAATGCTCTTCTTTTTCCTTCTGCTCTAAAGCATGCAAAGTATCATAAAATCAACAAGTTAGCTTGACTGGATAACATATATCTACACCGAGAGGCTAATTTCAGTGTCATTGGAAATGCTTCAAAAGGTCGGATGCGCTGCTTGTCACTGCTGCTTTTTAATGCTGTGTGATGCCATGGAACACTTTGAAGCACAAAGAGGGAACTTTAGGTAAACTTTCAAAATTCACTGTAAAAAATAAAAAAAAGCAATCCCATTACATCCCTTTTTAAAGATATAAAATAGGTAAAACTTTCAGAGGTTTTATTCTTCCATTTAAATGTTTTTTTTTCTCAGCCTGAGTTCTTCAGAAAGATGGAAGGAAAAAGCCGCTTCCATTCACATGACTTGGTTCAGAACGGTCTGATAGTCAGTGGGAGAATTTTTCAGTACTTCCACTGGAAATAGTGGGATGGGGATGTTCTGTTCGCACACCACTGTTTCGTACAGAGGAGCAGCCTCCAGAGTGAGAGACGACAAAGAGATGGATGAAATGGGCTGCTGCAAGTCCTGCAGCCTGACTGCGTAATTTGCAGCCTGTCCTGTAGTCCCAGATGCTTCTTCCTCTTCCAGGCTAATGTTTATAGATATTTCATTTCCTTGACAGGGGTCCGTAAGAGAATAGGGGGGGGGATCATCTGTGGGAATATACATTTGTGTTGCTCCTGGCCCCACGCATTCATCGTAGCTGCAAGACAAACAAATTTTTCATTAGATTCCTGTGAAAAATGCCACAGTACATCATTTTCAGCATAACAGGGGCAGGTGAAGTGAGAAGAAAAGGATCATCTGGTGTTTTGTTCCTCAGCCCACAGCCCTGCTTGCCCTTGCCATGTGAAATACTGAGAGCACCAGACTTAAAAGCACATCTCCCAGTACCTGAAGATAATGCCAGAGGTCTCAGTGACGGTTCAGCCCCCCGTCCTTCTGCAGGAACCACAGCCGCGGTAGCAACACGCTGGGGGATGAGCCTCGCTGCTGCTTATGTGGGAGCCAGGGGAGCACGCTGCTGGCACCAGTTACTGCTGGTGCACACAGCGGGATGCAGTCCCCATCTCCGCTCTTTGTGTCTGGCAAGGTCAGAAATGGGGGAGGCAAAAGAAGTGGTGGTGCCGTTTTTATGAAAGATAGGTATGGAGAGCCTTAGATGGAATATCACATCAAATCCTGTCTTCCTGACTCGCAGGTCTCTGGGACATCCTTCCTCGCTGTGCTCAGCCAGCCATTATGTGCGGTGGGCTGTCTGGATGGCAGATCTGTGCTTGCAGGGACAGCAGGATTGCTTGCTGAGGTGCAGAGCTGTGATGAATAATCTTGACAGACTCATGCTGGCCATTCTGAGGCTCAGCAGACTCCTCATCATGTTCCTCTCAGATAGGAGGAAAGCAAGAAAGATTGATCTGCGGGATTTCCACGAGGAGCCAGCTCATGTCTGCCCAGGCTTTGTGCTTCTGTCAGTGGCACCAAGCGAGAGCCAGGGAGCTACTGCCTCCTCGCTCCACCACAGTGCTCAGCCCTGGCTGCCCTGGGGCAGATGCAGACAGGCAAATCAGGATTGGAGCATGGGCTGTGCAGCCTAGCGAGGCGTGAGAGGGAAAAATAATGAGCCAGGATGGACCAGTGTGTCTTAGTGCTTGTGTTTTCCCATGTCCTATGGTGCAGGAGGGGGCTGGGAATGGTCCCAGCCAATGTGAGCACCGTACTGCGCTGGCGCTGCTCAGCCCTCCGTGCAAATTGTGCTGTGGCCCCACAGGAGCCAGGCAGGCTTGGTGCTCAGCCAGAACTGGTGATGCTGGTTTGTTATCTGGGTGCTCCACTACCTGGCTACCCTAGCATCACCTGCTTGTCTGCGAAATAGAGCTGCCTCTGCTACCCAACCAGCCCAGGTCTGGTGGTCTGAAGGGGTGTCCTGTGCTCTGAGCTCACTGGCTATGCAGGCAAAAGTGAGGAAGAAGCATAAGATTGTGTTCCTAAATGCTGGACCTGCTTTATTTATGGCTGCCTTGTTTACAATTTTCATGATCACTTTTAATTGGATTCTGAAGAGGACATACGCATGTTCTGAGAGAATACACGCACACAAAACCAAACAAAAAACTACCACTGGAAAAACACAAAACCTTCTCCCAGTCAGCTGACCTGAAAAACAGTTCTGCTGGAGCCAGGCAAATTAAGAATCCATTTCCTCAACCACACTAACTGCAGAGCTATTAAGATCTAGGATATTTCCTGCAAGATGGGACATTTAGCATATGTCTTCCCAGTAGACTGCAGGCAGTCATTCTGCCCCCTGTAATCGCATTACTGCCAGGCTAAACCCAAGCTAATAAACCCTACTTGCAGATTGTAACTGATTTGTAACAGGGCAGCTCACATCAGTTGCAGAGAGCTCAAATCTACTGAAATCAACCATGGAGGCCCTGCTTTAGAAAAACACTCGGTTCTGCGGCACTCGTTCATACCTCTCCCTCAGAGTGCTCCTGTTGTTTTTGATGGTATTGTTCCCAGTATGGGTGATGAAAGTGGTTTTGGGGGCAGGGAGAGAAATCTTTGGGTAAGAAAGGGAAATCTTAGCACTAGGTTACTAAATAGCCTGAATATCCAGAATTGTTTTTAAACTACCTCCTCCCCAATCTTATTTTTATGTTTGTGGGGACAATGGTTTTAAATCCAGATTTAAAATTCTCATGGTATTTCAAACTGTAACTATGCTCTGAAGACCCTAAGGTGGCCAGATACTTCAAAATCAAATCTCAGCAGGTAGAAGGTTAAATTGTTTTTATGTAGCACATGGAAAAGATTTGAGTCTGGCACCTGCTAAGCACACTGAAACTTTCAAGCGTACCTGTTACTCTTTTACTTCAGTCAAAGACTGAGGAGCTGATGACCCAAACTCAATTCTTCACAAACTCAGAGTAAAGGAAAAGCCACTCTTTGCAGAATTACTTCCTCTGAACTGCATCTTTACTTAATTTCTGTCTTACTGACGTAAAGCCCAGTGAATTTATTTGAAATCTTTCCACCAGTTTTGACTGACTTAATCAGGCTAATGAAGAGCACTACCGGGTCCTGTTACCATAGCAAAAGAGGGAAAAGAATTTTGGTTTTGGAAAGCCCACAGGAATGTGAGTTCCAAGGTGGAAAATCTGGCATCCCTTTTCTGAGATACGAGAGGGAAGAAGTTTGTCTGTCTCCTGATTCTGGCCCAGGCCCAGCACAAGGGAAATCTGCCACTGGCCTAAAGGAGAAATGGGCACAGTATGAACCTTCTGCTTACTGCTCTTACCTGGTCATCTGCATGGTGCTGCTAAAATGCTTGGTGCAATAAATAGCAAAATGGCCTTTTGTGAAGGAGGCTTTTAAGCATCAAGACATGGCTAGGAAATTATGGAGTTCAAGACCTGGCATTTTGGTGTTTTATTCTAAATATCAATATATTAGTGTTAGGGTGTTTTTTCTTAATATACGTGATGGATAAAAAATAAACTTTTTTCTCCAGACTCCCATGCAAGTAATGCTCTCCCTCATCATTTCTGGCAGTTAAGTTTACATCCTAAAAGTCTTATAAGACAGTAAGGAACACAGATTTTTCAAATAAGTAACTTTTTAACACCTTCATGGCTATATATACAGATCATTCTCTCCTTCGGAGTCCATAATATGTAAGCTTATGCATCTGGTCTTTACCTGATCTTTTTTTATTAGAGGATTCTAAGAATGTATTATAAGAAGTAATACACAATTCCATGGGTACTCACTGTCCACGTATGTTAATGGTTGGAAAAAATCATTCCTTAAAGATTTAATAAAAATTTTTATATTTCTTTTATTTATTAAAAATTTTTATATTTATTAAATTTTTTTATAAAAATTCTAATAGCAATCATTTCTTGCAGTTGATTGCCACGTACAGATGTGAGTGATACTAGACCAAATCCTCACGGCTGTCTTAAAAATTAAGTGTCATGTTTGAGAGGAAGAGGTGACTAGACCTCTTGCAAAAAATATGATGATAGTTATGTTTTATCTGAGATTCAGTTCTGCAAAGTTATTGTACACATAGAAACTAGCTAATGCTTGATGTTCAGTACAACAGTCACAAGGAATCTCCTTTTAAACTACAACAAAAATGGCTTTGGAAAGTATTACGTTACTGTAACTTAGTAATGGACCACAGGAGCTTGTTGCACTGCATCTTGTGAATATCATCCATTTCTTTTTGAATCTTAAAAAAAACTCCTTGGTTACAGTACTTGTGGTGAATTCACTTTATTATTTTTTAGTCGCGAGGAGGAAGGGGTTACTGACATGGGGATGTTATGTTGTCTGTATTTCTTTGCCTTGTTTCCTGTCAAAATAACTTAATTGTCATCGCAGACTATGCTATTGAATTTTTAAGGGATAACTATTCTAGGAAAGGGAAGGAAGACTGGTATCTGTTAACGCCATCATGCTGCATGTAAATATGACCCGCAAAGAGAAGAATGTTACTTAAAAAATCCAGCAGATCTTCAGGCTGACCTTGTTGACTCGGAATGTTTGGAGGGAGTGAAATAACTTCATGAATTTGTCAGGTCTCATTGCAGTAGGAATTAGGATGGGTTTGTTGCTAAGGAAACACAAAAGAGCTTATTTAACTAGCTGTCATTCATAAATTATGACCTACTGTCTGGGGAAAGAAGGAGTTTTTACTTAAGGAATTTTTTGAGTTGCAGACAGTAGCTAGCAAATAAAAGACAAATCTGGGGAATGAAAAATTCTTCTGTGTGAAATAGATGTCTTTTTGTTTACTTCATTCATCTGGTATATGTTGTGCGTCCATGAAAATTGCTCCTGCATTGCTTCCATTTTATTGATGACCTACTGTCTTTTAATAATGGTAAACACTAATCTTTTCCTGGAAAATGCATGTGCTGACAGGTTTAAACTATGATAAAACACCACAAAGGATGTTTATGTGATGATGTTGCCTGAGAAAGAAAAGCTGAAATTAGAACAAATGTTCTGTAACTATTTAAAGGAGAATCAAAGGGATGTGTTGGATGTGTTCGATAACAATGTAAGTAGTTCAACAGATGATGCTATCTCTGATCCCGCAGCCTGCCAACAGCTGGGTTTGTAGGACAGAAGCTTGGAAATGTCAGTGTTTTTTCTTAGATAATACTTGTATGTTTTGGTTATCTGTAACTACCGAGAGAAAACATTACCATTTTAGCAGAACTGCTCTTACAGTGACATATGTCATGAGGCAGCGTATTTTCTTAGGTTTATTTTTGATATCAGCAGTTTCCATGAGAGATATTAGGTGCATTTACTAACTGTATTTTAACTTCTGCATGCTTTGTTAGTGATTTATTGAGTGTTAGTTTAATATTTTCATACAGTAGCAATCCATTCATGTTACTCTCTGTCTCAATCATTCACTTTTAATTCTTGAACAGTGACTTAGGATGAAGAGCCAAAATGTATTTCTTTATTACAAAAAGTACCCCAGACTGTTGGAGCTTAGTAATTAGCAGAATGATAGTGCAAGAATAAGCCTGTGTAGTTAAGTAGCACCTCCTGTTTCTGTCCTCCTAGTTACTGTGTTCATATGAAATAAAAACCCATCTGTCTCTGGGCCTGGGTAATATTACATGAGAATTTTTACTATGGCTGATCCCAAATTCTGGTGGTGAGGAGTAACAGGCGTGTAACACTCATGGATGACAGACCGCCATGTCAGGCAGGGCCCTGACAGAATGATCCAGTGAAGTCACTGGAGTTTTTTCTGGGAAGGTTTTGTCAAAAAAAAACCGTTTCTCATTGCGTATGAAATACGGTTATTTAGAAAAGGGGACTATTATACAATTAAACTATGGGCACTGTAATAGTGATCAATGAAGACAAATTTGTTTTAAAATAATCTCTTATAGCCTCCTGTACTGTGGAGTTAAGCCACAACTACATTTCTAAACAACAGTAATCATTTCTGTGTCAGCAGAAGTGCTTAGAATCTGCTGATATTTGGGGATGTTTGCCACATGATGTGTTTTAGGATCATATTCCTAGAAAGGGCTTTGTTTTAATTATTCTAGGAAAGATTTCTGAGCAGGTAAAGGAAATACTATCTGCGATATAGAACAGAAAGTGTAACTAGTGGGAAACGAGAGAAAAATACTTTTTTTTTCAGTACTAGCTTAAGAGCTTTAAGTATTGTGATTGATCTGCATGGCACAGTAAGTTTCTGGTTAGAAATGCTTGGTGCTTATCTTTTATCAGGTTTTTCTGCCTTCAGTGCTGCAGGGTGTTTTTATGCAGCAATAGCTTGCACTTCCAGAATGAAACTGGGACGGGTGTAGAGAAGGGCTGGTCAGATGATACAGTGACCTAACAGATATGTTTGATGACAGAAAGCTGAAAATGCTTTGTGCCGTAGCCTCACGACGTGCAGGCAGAGGTGCGAGATGATTTTTGACTACAAATACAACAAGCAAGCTAACGGAAAGGCATGGGCATCTTAGAGGAAGGGAAATGACACAAAAGGAAACTCATAACATGTCCATAAACAAATTTAAGCTGGAAATACGTTTGTCATAATAGTTAAAATTAGGTCTGTCTGTAGGTATTCTGGAATGAGTATAATGGGGAAAAAAGATCCCCGCAGACTGTGTTATGGGATAGCTAACTGTCTGTTAAGAGTGATTACTTGCAGCAGCAGGGACGGGACCGTGTAATTGCAGAAGATCCTTTTCAGCCTACGTTCCTCTGACGGTAATGGTTACCTGGAGGATGATTTGTAGCAGGGAAGTGAGATGAAAGCAGTTGGAGGGAGAAAACTGCCAACACAGCAGGTATGAATTGATAGAGCTGCCCTTGTCTGGTGGCATGCACATGAGCTGAGCACCTAGCCAGGGCAGGGCTCCTTTTACAGAGCTCCCAAAGGCATCTGCAGGACTAGTGCAGGTACACTTGTTGGGATGTAGCTTGCACACTGACCTCTCAGGGTCACCCAGTGGGCCTTGAAATGTGTCATTAAAATCTCTTCACAGCAAATAGTGACCAACTAATCAAAAAGCAATTACCTTGTTTCTATATCTAATATTAGCTAGGAAGAGCTCTAACTAGAACATGAAAGGAAGGGATTTTGAGGGTCTCATTCAGAATTTGGAGATGAAAGAATCGAGTTTTATCTTATGTCATGATTGCCAGTGGATTTCGTGTCATATTTCCAATGATATTTTTTTAGTTTACTGACTGAAAGTTTCAGTGAAGGGTGTGAAAAGGGGCCTTGGCAAGAGAATACAGCCCAACACAGCAAGTTTTTGTGCTCATTTCCTGCAAGCCTAATTATTTCTTTCAAGAAAATCTCTGGAAGTTGGTTCAAGCTTTCTTGTCTCAGGTATGGCTAACTTGCTTCCTCAGAAATTGGGGATGGAAAAGGATATCTTAGGGAACAAAGTAGCTGAAGTTGTTTGGTGTTGTTTTTTTGGCTTCATATTTTGAGGAAAACTAAGATCTGTCTTGAAGATGTGAACATTTTCTTTTGCTAGTTTAAAGTAATTTTAAATGGATTTGCCAGTTAAACAATGCTGACTGGACAGAAGTATTAAGAGTACTGGAATTTATTAAGCCTGAATAACACACTTCTCTTTAAAATTGATCCTATCAATAGATTGGGCAAGATGATCAGATGTGGTGTAGTAAGCTTATTTAAAAATGGAACAAAACCCAACCAAAAAACAAAGGGGAGAAAAAAAAGTGTTCTAGTGTGCATACTAGGATAATGAGTGACTAACAAGTTTTATCATAACATGCCCTGCGGGACACATTTCAGTGTGAAATATGGAGAGGACTTGTGTGGCTTCCATTAAAGCTATTCCTGAAGCTAAATCCCACCATCTTGCTCAAGAGTTGTTCCTCGGTGCTATTACTATATTAGACAGTCATGAGTCACAGATGAAAAAGGTGAGAGCCTTGGTTGCCTAAAGCTTTGTACATACCATTACTAGCTGATCTCTAGGGAGTGAAAAAGCACTTAGTCAACTAGGGTGAAGTGCTTTTCATCTGGCCAAAAGGTGAGGAGTTGATAAAATTCCTTTCCTGAAGGGAACCTCAAATCTCCTCATTGTTAGAATTTCACAGCGACTCATCAAGAAAATGCAGATATTCTTAATTTGCTTGATCCTTGATTGGTATTGTATTTCAAGCCACTTAAAACATGGAAGCTAAAATTATTTTTAAACAACTTTCTTAATACATGTATATAACTATAATTAGGGAAGCTCATTAGAAATGTGTATGTTGCACTGAACTCTGGGCACAGTGAGCATGAGCACGAGCTCTATAAAGGTACTATCCCCAGCAGCTTCTCAAAAAAGTGTTTAGGATGTGTAAGATAATGATTTGGTAAGATGGTAAAATTTCTACTGAAGTCAACTCAGAAAGTATGGTTTTAGTAAAAATGGTACATTCAAGAATGCTTACCTCTGCAACACCTGCTGTGCAGTGATGTAGTGCTGTTGCCTCTTGCAGACCATCTTTAAAACACCTAGTTTTCACTCACTGAAATCTTTCACTCCAAATGTGTGTTGAGAGGTACTTGCCAAGAGAGTTGCCTCCCTTGCTGCTCTTCATCTCTTGCTCTTGTTTATGCTACAGTTGGATTATTAGCTTTTGGGTATGCTATCTTAGCTTTAAATTACATATTGCACTGCATGAATTAGAAGTAGGAATTCCATTAACTTAGTCAGTGCTACATTTCATTAAACCTACTCTTCAAAACGCTATAATCTGTAATAGGACCGATCCTGGGGACTTAATATTTCAAATGCACAAGGTCAAGCATGTCTTGTTTATGCTTCAAGGCTGCATCTGACAGCCAGTTCCTGCTGTTAGGACCCATCAGTCCAAATACTCTCCACAGCGCTACTAATGCCCTACTAATTAGAAAATACACACTTTAGTTTTATGCCATGGAGGACTGTGTAGAGACAGCTGTACAGAAATTTACCAGGCTCTTGCATAATACAATGTATTCCTGTAGTGCTTTTCTGAGGAGAAAGTTACAATGGGATTTAAAATGTATTAATAGTAAGTTTAAATGTCTTTTTACATAGCTTTGCTTTCAGCCATCTGCTGAGCTCTACTCTTCCTGAAGTTTTCTCTGAATTGTGTTGCTAAGATGTAAAATCTAATAAGATTTTGATGATTTGCCAAAACTACTTTTTTTTTTTCCCTAAAACATTTAACTATGGTAGCAGTAAGAAAGTGGAAAGAATTGTTAACAATAAAAAGTCATCTTTACTTGTGACCCGTGATGTACACTTGTCAAGTGATGGGATGAGCAGTGCTTGCTCTCTCTATACAGAGTCAGATCTTGGTCCCTCAGCTCAGCGGTGAACCTTGGGGAGGCAGTGGTTTGGGCACCTTTCTGTCTCTCTGATCCTAGTATTGACAGCCCAGAATAGTTTTGTAGAACAAGGTGAGGCACAAGACAGTTGGCTTCTGCCAGGCTTATGACAGAAGTAGTTGGAGAATTCACAGGAAAGCAGAGATCATCCAGTGCTATCCTGTACCACTCATGTATGTGCTTCCAAACAGAAAACTCCAGATAGAAAATCCAGCTTTGGGCCTCTTCCAGGGTGGAAATGAAGCAACCTGTGGTGCAATCTTTTGAGACCTGTGTGCTAAAGAAGTATGTTCTCAGAGCTTGTTCACAGAAATCTGGGTTTGTTCTCAGAAATCTGGCCAAATGCCCACTCAAGTTGTTTCTTGGGTGTCAGCTGGTTTACTTTTATTAGTAAAGACTTGTGGGTGTGGGTCCAAAAACTAGTGTAAATTTGTAAGTGGATTTCTGTGAAGTTCTACAAATTTAGATGCCAGCCTCAGAATAATTTTTCACATGTGAGCTTTCTGCTAAAATATTTACACCATCTCTGAAAGCCTATTTATTATCTGGTATGGCTTTGCAATACATAAAAGGTTGCTTGTACAGAATAGAGAAAACACAAGGTCTGTGTATCTTATGTTCATACTGCTGAGTTGCTTCTGAAGAGCTGTTATTAAGGCCTGCTTCATATGCTAGTCACCTAATGCTTGTGTCCTTGCTACCTGCTTTCTCTGTTCTGGCGATCCCAGAAGCGCTCAGGGAAGTTCTCATAGCCACTTTTTATGACCTTGTTAAAGCAAGCACAGAAAAAAAGTTTCTCCTCTTTTCTCCATATTGGTTATGTGTACATGCAGTCAGAAAAGGGCTTGGTCTTACGTGTATAGGTTTAACTCAAAACAGAATCTGCTTAAAAGAAAAAAAAATGCCGACCAGCCATTATTTGCTGTTTGTAAGATACAGCAGTACAGAAAGACTGAAGTAATGTTCTATTTAATGCTATTTCTCCTGGTTCTTTGGAGGGAGTAACTGAATTCCTTCATGTATTGGCTCAGGGTGCATAGGGCACGCCGACGGTATATAGATGGCTGGAAGAACAACTTTTGTCACTCATGAGGGCAATTCTTGTATCCTCTAAATGTATGAAATCAGTCATAAATGCAGAAGGGGATGCTATATAATTTCTGGAATAACTCTATTTGGAACAAGCCTCTTCTGGTTGTGTGCCTCTTCTGCTCCAGGCAATTACAATTGCCTGATATTTAAAGGACACCCTTTTCCTACAAAAACGCTACAAATTCAGGCAACTATGGCTCCACAGTGAAGGTCTGAGTTAAACAGCTAAAAAGGTAAATTTCCTCCTTCACAAAATACTGCTATAAAATGAAGAATGCCAAATTAGGAGGTTAAGTACCATTACTAGGTGTGCCAGAACAGTATGTTTACTTCAGTTCTGCGTCCTGCTAGAATAACAAGACTGAGAAGAGAGACTTGCTGGAAATTAGGGAGAGGTTTATAGAGGCTTTGTGCACTTTTTTTTGTTTGTTTTTTAGTCTCATCTGAGCTGTCTTAAGGCCAGTAGTAAACGTAACTTAAAAGTTTTAAGTATCTTTTAAAATGTATTTTATTAAGAGCTATTTTTATTTTTGTGTGGCATGTGGGGCTCGTTAAATTGTCAAATCATGGCTGTTAGCTTTGCACTCGTAAATGACAGGTAAGAGATGATGGAGATGGTTTTACATACTAATTTGTGGATGCAATCTGTAGTGTTTCAGCATATGTGAGTATCTGAATTCTAGGCATATTGGATTTACTTTTTTTACTTTTTGCAATTAAATTATGTCCATGATGATTTTTCTGGTTTCTTGATTACTAATTAGATACCTAGACTTTCTGTGCACATGTATAGCAGTGCACTCTAGGCAGAAACTCTTCCGAGCAGACTGACTCCTGCTCTCACACGGTTATACTTCTAATCGTGTGTGAAGAACGACAGTAAAAACCAAAGTCCATTTCATGTTGGTTGCTTATTTCAGAATCATTTTCTGCAAGCATTATGGAATTGTGAGGGGGTAGTGGTACATGGAGAAGAGGAAAAATTAAAGGGCTTCTGCATCCATGCAGGCAGTGAAATAAAGCTGGTAAGAGGAATATCGCTTGCATGGAACAGGAGCAAATACTCCTTACTTGGAAACTTGTTTAAGTGGTTAAATGGATTCAATTCTGTTCTGATTCTGAGGGGGTATAAATCTGAAGTCTCCTTTAACCTGACAATAGTAAAATGTGGGTTGGGCACTACTCTGATGGACACCAACTGAGGCACTCCTTGTTCTTGGAGGCAATAACAGTATAGTACAAAAACAAGGCTGGAGATTTCTTCTTGGAAAAAAAACGTATTTTTTCCTCAAGACGCTAACCTTTGACTTTCAAAAATTTTTCTTAAAAAAAAAATTTAATAGAAAACTTTATGCATGCCTTTCATTAATATGCCATCAGTATGATCAACATTAATATGAATACTAGTAAATGATACATGCCTGTACAGGTGCCTTTACTTAGTAAGGACATATTCTACTATGGAGAACTTGAACTAAACCAAGTCTGTTTGTATCGGGCATCTGTATGACCTGTGTTTTTGTCGTGGTTGTAGGTCTAGCAATTTTAGTTTCCTCAACAGGCTTTGCAAGTAAGTGCAGGTCTACAAAACACGTAGAGTCTCAGAAGAGTGCTTACCGTGGCGGTGAGTCGGGATACATGATGTTGACCTGAGAAAGTGTATCCAGATAGGAACCAAAATCAAAAGCTGGGGGGAACTCCTCCATGCAGGTGGATCTTAGCTCCCCAAAAGAGCCACCGTAAGAGAAGCCATCTGGAGCTGGAAAACAAGCAGATAATTCTAGCTGTTTTTTTTTCCTCCATGATGGATTCTTTGAGACAATATCAGTGTTTATAACACGTCCGTATATCAGAAAATAAAACCTATCTAAGGCAGAATTGCTGTTACTCTGAGCAATCAGCTTTCACAGGACATTTCTGTTCCTTTTAGAGCAAGCCTCTGTTACCCGTGGGTGAATGGCAGCGTTTTGGGCTGTGGTACAGGGACTATATATTTAGCACTATCCTAAGAAGCTGGTGTCTAAAGTTCTTGTTGTGCCTCGAAGGAGTGTAAGTCGCATGCAACTTCAAGCATTGGCAAGATTGCTGAAGTTCCCAGGAGCTGTGTACGTTGCAACCTGACCAGTGCCGTGATGCTGTTTAAAAGCAGGCTTAGGTGCTTGATTTGTAAGTATACCTGTCTTAAGGAAGTGCTGTTCTTATTAAAAATGCTCACAGGAAAAGAGGAAAAAATGGCAAATACTACAAAAAACTATCCTGCTATCTGTTGCAGGGATTTCTTAATACTTTCACACGAGAGCGTCATAGCTGTAGAAATACCAAGCAGTTAGTGCTATTGTGTATCTGTGATGATAGTTAATGCGTGACAGTCAACATCAATCTCTGTAAGAATGTCCTGAATTGTGGAAATACGGCAATTCCCAAATCTCCCACTCATTCATATACAGTGAGCCTTCCTTTTCCCTCAGTGCTTTAAAATGGCACCTGGAGACAGGGCCAACTTTTCAAGTGCCATCAGAGCAGTGCTTCTTGAGCAGAGGGCAAAGGGCAGGACTCGCTCCTGCCATCCTTGGACTGGCTCTTCCTCCTCCTGGCAATTTTCACCTCTGCCAATTTATGCTCGAGGAATTCTACCAGGGCTAATCGAGTCTATCACGCACTGTGCATTCCTTTTGCTTGACAAATGAAGGGAGCCAGCTTCACAGCGACTCCCGCTGATCCCATTCTGGCCAGGGGACGCGTGCTGAGACACTAGGATGGTGTGTGCTAATGGAAAATTTTCTTTTAGGCAGACTGGCACAGTTTAGTTTAAGATTATTCTTTTGGATATCTCTGAAAATGTCACCATGCCTTTCTTTTTTTCATTTCTGCAGTATTGTTATTTCTAAGAAGCAGTTTGAAAATGGTCCTTTACATTTTGGCCTGACTTCAGGGACTTTAAAGGTGGTGAAATTAACATAGCGGCAAATTTAAATGTAGTGATTGGATCCCAGTATTCGGTATGTTGTCATGCCAAAATATTGCTGTTCATGAGTAAAATTAACCACAGTTTGTGTTTAACTATTTAATCCCAAGTTTAGCTGCTGAAAAATAGGACAAAAGGATGTTACAAAAATAATAGAGTTGTGGGGATTCTTTTTGTTTGTTTGTTTCCTCCCCCCAGTATGTTACTAGTGGAGTTGGCATAACTTCTTTTGGGGTTTAAACTTTAGTCTCAAAACACAGACATTATTCATGTATCTGGATAAATATTTCTGAAAAAAGTAAAAGAAAAAAAAAAGAAAAAAAAAATCCCGGGTTTGAGTGGACATATTGATCCTAGAAAATGTTTCTTTTAGAAGTGAAAAAGCCTGCTCCAAGTAATTAAACGAAGTCCAATTGACTTCAGTGGATACTTGATTTACCTCACTGAAATCAAGATCTGATCCAATGCATTTTAAAACAGCATGGTATTATTGTCTTCTCTATATAAATAAGAAAATTAAAAGATACGCAAATAAGCGTGCTCATAACAAACTGCAGATAGAAGAGCAAACCCACAGATAACAAAAACTGCTGATGCTCCACTGATGAATCCATTCACCGTTTTTTTACTAGCTGAATGCTTACAAAGTAACTTTTTGTAACTGTTTTTTCTATATTATAGAAAGAATCTGATTCTGTAGTTTTCTTGACTCTGTGGCTTCAACTTCAGTCAGCAAACCCCATATTGGCCCAAAATATAAAATTGCACCTTCATATTCCCAAATCCTTCTGAAGTATGGAGGGTTTTTGTCATGGAGAAAAAAAAAAGGGACTTATTTAATAGTAAACCAGTCTCTTTAATGATGATGGCGATTGTCTGTGTAATGACATTTTGATGCCTTGTTCTCTTTATACCCAGATTTAACTTCTGTGGTAAGAAAGGAGGCAATTGCCAAATCGTTGCTGTAGCTTGGTGCACATTGCACAGGTGGGGGAGTCCTGGCTTTCCAACAAAGCAAAATTACCTTATATGCTGTACCATGGCTGTAAAGGGATGTGAAAATAAGCTATCAGGAGTCCAGTGATGGAGAAAAAATCATGCAGTGTATCAAGGAGAAATATGCTGTTTAAGAAATGCTGTTGGCATTGGCCTCGTTCATGTTAACCAGCAGCTGTGGGGCTTGTGCTGCATCAGTTGAGGGCCAGCACAAAGATGATATTAGACTGCAAAGCTGCCTGGCACCTGCTCCTCACAACTGTTTACTCATTTTTTTATCCCTCCCACAGTGGTTGGGTTTTGTGTTGCCTTTACCACCAGATATTAATAAAGGTAAGCATTATCTTGCTATAACTGTCTTACCATAAACAGTGTCTCTCCTCTGGTGTGGGTGCCTTAACCGTCCATCCTTTCGCAGGCTGCCAACAATGATTGTAACACAGGAGAGAAACAGCACAAGGCCGATCACTACTCCAGCCACCAGAAGGGGTGAAACAAGCAAACTGGTATCATTTCCGTTTTCACCGTAGCTGGGGAATTCACTGGTTGGGCTGCTCTGGTTCAAGTGAACTTCTGCACAGCAGAGAGAGGAAGAATGTGTCAGTTGTGAAAAGAGAAATGCGGGAAGTGTGGTTATACAGACGCCCAAAGTAAAGATTTTTTTTAAAGCACTAGGAGACAGCTTCAGCCAGATCCATTGTACAAATTCTTGCTTTTATGGATAGCCCATTTATTAGACCGATTTGTGGAGCTGTTAATTAACTGACTATGGGGGATTCACTGAGCAGTCATTCCCCTGTTATGGGGAATATCCTGCTGGAGTCAATGATGTACGCTGCATAATAGTCAATTTGCTTATTTCTGGAAAGATTCGTTACATCATGAATTGATTGATGCTGAAAGAACCTTAGTGCACAGGAAAGAATGTTAAAATTCAAAAATTTCAATGCCAAGCAGAACAAAGGAATCAGATGTTGTTACCAGGTACGGAAAGACTGCAGGGTTTTGTAGAGAAAGTTTTGGGCAAGAGTGAAACAGGAGCATGCCTGTGTAGCATGGGGCCTGTTTTAGTTTGAGGGATGGGTCGGCGTTACAGGAAACTGTTTTGGAGCAGACAGGGGAAGAGAGTCGTGGCTTGGAGAACAGCCTTTAAAAAGGGGGTCCTCTCACTTGCCAGATTTGGCCAACTCAAAGTCTTCTCTTCAGCCATTTCTGTGTGGAAAAAGGGTGAAGGTATTGAGGCAGAGAGAGATGTGCATAAGTAGGTTGTTTCTTTAACTTTTCTATATTACATATGTTTTTGCATAATCCTAGTAAAAACTAGCTGTATTTTGCCTACATATCAATAAATTTACACTAGCTTGTGTTCTTCAAGGAGATAAAAATGAGTTTACACAGCTGGAAATCCGCAAAAGAACATTTTTAAGTTACCAGAAAATGCAGGAGTTGCCCATTTGCCTAAGGCAGCAGAGCTTTGAGAAACAAAGTTTGTACTTGGGAAGAGGAGAAGTTGTTCTGGACCTTGCTTATGTAAAGGGTTAATGGAGTCCACTGGAGCTGTCCCACTCGGAGAGTATGAGTGATGACAATATTAATTGTTTCTACTTCTTAATTACAAAAAAAAAAAAAAGACTGCAAGAACACTTCTGGCTTCCAACCAGAACCACAGTTTCTTAGACCACGGCAAAGCTTACTGCGTAAGGATGCAAGTGTTCAGCCCGAGTTTTGGAAACCATCTGTCTCTGTTGATTGTTTCATTATCTTTACAAGACTATATTTACTTTATTTCCATCTAAACTGCTCTTGTATTTACTAAATATAGATTTTAGTGAGTTTCAAAATAAAGATTAAAAAATTTAGTGATCTTTACAATGAATTTGAAGATAATTGTCCACCTGGAACACCTGACTAGGATGTTTTACAGTTCTTTTGGTCATGGACTGTTTCTGATGCTCCTGACATTAGTTAGGTGACTAATATCTAGAAGTGGCTAAGTGGTGGTCATGACACAGTGTTAAATATTCGGGTGATTAGCAGAATCAGTCCGCTAACTGTGACAATTAACAATAGCCTCTAAAAATGTGTAGCCTACCCATTGTGTACTTCTGGTAGACTGCATTGCTAATGGAAAAAAGGAGGTAAATGGTAGAATAAAAGGATAAAGGATTTGGGATTTTAGTGGATAGACGGAATCTCCACTTAAAAAAAAAAAGAGGCTTTTTAGTGTTTATTTGTGCAAAAAGCTTGGGCAGGTAGTAAAGGTAACCAAATTTGGACCTAGGTCTTGGAAACAAGTTGCAATAAGCTCACGTTTTCCCATACTGTAACCCACTACAGCTCTAATTCACAGCATATGCAAAACAACAAAAAACGGAAACAACAAAAAGCTAACCCCTTCACCCCCCCAAAACAAATCAACAAACAAGCAAACAAAAATCCCTCATGTTTGCTGCTCAGGGTGTAAGCAGCATTTGGAGTAAAACAGCATTTTATTGATGGAAGAAATTATTAATTATTAGAGATGCATATATATATCTATCAAGACTAGTTTTCAAGTAGAGCATGGTTATATTTTTATATCTGGCTATATGCCTGTTGAACAGATAAATAATTTGTTTCCTACAGAAACTGAAGCTAACAATTTTTTGCTCTTTTGCATGTTCTGTAAAGTAAATACATGCTTTTGAAAGTGCTTTTTACATGGATAGTTGTTAGCAGATAGTTTGCAGCAGTGTTTTCCCAGCTCTTTCCCTTTGGGACATACAACTTGGTGTCTTGCAGTCACAGTAACTTAAAAAGAAGAGGATGGCTTCAAGCCAATGTGTATCATCATTGGCTAACACTTGACATTGAGAGAACTGACTAGAAATATAAACCAAACTGAGGAATTTGCATGTAGTAGGTTGGTTTTTTAATTTTTTTTAGAAGCACTTGACTGTTGGCTAAGAATCTTTATGAGCAATTAAGATACACAGCCAAGAAATGTGCTGAGCTTCTACAAAGCATTGTATCAAGGAACTGACACCACTGAAGATGAATTGAAAGCACTAGCAGATAACTTACTGGTTATTTTGGCTGACTTGCAATGATAAAAGGGAAGAATCAACTTTGTTCCCATCATGATGAGAACATAAGCCTGAGATATGAGGTTCCACCATACGCTACTGGGATTGTAGTGTTCAGCTGAAGTCAAATAGCACTGAAATGGGCTGGTGACATATTTCCCAGCAAGTTCAATGGGAAAGAACAGAGGCTGCAAGTGAGTGCTAACGGATCTTATGAAACCTAGACAACTTCTCAACAGTCCTGTTAACAGGAGGCTTCCTAAAGAAAATAATTTTATTTTATTCTTTAGTACGTTGTTTAGCTAGAGAAGCCAGCTTGTGTCTGAACACGTTAACTGTTCTGGAGATGCTTATGTTACCACTCAGTGTGAGCACTAACACTGGGTCCTGTTTTGCTTTATAGGAATGTAATGGGTTAGTAGTGACTTCAAATAGAAAGTACTCTCCTTTTGTACTCGAGGAGTAATTTTTTCTTACAAGACAGCCCGTTTGTCTAGCACATTCTCAGGACTTCCTTAGCTGCTCCAAGTCTTGTCTATTTTATCTCCTGTTTCTCACTTTCATGAATCTTTCTCTTTTTATGTTCTTAATCTAATTGAACCAAGTCTCTGGCAGAGACAGGTTATATTGCAATATTGCTCTTATTAGGAGGAATGAATCACTCCCCTAGCCTAGCTCCTAAAACAATATGTGGTTGATAAACTTCTGTTTTGGTATTATTTTCAATTTGACATTGTAAGCCTTCCAGATTTTGCTGTTGTGAGTAGCTGCACTGGCTTACTACAATGGGAATCGATTAAGTGACTAATGACAACAGACCCTGCATTCACATAAAATCTTTCATTTTGAAATTTTTGGGGGTCAAAAGATGTTTATATTACTTAGGCAAAGAATGTCTCATACATTTTTATTCTCTTATCCAAATACCTCTTCTTTTGATAAACTGTGTATTCCTCTCTATAAAAAATGCTATAGGTTTTTATTCAGAATAGAAGTATCTGTAAATTGATGTAGAGTCCATAAATATAATAGCAGTAGCAGATTGCTAACCTTTTCTTTGAGGCCAGCTTTATTTTTTCAACAAAATTTCAAACTGTAAACAATGCATGCATAAATGTAAATACTTTATATCTAGTCCTCTAAATATGAATTATATTGTATGCCCAAACCATTGCTTTTATCCGGTGATAGAAGCTGTGTAACCTGACATGGTGCAAATGGTGTGCATAGTGGCAAGTGCAGCTGTGAATACAATGCTAGGGACGCATATGGCTGAGCAAACACTTAATGTAGTATGAACATACTAGTGGAAAATTGCCCACACTCTCCATTTGCTGTTAGACAGTAAATTATCCATCTGCAAAATCCCTTAAATATGACATTATCATATTTTACCGAGTGATCCTGCCATCTCAGTCAACCAAGTTTTAGAGTAATTCCACGCAGCTGAAGGAGGTGCAGTACGACTGGACTTCTGGGGTACACGTAGTCTTGTTTTTATTCCTCATTAACCTGGCTTTGAAGGGGCACTTTTTACTCCTTTCTAACTCAGTGGTAAGTAATGTAGTTTCAGTTGGGTCAGATCTTGTCAGAGTGAAATGTCTTGGTATGCAGTCATGGGAGCTTGGGTCATTCCAGATAAAGCCCTTTTTTAGTAGTGGTTTTGCTTCCCAGACTGAATTTTGTACGAACAGCTCACAAGGAAGTGCTGATTCATTGTACTGGAAGGATTTTGTGTGCAGAATCATCTACCTCTACATCCCTGGCAGGCTCAATTATGCTTTGTCTGTAGACAGAATAGGTTTGGTAATTACTTGCTGAACTAGAACTGAAACGCTGACAGAACAATGTTGTATTACTTGTACACCACAGGTTAGGATAAGCTGTTTGGGGTTGGTGATCTAGCTCCTATTATCTTCAACAAATCAACAAAAGCATACAGGGCTGGAAATAAGTAGGAGGAAGCTCAGTAGAAGATAGTGCATAGTATGCTTTGATTTTAAGTGATCACAATAAGGTATTTCAAACAGCAAAGCAATTTAAAGCATGTTTCTGATTGCTTCATTTAATTATTTTTTCTCTGGTTGGGACAGTTTTGGAATATGCAGCCTCTTTATCAAGGGGAGGAGATTGACAGATGGCAAGAAGGAGCTGAGAGATCCTGGTGAGGCCCACAGATGAACTAAATTAGTGAAAGTGATGAAGATTTTGTTGATTCTGCATTTTTGAACAGTTCCTGTTCAAAGATGATTTAGTCTGGCCAAGAGTGACCAATTGGATTAGGCGCTCACTGCTGTACTGTGAAATAGGCCTCTGGCTGCAGCTGCTATCGGGCTGCCATCATGCTGCTTATTCCTGTAGCTTCCAGACAGGAGCTCACAAAATGAGTAAGGTAGGCACACTGCAAAAACAAATTGAAAAAGGTTTTGAATCATAGACACTGGTTTTGTACAGAGCATCACTGTAGCAAGGGAGAAAGGAATATTATTGAAGTCACTGAATGCAGATGCCCCACAAGAGCTAAATCCTAAAAATAAAAAAGAATCTCTGGATTCAAAGTTATTCCTTTTGGATTATGAGGAAGGTTGGAAACTCTCACTTAGGCTAGATAAACACCAGGATGCCACCGACTTATGGGATTTACCTTGGTTATCAGTATTACTCAAGAGTAGCTCCATATCTAAATCTGGTCTGCATTTGATTTACATTTATACTTTGTTCCACTCATACTTTTGTACAAACAACCTGCCATTTTTAAATGGAATGGCAATTTAACAAGCTTTTATTTTTTTCTTTTGTTTAACCTTTCCAATCCCTGGCTGTAGTGAAAACATTTCAGTTATTCCGTAAAAGTAAATGCCTGTGAGAACAACTCAGTTCTGTCAGACATGATATTTGGCACATTTTCCATGAATCACTTTTGATGGATCTATGCTTTCTTTTGACTCCCTGGTAAAGAGTTGTGCTTAATGATAAAATTGGAGCCTAATGCCTCTCTTTCCCCTGCCCCCTTGTCCTTTACAGAAGAGGAAAACACCATGCTCCCACTCTTGTCCTGCCTGTCTGATTCTGACCAATTTGGATAGGGAAGAAACAAGTCATGTTCTCAAATAACTTCTTGCAATCTACTTCAGGTCCTACAAAAGCTGTGATGGCAAATGCATTCAGGTAGGAATAACCAGGGGCTCAGAAAGAGTTAAAAACTGAGAAAGTACAGTGAGGTTGGAGCTGTCATTAAGATCTGGAAGATGGAGAGTTGGTGAGTGATTGTAAGGAGAGGTTTTGTAGGTCTGGCTGTGGCAATGGCTTATGCCAACTGTAATGAATTAGGTGGCACTGCCTTCACACCTGGATGCATTTGTTTGGGTTCTTGCCATCTTAAAGCTATCCAGTAGTGCAGACTGTCAGGCTACAGTGTAAATTCACATCTCTGCATTTTTAGCACCAAAAGAATAAAACCTCTCAGCACACTGGTTATGTACTAATTCAACTATGGGAAGACCGCATCACTTTCTTCCCATGTTACAGAGAACGAGCAGATAAGACCTGCTACCTTAGGATTTTCAATAGTGTTAGCAGGAACTGATGATGACATGAAGAATAGGCACGGCTGTTGTTGGTCCTTCTGCATTTATCTTGTTATCTTGCAGTTGAGCAAATGAGTGAAGACTAGAATAATCTGGAAACTGCCCCCACTATAAATCAGTTTTACAAAAGCCATATAAATAGTATGGGAAAAAAGAATTCTTGGTTCAGGAGGCCCAGGAGCATATTAAATTCTCTCTCATGCTGCTTACTGCTGTGTGCAGCTGGGGGCCCAGTCATGTTGCAGTCCTGTTTGTATGTTTCTCTGATTTGAATGCGTAAAACTAATCTGCTTCATAAGCTACAAATGATATTCAGCAATAACTGCATAGGTACTGCTTCAAACTCGTACCTTTCGTGGCTTGTAAAGGGCATCGTATGGTGTATGTATTTGTAGGTTAAAGATAAGTCGATATAATTAGCTCATGTATATTGTAGCTCACACTATTTCATCCACTTAACTGCTTGTGAGAGCCCATTAGCTTGTGCTTGATGGTAGCTTATCTTCTAAAATATAATAGCTATTTGACAAAGTCAAAGAATAAATATATTTTTGCTGTCAGTTGCTGCAACTGTGACATTTAAACAGCTCCCACAACCAGACGATTCTCATTATTATTTTTAAATTTGAGGTAAAGATCTTTGTATACAAATGGTTATGTAGTCTTGCCTGATTATTGCTATTGTGGGAGGTTTTTTAGCATAACCCAAACCCATATTTATGCCATTAAGCAGGCAGAACCTGTAAATTTAGATTAAGTTTCTCTACAGCTAACATTGCCTTTGATCTTTCTCACATATATATGTTCTAATCATAATTAAAGCCTTGTAGTGATTAATAGTTAAAAAACAAATCCTTATTCAGAACATGAGACTGTGTGGTAGGAGCATTTCAGTTTTATCTGATGCTCTCAGCTTCAAGTGAGTTTGGATCATATTTACAGGTACAAAAGCTGCCCGTGACCTTGAGAAGCTCATCCAAGGCAGAAAGGGTGGCCTTTCCTCTGAGATATCTAACTCTGCCTTTTTATCATGTCTGCTGGCTATCAGATAATGGCTTTTCTCTTCTTGCATTGACATCCTTATTATAGAGCCAGAATGAATAAGATTGGATCACCAGCAGCCTGCAAATTGGGAATGTCAGAAGCAAAGAGAATGTGGCTGCATAAGGGCTCAGAAAATAAATCTTTTCAGATGCTGTGGCTTTAGGGTATTATGTTGATGTCACAGCAGCATGTATAGGTGCTGTTTCAAATTAACAGGAAAAATCTTCCAATTTTGAGATCCATGGTCTATTTTATCAACATGATAAATACCGTTGCAGTGAAACAAATCACTTTGGAGGTAAAACAGCCCACTTCGGGATGGACAATATATTTCTTCCCCTATTTTCTCATATACAAACAACTTTGAACTAATACAATTTTATAAGCAGGACCTGAAGCTATTATTTTTTCAGAAACTCCATATTAGTGCTTGGAATTAAGTATGATGAGAATCCTATTTTGCCCATTATGGTAAAGTTACTTCCTGAGCTCAAATCCAACTTTGGCTGGTAGTGACTAAATCTGGGGTAAAAGCAGTAATTTTTATATTATGATAATTTCTGTTATTTTGACATATAAACTTTCTACCTTGATTTTTTTTTGGGGGGGGGGAAGTAGCAAAATAATATTTTTTCTTCTGAGATGGAAAGTTTTGAAGAACTGTAGTTGGAAAAAAAATATATATATGTTTTATATTACCTCAGCAGTGTGTCTCCTTGAACTGTGATCTGGGAATTTCATGTTTTCTCTTGGGGAGGTTGAGCTATGTCTGAACTATGATGTGACCAAAAGAGGACCTTTAAGGAGGAAACCCAATTAATTTGGTGGGGAGGGAGGGGTCCAAAGAGGCAAAACTTTCACAGAGAAAAGTTCAATTCATCATAAACTTTACTTGCCATATTTAAGATTTTTTTTTTTAATTAAACCAGTTAGTAATCTGACCTGCTCATGTGATCTGAAACTCTGGAATACAGCTAATAAAGAGCTGCAATAAAAGAGCTAATAAACAGCTGCAACAGAGCTCTAAGAGTAAACTACTAACTGGGCTTCAGGAGTCCTATCCACATTATACCTTGAGTCTCCTAGAGAGCTTTTGGCTATGTGCTGCTGCTTATTTAGGACTTATCCTATAAAAATGATCATATTTCTTACTCCATCCTCACCTCTAGTCTTCAGTAGTAATAATCAACCAGAAAAAAAAAAAAAAGTAGAGGAATGATTGATGTTAAGTGTGTAGAAAATAATTACAACGAAAATACTGAACTAGCTAGTTATGTAAGGCACTGGGTGCTAAGAGAGAAATCAGCTAACAGACACTGGAATCGAAAGATCTTACTTGAAGATGTATTGCTGTATGTAATATATCTCTCTGTCTTCCTTTTAAGGTGACTCTGAAATAATTAAAACGGCTTTGTAGTGTTGTTATGCAGTTCCATATGAATTATAGTGTTGGTGTCCCAGAGCATACAAAGTCTACAGCAGGACTTAGATTATCGTATGTATCTGTAAAAGCTACAGCAGTGTCTGCCAGCATAAATCAAGGCTTTATCTGGTACCATTAATAAGCTATTTCACTCACTCAGATTTTGTCAAGGACTTCTGCTTAGACAGCTGCAGGAATGTCAATAATAGCAAACCAGATATTGATTCATGGGGTGGCTGCAATCACCTAGCCTCTTTGCTGCTAAAGGAGCCATGAAAATTCAAGGACGCTAAAAGATCTATAGAAATTACATTACTCAGACATTACTATTGTAAAACCTGGGGGCTAAAATCCCTTTCTTTAAAAACACAGTTGTTTACTATAGAAGACTTGTTTAGTTAGAGGATTGGTAAATCAGAGCACAGGACTCGATATAGCCAATCAGTATCTAGGGGCTGCTTAGTACGTGTCCTGCATTCTGCCCTGTCCCGTAGTCATATTTGGCCTGCAGAGCTGAGTCGGGTTCAAGTGGGAGGGAAGACTGGCAGCCCTGAATAGCTGCAAAATGTAACTTCTCCCCAGGTGAAGGGCAGCGGTGTTTCTCTGAAGTAGCACAGCACTCTGCTGCCTTCCATATATAGCTTGTTTAATAGGTTCCACATGGTTCTTTCTCATAAAAAATACAATGCTGGTTCCTCTTTGAGACTTTTCCTCTTAAAAAAAGTAAAAAAAAGTGTGGCATTTAGGAAAGTCTATTTATTTATTCGCCTTCCTATATAACCTGCAGTGTTTAATGTGCATACTTTGAACATAACATGGAGTATCCAAGGCTACTTTCAGCATAGGGTAAATGCTGACAGCACCTAGAGTGGGTACCTACACCGTCCTGTCTGCTGGGAAGACCGAAGTCCTCAGTTTTTCCCCTAATAGAAGGCATATGTTAGGGGCTGATATTTACAAATGCCATCAGAAACATCTGTGTGTGCTGCACCCATTTCTCTCCAGGCAGTTAGAGATGCAGGCTGTGGTTATTTCTCCCTGTTCTTATAACTAAGCTATTTATTATTTTCAAAGAGGCTTTAAAAAAGGTATTTGTAAAGAAAGTAGAAATAGCTGTGAGTATTGTTCTGCATTGCTACCAAACAAGATTGAGTGAGAAAGTAATAGAAAGAGTAAGGCTAGGACATGAACTTGGCCTTTTGCTGTGAGCACACTTTCTTAGGTTAGACTCTATTTAAATAATTGTATGCTATGGGGAAGTTGATTAAATTTCGATGTACAAAAGTCTTATAGATCTTTGCAATGAGCAGTGTTGTAGGTTAGAATCTGTGTGACGCCCACTGAGCACAGTTGACAAAGCTTTAACTGGAATTCAGGATGATTTTAAGCCCAGGCAGTTTTTGTAGCATTTTGAACAAATGGGACCAGAAAATGTCTGAGTCTCAGACAATGTGTGTGTCCTGCAGGGGTGGTTCTAAATAAATTTAGATGGACTACCTAAATAAAAGCTTTTTTAAGGATACTGCTTGGAACAACACAGAGGAATAACAACCAATTTCCACCTTTTTCACGGCTGTGGTGTGCACATCAAAGAGATGTGCGTGGTACATTTAGTTTATCAAATAACTGTGATTTCATCTCTGGATACAATTTGCTATTTCAGATGGGACAAAATGATCTTCCTTTGGCTATTAGTCCATCACTGCAGGAAATCCCTCTGTTCCCATTAGAAAAAAATAAAATAAAAAATAATTGTGAATTTGTGATAAAAAGATACAGGATTCTTGGTGGAAAAGCTAGTATCTAGGCTGATGGGAAGTCCTGTAAGTGTGTGAGTAAATATACAGAGGAAGATATAAACAACTTTGTAATAGAAGATGAAGTTATTTCTGTTCCTGGATATCCCGATTGCATGTGACTGCAAGGGGATTTTCATCTGTGTACTTGCTAACAGCAAGGACTTTCACAATTGCCTAATAATAAATTAAAACAGAATCACATGAAAACAAAACAACAAAAAACAACCCAGCACCACCACCAAAACAAAACAAAACAAAAAAACAGCTGACCCTCTACTTCAATTTCCTCTTATCTGCCTTCATTATTTTTATCTACAGATAAAAGCTACATTGGTAGACTCATAATAAGACCAAGAGGCTTCACGCAGTGAGGCCAGTAAGGTGCTTCTATTCAAATTAACTGAACACACTTTTTTTTTTCCTTAACAAAAAGCTATATATTACATTATAGTCCTGCAGTACAGGAGAATTCAGAATGTTCTTCACTATGAGGGCAATGTGAAAAGCTCACATCAGAATTTATAACCCTTTCAAAGAAGTCACTAAACTTAGATATGTAAATTGTATGCACCTGGTCTGATACGGGTAGGATTTGCATGAGATAGCTGGATATGCTGCTACTTCGCTTCTGGTGTGGAGGTATGAGCAAATTCAGTTTTTTAGGCATGAACAATGGGATGTAAAAGACATTCAAAGATTAAAAGCAAATTGAAATTTTCTATTCTTTGCATTAGTAGGTAATGATTTTTTTTGTGAAGAAGCTGACAGCATGAAAATAACTCCTATTTTATATGACACAGTAGAAATAGGGTTTGAGCTGTAGGAAAGTGAATGCTATTCTGAAAAAGGCTTTTTTTATGAAAGTGATGTAGCACTGAAAGGAATAAAAGGGAGAAAACCTAGTGTGCCAGGCTTATGAGAGAAATAACAACTAGCAAAATACAGTGGGATTTATCTGTGTTGTGCTGGACACTATCTTATATCTTGCAATTAAACACGTGGGGAAAATCCCTTCCAGCAGGAGTAGAACCACAGGCCTTGGATGGCCGGGAGAGGTGTCTGTTTCCATGGGTGGGTGCTGTGGCTCTGAGGGCTGTGACGTACCCTTCTGCTCACTGACCTCTGAGGGCCTCCTGCTCCCAGAGGGGGCACAGCCGGGGGCTCTGGGACAGCACAGAGGCCTCGAACTTGCTTAAAGAAGGAGAAACACAACTAGCCAGGTTGCTCAAATGTAACAGAAATAAAGAAGGGGCTATTTTCTACTGAAAGCTCTTGGGCTTTAATGCATGAACTCATGCATGATGGTTAGCATGGAGGTACAGGGACAGATTGCAATTATTTATCAAGGAAGCTATGAACACTGTACAAAATTAAAGCGTATTTGAACCCCAGCCTTCTTAGATAGCTTCTGCATTGGTATTAATTGGAGAAAAGTGCTAGAAAAGTTAACAAGGAAAACCACCGTTTAATGGAGCTACACCTACAGCTTTATAATGTTCAGCCTGGGCTTACTGTCATACTACAACTTGTTCTAAAGGCTGTGATGAATATCATATAGTGCAGGGACTTTCACTTTAGATCCCATCTCTGATCTCCCTTGTGCTGACAGCATATGATACAAGAAATATCACGCTGTTTGGATTATGAAAATAATTGATGTATTCATATTTACTGTCTCACTTCTGAATACTAGCCTGTTAAGTCCTTCTGGGGATGAGATCACAGATTTTTCTAAACAGCAGCTGCTCCACAGTTTCTTAAAATATCAGATTTAAGAGATGGGCCAAGGAAGACAGGGTTGATGATAAAAACAGATGGCTTCATTGCTAACAATATACCTGAGCTTGCAGGCACTGAACGCTTGTGAAGGTGTGGGCAACTTTGTTGATTCAAGAAATGGTGAGGCTGCTCAGTAGGGTTCTTGGTTCTGGAAGGAAAGTCACTGCTCCGGTTCCTCGCTTGTGTTACTTGGAGATAAACACTGTCTGTGAAGAGGAAAGATTCGAGAAATCCTAATAATTTGAATGTTTATTCCTTCTGTTCCTCTTTATCAGTGTTTGATTAATCTCACCCAGACTGGCCCACAATTTTATCCACCTCCTACAGGTGCCAACCTGGCAGAAAAAAATGCATTCTATATATAGGGCTAAGAAGAGGGAAATCCTTTCTTGCCCAAACAAAAGAGGTTGCCTGGAGCTGCTGTGGAAGTTGGTGAGACCAGCTGCTGTCTTGTCCTCTCTTTTGGGAAGTGTGGCTGGCCACGGGCTGTTGGGAACTCGATGTTACCGTGCCTGTAACACCCTGGCTACAGTGGTGATGAGTACTGTGGTGCTGGATATTGTTAAATACAAGCATTTTGTGTGCACGTGGAACCTGTGCAACAACTGCAGCTCCACTATCTCAGTGTGTGGGTAACGTGGCGGCTCTCCGTAACGAACCACTCATACCACTTGCTCTGTATTAGCTTCTCCTTTGTGTCTACCCACAGTACAAACATCTATGCACGTGCTGCGCCAAGAACAGACATTGTATGTTTGATTACTAGTGGTCAAGCATACCCATAGACACAGAAAACTGCTTAGGAGAAAGTGAATTAAGAAATACCAAATAATAAATGTCTATTCATTGTCATTTCACAAAGGTCTGAAGAGGTCTGTGCATTGAATTCTTTGCAGTTGTGGTGCTAATAAATTGTTCAAGATCTGGTTTGCTTTCTTAGTCCAGGGTTGTCAACATTATTGCCTGAGAAGAATGACCTTCACTTCTTGTTGGAAATCTGGATAAAAGCTAAAACCAATACTGTTCCCTGAATGTAAGGGAACACGGGGGCTGTACAGCACTGGCTTGTCACCAGCAGACCGAGGCTTTTCCTGGGGAAAGAAACATATGGCCGTGTCGCTGGGTGTGCCGCAGGGGTCAGAGACTGGCTTGGAAGCATTAGCTACCTTATCTCAGAAAGCAGTCCCAGAGGCAGTGTGCAGTTTTGGCTAGGAGGCCTGGGGAGAAGGGAGTGGGTTGCAGCCCTGGGCCCATCAGGACGCATGTAACATTTGTACAGAACTTCTTCCAGTGGTAGGGACGTGGCGACGTTTGTGATGGATATCCTTGAATTAATGGAATACTTCACTAGTCTTATGTACTCTGCAAACACTGTCCTTTGGACTCTTACTTAAGGTAATTTAATATGACTACATCAAACCCATGCCTGCCTCCTACAAAAGTGTATATGCATATATTTTCACAAATAGTTGCTGTGTTACGATCCCAAATCAAGATTAATATGAAATCAGTTTGTCTAATGTCAGCCTTAATCTTAACTTTCACTTATCATCCTTTAATAAAGAGCTCTTCTCAGTTTCATTGGCAATATCTGCTGATAAAATTAGGCTTTATTCACTGCAGTTCAGCAGACTGAAACAAGGTTTTCATGTCTCTAACTCAGTAGGAGAGATGCTGACTTTAAGACATATTCTATTTCCGTTTGGTGAATGCTGCTTCATTTATCATTCATAAGTGCAGAGGAGAATTAAGGAGGCTTCCTACCCAACCCCTTCCCTTCCAACTTGGATGAAATAACTGCTCAAGGGAGCAGATTCAGAGCAGAATTATCCCCATATAACTGATGCTGCAGGTGCACCACTTCTGTAAGGACCACGTGGTGGGGCATTTTGCGGTTCCCTCTGTAACAGGGCTCATGGCTTTTGGTGGGTTACAGAAGGAAGTTCTGTGGACCTACTTTGTGTAGTATTAGCTACCTATTAGGACAAAATAGCACCGTACACATTGGGAGGACACCGTACTTGCTGGACTTTGCAGTGCAATGAACAGCTATAGGCCTGGAAATTTACTGCCTGTGTATCCAACATGTTTTTTCTGCCCTGGTAGAAAAGACAATGTATCAGGAACTTGGCGTCCAAACTCTAAATGCTGTTCCCTTTTCAAAGGAAAGTCGTGGTATTAGTGTTAAAAGGTAGCACGTTGCCCAACTCCAAGTCATTACAATGCCAGTATCTCTGGAGGCAGTGAAGTCAATTTCTCAAGCACCAAACAATAAGCTAAATGTGCAGTTTCAGCATATCCAGCCTGTGACCCTTTTTTTGTCTTGTTAAGTCATGAAATCCCATGCTGACCTCTATTAGTACAAGTATGATCCAGTTCTGTCACACGGACGCTTCATTGTGTGCCTCCTGAAAGGACCAGAAACGATCAAATTGCATTGCAGTCTTCTGAGGACAAATGGTTGTACTGAGGCTGGGGATGCACGCACCAATAAATTGGAGTGGCGTGGAGCTTTAGCTGGAGGTTTTGTAAGTCAACAACCACAAGGGCAGCCCCTTAACTCTGCTCTTCCTTGAATTGACTTCTGATTTGAATTAAACCCGATCAACGCTTGCTGTGGTGTACGATCTATGTTCTGTGCTCTATGTTGTCATGTTCTAATCCTGCATTTTTTCCTGCACTTTCTGTGATCTTTGGAAGAAGGATGAGTTACCAGCACAATGTTCAGTTGAGCTAAGGATTTACTTGTGATGAATATTACATGGGTTGTTTTAAGATGGAAAATAGAAGGAAAAAAGAGACTTACAGTGGAAACTTTTTTTTTTTCCTCGATGCTTTCATTTCTTCTGCAGTGGGGATTACTGTGCTATTTATTCTTTATGTTGAAAGTATAGTACTTTATGTTGAAAGTATAGGAAAGTATGTCTGTTAGATTTTTCATATTTAACTTTATATTATTTAAAAACTGGGAAACATAAGTAACATTCCTCTACTGTTTTTCTGTATTTTGTTTTTTACCCTGATGATATTTCCTTCTCCCGGTCAACAAAAGTTTGACATGTGAGACATAGGCCTGTCTCATTCATTCATTGTCATCATCATCAGGTAAACTTTCTGTCCTTGTTAGCTCATGTCCAATGGAATATGTCCAGAACAGGGATTTTATAGCTCTTTGTAAAGCCCGTGCTGAGTACTATCCCCAGTGTAATACTCAGGGCAAGAATATGTTTGGAGCCCAACCAAAGCTTGTAGAGTAACCTCACTGTATCTTAATGAAGTGATGAATGTCTTGTATTTTCATGGACTGACCTCTTGTTTCTGTATCAATTATGGACTTGTACATATCCCTGCTGTGCTCTCTCCTTATGTAGCGTACACACGCTATATTCCTAGTCTTGAGAATCAGGATTCCTGAATCAAGAGTATGTGTGAAAAACAGCTAGCTAACAAGCACAGGGATACAAATTTTATTCTCATGGCATTAAAGTTTCAAGGAAAAGAAATGCATCTCTGCATTGCTGACATTGAGCCAACAGTTTCAGTCTGAGAACAATTTTATTTGTAATCCCCTGCTAAATGCAAATAAGTTCTGTGTCTCTTTCTTGTGGAGATTGCTTCCCTGAGTCAGTGGAGTTCATTTACATTTTGGTGACATCCACAAGAATTTTGCCAACACAGCTTATTACTGCAAACATTGCGTCAGTTCTGACATTTTTCTTTCCCGGGAGAATCCCCAGAGTGGCTGTTACTGTTCTTAGCAGCAGACTTGGGGCTTCATGAGCAGAGGCACACAGAAGCCACGCCGGTCTTAACCATTCTGTCCTCCACCTGGCAGAGCATATCCCCGAGGTCCCCACCACAACATTTTATGGCCACAATGTGAAGCACACTGGAGAAGGGAACTAAGTGGATAAAAACCTTCCCCATGCCAGTTTGCTCCTGGAAGCAGAATCAGCACCCTGACCTTGCTCCTAGAGACCCAGGCTCAGTCCCTGCGCCTGCTGCACAAACACCTGTGTTGGCACACCCAGGATTGCCACGCTGCGCCAGTGGGGCACACTGAACGCCAAGCACCCGGGGTAGGGGTGTCTTCCCTCTGCTCTCACAACCAAAAGTTTTGATCTCAAACTGCAGCCCTGGTCATTCAGGCTTTCAGGATCTTCACAATTTGAACGTAACCTGAATCTTCAGGTTAGATATTTTTTTTTGAATTTAATTATTTTATTTGCATCTTCATAGTACGAATCCTATATATTCAAATTCAAATTAATCCTGCAGTCTTGGGGCCAGACAACTGAATCCATGGAAGACAAAAGTTATCTCTGTAATTGCCCTGAAGTTTTTTATACAAGCATACTCAATTCCCAGCAAAGAATCCTCTTGCACATGTAGCTGTTATAGCAGGTGCAGTGTTACAAAGATGAAGAACTTCCCTTTAGGACGGAAGCATGATCCGAGTCAGACCCTGAACTCTTCAGCCTTCCTTTCACATGAGCAGTACGTGCCTTCCTCTGGCTCTGCCATGCAGCAGGAACTATGGGCAGTGCTTCTCACAGAAAGGATGTCAGCAGTGGTTCATTCGTTTACAAGCAGCATTTACTAGTTCTGTGAATTCCTGTTGTTGATGGGAGTCTAACAGTACTGAGTAAGATAGGTAGGAAAAATAATTTTTTGGTTTACCATTATGTATTTTTTCTGCCCTGCTTATGTATTTGTACATAATATGTATTTATTTGCCACTGTGCTCTCTGAAACGAAGCCTGGCAGCTAAAAGCAACACTGCAGTGTAATGGTTTGAACAGACCTGTTAGGCACTCAGATGGAACCAAGCAAATTATTTCAGTCACGACTTAGGGCATATTTGAATTTAGAATTTTAAGTAGATTTTATTTCCCCTGGCCCTGCTGACTTTTTTTTCCCGATTTGCTCTCTATTCTTCATCATATTCTCAATTCCATTGCATATGTTATTGCACTAACTCATGTTTTGTAAAGCTAATGTGCCAAAAAGCTGGATTCTGCCACTTATTTAGAAAGAGACTGGACAAAAGTATTGGGCCTCAATTCAGGAAAGCGCTTATGTGCGTACTTTAGGTACTTCAAATACACCCTTGATTTGATTCGTACTAAATTCTCCAATTCGGGGACTGCTGAGATGCATGTTTAACACATTTCTGTCACGGGAGCTATTTGACTATCTGATGGGCTCTTTTACTTGTCTTGCATTTTTGAAAACCTGCATTTATACAAGAGTTACAATAGAAATTAGTTACATGTTTTAAAGTAGCCTATTTTGAAATTCATATACTTCATATTTACTTTTCAAACGAAAGTGTTTATCGAGACAATTCCATAACTAGATCAGTTCCTTGTCTGCGCAGGTTTACAGAGCAGCCTTTGGGCCTGCTGCTTTGATAGCTGCTCTCCTTTTAAACTTCTGCTTCTGGTCCAGTAAAAATAAAACCAGACAAAGAAATGTTTCTATATATTTCAAAATACAGCAATAATACAGATAGGTTTTCACTCTGAAACTGAACTAGCAAGTCAGTTCAGAACTCGTACGCCCCAGATATGCCTCAGAACCCCAGATTAAATGCAGACTTTTTTTTTTCCCTTCCTGCTACACATTCCCTTCCTCCATCTTTTTTTGGTATTTTTAAGTCCTTGTCCTAATAGAGAAGCTTGTATGTACTACAGTAGTGTTCCTGAATATAAGGAATAACATTATGTTGCTTCTTAAGTCTGTTAGGGTGCCCATAATACAGCAGTTTTTCAAAGCTGACAAGTACAGTTATAAATGTTTACTAGGCAAAGAAGCAAAGTTAAAGAAAGATGAAATGATTTCTCAGGAAGAAACTGGCACAGTCAGGACAGACAGTTCTCTTGAGTTTGGAGTTCTTTCCTGCAAGACAGTGCCTTGACCTGCCTCTCATTTGTGGTTCTTTCGGTGGTCACTACAACTAGGTTTCACTCTGATTCATTGGTGCGTGACAGTACCGTGCAGATTAAGTGCAATACTCACCCACTTCTGGAACTTTACCTAGCAGCTTATTTTAAGAATCAAAGCCCTCTAGGTCTCCCATTTGGGCGCTACCAACAGAGTGGATGCATCTAGAGGGCAAGTTGGACCCTTTGATATCACCTTCATGATCTCCTGTCCCTGTCCACAGCCGATAACAGAGTACATAAGCCCCTCGTCAGATGGTGCGAATACCGGACTAGGTAAAGCCTGGATACAAATTTGCAAGGAGGCTGTGAAATGATAAATTCCTTTTCCTTTGTTGGAATGACTCCGAAAGGATACCTAATGGAATTAACCTGGAATGAACAGAAACAACAGGATGCATTCATCGGGTTGAAATTTAATATTTTAAGTGACTGTTGTCACTGTTATTTCAGGAGCTGTTATGTTCATGTAACAGTTAAGTAACACTGCCGTGCCTCTCAGAATTTGCTTTTCCAACAAGAACTGTACAAAAGCAAAGACTGGATAGTACTTAAACATTCTTTCCTCGATAGACTCAAGAATAGATTAACTTTCCTAGTTGACTCCAAGCAGGGTTATCTGTAGAGACCTTTCCATTGGCAGGATTACCTACATAACACTATATAAAGCTGCAACTACAGCGATGGAGATTAATTATTCCGAATGACCTGGGATGCTTAATGGAAGGACAGTTTGTGGGATTATCTGTATAGATGCAGCTTTTAGAACAAACATTAAGTCTGGCTCCTGTTAATGTGAGCCTTAAGTAAAGTCAGTGGGAGAAATTTACTGTAAGTTTTGCAGTATTTAATTATTTTGTTGATAATAAAAAAGTATCAAGTACATGAGACACAATTCCTTTGTCACAAAAGGCTCCAGCCATGTAACCCATGGAAGTGGGAGCAGTGATTGCACAGGTTATGACGATCTTTAGCTTCAGTGGGAAAAATTCCTTGGTTCCAATGAAAATGTATGTTTAAATCTGAAGCAGAATTTTAGCCTTTAATACTACTTTCTCATGAATTCAGGATCTGTCTAGATAAATAATGCATCCTTAAAAAAGCAGATAGGTTGTATGAGACACTAAAAGGCAGATAAAAATTTGGTATGCAAGTGAGCTTCTATCCTATAAAGCTGGCTGAAGGAGGGGAGCTGAAAAATAGGCCAAGACAAGTATGTCTTAAGTGTTACAGGTCAACACCATTTTGCTGAGTGTATTTTCTGAAGAAATACATGGCTAACCTTTGAGCAAAGATTATATATTTGATTTCTTCTTATGGCAAGGGAAATATTAGCTTGTTTTCTCAACTGGAACAAATCTATGCATTGCTTCTCAGGGCAGTTTCTGTTGAGTACATGCAGTACACTGCTTTTGTTATGACTTAGCAGTGGTTCTGCTTCTGAGTCAAGGGGATTTAATGGGAAAAAATCACTGTCAGTCGATTTAAGGAAGGGGAGCACAAGAAAGAGAAAGGGGGAGAAAGAGAGGAAGAAAGACAAGAGAATCCAGCTTCTCGTGGCGATTCTGGTTGACTGATACAGGAAGCATAGGCTTGAAATACACTTTAAATAGTTCGAGTTCTTTCCCATTAGGCTGAAATTTCATGGTAGCTGCACATTAAATCAAATACTTCTGTGTCAATGTTTTGTCTCTTAAATGCTAAAATTAAGCTCCCAGAGTATGCTAAGAGTGTAATTATTTGTCTCTGAACACTGAAATAACTATAGAGGGTAAAATCTACCTACACAGGGAGGGTAAAAATCAACAGAACTGTGGGAATTTATAATCCTGCAGTGTGAAATGAGTAATTGTTTTTTTTTTTCTTTTAAGTTAAGGCACCTCTTTTACAAAGATATGTTTATATATACGAATGCACACATCACCTGTTGGTAAGCATACACTGTTGGCTGTTTAAGAATCATCTCTGAATGCACACACACAGCTCCTCAAGCTGCTGTTGCTTACTATAGTGCCATAAACAGCCTTTTAGGAATATCAGGCCTGTGGTTTAACATACAGACTGGTACTGTTGTTCTTTAGTTAAGGCTTCTAGACATTATGGTAACATGGTGAAGAAGCTGGATGTGTGAGGTGCTACAAAAAGAATGAAGAGTCCCTCCTCTGAAGTGAACTTAACCTATGAACCTGTTGTGAACTAGACTATGGTTTGTGATGACAGTAGTACAAACGTTTTCCATCTTGTAGCAGTGTGCTAAATGTAGGATAGAAATCTCCCCTGGAATGTAGCCTCACTCAGAAGTCCACTTTTCCTCTAAGTAGATGATGATCTGGATTTTGAGGACCCAATATTTTCCTGATTTCCTTCCTCTCCCCGAAAATTCACTTTACCGTGGCTAGCTGCAGAGCTTTTCCCATACGTGCCTGGCTCTGAAAGGATGTGTAAAATACTACAGCCCGTCTTTCCCTTATAAATAGCACACTGTGTAAGCCCTCTGGAATCTTTCTCACTGTCTCAGGATGCACTGCACGTCTCTGCCATTTGCTTAGAACTGGGCAAGTCATAATGTGGAGAGTTCCGCAATGGCAGTGGATAGCCACAAAATACATTTGGGCATTACAGCAGCCAACCACAAGAGATTTCAGCAGCTACATGATAGTAAAACTGGCGTAATGGGTGTAATGCAGTTGAGAAAGAGCTGTCAGCTTTGTTTTTCTTTCTCCCTAGGTATTTATTTCCGAACTCATTTCTTTGTGTTTCTTTTTTGTTTGCCCTTCCCATTTCTGAGGTGCTGCTTACCTGCATAGCTTATACAAAGCAACCTCTGATGCTAAATGAGTACTGAGACCACATGGTGGTGGTTACTGGTTACAGGGAGCCCCCTCTACAGACACTATTCTATCCGATTTCATGAATGCTAGGACAAAAAGTTCTTACTTTACTCACTCCCAATGCCTATGTAAGTGAGTCCAGAATATTGTTAGGCATTAATGACACAGTGAGCAGGAGGTGATTTGAAAGTTATTTCCCTTTGACTCTATCATTAGTTTGCCTCTGTGGTTGATGTACTGCCAATGTTTTAAGAGCTAGATCTCACACATTCCCCTTAGATTCTGACAAATCTGAAATCCCCTGCAGTGAATGTACATGCACAGTGTGCACCTATAACAAACTGAGGAACTTGGCCGTTTGTTTTTCCATTTAAGGAAAAATGCTGGGCAAAGAAACTTCTAACAGGTAGACTCTGGAAAACCTTTTTGTTCTGAAAAGCTGCACTAAGCACAACATGACATGCTTTTGGATGTTATGATCTGAAGTTAGGCGTTTGTTTAGAAGCCTGGAAGCTCCTGGGGAGTGAACTGTACTGCTTTTCAGAAACAGGTCAAAATTCTCCCTGGGAATGTGTTTGTTGAGACCATCCTTAAAAATGTCTAATACCAGTACTTGAACAGAAAAACATGCAATAAGGGAACTACAGTTCTTTCTTGTTACCTGCTTATTAATTTTTAGGGTTTCATCTGAAGTAGATGAAGTTATTCTTTGCCAAAATTAAAAAAAAATAACTTTGACATGTGAATACCTCTAACTGTAAAGTAAACAACAAATTTGGGATGAGAAAGAACAATGGTAACTAATATGTAAAATATTTTCCTGATATTCTCACACATGCTTTGCAGCTCAAGGGTAAAATGCTTTAAATGACTGCTGGTTTCGGTGGGCTTCACAGGTGCATGGCTCCTGCCAGGAAATTCTAAAATGTGCTAGGATGAGCTAGCCTGAATGAAGGTCTTTGTTGTGGGTTAAATGTTTAGATGTTAGTATTACAAAAAAAAAAAGTGAGAAATAGCAATTCCAGTGGAATGACCCTATCTTACACATATATAGAAACAAAATATGGATGATATATTTAAATGTACACACAGTCATCTTACAAATTATATAATGTTATCTGTAGTTTAGTCACAAGGGGATTTTTTTGTACACAAGCACTTCATTTTCATGTGCTCACACAGCCATGTGCTCAGGTTTCTTAATGCAAGCGCTGCTGTGTATGGAAACCTGTCAGCTTTTCAATTTCATCTAGCTCTGTCACTGCCTTGTCCTTCTTTACTAGGTAGCACTGCTGTTTTGGATGGTATGAGGCTGAAGGGAATGGCACACCGCATCTAACTGCACAGCCTTTCTGTGTAGATTTTCTGTTGGTGCTTATTTTCTAACAGGTCTTGCTGCTATTCTGCAAAATCAACACACGACAGAGGTGCTTTGGCACCCGTCTTGTCTGAAACATTTCTGTGTCTGCGAAGTGTAGATGAAGTGACAGATGTTAGTGCCTTGCTGGATAACACTCTGCTCTCAAGTTCAGCTGTGAACAGCAAATCAGTCTTTCCATTCCAAATAATGAATTTCTCCTCTAGGCAGTTTCTGATTTGTGTGCGCTTCTGTAACCATTGCAAATGATCTGTTGGTTTTGTCTTTTTGAGCTCTTCAGACTGTAATGTGTTCAGAGCAAACGTGTGACTATTTGACTCTGTTTTGTCAGCTGTCACTGTTGTAGCTTATTACTACTGAATTGACAGCTTTGCATTTCAAAAAATACGTATTTATTGAATGTTAAAAAGAGCCGGTTGCCACTCAGTACTTACTTTATGCACACCTTTATGGAAGGGCAGAAAATAATACTACTGTGAGATGCAAGTTGTTAAAAGGTTTTCATGTGATCTAGGCAAGATATATAAGATCATCAAAACTGAGGTGTTCCTACTAATCTTCCACCACCACTCCCCAACACATTCTTGCAGAAAAAAAAAACCAAAAAAAACCACAAAAAAACAACCAAACAAACAACAACAAAAAAACCCATATCTAGCTCTAATCTCTGCTGATTGGATTAATGCCTAAAGCATGGAGAGCTGAGCTCTTGCCTAAATTCAGCTCGTGTCCTCCTGTGCATGTTAGTCCTTCTGTATTCTCAGCTATAAACTCCAAATCTTTCCATGCTCCATGGATCTGGAGCCTGCTCTATTTAATGGACTGTGAGCGATTCTACAGAGTGCTTGTGCTGTATTAATGTTTGAACTGCAGTGTAAAGCCAGGTAGTGGGTTGTGACAGGTGTGGCTCTGCGGACTGAACACTTGGAGTTGAGGACCTGCTTTTTATGGTGTGCATGTGTCAAAGGCTTTGACTTTGCTTTAGCTCTGCCTTGCGTCTGTGGACCTGAATACCCCTTAGAGGATGGGTGTACTGGGCTCACTCCTGAAACTCAGTTTTGGATTTACTTTCATCTGTCAGTAGCTGTCAGTTTGCTTTCTCTATTGTAACTTCTGGTCTTTTTGCAGAACTGTGGCTGTGTTCTGTGTACAATGTTGTGTTAACTCAAAAACCAAAGTCGTCAAATATTTCTGGCAAGCAGTGACAGCAGTATGGGATCAGTCCAGTTTTTGCCATGTGAAATAGGGGTCTAAAAGCATTTTTGCTCTTAGATGTTGCTAGTTACAAAATGGGTATGTTAAAAGGAAGATTTTAGAGTTAAAGCTGTAGCTTGAAATTAACAAGTAAACACGATGAGAATAAGTAGGAACAGAAAAAGCTGAGATGGTTAACCCACCAAGTTTGCTAGTAAATGGCTATGCTGAGATTATGGCATGCTCGTTCAGCAGAAATACTCTAACTCATCTTTCAACCTGTTTGACAAAACGGTCTTCTGAAACAAACGGCTAAAGCTATCTGCACTGTTTACAGCGATTACCCTGTTACTCCTTTAAATACAGCGATTACCCTGTTACTCCTTTAAATACAGTGGATATCACTGACTTGACAGTAATTCTTACCTCTCCTCTGCTCCCCCAAAGTATAATTTTAATCTGCTGGCAGTTTGTTTATTCGCATCAACATTTCCAAAGGCAGAGTGCCCAGCCAGCAGCTACTGCTCTGTAGAGCCGCCAGTGTTTAATTGTTTCCGGCAGTGATGACTGCCTTTTTAAGGCCTTATTCTATTTTATTTTATTATATTTTATTTTCCCAACTGGCAATTCAGAGCAGTATCCTTCACAATACATTAGCTTAATGCATTTTGATCTGGACCAAATCTTCCATTTCCCGCTACCGCTGATACTTATTTACTATTCCACTTGAAATGCGTGTAGCATAAATGATTTAGACATAAGTAAAGCTCTAAATATCCGTATCCTTGCAACAGCAAAACCAGATCAAATCTCGTATGTAGAACAGTATATTGCTACAAAGACAGATTCAGTGAGAAAACAGATTTGCATTCGTAGGACATTGTCACGATTTAGGAAGGTGCAGGGTAACTCACTTGAGCAGGTTAGCTTGATGGACATGTAGTCTCTGCCACAGTCCTTCTTGTAGTGACAGCGCAGCCAGTTTGAGAGGCAGAGGCCGTTACCACACTGTAGTTCTTCTTTTTTACAAGGCAGAATGCTCTGTTCGTCTGAAAGGAGGAGAAACGATTGATGACTTTGTGTAACAAGCAACTCCCTCCTGGGTAACAAAGCCCAGTGTCTACTGCAAGTCAGCCTTCCTGCTTCTGAAAGCCCTGGGCGGATGAAAATACTCTCTTTTTTGTTAGACCTGAAAAGGGTCTGAAACTTAAACAAATGCTTCCTAGGCTATTGTTGCTGCTCATTTAAATAGCGTTAGAGACGGATAAGGTCTGTGTGAAGTACACCAAAAAAACCACCAGGGCACCGTGTTTGAGAGGCACCTAGCCTCCTTACCTGTAGGCATCAACTCCTAACCAAAACAATCCATCTTCGCCCCAGTTTAATACACAAAATGGATGGAGGAAAATAAATAAATAAATAAATAAATATTTACTGCCTTGTATAGGTCTGAAGGACTGGTTTAAGGGCTTCTCCCAACCCTTTACCATTTTGACAGTGAAAGATAGGAACTCCATCTGTTAGGGTGGGAGCACATTTTTTGGAATAAACTTAAACCGTTGGGTAAATTTATGGAGACAAATGCTTAGGTTTGGTTTGTGGAGATACTAGATACTTTGTGGTAGGTTCTGCAGCTGTGTGCACACACCATGCCTCTGGCTGCTTAAGTGCAGGGCTGAGGCTCCTTCCCAGGAGAACGGTTGATTCCTGTGGGCTGAGCAAAAAACTGAATCCCCCATCTCTGCCTGGAGAGGGGGAAAAAAGAGTAATTTTAACTTATCCTGCAGTAACGTACCATGGCTTCTGTTCTCTTTATGGATACACACAAGCATGAAAACAAATTCTCTTAAGTGAGAGATAATACCTGCCTAAGCCCTGCAACTTAAGAAAAACGGGGTTTTGGGTCATCCTAATATTCACCTGTTTGCACAAGAAATGGAGGCGCTGGGTGAGGGGATGTCACTTTCTCATGTCTGAACAGCACCTCTTTTTCCTCATCCAAATGTCCTAGGGGCATGCCTGAGGAGAGAGTGGCCACTGGCTACTCAAAATAGCTGTTTTATTTGATGTTCATAAACAATCAAATAGCGTCCCAATACAAAACTTAAAGGAGCTGGGGGTACCTCTGTGCAAGGAAGAGGATCTGTCTTTTTTTTTTTTTTTTTTTGACATACTAACTGCACATTGCAAAATACCCCATGGAATGCCAGTGGCTAGCCATACCATAGAAAACAGGCTGAGAAAATGACTGAAAGAAGAGCTGGTTATGTTAAATGTATTCCAGCTCATTAGGTTAAAATCTACTTGTATACTGTATGGGGCAAACAAATTCATGGGAGATCAGGAAGTTGGAAAGTTATCTGGGAAAAGAGGGGGAAAAAGTGTATTTTTCAAAGAAAGCATATATATATATATATATGACATTTTGCAAGTAGTGCTACTGAAATTGGGCTTATTTTGATAAAAGGAAACCATTTTCTGACAGGTGCATCTGAGCGTGCAAACAGATGTACTGAGATCTCTGAGTTGCACACTTTTGTTGTGCCTTCAAATAATGAGAAGCAGAACAGGAAGAAAACAGTTCATTAATGACAGATGAAAAAGTATTTGAATTTTGGCATGGAAAAGCTTTGTGCAGAAAACTCTTCAGAAATCACCTTTAAATCTCCCTAAGCACTAGAGTTTATTTAGGTTACTTTATATAACCAATCTAAAATATTCCAAATGCAGGCAAATAGAAGTTCAGGCCCAACTTGGAAAACACCAGCTCCTGAAAGCAAATGCACAGAGGACTAGCGTGCACATTGGTACCCAACAGAACACCGACAATTCTGCTACGTCAGGTTTTTGTTCGCTCTCCAATGTTTTTAATTTGGTGCTTTTTTGTCAGCCTTCATATCTGCAAAATCATGCAGCTAGGAGTAATTGTTCATGATTTCCAATTCTCCACACAGCTGCTCCAGTGGAAAATGTCAGTACCCCAAATGCATTTATAAATACTGCCAGCACTGAGGACAAACTGTTACAGTAAATCTTAGGCTGTGTGCTTGTACCTGGCAGCTCAGCAATCCAGAGGCCAATAATCAGATCACAGTGTTTTGTATTTTCAGAACATCTTGCAGTCTATTTCCCAAATGGCTTCTGTATTTGTGGTAGGTATCTCAGACAATCTTTGGGTAAAATGGAATAGAGCTCCCAGCAGTTAAGGTTGTCGGGATTCCTGTCTGTTTTTTAGAGAGTTAAAATATTACAGAAGAAGCAACTAAGCAATAACTATTTTGTGGTATCAAAGATAGTCATTGTGGAAATGCAACAACTTCATTAGCTTTAGACTGCATTGTCACTACAAATATCAAGAAGGAATTCACCTGCAAGAAAATGATGCCAATGAAAAAATACTATTTGCAGATTTGTTAAAGTCGTTGGTCCCAGTATGCATCTCACATACACATTTATATTTTCCATAAAGTCCATTTAGTTCATAACCTAATCTGAAGGTGCACTAATTATTTTAATCCTCTTAGAACCTGCTTCAGTTTATACCCTTTCGTATCTTTCTTGTTCACTGTTCCTGTTTTAGTTCAACATAATTCCCCTCTATCAGTAGCTACAGTTTCACCAATTTTTGGCATAAGAAACTTTTTTACAGTTCCTGCAACATCAAATTTCTGTTTTACTTTTTACCACCTTACTGGCTCTTCTTTAAAGGGCACTTAATAAATGCCCCTCCTGCCTCATCCAGAAAGTAATTGTACACATTCTGTTTCTGCTAGTTGTTGTTGGACTGTCTAGGCCATTTTGGGGTACACTCCTTATGAAAGTGTTAGAAAACCACAGCAGTGTTATATTGTCTTCAGGGAAAACCATTAAGAATGAAAGCTATAAAAAATGATAGGGGCAGATGCAGTTCTTTGGACTAAAGAGCAGTGGGGGACAATGACAGTCAAAGAATGGCGTGCAAACCTATCCCATAAAGCTGCATGTCCAGAATATAGCAAAAGTAAAATATGTCTTTTGTAAATCCAGATGATGTAAGTGTTCCAGCTATTGCCAAGGAAAGCTGCAAAATACCTGGTAAAACATGAAGACTCAAAATATATAAATAGTATTTTTAGGAAGAAACTGAGGCACGGCCCTCATGGAGCAGTCAGGGACATAGGCATAAAATTCAGTCTTAGTTCTGACGGAACAAATGATAATGTCTAAGTTCCAGGTAATCAGATTTCTCTTGTGGAGCACAGATAGTTTCATTTGTGAAAAATGAATTACTTTCCAAATGATGTTTCTGTCTCAGTAGAGGCCAGAACACAGTGTTTTGTTTTCACAGGACGTTTTACCCTGAGGTAAATTGATTTGAAAACATTTTTTACTACAGATGACAGGGAGCTAACAAAGTCTCCACCGGAGAAGCACTTCCCAGTTCTAAGCCCACCTGTTCCAATCCGAGCGTGCCAGGCACAGGCATGATGATGGTTTTCAGGGTTTGTACTCCAAATCTACATACGATTGAATTAATTTATGATTTTAAAATTAGTAATTTAAGAACATAAAATTGTCCTATCAAATTTAGGTTAAGGTGCAGTCTTATCTAACTGTGATGCATGAAATTAATCCACAAGTTGAAAATAAACTCGTGCCATTAAAATACACATAACAAATTACAGCTGTTGTATGTTAGCCAAATTTCTATTTCTCTGTTAATACCATTTTTTTAAAAATTCAAAGTAACAGTTTATCTGCTAAAGTGGGAGTACACTTCTCACATCAGCCACTGAATCTGATAATGCCCAGATCATCCACCAGCAGGAACTACTCTCAGCAACATAACATCTGGGCTTTGTGAAAGCATGGTCCTTATTCTTGTCTGCAGCCTGGCTTTGAAACCTTTGCAGCTGCAGGAAGATAGTCCTGGTGAAGAAGGATCCTCTAGCTACATAGAGATGATTTAACAGCTCTTGAGTTTGGTGAGAGGATGAGAGAGAAAACTTGTGGTATGTGTTAACTTGATGCTTACTGCTCTACTGTGCTTATATGATTTAGATGAGCATGCACAGGATATAAAGAAGAGAGATTCTTATCTGTGGTGACTTCTTGTGCCCCTCAGTTCCTAAGAGTTTTTGCATTGATGGCAACTAAGGAAATTTACATTAATCCTAAATTGATGAGCTTACACAAGATGTCATTTTTGCACTATTAAAGTATCTTAATACCACCTTTACTCCAGCATTTCACAATGCTGTAGCTGGGAATCAGTTTCACATTTGAAGATCTGGAAAAAAAAAACCTTGTTTCTTTTTCTAATGATGTTCCAGCACTTCTGTGTTACTACCTTATATCTCCAAGCTTTGGGAAGGTTTCCTATTTACAGCTTGCTTCATTCAGCAGAAACATTTTTAAATCAGAAACATAGAAATGTAGTGCTGAACAAAGTATTTTTTTAGGCTTTCATATGCACTCATATCAGGTTATCTAATAGGATCAAGTTGCAAAAGGATGGTTTCCACTCATGTTCCCATTCAGAGTTGTGGTGTTCTAAAATCACAGCCCTTTTTAAAAGTGTCTGTGTTTTTTCAGTTGCTTGTTCTGCTTCAAACTGTCTTGCAAGACTGAAAGCAAAAACATGATGTTTACTGTAAGGGGCAGCACAATATGAAAAAACAAAATTTTTGTTCTTAATGTACCAATTTCTTGCTCTTCCTATACATTTTGACAGCTCCTGATTGGGACTGATGCTAAGTAATGTACCATACAGCATGTACCCCAGCACACAATAGTATCAATACGTCAGAACTGCTTTGTCGATCTACTGTTGAATGCCCCATACTCTCTACAAAGGAACATCTGATTTCACAAACGTGTTTAGTGCGAGGAGCTGGATTATTAGCATAGTTTAACATACACTTCAAGTGATGCATAGAAGTCATTCCAAATAGCTACTCTTTGTTGCTCTTCTTTGCAGGGTTGTGTGTGCCAAGTAAAGGACAGATACCAGTCCAGCAGCCCAGAGAGCGTGGCTTTCTCCTTAAATTGCTGTGTAATCCAAAGCAATTAATTTCTCTGTCACCCTCTTTCTTTTCCAACCTTTTGTCTTATCTGTACAATCTGGAAGGACAGAGCCAGTTCCTCTGTCCAGGACCTAGCACAATAAAGCTTTGGTCTCAGTTGAGACTTCTAAGTGTCCATCAGACTGGTAGAAGTAATCTTGTCACAACTGTGTAGCTAAATCAAAATAAAGTGAAGATGCTGAAAACCTGTAAAGACCGTATGCTTGGAGAGCTGTTTCTCTTAAACCTTGAAACTAAAAAAAGATTAATCACCAACAAGAGAGATTCAAAAGCAAAAAGTGACAAAACGACATGTATTTCACTATTTATTTATGTAGTCTTTTAATGCAGTAAAACAACTGCTGAAAGGAAAATCTCCATTTTAATGATAGAAGGGATTAACATGCTTGCAGCTAAAAATAGCAATTAAAGATAAGAAACTTAGGCCCAGGAAAGAAAGTGTTGTACAAGCAAGATCTGCATTGAGACTAGATTGTGATCAAGTGGCTTTGTCTGAAAGGTTGCAACAAATTATCTTCACACAGACTCTTGAAGACTGTAGGTGTATCAATGTCATTATTTAAAAAAAAAAAAGCATTTCAGGAAGTTGTAGCAAGTTGTATGTATTCAGTTTTGCAACCAAACTCACTATTTGCCTAAATGCTGCCAAAGCTAACTGAATTGCTTGCTTCTGCCAGCTCTAAATTTGCAGCCAAAGTTTCAAAGCATCTGAAGACAGACACTCTGAGTAGACTTTACAAGAGCTGCTAATCAATTAGGTGTCTACCCCTCAATGTTGAACGAGAGGTGGCTGAGCAGCTTTAGGTGCCTTAATATCTAGCTCAGTCATTACACAGTAATGAAATGACAGAAGGACAGAGTCAGTAGTGATCAACACTTCTAAAACTTATCTTCCCTCCTGCTCTTATCCCAGTCTTGTTCTTTGTACCAGTCTGATCAATTCCTTTCAAAAACTAATGCATAATTTCTATTTAAAAGGGAGCAGGGTTGGTCTCTAATCTGTGTATTTTTGCCTAGTAGTTGCATAGGAATGAATTTCAGTCTATTGTTCTCTACACTAAAAATAAACAAAAAACAGGCATGGGAGGTAGGAGTGGGGAGAAGCTGCTGAAACTGAGGAATTAAGTCAGTAGCTTTAGTGGAAATGAACGATTTGGAATTGTCAGCCTACATCCTCATAAAGGAGGATGAGAAATTGTCAGGCTTGGTGAGAAATAGATACCTTCCTAGTGCAGGATCCAATCTAATAAATTAAAATGTGAAAAAAACATTCTTGATGTGAATAACTGAAATGATACCAAGCCATCACAAAATAAATTGATGGCAGAAGGATACTGAGCAGGATATGACTTATTAGGGGAGAAGAACAAAGAATGCTAAGTTACAGTTCTAGAACCATTTGAACATCCTTGATTCTGCACATTCTGAAATGCCGCATGGGAAACTGTGGGGAGATACGGGCTACACCTTGAAGGAAGGGCATTAGGGAGCCTCTCTGGTGCCTTCAGAAAACATCCACGCTTTGAGAAAAAAACAGTGGAAGAAAAGAAAGAGCCAATTTTTCTAGATTAAACTTTGCTGTGCATTTGGAGAAGAGAGGGCTACTAGAGCGTGTGCTTGCCCCATTGCCTGGCATCACAGACCTACGTGGTTTCTGGCGTTCTGTGGCTAGACAGGCTGGAGTGAGTGGCAGATGGTGGTGCTTCGGTTGCTGACACTTCTCAAGGCATCCTGCGGGTACAAGTCTTAGTGCACACCCGTCACTCGCTCCACAGCACATCCTGGCATCATCCTGGCTCCACAGCTTGCAGCAAAGCTGTCACACACAGGCTTGAAGCAGTCTCTTGTCCCTCTGTATGTCTCACAGCTGGTGCAGCTAACAGACCACTCTAAGGTACCTACAGAGCCAGTTCCTTCGCTTGTTTGAACTGAGGCTCTGGGCTCCACGTGCACATGAATGTGCAGTTACGTTCCTTGAATACTGCTATCTAGCCGACTGTATTAACCTGGCTGAGTTTGGAGACCATTCTGGGAAAAAATGCAGGATTTTCTCTCAAGAACAAGAGCTAAAGACTCCCTAGTCTGTAGCAGGGGAGAGAGTAATTTATTCTTGCTGTGTACAGAGAGATTTCCTTGGTTCTGAGTTTGCTCAACCTTCTACTGCCTTCCTGGGGTGTCCGAGCACAGCTAGCCGTGCTGGAGTCAGCGACACGCAGCTGGGAGCCAGCTGTGGGAGCTGAATGTGAGGTACAGCAGCCAGAGGGTCTGGTCAGGGGCCTAATGGTCGTAGGATAAGGATTTGCTGCACCATTTTCTTAACGTGAGTTTGTCCCTGTGCCTGGCTGGGTGTGCTTTCATACAGAAAGCTGCAGTGTGAACTCTCTTGTTCCTTCTTGATTTTGTGAGATAACACTGTTTAATATGAGCAAAGGTTATAACACAGGAGTCTTAAGGCTGAATTTTAAACAGTCTGCATATTTTGTACTGCTGTTTTTCCTGATTTCTGTGCCGAAATGAACATTTTATAAATTTCTAGACATTCCTTGTGCTCTTAGATGTAACAGCTGAGACATTATAGTTAAATCTGGTTATCATCCAGACATACTAATATTTAAATACAAAACTATACGGTCACTTGACAGTTGTAAAATAGCTATGTTCTTAAAATAGCTGGTAAGTATTGGCTGTCTGCGTAATTGACTGAAAACTAGTTGATTTTTTTTTTCCTATGCTTGAAACATTTCTTCAGAGGTGAATCTTGGACCTCCTGAGGAGAAGGCATGCAGGAAGGGAAGGCAATTTAGTTACAAATATTTCTCTGCTGTTCTACTACTCTGACAGTTCTGGGCCCCTTCATTCATATATTACACGGTGGCTGTGGTTCATGACTGCTGATTGATAATGATTAATACTCATAACATCAACATTTTTGAGAGAGAATTTTGACTTACTACTTATTAAAACAATCTTCTGAACAAAAGCTAAAAAATACAGTTGTTTTTTTTTTTCTCTGAAATATGCAAAGCAACAAAACTAATTGCAAATTTTACTTCTAATCAGAAAGTTCCAATAAACATTGACATTCTCCACCTGCCTTGGTACTGTATGTTTGAAGTCACACAGCTCCATTCCTGAGTATTAGCTTGCCCGGACTTGGCTTGTGTGACTTCACCTCTTTGTCCTGTATGGGATGCAGTGTTCTCAAGGCACGGTGGACACCTGGCATGAGAAGAGTTGCAGTCCTGCTCCTGGGCCTTTCCATTTACGTCGGAAATTCAGTGTTTGGAGAGTAGATGGGTCTAGTACTGGGCATACATGAATTAATACGTAACAGGAGACACTTTCTGGGTTTGCAGTAAATGCACAAGCCACATTTTGTGGGGTTTTCTTTTTGGCTAACACCTACCTGTTACTGTGTTAACTCATTAGATATAATGGATAATTTAACATTTCACAGTCCGAGCATTACAGTAATTAAACACATAGAAGGCCAGAACGTTGGGCCTACCTGAACTGAACTCAGTTAAGATGGAAGTAAAAAGAAAATGCTGCCTTACGAACAGCTAATTTTGAAGAGAAGTAGGCACCCATTTGGAAATTAGGGCAATAATTGCACTACTCTGAACTATGTTTGCTGCAACACCTGCTTTACATAGCTCCGCTAACATAATGTCAATGCAATCCTAACTTGTCTTGCTGTGAAGAACTGGTCTCTCTGGGAGGGGCAGTGGTAGGGAAGGGTAAAGGAACACAAAAGCAAAGAATGGATAGAAAACTGTATTACTCTGCTCTGAATTCCCAAACTAAGCACATAGTGACTTCATATGCAATGAAATGCTATGGAATGTCATTGTGTGCATAATATTAAAATAACGGTTCTCTTGAGAAATAATTGAAACGGTATTTTGTAATATTAACCTGTAACAACATGAGCAAGCACATTTTAATTTTTTTTTTGCCATATCTACAGGAAGATCTTTAATAAATATATGGACTGGTACATGTGGCTATAGTAATGTTAGCTTTTACAATTCCCTGTCATTTTTGTGTTATTTTGTATTTTCTATGACTTAGGTGATGCTAGTTGGTCCTACATTAGGTAGACAGAGGATGAACAGTTTTAATCAGCAGCTACTAGTTCTGCACTTACTCAAGCCCAACTTTAGCATGGTTTTATTTAGGAGTTTAAGGGATTACCAGACTGTCTGAAGAAAAGCACTTTGCATTTACTTGGTTTTGCACTGTAACCAGCTTTACTGATCAAACTCCGCTCTTAGTTGCCATAGAGCCTCTTAGGGTTAGAGCCTCCAAATACCTAGTGCTGACAGATGCTGGTGGTGACAATATGAATAGTTCCTCCAAGTTGGTAGGGCTTGCAGCAAACACTCATCTTGGTAGTTTTTCCAGTCTATGAAGATAACAGTTGCCTGACTCTGTCATGCTTTATGTACATTCCAAAGTAAATGTGAGAACTTTTTGCCTGTTGTTTCTGTAAACTTCAGGTTTTATTCTTATTATTTCTCACCCATGAAGGACATCTTAGCTTGAAAGTTTTGTTATAGAAGACATAATCTAGTTACAACATTTCAGTATGACTTTTCTTGAGATGCAGCACGTGCTCTGAGATACCCTGGTAGTTTAATTTTTGTTAGGTATTTTTTGTTAGGTATTTTATCATTATGCATTCTTTTATCAAAGAGGTTGGATGTGCTAATGTGATTCCTTGCATACACGTGGTTTTCTACTGAAATACAGCCAGTGACATAGGCAGTGTTGGCTCTTAAAATGTCATATTTCCCTTTCAAAAAACTTTCATGTAATAACTACAAAAGTCAGTCATAAAAAGGAGAATGGAAGGAAGTCAAATGTCAGGAGTTACGTTGTATTTCGGTGAGTGGAAGTAATTTTTAGCCAGATTTGTTTCAGTAGTGAGTGCCAAAATGACATAAATTTTGATGTCAGTGTGCTCAATTTGTCGATCAGTTTCAGCAGCTATGTGCTAATTTCTTGTGGGAGAAAATGCTGAGAAGGAGGAAGCATTTTTTTTTGGAAAAAGAAATAGTGAAGTACTTGTGCCTGGGACCAAGTTGTACAGTCCTCTATTTCAGGCAATTCTTTCACTCATTTCTGTGAGTTTTGCTTGTTCAAAGATCACAAGCTCGAGTCAGTTTCAGTTAACTCAGTTGTTTTCTTAGTCAGGAAGCTATTTGCTTTTTAATGGATTGATGTTTATCTGCTAGAGGACTTTAAATACAATATTCCTACAGCTGTACATGACTGCAAGGCATGCCATTAATGCAGTTAAAAAAAAAAAGAGGCTACTTACAGAGATTGGAATAATTGCTGCCTATTCCAATACGGATGGAGCTTCCAGAGATGAGAGGAAGATGGAAGAAAAGAACTAAGGAGGGAACAAAAGAAAGGTCCTTAATAGCAGTTTGGTTTTGTTTCGGGACCAGATGTCAGATGAAGACACTGTGTGGTTAACAGGCTCCTGTTCTCTAGGGCAGCGTTACACGTTTCAGACCGAATATGCGCACAGATGTAGCTTGAATGGGGTAAAAATAAATAAACAAGTCGTTGCTTCATACTTCCAGGAATCCCTCCCGTTCAGGAAATGATATTCTACATGACTTTAATGCCTCAGGGTTCAGAAGCCCACGTATAAACAACAACGTGTTATGTAAATATGGTAATTATCGCTGGGAGGTCGTCCCCAGTCAGCGGGCAGGCGCCCAGTAACACGGAGGGACTGGTTCCCAATTCCTGCGCCCCTGGGCTGCGTGGGGCAGGAGCCCACCTCTTCGGTACACACACTGCCCTGCGCACCGAGCCTCAATATTTACCACTTGCACCTCAGGGCTTTCCTCTGAGACCCAAAAAATCACGAAGGGTTCGGCTTTTCCTGTCAGCCCCCCGCTGAGCTTCAGGGCTCCCCTCAGCCCGCCCTGCCCGACCCGCTGCCCCTCGGCACGGAGACGACCGGCTTGCCCCGAGCCGCCGCGGGATCGCGCCCCACGCCCCGGGATACATCCCTGTCGGGACACATCCCTGTCGGGACAGAGCCCTGTCGGGACAGAGCCCTGTCGGGACAGAGCCCCGTGGGGACACAGCCCTGTGGGGACGCAGCCCCGCCGCCTCAGCGCGCCTTACCCCAGCCCGCGGCGCCGGCCGCTGTCTCCATGCGCCTCAGCCGCGGCTCCCCGGCGGGCGGGAGGCGAGGCGGGCGCGGCCGCCGCCTCCTCCTCCTCCCTCAGCCGCCGCCGGCTGCTGGACGGGGGGCGTGTGGAGGCGGCCGACCTCCGCCCCGCTGGGGCAGGCCGCCGCGGCCCCCCCTGGCCGGCCCTGCCCGCCGCCGGGGGGAGAGGAGGGGCGCCCCCGGGGCAGGCCGCGGGGAGGGGGGCTCCGGGCTGCGCATCCCCGAGGGCCGGCCGCGGCCTAGGGGGGCTCCAGGTCCGTTCCCCGCCCTGGTGCCGGCTCTGGGGAAGGGGAGCGCTGTAGGGGCTCGGGCTCCGAGCTGGAGGCGGGTGCCCGCTCCTCGGGAGCTGCGGCTGCGAGGGAGGTAGGGAGGGAGGGAAAGGAGGGCACGGCCGGGATTAGCCGGCGCTGCGGGGGAAGCAGTTCGGGCGGCTCGGTGGGATCCAGCAGGATTTAGGACAAGGCACAGCTGGAGCCCGGCTGCACCAGGGCGGCACGTTTTTACCGGGGATCTTGGAAATGTTTCCCATCACAAGTGATAAACGCCCCGGTACTAGAGCCAGAGGAAACAGGGACCGCTGTGTATGAACTTTAATCATGGGCCATTTAGGTACGAAAAATAAAAGGAAAAAACATGTTGTCAACTGCTTAGGCAAAGCGTGTGAGAAATGCAGCCTTTTTGGCATGTCCTTTTAGTAGCAGCTTGGATTTTTTTAGGAATCAACTTGTAGTGGCAATTCCTTTCTCTTGTGCACGCCTGTTGGCCCCACTGGCAGAAGCCGGCTTGTGGGGTGCTTCCTCTCACACTGCTCGTCCAGGCGACTCCTTCACTTTTTGTTTGCAGGCCTGTGAGCAACTTCTCTTGCATAGGAATACCTTTACCATCAATACCCAGGCTGTTTAATTTCTCCTTGGTTCAGTAGTGATGGTTGCAGAGTTGTAATGAAGTTTGGGGTTGATAAAATGGTTGTGAACTCTCAGGTCTTCCTGTCAGAAGTGTGCTGCTGTCATCGATCACTTATTTTTTCTTTTCCTTTTTAATCCAGGCAAGCATGAAATGTGTCTGAAGCAGTTGAAAAGTTTCCTGGAAATTTGCAAGTAGATTTCATTATGGCTCAGCAGTACTTGTGCTTTTTGCCAAAATTATAGGAACTCGGTTCTTAATTAACCAATTTCTATGCTAAAATCCCCTCAGAATTCTCCTGCAAAAATTACCTCTTGATTAATTTCTTCAACCCATCAAAGTATTTGACTCCATGAAAGACTTTTCTACCACTTAAATAAATGGAAACCATATGACTTCAGTTTAGGGCCCTTCGTCATCTAGTTAAGCATATAGAAATTCTCACCTTCACACTATCAGAAAAGCTGGGTTTCTGTGTGCAGGTTTTTTGAATTCACACCTGAAGAGTCAAGTATATATGTAAGACTGTACTTAACGATATTAAAATACTTTCTCCAATTTAAATCTCAAAATTTCTAATATTTAGTGCTTCTGCAAATTTTGGTGATGGCATCTTTCCCAAATGGTGCCTTACATTTAGCCATAGTATCCATATAAACTTTAGTTCAAACAGACTAATAGTCTTTATGTTTGACTGCAAAACCTACACTTAATTAAAAAAGCTGAGAAACTGTTGAAAATACAGAGGCCTTGTTACCTGACTTTGAATTCAGGGTAAGCAGGTTCACATTTGGCAATTCTGGAAAAAAAATCCCATCTAAGCCCTTTTTAGGCTCTTTTCTGAGAAAGTCTTGTCCAGAGGAATCTTTATCCCCAGAGGAGATAAGGAAGGGATGGCTTCTGAGGATGGCTTCTGAAGGGATGGCTTCTGAGACACAGAACGTTTGTTTCTGGGTCAGACAGCACAACGTGCCAGGTATGATCCAGCGCAGCCTTACTGAAGTATCATCACAGTTAACAGTGACTTTCTCGGTACTTGTCAGTGCTCAGCACGCTCATCTTGAATCTACACGAAATGTTTCCAGGTTTTGCTCACCCCACTGATTTCCAGATCTGCATTAAAGGTGTATGGAGATGGGACAGGTTTTTTACCCTTTTATTCCATATGTTTTTCAGATTGTGGGGGTTCTTTTTCTTCTGGTTCCAGTTGTGCACCGGAACAAAACCTGCTTGTTGTGGTGAATTCAGGCTGGAGTCTCATTTGCACACTTTGTGCAGTCCCTCAACAGGAATGCGTCAGGGAGATAGTATAGGATTATTTACATCATTATTTATGTTTTTTTTTTTTAATATTTATTTATTTATTTATTTATTGCATCTGTTTTTCTGTTTTGCTAAAACAAATTTGCATTAGATTTTTTCCTGCAAATCAATGATTTATTACACAGACATTTGTTTATATGCTGCATGTGGGAGGGCTGGGCCAAAGACAAAAAATACTCAGAATTTCTGCTGCTCATACCTGTTTATATTTTAATTGGCTTGTCTTTCTCATAACATCACAAAACAAGGAGCACTAAGGCAGCATCTGTTGCTGGTAATTTACAGCCTGTGTGCCCAGTTTGAATTCTCTTACTTTGTAGAGAAAGTTTTTCCCCAACCTTTCAAAATAAGGAGCGTGCTGGACGAGGAGCTCGGGTACACTTCCATAAGGTTTGGGATGGCATTTGTTATAGTTGGCAGCATAATAAGCTGCCATCCTCACTCAGTGGGTGTTTCCCCCTTTACTAATAACAGGCAATCAGTGTGAGAAGCCCTTGCTGAAGACAGATAATTTTATTCTTGGATGATTTTACATTTTCTTTGATCCAGGGACTTCATTATAAAACTATACAGTTTAGTAGAGTCTGCTGAAGCGGCAGACCTCCTCAGCTCTACTTACCATCTCATGTGGTTTCATTTTAGGTTCGTGGAGGTCAGTGCTGAACTGATGCTTAAGTGTGATGGCTGCTGCACTGCCCGTGTGGACATTTTGTGACAGCCGATTTCTGTAAGGCAAAATAAATCTTGCTGTTAAATGAGATCTCTTTTTGACTGAAAATTTTAATGTGTTAGTAACAAGACTTTGGGGGATACTGTTCATCACATAATTTTTTTTAATGGAAAAGGTGGTAATGAAATAAATGTCAGTTGGGTTATATAATTACTCTTGGATAAAATGCCTCAGGACAAGCAAAACAGATGAATCTCAGTTTGCGGGAGCGGGACAGTCTTCTCGGTGTGCAAAGTTTTGTGCCTTGTCAGTGGTGATAGCACGGATGTAGTGGCAGTGAGAGGTCATCAGTGGTAGCTGCTGGAGAGGTCTCGTTGCCAAATGGCTGCGGAAATAGCTGCATGCCTGCTACTTGGCCAGGTCCGAGGCCAGCTCCGCCAGCCCTGCACCTGTGCAAGGCAGCAGCACCGGGCATTCCCTGCGTCTGGCCTTTCTGGCCAGGCTGACTGTAACGGGCCCTGGGCCAAGGTAGTGCCCTGCTGGGAGTTTCCACTGCCGGGTGCACAAGATGGTACAAATCTGTGCTTGCTGCTGAAAACAAGAGGGCAGGAAAGAGGGATTAAGGTTTGATAGAAAGCGTCTCATGCTTTTACCACCTGCACTGTTCTGACATGTAATGAGAAGAAAAAGAATTTTTTGATGGAAATTTTTTTCAAATTACTCTTTTGAAAAAATAAATGTTCATTCTGCCTCTAAAAATGTTCTTAAGCCATGAAGGAAGGCAATTGTTTTGGCATGGCGAGTTGATACCTAATTTTTATTTTCAAATTATTTTTTTTTGAAAAACAGCAAAAAAAAATTGAAATTGCTTTTCAGAGACTCTTAACGCAATTTTCCATTAAAGAAAAGGGCAGTAGTACAAATATGATATGTGTAGGCGTAAATTTGTGCACTAAATATTTTTTGCTGTCCCTGCCCACATCATACAAGGGGAGCTCCGTCCTGCTGATCCCATGGAACAGTGAAGGTTGGAAGGGGCGTCTGGGGGTGGCCTGGTTTGTCCTCTGACTAATGGCAGAGCTGTGTAGAGGAGGCTGTCCAGAGCCTTGTCCAGCTGAACTGGGGATATCGCTGGGGTGGAAGACTCTGATCTCTCTGGGCCAGTGATAACTATGCTCGTAATGAATTTGTTTTCCTGATACCTAATCAGAATTGTCTGTTTTGTAGTGTTCCATGCTGAGCTCTTTCCTGGAAGTAAAGACTCTCTTGAATTTCAGTGTAGTGCCTATAAGCGGTATGTGTTATACATGATGTTGTTGCAATGTATATGGTTGGTTGTAAGCTTGAGGTAGGGCACTTGCCACTGACCTTCGATGGAAGAGGAGCAGTTCTGGCTGATTTCAGGTTCAAGGCAACTCCTGTTATTTCATATGCAAGAAATTGTTTCACTGCCTATGGATCTACTTGCATTAGTACAGTGAGTAGGATTAACCTCATGGGGGCAAGGATTTTATTTTTAATGGAAGAGTCTGAGATATTACGTGCATATCATAGCCTGGATTAGCACAACTGCTGTGCCCTTCCCTTTGTTCAGGCCAGGGCATGTGATACTTATGGATTTCTTGTGTCAGTACCCCCATTTTACTTTCTTCATTTTGATTTTTTTCCCCATCTTAATGCTGTATTTCAAGGAAGGGTAATGGGAAGCAACGAAATCAGAGATGTTTTGAGATCTGTCGTGAACAGAATTCCTGCAGGGCTAGGGTGGGTGGTTAGATTTTCAAGTTATTTAATATTCACTAAATCACATTTCTAAGAAATCTTAGGGTGAAAATAGTTTCTAATTTTCAGATTGGCAATTTTAAGGCAGTGGATTTGAATGTGATTAAGCTGAAATGAATTACCAGCAAGATACTAAAGGTTTTCTGAGTTTGGGCATAACTGTAGAATTACTAACAAAAGAGCTTCTTCTGTGCCAAAAGCTATTTTAGTGAAAAGGATGGAATTTTGAATATATTGTATAAAGTTCTGTATAACATTTTTCAGCTAGCATTTGTAGGACAGGTAAATTTATATTTAAAATGTTTTATAGAGGTTTGAATCAAGTGATTTAGTTCTTTAGGCATAAAATCTGTCAAGAGGAAAAATCATTTTAAATTGCTAATACAGATGAAACATATAAATAAAAAATATTTTAGAGTAGCGCCGAGACCCGAAGGCAGAAGTCATCTTCTTTTACGTGCCATCTAACGAAATGAGAGCTAGAACGGAGAGACTCTTCATTCTCTTTCTATAGTTGCTATGTCAAGAAAGTGTTCTCTGGGAATTTTATGACATGTCCAAATTCCCAGAGGCTATTTTTCTAATTTTTAGAGCTACCAACTGTCTTTTTCTGTGGAACAAAAGGTGGTCTCAGGCATTGGAATGGGGCCAGGTTCAGTCTCTTATTTATTCACCTGCTTGCAGACTTTTGAGGAGGATGGTAAATTCTGCTGTCTGCCATGTGTACACAGATATTTTTAAAGTATGTGTGTATGCACTAAGAAATAATTGGGTCCAAGATTGTTATTGAAAAGTCTATAACATTTCCCTTATGTGTCTGCCTGTGTTTTCAGTCTTCCTGATGCCAGCTGAGTTAATGTTTAAGGATGTAAAATGGAAAATTTGATCTCTGTGTTCTTTTCCCTCTCATTCTGTGACTCCTTAATTAAATTTACAGTTAATTATGCAATTTATTTTGTGTTGACCTTTCAAGGACCTTAAAGCATTTGACAGTGAAGGCAGATTCTCTGTTTATTTCCATTAGTCCTTGCATGAATTTATCACAAATTCTAATTGTATTTTTGGAATTAAAGATAGCCAGCAGATTGCTAACAAGTAATACCATGTATCCCTGGAGATACATAAATATAAATACACACAAATATATATAAAGAAATACTGAACTATGCCATACACAGCATGTAGGGTTAGGCACCCCCCTACCACCAGTGTTGACAGCAAGCCTCGTGTCAGAACATCACCGGACCTTTCAGGCGCTGTAGGTTTGCTCTAACAGATGCGCCCCACACCGTGCTGCAGGTCCAGCGTCGGGGTCAGCAGCTCCACCTGGGGTCCTGTGAAGCAGCGGTGGCCTTCGGAGGCCAGGTTTCTGTGACCTCTGGGGAAACACAGAAATGACACAGAGAAGTGTAAGGCAAGCATGGGGACTCTAGTACAGCACAGGGCCGAACTTGTGTGTGCCAAATGTCACAGGGAAAGAGAATAGTGAAGTGAAAGGAAGCTTCATCCATCAAACCGGTTTCTTTACTACTTCAGAGATTGTTGGTCAGTGTAACCCTTGTGGAGGTCAGGGGTTTTGTGATTTATTTCCTGTTTTTTACAGGTGGACCCTAAAGTGAAGTATTTGTACTTTGCGATCAGCAATCTTTTTTGTAAAGGCCTTTGATAGAGAGCTCTTGGGAAGAAGGCCTGCCCTATAGGACTTCTGGTGTAGGCAGGCATTGGAATCTAGCAACGCATTTGTTAACCTAAAACGAAAGAAGTACAAATGAGAAAAAGTCAGTATGGCTGCAAACAAAATAGGTATTCAAAATTGATTTTATCTTTCTGAAACTGTTGTGTACTAACAAGAAATATTTAATGCACTTTGGTGAAGTACAAACCTCATAATTCATTGTCTTCTGTGTCTTACCAATGAAAACACAAACCAATATCTCTAGATTTTATTGCTATTCTGTTTATGAAGTCTTTCTGAATCTATAGGCTCTCTGAAAGACAGTAAGACATTTATAAATATGTAACAGTGCAAAGTTCCTCACTGGGACTGTGAACGTTTTTTATAATAGTAAGGGAAGAGATGGAGACTGGCAATCAAATGCTTGGGGACATAACCCTCCGGCTCATGAAGCCCTCGTGCAACTCAGCCTGGGTTTCACTGACATGTGCATGCAAGATGAGGGTAAAATAAGGCCCTGAAAGTAGTGCTCGGTGCTCAGTCTTAGCAGTGGTGAGGCTCGTGCCAGAGAGGAATTGCTGTGAGAAGCAGAAATGAGTGAGAGAAAAGAACTCGCATGGGGAATGATTACAATGCAGCCAGATCTTCCATGAAAGTGGTTTAAAAAAAAATCTGTCAACAACCTCCAGGTGAGCTTCCCCCCATATCCTGAGAGATTGGCACCACTTCGAGTGAGACACATTTTTTTATAAACTATTCGCAGTTAAAATAGGAATGTAACATACTCGCTGGTTTAATAGGTCTCGCCTGTGGAAATAAATATGCAGTAGGATAAGCAAACTGGCAATTAATTTAAAACCTCAAGAGCAGAGAAGTTCACTTGCTGGCATAGAGAAGCCCAGTGATAAATGGGTGGGAGAGGTGGGAAGCCAGGGCAGCTAAGTGACTTGTGCAATTTATTTGTAGGAAATGTAAGGCAGGCTTGGGGACAAAACAGAGCAAAGCCAAGGAAAAGAAATGGACCCTGAGGGTTATACAGCACAAAAAGATCGTACTGGGGTTTAAGAGCAGATAAAACTTTGTCTCTGACAGCTTTGGCTTGGGGTTTAATGCAGTGGAAAGAGCAAACAACAGTGTGACACAAAGTAGTAAAAGGTATCAAAAAGAACTCAGATGAAGGGGGTTGCTGCAGCACTTGAAAGGCTGGTGAGTGAGACCACATTTAAGAGATCAGCTGCATCAATTTCTACTCAGCCTTTGTGTATCCTTTTGATAAAACAAAATATTCTCAAAATTGAGGATAAAATTATACAGAAGCAGTGGTGAGTGACCGCTCTAGGGTATAGGCGAGCAAAAGCCACTATAACTGGCTTCTATTTGAGGAAGGAAATTATGATTAAATTTCAGTGCAGAAACAGAAAGGAATTGAAGGGGAAGGAAGCCACAGGCTGCTTGAGTTAGTGACTTGTAATCATGAAGGACAGTGACTTGTAATCACAAGTCAGAGGACAGTTCCATGCTCCTTAGCACTTAAAAGGACAATTGACTTCTATCAAAAGTGCAGTAGAAAAAATGAAGTGGTACAGACACACACCTGAGTTGTGTCTCTGCCACAAGGGGACTGTCTGTCCCACAAGGGGACATTCTGAATAATTTATTCTGATCATTGAAAGTTTTGGTCAGTATTAGGCGTTTCTGTTCAGTACCACGACTTCGGTGCCAGTGCCTTACCTGGATCTCTTCTGAACAGGTGAAGAAATTCAGCCCCATCTGTCTTCTCTCCCCCTGGCCTCCTCTGGCATTGTGTCTGGATGCTCTGCCAGGCGCAGGACCCAGCAGGGGCTCGCAGCAGAGCCGGTCCTGGCTAGCGGTGTTGCAGTGGTACCTTCGCTGGCCCCACCGAGTACCTTTACAGCGCCCGGCTTTTGCCCTTCCTTCTGCTGGCCTCTTTCCTCGCTCCCCGCCTGCCCTGCTCTGCAGGGAAATGTGGGCACTCTCCCCAGCCAGCATTGTTGTCTTTTCTACTGCTGGTTATCTGGGCTGCAGAATGTGGGAACAAAACTGAAAACAGTCATACTGTGAACCACTAATTTCCAAGTTTAATCTAGAACTCACCCGTGCAAAAAACACTCGAGACCCATTTTGTTATTTCTGAGAGTAAGTCACTTTCTCTCAACTCATCATTGAAAGGGACTCAACTGGAGCTGCCTTCAGCTTCCAGGTACTGCAGGATACACAGTAAATGAGTCTTAAAGCCACTATAAAGAAAAAAAAAAAAAAAAACAAACCATTTTTTCAGGCTTTGGAATTAGTCAAGAACGTCAAGTCTTGCTTATTCAGGGGAGCTTGGATGATTGATACCACCCAAGGAATTGTTTTTACAGTGATGCACCAAGAATTGCTGTGTTCTGCCAAATTAGGTCCCAAAAGTTAAGCGTTTTCATCTATGTATTGTCCGTTGATTGTTTTTCTGTATACATGCTCACTATGGATAATGCAAAACTCTGGGTTAAACTCCTGTTTAAGGTTTAGCTTATAACATTTTTGTGTCTGTATTCAGGGAAAACCTACAACAGTAATCTGTCAGCTTGTAGTGTTTTCTGTGCCATCTGCTGTATTTTAGCTGCAACTGCCACTATGTGGTGAAAACAGCTCAGAAGATAAAGTTTAGTTGGTTCACAAGTGTATATCCTATTATGTTCAGCATAAGTTATTTATACAGTGCTAGACTTTGCTGTTTTCTAAATAATAAATTAATCTGTGTATCTGTCTTCTAGGTGAGGCCTGTGGGCAAAATGAAGATAACACATTTTGTTTACTACAAAAGGTAAGACTCAAGACCAAAAATAGATAGCTGTTAAACCTTACAATTGAAAAAAAATATATATGTATATAATAATGATTCTATATGCTTGTTCTACTGCATTTTGAGATAACGACCATAGAGATTATTGTAGCACATTGTACACCCAGCAAAATTGGTTATAAACTCCCCAGGGTTAAGAAGGAAAGAGAACATGCAGAATTTGAACTTTTAGTTATATTTGCTGTCCTGGCAAGGAAAATGCATTTCTTGTCTTGTAAATACAGCAAAGATTAATAACAGAGAAAGAATAAATACGGAGATTGTAATGTCATTTTGTCTAGCAAGTTTCCTATGACCACACTTCAGAATAGAGGAACATATCTCCACCCTGCTATGAAATGTTTTATTAAATTGACAATGATATCCCCATGATAACTGCCCAGAAAATAACTGATATCACCAATTTAACTGCTGTCTTTTCTTGATTTACTGTTATTTTGGCAGTATGAAAGCCAATGCCAGCTGACACACACGTGCCTCTGGCATGGAAAACACTGATAAAAAATTTAGTAATGAAGCTTGACATTTAAGTCAAAATGAAAAAATGTCTGTGTGTATATAGGGAGTGTCTCTGACAAGCAAGGAATGAAGGGATTTGGTGCATGCTATAAAAAGATAGGAAGCTGTTGTTTATGTTTTAAATATGGTAAGCTAACATTCCTCACAGTGACAATGATAGTGGAGTGACTGTAGTTGTTGCTTACTCGCTCTTGTGCATGCACCTGAGAAATAAGCATGCTGTGGACCACAAAATGGGTCTTGCCAGAGTCCAACAGGGAAACCTTCCGAAGTTGTAGAGTTGTTGGGCTGCATTGTTTGTGAAGCATTAAGGCCCTTGTTTTCCTGAATGCTTCTAGTTTAGTAATTTAAGTCCCAGGTGAAGTAGGGAGTTACAGCAGAAACACGGTGAAATTTTTGCATATAAGTGATTGCCTCTCGTGGGTGCAGACATGTTCTGCTTCACTGAAATCTTTGAAAAGTGTATGCATATTAGTTGTGAAGCTACTAGAATTTATTATCAAAACAGTAACTTTAATGTATGAAACGATCACATATTCAGTAAAAAGCACTAGGGAAATGCATTATTTAACACATTGCCTCATGATGGTGTTTAGTGTGAAGCTAAACACAGCTTCAGCTGTAATTATATATGTACTTTACCGGTAGGGCTCCCATAAATGGATTCCAAAGCCGTGCTGAGGACAGTGTTATTACACTGATTTTCTATTACTTTCAAAATCATTTTGTTTCTGACAATGTGAACTGACAACAAAATGAAAATGTGTCCCACCCACTTAGGGTATTTTGTACACACTTGCTCTTTCTTTTCCCTTTAGTTGCCCCTTGAATGCTGACGTGCCTCCTGTGAGGGACTTGATGGAGATGTTACACTTACTAGAAACCAATATCCAGCTGCATTTAAATCACTGCAGATGTAAGCCTGTGGGGCAGGAGCTCCAAGATGCAGGCGAGTAAAGAAGAGCTCTCCTTTTATTGATAGAAAGGGATTAGTGCTGCTGTAAAGAGATTTATTTACAAAGTCTGTCTACCCTGAAGCAGCTCTTAGGCAGGCTGTACATGAACTTGGATTTGGTAACTGCATGGTGCTTCCCTTGTAATCTGTGTGGATGAAATGGGCACAAGAAATAGGGAAAGCCAGGGAAACTGGACATGTCACTGCTGTTATTTATGTGGGTTTGCATGCAAGTTTAGAAGCTTACACAAACTGCAGTAAAATTATATCCGTGTGTCTGACGTTTAATGTTTCAAGTTTTATTAAGTAAAGACAGCAAAGCCAGGTTAATTCACTGAGAAATTTCCATCAAAGTAATCAGTTTATCAAAATTGTCTTCCTGCCATTTAATGGAATTAATTAGTAGTGCAAAGAAAATGATGTTTTTAATGCAAGACACAGGACAATAGAAAGTTGTTATGTGAATAATGTATTTTTACTGTATTTTGCTAGGTTAAGTATAATTCGGGTGACCTGACCTTATTTATTCCTTTGAGAAATACAGGCTTGCAGTCATTATCTGTGCTTTAGAATGCCTTATAAAAATAAGCAATTAGATGAGCAAATAATTTACTGTTATTTGACAGATCATTAGGCAGCTACATGAAAAGCAGGATTACTCACAAGAAAAATCAGAATCCTAGGGAGGCTAGAATTGGGATTAAGCAAAATGTCTTAATATTTGAACATGGTATTAGAGGCTGAGGATAAATGACAGACAATTGATAATGTTTGTACACAAATTGGCCTAGATCATGTCTTGCTATTGAAGATGAGTCAATCCAAGCTGATTGACACTGAATAGATCTGCTCTTTGCAGAATAGATTTGTGCCACAGTGCCCTGTACTTTCACAGTAGGTACTACTGTGACTGACATTTATAAATTTCATATAGACAGAGTAGGCTTGATTTCCCAGTAGGCTCGATTGCTTTATCTTCAGTTGGAGAAAGGGTCTCTTTCCTGAGTTAGGTGATATGAAGTAGAATTGTAGAAAAGTGAGGCAGATGGGATTTATTGAATTTAAATAGGAACCTCATGGTATTATTTGTAAAGAGGTGGGAAGTGTGTGAGAGAGTTATTTGGATGAGTAAAGGCATGACAAGAACATGGGTTAGGGATCTTGTTTGGAAAAGGGGTATACAAAGGAGGAGAGAAGATGTGTGGGAGGGAGAATAGAGGGAACTGTTCCTGGTTTGGGAAGGTGGGATGATGAGAAAACAAAGAAAAATGAAGCTGAGCAGGTCCAAACTCTGTTCTAAGAGGCAATATCTCGTTCTTTTCTGGCCTCCCACTGCCTCATGTCAGGGCTTGGAAAACTGCTTGGCTAGGTGGCCCAAACTTCAGTCTTCGTCAATCCCTCATCTACTTCTGTAGAAATATCTAGTGGGTATTAATTTTCCCAGGCTTCTGGGTAGGGTAGGCACCACAGCTCTTCATTACCTAGCAGAAAAGATTTAGCTGGGTGCAGTGTGATCTCATGCTCAACATTCAATGAGAACCCTCAAATAAATGAAATATGTGAAAAAGTCTCATTTTGTGTTGAGTGAAGCTTCTCTAAGCTGAATCTGAAAATCATAACTACCTGCAAGTGGCAGAAAAAAGGCAATTGTGCTCTCTGGAGATAAGGCCATCTGATAGGCGGTGCAGCAGGGAAAAACTGTTAAAATAAGTGTATTGGAAAGAATAAGATCAACTGCTGTAATGTTTTCTGTGTAGCAAACTGCTATTGCAGCTTGAGCTGTTCCCATTACAGCAAAACATTATTGAAAGGGCTTAAATAGCTTGCTTAGCAGAGCAGCCTATAGTAGTGTCACTGTAATTAAGCTTCCACCAGCATTTCAATGCTAAACGTATCTTCAGGGTCCTATAACCCAGCTTTCAAATCTTTACTTGGTGCTCACAATACCCCATGCTGTGATTTAACTTTTGTCCAAAGATTACAATGTGAAGCTGGGCTCTCACAGAGGTGGAGCCTCAATCAGATCAGAGGTGCTTAGAGCGGTATAAATGGGCCAGAGCCCTTCGGACAGCGTTGACTCTGTGCACACAGTCCTGCCTGTGGGGAAATGGGCAGCTGAACATGTGTGCCTAGTGAAATCACAGCATATGTGTTCAGTAAGAGCCTTATCCCTGCGTGATTAACTAGTCGTGCAGCACTCAGACGAGTACAGGAAAATCACAGGGGGCTGACAGTCAGAGTCGGATTCCTGTTTCATCTCCCCTGCTGGAGAAGGGCAGTGATTGTGCCAGTCCTGTTCTCTCCCTGTGCAGTGTTGGAAAGTCTCCTAGGGTTAGGAGATCCAAACCTGGGTCTCTCCCGTCTCCTTTGGGATTAATATAGGTATTTCAGAGCCCCAACAATAAATAAATAAGGTGCAATGTTAATTCATGGATTTAGCTAGCCGCGAGTCCAAAGACTTAAACTAAAGATGGTAGCAATTCTGAACTAGCATTTGCTCATAACTTGGCTTTATATGAATGCTGGTGTGTGAAGGCCTCTCCTTTCCGAGCATAGTAATTGAAGGCCAGAAAGTAAGGTATTGAGTCATTATCCCTTTAATATTGCCTGCTGCAAGCAGTTCTGTTCGAGATGAGTACCCTGTAGGCAGTGCCTGGGTTGCTGTGGATTAGGGGCAATTCAGTGATTCTTCTGCCTAGCTTGTACAGCTACAGCTGTCACTTCAGAGATGACTAGAAGTGGGTCCTTTTTATAGTGATGCAATTCTAGGCACCTTTGAGAAGCATCGAAAACACAGATAGTGTAAAACCTTGGTTGTGCAAGTTATTTTTTGTTCTCTACCTAAATGGAGTACAGTGTAGCCCCATCTGAAGTGTTACAGCTCTTAAGTTTAAATTCTGTGTGCTAATGCTTCCAAGGCTCATCCCTTGGACGTTAGCCCAAACAGCTGCTGTCATGGAAATGAAAGCTTGTTCAACTGTTAGGCTGTTCTTTGTGGTTTTCAGAACTGTCCTGGGATGAGCTTTCTGTCATCAAAGGAATATTAACTAGAGGTGAGTATGTTTCATGGGTCCTTTCCTGTACTGTAAAGGATTTGAACCAGAGGGCCTCTGACCCTGGTGACTGAAAACATCAGAGATGGGTAGACATTTAAAAAAGCTAATCTCATAGCTATGCAAGAGAAAGCTGAGTTTTCATTATTGGTTGTGGGCTAAAATAGGATAATTTGGGCAGCTGCAATAAAAGTCTGGTGTAAGTAGTATATATAATAAACTTAAATAAACGTGTTTCTTAGAGGCAGAATTAAAGGAATGAAAAGGCAATGAAACTTGAGTCCTCTGGCCAAGTGTAAGTTCTTTATGTAAGTCCCATAAAGTGTAAACCCCATACAGAGCCATGTGAAGTATGTTGGTCACACATTTAGCATCTCATACAAATAAAGTCTGTGCTGTAATTCACAATAGTGTTTTCTGCATGTAATAAATACTCTGTGGCTATGGCACTTATTTTAAGTACCTAACATTGTAATTTTAATTTCGAAGTCTGTACATGACTATCTTGTTCTAACTCTCCCTCATATTCTCTGTGTTACCTATCATTCTTGCTCACAGTGACCTATGAAATACATGTTCTATTCATGCAGTAGGCTACAAGTTCCCTCTTAACTGCAGTAGGAATAATCCCATACATCATGCAGAACCAGGAATATGTACAGGGGTGCGTGTTTTAATTATAGATCTTTTGCAAAAATTTATTGTGCCTAGAAGTTGCTAGAAAATAAAAGTATTAAAGCTTCTGTCCTTGAAATGTGTAAGCATTAGAGGATGTTACTTCTTCAGAATGCTTTCAGGCACATTAACGGGCCCTTACGATGGTATAGGGAAGCATCTGTGTGTCTTCTTTGTGCTAGACAGATCTGAGTCTGTACACGGTGTGGTTATGCAGTGAGGTGACAAGTGGTCACTGCCAAATAAGCATAATGAGACAATGATTTTGCATCAGCATGAGACATAGCCCTGCTGCCCAGTATTTTTGACTGCCCTGCATCCAGCCCTGTGCCAGCTTTCTAGGGGTGTTCCTTGGTGCCAGCTCCTTTGCATAGTTGGCTTTCGACTGGATCCCTGCTAGCCTCGCCTTCTGCTTCTGCTGCCCGTTGCTGTTGAGTACAAGAGGGCAGTGCGACTGGGCACGGCCATATCATGTTTCTGACCCCTGTGGGTGTTACACTAGACCCAAAGGCGGTAGTTTTTGCTGCTCTGGATCCTTATCTGGCTGCAATTGCAGAACTCAAGTCATTCTCAAGCATGGTACTGTGAGGAGTGCCTAGTGTCACTTCTTGTGTCTGCTTGCCTACCATGTTTGCGGTGGCAAAATACTTCAGATTTGGAAAGCCATCATCCACCCCAAACTGGAGTGGTTAGCAGTGACATTGAGGAAGTTTCAGTATCAGTGTGGATGACTCGTGCCCACTGAGTAACACAGAGAAGAGCATCATAGTCTCCCCAGCTGTGTTACATACTCGTATCATCTCTGTCCATCCTCCCTCCAGTTCAAACAGGAATTCCTTGACCAGGAAGCCACCGACTGCTGTACGCCAAGGCATGGTAAACCACAGCGGCAGCTTCACTGACGTTCATGCTAACGATGCTGGGAAGGTGCACAAAGCTTCCTCATGTTGCAGCTTGAGCGGGTGCAGGTGGTGCAAGCAGAGCTGCCTGCACGTGCTGCTGGGGTGGCCTGGGTGGGGATGTGGTGTTGCCCTCTCTGCCAGGACTACCGTGTTTTTAGGAAGAAGTCCCCAGCTACGAGCAGCTGGGCACATGGGCAAAGTGTGCTCCGGTTCTCTAAAGGAGAAGGAGGCCTGGCAGGGTGAGACCTGTGGTTTGCTCGCAGAGCCCTAGCTGCGGACTGCATCATGCGTGACTTCTGTGGGAGCACGGAGGAGCAGGTGGCGGCGGGTCACTGAAAGGGTCCCAGTGCTTTTTGTTTTTTTTTTTGCTGGTTTCTTTGTGTGGCTACATGGGGAAGTTTTGTTGCATGTTTATAATACACAGATAACGACTGGTGGATAATGCGTGTGTTCATACATAAATGCACTTGTCCACAGCAAATCTCAACTTTGTCACTGACTGTAAAAATGATTTGGAAATACTTGAGAAAATTCTGAGCAGGTTTGGAAGGAAGGATATTCTGAAGCAGTAGGATTAGACAACATCTCTAGCACCAAAAACAAGCACGGATTTCAATGTCGTATGACAAACTAGTATGATTTAGTACTTGACTCCTGGCAAACAGGCAAACGTGCCCCAAGTTGTGTGGCTGCCAGGGAAGGATGTCGTTTGGCTGAAGGAGACACCTGGAGCGCGCATCCTTTCCCAGAGCTATTTCCCTTCCCCAAGCCCTGCGTGAGATCCCCGCTTTTCCGGCATGAACCCGGGCTCGGAGGCCCTTGTGGCTTTACAGCTCCGAGGGTTTGCGTGAGGGCAGCGCTGAAGCGACTTGCTGCTCACCGGGCCGGGCCACACCGGGGCACAGCGCTGGGGCCGAGCGCCCCCCGGCGGCCACGGGTGGGCACGGCACCCCGCGGGGCTGCGCGCCTCGGGGGCCCCGGTGGCTCCGCAGCCACAGCGGCCGCTGAGGAAGAGCTCGCTGAGGAGAGCCCTGGCGCCTCCCCACCAGGTGGCCGTGGGGAGGAGCGAGCCGGCCGCAGCATGCGCGGCAGAGAAAGGTGCCGCTTCGCCTTCCCCTCAGATTCGCAGCACCGTCAGGTTTCGCAGGTTTGCAATTAGAAGGGGGAGGAGAGAGAACGGCAAGCCGTTCCGAAAGGACACTTGTACCGCTCCCCTCCCGCTCCTGCCCTGGCCTCCGCCCCGCCGGCGAGCAAATGGCCGCCGGGTGCCGCCTCACGGGGGCGCACAGCGCTCCTCGCCCCTTGCGGGCTGAGAGGGGCTATGTGGAAAAGCGAGGAATGAAAGGATTGCCGAGGGTTGTGTGGCATCAGTAAGTTAAGTTTTGTGGGAACGCAGGTGGGACAGCCCTTGGCTGGGGACGAGTGGAAGGAAGCGCTCCTTCTCCGTTTTCTTTCAGGTCAGGCAGGAACAAAGTCAGGAAGCTGAGAGAGGTCAGGAAAAATCCATGGCTTTTATTGCTCATGAAAGAGTTTCGCTGTTTTTGTTTTCTCTTCCTGTTTCTGATGCAGACCAAAAGGGTGTTTTCTGCTATGTGTTTTCTATGGACTAGGTTTAGGATAAATCATACACTTTGATCTGATCATACTCTTAGTCAGTTCCTGGTGGGCTGCACTGAAACTGGGAGCTCCTTAAACGGGAGAGGTAACGGCTGTGGTGGTTTCTTTCACTGCAGGAAATATGTGAAGGTAAATCCACAAGAGTTTTATTTTTTTAATCCCTCAAATTTGAAGTATAATAAGAACAATAAGAAAATAAATAATAAGAAAGCTAAGAAGGCGAACAGGTCAAGAAAAAATTACAGTTGCTCTTCTTTTCTGTCCTAGCCCCATCTGGAATATAATGGAAATAATTATATTGCTCCTAGCCAAAGACGGCTAAATCCTACCATACGATGGTTTACCTGCAAGTTTACTACTACTGAGAGCCATTCCTATGCACACAACATATGCACAGGAGTGTCAGGAGTGAAAACATTTAAAATAAATGTATTTGGGTGGATCTATTAGCAGTAAAAAAAGAACATTGCTTTATGTGACTTGTTCACTCCGTTAGGCCTGGCCGGATGACAATGCTTGTGCCGAGCTGGTCTGATTAGCAGCTTGGTTGGAGCCCTTCTGGTGCTATTCTAAGCCCGTGTTGCTGAAAGAAGAAAAGGGAAGAATCCACTAATTGAAGAAAGAAAACAAAGATTCAGAAGCAATCCCTTCCCCTTTTTTTCTTTTATAACAAATCTTTGTTTTAACTTTTTGTTGTTACATTTTTACTGACGGCTTCAGTAATACTGGACTGTAATCAGATAATACCCGATATGGCTGTTTGTTCTCTGAACCGTGGAAATGGGTTTTGGTAAAGGGAACTTAGCTCACTTGACTTGGTTGGGCAGTGTGGCAGTGTGCCAGGTGGCAGCAATCAGACAGCTTTTCCTTGCTGCTTTGGTACATATCAAGGATTCCCGTCACAAGGCATTGTTTCATAAAATTTTCTGATGGGGTGGAAGTAAAAAACCTTTATTAAATGGCATGAACTTCTCAGTATGAATGTAATAAAATAATAATTTATGATATATTTTTAGGGATAAGAGTTTAAAATGCATATTAATTAAATGAATAATGAAAACCTTTATGAGACTCTCTGCTACAAGTTGCAAGTAGCTGTTTAATCAAATTCCTTCTTTGGAAAAGTGCATTTCATTATAACGTAATTAGCACTTCTATTGTGTTTTTAATACAACTTGAGCTAAAGTGTGTTTGATCTGGAGTTTGCTCATGGCAATTAGCAGTGAAGGAATTGAACTTCTTTACTGTATTCCAAGCTTTGTAATTTGTAAGTGCCATATCTGGGGAAAATCGATGGGATTTTCTAACGCACTTGAATAATCTTGGGAATATATTGGGGCAGTGATCATTAGCAGATAAAGGAAAAGCTGCAAATTTAGGGCTAGCCATTTTTCATTTTTCTGTCACATGTGAGGGCTGTCATGTTGTCTCAGAGGTCGGCAGCGCCGACAGTAGCCCACCGAGGCAGAGGGCCCAGGTGCGGCCCCAATGCAGGCAGGGGCTCTGCCCTGAGTCCCCCACTGTCCAGGAGGAGTGCATTTCCAGTGGGAAGGAAGGGCAGATCTCGGTAAACGTGGTGCCTCACAATCACTGCAATGCCTGGCTCCTAAAATACCAAACATCTGCTTGGAAACGGAAAGCATCCTGTCCTGCTGGCAGGCACGGGTCTTCCAACGTCAGCGGGTTCAGCCTCCCCAGCTGCTGAAAGCAGATTGCACCTCTGGGGCTTTTCTCTTCCTTCCCCAGGAGCTTCATTGACAGCTCTCTGAAGAGTGGGAGAAAACTTCTCTTACAGGAAGTCTTTTTGTGGGTTTGTGTCTAATCTGAGTTTGCTTACCGTGAAGATACCAGTGGTTTTATGGTTGAGGTCACTGTAGTACATGGCATGTTACTGTCTTCTGTGTGAAACTCAATGCACAGAAAATCCACACTTGAGATTGGCTTTTATGTAGTCAAAAAATAAAATACAGTACAGCCATACAAAAAGAAAATATCCAGTGCAAATGTCTCTATACAATGGAAATCGATACAGTGTTCCTTAAAATAGCTTTATAAAACAGGCTTAAAAACAGCGATTACAGGTAATACTATCTGGATGATGCTTACCAAAATACTTTATTTACCGCACTAAATAATTTCATAACTAGCTTTACCTGTTGATTGCCAATACCTTAATTATTGATGAAAACCTTAAACTGTAAGTATTATTAGTTAGAATTCTTTATAATATACTAACACATGGAACCTCAATAGCATAGACTGTTGACTGGATTAAGCAAAATAGAAGAGAATGATCACATTAAAAATAAACCAAGGCTGTCATCCCAAAATTGGCTTTATAGAGGATCTGATCCAAAGGTGATTTGATTGATAGGCAGGATTCTACTTAGTTTTCCCTTAGTTTGTATGTGGAAATTTAAGTGATTTGAAATATCTGATGGTGTCTACTATTGATAGTGATGCATTAGTGTCTACTAAGTATTGTATTAGACAGCTTGCTATAACAGCGTGGATTAATCTGGGGTTGTATTACAGTGCATTGCTCTTTCCTGCCGATAAATGATCTGGGGGAAGGGAGAGGACATGAATGATTGAAAAGGAAGTTCATGAGGTTCCACTACACTGGTTTAGGAAAAAAATGAAAAAAAAAAAAAAAGAAAAAGAAAAAGATTTAGTGTTACGTGGTTAGCTACCAAATTTAAATAATCAAATCAACTAAACTAATACATACATCTCCAGCACAGACTCTGCAAAACTGAGTATGTGTGTAGTAGGGCTCTGTTCCTGTTGAAGGCAACAGGAATCTGCATGGCCAGAAGCCAGAGACTGGCCATTGTCCTAAGAGACCCACTTCTAACAAAATGTATTTGGCTGGGTAACTTCAGGCATGGGAGTTTTCATTCCGTTCATTGTGTGGCTCTTCATCAGGCGAGAAACTGAACACATGCTTACCAGGGACTTAATAGTTGCAGTTCCAAAACCTTACTTACATTTGTGGTTCTTCTATGCAGACAAATGTGTGGGTGTGAAGCATTATGGTTTGGAAGTCTACAATATTTTCCTAGGTGGAAAATACCCGTTTTACAGTACCTGCTTAGAAAAAAATCAAAACAGTTTCACAGTAATGAGGCCCTTCCTTTGTTTGTCCCTGAAATAATACAGTTCCTTTAATAATGTTGAATAAAAAAGCTATTCACCCTTTTTAGAGATCCAGAGAGACCCTATGTTGCTATCTAGAGAGATTTACAGTATTGGAGTCTTAACATTCCCCTGATCTCCAACATTTCCTGCCCTGCAGGATATGTTCCATTGAGTAACACTGAGGTCCTATTTACAGAGAGAAAAAACAATTTTGCTGCTAGCTAGAAGAAATTCTAGCACACCAGAAAGGTGCCTGAAATCATCATCAGGCTGTTAAAAATGACAGATGAAACCAGATTGAGCATCTAAAAATCCTGTCTCATTTTATCTGTAGTAACTCATATATGTAGTCAAAGACTATAAAGCAAGAATAATTAATAGATTGGAAAGAAGGAAAAAACATGCCTCTTTTTGGAAGTGATGGAATAATTTCTAATATTAAGTGATAAACCATATGTTCCTCCTTTCCTCTGCTGGGTAAGCATAAGCGGGGAATATCAATAAAGATGTTACAATAGGGCCAGGCAAACCAGCAGGCTGGAGATACAGGAGGTTGTACAAAACATTTCTTCTCAGTGCCACCAAACCTCTCTGTTTCAGCGGATGGATGAAATGCATGTTGATGTACAGGAGGAGAGGAATGAAGGAGACATTGGAGACAAAGCCACTTTTTAAGGAGAAAGATCTATCTGGGTAGGGAGAAAAGTCATGTCCTGGAAGACTCTAAGTCCCCGAGCAGCAATTTTAGGGACAGAACAAAATGTCAGCAAGAATAGCAGTGCTGGGGAGTGGATATACATTATTTGTATTTCTTTTTATCCCTACCTCTGTCATTTTTTTTTCTGGTCTGTTTGAAAACCTATACTGCTTGGGTGAAGAACTGTGAAATCTTCTTTGGCCATTGGCAGGCTCTTGTATCTATCTGTATTGGGAGGGAGAAAATTCATGACTAGTTTGAACTTAATACACAAAATCTTCATTTGGTTCTGATCCATACAGCTCAGCTAACATTTTAAACCTGGGTCCCCAGTCGTTTAGAAAGTCATAATCAATATCTGAGTCTGAGGAGCCTGATTCCAAAGAACTGAGAGATTCTGCAATGGACTCAGCACCTTCGTAGCCATAAATGTGAAGTGTGTCATATGGCAGCAAATCCCTGTCATTGTCAGCTTCATCCTTCTTAACCTCAATCATAATTTCCATTTTTTCAGCACCAGAAGTTGGATTTCCAGGAGGTTTTTGGACCTGTGCGTATGGAGAGGGCACTGTTTCTGGCTTCATTCCATTCTTGCGCACAGAGTTGAGTACAGACACATCATAACTGGTGGTATCCATTTCACCACCACCTTCTTCATCGTAAGTTACAAGCTGCTCGTGAATCTCTGCCACATTCCTCCCAAGACCACTCAAATCCTTCTTGTGTCTCTTTCTTAGAAGAATTAGCAAGGCGATTACTGCAAACAAAACTTGAACAATTGTAAATAGAGAAGTAACAAAGTAAAACAAATTGCATTTCAGATATTTAACATAGTCTGAAGTGTACTTTTTCCCATTTTTTTAGATATGTATTTTAAAAATAATAGTTTCAGTTACTGCTAAATTTTAGGATTTGTATGTTCTCAAAGCAGTTACGTCTCAGCAGGAATCGTACAACTGACTCTTGAAGTAGAATCACAGGTGCAAACGTATAGTGTCACAAGTGCAATGAATGGTTCTAACAGCTACTGCCTGGAAGTGGTAAATATTTTAATGCCAGGCATCAAATGCTTCTTGTGTGGTAATTGCAAAGGAGGCCTCTTCTCAAGCAAGAAAGAATTTGCCCATTCTTTGACAGATTCGAAGTACAGCAAATAAGTTCTGTTCTGCTGATTTATGGATTTACTTATGTATATAAGTTCACTGTACTGCTGAAAGTATTTCCAGCCTTTGAAAACAGGAATCCTGTTGTTATTGCCCCAGCACAAATTTCCTTTTTATAGCTGCATGTGAGCCTGGTAATACTAAGTCAAGTATAGTATGCATATGTGCAATGACCTTTCCAATGACTCACCTTTTCCAATAGAATGAACAAGTTTGTAGTTGAAACTAAACTAACAAGCCAAATAGAAAAGCAAGTGAGATGAATCAAATAGTTAAAGTTTTTCTGCCTTTGTGACCATTTTATAGCCACGAAGTTTTCTTGGACCTAAGTTAAGAAAAAACAAAAATGAAATGCCCACAAGTCAGAGAACATTACCGAAGTCGAATAACTTACCGATGATTGTGAAGATACAGACAAAAATGGCCACGAGTGCTTGTATACTAACTCCGACTTGTTTAGCTCTTTCCTCACAAAAAGTGAAGTCGCCTTTTTCATTACATTTGCAGACACTGATAACAAGTGTATTTGTGCTGCTGAGCTCAGGATCACCGTTGTCTGAGATGATGACAGGCAGGTAGTGGATTTTGGCAAGTTCACGATTAAACTGTCCATACTTGACTGTGATATTAGCTGTGTTATCTGGAGGAAGTAACGACATCTAATTCAGTGATAATCTCTACCTGATTTTTCTTATAGATTATCAGTCATTTGGTACATCTTCCCCTTTGACAGAGCAAGCCTTTAGGGAACCCAGTGAAACTTGGGTGGCAACAAATGACATTTTCTTTCCAGTAGGTTAAGCCTTTAAAAATATTTTCTTAGCTCAGCTGGACCAATCATAGGTCATCGCTGCAGCTTTTCTCCCCTGTGCCCTAGTGTCTCACTTTGGCTATATGAGAAAATGCATTGCAGGAAAACATTACCGTGGTTCTCAACCAACGAGAAGTTGCTATCTTCTGTGGCCAGGGAGTATTTGAAGAAACCTCTAGGTGATATTTCATCCTTGTCAGTAGCTGAAATCGTGATGATTACCTATAAAGGTAAGATGGAAGAGGTCATAAATTTCAGTATACGTTGCCTCCAGTGATAAAAATGCTTACAGTATATAAGTTAGTGCTGGGCTCTGTATCCTGTATAACCCCTCAATAAATGGCAGGACAAAGATATCTTATGATGTTCCTCTTCCAGTTCTTTCAAGGGAAGTAATTTCCTTGTAGCTCTTCAAAAAGAGCTGTCCTTCCTTCGTTCACAGATGGGAAACAAAAGATGAAATCTTGTGTCAATAAAGCATAAAAAAGTCTTATGCTCAGAGACACATAGATTGAATTTTCATTTATACGTCCACAATGGATATTATCTAAAGTGTTTAACTTATTTAGAAGCATGAGGCTCATTAACTGAATGCCATTGGGACTGCTACTCCTGAATGACGTGTTTTTTTTTCAAAACCTCAACCTGGGATACATTAGCTGTATAAAATATAAAAAATGTATATGATTATGTCCCAAAGGTAATTTAAAAATTAATTTAAAGGTGAAATAATACCTTATGTGTTCTAACAGATTCCTTTAATAATACCTTGTGCATCCAGTCTGTGGCAGCGTCTCTTCTAATCTAACATAGTATGTGTAGGCTACACAAATTCTTGTGTCTGAGGTCAAACACCTAAATCCACAAACGCTATCACTCTTCGTGCATGCAGGTGCTTGCACTCTGATAAATGCTATAGTAATGTTATACATAGCAGTATTTCTCTCAGTTTTTTGAAATAGTTTTGTTTTCACTGTCAAGTGTAAACACTCGTAATAAAAAAACTGAGCTGCTAATTTTTGCTTTGCAAGGGTTGCCTTACTTCAGGGTTCAATTGCTAAAGCATGTACATACTTAAAAGCCTGGAGGGAGAGGAACTGCGCAGCCCATGTGTGCAAGGAGGTGAAAGTCAATATTCCAACAGTGTGAAGTCCTGAAGAAAGATTACTAACCACTGACATTTTGGAAATCACTGAAATGGTCAGGTTTTTGAATGTGAAAACTGAGACTATCTTTTAATAAAAGATATTTTTGGCCTAAGCTTGCAAGTAGATAATCCAGGTTTAAGGGAGAAGCCCTCTTCCTGTCTCACCTTTCCTGGAGCAGCGTTTTCACACACTCTGGGTTCCTCAGGATAAACAAGTTCTGGAGCGTTGTCGTTTTCATCAATGACTATTACATGAACTTGGGCGTGTGATTCTCTGTCAGAAAGACGGCCTGAAACGAGTAACAACAATGCACATCTCTGAGACAGCTGGAATCGTGGGGCTGTAAAGCTCCCCCTTTCCACTGCTCATGTCCACATCTGTGACTCCTGCATGCTGAATATGGGGAGTTTCTAGATCCATCATTCATTTAAACTTTTCCTTTTGACAGATTCAGATTTATTTTCTGAAAACTCTTGTATTGGCCTAATTCATCAAGGATCCACGAGGAAGAAAATGACAATTGCTTGTGCCTCCCTGTGATTCCCAGACTGCGTGGCTATGGTGTCCGACATCATTCTCGAGCCCTAAGGCCACTGGTACAGTGTGCCCATACTATTAAGTACCTTTTCCCTGCAGAAAAGCCCGTCCTCCCCAAAACTGACTCTGGGGGAGGGCCCCAGCCAGCTCTGCTTCCCCAGCCTGAGCGGAGTTGTGCTGGGCAGTAAGCTTGGTAGGCAGTTCTTGCACCTCCATGTAGGGGGGTGACACTGGTTGGGATGTTTGCTCCAAACACAGGCTTATGCCTGTTTCCCGAGCTCCTTCCTCTCCTCATGCCCCTTTCATTCCTTTTAACAAACTGAAAGCATTTTTGTAATATCTAGGGCCCAAATCTTAAAATTCTATTTGACCTATTTGTAGACACTCATTTGATTTGGAAGATTGCTGTGCAAACCCTGCAAGCATCCATTTCGTTTGTAGCTTAGTGGAAACAAGCTGTCAGGTTGTGGCTTTACTTCTTGATAAGGTACAGTCCTGCTGTAAAGTCACCCACTGCTTTCTTTCAAGTAAGGAAATGGATAGCACTTACCATCTTCCAGGATTTCCTGGGCTGCTACAGTGATGTTGTACGAGGAGCTGAATTCTCTATCCAGGGGCTTGGGAAGTTGAATAATTCCAGTGTCAGATACTCTAATGTAGTCTGCATTAGGACTAGCTCTTCGTCGAACAAATCTGTTTTTTGTTTGAAAAGAGATATGTTAGTACAAGGGTTATAATATTGTGTTTCACTTCAGTTCTTCATAGAAGGCCAGACGGCTGTGTAACAAATTGCATTCATATCAGGACTAGGCAGTCTCTGAAGATTTCCCTAAAATTAGGCAAGCTGTGAGAGCGTAACATACCCATCCTAAAAGTTCGCAGGTTATTCTCTTTTGCTGTTTAAGAAGTCTGTTTTCTTTTCCTTTCAAATCACATGCTCGAGAAAGTTATGATAAAAATTGTAACAGTAAATTACAACTGCAACCACATAAAGTTATCCAAGATTATGCATTTTCCCATGAATGTTCAAGTGGTTTATCAGCGACTTTATGCAGTAATTAAATAGGTGCAAGTAACTTATGCTCATATTTGTTGGTTGGCGTATATATCTATGGCTGCAGTGACTGAAAAAATCAGATTGTATTTTTTCATGCTTTTGTCTGAAAAATAGGGCCAATGTCTCACTTGTTTGCCAAAGTTTTGGACTCATTAACAGATTCTCCACTTTAAAATAGAATTACTAAAGCTGGTGTTGTGTTACCTGATTTTCCGTTTAGCTGCGTCAGGGTCGTATGCCCAAACTGAACCAAGTATTTTTTTTTCTGGATCATTTTCCCTTACTTTAAATTCATATGGTAGCTTAGTGAAGACAGGGGGCTCATCCACGTCAGTGACTTCAATGGTAACTGTTGAAATGCTCCTAGAGCCACCGGATTTAAAATAGCGAAGATCAACTGTGGGATCTGTTGCTTCAATGTCAAACCTGTATTCTGCTACTTTTTCGAAGTCCAGGGGCTAGAAGAAAGACAAGCACAGATAGTCTCTCTTTTGTCATGTCTAAGTAAACTTTGCATTAGCTACCCATGCAAATTAAAGCTCTGTGCTCTAATTTTATTGGGAAATAATAGCAAACCGCACTCCAACTAGACTCTGGGGGAAGCAAATCAGAACTGAACTTCTCTTTCATTAATGGAATGGCTCGAGCAACTTCTGGTTTTGAACAGATTCGTTCAGTATTCGAAGTGCAGCAATTATTTCTTGGTTTAAATCATTTTCTTTTTATAATTCTGTAGCCACCAAAAATTGCTTAGCTCCTTTTCCTCCAGGGTTGAGGGCCAGAGTTTCCTCTTCTCTCTTTTCCTTCCAGGCAGACTTCATAGCTGCACTGAATGATAGCTGGGGAATTTAGTGATAAATGACATCCGCTTCCTTGTTTTTCCTATAACTGAGATTATGAAAAGAATCCCACAATGGAAGGAAGGCCAGGAGCTCGGGCACTGAGAAATGCCCCAGCTGTCTCTTGTCTCACAGGTTGGGTCCCTATGCACCGTACCCTGAGATCGTACACTGTGAAATAAGCCATGGTTAATACTAGTGACTCTGTTTTCTCTGTTTATTTTTATTTTTATTTTTTTTGAGTAGACATTGCAAATGGAAATGGCAGTGCTTATCTATCAGTTGAAATTGTACATCACCTGCCTGTATACTTAAAATGATGACATACACCTGAGGCTGAAAGCAGGTTGCAAAACACTGGGGAGAACTTTTCCCTCTGCCTGTTCAAGGATGAGCTGCGTCCAGATCAGCCCGTGTGTGTGTGAGGGGCTCTTCCTCAGGGCAGAAGTTGGCAAGCAACGCATTCCTCTGGGCCCTGGGCAGATCAGGGGAAGGGCTGCGTTTGGTGAAGGACAGCTGCTAACGTCTAGTGTGAGCACAGCTGAAGACTTTACTGTAAGTCTTGGAACATCGGTTGCTTTTTTTGGTAAAGTTTTCTTCTTAATGACATTCCTGGTATTAATAGTTAGAGATGCTTGGAAGTAAAAAACACATTCATGTCAATCTGAGGATTACAGGAGGTAATTTATAGTCCTCCCTCCCCCTTTTTCACTGTAAATCAATAAAATCAATGAACGCTTGGCTTGGCAGTGCTCTGCATAATGCAAGAATGTCCCTTGGTACAAATTGAGTAGGTTTGAGAATTAAGAAACAAAGAACAAGCCATAATAAAGGCTTTGGAGAGTCTGGGCCCTCTTAAAGAGTTAGCAGGAAGTAATGGGGAAGCTTTGAAAACATTGAGGAAAGTAAGGGAGCCGTGGCTAAGATGGGAGCAAGTGCCACACTTGTAAAGAGCACTTTTATAAGAGTGGTCAGGTGTACGTGTTCACATTTTCTACTTTGGTTTCTCTTTGGCTGCAGAAGAGAAAGATTATTTGACTTGGTTAGTTGGTTCATCTCTTAAATTCACTCGCTCTTTGAAGCATCCAAATGTCTGAAGTTTGAGAGGAGCCCGAAGCGCGTAACCTGTAAATCTGACATAGTCCCCATTGCACTCTGCAGTAATCCCAGATTTTCCCAGTACTGGCAATTGAAACGGGCTGGTAAATCACCAGCTCTTCTTGCAGAGTTTACAGAATGGGGTTTTCAGGATGAATACCTTCCGTACTGTGACTTCCATGCATTCCTGTTTTTCCCTGCTGCTAGTCCCAACCCGAATCAAACACTTGTTACACATGGAAAAACAAAATCATCATCTTTCTTTGTTACTGGGAAAAGTACCTTCTTTGGTCTAATAATTCCTTCATTTGTGTATGGATTTGCAACAATTTCAAAGGTGTCCCTGTAATCTCCTCTGACAAAACTGTATTTTGTATTTCTGTGTTGTGGTTCATCAATGTCTTCCACTTTGACTCTGCCAACTTCTCCTCCTACTGAAACGTTTTCAGGAACTTTAAAGTGAAATGATGCTGTTAAAAAAAAAATCAACAAATGAGTCATAAAGATTGTGCACATGGAAGTTAGAGCTTAGTTAAAGACTGTTCTTGGTTTATAGACATCCAGAGAATCATTGAGAATTTAGCATTATTGATCCTTACAGACAACACTGAAATGTTTTTTTGAAGTTTAATTACTTCTCAAAATATTCAAGTTTTTTATAAAGTTACCAAAAACTAATACCGATTTTTATTTTCTATTCTAGGTGTGCTTCACCCAGGAAATGCAGCTAGTGCTGAAATACAGAAGCCTTCTGAATATGTAAGATTATTTTGTTCACTTTTAAGAAAGTTGAATTGCAATGAATTCTCATGTAAATTTGTTTTATTCATATCAGCCTTTGGTTTCTAAATAATACATTGCATTATACTTACGGTGTTTGAATACGGGGAAGTTGTCATTGATGTCTGTTAAAGTGATAATGACTGTAGCTGTGCTTGAATCCCCAGAAAACCCTGGAGCATCTTTTGCTTTAACAATAATTTCATACGTTGATTGATTCTCTCTGTCTAAATCAGCTCTGGTTGTAAAAATCACACCTTAAAAATATAATATTGAATATGATTAGATTTTGTAGCATGTCCAACATATTTTAATTTTGAGAGCAAGTTTTTGTCTTATGCTACACATTCAACTGTAACTAGTGTTTTTACAGTGATATTTTTCTAAGACTAAAAATGTTAGAAATCTTTCTATACGATGGAATATTTGGGAGATTTTCGGTACATTCCTTTAAATTGATCTTTGCTGCTTAGAAACAGTCAAAAACTGTCTAAACTCAGCCACTCCAGCATCTAGAGAGTTTGTTCGGCCACCTCATTATCTGATTTAGTTGCTCCAGAGAACCAGTATGCTTTGTGCTTACAAGAGATGTTGAGATTATTTGTAAAACAGGACAAACTTGAAACAAAAGAAGTTTAGGAAAGCAATGGGATGAGTTACTGATCAGAAACAGGAACCCAAACTTGGAAGTCAAAATCATCCCAATAAAATGCAGTTCATTTTGTATGTAATGACCTACTTCAGGTCTCTGCTAACTTGGGAAGTGCATAACCTATCGTTCATGTGCCAAATTTGCAAAGCTGTGGGGAGTATTCTTGGGTTGTAATCACTATTTATCCTTTGACTATCTTTTTAAAGATTTTTTTCTCAGTTAATCTTTAGGAATGCTGCTTCTTTATGTATTCCTCTTTTTCTGGTTGGTCAAAGAAATGGTATCCATGCTAAACTGGAAACATAAACGTGTATTATGTCCTAGTCAGTCTCTTCATCAGTGGGAAGAAAATGACCTTTCATCTTCTCAGTTAGTTCATGGTACCTAATATCCTGGCTTTATTAGTTCATTTTCAGATGCAGGCAGTGGCATTGTGTCATTGTGAATGAAAAATCTTTCCAAATTATAGTTGAAATTAAATTTTTGACTTATTATCTCCCTTGTCCAGAAAGAACGCAGCTTAAAATTGTGTTTTTATAAAAGCTTAAGGTAGAAGTTTGACACTTGCATATCTGACCTACCGGAGTCATCAACTGTGAAATATTCGTCTCCTTTAATGACTTGGTAGGTAACTGTGGCATGACCTGTAACTGTTGGGTCATCAGCGTCTACAGCTGTCACTTTGGTAACTGAGGTTCCTAGAAAAGGATTATCAAACAGCACTTTTAGTATAAATTTTGCTTTTTAGCCAAGGACATGAAGGAAAACGAGTGATGGAAGAACGTACCTACTGGTGACATTTCTGGGACAGATCCATTGAATACCTTTTGTACGAACACAGGGGCATTGTCATTAATATCATAAACCTTGATAATAAATTTAGATGGTGGTTCCAGTGACCGGTTGTTTCTTCTGTCAATAATGAGAGCTGTCAGCTCATATTCTGCTTTCTTTTCTCTGTCCAACCTCTCAAAGGCATATACATCACCACTGGTCTCTTCCACTTTAAAGATGGTATTGGCATATTCACCTTCAATAATGTACTTAGCGTTGTTGTTCCTTACACTCGATGTGATCTAGAAGGTATAATTCAAAGAGATAAAGGCGGGCTTTGGAGTCTGGATTCAAAACAGTTTCTACCAGACGGTGCACACAAATGTGACTGACCTCTCTTTCTGACTCAGTTTGAAACCAGAACAGCCCTCAGGAATTGTGTTGCCAGATGGGATATTACTGAACTAAGCAGTAGCTACAGACATCCGGGTTATAGGATGAAAAATGCATCCAGACTGAAACGTGCTTGCTTATATGTTAAGAAGCATTTTTTTTAAGATTATATTTCACATTTCCTAAAGATATAAATTGTTCAGGCAGTTACATATAAAAATCATTAACCTCATTGTGTCTGAAATACATGCACCACCACATTCAGTTTGAGCTTCTCCTTTTAGCAAATACCTTTCAGAATTTAGTGGAGATTTTGCGTAGATTTCACAGAATTACGGAATCAAATTTGTGTTCACAGCTATTGACATTATTTAGCATTATTCTCTATTATTTGTCATTTAGCAGAATTCCTGCCATAGCTGACAGTTTTCTTGAGTGTAGTCACATGCAGTTACTTCGTAGTTAGTCTTTAGAGTCAAGGCTATGACAGCAAGATTAAATTTGCACTCCACAGAGTTTAAAATCTAAGATCATATGCTATGAAAAAAACGGATGGGATAAAAGGAATAAACATTAATCAGTTTTTATATGTAATTTAATCCAATTCTAAGTGTTTTTGCACATTATTTTATTTAATCGGGAGATGATCTGACGATTCTTCCCTTTCCATACCTTTACCCCTCTAAGTATACTACTGGCAGGTTTAAACCACAGTTTTCTGTGCACTATATCAGCATTATTATTTCAGCAAGCTATTTATCAGTAATTGCTGGGTTTGACCAAGAATTTCTAGTCTTTTGTTACTGATGTTATCATAAATTGCAGCTGTTTGGTATTCAGGATTTTATTTATCCTATAGTTGTCATTTACTGTTGAACATTCTTTTATTTATGTTTTCTATTTTGAAATGTGTTATTAAAATTTTCTTTCCTCGTTCCACATACTTAATCATGCTTGTGACTGCTGGTGCTGCTGTAGAACAGCTTGCAACTCTGGAGATGTAAGAGGAGAAATAACCTCACCCTTGTCTCAAAGATAGTATAGTCTGCGCCTTCTTTCTCAGATTTTGTTTATTTATTTGGTGTAAAAGGTATAGAATTTCAAGATTGCCTTTGCTAAAACTGAGAGTGAACGTACAAAGGGAAGGCTCCAAGGTCAAGAAAGATAAAATCCAAACATAGCAGCATATTCCTGCAGCTGTCACTCAGTTCTGCTGTGCTGCTGCTGTGGCCTTTTAAAAGGGGTTTATCAAGTGTTCAATCCTGCAAATGCAATGCACTGAACACAGATATTGCAAAAGTAATCAGAAGCATTCCACTGTTGAAAGACCACAGAGCACAGTACAAAGTGAATTACTCTTATTTAGGACAGCTCCAGGAATAAAAGCGTTCTCCTCAATCTGCTACTGAATTGGTCTGAAATGAAACAGAGATACCCAGTGTTCACTGAGAGTACCCTATGGCCTCTTTTCTCTCTCTCTCGTGCTTTCTGCCAGTGAGCAGCACTGATCCAGAAAGGTCTGTTTCACTTTACCGAAACAGCCTTGACAGATGCTGATTGTTGTACATGGGAGGAAAATGTAGAACTGCATTTATCTGAAAAGTGTCAAAGTAGTTCAATTTGGTAGACTAGATTGGGAGAACTTTGGGTGATGCGCAGTTAATCATAGGATTTTATGAGCACTGCCCTGAAGAAAACAAATTTTCAGGCAGGTCAATGCTTGTTATTATTTTTAAAAATTATTTTCCTTCACTTTGTGAAACAAATTTTTTGATTGTGTAACAATACTCCTAAACAGCACTTCAGTTTTTTTTTTCCAAGCTGGGGGACGTAAACTATATGTTTTTTAACACGTACGTTTTTATTAGCTGATCGCCCAGGTTTTTGAAAGAGAGAATCTTAAGCTACTATTAAAATATCAACGTATATCAGCTGCCAGACTTCCTTCCTAACTGTGCACCTGCATGCAATGCAGTTCTTTCTTCACTGTGGGTGCTCCATACTTGTCATTCTCTAAAATTTGTTTGTATTCTTCAAAAGAATTAGAATCCCTTTGACATTATTCTTGATTTACTCTGTGCCCATTTTAAGATTGTAACAGGTTATTACATCAGCATTAAGTTTGACTTCTGTTTCCTTTTTTTCCCCGCGAATTCTGCCTAAACTGCAAACAAGTAATTCTTCTCCAGATACTCATCTGCTGCCTGCATTTCTAATTATTCATTGCTAACAGCCCTATTTACCTTGCCAACATGGTGTGGTAATGGCGTATCAATCTCTTCTTTGATATGCATTTGGTTCCATATCCAGTCTCTCTTAAGTCGTTTATGACTGGTATTGTTTGAAGAAAAGTTTTGTTTCGTTTTCTGACTTTCTTTGTAGGCAAATGCTGGAGCCAAGAACAATGACAAAAGCAGAATAAGCTTCTTCATCTTCTTCTGAGCCTAGGAAGTAATATAAAGTATGAAAACTGTGTAAATAACAACAGAATCAGATTAATCAGAGAGAGCACACAAAGGTGCAAATGTGATTTTCTCCTAGAGGAAAGTTTGATTACTCTCTGTATTTCTTTACATCTGCCTTAGAATCAAAAATTTAAATATCAGGCACAAAACAGTGGCAACTGTAGAAACCACTTAAAGTATTTGAATTAAGTAAAAAATGTTCAAGTTTTTAAAGCTAGCATAAAGCTCAGCATCCACTTGAGCTAATCTGAAAAGAAGGATCAGCAGCAAAGATTACCCTTTGTGCATCACGGAAGGTGTAGTTCAGCTGCAGATCATAGCTCATGGGAGAGAGCAGCCATGGGAGGCAACACCAAGGCTGAATCAGATCAAAGTTTATGTTAACTCAACTTGAAATGAAATGGTAGAGCTTGACAAACTAAAATGCAATGTTTTGACTTGGCCTGACACAAAATATACTGTAGTCAGTATCTTCATATGGAAAATATTGATTTAAAATACAACTTTTTTTTTTTTAACGGAAAAAAATGATTCATATGGAATTTTCAATCAATTCCAAGTACAGTGTAGCAAATTATCTTGCTCAGAGAGCTTGTTTATTGATTCAATTCCTTGTCTTTTGAAATGTGTGAAGGCATATATAAAGTTCCTTTATCTCTTATTCTCAGATTTTAACATATACGAAAGGATAATTCATTAACTTATCTTCAGGTAAAACCTTTTTTTTTTTTTACCTTGTATGTTAATATTAGCAAACTTAGGCCTGACTTTCATGCCAGATTGAGAAGTTCATTTGATGTGGAAGAGTTGATTAATTTTTCCACTAAATTTTCCCTTTGCAGTATAAAGCACTGTCAGGGAAATTTAACACTCAAATAATCAAACTTTAAATTACACATAAATGACTTTCTATTAGCTTTTAGGAGCTGTCAGTGTGTACATCAAAAATAAAACAATTGTGATAGAGAAGTTGACATCGCACAGGTTCATAGATGCAAGGTTAATATTTTGGGCAGGATTTGTTGAGACATTTTCCTAATTACTCTTTGGTAACTAGGTAATCAATGTTATCTTGCAGTGTAGCATCGTTGTCAGTAAAAACATTTTATTTACCATGAAATTTTGCTTTGCTCTCTTCTACACTGTTGTACATGATCTGCAGATCATTCCTTCTTTTGTGAATGTGTAGGAAATGACTAAATGGGCTGGCTTTGAAGCTGCTTTTTAATAGCCAAGCTGTGCTTTGTACTTTTTGGGGGGGAGTTACATAACACTTTTTTGATTCAGCTGGCTCTTTGCATTCTATGCACTTACTTTAGCTTTGATTTTTTTTCTTTTTTTAAGGAAAATGAGTAAGATTGAGTTGTTTTGCTTTGTTTGATTTGTTCACACAAATATTCTACAACTAGAGCTGTAAGGCATTGAGTATGATTCTGCTGTGATCTGTCTTTCATTCATAAAATTATAAAACACAGTAACCAAAGGAAAACCAGTTGGTTAATGTCAGCTACTACAGACCATAGTTTTGGAAAAACAGACTGCAGTGTTTGAACTGTCATTTCCTCTTGTTGCTATGGTCCAGTGGGGATCCCCTGAATTGCTGTAGGGAAGAGGTTGGTTGGGGAAACTGAGGACAGCACTGCCCACTTAAGCTGCCATGCATTTCACTGTGATTGATGCATCTACAAATATCCTCGCAGAAAGCATTTTTAGCTTAAATAGTCAAATCTCCATTAACGCATACTGGTCTCTGTATGGATCTGCTTTGTAAGAAGTTTTGTGTCTTCCCTATTATCTTTTCCTAGTGGTGCCTCTCTTTTCACTGGTTCAGAACCTGCCATGCCCTCAGGTCGGACTTCAGCTGGTGCTGAGAAGGATTACCAGCAACAGCAACTGCAGGACCCCTTCTACCCTCGTGTAGGGGCACTGCTTATCAGAAATTGAAGGCTCAAATTCATAATGAGCGTGCAGTTACCTATCTAGGAGCTCTGGGACTGTGGTAATATCCTGACTACGCCTGAGGATCCAGCTCTCCTTTGAAGTAGATAGTCTGTATGTGTTTCACAGTTCAAGCCTTGTTTGAAAGCTTGGCTATCGATACAGAAAGCACGAGTGAGAAGGCTAAGATGTCCCTTGGGCTTGTGTTTGATACTACTGTGGTAGTACTGTGATACTATTGTGGTAATAATATCTGCAACCCGCTGTTTTAATTGGAGGCCTTTTATAACCTCTCTGCATTAGGCTGGATCTTTTAAATAGATGCACGTTTCAGCCGAAACTTAAGCTACCCCTTCCACTCGGCTGACCTGTCTTCATGTTCTCACACTTTAAGGTGGTTTCACTTCCCCTTACTGGGCAGCCTGTTAGTACTTGTCCAGCATCCTTTGTAAGGCAAAGGTCCCTTTGTAAGCAACTTGATGGAGTTCGGGTCTGCCCTCTTGTATGCACTGCGTGTCACACAGACTGAGATGGAAGAGCCTCTTGCAGAAAGTGACTCCTGCTTCATCTTTGGCATCTTTCAGCATGTCGTATTTTGGTAGAAGCCACACTGCACTCTTGAGCACTGTGCATGCTGTCCTTCCTAGGGGCGTTTGATGCGTATGACTCCATAGGACAGTCTGACTCCGAGAGGAGTTCCTCTGTGATACTGTGCCAGTTTTCCGTTCTGCAGCTGGAAGCCTCTGTTGCTGTCGAATCCGTAATTGAATTCATCACAGTATTTAAGAATACCCTTCTTTGGCAGCGTGTACAAACACTTCAGAAGCAGGACCCTGCCGAGCAGTAACTGGATAAGGGCACCGTCCTGGTGTGAAGGCCACGTTCCATGGCTGTTAGCTCTTGACAGGCTTTACTAAATGCTCTGTCTTTTTCTGACCATGATAGTTTTCTTTTCCAGCAGCAGATCTCATTTGAAATGGCAGAGGTAGCGGCAGAAGAGAGAGATTCCCATGCCTGAGCAGGGGAATGCAGTCCCATAGAGTCAGAGGCAAGAAAATTTAGGATGGATGACAGGTGGATGACATGCAAGGATCAGATTTTCATTTCATTTCACATTCACTGTGGCTGCCAGGACTGAGAAAGGCAAATAAGCAGCACCCTTTGAAGTGATGACCCTCGTGGCCACACTTCTGGAGAAGAGGACAGCACAGTTTGCGCTGTGACTGAGCTCTCCCACGTGTGCCTTTCCCTGCCTTGCTGACATGAGGTCCCATTGCAGGTCTGCCTTAACACACAGTCTCCAGTTACCCTTCTGTCTCTAACTGATTAGACCAATAATTCAAACTTTTTTTTTTTTTTTTTTCACTTTAAGCAGGGGCCATAAATGTTCCTTAAAGCTAGGAGGGGAATGGATTATTCAAATAGCTAAGCTTCTTGGTATGCTCTTAAATTTTCTTTCAGCAAATGATGTTTTTTTCCACCAACATTATTCATTTTATGTGTTGAATTATTTCAGCAAATAACTCTTGGTCTGCAGGGTACTATAGACAGTTAACTGAGAAATTTTGGTATTCAAACTGATTTGTGGGACACATGGCTCATATGGTATAGTTTTTATTTGCAGATTGGGAGTAATTATTAAAAAAGATATCAGGTGGAGATGCAGACAATACTGTACTAATTAAAAGTTTGCATCTTATGAGTTGTTTTCATAAGTAATCAAGTGTAAGTTTGATGAGCAGCAAATACAAATAAAGTGTCCATGTAATGAAAACACATTTGATGAAATATTCGTATGAACATTCGTTTTTCTTTGTGGTATTTGCCTCTTAGTTGGTGTAATTTTCTCTTTAAAATATATGTGGCTGCTTATGTGAGGTTAGTTTGGTTACTAAAGAAACTTGTTCTATGCTTGCATGTTAAGTAGGAGTTAACGCCAGGTCTCTGTATGGAGACTTTGATAAGTAAGCAGACAGTTGTAGCTGAAATGGTGTGTTGATCAGATTAAAATCTTGTACTAGTCTTAGAGAATTTCTGTTTATAGCATTTGAAGCTGATTCCAGGCAAGATAGAAATAGTGATAAGGAATTTCCTGAAGGAGAAATTTGTTTAGAAGTGACTATTATATATCAGAAAAGAAACAAGTACTTCCTGATCTCCTGTAATACATCTTAAAAGGAATTTGTCAATATTGTTCAAGTAATTTGCATACCGATTTTCAGAAAAGATGGAAACTAAAGGATTATTGATTATTGAGCTGGAAACTTAATGATTGCTTTTGCTAACAGTATCTTGGTTGGAATCTGAACAATACAAATGCAAATGAAAACTCACTTGCAAAAATGAGAGTTTCATCAAGGCGGAAAAAATTAACAAAATTACTGATAAATGAACAATACAGGATAGAATATATTCCGTTCCGTAGTACTGGAAATTTTGCCGTTTCTGGTTGTTAGTCAAACCTCAGCTGTCATGCCTGCAGCAATGTAAATGCAGGGAATACTAAATATCTGAAATTCCGTGTTCAGTCAGGTGTGAGAAATGGAGAGCCCGAAGGAAGGCGTTTGGCCCATCTTGGGCTGCCCTTGCTGGGGCTGCCAGGCCTGTGGGATGGTGGGGCAGGGCCCTCCCGGCCTGGCTGAATGTTCTGGGGCTTTTTGGCTGTCCATGTCCCCACGTGTGGCCCGACAGCTGTGTCAGTGGGCTCTGCCCTCTCATCGTGCATCGGCTGCCCTTTCTCAGGAGGCTGTGGCCATGGGGGCCGGCGCGCAGCAAGGGCCCGCGCTGCCCTCGGGGGCTCCATGCGGGTGCGGGCTCTGGGTGCTGAACAGGGTGGCTGGGGAGGAAGAATTGGCTTGCGAGAACTGCAAGCGCCTTAAGGTCCACAGCAGAGCACCCCGTGTGAGCGACATTGATGTAAAAAGTTAAAAAGTGTAAAAGTCTCACTGGAAAATGATTGCTTATTAGATCTGAAATACTTCAAGTTTTCCTCACTACATGGCAGGCTTGCCACCCAAGGGATCTGTGCCGAATATCTTCTGGTATCTTGATACTTGTAGGCCTAAGAAAATTTTCTTGACAGAAGTTTTACTAGAGAAGTTGACTTTGGGTAGCTTTAGTTTTAGTATTCTCATAAGTATTTTCATTTGTCTTTCCCCTTCCTCTGTGCCGCTCCCCATTCATGTTCCTAAATAGCTCTGTGTGAAAAAAATCTGTTAAATTTGCACTGGATTAAACCCAGCAACACAGAGTATGCAACACTTCAAACTTAGATTTTTTTCAGATGCAAAAATTTTACTTTGTTACATCATCTAAACACTTCTAAAATTCCTATGCTTAATGAAGCCACGCTGGAGTCAATGAGAGCAGAATCTGACCCAGTGTCAACTAACAAAAGAACACTGCCTTACAGGATCCACTTTTACCGTTAATTTCTGTCTAATGTTTAAGACCAAAGGTAAATGTGTGAATACATAAGCAAAGAGAAACAGAAAGGTAATCTATTAAACCTTAGAGGGATAAATTATGTATTTTTTTGCATTGCCTATAGCTTAATGCATACTTAGCTTGCTTTGCAGAAGGAGCATTTTTGGTAAGCAGACAAAACATTAAAAGAAAGTAGCTCTAGCAGTACCTAACGCTACATTTCAGGTACCTTAACTGGCTGTGCAAACATGAATCGATAAAGCCTCCTCAGTTCTCTGTGAAAAGTACTGCAGCTAGATGAAAAGCTATATCCCTTTCAAAAGGTACATTTGAAGCACAGAGGACTTAAATGTTTTTGCTATCTCCTGATGGTGGACAGGGGTCAGGAGTAACAACCGTCTCGGATTTTTTTCTCCCAATTTTTTCATCTCATAATTAGACAACATTGCTCTAACCAGCTTCTAACAAACCCAGAGAGACAAGGCAGCAAAGTAATCACATAGATATAATTGTTACCTGCGCTGCAGTTTCTGATTGGCATCTAACTTGCAAAAATGCAGTCTTCCTTTGCTCCCTTGATCTTACAATGTGAGAATAGTACATAGGGAGTTCAGTGAGAATGGGAACTATGGTAGACCTTCAAACTGTAGTAACATCACTGAAAAAAACTGAGTAAATTGTGCAACATTTGACTTGGAGCAATCATTTTGTGTTGCTCTTTCAAATATAATTTTTTTCTGGATGGTTACTCAGCGTTTCTCTTATTTCTGATTAAAGCTGTCATGTGTCCTGTTCTCAACAATATACAATGATTCATTTCAAAACAGGTCGTTCCTGAGATCACTGTGCTGCTTTTTGGTTTCCAGATTATTGAACTGATTTAAATGTGCATAGTGCCCAACTACCTAGTATTATATTTTTGATTGTCCTTCTGTCGTCTTTATGCATCTGAGAAGTGCCTTCCACTGATGACTAAACAGTCTGGAGTGCAAATGCCTACCCGAAAACTGATGATAAAATGACTCTTTATATGCATGATAGTACCTTTGAGTAAATAGCTACTATGATGACTAAACCATCTGGAGTGCAAATGCCTGCCTGAAAACTGATGATAAAATGACATTTTATACTTGTGATAGTACCTTTGAATGAAAAACTACTCCAGCAGTATCTTAACTAAATGTGCTACTTTAAGAAAAAACAGATGTCACTCAGTATTGTGAGGGCACTGCTGTGTGGTTTTGTTATAGGTCAGTTGTTGGTGTTGATGATGCAGCACCGTATCTCAATATAGCTGAAGAGATAACTCAGCACTTCTGATTTTGGCTCCTGTTTTGCCTCCTCATATTCCAGGGAAAAAAAAAATAATTCTAACCTGGAAGTTCTTTCTGATTTTAGCTCTAAGTTTCTGGTAGGTCTGGGGAAAACATGTCAATGATTTTTTCCCCTATCAGTTTAATTTACCAAAAAATTCTCTCCTGGATGATAAAAAATAAAACTTCCTCTGATGGTTGGATGGAGTCCTCAGCCAGGACAGGTAATTCTTTCATAAATTAAGAAATTTGTTTATAAAGGAACTATAAATTACTGTGTGTATGTTGAAGATTCATTGCTTTTGATTAGATGGAGAGCCCAATGCTCCGCTCCTGAATGGACAGCAGAGTCAACAAGAAAGGTTTCCCTGCTCTGGCAAGTAAAGGACACCACACAGAGTGGTGGAAAGCAGGCAGCCAGATAGGACTCCCAGTCTTCCTGTGGTTTCTGCTATGGAGCTGGATAAAAATGGGGAGGCAAGCACTGGTTTGGCAACAAAGCTACTGTCCAAGCTAGTGAGAGAATGCCCATGCACTGAAGATGGGGAAAAGAGGTAACGAAACCTACAGTAATGTCTTCCCAGAGCTTCCTGACTCCCCTGCTTGCATTTCAGCAAGTGACTTGCTGACTCCAGGATTAAAGAGCTGCAGGAAATACTGCCAGTGGCTATGTGAACAGGCTGAGTGAGTCACGCAGGCAAATACGAACTGAAAATAACAAATGTGTGGTCTAAGAGGACATTTGCTGTAAAGAGAATGATTTTAGAGAAATGAATGAGGAAGAAAGTTATAAGGGGTCTCAAAGTTCTCCTTTGTTCCTTGCCAGGAAGCTTTTTTGGAAAAGGGATGTATAGGTTTGCATTTCGTTTGCTAAATGTCACCTCATCACAGACCTGAAGGAGAAGCAAGATGAGTCAGGTAGGATCTGATCCTGCGTCTGTAAATTCTGACTGTACTGGAGTTGGTTTTACATCAGTGATGTGCCCGATAATATTTTAGCTGGCTAGATTAACAAAAACAAAAATGCCAGCGTGAGCGGGAAAAGAACAGCCTATAGGAGCCTTTGCTTACTTTGGTCTGTGAACAGTGCAGTACTACAGAAGCAGTCAGCCGTTACAGCAGGCAGGAGACACTGTGTTTTGTGCTCATCAATGTTGGCTGGACTTCTCTAGGTGCATAAGAGTCTTTTGGAGAGCTGGTGTCTGTTTCTCTGCCAGCTGGTCCCTGGATAGCAGCTGCAGTGACGGAGTAATGACATGCTCCCAGCTGGGATAGGAACTCGTTTGTTTTTGCATGTGGCTCTTGACTGTAATGAGGTGTAGAACAGGCCACTGTAGACACGATTGATAGCAGGTACTAAGGTTTGGTGATTTCTCTCTTCAGTAAGAACAAAGAACAAAGAATAGCAAACCTCAAGGGAATTTAAATGATAAGGTATCTCCTAGAGATACTTGGGCCATAATTCATACTGTTTCTAAAATCTAGAAAAGCTTTTTTTTTTTTTAATTTAAATTTGTTTGGCTTAGATCTTGATGTACCTATCTGCATGTCACACACACACTTTGAATGAGCTCTGAATTGGGTTTCTGTTAGAATTCTAGGAAACCTCAAACAATCCCCTTTTCTGGGTCAATTTGGAAGAGATGGGCTGATAATTTGTGCCCAGTTGTTCTGTGTTCTTTAGGGAATGGCAGCCTTTTATGGATAGCATCATTTAGATACCTCCATGTATCTGAGACATTTCTGTTTGTGGAAATGAATCCCATACATGATCTAAGAAAACATGTGACTGTATTTTTATGTACCTGTGTAGTATATATGAAATCTGGCAACTTCCACATAGGCCAGGAGTAGGCTGTTTTTTTTCCTTCATATGTGGCACGCCAAAAATCTTACACAGTAAAGTTATCAAACCAAGAGGGACTACTTCTGTGATTCATGTGCAGATGCTTTGATTCCTGTTCCAATCTTGAACTAAATCATTTTTCTGTCAATCTCTGGTAATACGTTTTTAATCTGAGTTTCTTACTTGCAAATCTGATAACTGAAAAGCAAATTAAGTGCATGTTTTAATTAGTGGGCTGGTCTCCCCATGAACTTTGAGAAAGCATTATTTTTGGAGTAAATGAATAATTCTTGAATCACTTCAGCTGTTGACATGACAGTGGTGCATTATTTAAACGCAGGTTGTTTGGTGAGGATGGCATTTGTGATGGAAGCAAAACAATACTTTGAAAGCATTAAAATGAGCAGTTGCAACTACTCTAGTAGTCTGACTAGTTTTTGCTCTTCCACCCAGATCAGTTATGCTGTACAATTGTCATTTTAATGGATGACTGGTTTCCTTTTATATAAGCATCCAGGTATGTTTAGAAAGTAATCCACCAGCCTCAGTAAAACTGGTGGCCTTCTACCTCTCCCAGGAGACAAATACTCGTGAAGGTGTGTTATAGCCACACTGAATCATTAGGTGAGTTTTAAGAATCTTTCTCATTTTACGCTCTCAGCATGCAGATCATGTATCATGCCAGGTGCAGAATCAGTGTCTCTACTCATTTTTCACAGCAATATTATTTGTCATCACAGAGGCTGTAGAGATACTTGAGAGAGAACCAATTTGAAACTGAACTGATAGATGAAACACTGAAGTACTTCTGGTCTGGTGCTGCTTAAGAGTTCTTACGATGGACGTGCTGCTGTAGTCATATAATGCTTTACAACAGATGCCTTCTCTGAAGTGACAACAAATTGGATTATTGTGCTTTAAATAAGCAGCAAGTGGTATTGTCCTGTCTTTCCATGCATGAAGTCTTTCAGTTCACGTACAAACATGTTAGTACAAAATGCAACAAGGGATAAGGTGGGCTTAGCAGAGGGCCTACTTTAAATGTCCACTATAACCAGAGTTGTTAAACTCTTTTGATGCTCGTTTGTGATCAAACGGAAGATTATTAAGCCAATTTGTGACACTTCATAACTAATGAATATAGTGTCATAAACAGAAGATTTTGGCTTTCTGTTACGAGTTGATAGCATGGACAGCATTGAGTTTAAGGTCATAAGCCTCCTACATCTCTGTACAGCTCCTGAGCCTTGGATGCACATATATGAGGGTTGAATGACTCCTAAGGAGCAGAAGTATTCTGGTGTTTAGTGGGTGTGTTCAAGCCCAGAGGTGGAGTTTGGATTCTGGTACGGGGTATTACCACCTCGTCATCGTGTCACATAGATCTGTGTGCTTTAGTGATTTGGAAGGTTCCATTTCTTTAAATCAGCAAGCTCGTAGGACCTATGAGTAATATGATTTCTTTTCTTTCCAGATGTTGCAGGGATGAAACTAACAATTAAATGACAGAAGATTTGTTCTTGGCCACATGTCTTTTGATGACAGTTGCCAAATGCTGTTGAAATCTGAACTATTTCGAGGGGTTTACTTTGCATTAAATACAGCCCTTCTGTTCTGAAATGAGCTAATAAGATGAGTGGAATAAACCTTGCATGCAGAATTTGGAGGAGCAAACATTTTTTCCCTGTGAATTCTTTGTCCGAAATAGAAAGCTTAGAGGAAAATCTTTCCCATCTAGATTAATTATTGCTAAGGACAAATGCTGGAAATGGAAATGAATGGAAATGAAGTGCCAGTGTTATGGACAGGCGAAGAACCTGTTCTCTTCCGTGTGTGCAATAAGTGTTTTTGATGATGCTCTTGTAGTCAGGTGTACTCGTTCCTGAGAAGGGTCTGACTGACACGGAAGAATGACCGGGTCTCTGTCAGTCTTGTTGGCAGTACCTGCAGTGGCTGTAGAGCCAGCCCCTTCCCTGCTTTCTTTCAGCCGGTTAATGTTTCTGTAGCCCAGGCTGCGGCAGCTCTGGCAGGACAGGCGGAGAGGCAGGTGTCTCAGCACCGAGCCTTCCCCATCCTCAGCAGCTCCCACACTTCGACTGCATCGTTTGACATTGGGGAGTGGGGCTCTGGGTGAGAGGGGGACAGAGGAATCCTCCAGTAATTATTTGGTTATCCCCATGCAGAGGTGGAACAGTTCTGTTATATTGGAGGTGTTTGGAATTGCTAAGAAGATTTCTCAGGCATCTCTAACCAGAAGCTTTGTTTCCTACAATAAATGGTACGCACAGTTCAGAATTGATCTGTTTTGATGCTGCCCCCTGGCTAGCTCTGCTGTACACAGAGTTCAGCTGGAGCTGTCACTAAATGCTTAAGAGTTTGTCCAAGCTAAAAAAAAAAAATAAGGTGCTCTCTGAGAATAATATATTATAAAGCTTTTTCCACTTCCCCTTTGTTTCCAGATAAAGCTTTAGTATCACAGAGGCTTCCAAGCACAGAGCTCCAACTGAGTAGCTTTGATTAAGGAAAAGTCCCCATCCTTTGAGGAACTGTATGCAATAAATATATATTTTTTAAACTACAATGTAGCTGTGTTTGCTGCAGATAAGATTTTTTTTTTTTGACATTTCCTTTAACAGAAGCTTGGGAGCAAAAGTATCTGTCTCTAGCACAAGCATCATGTGTAGGTCTCAGTAATGGGTATTTATTGTGCTAACAGTACTCCGAAGCAGAGAAAGTATGTTCAGCTGTATGTGTGTTCTGATTCCCATGTCCAGATTATTTTACTGAGTAACTTAATGCATTGGCACTTCCTCTGAAACTTATTGTTTTGGCAGATAAAGCATATACGTATAGATAAATCTAATTTTCTGGCTGGGCAAGAGGCTAGAAAAACAGGGTGTGTCTGGATCTGTTTTGTTTGGTTATTAGTATTCAGTATTTTTCCCCCTTTTAAAATGTCCAATTCAAATGTCAGTTCATTCTTCTCTATTTCCTGCCCTTATTCAACTAGACTGCCAGACCAGGCTTAATTAACTTCAAGACCTTTTCTGCCAACCCTTATAGTTACAGCCTTTTCCTGGAACATTTCCATTGTTATGCTCTCCGTGTGTTGTGAGATGATACAGATGATATTATTGCTACTTTTATGAATTTACAACGAGCCTTTCAATATTTTTACTTACAGCTACTTACAGCTTAGCTTTTGGAGTCAGGAAAATCTCAGTTTCGAATCAAAATAAAACTAGGGAAGCAGATTTCCAGCTTACAATGCTGATGAAGTGAAGCTGGAAAGCCTGGAAATTCAGTCCTCAGACACAGGGAAGCTTCAAGAGATGAGGAAAGCTGTTGTAAGTTTTATGACAGACTTCAGAGCTAGACTGTTTTCCCTAAGGTTTCGTTTCCATGTGGAAGTTGCTGTGATTTAACACAGTGTTGTGTTTTGCTCCATTATCTCTGCACCGGCTTAAGTAGGTCATTAATCTAATGAATTTCACAACCCCAGTCCAGAGGCAATGAGGAAAACCCCCACCTAAGCCGAGCTTCCTTCTTGAAACAAACGGCAGCTGTGGTAGGCGCTGGGTCAGCATGTAAGATGTGAGGGCAGGAGTGGCCTTGTTTCAGGGCAGGGGGTGCTGTTGTTTACACCTGATAAGGGGTCTTTGTGAAAGTGATAAAAGTGAGAGCGGGGGGCTTTCACCTGGCTGACCCAGGGAGTTTTCTGTGCCCAGGTCTTTGCCAGCGGGACCCGTGGTGGTGATGGAGCCCCCCGCTGGGGCTTGATGTGGTGAGCACCCCCGGGAGCAAAGGGCTTTAAAGCAGCCTGACTGCTTGGGAAGCTCTTGTTCCCAGCAGAGCTGTGCTTTGTGGGTTTGCTGTCTGAAGCTGAAGCACAGCTGGAGATACTGCTTAAGCTGAGGTGGGAACTCTGACTCTCAGTTAGTGGCTACCTAAGTGGAACGTTTATTTTCCCTACTGCTCGTATTTTCATCGTGACTACCGAAAACGCTTTTCTTATATGAATGAAGCCTTCCTCTTCATTTAAGGAAGCTGAAGACCAATCCATAAAAGGCAGGTAATAAAGCTCACCATTTCACAGCAGGAAAATGACACAATGTATTCCAAAGAGAAATGTGTCTCTTTCTTCCTGTTGGAAGCTTAAGTCATCTCCAAGTGCAGTTACTGGACAATGCAACAATACTAATCCTAAACTTCTACCAAGGCCGCTGCTGGCAAATCGAGTGGACGAAGCAAGTGTGTTTGTCCCCATTATCATCTTTGTATAATGAACCCATCCTTGCTTTTTGTACTCTCTGCTTTCTGTCTTGCTTCTCAGTTTCCATGTGGATACGTCTTTTAGCTGGAGTGCATCTGGATGACACTAAAATATGCACAGTGTAGCAATATTTGTTTACGTTTTAATGACAGCATAAAACCCCCTATCACTAACAGAACTGAACAAATAGGCAGTATATACTATTTAATTGTAGGTTTGGATTCATAGATTAGGTGGTGGAAAAAAAAATGAAACCTTAGTAGTAAGGATTGGTGGGCCTCACCCTAATGTGAGTAAGCTGGTTCTCTTGCAGACAAATCTTACTTATCTTGAAAGACAGTGACAATAAAATCCAGTCAGATACTGCAAATCTCTGAATTCAGGTGTAGGACTGGAGGAGGGGGAAGGAAGTACCCCACAAAAAGAAGGGGGAGGCTAACCTAACGCTCTGTGCCAGTCGAGACCGTCTGTGAAGCTAAACCTAACACAGGAACAATTCCCATCAATGGCAGGATTTCCTATCATTCGCAGGACAGCAGCATTAGGCCCTTAGTCTTCTCAAGCAGAATGTTTTAAGGTACACTTTGCACTCCTAGAGAGGATTTCCAGACCACAAATTCATAACAGATAGCATCATGAAAGGAAGGGGAAAAGGAAGACTGATCCTACCAAGGCATTGCTCAGAAATGTGGACAAAGACAGCAGAAGGAATGTGACTGTATCCTCCAGACATACTGTGGAAGTGGAATTTCCCTTTATACTGTCCTACATAATGAGGACAAGGGCCCGTGCGAGCTGCAGATAACGCACCTTGCGTCGGATGAACGTCACCAGGTGGCAGGAGGACTCCTCCTGATGTTGCAGGGCCAGGAGGGTTGCTGCTCATTGGTGAAGGCTGACAGTGGGCTTTTTAAAGGAAGGTGTAATGGAAACAGAGGGCCTTTGCTCCTCAAGTTTTGGCAAAAGATGGTTGCAAAATCCCATAGGAACAGGAGAGTTATGATGACAGCTAGGCTGAGACAAGAATGCTGTTGTTTTGGGATTTTGAATCATGAAGAAAAACCCTGCTGAATTTAAAAGGTGTCTGCTTTTGGTCTACCTCTGACTATGGTGGTGCTCTATTCAGGTGTCATTCCTGACATTCGAGATAGCAATGTTACGGCAGAAGAATACTCCTTCCACTCCACTTGTCCTTTGGAAAGGTGTCCTGCAATTTCTGCACTGTGTACCAGGTGACCGTACTTGTCTTTCCTCTGAAAAATCAGTTATTTTTCACTATCAACTCTGGACCCTTTTATGGAGGTTGCTTGATAACACTTGCACATGTAGCTCCTAATCTTTTGTAAGACAGTTTTGCTCTCTCTCTCAACACGAAAATACTTGTCTGGAGATAAGTCTGCCAGAGTGTCCATCCACCTGCTTGCCTCTCTGTGGTTTACTGATTGTAAATCTCGGTTACACTCAGAGTACCAAGACCGAAGCAGGCAGTGTAAACACCTGCAGGGGATGGATAAGTTTCCCTCTTTGCCCTGCCCTGAAAAACACTGAGCTTTTGAGCCTTTCCAGTGCTTGTGGGCTTTAATTAAACACGTAAGGGGACACGGCCCCAAGTCTTCTCACTGCCTGCCCAACAGGTGTGTATGGCAGTGTGTACACAAAACAGACTCAAGGCACAGATAGCATCCATCTCAATAGTGTGCTACAGAGAGAGTGTACATAAAATATTCAGCAAAATCTTACAAGCAACATACAGCTTGTTTCATGCTTATCGACAGATCTGAAATTCATATTAAGAGGAGCGAAGCTCAGGCTCTTACTGGATGAAAAGGCTAACTTACATCCCTGTATGGAAGAACCATAAACTGGATCTTGGCAAATTTTTATTGAACTTTTTGTATTTTGAGACCAGACTCATTGCAGAATTCAGGAGGCAGGTGGAAGGTGTGTGGTGAGTGATGTGCATTAATTTTGCACACCGTCAGTCCCAGCGTTAGCCCTACTGGTGGGTTTCCTGGGCCTGCAGTGGGGCTGGTCCTGGATCCCTTATGGCATGGCTGAGGACAGGCCCTGAGCAGGATGCCTGCCAGGTTCTCGGCAATGAAAATGGGGGCTCCTGATCATGACTGCGTGTGGTACCCCAGTGCCTTCTGTCTCCTGTGTTTGCAGTACCTGAGGAGGCCTCTTGAATGCAGTAGGGCACAAAAGGGAAGTCAGCAGCTGGATCAAGCTAACTCATCCTCATTGTGGGCCAAACTAGTATCCAGCTGGGGATGTACTAAGGTCTGCTCTCCTAATTCGAATTCTGATCAGCTTTAAAAGGTGTGTGTGGGGAATTTTTACCCAACTTTTACCGTAGCGACTGTGAGCTGGTCATCTCTCTTTGTCCTAACAGAACTCCAGTTTACACAAATAATCGCTCTTTGATGTGTTCTAAAGTAGAAGGGAAACCAGTATCAGTGCGAAACTGGAGGGGATTTTTGATTTGTAAACATCCAAGGATAACAAAAGGAAAGGCATTGGTTTTAAAAAATGCGCCAAACCATTTTTGTTTTCAACAAATTTCTCACAAATAGAGAACCTCTTATTTTCTCTTTGGCACTAACACTTGAACCTCTGAATTAAACATCTAGAACCTGAGGGAAAAAAGAAATATGGACAAGTGACAAAAATAACCACTAAGATCACTTACAAAAAGCTCAGTTGCTAGAAATAATCAATTATCTCTATTCTGTGAACCTCTACCTTTTTAGAAAATACAAAATATTATCTGGCCAGATACAAGCTTGTAGTTCTGTAAACATGTAACCAGGCCAAAATAAAATGAAGTTTTTCTATTTTTCATTTGAAATATTAATTGAAACAGTGATTTGTGGATGTGCAGTGCAATCCTTTGTTCCATACAGCTATAAATCAGGGGAGCCTCTAAACCATAACCAGGGATTTTCACCTATATCCTGTTTTCAGCTGTTTCATTCAGCAGAGGCAGGATATGAAACAAATCCATCTTTTCCTTTGGGAACAAACCTGTTAACTGTTTAGGTGAAACCTCCTTTGTCTAAGCTTTCTCTTTAGCACTGAATCCAGCCGATAGCTCTGTGCAAGCTACAGGTTACTGAATGGCACAGAGCTGTCTCGTGGCTTACTTTCAGAGTCAGCATTTGCTTTAAAATGTTTAAGAAACAGTTTTATGATCTTACGTTAAAGAGCAAGGCACTGGGAAGTATTTCTTAGTGCAGTACACCTCTAGCACTCTCAAAAATAAACCCGTTTTGTGGACAAAGCAGGAATGATTTGTTGAGTTTATCTTTTGCTTTTGGATTCGTTTGTTGTATTGTTTGTAAGTTCACATACAGTTCTGTAGTGTACTACACTAGTTTAAGGCTTTTATATGCTAAATTAAAGCCGTGTCCCTTTCTCCTGATGGTCACCCTTTTTTATGGCTAAGAAGTAACTCCTGGCGATACCTCAGATGAATTGCAAGTCAGCAGTTCTGTAACGTGTTTCTGGTATATTGGGTGTTGTTGCAAGGCACAAATTAACCCGAGATGAGAACCTTTTGTAAATCATTGGAGTATCCTTGCTTTTGTCTAATATTTTTTTCTACATGAACATCTATAACACCGTCTGCTTTCACAAATGCTGATACGATGATTTATAATCAGTGGAGGCAGGAATACATTGATTAACTACACCTTCATTAACTGCAGTAGCAACCAACTTTCAATGCTTTCAATAGCGGAGAATGGAACAGATTTTCTCACAGAAATTCTTCTTCTTCCATATCTTTTTTCCTTTTATTTCTTTCCTTCCTTTATCTTTGTTACAGCGTGACAACCAGCACTGTAAGGTGCTGTGCACACTGACAGCCCCACTACTGCAGACTAGAATTCTTACACAAAAAGCAGTATCAGTTCATCTCTTATGCATAAATGCTTAGTTTCTGCAAGCTGTACAGGAAACTTGTTAGCTCAGGGGCTTGCTATGCTGTCTGTAGGAAAAGATAAACCTTTTCAACCAAATTCTTGTGTCAAGCCAGTGTTTGTGAAACACCTTGTCAGAAAAAAAATGTTTTATTTTGGACCTCTGAGCTCAAGAAACTTCTAAAGGAAGTAAACAGGGGCTGTAAAAGCTGGTAGTCTAAGGTTGAGACTTCAGAGAGCAAGGCAGTGAGGTGTTTATATAAACTCTCTGTGTAAGCCCTAAGCACCTCTCTTAGCAAGCGCGATATGCCAAAGATGGCTGCTATGTGTGGTGGCTTTCACCTCTTCTTGGCATTTTAACGATCAAGTCATAGCACCTTTTAAATACCAAGGGCAACCCTCCTTTTGATGGAACATACCATGTCAAGTCATAGCCCAGCATACAGCTGCTGGCTAGAAACAAAACCAAGCCTGTAACTCTCCACACAGCAGGTGAAATCATTTTGTAAATGGTTTACAGGTGCAATTTGCAATAGAATTTCTTTTTTCCATATTGAATGAACATTGGCAACATAATCTAAATATTACAGAACAGAGCTACAAAAAAGCGATCTGGGAACGTTGTGCTATAGCCCAGGAAATTTAGAAATTTTCCTCTTACAGTGTAAACTGTGAACAGCTCTGCTGTTGCCTACACTTATTTTGGTTTATATGATATCAGTATTAGGCCCAAAGGATGGTGTGGATAGGTATTAAATTCATAGCCAGTCCACTGTTAATTCATAAATCATTTAAAACGTTAGAAGGCATATTTGGTGGAGGTAAGAAATCTTTACAGTTAACTTCACAGCTGAAGGACAGCAAATACCGTTTATTCCTTACCTGAGTCAGAGTTGGTGGAGCTTCAGTTTGTTCCCAAATGAGGCAAACTAAAATCAACAGTATCCCGAAAAGTTACGCAGTACAAAGAAAATGAAGAACAAACAGAAAAATCCACTTCTTTTCGTTAAGCAATACTGGGAGTGTTCACAATCCAATCTCCAAGGTTTTCCATCTGGGAGTCAGCCTTTTCCCATCCTGCATCCCGGCATCCTGTTATTGTTCCAAGTCTTAGTAATTCAGCGAGAAAAGGGAGTGGAGGAAACAAGATAAACTTAGCCTTATTATTGCTATACTGACTTATTTGTTGCTGCCTCTAATGAGGTAGCTGAATAAAAGGAAATTGGCTCTAAGAGAAACACAAAAGTTGGTATATTATTTAGGGTCATTTTATAAAGAATTTTAGGAATTATCAGCAATGATACTTTAAATAGTGGCTGATAATTGATCAGCACAGGCTATGCCTGTTTCGCACAAACATGATAATTTAAAGCCATTTGGAGATGTCCTTTCTGTAAGGATTTTTGTATCCACAAGCAGAAAGCTGAAGTCCTCATGTGAGTGAGACTGGGGTTCTTGTAAGGTCTGTCAATGCTGAACGTGAAAATGAAATTTAACGCTATTTTTCCCAGGTAAAATTGTGATGCCAGAAACAAGACAGTGTGTGGGTGGGCCTTCCAGAAGGAGAAAGTGTTTGAATCATCCTGATTATGGTTAGTTTATGCCTCTAGACCACTCAGGCCAGTCAGAAGGGAAAGATTCAGTGTTTGTGTTCTGTTACTGAAGCTGACTTGCTGCGCAGTTCGCAGACGGGGGGAAGCTCACCAAAACCTCAGTATTAGAGATCTCGGTGTCTCTAATATTGTCATTTGCATGAGGCTTAGGTCAGGATGTTGCTCAGTGAGGCCAATCTGTTGACCCTGTGGGCTGCCTTACAGCCTAGCCTGAGCACCCAAAACCTGGGGGACTGGGGTGCCGCCTCCTGCTCCACCTGTTGTTGTCTGACCCCTGCCTGTATGTTAAAACCGAACACAAAGATGTACCTCTGACATTGTACAGTACAAGTGAAAGAGGATTTTTTAAAGTAAATAACACAGAAAGAAATCTAAGAAATATGGGACTTAGCTCAAAACCCACTTGTATTTTTTAAACAGTTACAATAAAAGTGGGCAAATGTTCAGCATATCTTAAGTAGGACTTTAAATAATAATGATCCCCGGTTAAATATTCTCTTGCTCCTATTTGTCATCGCATCCCAGCACAGGTGATAGGATTGATTTCCTAGCTTTCTAGAAGGCTGAGATTGGTTTTATTATTTCACATTTTTATGATGTACAGCAGCAGAGATGAATGGCGTTTTAAAAATTTTGATACGTTAGTTATTCAGAAAAGTTAAGCAACTAATGAGAAGACATTTTTCAACGTCTTACTCAAGGAGACCAACTAGAATTAAGATCCCTTACAAGAAAATAAGCTGTTCTATTTCATTGCTGAGAGAAGAGCACGGAGGATGCTGATAGGGGTTTTCCAGGGAACTGCAGCTATCTGGTCAGGATGTAGCTCAATGATAAAGTGGTACCCACAGCAGACAGCTGTCCCAGATATGATTTACTTTTGCAAATGACTTCAACTGTATTTACAACCGTTGCATAGCCTTTGATGTTTGTATCTGTGACTTGGGAGTAAGCATGCTATTTAGCTAATCTAAACAAAGGATGAGGATAAGAGAGCCCTTCAGGTCCATTATGCAAAGAAAGAAATGGGAAAAGCACTGTGTTTTCTGTGCATGCCCTGAGGCAGCAGGTCTAGATTATTAAGGTTTGTTTTGATGCCTACTAAATAAGCTTTGTCTTAGGTGACTTGTTTTATCACTAGTGAAAAGTTCAAGGAAAAGAATGAGAATGTTTCTAAAGGCATTTTTAGCATGCTCTGTTTCAGGGCTCAATAGAGTAACTGAAAACCATTTATGAGCTCTGAGGAAGATAATTTCATTCAAATTTTAGAAACCTTATTAAAATCTCAAAGCCTTCCATATTCTGTTTTACAGATTTCATCTCTACTGAACTGTTTCTTTAAAGTTTCTTTCTGGCTATAAGGAAATGTGCCCTGAAATTTTATGGAATGAACAACCTATCTTTGCATCCCTCTCAACAGAAGGCAGAGCTCCTAATGGTTCAAACCACCTCATTTCCTTTATTTAATCCCAGGTATTTTAGGTACTGCACTTTCTAGGCAGTGAATTTCATCAAGTTTTCAAAGCTGCTGACACAAAATGCTAGCAAGGAAGTTTCCCTGTAGACTTTCAGACTTTTTATCATCACTGACATGTCATTTGACATATTGACATATGTCAAATCATAAGACTTTGGGGGGAAAAAAAAGAAGAAGCTTTTTGACTGCTTTTGCAAGCAAGGAGGTAATGTTTTAAACAAAATATTGGTAATTTACATCAATATTGATAACAGAAAATGTCCTGTGTGTGATTAGACATCAGCAGGTGTATTTACCCTCTAGATCCCTCATTTTAAATTTGAAATCTTATTTAATATTAAAACTTCAGGAAGGTAAAGGAATGGGTAAAAAATGAAGAGCATCCTTAGCATATAGGAACTTCCCACTACTCAGTGTGACTCATGCTAGGGATGGAGCTGGTGGTATGAGCAAAAGGAGGGAGAATTTCACATTTCACAGCCTTCGTCTGCTGTTGTCAAGTTCCTGTTCCACATGACACCAAGTCTTTTGCATTGTCTGTTCAGCACTGCTGTGCAACTTCTCGACCTTGTTATACCCATCCGTTCCCACTGGCTCACTTGCTCTTTTTTCCCAGAGTTGTTCTCACAGATGTTTGTTAGCTGCTCTTTTCTGAGTTTGTGGCACCTTGATTAGATGTGCCTGGTTCAGATCAGCATCTCTTCCAAAGGTTTCTATGTTAGCCTGTGTTAATTCATGGCTGGTGTCTGAGCAATCTTCTAGACTGCTCATGCTAGGAAAGTTTAAAATAGTCTTTCCTTTATTGGATGGGGTAAACCTTCGCTTTGCTTTGAAGGTGCTTGTGCACAGTCTGAGTTTGACATTTCTGTGAATCTAAAGTAATAACTGTCATCTTGTAACTGCTGAAAGGAATAATGTGTTAGAATGGGCAGAAACACAGCCCTCATTTACTATGCTAAATCTATTACATTTGACTGTTCTTACTATACACAGATTCCTGGGATTGGGTTAGGATAAATTAATGGAATTGATAACGGCATGCAATAAATGTGAGATTGAATCTTGCATCTTTTTTCAGAATTACATTTTATCTGCTGCTGAGATCAGTCAGCTGATCTGAAACTCAAATTTCATCCTGTTCTGTGTAGCCAGCAAAGCAAGATGACTCTTAGAATAATAGCTTTCAGTTACATCTTGTTTCAGTTTTCCCCTGAAGTGCTTGTTTGTTGCCCCATCTGATTAATGGTCTCTGAAGTTTGCCTCAAAGAAGTAATGGATACTAAAGTTGTAGAAACCAGTTCCTTGTGTTCCTAGCCAGCAGAAATTCCATCAAAGTTGGTAGAAAAGCCCATGCCTTTCACTGAATAAGCATGGATTTTTTGTCATTGCAACTAACTCTAGTTACAGTGAAATTGCATATGATAAATAAGCCCTTAATAAGCCGTCGTCAAAACTAAAGATAGCTATTGACACAGCTGCAGCTGATGTTTTAATTCCTTGTAAGCAGCTATCTCACTATTTGACTCTCACTGGAGAGGGGCTTTACAAGTGGCAACATGGCTGAAGAATACTTTTGCAGCAATTTATGAAGGTTAGACCACATAATCTGTCTTCCCAAAACCACCGTTGTAACACCGTGCAAGTGAAGGTCTGCCAAGATTGGAAACTCAGCCACAACAATAATACTTGTGTCCGTATTTTTATGACCAGCTAAGACCTGTGCTAGAAGAGAGCACAGGCTTGCCTTCAGTTATAAAAATAAACCTGAAATGCTAATTCTGAACAGCTTAGATAGTCATTGTAAGATCCCCTCCCATTTTAAATGTGCAGTTGTATCTGACAGTTGTCTGAAGCGTCTCTGGAAGTAACATTGCTTAAAGTTTAAAACATAACAATTACTGCTCCATGTGGAAAGCTTAATCTCTGCAGAAAGATGCCTTGTTATTTTGGGGACTTTTAATCAGGGCAATGCAGTGCTCTTAGTCACTTCCACTGCTTTCCACTGTGTAACTGCTTTCCTTTTGTCACAGGCTGAGGTGTGTATCCTGCAGGGAGTCTGACTCAGCTTCCTATCCGACGGATTTTTAAAACAAAAGAATGTAGCTCTGATTTTTTTAATTCATTATTTATTTATTTAATATAAGGTGTATTAAAAAAACAAAACTGCTGGGGAATTTTAGTTGAGGCTGGTGGAATTTGATGTTTGCTGGAGACATGTGATAGCATTTCTCTTTAATGTTTTCCAGAGTACTGCTCTGGCTGTGCCATATGCATTTCATTAAGCTTGAGCTCTCCTGGAAGGTCAAATCCCGTGCTCCTTAATCAGGCAAATCGCTCATCATATGAGAGGCCTGTGGCTGCATGAAGACTGATGACCGCAGGACTTGAGTCTAATATGTTCAGTGGGGAATGGTTCCAAACTATCCTGTTTCCTTGTTTGGAAAAGACAGGAAAATAAAGATGGTAGAAAATACAGCCAAATTGTACTAAAAGCCTTCATAGCACTCTGAGCAGGAGCTGTAAAATGAAACTGCCTTACCATTGAACTGAAAGAAAGGAACAATAAATCCCTCTGATTAGTTCAATGAAAACGCAGTCCACAGGGATTTTAACAAACAAGCCTGCAGGCTAGCTGAGGCCCACTAACCTTGATTTGTGGTTTGGGTTTGAAGAACAGGTCTAATGCAGAAGTGTGAAGCTGATCTGAAACTTTTCAGAAATTAAAAGTTTTGATAAGCCTGGTTTCAGTGAAACTTTTTAACCCAAAGAAAGTATCTGCTTTCATTAGAAATGTTCTTAAAAAATTACACAAACTTTTCTTTTCCCACTTAAACAAAACCGATGAAAATTGTTACCTGCCATTCATTATCATTGCTGATTGTTTCTAGAACCAGCCCAGCTTTCATCTCTGACTGGTAATGCAAGTACGAAGCCCATGTTTGGGGTAGACGTTTCTCTCTGTGACCCCAGGTCTGACCTGAATCAGGTAACATCCATCTTCATTTTTGGTAAAGTTTGCAGTGCAAACTATGCCCGTTGCATTCGGTTTAAAAAATCAACAGAACCAAACAGAGTCTCCAGCAGGGGATGGAGTGGTAGTGCTGAGGGGCTACTGGGGCAGGAGAGGCTGGGTGGAGGGGGGCTTTGTTTAAGCCCTGCCTTGTGTTTCTCCACCCACTGTGCTTGTGTCCCAACGGCGCGCTGCAATTCCTCTTTCAGAAAGGGGTGCAGTGTATCAGGAATAGGGAGCTGGAGAAAAACAGGGATATGGCCTCCTCTCTTTCCTTCCTACGCTATTTACATAACTGATCTACCCATCCTGACACTGCTTTTTGTGTGACGTTGTCCCCATTAAGGGGTCAAATACTGCCAGCAGAAATGTTTCACTGCAAGCTCCTGACTTCAGTGTGGGGTGATCAAGAGGAGTGGATCTCATCTCTGCATTCAGCAATACTGGCTTGCTTGACTTGCTCTGAAGTTAAATGTCTGCTATGAATCTCTGAAACAGAAGAAGGTTTTAGATAAACTTAAAAAAAAAAAGTTGAAATAATGCTGATTTTCCTTTCAAAAAGACTTAAACTTTTCTGCCTCTTAGTGTTCTGTGAGAGCTTCAGAGGAGATAAAAAGTCAGATTACTGCTCGATCTGCAAGCTGTGTGCCAAATAAAAATTCCAGGCATTGGAGAGATGTCATCCCAAAAGCTGCGTCGCACAAATAGCTCTGTGAAGCTGGGATTTATGAGGCTAATCAAGTGCAGAAGGAGTTTTATCTTGAGAGTAAGATTTTAGAGCATTAGGGGTGAAAACAGCAGGGAACAAAGAAGAGTAGGTCACAGGCTTGGGGTTGCTTTCAGGGTGACTTTGAGGTGCCATTTCACCTCTGTGTCTTTCCCGACCTTGATTCACCATACCCACTTGTAAACTTGCCAGAGCAGGAACGTGTCTCACTGTGCTTTGTTCAGTTCCAGATGAGTCCTTGCGAATAAACAAGTTCCTGGAAGGGAAACCACGCTGTTTGTTTACAGGACACGAGATGACCCATATCTTAAATGCTTTCCTCGATGCCCCTTGAAGTCTCTAGATTTTCCTTTTATTGTGTTATATTGAACTTCTGGTGCTGCAGTGATTTATTCTCTGTGCATGAAGTCATGCCATTGCCGTTAGCATCTCCCACACTGGGTCACGGCCATGCCCTCATCCCCCCAGACTGGTCGCGCAGGTGGCAGGAGCATCTTCCAGCAGCGCTCTGCTGTGCCCTGGTAAGGAGCATGCACACACACACACGCTACCTCGCTGCTGTGGAGCCACGGCCCTGCTCGGTGCCCAGCGTGCCAGCCCCAGCTGGCTGGCAGATCTCTTGGGGCCAGCCAGATCTCTCTGGCGTACTCTTTCATGGAGAGGGAGAGAGGCTGCGGCGCCCTGCTAGCAGCGCGTGAGGTGCCAGCGATGGGGTGGAGAAGCGCGAGGTGTGGGGTCTGGGCTCCGCTGCATCACACAGACTGCGTGAGGCTTCCCAGCCTTGTACGGCACGGATCAGATGGACCCACATCTCACTCTGCTGCCACCACGTCCCCAAGGGCACAGGATTTCAGACTGAGGCTTTGTTTTGTTAAACCAGCGCATGGGAGAAGGGAAGTGGATACATGTGCTTTATATAAAAGCTCCTCATGAATCTGCCCACTGGGCTGAGCGCGTCTGAGCGCTTGCCAAAAGGAGGGTGGAGAGAGCTGCTCTGAAAGAATTCTTGCTAAGGGGTTTAAGTCTGGGAGCCAAGGCACTAATGCCTTGTAAATTGGTTCAGTGACTTTTACTCATTTATATGCACTCCCTTTATTATAGCCCCAGACCCAGGCTGCCTTATTTTTGGCTTTGCTGCCAAACACTGTGCAAATGCAGATGGTTTAAGTGTATCACTGGCGATCCCCTATGTATTGTTCCTGTTCTGCAGTCTGCATTGTGCCTCTGTTAGCCAGTGAGTGTATGTGTAAGAACTCCTAATGGCTTGGAAATCAGTCAGTATGGATTTTTTCCCCCATCCTGTTGAAACTGATCCATCCGTGTGGTGGCATCAGCAGCCAGTATTTTCCTTTATTTAAACACTAGAGGCCATTCTCAGCTGTGATGCTAGTCTCTGCAGTGAAGCTGCTCTGATGTGCACTACTTTGAATTTAGCCATTGCAATGGAATGTAAAATACTACCTCTCAGTTTTCTGCTAGAACTGATAAAATAACATTTAATTTTTAATAGAAGAAATATATTTATAACTGCATAAAAAAAATCCTAGCTTCTGACAGCATAGGGGGAGCACAAACCTATTGGAAGTTCAAGAATTTAGGTTTGGGTGTTTTTGGCAGAAAGAGGTACCCTGCAAACAGCTCAGGGAAACTAGTCACAGAGATTGAAGGGTCTGGTCTATAAAATGCCAAATTTCCGTGACTGTCATCTTTGCAATACAGTGGAAAAATCATTTTTTAATCTTCTGGCTACCTTTGAATTGCTCGGTTTGTTAGTGCTGAGGTACAGGACGGGTGTCCCCAGTCACGTGCTAACATTTCTGGTTTGTAAGTATCTCATTGCAACTTCACTAACTGAGGGAATAATGCAGGATGAAAAATGTGTAATGAATAATGAAAAGGCTCAAGCTTTAGGGATTAATGATTCATGCTGAAATATATCTGCCCTAGACAATTTTCTTTTGCTGATATTTCATTTTGAATGTACAAATGGTTGTGCCGTGCCCATCCCTGTGCACTTTAACGGAGATTAAAAAGAGTAAGAGTTGCCCGGTAACATCCAAACAGAATCTCAAAGGGAAGAATATGTATATTTAAAGCACAATGGAAAATTTAAGGCATTTAAATCCATGCTTGGACTTCCCAGGATTTACATAAATTTTGGAAATTCAGAGAAACAGAAAATGAATGATTTTGCAATATGTAAAGTTTGTGCACGAACACTTACATTAGAGTCTGTCTGCCTGAGTGCACTCCTGAAAAAACACACCTCTAAATCATTGTGTTAAGATATATTTACAGTAAACAACGGGAAAGATAAATGGTCATGAATTACTGTAAGTAGATTTGCAGCTATTTTGACTTGTCACCAGTTTAATGCATAATTTACAAATTATGCTGAGTTAACTTCAAAAATCTGGTTTTGAAAAGAATAAAACACTTAACAAAACAACACACACCTTTTATGTATTATTTGCACTCTCAGTGCAATGTTTTAAAATGTGCTTCAAGTGTCTTGGAACTAAAACGTCTAGTAATTAGTAATATTTGCATAACAGAGTAACTCGCAGCCCCACCTGAAGGCTCCCGGAGGTTAAGGGAGAGCAGTGGCTCCAGCCCCGGGCCGTGGCGTGCAGCCGTGGCCGCTCCACCCAGCAGCCTGGCTCGGAGCCTGACCTGCAGCCCTCTCAAGCCCGTGTGCTGGGGCTGTTCCATGCTCCTGGTCTGAAGCACAGAAACCTCCGTGAAAGCGAGGATCTGGCACGTTAAAATACTTGACTCAAATAGCCAGATGTTATTAGCATGTTGATTTCTCAAAGCTTTATTTGGCTTCTGCAAGACTGGGCTAAGATCTCATTAGAAAAACTTTCTCGTGACGCTTCCAGTGCTTCCTGCCCAGGTTCAGGAGACAAAGGATCTGGCTTTCTTGAAGAATTTTGTTGTTTCCGCTCCTGCCCTTGGCCAGAGTCTGCAGGTGCACAGCGGCACAATGAAAAACGCCTTTTACGTGTTTCCTTCAAAGCCTCGGAAAGGTTGCTGTGGTGGGGGCTTGGATGGAAGACAAGCCATTTCCAGCCATCCCTGAGGAACGTTGTCACAGTCTGGCCTGCCACACAGGAAGAGTGCAGAGAGGTTCTGAAACGTAAGCACTAAATGGGAGCCAATTTTTGAAATCTGGCTCTCCAGAAACAAAAAGGCACACATGCAAATAGCAGGGAAGTGCAGTGAGTCAACAAACTGGAATGTGCTGCCGCTGCTGGTGACTCCTCTGTGGTGGCTTCCAGCTCGGGGGGGGGGGGGCAAAGGTGTTGTGTGGCTCTGGTGGGAGCAGTCCTGTGGGATAAAGCTGCCCTCTTTGGCCCAGCACTGAAACAGAGAAGCACATCTGTGGAATCGCAGAGTATTTGCTTTGCACAAACACTCTCTGACTGTCACAGCAAAGATTTTCTGTCCTGTCTTATCCAGAGGGAAAAAAAAAAAGGTCTTACTATTGTCATTACAAAAAGTAGATTTCCTATAAGACATGGGTCAAGTAAGACTAAAGTGACTTAAACTTCAGAGGATGCTTTGACAGTGGAACTGTATCAATGAGCAGGCTGAGATATTTAATATACTAGGTGAAAGCCTGTAAAAAGAGAAGATTTCTCTATGATGAGTCAGTTTACTGGAACAGATGATCTCTGACAATTATACAGGTGTAGATATAAGGGGCTTCTGCTGTGGCTGCTTTTTAAACTCCTGTTTTTCACAGTTACTTGAATAATAGTTGAAATTGTGGAATTACTTCTTTAGCAGTGATTGACCAGTTCAGGTGTCTTGGGCTATGTTTGAAAAAATGCTGTGCTTTATTTTGACATGACTGTCTGGAGGTAGAGAAGAATGTGAAGAGCGACAGTGGTCATGGCGTTTAACTATTCAGTGAGGGTTTAATGCATCACAAATCAGGAAAATGAGAAATTCCAGGTTCTGATTTGGCTTTACAGAGCAAGGGAGCAACTAGCACATGAAAAAATGAGACTGCTGTACCACATGCCTTCGTTAATAAATATGAACAAACGTAGTTTGCAGCATAAATCTGTAAGGTTTGTGTGACCAAAAGAATTCAGTGACAGAGCAATCTTTGCTTCATTCTGCTTATTGCTGGAGGGTCAGAGACTTTCCTGCTTCTGCGGGAGGAGTTGTGCCTATTAGGCAGAGCAGCTTATTAGCTTGCCACCTTTATTGATAAGGTGCAGCCAGGAGCCTGGGGTGCTGCAAGATTCCTCAGCTGGCCGCGGTGTGGCATGCTGCCTTGAAAGGAATTGCTGGGACTGAGCAGGTGGAGGTGGTGCTTGGGTGGTTGCAGATATTCCTGTTGCAAAGCTGAGAATTTGTTTTTCTTTTGCTGCGTAGGGATCCTTCCCACCCCCTCCCTTTCCAGCTACCAAACTGCATGTACTCCTTTTTCCCTGCCAGTCCAGATGTGCTCAGCATCCATGTCCTTCCCTGTGCCACGTGGCCCGGCCTGGCCATTACGCCCCCGTCTCCTGCTCCCTGCTGCAGCCTCCTCCAGTTCTGTTCTCCTCCTCTGCGCCTGCTGCGGGTTGTTGGGTGCTGCAGGGCAGCTGCACCCCTCGAGTCTCGGAGCAGCCGAAGGGAGCAGCCCCCTGCCTGCAACGCTAGGGAACCTAGCGTGATCAAACCTGCTTTCCTGCTTTTCTGTGTTTGGTTTTTCCCAGCAACAATTTCCTAGCCAATGCCAAAAGTATTTTCTGGGGTGACTGGATATGCATGCCATAAGCCACCCTCCTACAGCGTGACGTAGGAGCTTGCACTGGTGCTGCATGTTTCACGGCTAAACCACCTCGTTTTAGCTGCATTGATATCTCATCTGCAAAAATGTGTGTGGCATCATAAAGCTAGAGTCAGATGTGCAGGACAGTTTGCTGGTCAGGTTCATCCTGGTGTTTAGAGCGGGGCCCTGCTGGGCAGAGCGATGGGCAGGTGGCGTTTCGGTTTGAAATCTTCAGCCAGACATGGCCACAAAGCACTCTTTTCTCCGCTTCTGCAAGGAGTTGAAGGCACTAGGGTAACTTCTTTATCGATTTACCCAGCTGTTGCTTAATTAAGTTTTAAAATTGGCTTTGCTTTAAATTCTTATTGCTGAATATAGATGAAGTCCCTAGAAACAAATTTGTTTGTGAATGACTCAAATAGCTTACCAGTTTCCTAGTTTTTGTGGAAATTGTGCCATCCCTTTAACGATGGCTTAGATTTTTTCTTTTAGATTCTAGTCCATGACCCACGGTTTTGTTACAATACAAGTAATTGTACATCATGTTGGGAAGAATTGTCCTATTTCCCTTAATGGTGCTACTGGCATGGGTAAGGTGATCTGAATTTTGGCTGTACTACTGCAGGTTGACACAACTTGCAAGTGTCTCTATCTAAAGTGCTAAGAAATACAATAGTGATTTTAAGGACTTTTAGTACCATTTAAAATCAAATGTTGTGTTCATTTTCTTGAAAGCGGGAGCTGACTTTGGATTTTAATTGGATTGGTAACATTCATCTGTGTTTGTTACATGTATTAGCTAACTATAGTGCCAGCTACTTCTGGCTATATAAACGAAGCAAACACAAGGTACTTCAGCAGCAGAAAGCCTACACTGCTGCTGCTGCGAAGAGGCATACAGGGGAAGGGCACGTCCTGTGCTCTCCCTGTATTGTCAGGGGAGGCCTGTTTGCTGTCAAGGGTTTCTTCTTCTTTCTCTGGTTTAACAGTTGATGTAGGGCCAAAGGATTCCTGAAGCTTGTGAAGTACTTGTGTTTTTACGAGAGCAGAATGTGGAATGTAGCCGATGACCCAGTGGGCTCTCTAGCTCTTCCTCCCTCTGTCTGTCACAGAGAGAAACGGGGCTGGTATTGCCAGGAGGTGCTGTGGAGTTCAAGCACCCCAGGCTAGTGTTCCCTGTGACATTCGTTGCACATGCTTACTTATTGGACCACTTAGGAAATTTCTCTCCTCCTTGGTTGCAAGAGGAGACTTATCTTGAAGAGAAGGAACAAGTGATTCTTCAGCTTTCTGAAGGCATTCAGTTAAAGGTACATATCGTGGTGCAAGGGGAAGACACGGTCTGGATGCCCAGCTGATGGATGCTATAATACCAGTCCGCTTCAGTGTCTGAAGGACACTGCCTTTCACATTTCCGCTGAAAAGAGGGGAAATCTGTTTGTGAAAGGACAGGAGGAAAGTGGTGGGCTGTAGTTGTAGGAGGGGGGTAACCAAAGACAACTAATTGGTTGACGTGCATAGCAGGATGATCAGAATTGTAGTACTGAAGAACACGTCGATGAAGCAGCATACCCCAAAACACTCCTCAACACATCTTTAGCTGTAAGAGATTATTCCAGAGATAAACCTCAGGGTTACCTCAAGGATGTGGGCTTAGAGTGGAAGGAGGATGTGGCCCCAGCGGAGAGTAGGTGAGATGGAAGATGAGGCTGCCACTGCTGAGCCTGTTATATAGCTGGGGATCATCTAGCGTGGTTATCTATTGCATCTCCCAGATCTATTCTTTCCTAGTAGGCAAGTCTTCCCTGCTTAAATCTGTGGGGTTATGTGCCATATAGTGACTGCAGCATGTCAGTAAATGCTATCAAATGCACTTTGAATGCGATTACACATGGAAATGGGAACTTTTGTTTTGTTTTGTTTTTGAATACAGTAATTTTGGTTTGTTTTGACCCATCTATGCAACGGATTTCCGCTGTGTAACAAAGCTTGGGACAGGAAGCACATTGTATTTGGACTTCTGCTGAAATAAGCTATAGGCTGCTGTAAAATACTAAACTTGTACCTTTAAAGCAGGCTTTTCCCCATTTGAATTGTTTTTTTCTTTTTCTTTTTTTTTTTTTTTCCCTCCACACTTTAGAAAGTAGCTATTGGACAAAACAAACAAAGCAAAATATAAAGTAAGGGAGAAGAATGTTTTTCTCTGTTGGAATAGTATTTTAATGCTAATAACTTGTAGAAATGGGAGACCTTGGAGGAAGGAAAAAGAAGAATCTCATTTAAGAAGTAAAACATACTCTCTGTTGTTAGCAGCTTACCACTCTAGATAGGGGTTATCTCAGTTTGCATACATCTGAAATTTTATCCTGAAGAGCTGTTGTGACCCAAGATACAGTAATCACCCTGCATGCAAGTACAACTGCAGCAAGTATTCATCAGCCTTCCTAGTCTCTCTTCTGCGGCTATAACATCTATTTTTTCTGTCTTTTTTTCTGTATTTAAAAAAAATCATTAGCATTGGCCTGTTAGATCAATGGTAGCACTGGTAGATTAAGTAACAGATCTCAAGAAAATCAACAGCAGTAGAGAGACTTCACCTTTAAGGTTTAATTTTTCTCTAGGCCACTAGTGTAGTGGTGCTTTGAGCTCTGAATTCAAAATATGTGCAAAAATGTGATATTTTGCATTTGTAAACAATGTGGCTTTTAAAACAACCAGTTTGCACATGCCTGCACAATGCAATAGAAGCTAGCACTACAGATGGAAACTCCATTTCTTCTGCTTACCAACCTGTCCGAGAGTAACAGCTGTACTTAGAGTAGTCAAATCTTCATGGCTGAGGACTTTTTAGTAAGCGTGAATATCTGTACTGTACAAAGGCAAACCTCCACTACTACTAATGCCCTCTGATTTTAAAAGGATTTTTTTTGCAGTAATCTTATGAGTGGTTTTATTATTGGATGTGTGTTAATTACATCCTAATTCCATTTGTAATGTGAAAAGTAAAAGATGAGACATATAATGAAATGTAAGACTTCAGCTGTAGCGAAAGCTGGTCTGTATTTTCTAAAAAATCTTCTTTGGCAGTTATACGGGTGAGCTAAGAGGATGAGCAAAGAGGAAAATATACATGGAGAAGATAAAAGTCTCTGTCTTTTAAAATGTTATGTGGAAAATACTTGGAATAATTTCTGTCTTTCAAGTCAGGTTCATTATGTAGACAATATTCATGTAGACAGCATATTGTGTGGTTTTCTTTCTTGGTGCCTTCCCTAAGTAGGCCTCAAAGAAGAGAGAAATTTTTCATTTGTATGTATCCCAGGTTAATGTTAAGATGCATTAGTGTTGCCTAATAACCAGAACATTAGTTGAGACTTGCAGACTTTTGGGGAGGGTGATGCAGTGAGCTGCTTGGTGCAAGGTCTCGTGCCTGGTAGGGGCTTTGAGCGCTTCTCACGACTCGCCACAAGCCCAGGTCTGTTTTCATCACAGCTTTATCTTCCTTGTGTGCTGCTTTGTGCTGGCCAGCTCTCATTCCAGTGCTGAAAGAATGCACCCCACCTATTGTGGGGAATTAATCAGCTTTTAAGAACAAGAGGAAAAACACATTGCATCAATCACTGAGCTGAATCTCCTGGGAAGCTGGAATTCAGGAAGGATACAAGAATGTGAAGTGAAAGCCAGCATAATCTTAAACACATTTTTTTAACCTTGAGAGCATCCTATGGAAGGTTACTTAGCGGATAGTTATCTGTGGCCAGAGGCTACTGGATTTCTCAGCAGACCACAGTGGCCGTACAATTTACTGCTGGGGGAGGTCAGTACTAAAGATAGAAACGTGGGTTTCAGCTTCTATTCAGAAAGCTTTGCACAGAGCTCACCAAGCACAAATTTATACAGCACACAGCCTAAAGCAGCTAATTGTAAACCAGCATGTTTTCATGTATAATCTGCAGAGGCTTTCTAATCTGAGTGATCAAATAGCTCAGGATGGTTGTAATGGACCGTGGAGCTTTCCTCTGGTTCTAGCATGTGGCTGAGGAACAATGTTCAGTGCCCAAGGAAAAAACAGTTTCGAGTATGTGGGCTATGTAGCATCTGCTAAGCCTGTGTTGGCAGTCATTGCAGTGAACGGTGGAACTCAAGCTGTTGTCTTTCCTTGAAGAGGAGGCTGTTTGGACACTTGCAGTTTTCCTTGGTGAGTGAAGAGTTCAACCAAAGTTCAAGCATTAGGCTGCAGGAGATGAATTTGCACCTTTGTCCAACATTAAGCTCGCTTAATATGAAAATAAGGAACTAGTGCTGCAGTATGAAGTGCTGTGTAGTCAGGATGACATGCAAAAAACCATAAAAATAGTCCCCTGATAGATGGGGAGGACCTGAAATACATCACTAGAAAGCTAATAATTTCAACATTTTCTCCCACTTGTACTACCAGAGACATTTCTGTGAAAGGGCAAAATGTTTACAGAATCAAAGCAGTTGAACCAGCATCATTTCCTCTTCTGGAATTTTTGAAGAATTGATAAAAATTTGTTATTCATCATCCTTGCTTAGCAGTCCATCATTCCTTTATGGGAGTTGTATCTCACTGGTGTAACAGTGAAAATGTACTGCATGTTCAGGCAGGCACTCTAATATCATTTACTCCAGTTCATACCGAGAGTGGTCCCTTTTAAAAAAGGATGTGTTTTGACGCAGATGTTCAAGTATTTTGCTGTCCTGATTGTTTTTTAGCCTTTTTTTTTTAATTTTCAGTTCTTGGATTTTTTTGAATATTCAGTGAGTTAAAGCATGTACTAAATGATACTGATGTAAAATACAGTGCAAAACAATTTAAGATCTTCTATTAAGAGGTACTAAATGACAAGCTGTACAGATGAAGTAGACCAGGCACTAAATGCAGAAGGATAAACTTAAACTTGTTTTTCCATTGCAATAAGCAATTTAAAACTAAATAATTTTTAATAAATGGATTTAAAATTATAAATTGATCTATATTGCAATTCAAATGTAATTATTACTTGAATTGAACCTAGACTATAACCTATATAAAGTAAAATATATTACACAGCAAATACAAGATTCAGACAGGTTATTCCTGAACTACCTCCTCTGATCTCTGGCACGTTGATGAGATGCCATGAGGTCGGTTCAGGGGCCTGGTCTGGCTGGAAATGGTTCCCTTCAGTTAGTGCAGGTGAGTCTGAGGAATTCCTGTCTGACGCTGCAAAGGAGCTGTCTGTCTTTGGGCACCGTAAGAGTAACAACCAGCAGGTCATTCAGGTGTTGCATAAAACCTCATCTAAGACATGCCTGGGAAACAGGATAATGTTCTGTGCTTGCTAGAGCCACGCTCTGGTACACTGACTGACTCCCGGTAGCCTCATAACTGGTCCCAGTTAGTTGGGACTATTCAGGAATTTCTAGAGAATAATTTTCCATATCAGAAAAGGCATGAATTGCTCCCACAATGCTGTTGGTTGCTATTACTCACAAGCTCTAGTGGTCTGGATTGGAAATTGCTAAATCATTGCAGCTCCATCATCTTTACTGATAGATTTACCATTAATGTGACAGTTAAGTGGAACATTAAATATTATAGCCATTATTTCATCATCTTTTTTAAAATACAGTCTAGCTTATTAAGTGTAATTTGACTTCAGCTATACTTGTGTAACACATTATGCCAATATAAATGCCTCTAGTGCAGGTGAAACTGAGCTCTTAGTGGGGTCAAGATGTATAAAGTTTAGCTGGCTGTCAATCTTTATGAATCTGCTCTGAAATACTTTTGTCCACAGACAGGCAGCTCTTCACCAGAGAACAGAATTCACAGATTTAAAAAAAAAAAAAAAAAAAAGTAACCAGATATTTTGGCAATCCTCTCCTTAGTACTAGAAAGTTAGGAATTTGAAACTTAAAATGTGGTAGCTTTGCAAAAGTATTAACCAGATTGTATTGCTGTTAAGAAACAAAACAAGTGTCACAGAACCCTTATCCTTAGAAATAATAACAGCAACAATAATAATAGCAATAAAGGAACATTCATGTTGTGCCTTGTATTCAGAAATGGCATGATGTATCTAATGGGATATCAGGATCATCTGGTTGCCTTGCAGCTTCTGTGGAGGACACAGGATATTGTTGTGACAAATGCTACTTCATTTCCAAGTAGATGATAGTGAGTGTGACATTATCCGATCCAGTCCTGCGTGGCTAGACATTACAACTATCTGACGTTTATTCGTGGCCTCTTCTAGCGATGTCGTCACAGTACCTCTGAGTGTGGCTGAGCACACCACATGCTTATGCCTCACAGCACAATTAGGAGGTGGTTACACTGCAGCAGCCCTAAAATCTCCATTTGGCTTGGGAGCAGCTCGGTATTGATCTCAGAATGGCTCGGGAATGACCATAGTGAAAAAGTTTAGAGGATGGGCTAATGTAAAGCTTCTGAAATAGTTTGAATTTGTATGTTTGATTGTGATTAAATAAATAAATATTAAACAAAACAAAACAAAAACAAAACAAAAAAAAAACATACCTCTTCTCCTAAAATGAAAAATGAAAATAGAGTGAAATGAGTAAAGAAAGAGATTATGAATTGAGTAAAGAAAGAGATTTTGAGTAAAGAAAGAGATTTTGATGAAAGTGATTTCCCAAAATTAATGTCATAACTAAAACATAGAAAATGTTACATAGAGTTACTTATTTCTCTAAGAAACCAAATACACTTTTTGCGCAGTAGCATTTTGCTTGAATCAGTTATTCCATTTTGAGGTCAGGCTGCTTTTATATTATCATCACCTTTAAAACATGATGTGATATACAGACAGTCATAAATTGCCTCGTGTAACAGAAGAAATAAAAATGTAATGGATTCCCATTGAATTATAAATGGCAGTGGTAAGAAGACCTTCATAATTTTGTGGCTTTGCCACACATGAATTATAGGCGTGATCTCTCACTCGCAGGATGCGTATAAATATCTATAATCATTGCGCATTCATTTATGCATTCTCCATTCTGCTTGTAATGTGTCTAAGGGTAAAAATACGGCCATGTAAATGACAGCAGAGTTCAGCAGCAAGATGTTTCTGATGTCTGTGCCACAGTGACTCATGTCGGAAGGAGAAGCCCTTCTGTAGTGCCTTGCTGCCCGTCCTGGGGGCTGCCTGGCGCGGAGGGGTGCGGTGGGCATGCAGAGGAGCACTGCCTGCGCCTCCCAGGCAGGGGCAGCGTGAGGATTAACGGGCGGGCACTGGGCTTCAAGTCCTGGCCCCGCCACATCCAGCTCTCATCTTAGGGATTTTTCAAGAACGTTCTGAAAGCTCCCATCCCCTTGGCTTTTCCACTCACGTATTCATTACTCCTACGCAGAAACAAGTGCAATGGTTACAAGCAGTAAGCAGAGAGAAATAAACAGAAGTGATATCTTGCAGGACACTGAAAAGTGATATGCTGTCCAAGTGATCAACTCTAGGAGGCTGAACAAAGCCGATGGCTGGTGCTGGCAGCCAGGCTTGTTGTTGCACGCTGGTGGGTGCTGACAGCCAGCAAGACCCCAGCACAAGCTTGGTCGGCCTCATGCTGCCTTGCATTGTGGTGAAAATGGAGACAAGGTGAGGCAGTGCTTATAATGAGCTTGCCACTGCTTTGAAAAATGTCCCCCGGTGTAATTCAAGCAAAGCAGTGTCCCTGTAGCTGTCAGCACGAACAAAGACCACCAAAATGTACAAAGTGGGAGTTTCTGTATGGAATAATTTTGACACATCTCATTGCTTCCTTTATAACCTCATCCAGGGAAAATAGGCTCACTACTCCTGCACTCCTCCGGTTGGTATGGCCACACAGATTCCTGCCACATATGTTGTATCTACTGATTAAAATACAGGATACTTTCCTTTTTTTCCTATTCTATGCATATATCTCATTATCATCAGCTTTGTAGGTTTTTTTTTTTTTAACCTTGGAAGAAGACATCACTGAAGTAATAGCTATTAAAAATAAATTTTTCCACGTGCCCCATCTCACAAAGACACCACAACCCAAGCCATGGCAGGAAATGCCGTTCTGTCAAAGACGTCAGTGTTCGTGAGGTTTTGCTGGGTTTCCTCACTGTGGCTGCACACCCAGTTTCCACTTGCTGCCTTGTGATCGGTGGCAGGTCTTTCTACCCCAAACCACTGTCACCTCTTCTGTGTGCTGAGATGAGGAGTTTCTGGGTCCAGCACAACAGCTGACCCCAGGAACGTGGTAGTTTCAGTTTAATTTTTGTTCTTGTTTCATGAGTTTCCCTTTATAGTTTTGTGATAGCTCCAGTGTTTTTGGTAACATTGAGAGATTTGGGTGAGAGGACAGTGAAGGCTGGGTTATATTTGCTCTCCATTAAAGGTTTGTTCCAATAGGAAAATCTGGATTTAGCCACGTTTTAAGTACAAGGAAAATGAGTTTTATTATTGTGCTTACAAGAGCCATAGAATGAAATGGTGTGCAGAGGACACTGCTGGTTTAAAAACTCAACAAACCTGGAACAAGAAAGTGCTATCCTCCCTCAAAACGGTGCTGCTGTTTTGTTCGTGTTTTGTTAGATCTCTGCTGCCTGAGGATTTATTTTAATGCAGTTACCTGTGGAGTTATTTAAAAGCACTCTTGCAAATCCTCTCAAAAGGATTCTGCAAGTGCTACACTTAATTATTTCAAGGAATGAAAATGACCTTTAATATGTTCTCCTGCATTAACCTTCTCCTCTGTAGTAAATAAGATGGTGCAAAGTATAATTTTCATGTACTGGACATTACATTAGGCAAATAGATAAATGAGTATTTCTACAACTTATACTATAGCGATGTATTACAGCAGGTTGCCACTTTGCTAGCCTGGATAATGTTTTTTCCTTACTTCTGAGCTTATTACCGGCAATTGTTTGGATCATATAAGCTGTATATCCTTTGCAGCTAAGATAGGCAAACATTTAATGCTGCTATTTACAGGGAAATTATTGTCTAGATTTGATGAAAGGGATAACATTGTGCCATCATTCGGTCTTCACTCTGTGAATTTTATTTTAAAGAAATATACCACTGATATACCGCTGATAGTGAGATTCTCCAAGGACATATCTTTTTTTTTCTTTTCTTTTTACATCAGAACTGAAGTATAATCTTGGTTTTAGAGAGACATATAAAGGTGTATTTTTCAACCAACTGACCAACCACCCCAAAACCCTGATCCTGCAATAAGTCCCCAAGACTCTCCAAAAGCAGCTCCATCTCAACAACTTCTTTTGAATTTTCAGCTCATACAAATTCTCCTGTTTCCATAGGGCTGCCTCCACAGCCTCTGATAGTTCTCTGCTTCTCTGCGGTTGGACGGGATGTTTGAATACATGCTAACAAGAGCAGACTTCTGTTTCCTTATGACGGTGAGCACGGGCTCATTAAGTAGCACAGTTGTGTGAGCCCTGAGGCTAAATGTCCAGGGACTGTAGAGCGGTGTGTTCCTTGAAGTGGCAGGCTCTACTGCGAGCTGTAACTCCTTTAATAGTCTGACTTCATAGAATGGCTTGGGTTGGAAGCGACCTTAAAGATCATCCAGTTTCATTTCATTACTTAGACCTTCTTAAGGAGTGTAGGAATGCTTTAATGCTTCAGCTTTTTTCCTGGAATGATTGTTGTAATTACACCCAAGTCTAGAAGGCAGGCATTGGAAAGCTGTCCCCTGTAACTGGGGATTTGTGGGCACAAAAGACGAAGCGTGTAGGCAGCTTTTGCACCTGCTGTGTGCATGCCGGCAGGACACCGTGGTCCGCTGCCTTGCAGTGCCCTGTTACTGAGCTGCACAGGCTGCCTGCGTGCAGGGCTGGGGTACGGGTGGCTGAGAGGTGAGCAGTTGAGCAGAGATGAAGCAATTGCATGTGCAGTTTTGAGATAAAGGCTAGAAACTGTGGGTAAAACTGGCTGGAAATATGATCATTAGTAACTCATACAGTTAATAAACTCTATAGATAAGCAGTCATCCAGCCATCTGTCTAACTGCATGTACTAAGTCCTCCCCAAAGTATGTGATACAATATCCTCTCCAAATGTGTATCATTAAGGATACTGCAGTATTTGTAAAGCCATTCCATTTCATATTCAGTGCCTTCCCAAACTAGACCAATCAACTCTGTGGCTACTATAATGAGAAATCATTTAGTGGTAGTGAAGTTGAACCAAGCCTACTGGTTTTTACAAATGGATCTGAACCATGGTTCCATGCAGTCTGTTGCTGTTGCGGAGCAGTGTGGCTGACTGTGGTCTCAAACATTGCTTCAAAGATGAGGAACCGATTCCTCTAGAAGTTGACTTTGGGTAAGATTTTAAAGCAGGCTGAGGGAGGCAGGGAGCCCTCGTTCCCTCTCATAGGGATCATTTATGTAAATGGCTTCCTCAGCCCAGGAAAACACTGGTAGCTCTTAATAAAGGTCACTTAAATCATAATGAGCAGACATAGGCAAGTGTGTGTGCATGTTAATTTTGTATGAGCACAGTTGCTGGTATTTTAAGTCATGAATTTATATGCATGCAAATCCGTCTAATGCACTAAATCGATAGTTTTCGGAGTCTGAATTTCAGAAATAGTTGTGTCATGGAAGGTGCTGGGTTTTTTTGTTTGTTTGTTTTTTTACTTTAAACTATCATTGTCACCCTGCTGTTAGCTTTAAAAAAATAAATAACCCAGTACCCTAAAAATAATTTAAATATGCATATAAAACAGTTATTTCCCAAAACTCTGTTAAAATCTTTTAAAGTTAAAAGTTGAAAAATAAAACTGACAGCATGGCAAGCCTGATTTCACCATGATGTAGTCTTTGCTGATTTAAATACCGAGGGTTTACTACTTAGCATTTTTTTAGTTGAAAGGTTCACTTCCTTTTCCCTCCATTTTTCTTGGAAGTTCATTTTTTCTATTCCCAACTTTATAACTTTACCATTCCCTTCTTTTGCATCTCAAAAAAATAAGACATAGCTTTCAGCTGATCAGAATACTGAGAGAAAATTAGACATAATTTTTATAACAAATTGGACTTCTTGGAGAGCCTTTGGACAAATCGCCTGCCATAATTTCATAGGCAGCTGCTGCAAGTATCTGAAAAAGAGGGTAAAGTTTCCATTTAATCTATTACGTTGCTAATTCAAACAACTATTTCATTGCCTTTCTTAGTAGCCTTGCAACAATGTCTCGGGTTGCATATGCTGCAAAGAAGTTATCAAAAATCAAGCAAAAATATATTTGTGTAGAAGCAGTCTCATTGGACTTGGGACAAGGAAGCCTGCTGTAGTTCAATGATTCGTATTTTATTTCTTCTTGCAACCAATGCAAGTATATCTTGTCTTGTTTCACTGAGCTTTTTTTCTTATTAAATGAATGTTGTTGCTCTAAAAATTAATTTCCGGTGTATATCCCAGACCTGAGGATGCTGTTTGGGCATGTCTAACACATCGGTAGCAAATGGCACTCAGCTCCATTCCAGTCCCTTAAGGAAGTCACGGTAGACGGCTTCTTACAGTTTGATGGAGGTGCTGATGCTCAGGTTGAAATGCAATGGCACATCTTTACATACTTTGCTGCCGTAGAGGCAGGTACAGAAGTACTGGTGTGCAGAAGCAGTGCATCGGACTCTTTGCAAACAGTTATGCCATTCCAGTATAGTGTAGAGTCAAATGCACATACTCTTTGTTGAAATTTGTTTCAGTTGCATCACGATTTCAAGAACCACATATGAATATCTGGACTTTGCAGTTTGTCATGGTCTCTTTAAGGACTCTAAGAAAGTCAGAATGATATGCTGTCTACAGATAAAATACTTGGAGTTAATCTTGTTTGCTCCCTATGAGGCATATTTTCAGGTACTTCTACATAGTGACCCTGAAACAAAAATACAGCAATTTACTATAATACCTAGTGTTCTCATTAGAAACTTACATTCTTTCTTTTTCAGGCAGTGTTGAAAACTTACCACCAACATACTCTGTGTGCTTTTTAAAAATAACAGCTCCTTCATTTTGAAAGAAGGAAGCATGAACCAATTTTCTCAAATTTGCCTCAAGCCTGTTTCCAATTAGAAAAGTGAAGTGGGGTAGGGACTTAATCTGTGTGCTGAATGGAAAGGCATTTGTACCTAGGAGTTGTGCAATGGGAGAAACAAAGCATCCATCAGTAACTCAGAATAATGGAGCCACTGAAAATCATCGGAGCAGGACAAGCAGGAAGAATGGCCTTGTTTTTCCTAAGTTACTCACTGGGAAAGACTTAAGCTGTGATTGATGAGATGCCTTAGAAATGCTAACAGTGTCAGTCAACTGGCATTTTGTTACTGCTGCAAGCAGTTACTAAGGCGGCTTAGGTCTGTACCCTATGGAGGCTAGCACTTGGTAGAAGCACGCTTTCTTCCTGCATAATTCAGCCATGGTTTTGGTGGTTTCATTTTAGTACCTTGAAAATACATGCTTTCTGCTTCATCCCATCAATGCTCACGTTAGTAGGAATGGCATAAGACAGCAAGAGTGAAAAGAGAGACCATACATATGGCATTTCTTGGAAAAAGGAAATATTAAGCTACCCTCTTAATTTCACTTAGCAGTGAGTTCCTTGAAAAGCAGTCCAGAATGTGACAGAATGAAGTACAGTAACAGCCTAGACCCGATCAGCTCATCTGCAGAGGGAATTTAATTACACGTTTGTTTTGCTTATGTAATTTCCTTCTTCCTCCCCTCCTGTCAGGTTCTGTTCTCATCAAGGGATATCTGACAAGGAAAAGATGTGAATAGGACGCAGCTGAAAGCTTTTGAGCTCTTGGGATTTAGGTAAGGAATGCAGAATCTGATCCAAAGCCTCCTCATCTCCTTGCTGCCTGATCTCTTTCCACCTCTTGAGGAGAAGAAAGGGAGGAAAGCTACACAGGCAGCTGGGGGCTCTGAACCAGGACAGGGGCAGCTGAGTGGGCCTCACCCTTCCCTGTGTGCTCAAAGAGAAAAGCAGTCAGCCTAGCACAGCAAGGCTGGGAAGCACGTAAGCTTTGCCTATCTTTACCAGTTCTCTGCATAAGAAAACAGAAATCCTGCTTATTTGGCCACTGCTGTGGCTAAGGAAAAAAGCAGCAACAGCTTACTGCAGTAGAGATATCCATCCAGGCCTCAGCTACCGAGATCCAGCTCACACTCTGAGAAAAAAAAAAAAGATCATCTAAAGCTGCCCTAATCTTGGATTGCAGTGCTACCAGTGGATTGCACAAGGTAAATTAACAATGTAATGTAATAACTGGTTTAATTAGCTTTCTAATTATGCTTAAACAGTTTTCCCCCATTCCTAAAATAATGAAGATGTCTATATCCCTACAATGTGCTGCTGAAGGCTAGGCAGAGGGTGTGTTCTTTGGACACATGTTCCACCACTTACTTACCCAGAAACTCCTTTGATTTTTCCTTCCCTTTCAAACAAGCCCTTTCTCTAGGTGGGTTGTTGCCTGATACAAGCTTTGTTCCTCACTTACCTAGATCCCAGTTGCTATTCAGACAGTCCTGATTTCCTTACTGCAGGTACTCGGCTCACTGCAAGACCTCATACAGAGTTTCCAGCTCTGTTCAATAACTATCTTGACTCCTCACATCATGCACGCTATTCTCCTGGCTCTTCATCCAATCTTTTTCCCATCTTTCTGGCTTTCCAGTGACACCGCTCTTTGTCAAGTGAGCGCTTGTTTCCCCAGTATATTGCTTCCTCATCAGTTCTGCATTTCCTTTTGTACTGCTTGGAGCCCAAACTTCTTGTTTGGCTTTTCATCCCCTTTCCTATGTCTCTTTTCTTCCCCTAGTCAGTCCCAACTATTTCTGCGTGTTGCTCTTCCCTCCTGTCCCTGATGATTTGGCATTTATCTTTACAAATTCTAAGCTTTGTTACCCCTCATGCATCCTAGAACCAGCTTGAGTAGGGAGGCCAAAAGAACAGTGAACTCTTTCCTTGAAATGTCTTGGCTTCAACATATTCCAAGGAGACTCAATGGATGGGAACTTTCCTTACGAAGTTACGTCAAAATCAGGCAGGTTATCATGAAAAGTAAAGCTGTTTATTATATTTTGTCTCCTTGCTCCACAGCACAGGGACACTCCTGCTCTTAAAGAAAAAAAGCTTGTAAAAATTTGTAGTTAACCTGGACAGTAGTCAGTTGTTCTTACTCAGGGGCCCTCTCAGAAGTGACCAAAATGTTGTGGCTGAAATGCTCACAGACAATTCTGCTCTTTGGCAAATGCCCCAGATAGCTAAGATTTGACAAATTACCAACTGAAGATGGGTTTCTGCAGCCACAGCAACAGCCTCTGCTTCTGGCTTTGACTGAGGGAGTTTCCACAGGGTTAGGATTTGCTTGCACTTCCATCCATTCTGTGGCTTAGCCGAGCTGCTTTGCTTTGTTCATTCTTCAGGTCTGCCAGCTAGATATGTTTTTGTATACCATCCAGGCACTATTATTCTTCTGCAGTGTGTTTTAATTCAGTAGCACCAAGAATCATACAGGAAATCTGTTGATAGATTTGTTAACTGTTGGTACATAATGGTATCTTCAGCAGAACAGCACCTGGCCAGGCTGTTGTGCTGCCAGTTGGCACTATGGAGATACCTTAAAGTCAGGACAAAAACTGTAATGCCTGTTGTATGACACACATTTTCACTGTGCAGTGTACATAACGACAATATCCAGCAGGAAGAGGCTCTCTGCAGCATTTGAAGGGCAAACAAAGGGGAAGGAGCCTTGATTAGTGAGCCTTGTTTGTATTACACAGGGATCAAAGGAGATAAAACACAGTCTATTGCACTGTTTGTAAAATAAAGATTCCAATTACAGAAGGTGGTGCTGCGTCTGTGCCTCCCTGACAGCTGTGAGGAGAATGAAAACAGCAGCTCTCATTGCATTAAGTTATTAATAATTAATTCTTCCTTGGAAATCGGTGAGCTGAGGCATTATAGATACTTGTACAGAACACTGGTTTGGGATAAGGCTGAAATTTCTGACAGTGTTCCTTTCTGCTTTATTTTAATTTTCAGAAGAATTTGGGTACTTGGGAACCCAAGGTTCTGACTGCAGTGATGGGTGCAGAGAGCTGAAACAAGTCCTGGGGTCAGTTCTAACTGTAACCACCGCTGGGGAGCAGGGATGGAGCCCTCCTTATCCAGTGTGGGCTCTTTGCTCTTGTACTGGGACATGCAGGGAACAGGTAAAGCTTTACTGCAGCTGCTATGGCAGCAGTTACTGCATGGTGACTGGGTTACTCTTAACCCCCAGCCTCGCAATATTTGGTCATGGGGCTGTTGCCTCATGCGATTCCCCCTTGGATTTCCTGAGCAAAGGACAGCGGGGACAGAGTTGGTGCTTTGAAGAATCACACCCAAGTCACAGCGTTTGTTAGGATTGTTCTGGGAAACCTACAAGAAGGGTTTTCAGCGCAGATGGAGGCTAGCTGGAAGTCTCTCAGAGGTGCTTGCTGGTGTCCGTGGGTGCAGCAGCTCAGTGCCTGGCCTCGCAGCCTGCTTGCCCCGGAGCAGCAAGCTGCAGTGAACCCCCCTCTGAGTGTGGTGGGGCAGCAGGTCCGTCCCATCCCATCCTATCCCATCCCATCCTGTGCCCTGCTGGGTGCAAGCAGGGACCCAGAGCGCAGCCGGCTGCTGAGCTGTCCTTGCGAGCGTGAGGCTGCCTTCTGATGAATGCCCTCACGCTGGTAATTTAAGCAAAAGGCAGCGTGCTCTAACAATGTATTACATGCACGGCTGAAAGTGTAACAAAGATTTGGATGGATGCTGTGTGCTGTATGGAGAACAGCTTTTTAATTTTACTACATGGTGCTAGGCCAGCCCAGCAGAACTTGCTTGTCTTTGAGAAATGCTTTTATTAGTTGGCTGTGATATGTTGGCAAATTAGGCCGTGCCAAATGTGCTTTCAGCCTCCTGCTGCGAGGATGCTTCACAGATTCTTATGCATACCTTAGAGGTGTTTGCACATTATACGGTATTTGTGGTCTATTTGTCCTGGCTTTGATCATGTCCTTGCTTACTACATGCTAGCTGCATGCCCTTCCCTCTATCAGCACCCATCCTTTTTATAGTAGTTTGTAACAACTTGGATATAAATTGTCTTACAGTTCTCTAATTAATATTCCTTTCTTATAGTACTAAGGCAAATCCAAGGTCTGTTATATCCGCTGCCAGCGTTGCTCAAAATGCAGCACTGGGTGTGGATGAGCAGTGTGAGTGCAGCTACGCCGTGCTTGTTAAGTCTGGCGTGTTACGAAGGGCTGTAAGGAGTACGGTAATGCAAGAAAAGTGGTGTCTGGAGGATCTGTTTTGGTGCCTCGGATTTTAATCATACAAATGGAATTTGCTTATTCCTCACAGCAGGGTAGAGAACTAGACTTTAAACACAGGTACTTTTCTTTTTTCTATTTGGGAAAAAAGAATATCAAAATTCTAGGATAGGTCTGATGCCTCTAGCAGGAAGCAATCCGTTAGCATTTGAGGTGTTTGCTGATGCCACGATGGGGGTACAATTCTGCCTGCAACTCTGTCACGAGCCCTGTCTGTGCAGTTCCAGGCGTGGCTGGTGCCTGGCCTGGCTGCATGGAGCGTGGCTGGATCCTGTGTCTGCTAGCGTGAGCAGATAGCCGTGGTGTGCTTGCCAGAGATTTACAATGAATATACCAAATATCTTTCCTCAAGCTGTGCTAGGAGACTGTGTGTGTTTAGACACATGCTGGATAACAGTACACCATTCCATGTGTGCTTCCAAGTTCTGTAAAATATCCCCTCAGCTTGCATGTCTTTTCCTGGAGAAGTTACCAGATGCTTCATTATTGTTTTGCAAAACAAGCTGCATATTACCCATATGTTTTCCCCCTTGTTTTCCAGGAGGCAAGCTAAACGTTGGTACCCATTTCAAATATTCATTAAATATTTTAGATAGGTTGGAAGTGATGAGCAAGGGCTTTTTAAAGCACAGGGCAGATGGAGATGGGTTCGGCGTGACCACGGTGTGGGGTCTGGTTCTGGGGGTGCTGGGGTGGAGCAGGGCTGGCGCAGGCCAACACGACTTGGTGGGGAATGATTAGCAATCTTCATAGAGCTGCAAGAAAGGGAGCATCTGAGGGTGTTAGCCAGACTTCCTGGTGAGAGGTGGTAGGAGACTTTTGAACCTTTAATCTCCTTTTTGAATTCAGGAGGTCGCCCTCCTAGGCGCTGAGGAAGAAGCCTGTCAGCAGTTTAGGTCAGGTAAGGAAGGCAGAGGGGCTACTCGCTGGGGCCACTGGAGCAGAGGGTGGCCGAGGGGGATGAAGCTTAATTAATGGGCCTTTGGTTTATATTCTGCCACTTGACAGAGTCTCCATTAAGGACATAAAGCTGTAATCTGTGCGTGTCCTGTAAAAATACGACTCCCGGGACAAATGCTTTCTTGTAGTCATTAATGTGATGCAGCTATTCAGGTGAGTTAGGTCTACACTGAAATGACCATGGGACTGAAAGTTAAGTTCAGATAACGGCGCAGAGCCAGAACCAGGGGCAGATCCCTGCGGGCAGTGTCTCACCTCCCGAGCGCTCCCCGTGGTGCTGGTGCAGCTGTGCTGATACGTCGTGAGTTGGAAGATGCAGATGGGATCTGGCAGATACCTATGTTTTGCTTTGTTGAATTTTCAGGAAGAAAGTACTGTTTCAAAGTTTCTGATAAATATTTTGCTGTTTAAAATTCAGCCAAAGGATGTATAATTCAACACGTTTTCCCCTTCAAATTCCTTAGTAATTTCTACAGTATTTCAGCTTGAATTTGTAAATGGCTTTTTCTCTAACTACTTCGGTGAAGGGAGACTTCTTTGCCATTTTTTTCATGAATCGTTTTTGCACCTTTTCATCTAATGCAATGCTGTAATAAAAGTTTGCCTAGCAACTGACAGATGCACTACCTATTATGGAAAAACTTATTAACGGCACTTTATTGACACAACCTCAACAATTCGTCTGTCAAAAAAGGTTGGCACTTCAGTGGATGACGAGTGCAAGAGATTATTAATAGTACAATTTCTGACGTGTTTCGTGTCAGAGTGGTAACACTAGTTGCTTAAGAGCTAAATTTTGGCTTCTGTGAGATGTTGTAAAGGGACCAGAAGGAAACCAGGGACTATATGTTGACTATGTAATGCGTCACTGTTGTGTGAGAGGGTGGCCCACTCGGTGCGATTTCTTTGGAGAGGAAAAGACAGTTCTGTGAGACAGTGGGAGGTTTTCCTGGTGTCCCATTGGGGTTTATAGTTGTGACTTGGCCTTAGCTGGGAGGGGGAAGAGCCTGTGACCTGGTAGCGTCTCTGGCTTTAAAAGGCATCGCAGCTTGCAGTGTGATTTAGAAATGAATGGCCTTTTTGCAGAATACTTGTGTAACTTCCTGAATGATGCTCATGACTTTGGCTCAAGTTGTCTGTGCTATTTTACTGTAAGTGCCGTAGACTTTTTTTATTTAAGTGTATCCTGATTACTGCACACTGCTTTGCAAAGTCACCCATACTTTGCTATCACGCAGTCCTCAGTGTCCCCCCCGGCTGAAAGGTACGCCGAGGTGCCTTACATTATCACTCTGTAGCAACTGCTGGTTTCCTTTGGCAGTAATTGCTGTAGTTAGCGCTATGCATCTGTGACCTCCCTCCAATATCTGGCATAATAATGCCCCTGTTCCAGTTTGGACCTGTGACACAAATGAGATAGGAATATGAAAATGAGGAACCGTGCTCTGACACTGAATTATTGGAGGAGCTGTGAGCAGGAGCTGTGACCAGAATACAGCTAAGAGGATCCGTCGTCGTCTCTGCTCGCTCTGTGGGGGGTAATAAAGCGCACATTAAAGCTGATGAAAATTCTGACTGCTGAGCGCTCAAACCAAAGGGCTCTGCTCTGGCTTCCATGCCATGGGGGAGGCTTTGCAATTTAGGCCCATGATATACGATCTGGCTGTTTTATTGTGGTGGTAGTGATGCAGCCAGCAGCCGCCCGCATGGTTCCCCAGGCTGGTTACTTGCGCTTTTGGCACGTGCAGCTCCTGTGAGCAGCTGTAAGTTAACCATGGCCAGCCAGGACCAAAAAAAGAGAGATGTTTGCCTTTTAGCGTCTTTTGTATATGTGTTAGGGACGTGGGTGGTGTGTCCTTCAGCTGGTTAGTCAACCCCCTGAGTTTGTGTCTGGCCTCCTCCTGTAGGCTGCATGACTTGGAATATTAAGTATAAAAAATAGAGGTTTGTAGTGCCTATACTGTGCAGGTCTGCAAGGGAAGTTGTGCACATGTCAGGACAGTGCACACGCAGTAAATCTCTACCCTGTATTGCATATAAAATAAGCTGCTTAATTACAAGCGACTAAGAGTTTACAAGCAAGCGAATCTGATTCATGCACATAACTTGCATGAAAATAATGTCTCTACTTCAACAGATGAGCATATAAATGAAAACGTTCAAAATAAAATACTTTATTTCATCCTTAATTTGTGATGGTTTAAGGCAATAACTGTCACAGACAAATTAATATGCTTTATTAGGAAATCAACATGTTGGAGATGTAGACTAATCTCTTATGCAGGGGAATCATGCCAGCATGTAATGACGATACATAATGTATACTATTGACTCTTTGCTGTTTAACACCTTGAGCAAATAATAGTTTCTGAACTGGTGAGGGGAGAGAAGTCTTTCAAAACTTCTGAAGACTTTGCAGCTAAGAGGAGGCGGTTTGGAAAACATGTAATAGCTAAAGCATTGTTAATTACAAACATCCCATTTTAGCCGAACAGGAAAATACCACAGTGATGCTAATCATTGCATATGTTAAAATTATGATTTACACACCTAGTCATCAGTTTGGTCAACATGTATGCAGGCACATCTGAGTAAAAGTTAGGAGATACCTGTTCTCAATCATTCACAGCTTGTTAGACCTTTAAACATTGCTCAACAAACACAGGCAGCTCAATTTCGCAAATGACTAATGTGTAATTGGCAATTAATGCTATGGTTGTGGTCTTGTAGTCCATTAATGCTTTTCTGTATAATGCTGTAGCTCAATACTTTAGGGTCTTGTCTTGGAAGTGGAAGGTGTTTAGAAATGCTGTTACTTTCTGCTACTCTGCACAGCTGGAGTAGCTTTCTTAACTAAAGGTGGAGAAAATTGATTAGAAGGACTAGGCTGTGGTTAAAAGAAACAGTCATAAGTTCCTTGTTAATCAATGAAGTATTCCGTATAACAGTAATGTACTCTGATTTTTTCCCCCCTGTTTTTAAAGGGACTGGCGACAAGCCAACGGTATTGAGGCTACAGGGTGCAGTCTGTTTTGAAAACAGTGAACAGGATTTTAGCTGCATGATGCAATTGGCTTCAAGCTTTTCCAAAAAAAGAAATGGATCCGTAGCTCCAGCTATGAGTGAATTAGTACTACTTATCTCTACTCATTTAATGCAGTAAAAGCTATTCAGAAGTGTAAAGTATTGGCTTGATTTGATCATCAGTATTCTACAGGAGGGATAGCTGGGTGATAAAAAGCAAAGCCAACAGCAGAAACTGCTAGCAGTTTCTTTAAGGGGGAGACCGTAGCTCACTGAGGAGAGGCTTATTGTGCTCGTGGTTTACTCTGACATAAATACGGGTCTGTAAACTTTGCCTGACGGGATCTGGAGTGTCTTGTGTAACGTAGATCTTGGAAAGAGATACAAGAATCAAATCTTCCAACAAGATTAGAGGCCATCCTGTGTATTTATTTTGTGTGTATGCATAAATAAATGTGGGTAAAAAGTCAACAATTCCTACCATTTGGATAGTAAATGTTCAGTTTCCCACCTTCTGTGTGCTGTCATCACTTGACATCTAAAAACTAATCATGTACCTTCACCGTCTGAATGCCTGGGCTATACTTACATTGTATAAAGATTGAAACTCTTCCCCTCTTCTTATTTGATAGCGTGACTTTTTTTTTTATCGTCATTCTTACTTTTCTTTGAAACAGAGTGACCTTAGATGGTATTTCAGAGCAGTCCTGATGCTTGCCCTGATAGCCATGTATTTTAGCAGGCAAAATCCCCATGCTGTTGCTGGTGATGTGGCATCATTATAGCCTGGGTCATGCTGGACTGTCACGGCCCTGGATTGGCCATGCAAGGTCGTGCAGCTGCTGCCGTGCATGCCCGGACCGGTGCTCCACGGGGTGAAGATTTCCCATCTGTACACCGACTCAGTAAGTGGCAATGGCACCGGGGAGTGGAAATATCTCAAATTTCTTGTCCTTTCCCTCTCTGCCTAGGTGTGCAGAGGAGCATAAACTGCCCCAGGGAAGAGCATAGAAACTGACCTCACAAAAATGCTCCTTTCCCTCTGATTTTCGCTGAAAGGAAGGAAGTGGAGCGGTCTCATCGTTTTGCGTGGCCAGCTCTGGATGCAGTATTTTGCAGCATGCCTTGATCAAGAGAGAGTGTAAGACAGCCATCTGGTCCCTGCCCATCAGCATTCACAGCCCTACTAGCAATTTGCATTCTTATTTTGCTGTGGAAGCAGTGCTGTTTCCAAGACACGGGGGAGTTGAGAGAGACTTGTGAAGAGACCATTTTATTCCTTGTGATGCCATTTATTAGGGAGATAATTAAAATTTCACCATAAATGTGCTTTTAATTAATACATCAAGATGAGAATGTAAAGTCCTTAGGGTGAAAGAAGAAACTTCACCTTTAAATATAAAATGTACCTTTACTTGCTTTAAAGTAGACCTTGGAGAATGGCAATTTTACTTATCTTGGCTTTTTAGGAAGTTGAAGTATCTTTGTAACAGGTAGATAATGACATCAGTTGATTTTTTTTTTTATAGGTAAGGAAATAACAGCACGTATTGAAGCAGAATACTGGTATTTTCATAGCTGGGAAATTATCCATTTTACACTTTGGGTAGACAAATTATCTTAATAATTGTAGAAGAAATTCAGACTTCATGTGTAATATAAAACACTGAAGAGAGCTTTTAAGGAGAAGAATGCATTTCAAACTATTTTCTGGAGGTTGAAGAAAAATGAAAATACTTAAATAGGTACCTTACATATAACAGGCCATATTATTCAGAAAAACGTAATTGTGTTATAAATTAATTCTGTGGCTTATTTCTCCTGAGATCTCACTCAGTATCTCAGCATTTAATGTGTGCTTTCTCAGATTGTCTGATGTGCTCTTTGGGTTTGCTTGAAAATGTATTGAAGTTAAACCTACCTTATAAATATTCACAGGAAACTGCATGGGAAAACATGAACAAAACATGATACCTTTGCTTCCCCCGAAGCAGAGAGCAAAACTTTCTGCTTGTTCTTGTGGATGCCTGAGACAACCCCCTGGGGAATGAGGTTCCTCTTCCACTTCCAGGAACAGGCGTTGGCCAGGTCTTCAGCGGTCACCGGCTTGGTCTGACCCTGCTGTCTCCAGTGAACACAAGTTCCTGCCAAGGTGATAGCAAATTCCTGCTCTTATTTGACTGCAGTCAGTGTTAGGTAATGCCCTTAAAAGGTGCAGTAAATCCGTGCTTTGATTTTGATGGAGATAAAAAGGAATTTCGTAAACATGAAGTGGAAAAACATGAATGGACAACTGCTTCTTGTCCTTTTTTGTATGTTCTGGTTGCAACTGGTAGTGTTTAGGAAAAATAATATAACTAAGAATGAAAGATAATGCTGGTTATTAGGAGTAGTTCATCCAACTGAACACCTGAGTGCTGTATGTCCCGAGACCACTAAGTCACTGGGCGCACTGCTGAGATGAAGCTAGCTCTGGAAATTGAAGTTGCTTGAAGAGGTATTAGCGTCTTCTCCCCATCATCAGAGGGAGGAAGAAACTAGGTGAAGTGCTAGTTCTTTGTGGAGCCGTCTGGCAGAGACGGGCGGGTTTCAGGGGCTGAGGGACAGCGCTGCGGCTGGGTTCAGCATCCCATTGCCCACTGCACTCCGCCGCTTGCAGTGGCACGGAGGTGGAGCAATGAGACACCCCCTTGGGCCCTCAGTGGCTCTTCAGCCCACTCTTCAGGTGAAAGAAATAGTTGGGAGTTTGGGTTGATTTATTTTGTCCTCAAGTAGTGAAGAGCAGAATATGTGCGAACTTCTGAAGCCAGGAAAAAGTTGAGCCTGTCTGCTGCTAGGGAGGAAGGAGCTCACACTGATCAAATGGCCTTCTTCAAACTAGCTGGCAGATTTTAAAGCAAGCAAACAAAACCCAACAAAACCCACAAAACTGTTAAGCCTTCTGTTTTGTTAGAAAGTAGAGCAATCTAAACTCAGGGTTCAAATGATAATTAGACGTGTTTATTGAACGCAAAGGGAAATGAACGCATTTAATATATATTGCTTTATCCAGAGTTCTACGGCTGTACTGGCCTATTGGATAATTAAATTTGAAACAAAACTGGAAATCATGATGTGGAAGCAAACAGAGAAGGGAGCAGACAAAGTAAAGGTCCTTTCTGGCTTCATATGTAGCTTCGCTATGTGCTTGTTACTTTTTTTTTTTTCCAACCAAAGAGCATTAACAGATAGTAACACACAATGTGGATGTGGACCTACACAAGTCTTGTCACTGACTAGGTTTATTGTTTTATTAATAGTGTTACAAACCAAAGTTGTTATACTTTATTTTAAATTCGTTTATGGATTTTCCTCCATTAGATTGGTATATGAGTTTTTAGCATCAAACTGTTAGCAAAAAAGGACATACCTTTCTTCTTTGTAGAATACCCAGTACAGGGCTACATAGAAGTCTCTGGTTAATCACCTCCTCCCCATCCCTCTTGTTTCAACACATTTATCTTCATTCTCTCTGAGATTTCTTTCTGGGCTTGAATGATGTCAAGTCTTAAAGACTGAACTTGAGTTTAATATTTCAGGATCAGTATTGAAAAATTAAACCAAAGAGCATTATAAAGCTGTTGTGCATGCAGACTTGCCACAGGGTGAAGTGCTACTCAGCTGAAGCATTGAAAACTTCTTTTTTTTTTTCCCTTCAGACTGATGTGGGCTTGGCTGTGAGTTTTAACACAGGGTTCTTGGTTAGCCCAATGTGCTATTTGGTTTGGTTTTGTTTCTAATAGAATTTGACTCCAAGTGTGAAGTGATGCAGCCTTTCTTCTTTAGATCCACATTTGGCAACCATTGGGATGGGTTTTGTGATCTCAGTCTGTTACTTATAGCCTTCACAGGGTGTTTTAAGCGTGCATCTAAATGTTTAGGCTTCAGAGTACACATGTTCAGTTTTCTATTATACGTAGTTCTGGTAATAATAATGAAAAAGTCTACAAATCAGAAAAGTTTGATGCCTGCCTCTATTCTGATATAAAGTTTGTTCTTAAGTGACACTGGCAATCTGACTGCAAATTGCTGTTGCTGTTGAAATTCCTGACAGAAGGGGAGGTGCTCAGTGTGCTTTTTATGACCACCTTCATTTCAGGGAGAGGTGTATATATATATAATTCAAGCTAATGTTGCTTGGAGAATACTCAGACTCCATCATAGTGTTATCCTTACATGTCCTCAAATACTTGTGCCAGCTTGCAACAGGGGTGACAAAATAATAACACTTCACTCTTCCAAGGATCTGAAAGAGTCCTTTAAACAAAGCCAGCTAGTATATTCCTGTTTTAGTGGTGATGAAATGGAAATAAATATGTAAAATAATCGATCAGTAGTTTGCTTGATTCTGACTTACTTAGCTCCACAACTCCTGTCCTCTCGGGCCATGCTACAGAGGATATAATTTGTTGAATATTAAAATTAAAAAAATAATAATCTTTTAGAGTCACTGGAAAAAACATCCTTTACTGTAATTGAAATAAAGAAAAGGCTGGTGCTCTGGTGTCTGCAGCAAATGCTAGATAATGAAACAAGCTCCATGGGGTTCTTAAAAATGCTTTTGACTCAGATTTTCAAAGTTGAGACCTTACAGCACATCCTTATTAGATACGATGGGATAGCTGATGAATTACTTTTTAGATCAGAGAAGAATGCTGATAAGTTGGATTTGGTATTGTAGCTGTCATTGAGGCAGAAAGCATTATCTTTACTAGAAGATACATTTTGAAGAGTCTTGCTTGCCTTTGCTTTTGTGAATGTCACACATAAGATAAAAATATGCGTTCAAACAATCAGTATTGAATGGGCTTTACTCAGGAGTTCTCAGACTGCACGCTGTCAGCTTTACAGAGGGAACGTCTCTGAAGGGGGCACTACGCTGCTGTTACACAGGCAAAGCATAGAATTGAATTATAGAGGCCAGTCTTTTTTCCTTCCTTCTGAACTAGATGTCAACGTAAAACTGCTTTCATCGTCTCTTGCACATGGCATTCGCGGCGGTTCTGCGTGGCCACAGAAGGATGGGATGCGCTGGGCATCGCTTTCCCACTGCCGTAGTGCTACCCCGCTGCTGCTGCACCTACGGCAGCTGGTTCGAGCCCTTCATTCCAGCGCGTTGCCTCTCTGGACGGTGACCTACTGCCAATATCATCAAAAGATGTTTTCTTCAACTTCCAACCCACTGAGAGTAAACTCCAGCTGAGCAGGGTCAGAGTATCTACTTGTTTCTCACACAGTCCAATTTTCCTCCTGTACCTAAGAATAGACTTGCTGAATGCAGAGTACGACATTTCTCTTGCACATTGTTCCTGACTCATCTCTGGGGCAATGTGTTCAAAGCAAAGTGGGCTAATTACAGTATAGGTCTGTGCGTCAAAAACTCTTTGTGGTGTAATCACAGAGTGTCATCTGGGATTTGAAAAATAGGGGATGTGGCACAATCTGATAAGTACAGAAGAATGATTTGTGTTTTATGCTTTTAATATGCTGCAGAGACGGGATGAGCTCTGCAGCAGGAGAGTCCTTTACAGCACAGAGGGCTGTAAAGACACTAGCGATACCTGCGCACTGCTCAGCACCTCTTCCCAGGGTCACTCAGTAAGCAGTTTTGCTGAGGAAGAAGTATCACCTGTAGTGGTTTTTCTGAAGGAGAGGTTGTTTGCCACGGTTGCCAGAGGTTGTGGATGTGGTCATTGTGGCAGTTGATGAAAATTGGGTGAAAGCTGGATTGGCTTTGTGTGAACTGCTAACTCAGATGCTCCGAGGGCTCAGCCAGTTGTGTTTAGCGGTGGGGCGAGTCCTCAAGTCTAACTGGGAGACTCAAGTTCAGAACTCGCAGCTTCTCCCTACTGCCCCCAGACTGGGGGGTTGTGAGGATTTCTCTCTTACGGCTGATTAAACTTATTTCAGTATGTATGCTGTAATCTGTGGAAGAAAATAATCATGCTCTCTAATGGCTGCAAGGAGCTGTTGCTGTTAAAAAGTATTAAATAATTAACCTTTAGTCCTTAGAAATAAGAAGTTTCCAAATTGCTTTCGTGCCTCAGATTTCAACAGAGGGCAGTGTGACATTGCTATATGCATCTCCGGAGCATTTTCTGTTGTGATGATTTATGTGAAGACTCTTCCACTCAGTGTCCTCATTAAGCTTATTATAGGAGTAATAGCATTGCTGAAAGCACAGGGAAGATGTAAAACAGAAGAGATTTTTACAATGGCTAGATGTGATAAAGGCAGGATAAACTGGAGAACATTTTAAGGTAATGGATGGAGTCAATTACAGCAGCATCCCAGGATTCAGGATAGCAAAAAGGGTTCTGCAGTGAGCCACAGGGAGAGGTTATTGTTATGGATCAGTTCCTAGCCAGGGCATATTTCAGTAAGTTTGTTTGGTGTGAGACCTCAGCCAGGAGATTTCAGGCTATAGATCCTAGTTACATCGAGCTGTTTCTGCCATCCCATTATCTGGATGCCCAAAACGGCTGTGGTCTCTAGAGCAACAAAGAGCTCGGTCAGGACCAGCTGATTTAAGTGGTCCCTCTCGAGGATGCTGCGTGCCTCCTGTCAGCATCACCTGCACCACAGGTCGGTTCGGACCGCTCTCCTGCGGCAAGTGTCCTAGGGCTTTTCACAGCCGGTGCCTGGGAGGTAGTGCTCCGCGACCTAGAGCTGGAAAGGGGCTTGCTGGGTCCCTGAGCTCAGTCTCGTGCTGTCACAGAGAACCGTGTCATATAATCCCCTTAGAAATTTATCACACTTCATTTTAGAGCAGACGCTGCCTTGCTCCAGGGGTGACCCAGCTTAGAGGGCTGTAAAATACAGGAACCCGTCCTGCTTCTCTGTTCACTCGCTCCAGCTCTCTGCCTCGTGGAGCCCAGGCGAGGAGACCCTACTCGAAAATACCTAGCAGAAAGAGTAACTATTTCATCTGTTACCTGAAACAAAACCAAACAATACATCTTCCATGGGGATTTTTTTGCATAAGAAAAATAATAAGTATTTGTGTACACCCTGTAGGAACGCCATGTTTTGTACGCTGCCTGCTAGCTCTACAGCAGCAGTTAATTAACAAACATAATTCCCAGAGCTGCGTTGACATTAATCATTGTTGCTGGTGCACAAACAAAGATGTTTTGGCATTGAAAAGGTGCTTTGGTAGTTGAAGTTCTTGCTGCTGCTAAACAAAACAACAGCATTAATTTAAGCTCAGTTTAAAATGTAAAGAGAGAACTGATGTTTATAAATGGAAGAGAGCAAAGCATCACGGAGAAAGGTGCCTGCAAGAAAGAACTGTGAGCATAGAAGTTAACAAATACGGATGTTGCTTTGGTAAAAGTAAGCATTAAATGACTGTAGCCCAGGAGTGGTGGCTTGCTAACGCGAGGCGTAGTCATGCAGAGTTGTTGTGTGGCAGTAGCACTCCTCCACTGCTCCCCTGGCTATCGCATCTGCCACGAGCACGGTGGTAGCGGTGGGCCCTCAGGACAGGGTAAGAGCTTGTGCCCTTTTCTATTCCTTAGCTCTTTCCACTGCTGAAATCCTCTTACTTCAAGTTCTTGAACTTGTTCATTAGAGCTGCGGCAAAGACTTACTGGTTTATTTATTGTCACCTTGCTTTCCGTGCCCTGTGATTTCTGTTTAAATAAACTTACAGCATGTAATGCAGTGGTAGTATATCAGGGAAGGAAAAACTCAGCATTAAGCATGAAGAGAAAGAAGTGAAACTACCATCCTTTAAACTCACTGCCCTTCAAAATGGAGTTGTGTGGTATACGTGTGTCCTCGTGAACCCCTGCAGGAAAGATGGGAAGGAACTGCTAACCAGTTCTATAGGCACAGGCTTGTAAAGCAGGGCTGGAGCTGAAATCGGGAAATCAGATGAGAGGGATGGGAAACTATGTGAATAGGGGAAATGAGGAAAAAAATTGTTTCAAGAGGCTATTTTATGATAGCTGAAAATGAAGATAAGCAGTATTTAACTGGCTTTATTGAAAATTAAGCCTATATTTAGCCTACGAAGTGGCTGAAATGGCTTTTAAGGGAAATATGCTATATACAGCTTGGATACAGATCTCTACCATCTAAGCTCATTGCATGGTAGAATGATGTATGCAGTTACGTTAGTTCTAGTCACAAACAGCCTTTTCCCTGGCAGCTGGTCTGTATACTTATTACGGGTAACCCAGAAATCATGGTAATTACAGATGTGAATGCACATGCATTTTTCCCTTCTGGAATGACAGTACTGCGTAGCTGCTTCATAAGAGTGTATCTTCAAAATTGCTGCTGATGGTATTTGGTTGATTAATCCTTGCACTGCTTGCTGTGCTGTAGGAGAGCAAAGCTCCCAGTTCCTTTTACAGGCCTTGTTTTGTCATCTTGCAGCATACTGGATGAGCTCCTGCTCTTGAGAGAAAGAGAGAAGGTTTTTGTTTTGCAGTTTCTTGATTTCAGGTTGTTCTAATCATATTTACAAGAAGGTAACCCGAGACAGCAACACTGCTCATGTCCAGGCTTCTGGAAGGGTCCCCAGCTCCTGGCTGTTGCTGACAATCTGTGGTGTTTAATCCCGAGGAAGGAAAGGTAACGGATTGTAGCAGGCAGTGGCATCCATGCTATAGACTTCACTGCCATTTCTCAGTGTGGCTGCAAAACAGCAAAGTTTATCCAACATGCCTGAACTGCATTCGCAGATGTTTTGCCGGCTTGCGGATGCACTCTGAAAAAGCAGGTTGTGTTTTCCTCTGCTGAGTGTGCTGAAAGCTCAGGAGAGGGCAGTGCGGCTCCAGGGTTCAGGGGCTGCTCCAGTGGCAGTGGAAAGTGTGTGCCTTCTCTCCTCCATCTATCACCAAACGTATGACAATGTCAAACTGTAGCATTTCATAAATGTGAACAAAATACAGTTTAACAATCTGATTTCACCCCATCTCCAAACCGCTCACAGACATTTTTTCTTGACAAAATGCCTGTTGAATCAAAATTCACTTTCCAGTTTGATTTCATATATTTTTTTTTCCTCCAGTTGAGGGGCAGGAGTCCCCACCCTCGAAGTAGCTTTCTAAATGCTTGTGTTGAATGGCAGGTGAATTGTTTCACGGCATTGGCCTGTGCTGTGATACTGTGATTTATTGTACCTGAATGCTTGATGCTTAGCACTTGTATTATAATGTTGTATCGTAGGCATATGCAGTTCCTGTGCTTTGTGCAGTAGTGAACAGTATGAACAAAGTACCTTCTGAAGGTATTACAAAAGCAGTGTCTACTTGCATGTTGAGCAGAAGGAGGACAAGCTATTATTAAATTATTGTAGTGAAGAACATTTCTTTTCACCCTTAGGCTAATATGAAAGTATTCTCAAGGTCAATTGTGAGGGAATATAGAGATAGACAAGAAGCATAGGTGCTGTCAGTTGTATTTTCTGTTTTCATTTAACTGTAGCCTTAAATTCAGAATTATTTATAGCCATGGCTCTATGACCCTGATTCCTCTAGTTCAGGAGTGCCAGTTGTGCTCAAAATGAAGGCACAAGTTCTTCTCTGAGTCACTCCCTTTTGTGCATATTGGGTAATAGGGAACACCCCAAGTTTTCTTGGATTCCAATTTTAATTGAAGTTTTTCTGCTGTGTGTGTGTTTGATCTTCCCAGTACCTGCAGAGGCTGCTGGTCACTGCTTTTGGGTTATTTATTGTGCAGTGATTTACATGGATGTATTGTTAATAAATACAGAAACCTGAACTAATAAATACATAAACCTGAAGTTCCAAGTAAACATCTAGTTGCAAAGATAAGGAATTTAATCTTGGAGGGCAGAACTCCGCCTCGCTTGTGTTGGAGCTGGGAGGAGCTGGGGCAGGGCGTTCGCTCAGCCAGGTGGGGTGCTGATGTTCTTCGGGCCGGCCACGCACAGTGGAGGTGCTCGGCCTGGGAGGTAACGCTGTGAGTGTCCGTGCAGGCGTGTGATGGTGGGACATGTGGTGCTTAGGTGGCAAAGCTCAGCTCCGAGTGTTTGAAATGATTTAGTTCATCGTCAGTAACAGCAGAGCAACTACTAAACATGTTTAGTATTAAATACTGTTTTTATATTATTAAATATTATTTTTAGATATTACAGGACACAAGGTGCGGCACATACAATAAGCATGTTAGCCCTGCTGAAGTCAAGGCAAAACCAACTGTATGATTTTTATACTACATGATAATCTATTTAGTGAAATAGTTGTATGTATGTTAGTTAAGCATAGCTGTGCGTGTTGGTCTTATGAGTGGCTTCAGAAATTAAGACTTGTGTACTTACACGCAATATTTTAGAGTTTTATATCAGCTGGTTATCAGTAGACATTGTGGGGTACCTTTGTTTTTTTTTAAACAAACATGAGAGTTTGCTAATATGTAAATTATATGCAAGTATTATGTAACTTCTGAGGCTCTTAAGTTTGTGAGGAACGTTCTATATGAAATTTACTCCATGAAAAGTGGCTCATGTACCCTGCTCTGCAGCGTGAGAGTGAAATTCTAGGTGTCTGAAAGGTTACAAACCTTTCAACAAATGATGGTGAATTTCAATCAAATCTGAGTCAAATTAAGCATGGCATTCTTTACAGTTTTCTTGGGTAATTCAACTCTCTTTTGGTTTGACTTTTTTTTGCTGCTGTAGATTTCAAGTGTTCCACCATCATTTTGGGTGTAAAATTCCAGCCAAGCTGACTGTGTGCCTACTGTGGATATAAAGGGGTAGGTGCCGGAGCCTGAAGGTAGGCCAGCTCTTCAGGTTTGTCCTTATTCGGCATTGCACTCTGCTCTATGCTGAACTTGAGGTGCATACTGCAGCTGCATCCGTTTTGAAGCTAAGCATCTGCTTTCGTGTGCTTTCTTGAAAATAAATGGATTTTAGCAAAGTAGTGAACACATACTTAACTGGGACTTAACAATTAAGTTCCTCTTTATTTACATAAAAGCATTATCAAAATGCATCATTGTGATGCATTTGCCTCTCTTGGTCTCTGAACTCAGTGTTCACCTCTAAACAGATGATGCTTTGTTGCAAGAGCTTTTTCCTGCACTCTGTTCTGCAGAGCTCCATTCCTACACATGTTTCCATGCCAAACAGCTCATCGAGAACCAATCAGGGAATCTGACAAATGTTGGGAACGTTTTTATCTTTCTTCACTGCCAGTGGAGCACTCATTCGGTGTTCAGGATGTCAAATGATGTGTGCAGGCAATAAGCTTGCCTGACTAACACTCAGTAGGGGGGAAGAAAAAAACTAACAGTGCCTGTTCTCGGTCTTTGTAGGTGAAAAGGCAAGTAGATGCCTCAAATGCTATTTCCCAAAGCTTGGTAGAATTTCAAAAAAAAAAAAAAAAGTCTTATTTACAAAGCTTTTTCCGTTCATCTCAGAGCCTAATTATAAGGCAACATGTAGGTTTTTATGTAGCAGATGAGCAGTTTATCTATTATTTGATGGTTATCAGAGGTATACTAATCTTAACCACTCTTATTCTAAGGCGAGTTAGTGTAGGTAAGGACAGGTAAGGCAGCAGTATGATGAAATGGATGCTATCAGGAAGCATATGATTTGCTATTCAAGGCTTGATTTTACAACTCATTATTCATGTAGGGTCAGCTCTGCTGAGTTCCCGTGGGCAATTCAGGTTCTGTGCTGGTGCAAGGGAGAGCAGAAGCTAGTCCTCTTTTTCTGCGTTGTGAGCATATGGTTCCACCTTTTTAAGCACCTAGTTTATGTATTTGTCTGAACTGTTTCCCCCTCGTCTCTTCCCTTTGGTGGGGGCTGTCACTTCCAATGGAAATTCAGCATCAAAGGAAAAGGCCAGGCATTACCCTTCACCCCTTGTGCGACTTGTATCAAGGGTGCACAGCGCCCCCAAAATACAAATGTCTTGATTACCATGGGGTTGGAAACTGTATTCAAGTGAACACATGTGCCTGCAGTTCTGCCTGTAGTAAACATAAGCATACTGAGAGAAGCCCTTGCTATGTCTCAGTGGTTCTGCAGGCTTTGTTTGGCCTTTAGGTTTCATCAAGGGTTTGCACCTTAACTGCAGAATTCCGGACAGTCAGTAATTTGTGCTGTGTATCATAAATGGAATTTTACTGAATTCATCCCAGAATGTTGTAGATGGACAAAGTTGTGAGTGCTAACAGGTGACCTGTAACCGTGTGTATGTGTGCATGTGTATAAATGTCCCAAACTGGATTTTGAACTCAGGCAGAAGCCTGGTACAGGCTGACTGTAAATTTGGATAATGTGTAGACTAAACAAGTGGCACTTTCCAAATCCTCCAGTTAATGAGGAGCCATGAACCAGCACTGGGCTTTTGCACATGGACTATTCAGGCTGGGAGAACTGAGGCGTGCGGGTTCTGGAAAGAAGAGTGTCTGTTAAAAAGAAGGGTTGCCAAAGGAAGACGTGAGAAAGTGATGATTCTGGCAGGAGGAAGGGTCTTGGAAGTGAGTGAGATCCTGGAAATTGGAGATAAGTGGGGGGTGGGGGGCAATGGTGGGGACTGCCCAGTGGCCGGACAGACCCGGGGCAGGCAGCTGGGAGCAGCTGCACCGCCAGAGCCCTGTAGCCCTGCCTGACCTCCCTGCTGCAGAGCGAAGTTGAGACCTGGTGAACGTGGTACTGGTGGGGGGAAAGAACAAGAAGGTGAGTGAGAGAATCAAGTAGGGTAAAAGCTGTAATCTCCTCATGGTTTTTTTTTTAAATTAACCCCGGTATCCAGATCTACTCCAGCATGTTGCCCACCCGTAACACACACAAGGTGGGGGGAAACCACAACCTTGGCGTTTCAGAAGCACGATGTACTGAATCTATTTGACCTTGTGGACCTTTTTAGCAGTTGTCCATTACAACGTATGCAGACAAAGCTTATTGCAGTAACTCTCCTAAGCCTGAAACACTCTCTTGGCATCTTTGGGAAATACCCATGTGTTTGGATATATCTCTAGTGTCAACAGGAGAATCACGTAATATTACACTGTAGGTATGAAGGACACAGCCATTCTAGCAGGATATTTTCAGTAAGCCAGGTCTCAAAAAGAGATCCAAACAATTGTTACGATGAGGAACAGAACGGGTATTAGTAAAAAATATTGGTTTTCAAGGTGCACAGCTTCAGAGGGGCTACCAAAAGCAAATGTCAGTTGTTTGGCTGTTACACAAATCTCCACCATATTTCTTTTGGTTGACAATGCAGAGAGTTGGAAGAGATGAAATTGTCATTCATAAGGCAGCTGGGAAATGCATGCCTTCTCTCTAAGCAGCATGAGTGATGCTTAGGTCTTCCTCATACTAGTGCAAGTCATTTTATAGAATGAAACTCCACTTTTCTGCATCATTATCAATGTTCTTCCCAGAAAGAGTTCTGTCTGTATTCTTATATTAATGTTATTTTCCTGTTTCTTTTTCTCACTAGAAAGAAATATACAGGGAGGATTTCTCTATCATACAACGTTCTCTTGTCCTTTATTACAATTTTTAAAGACAACTTCATATTTTATATGAAGCATAGTGGGATAGAAAAAAGGAGTAAGGTATCACATTAGACTTTCCCATTTCTGGCTTGAATTATATACCCAAAAGCAAGAAAAGAGATTCTGCCTGTGTCCCTGCGTAACAGGATGGCAAAGGGAGTGGGCTGGGAATAATGATCCAGTCTGTCCATCTTCCTTGGCAGCTGCTGTGGCTCCTTGTGAGAAGTGCAACTTAACTAATTGCATCTCCTCTAAGAGGTGGTGTAACTGAATCCTGGGTTTCTCATTGAATTCGAAAAAATACTTCGCTAAAGGGTGCCTCTTGGGACAACCATTTGCACATTGCCTGTGTAACTAGATTGAATCAAACGCTTTAGTCTTATTACTGTTGTCGCTGAAAGACCACCTGAATTATAAAACAATCTAAAAATGCTTTTTTAGTTCATTTATGTTCTCTCTCTTTCTCTCTCATCTGGTAAGCTATACTGGGAAGCTTTTCCGTGTAGTTGTTTTGATCAGCTCTCTGGAAGGAGCCCGTATGTAGTATTGATGTAGAAGTGATATAGTAAGTTGCATAAAGTTCCCCTATTGCATCTTAGGAAGAAAATAAATATTCCAGAGAGTGGAGGTTATGAGTCCCAGTGAAAAACAACACTTTAGCCTAACTGCACATATAGGCTGGTAAATATACTGCCTTCTGTCAAGGAAGGAGAACTATAAATGCATATTAGCTGAATCTATGCCAACCAGTCTGACTGCAGTTGGATCGTCTCAGTGATAGAGAAAGTACTATTTCATGTCATCATAAATTTTGAGATTATTTTCACGGTGGGAAAAAAAGAACTTGTTTTAGACCTACTGCTACGTTATATATCAGAAATACAAAATGCTGATTGTATAAATTTCAGACCCAGGATAATTTAGAAAGATGAAATGTTCTAGACAGCTTGTGGTGTCTGTGGCAATTATGTGCCTCTTGTTTCTTAGAGAGGTTTATTTAAGTTTATGCTCATTTCTAGAAATGAGAAAAGAAAAGGAAAGGTGTTATGTGAAAATTCAACCTGCCAGAGGGATACTAACAGGATTGCACGGGCAATTCAACTTCATTATTTTCTACTGAGACAAGTACAGAACAGAGAATTTGGGAAGCTGCTTTATGGTTTCATTTACGCAGAGGACAAGTGATTGTGAACGCGCATCAGTGAGGCTCGCCTGTCTGACGGTAAAACAGACAAGTGCCTCCAAAAAAGGGCTGAACTTTGGGTAGGATTAGCCTCAGGTTTACATCTGGCCTTCAGCAGCAAGCCCTGAAGATAATCTCAGAGCTGTCCTTCATTTAATTTGGGGCAAAATACTGGGGAAGGGTTTCGGCAAGGATTGTAATTGCTCAAACCATTAAGGTTGGAAATAGCTGCTGACGGGAGTTATTCTCCTGTATGACAGTATCTAGGAATTACAGTCTAGGGTGTGATAGCCTTTCATTAACATCAGCACCCAGGATAATGATACAAGTAAAACTGTTGTACTTTATTACATTCTTGCTGTCATTTAATTGCCTGATAATAGCTTTTCATAACAATAGAGGCCCATGGAAAGTTGGCTGGAGTAATCCCAACTGGTGTATTAACTGTAGCAAAGTTGCCATTAACAGAGCGAGTTGTTTGGGGAGGTCATTCAGAACAGATGGCTATTATTTAGGGAAAATAGCTGCAGAACTGTGTCTCACGAGAGAAGCCGAAGTTCCCATATTTAATACGAACTATATGAAAATGTGCAAAAGGGTTCCCAGGCCTGGGCACACAGAGGAAGTGCTATGCTGAAACGCTTCACAGTGCGGCCATTGTGAGCGGTAGGTGCCGAGAGGTGGAACGGGGTTTTTTGTTTCCATTTTAATGTGCTCCTGTGTTATCTTCTCGTAATGAACTTAACCATTATCAATCTACTTTTGTTTCCTTTCACGAGCCGGTTTTGCATGCATACAAACAAACCTCACACAGCGTAGGCGGACTACCACCTTTGAATAATAATATTAATCAATATTAATAATACATAATCCTTACATGCAAATGTCTGTTTACATATTCAAACATGGGGGTTCAAACATGGTGATGCAAATGTTGAAACACTGGTGTTTGTTACTTTTGATGTTGAGGAACTCCAGTGGGATTTTCTTCTCATGAAAGAGCTCATGTCTCATTTGATCACTCTGGGATGCGGTTTTAAGAAAATTAATTAGTTGTAGTGGAGTGGACTCGGAATTTTGTTTTCAAGAGTGGGACAAGCTGTTTTATAATTTAGTTGTAATTTCCAGTGTGAGGATGGGTACACAAGAGGACAAGTGTAACCATCACGATTGTGTTACTGGGAGGTGAGGCAGAGACAAAATAAGGACGTTTCCCAGAGGGACTTCTTGTACAAATTGAAGCTGTAGCTGCCAGTCACATCCCTCTTCCATTTGTGTCTTCCAGCTTTCACTTAGAAATTTGAATGAACAAAAACAAGTCAAAGTCCTGCAAAAGACCATGTTGAGCAACAAGCTTATTTTTGAAGAGCTCTTTCCCCCTGTCTGTGTGTTGGGGTTGTGCTTTGAAAGGCTCAGTGTGCTTCCAAAATAATGCACATCTTTCCACCAGACATAAATCTAATGCTGGAAATTGTAGAGTCAGACTGCACACAGCTCAGGTCTTGAGTCTCTTAGGTCTGGAGAAACCGCAGCTTGTCTGGCTGTGGTCTGATTCCAGGGTGATTTTTGTGAAGAAGAAAATCCACTGGCTTTCTGGAGAAGATGCACTGTTCATTTCTGCAGCCTGATGGGTCTGCAAACATCACGGGGTCCCTACACAAGGGGGCAAGTCATCTTTAAAAGAAAATCATGCCATCATTTCTAGTTGACCTTTCCTTCCAGACGTATTCATCCACTCCCATTTCCACACTAGTAAAAACGCTGTTTTAGCTACTACCAAGAACTTTGCTGTGGGATTCTTACTGTTTTAGGTGTAGTTTAACAATGCAGGTTAAATGCCTAATGATAAGTGTCTGAGTGGTCCAGTTTTGGATTACAGTGAGTTAGTTACATGATCCATGGTCTGCTGTGCTGCTAGGCTGACTGATGTTACTCTACAGAGTGGATGTAGCTGCCCTTCAAGTACACGGCAAAAAAAAACTAGAAAAAATAAGTGTAATTGCCACATTAAATATGGTGAAAGTCTGTAGCTTGTTTGCATGTAGTCTTGGAACAGGTGATTGTAACAGGCTGGTGTTGGTGAGCAGTTGTATTCACTGGTTTGGGGTATTATGAAATGGCTGCTATTTGTTCATTTTTTAGCAAAGAATCCGAATCCTTCACGTGGAAAGCAAATTTTTTTTAATGCATCCATAAAAATTATCTATTGTAAATTAATTTTTTTGGTCGTGTATTCCTCTATTAAATACAATCACAATGTTGCAAAGTATTTTTCAGCAGAGAGCTAATCGTCTATAGAAATGGCTCACTGAGTGCTAAGGCCAGGCCAAAACTGTCAAATATGAGTCATGGAAGATGGATGGAATTATATGTTGGATCACTTCTTCAAACCTCCAAATGCAGCAAATTTTCTTGGGGAGCAGACACGTCAAACTTGAAAGAAATAAGTCAAAGAATACATTGCGGATTTTTGTTTTATTGATGTGATAACAATATCGAGAGTAGCAGGAGGATGTTACTTGCATTTCTTAGCCAGGGTTGTATAAACTGCTAATTATAAATGTTTTGTGTTGTTCCAGTGTATTTCTTTTGGATGACAAGTGTGATATATGAAGGGGAAACTAACCACGGGATGTCTGGGGATGCCAGCCATCAGCTGTGGCTAAAGCGGCTGCATCTACAGACTCCTCCAGAATCCCTGAAATGAACGGAGAGAGGTTTGGGGGACTCTGGATCAGATTTGGGATCACAAAGTTTCTTCTGTGGAAAGCGTTAGAAATTCTGTGGCGATTCATTCTCAGAAGAGAAATTTGGTGAGCGGGGAATGTCTCTTTTCATTTCCATGGCAGGCCTTTCAAGTCAAGGGAAGTGCCTCTTGGGGATGGCAGCCTCTTGCAGGGAACCGAGTTTGGCTTCAAACTGCTGGAGCTTGGCTGGATTTGAAGTGAGCACGTTTTCTTAGTTTTGTTGCCTGTTCGCAATCCAAAACCCCAACTCATTCTTGTTTGTGTTATACAAACCTTCTCTGTGTTTGTGCGTAATGATGCCTTTAATCAAGTTTTGCTCTAATGGTGGGGAATGTTATTAATAATATATAAAAGCTATTTCATGTAATTAAAAGTGGAGAAGAAAGTATTATTTTACAATTAGGCAGACAGTCTGTCTGTGATCTTGGAACCTTTGTCAAGGTACGTTAGTAATAAAAATGAACGTCCTGTCATTTTAACCTCAGGGTAAGGCTATCATTATGTTTACTAAGCCAGAACTGCCCTGTGAAAGTAAAGTACTATGCTAATTGTACTCCAGAACAGGGTCTGTTGGCTTTTTTAACCTTTCTTCCCACATCTTGTCACTTCTGCATTACGAAGCTCAAGTGAATTACCTCAAAACCAGGAAATAAGTGCTGAAATGACATCAATTTTTGCATAAATAAATAAAAAAAGGTTAATAAAATGCCATCACAGTTGGAGCTGGATTTCTCAGTTTACAATGTTGTGCTGTGAGTGGTATGTTTGTGGAAGACGTGAAGAGAGCGTGGTGCTGGCTTCCTCGTGTGCCAGCTTTGCTTCAGAGCCATACAGAAACAGTGTTTGATAATAGGATTTGGCCCTTCTGTGCAGATGCTCTACATTCAGCTATAGCTCGATGTACTCTGAAATACAAATTTCTGTTATTTTGCTGTAGAAAAATCAGTGTTTTCGGACTTGGACATCAAACAAAGAGTTGTTTTTACATACCCGTAGCTTGTGTTTTCCTTCTCCTCTGCTTCTGCCTGCCAAACTAGCTCCAGCTTCCCAACGCAGATACTGGTAGCAAAGGGCCTTCAGGAGCTGGGAGACTGTGACAAAAGCTACTTAAGAAGCTGAATGGATATTCCAGCAGGCAAGCCATGCAAACGACTACAGGTATTAAACTAGCAATACCTGAGCTTGGAGACTTAAAGCTAGCTGATATATTCAGCCTTGGCTGTGGGTTGCATTAATCCTACATGACCCAGTGCTAAGAAGTTGCAGATTTTTTCAGGATGAAAGTTTCTGAAAGTTACTCTGCTTGTGTTAACTCAAAATATTTAGTTATGATACGAGGCTATTTTTAGGCCTCTTCTAGTGTAAAAAAAATGTGGGCTTGTGATTAAATAGTTGACAAGAAAGTGAATGATGCACTGACTGCTTTCTTTTTCCTCCTCTCAATTTCTTATACTTAGTGTAGAGGCTAGGAGGCAGCTTTGGAGAATGCTTTAAGAGCCATCATTCAAATCACGTCAAGGTTTCTTGAATGTTTAAAAATCTAAATTAAGCATGATAGCAACACTACCTGGAAATTACGTTGCTTACAAGTCAAAAGAAACAAAGGCTGTACTGTATGTGTTGTACACCAGAGGGGAATTACCATTTTGGGTGGATGAATGGGTTTGGGATCACTGAGAGCACCCGCTCCGCTCTTGTGGGTGTTTGTGAGTGACTGGGTGCATGCAAGCAGGAGTCCCAGCAGCCTGCCCCTGCTGCTCAATGGCACCAGCACTAAATCCCCCAGAATGGGTCCCTGAATTTCTGGTGCGTAGCCAGTTGAGAAGACTTTGCATGGCTGCATGTATTCCACCACTTCCACCCCACACGCAGGCTTGCTTGTATGAATCTTGCTTGCATGCTCTGATCCCTGCTGAAATTTCACAAGAAAAATTCTTCCTTCTTTAGCCTCCAGGTAGCAGCAGAATACCTGCTGTCAATAGGTTATTACTTGATTTCCACCCTCCAATATTTATCATGCTATTAATTCCCCTTCATAATATTAAAAATGTTAATTCAGTGTTTGCTAAGTCTCCTGTTTCCCAGTGAGAATAAGACCAAGCTGTTTAATCTTTCCACACAGCCCGCTGCAATTTTTGAGAATTGTTATCATTTTGATTACTCTGTAATGCACCTCCCAGAACAATTATAAACTCTGTAAACTGAAGCTGCAGCAAGCTGTTTGTCAGAGAGTCGGGCCGTGCTGAGGGAGCCTTTGTAAACTTCGAGTCTGTGCTTTCTTGCTAGCTTGTGTATTAGGTGTGGAGTTGTTTTGTGAGGCACCGAGCCACGTGTCTTTAGATGTGAATCTTTCAGGAAAAAAAGCAGCTTGGGCAAACTTGGAACAGACAATGAGGTACTCTAAGGGAATTTAGCTCTGATCATGTAAAGCAGTGGAGCCCGGCAAAGAACCCTGGGCAAAGATTTTGAAAATTGCAGTTATACACGACAGGAGGAAAATGAAAACGGTCAGTCAGCATGAGAAGGGCTGTTCCTGTGGGATGCAGCCATTCGGATGGCAGGTTCTGTGGAGATTACACAGACACGCACATAGGGCCTAACTTACCTTGTTTTGTAAATGCTGCTCTGTTCACAGAACATCAGAGCTGGTTTAGCAGGAAAGATGTCATGTCACAGCGGGAGAGCATCCTCTGTCTGTGCAGGGGAAGCTGCTGGGAGAAGGATCCGACTCTTTCACGCTCCCTCCCGCTGCTGCCCTTTGCTTTCACAGATCTGGTGGGCCCCTTCCCGTGAATGTGGTGCCGTGCATTAATTCTCTTTCTGTGGGTTCCAGGTGTGAATTGCTCCAGCAAAGTTAAAATGTAGGAAAAAGTTGTAATATCTTACCATAGGATAGCAACAGGATAAAAATAGAAGAACGCTTTTGCCGTAGAAGCAGTATTACAATGTTGACTGGCTATGAGGTAGGGTTTAATAAGAATAGGTATGTGGGTGCCTCGAAAAACTACATCAGATACTTTGTGCACTGTGAGTTAAAGGATATACGTTGCTACCCACAGTGACTTATTTCAAGTAGCTTATATTTGGCACAGTATGCTGGTAGATTACAGAAGGAAATGCTAAGCATGGAGCTCTTATTGCTCCTCTCAGGCTTAGCAATTATGAAGAATAAAAAAGTTACCAGAGCCTAAGCTCTTAGATAGCTATAAACATGGGGAGAATTAAGGGACAGGAAAATTATAGCAACCCAGCTAAACCACTATAATTAAGGCTGAATTGCCTTTTATATTATAGCATTCATGAAGTAGAATGTTGAAATAAGTGAAAAGTAAAAGCTCAAATACTGTATCAAACTTAGATTTTGGGAGGACAAATCCATTTTATCTAACAGTGTGTGGGTAATGTTCAGTTTCTCTGGTCTGCCTCGTGCTGGTGGTGGCTTGACCTCCTGACTGAAGCGATGCCCGAGCTGCTGAGCTGGGAAGGCCGCGGTGTGGTCGTGCAGGTACAGCAGGGCCCCCTGCAGCACCCACTGCCATTTGCAAAGGGCTCCTGAATCACCTGGGTGAGCTGAAAATCCCATGGGTTACGGAATCAGAGACCCCTTCACATTGTTCTCATTCAGCTTGAGGCAAAGAATTATTTTTATTGCAACTAATTTGTTTCATACTTTGTGTGCTGATGGACTTTCAGCCTGTTTTCCTTCTGGAAACCAGGCTCATGCAGGAGGCCTGTCTGCTCGCCTGTGCATCTTCATCAGTCCCCTGCTAATAGCTTCTGAATCCAGTGTCCCCTTTCCACTGAAGCTGACAGAGACGTAGAGGCTTCAGGGTTGTTAAGTCCCCACAAGTTGGGTGAAAATCCTCAGCTAGAGGAAGAAGACCTGCATTAAAGCTCCTGGAGGGGGAAGTCAGGCAGAATTCAATCTGTGTTCCTTCTGCAAGGCAGCAGCCAGACCAAACCAGACAGCACATGTTATCAGCAAGGCGAATGGAGGACGTGGGAAGAAGCTGAAAGTATATAGAGAGGAGGTTAGCAAATATAGGACACGGGTCTTGCTGTTGTAAGCTTGTTTGGATCAGCAGGTTTGTAATGGGAATGAATTCCAATGTGTGAATTTCAAAGGCACCCCTACAGCTTAGGGAGAGAAGCTTTCTGTTAGAAGGGAAAAAGCACCATAGAGAAGTAGTCTGAAGTCTTAGAAAGTGGTAAAATATACAAGAGAAGAGAATGGTCTTTTGTGTAGAGAATTCTCAGGCTGGTGGTGACAAACGAGTGGTATTATTCACACGTAGACTGCAGTAATTTAATTAGAGCTATATGCTGCCTTATTTTGCCACAATGAGCTCGATTAGCAACACTGCATAGCCCCAACTTTCATAAACCATGAGTCAGTTCCTTTGAAATACTAACACTGGCTTAAAGATTTTAAATACCTTATTTTGGGATGTCCTTTTAAATTATATCTTGAGTTATGAAACCAGAAAACTTGGAAGCTGCTCTCAATCCTGTTCATGTCCATGGTGAATTGATTTCACGAAGAAGGGAGTGAGGCCACTTTTGATCACTTCTGTAAGTTATAACCAAACTGAACATTGATTTCAGTCCATTCAGGAGAGTGGGAGAACATGATTTTGCCTTGAATGGAAACAGCAGTGAGCCTTTTTCCTCTTTCTAAATTCCTTTTCATGTCTGCTTTACTGACTGTTTGTAACCGTCTGCTACAATGCAGGAAACCCTGAGTGTGTTGAACACTTCAGCTTCTTTTTCAGAAACTTTCTGTTTGTTTCCATGGCTGTGGGGAAGAGCTGGAGGATGGCAGCTCTGAAAGTTCAGAAGTGAAAAAGCAGATGAGATAAAGGGCATCCCAATTTATGGGAACTCAGAATTTGTTGTTAAAAACATAACTGAACTTAAATTTAAAAACAGAACTTAAAATAAAATTCAGGCTTTTTGTCTCCACCATCCTGCAATATCCTTACATTGAACCCTAAATATTCCTTCAGGGTGTCTCAGGCTTGTTGGCTGTAGGAAGCTAGACGTGTGACTGTAGGCTCTGTGTTTTTTTTGAGATAATGAACTCTCCATTTTGGATTATAACATACAGTTGTTTCCTGAAATAAGTTCTGGTAATGCTGACAAGACTTTCCTGTAGATGAATGATGTAAAACAGGAAGGTAGGCTTTAGCTCAAAGCTTGTTAAATGGAAGGTAATATGCTTGCTCCTTGAAAATATTTATTAAATTAACTTCTCTCGAACACACAGGTCCTTACTGCCTAACACAAGTTGGAAGGAGGGTTTCTTTCCACTGGTTTTAGTGACAGCAGGATTAGGCCCAGAAGGATTTTAATTAATAGCAGTAATACACGTGTGTCTTCTGGAACTCTGGAACGGTACATTTTAATTCACTTTTTATATGGGGTTACTTTCTTGATTCAAACATGCCAACTTGTTTTTATAGTTTTATTTGGTGAACAGGAAATAGTTGTCAGTTCTGCCTGGTTTTCACCCGTCAGCCTACTGCAGTGGTGCACAGGCAGAGTCACTGGGCTTTCACCCAGCAGGGCTTCTGGATTTGTCAATGGCACACTGCAATACAATGTGGCAAAGAGCCACTCTGAGGTACCCTTTGAACTGATAAATCATTTACTAATTCTGCCTTCGTGTAATTATAAATCCCTCAACCCTGGCAGATTTATACAGTTAAAAACAAAAGCTTACATTTGAAAAGCAGAACAATCATTTGGAAGTCGTCAGTGCCAGCCTTACGACTACTGCTGACCACCAAGTCCTGATTTTGAGTTGAGAATTGTGGGATGGAACTAGGGAAGCTGCTTTGATACGTTAGTCAGAGGTGGTTGGTTTTTTTTTGTTTTTTCCCCTACAGCTATAATAGCAGCTATTACTGCTGAGTGGAAAGCATCCCTGAAGTTATGCTGCTGTAGTGCATTGGACTAATGACAGCTTGCGTTGAATTTAGTTGAGTGGTTTTGTTTATTTTATCAAGAAAAATAACTATGATGGTTGCCAAATGACCACACAGAAATGAGGAACAAATGTTTCCAGGATTTTAAGTGGGGATTGCAAACTACAGTAAACTTAAAAAAAAAAAAAAAAATAAACAAAATTACAAGCTGTAGATTATGACTAGAAACTTCTAGAAATAAAATCCTTCTGCAAAGAAATTTCAGAAATCAGGAACGTCATTTAACTTCTGTGAGTTTTGCTTTGAGCAAAACAAATGCATGACATTTATACCAGGTCTGTTTGTTTTACAAAGTGTGTGTGTCCAGTACTCTTTCCTACTCTGTTTAGGTCCTACGTTTGAACCCCCCCCCAACTAGTGAACAGTTACTTGGTATGAATGTATTTATGGTGCTGAAATTGGCCCACACTTCTTGAGCAGTATGAGGGTAGACACTGTGAATTTTCAGGCCAAATTAGTTTAGTTTCTTGTTTAACTCATAAAGTCCTGTTTAAGGTGTAGCTTTTTGTTTGTTTTTAAATAAATCTGTTTCTTACATATCTGGGTCTCATCCTGTAGGATGTTTCTAAGAACAATAAAAAAAAAAATCTCATCTTGGTAAGGTGCCTGCAGTGCACTACTCTATCCTAAAGACCAATGTAATTGCTTGATACCAGCATTAGTAGGCATACTTCTGTGGAAAGCCCTCATTTCCCATGTGCCTGAAGTCATCTGCCACATCAGGAGGATTCTCACGGACTGTTCTCAAAGAACAGCAGCTGCTGAATCATGAATTATCCTAGGCTTTGCATATTGACGGTCTTGAGTTGAGATCCAGCCCCTCCAAGAATTTCATGAAAGTGATAGAAGTGGGAGAGCTCACAGACATGTAGGTAGGAATAGACACATGTTGGTGCAGCAAGGCTAGTTCTGTGAGATCGGATGTGAGATCATTTGGAACTGACTCTTTTGTCTCCAGTCAGGTAATTTCCAATAAAATCTTGTTAAATGCAATGCTTCCCTTACCTGGATGCAAGAGATTTGAGGCGGTGATCTCAATCGTGTGGCCAAAAATTTGCAAGGAGCAAACCTGTGTGTGGGCCCCTGAGTGTGGAAGCTGTGGATGTTACAAGGCTGAGATAAAGTCTACCACAGAGCTAAATGAGCACAGATCCATGTAGAAGCATCCCATAGAACTGACCAATAAATTGTATTGAAAATTGAAAACGTTCCTGGGCGTTTAATTTCTTGCAGCAAATACTTTACTGTGTTAAATTTCATTAAGGTGAGAGCAATTTAAAGTAGTCTATAAATAGGGAAATAGTACGAGCATTTACACAGATGAGCACTGGTTTTGCCTTCACTTAATTTTGTATGAAATGTAGTATTAAACTCCAAAAAGAGCTAGTGGTAGACATGATTTGATACCTAAGTAGGATAATTCTGAATTATGACTTAGGTTAAAAAATAAAAAATCCTCTTCAGATGTAAGACAAGAGAGAAAGGGGAGAGATGTGCTTATTATACTCAAGAAGTGTGATACATAAGCATCAATGATTCCATTTGTTTTATATATTTGCTTGTCATTTTAATGGTTTATTATCAGGGATCCAGTCAAAATTGGCAATAAAAAGAACGTAGCTTTACTTTGATTCAAAGTCTGCAGCAGATATGCCAGCAGAAAGAATAAATAAGGCATGGAGAATATGCTGTTAATAAGGGAAACACAAGTAGTTCTAAGCATATTTCACACTCTTTCTTTATTTTGATTTCAAGCAGAGAGCTGAATGCACTTAAATTATTAAGTCAAAGTGAATAGTACCTTGAACATTGGTTGAAATATTCCCTTCTAGAGCAAACTTGGGTTTGTTCTCATAAATCTATTCTTATAAACCATTTTCAGGGGGAAAAAAAAAGAGTTCTGTTTCTTTCTGATTTTTGTGTGCTTTGTAGATAGGGAATATCTTCTGTATAAGAACCTCTTTGCTATTCACTGCAGTTCTCCATCCCAGGGAGGAAATATGCTGGAGGATTTTGTAGCGTCGGGACTGTACATTATTCTGTCCTTCAGTGGCCAAATGCAACGTATAGGTGAGAGAATGCGGTGTGACTAAATATAGTTCAGTACTATCACTCTTTTTTGATGGCAAAAAGCATTGGCTGGCCAAGCAATTGGCTGATTAAAGGTCAGCTGGCCCTGGGTCAGTCAATTAAACCATGTGGTGCCCTTTTGGAGTGGTCTCTTCATCTAACTGTAGGAGTGTACAAGAGAAAGTCTCAATTAAAAAGTTTAAAAGTAGAGTAGCTGTGTGTACAACTGGATTCAATGCCTCAGGTTTTCTTTGCTGACACCTTTTTTCTTCCCATGGGAGGAAGAGGAAGAAATCATATTTAGTGGTTTTTAAACTGTGGATGTGCTATTTTCAGCAACCAAACATGGCAGCCCTGGGATGACTCTTCTCTGCGCTTGGTCAGGGCTGTGGTCGTGTCTCCAATCCTCTAGTGTGTCCCTTCTGAACTTGTTTTGCTTTGTTAACCCTTTTTCTTTTCTTTTTCTTTCTCTCTCTTCTCTTCTTTTTTTTTCTTTTTTTTTTTTTTTTCCCAGCCACATCCACTGCTGGTGTGCAACCTGCTGCCTTGGTGAGTTCTGAGACAGATGTAAAGCAAACAAATTAAACACACATAGCACACTGAAATACTTCAGTGAGAGAAGTATTTGCAGAAGGCAGGCCACCCCTATATACCTTTTTGCTTGGAGATGGAGCTTGTCATGTTAACTTTACATGGGCATAATTGGCACTTCTGATCCACCACATTGAAGCTGACTGCCTCTGCTATGGCTTTCTAGGACAGCTCAATCTGGAGACCGTGGCACAGAGAAGAAACTAGCTTGGTCTATTTTACTTAGTGCCCTAACACAAACATGATGAGAAAATCCATTGCGAGGAAGAATCCATATTCCTATTAGACACGAAGCTGCTCTTACCCATCGATCTGCAGCACCAGGTGCCTCTGGGGCTTGCGTGTGAGACCCTCAAATCCACGGCACAGCTTCTGTGTTGCTGCGGAGGCGCCGGAGCAGCTGCGCCAGTGCCTCAGAGACCAGCTGAGCCTTGCAGGCAGGCGGTGCCGAGGCTCGGTGCTCTCTGCAGTGTGCCAGGAGAGTCAGTGGGGCGGTGGGGAGCACAGCCGTATGCCTCGGGAGGATATGGAGTTGGAGGGTTATCGGTAAGCCAGGCAGGTGCGGCTCACACGTGGCGCTGCGGGCGTGAGGAGCCACTGCCGCAGCTGGTGGGGGGCAGGGAGACCTTGTGCTGCACCATTGATTTCTGGTGCATCTGGGAACGCTCTGTGCTTGTGTGACTAATGCCTGCCTGAGGTCCCTAGACAAAGTGGGAAAATGTTTAATACAAGAAAATAAAGGAGAAAAGCTAGTTTCTGTTTGCTGAAGGCAAGTGTGTGGATGGACCTGCTGATCTTTCCAGAAAGAAATGAGTGATGTCTGGAAAGAGCTCCTGACAGACCTTGGTGGGGAGAAACAAAGGAGAGTGAAAGGGGAGACAGGGAGGAATTTTGTGGCTTCAGAAGGGAGGAAAAGCTGAACTGGGCAGCAGCATAACACGGCCAAGCAAGGTGGCAGGCCTCGTGGTTGCTCTGAGCATGTCTTCATGTACTGGTATTCAGGCTTGAGCTGGCAGGCTTGTTACACAAGCCCACTGGAGCATTTGCAGCTGAATTGTGCTTCCTGTGCTCTCTCCAGGTCCCCAAACTGTGGTCTCATATGCTTTTAATCATCCCTTGGTCTGAGTTGGCTGCAGTGGAGGCACTTCTGCTGGTGCCACTGGGACTGCTGGGCCCGACAGCAGCCATGGGCGCTTGGGCTGCCCTCTGCCTGATCTCCTTGTGCCTGCCACTCCTTGTTCTCTGCCAGGAGTCTTGGCCTCGAGTTTTGAGATGTGTTGTGTATAACTGGGACTTGTGGACCTGGCTGAAGCACATCTAGATGGCTCAAAAGACATGTGCAGTTGAGTTCCCTATGACATACCTAAGGCATTTTGGCCCAATGGTATGTGCTCAATAAATGTGACACCCCTGGTCATGGCTGTAGTGCACGTACGTGGGAGCTGAAGCACCCAGGTGTAATTTGTGTTGCAGCGTTTTGCATAAGTACCTCTTCAGAGACCCCAAACAGCTTGTGCGCACTCAGCTACAGTACCATTCTCTGTATCCCTGAGATTTACACAGAATATATGTTAATGCGGCAAGGAGACCGCTTTCACAGACACACGTTGCTCTCTAATTCAGAGCACTGCCCTGAGTGAGCATCCGTTTGAACGGGCACTGTCAGTGCCCAGTGACCTGCCGCGATGTACCCGGCCTGTCCGACCTTCGTGGTGTGCAGGGACAGCTCCGTAAGGACAAGGAAGTTCTGTGTAGGCAGATCCTCCAGATGGTTCCACTGGAGGAAAAAAAAAAAAGAATGTTGGGTTTAGCAAGCAGTGTTAGGAGGCTGCTCTGTTTTTGCTGTGTCATTTAAGACTGTCTGTTTACCGGAACAATACTGTGGTGTGGAAGTGCCAGTGCAACCAGCTGAGTACAGACATAATCATCCCTAGATTGCAAGCATCCAAAGAAACAAACAAAAAAAAAAAGATGGGATTGAGCAGGGAGTGCAAACTTTAAAAAGCTGTGCATCAGGAACCAACGTGACTTTGTGTTAAGTGCAATTTATCAATTCACTGTGCCCAGCGGATGGGATACAAAGAGCAGAGAGTGTGTCAGAAGCAAGTTGCTGGTTGCTGCTCTTCCATCGCTGCCCTTCCTGGATGTTCCCAGCCCTGCTGCCTCCCCTTTGCCCCAAATGCTGTCCCTATGCTCTGCTCTGTGGCTTTTGAGATCTCAAAGGCAGCACAGCACGTGATTGAATGTATCTCCAGAAGAAGGGGAGGCCAGCTCCTGCCTGGCAGTGTCTGGAGCTGCCTGTGGCCCGTAGCCCATTCTTTGTTCTCTGGATCTGTTCCTTTTTCTTGGGGCTCTTTCTGATGAACAGCTGAATGCACGAGATGGTCACGCTTGAGTGCTTGTTATTTGTGGCAATTAGCAGAGGGTTGCACAGTGTGCACATATGCAGGAGAACCCAGTGTAGCATCCTGTGGAGCCAGAAAGACAGACGTATGCCATTTGAAACCAGTTTGCTCCTCACAGTCAGCAAGGGAGCTTCAGCATTAGTAATAAAAGGCTGCTGCCACCATGGCTGGAAACATCCCGTGCAAAAATGGGGCCCAGTATCCACCCCCCAGCAGTCATACTGGGACCTCTGCTTGGGAATAAGGAAAACAAAATCCTTGGAAAGAACATGACTTACTTTGACAGCGTACAGGGGCCTGTTCCTTTTGCATCACTCGTTTCCCAGTTGTTTTTGATTATCTGGCTAGCCATTGCAGCTGAGATAACGGTGGGCTTGTGAATACTTGTCCTCTTTTCCAGTTCAGTCTCTGCTATAAGCAATGTAATCTTGAAAACATTTCACACAAAAAGAATGTTAAGGATCCGTGTCTGTAAACATAAGTAGCAATTTGTTTTCTGGTCCTTTTACCTGGATATATAACTTAGGATGGGTAGTGATGTGGTCAGCCTACTAGCAAAAGGCATGGTTAAGGGTGCCAAAATCAGAGTGAAAATAAAGGTATTAATCATTGTGAGTTTGCAGCTGTAAACTTGCCTGTATAGCCAAGGATGTAGTCAGGGAGCCAAGTGTCAGGGCAAAGAGGACCTTTGTTAGACTGTGCTAAGGGGAAAGATAACAATGAGTTAGGATATTTCTGTTCCCTGGAAGGCAAATTTCCCGTTCAGCCTTGTGCTCCAAGGACGATGTGACACTAAACCGCACAGCTGAGCACAGAGCAGCAACTGAGCTCTTTAACCTAGGGACACTCTTGGAGCTTAAACCAGTCATTTTCTTATTCCTTCATTTACTTATCCTTCATGATAGGCAGACAAAGGAAAACTTTTTTTTTGTAACCCGTGGGATGTTTTTGTTACTGCAGTTATTCTTCTGGGATCAAAATTTTAAGGTGGTATCTTTTTCTTCTTATTTTTCAACTCTATTTTAGAGAACCTTCTTGCGTCTCAAAATTACATTGCTCTGTAAAACTAGAAAGTGACAAATAATTCTGCCTGCCTCTGCATAGTGTCCTGACTTGTGAGCAAATGACAGCCGAACACAGCGGTTTTGCCTAATGCCATTGTGACACCCTGGAGCCAGCAGCACCTGATTTGCAGGCACAGGCGCAGGCGGTGTTCCACTCTGGTGCAGACCTCTGTAATGCGTGCGGATCAAATACTCATTATTCAGGCAGAGGAAATGTGACATCTCAATTAGGCAGGGAGTTGTTTCTAGTCGTGTGTGTACTGTATGGAAGTAACATGTTCGAGGGGGAACCTAGGGAGGAAAAATAATTTATTTTATTTCTCTCTTTAACCTGTCTTTTAAACCTGTTTACAGCCCATTTTGAACATGAGCATAGTTTTTTTTTTTTTTTTTTTGGTTCTCTCTTTTTTTTTTTTTTCCCCCATTCCAGCTCTTGGTTAATATTTGTGGATGATCGTGGGATGACTATCAGATAGCTGCAGTTCTGCACTTGGCACTCTGGTTGTGTATTTGCCCCACAAGGGTCAAGGATTTACAGCAGCTGATGGGAGCCTTGATTGTAGAAGGAATACAGGATTAGGCTACAGGGTACTCTACACGGAGTTTACCTTGTTTATCTAAGAGTGAAAACACTTACCGAAGAGGGATGAAATAAGGTTTTATGAGCTCTGAATGAAAATAGCAGTACTCTGTCTTTCCATTAATCTGTAATTCTCTCTTTTTCCCTGTCTTTGTTAGCTGCATGAATGTAACATTTTTAATTTGCAGTACTGTAAGAAAAAAGCATCATATGATAGAATCACCTAATTACAACATCATTCTTTTGCAAAATAATAATTTCTATATATTTTATTAAGCTACGAGACAGTAAATACAGTGGAGACAGCTGGCATCTCCTTGGCAGGAATTCTTTTGAGATGCATTGCTTTTTTCTACATTCCTCTTATAACCTCTACTTGTTCTCTTTGATGCTGATGTTCCATTTTAATAGGACTCATCCTTTTAGCATGAGAACATCACAGTACCGTGAATAAGAGTTTCTGTTCAGCTTTAGTTTAGTCTTGCTATCAGCTGTGTGTACCTTTTTAGCTCTTTTTCAGCTGTTTTGTCTTTTTTTTTTTTTTCCCCCACCAGGAGATATGAATCAGGACATAAGATCTCTTAGAAGCTTTATTTAAGAATTTAAAGTAAACACCACTGTTTCTATTTCTGTATTTTTCCATAAGGCTGGAAAGTGAGAGGTTTTCAGCATTGCTAAATACCTAGGAAGTGCTATTATTCAATTTACAGACCTGAGATTCTCTCATCTTTTGAGAACACTGCTCTGTCCTAATAATAACAACAATGGAGTGAATCGCGTGTGAATCCAAGGAAAGGAGCGCTTCTTTGCTTCTTTATACACGTGGTTACAGTTTAAGCATATATTGCTGTGTCATAGCACTGTAACCTTCCAAAGCCAGTATCAACACTTCACTCTTCTTCGCTGAATCCTAGAACTTACTGATTTTTGCCTTTCAGATATTGGTTAAGCTCTGTGTCTCTACACATACTGACAATTGAAAATATGTAACTTGGCAGATACAATTAATATATTCTGGAGGAATCTCATAAATGTTTACTTAGAACAAAGGAATGTGGTTTTGCTTACATTATAATAGCATGCTTTTAAGTTTACACTCAAAAACAAAACACAAAAATGTCACTGAAGTTTGGAGGGAGAAGAAACAAAGGAGAAAGAATGGTGGGCATAATGATTGAGAGCAGTCAGCTCAGTTGTCTAAAAACCATGCACAAACGTCTGAAAAGTAAAAGGTGAGACCAAATAAACCAGAAAAGAGATATTTAATTAAAGTGTGTTGAAGGTGAGAGTATAAGTACTTGAAAATGCACTAAGGCCATGCATTAAATATTTGGAGCAATGTTTTCGTGGTCCCTCCTGGATGAGAAGAGGCGTGTGAGTGGTCAGTCCCGTCGCAGCGGGACCCCTGTCGGCACCTGGGCGGCTGTGCTCTGCTTTGGGAGACCGCGTACAGGAGCCTGCTTCTGGGTTTGGTGGTCCAGATTTACACCCACGATGAACTGCAGGTGTAATTTATAGGTGTTTGATTGGGCTGTTTCAAATGTTTAGCTTTGGGCCAGTTTAATGAGCTGGCTCAGTGTTATGAATCAAGCGTGCAGTTAATCACCGGGACAAAATTTGGGGCTGTTATTGGCAAGTACAAAACTTATGTTTACAAGGTCAGACACCAACGATAAAACTCAGGGCTTCAACTTTTAAGGAAGAATGATGTTTTTTGGCATAAATCCTAGTAATGGAAGCTGTAGTACACCTCTTCCCAGTGCAATAGGAAAGGACAGCATGATGTGTCTCTATACAAACACCGAATTTCTACGTAATAAACTTTTGTTAAAAAATGTATGAGAATAAAACTAGCTGGTCTGCATTCAAGTAGCACATACAGAACATCAGGGATACCTATGATCACACAACATGGTAAAATAGTCACATTTGCATACGTTACCACTAGGAGTATTGTTGTAGTAAAGAGCAGCCCACAAACTGCATGGGGAATTAGTACAGCCAATACATTCTTTCAGTATTATCAGCTCATCTGAAGTAGTATCAAAACTCAGTCCCAGAATATAATCTATTCAATGTTTGTTTCTTTCAGGGTTACAAGAAGCATCCCAAAGGAGTGCTGTGCATAATGAGAGCCTTGACTGGTAAGAAATATTGGATGGGATGTTCAGTTTATATTTGGTAAGAGACAAAATAGATTTGGCATAAAATATGGTAGTAGCAAACTTCCTCTAAATGTATCTATAAATTGTCAGGGATAGTTCATCAGCTGAGGAGACTGGTATTTTTGGTGCTAATGAAATCTTATGGACTCATACATTTAACAAACTCTACTGGCTGTCAACTGATAGCTTTTACAAGAGAATCAAAATGAACTGTTGCTGTAGCTGAGATACTCCGCTTCTTCACAGAAATGTTGCAGGCTTCATAAAATTACTAATATGCAACCTCCCTCCCCCCCAACCCTGCCCCCAAAATGCAGTTTACATAATATATTCTTCATGTCAGTAGAAGGCTCTACAAAAGCTGCATAAGAAGACACTTAATGACTAAAAACACTGGTAGAAATCTTGTATCACAATATGCACCCTGGGTATTGCAGCAGAGCTTGTTGTAATGCAGTTCTTTCTGTCTGTACATCTCTATGATATATTCCCAAAAGAATGTTAAACAGTTGATCTGAACAGAGACACAGGATCACTTCTTTTCTTGTAGGAAATCTGCTCTGTAGTATTGAACAGAATATTTTCACTGGGTTTTCAGGTCTTATTCCTCTATAGCTCGTGTTAATAAATGCAACAGCAGTATCTTTCTTTCCATTTTCTTCATACTGTAAATGAGATCTTTGGATAAATTGAAAAAATAATCACTGTGTTAACACACTGATATAATTAAAAAAAATATTTCTTGATGCATGTTAGAATAGATATGTCTTCAGTTAACCTGTTTAGGAAACTCTTGGTTAACTAAACATATAATTTGCTTTGTACAAGAGAAGTTCCCTGATGGTTTGTCTCACTGTTGTCCCAGTATTATCTGACTGCAGTAAAAGGAAAGTGCTGTGACAGTCTTACAAAATCACTTGAACAAACCGTGTCTTGAGTGATGTCATTTATTTACCTTCGGAGGGAACTATTGTGTTACTAGGGACTGAGGGAACTCAAACTGGGGATGGAAGAATGCGGATACATTTCAGATGGGGCTGATAGAAAACATCCTGTTAACAAAAAGTGGAAGGTCTAATTATGAGAAAGAATACTGATTTTTAGCCAGTAAGTTCTTTCAAGAAATGTGCATTTTTTGTTTGGGAGATACCACTGTGATAATAAGGATGATAGTGCTGCAGGGTATGGGAGTTAATGTATGGGACTTCTACCTGTCCTAACCCCCTGTAAGCCCTATCCGCAAGTGTTGTGTGTCTATGGGCAGTCTGAATATTTATGAAATATTCTTAAGAAATGTTTGCAGTACATTTTCTACTTCACACACGCATCTTTCTGTAGTCTGACGTTGCAAGTCAATATTACTAATTAGCTACTAGTGCTAAACACTTTGATGATGGGCAATTGAGATTGCTGCTTATTTAGTTCATCATCATTAGGCTGGAAAAAAAATACTTTTCCCTGGAGTAATAAATTGGTCCACTGCATCTGTGAAATTGGATTAACACTATAGTTTTATTGACTCTGAAGTAAATCCTTGTTTGCGATGCTCCCTTAAATATGAGTGAGGATGTATCTGGATTTAAGTTATAATGGTTAGGAAAATGAATCTGTATTTGCCAGAAATGGTGACTGGTTAGTTAGTAAAATGGAGGTCGGTGAACTTTTGAATAATGGGAGATGAATTCTCTGTTCTACAAACTGCAGGTTAAATTCTGCTTTGTACTAAAGGTTTCTGATGAATTATTAAGGTTTTGTGCTATAAACACCATGCCCTAATAGCCATTTTTTTCTAACTCACCTGAAAGTTATATTGCAATGCTAGCTTTTCTATGAGCACCTTGATACTTCCTGCAGGGTAGATAATGTTAAGTTATTGATGCATTTTGACAGTGTTTCAAACAGGTTGTCTCCGTGAAAGAGAACTGTATAAAATGTAGCCTTCTAGAAGTTAACATGTAATTTGTCATTACAGGAAGAGTAAAACAAGACTTGAATGTTTCTCAATTTTCTGAGCAGTAAAACACACCTTTTTATCTCTGTGAGACACTTTCTCCTTCTGGCACAAAGGAGGCAAGTTGAGCCCCGGGAAGTCCCAGTGAGTGCTGTGAGCCTCCAGATCTGAGGTGCCCAGCGTGTGTGTGCAGGGGCGCTGGGAGCAGGTGCGTAGTCACTGTGCGTCTCCCGTGTTCTTCCAAAGGAAACTCACTGGAGATGAGAATGATGACAGGCTGCTCTCATCTGCTCTCAGTAATGGTTTCTTACTTGGCCACCCAACTGACCCAAGGTATCTGGCTTCCTTGTTCTTCTTTTTCCCTTGGCTCCTGTATCTCATTGACTGTGCTTGCTGCTAAGAGGAGATTTCAGCAGTAGTTATATTAACAGAAAATGTTGCAATCTTCAGAAAAGCCCAGTGCTACCTTGCCTGGATATCCCTGCTTTTAATTCCCTAGCACTTAGAGCTGGCTCAGAATGAATATAACAAGAATCCTGTGTGTAAGCGGAAGCACTTGTACCTTGAATATTTCAAAACCAAGCCTGGGATAATTTTTTCTTCTTTTCAGTGCAAGCTATTACACCGTCTATCATACAGGACACAGTTCTTTGATACAAGGTCAACATAAAAGCTTTTCTGATATTAACCCCAGTATCTTTTCCTTCACTCTTAATCTTTATGAAAACTGCTTGCGGTGATGTCTGCCAGAGTTGTCCAGGTCCTCTAAGCCCAATGGAAGACAATTTTATTCTACCCACCCTGCACAGCGAGCAGAACCCATTTTATTTTCCACTTTAGAAGTACAAGAATTTAAGAAGCACCTATATTTAAGCATCTGGAATATTTTCTGCCAATATTTCAGAGAAGTATGTGTCTTCAAGGAACAATTACCAGTAACTGGACAAATACCTGGTGTCATTGGTGATATCAGATGGGCTCAGTGGTACGTTTGTTTATTATTCACCACAAAGATTTTATTCAGTTCTCTGAGCCACCTCACTGAAACCAGGACCCTGACAGATTGCAAATTTGGAATATGAGACTGCCTTAAGAGGCTTAATAGGTTCAAGATAGAGACTGGCACAGAAGTAAATCCTTCCCTTCAAAATCCACCTCCCCTGTCCCAACATCTCAGTAGCTTAAGGGCTTCAGGTCTGCTACAAATTAATATATCTGAATGCAGAGAAATGAATGGATAAAGAAGGTAGTGATAGTAACAGGGAAAGCATCTTTTTAGTTGAGGGATAAAGACAAGAAAATGAGAGATTTGGAGTGAAGACAGGAAATGTAATGTTTATATAAATGGTTTGAGAACATCAGTGCAATTTAAGCATTTCTGATGAGTACATTTCATCAGTGGCCATAAAGGTGAACATGAGACAACTGAGTATAGGTGGTTGCTGGAAGGATGAAAGAGAATCAGTTAAGTAGCATGTGGAAAAAAATGAGGGATGGAGAGCATGGGGGGGGGGGAACATGGAGTAAGGGAAGGGGAAAACAGAGATTATGGAGAGATAAAGGTTAAAGCAGGAAAAAGGAAACAACTAGGATGAAGAACAAGAAATACCCAAGAAGAAATAAATAATGAACAATCTTGGGAAATAACAATGGTGAAGAAGGAAATAGAAATTAATTTTTGTGGCGTTTTTAAAGCCACATATATTTTGATCTTAGTTTCTCTTTTAGCTATTACAGGTGGGAAAAAGCAAACTCTCAGATTAGTGAAAGGGCGTTTTTTAAGCTTAAGTCAGGATTTACACTGGTGAAGCCCATGGCCTGTTGGGTCAGGGTTTATCAGCCTGCCTGTGTTGCCCTGGCCAGTAGCCGCCATTTCCAATGTGCGTATCAGGAGAGGGTAGAGGATGACAGCCCATCATCCCTGCAACCACTTTTTCAGACTGGTGATAATTTGCAGGTACGATACGGTATTTTGCTCCAACATTAGGCTGATCATGACTGTTGTGGAAACATTTGTTCAGGTTTTTATTATATTTATGCTTGTTGTTTAGTTCCTATCTGCAAGTATACCTGAAGCAGCTTTTTGCATAGCTGCCAGAAATAGATAGAAAATGCAAATGAAGCTAAATAATTTTGCACCGATCATCTTGGAGAGCTCGATTTATTGAAATTATACCTACCCCCTATTTTTGTGGGGTGTGTAGTTGATGTTTTAGCATAATTTTCAGCAGTTCTACTGACTATGTGCTGCAGTAAGAGATCTTTGAGGGCGGAGGCAAATGCATACAGGCAGATACACCCATGAGGTATAGCAATTCATGAGGTACAGAGGAGGGAGGAGAGCCAGCGTACAAGCTTGCAACAATTCTGGCAATAACAGATGCACAGGGAATAATAGTGCGCTTCTGAAACTTAATAACAGTGATGCCAGTTACATTTTTTGGCATAGGAAAAGACCCACTGAAGCCTGGAGTGACAATGGCTGCCGAGCCTTCCTTTTACAACTTAAGCTTTTGCAATCCTGCGCAGCGGAGACAGAAGGAGGAAAAGAGAACTTAAACAGTTCAAATGCTGACAGTTGGCATTGCTAAGAGAATGGATGTAAATGGCATAAAATTAACAGATTATGTCCTGCCAAGTTTCTTTTTAATTGATGTCATTCAGACCTCCTCAGCAGGCATTGTAACAGCAGAAATTTAGCCTCCCCAAGGTTCTTCGCTGTTTAAATAAGACAATGCAACTCCTCAGTAAGTCTGAGAGGTGGAACTATTTTTCTTGAAATCTTGACCTGATAATGCCTTTGGGCTCAATCTTGCAAGATGCTGAGTGGCTCGGCCCCCAGCGATTTCAGAGGTAGCTGAGGCACTCAGCCCCCTTCCATCGTCAGGCTTTTTGTTCCAGCAGTTCATCTCGCACTGCAAGGTGTGTGTTTTCCTCATGGAGCATGGGGTGAAAAGGTATGGGGGTAAAATGTGACAGTTGCCTGTAATTTCCTCTTTTCATTATGGACTGTTGCATCATTTTTGTTGAAGTTAGTGGCAATTTACAAACCTGATAACACAACCATGCGATTTCTCTTTGAAAATCATATACCAGATCTAGATCCACTTTTCAGCAAATAAATATATAAGTAATGTTAGTACCTGGAATTAGAACATAATTACAGTTGTGTTTAAAAGAAAAAAAAAGTCAGTCTGCTCTATGCACTGCCTTGATGGATACTGAGGGAACCATTGTGGTTTTTCATGTTGCTGACCTGCTAATTAATGAGGCCTTAAGAAAGAATTGACATAGAGGATGTTTTGTGGCTTATTCTGTGCAAGTCCCTGACTTGTCGTTGACAGAACTAAACATAATACCATTAAACATTACACAGTGTATTTGGGATTGTATGATTAATGCAAGGGCTTGAATTTTACTTTCCTATGGACTTGACTACCCTGTCTTAATTCTTCAACCTTCAGAATTAAAGAAGCATGTTGTGAAGCTTAATTACATTTTAAATGTTTTAAAAAACCTGGGTGAAAAATAGAGACCAGTGAAGCTATCATTTGAGAGCCTGAAGTTGTTATTTCAGTGTAGTCATAGTCAGTGTTCGAGGTGTTTCCCTAGCACCAAGCAGCCACGGATTGGTTAGGTGGGGTGCTGTAGAACGCAAACAAAACATTAGTTTACAATAATCTTTTAAAAGTTCATATAATAAGAAATGGAAAATGTTCATCAAAAGTCACAATAGCATTTATCTATATTTTATTTCCTGAAGAATCTGTGAAATAAAGACAAGAAAAGCATCCGGTAAAAGGAAGAATTTGCAGTTCAGTCATACAAAAGTATTGAACCTGACCCATCGTGTTATCTCAGTGACTACCTCACCCCTTGTAGGATTTGGATATAGAAATTGGAAATGAAGAGAAGAGAACAATACAAAACAACCCTCCCCTTGTGAGTGTTTAGCACTGTTCCAGTAGCTGAAAGAAACTGCATGGAAAATTTTCCACCTTGAGCATAGCTCCCGTCTCATAGCAAGGCAAGTAGCGGTAGTGAAATCAGTGTCTTTTTACCTGTCAATTCAAAGAAAAATAGATTGCTTGCTAGAGATGGATTGCTGTGTAGTGAGATTTTAATGAAAGTTTCTGACTCACTTGTATGTTTTTAAGATAGTGCCATAAACATTACCTCCACCATAGCCAATTGCAAAGTGCATTTCTTTGATTCACCTCCTCTAAAATAAGAGTATAATAATTTCTGTCTATTTATATGAGCAACACAAGCCAAAGTCCCTATCAAAACAAGATATTCCATTGCTTTTATCTCTGTGTAGAAGAGATGGAAAATCAAATCTGCCAGTAACAACCGTTAACCATTTAAGTACTGGAAGCTATCACGTTGAGGAGATGGTACATATTGCTTTAATGAACATTGCTGTATGAGCTGATACAGAACACAGTAGTTCTTACTTATCGTTAGATAAATATTATCTTATATAATTATTAGTCTTTAACATATTTGTTTTCATGAAAGTATGATATTTGTTATTTCGCATCCTATTCCAATTATTTACTGCCTCACAAAAAAAAAAATAGGCATGAAGTTCTTGATGCAAGACTCAATGTAGTCCAAATGGTATCATTTCCTTTGATCAAAACAGACTTCAGATTAAGTCCATTCAGATACTTCTTCTTCTTATCCACCAATGTCATCTGAAAGGAAAAAGGATGCTACTTCAAAGCATTCTAGCAATGGGCAAATTGTTCTCCATGTGAGTGGGGGCCAGCATATGGTCTTTTGACAGACTGTGAATTACCGTAAAACATTACATAGGACATGTTACTGACCTAATTTTCTTAAGGATTTTCTGAAATCCGTGTTCATCTTGTGCCTGTGAATTGGGATTTGTACTTATGGAACTTGCTATTTTTGAACGAAAAATGAATATGCTAAGGAAGTTCTTTGAATACAGTTAAAGAGCCCAGTAAAAATGACAGCTATAAACATCATGATTTGAAGGTCACCTCCCCATCTTCAGTCTGAGATAAACAATTAGATATACTTCTTAAAAATCAGATGCCTATCCCCTAGCTTAAAACATTTGGCTGTATTCAAATTGTATGTGAGAGATTAGAGACCTGTGTGAGGGGTTCTGTCCTAGCCTAAGAATTTTGTGATTTAAGATGAGGTGTCAAAAACCTGGTGATGATAATTTTTTTTTATTTTTTTTTTTAATGGTGAAAAGGGTAGGACAGCATTTCCCAAGAAATACAAACCTTCATGAACCGGGAAAACAAAATAATAACAATCTCGTAAACAAGAGTCTATATGATTGGTCTTGACGCTTTAATTTGTGACTTGTTAAAAGTCCATTTTCTTGGCCTGAAGTTGCTAAATTTGAATGAATTTGAACATCTCGCTGCAGCAGGTTTGCTAAAACTGCTTATAAAATAGCATAAGTATTACTGGCTAGGAGGAAATATTTAATATACAATTGTCCTCAAATAACAATTGGATATAATTTCTTTTGTTCAGTATTCTTCCAGAACACCTTTCTAAACATATTCTATATTAAGTTCCCTTCAATTCTGCTTACCTTTGGTTAGTTAGCACAAAATTGCTCTCAGCTTGCTTTTAATGGCAGTGCAAAATGTGTGTTTATCACAATACAGCTATGTAAAAAGCTACGGAATGCTCTGTTTACAGAATATTCCTCCAGTGGTCTCTGTAATACATTCCTTCCCTTAGGTCAGCAGAAGTCTCCTAGTTGTCAATGCTCAGTCTGAAACCTACTTGAAAAAGGTGGAGTCTCAAGAAAGAATTTGGTTTAAAAGAGAAATTAATTTGAGGCCCACTTGAAACTTCTAGAAATGGGTAATTGCTTCCATTTGTATTGTTGATGTGCACCTCGGTTACTTTGCGTATGTCCACCAGTAACAGTTCTGATGTGTGTGCACTTAAATGCAAAACAAAAGGAAAGGAAAAGGAGACAGAAACACAATTGTATTTTATTAATCAAAGATGTTCACACTCTCTCCTTGCTCTGGGAAGGGTATTTATAGCTAAGTAAAGCTTTTACTTCTAATTTTCTTTTTAAGTGCAATTTCTGGCATTGTATCTCTCACCAGTATCTGATTTTGTTTGATTCTCTTCTTATAAATGTTGCATGGGTACCAATGGAATTAATCTGACTGCAGTTTCTCTAGTATTGCAAAGCGTGCTGTTTTTTCCCCCTATTTCATTACTTTAAAAAAAGAAGACAAAGTTCTTTCTATTGGGCCACCATTAAAAAGGCAACCTTCCAACCAAGTTTTGTTGAATGTCCTTGACATTATTTTTAATCTGCACTGTTTTCAGGAGGGGTTATGGATAGCTGCATGCTTTGGAAGTCAGGGTAGAACTGTCAGATGTCAGTTATGGAAGTTACTCTCAGAGAGTCTTTCCATTAATATGTATGAATTGCAAAGCAGCACAGTGATGGCCCTGGAGCCTAGAATTCTCAATCAAATATTGCATAGAATAGAAGCAGAAATAATTCAAACCTTCAGTACCTGCCATGGTTTCAAGTGGAAGTGATCAGAGAGGAACTTCGCTTGTATAATCGCTCTGCATTTGGGTAATACTACAGTTATCACATAAATTTTAAAGTAAGCAAATATCAATTCCCAACATATGTTTGACTTGCAGAAGATAAGCTTAAATTAACAGTATTTCACTCCGTTAAGGTAGGAAGATGTGTTGTGATGGTAATGATGCTGTGTCTTCTTTCACTAACTCTGCTTCCTTGAGACTTCTGTCTTTGCTAGCTAACTCTTCCGTATTACAGAAGTCACATAGAGGTTGTGTTTCTGATAGAGGTAATCACTTTTGATTGCCGTGAGGCAATGTAATAGCTTGGTTAATTGTATGGTGTGCAAAGCTAAAAGAAAGGAAGTTGTCTGTGTTGTCATCATTCACGCAGTACATGAACCTGTATTAGTATGCCTGTTTCATTTTAAATCGATAGTTCTTTAAGCGTTCAGCAGAAAGTGTGATTTAAAGTCGAATTCATCTAGATAGGTTTAACAGTGCTTTAAAAAATTTATTACCAGCTGAACTGGTATCAAAATGCCCATACTGCTTATGATTTGGCTGGTATCCTGACTTTCTTGCTTTCCAGATTATTTTTGGATAGTTTGGCAAATCTGTACTTTCGGGCAGTTCAGCACAGTTCCTCGTAATACAACATAAATTGAACCATAAAAACTAATGGACTGGAATACATCAGGGCTTTAAAGACTTATGACCAGTTCTATATATTTTGCGCAGTGAAAGAGGCTATCAGCCTCAGGTTTGTCATACAAAAATTCAACTTGAGGTTGAAAAACCATGCAAGATTTCATGTAATGGCAGTCTGTCTTCGCCGGAGAATGATTTGACTTTTCTTGAAATATGACGCTTACAAGTAAATTCTAATTTAAGCCCCCTATTTTTGGGGACTAATGTTGTTCCCCTTGCTGAATGGCACTGCACTAGGAGAATAGCAAAAGAAAAAAAGCTACTAGTTTAGTAGGCAATTCAGCAGAAGAAGTAGTAGTTGGGAAACCTTGCCAAGTTCTCAGGTGATCAGCAAGAGCTTCAGAAGGTGACTGAGTGAGCTACCTTTGTTTTGCAGGAGCCAAACTTTTTTTGAGAAGCAGATGTCCTCTTTCTTCTGTTCCAGTGTTTGTTAGAAGTGCTAATATGCTAATGTTAAAGAATGTAATTTCGCTGAGCCATAACCTGCCCAAGTGCCAAGTTGGCTTTGCTTGTGAGTTGGTAAGCCTTATTTTTTATTTATTTTTTTAACTTGGTGCTTTGGTGGAAGTATTTCCTTGGGCTGCATGAATCTCTAGAATTGGTACTATTGTCATTCTTTATTTGTAAACCAGAGCATGCTAGCTACCTCCGAACTTCCACTTTTGTAAGCCACTTTGAGAGGACAAATGCTCTTAGTCTGAACCTAATATCATATTGTCATAGCATATCACTCCCATGTCTTGAAAACTGTGAAGGACATGAGAGAGCAGGAAATAACTACTTCATTTTGGGGATGATTTCATTTCCCTTCATAGGACCTTTTCTACTGTATTTGATGGAGGTCTATCTTGACTGTTTTTCTTCCCAATCTTGCTATGCATTTCATTGTCAGCAGTCCCTGCCATCTGCACCCCCAGGGAAGTAAGTCAGTTTGATGTCAGTTAGGTGGAAAATTGAGGAAAGGAAGAGATGGCCCCCAACTAGTCTAAGATGCGTGCCAGCGGTTCTGCAAGATCTAAGACTGCTGTCATAGTTTAAAAAGCAACTTGTGGCTTTTTTTTTCTTTTTTTTTTTTTTTAACCTGAACTATTTCCAGGAGTGTAAGTGCCAAAGACATAAGCAGAAGCATATACTATGTTCTTGCAAGTAGGATAGAAACTTTTCTATTACTTGCTAGTGATCATTTGTACATTGACTTGATTCAGAGATCTGAGTATTTTACAAGTGTAAATGGATTCAGGCTGACTGCTTACATTTCAGATAAACAATAATTTTATTCATTTTAAAGAGAGGTCTGTTGAGACATAAATAGTTTACGACTACTGCTTAGCAAGTGTTTTTGTAAGGACTAGAGCTAATGGAGCCGGTTTCCATTGGATTTGTGTCTGAGCTGACTGACTTTTTTTAATTGCATTTTACTAAGGCTGTTGAAGCTAAACTTTGACACGCTGGAGGATCAACAACAGCACAACAAAGTTGGTGCCAACGTTGCCAGTTTCCTCAGAATTATGGTTGGCTTTTATGCTCTGTTTTCTTTTCTGTGGGGACTTGAGAGCTGTATTCACAACCCCTTGCCTCCCCTGCAAATGTTGAGGGCACTCAACTTTAAATTGTTGAGGGGCTATGAATGTGCTGATTGTCCAGGGCTGAACTGAGTCAAACAAAGGACACACGATTAAATGTTGATGCAATTTCTTGGGTGGCAAATGCAAAATCTGAGGAGGAATGAATGCCTCAAAGGTCTGTGTCATCTCTTTTCCATCTTCCCATTCTGTACCAGGAGACATGGTGGAGAATGTCTTCATGTCCGTCATGCTCTGAAGATGGTCTGCTTCACTCTGACTCCCCAGAGACGCTCCATCCACCACCAATTTGGGTCAAATATGATTACCCTGTTGTATTTCTCAGTCTTTTTTGACCTTTCCTGTTGAATTATAGATATTATCGTGACCTTTGTAGGCCTCGAGAAACTACCCCGTCCTGCCCCCAGCACGCCTGCTCCCCTCACCGGCTTTGGCCAGAATGACTTGTAAGAACAGGGTATAGATGTGCTGCTTTGCCGCTTGGTGGGAAAAATTGCAGGGAAGCAAGGATTTGGGTGTGATCTGCTTGTATGATTCTCTATAAGGAACTGGCAAGAAATAGAGTGACTGGAGTAAAGCCAAGGCAGCAGTTGTTAAGGCTGAAGAGCAGGAAACCTGCTGAGGACTGTAGAGGTAAGGGCAGAGCTGGCTGGCTAAGCCATGGAGGATAGTGGGATCCAGCAAGGAAGGCTTTCAAAAAGATATCCTTCCCCCCTCTATCAGATTAATACTTTTGTCTTTTCACAGTCTCCTCTTCCCTTTTGCTCCTCCAACAAATCGACCAGCTCCCCATGCTTGAAGCTTTTGGCCAAAACTCTGTTAAAGAGGAGGCCGGCCATTCAAGGCCTGGAGCATCTGCTGAATGGGAGGCCGAACGGGTGGCTGAGGCCTTCCCGAGGAGCATGGCATTTCTGTGAGTACCAGGAGCGTTCCCTGGCTCGTGTGTGGAGGCTGCAGTTTGTACAGGAGCTTTTCTGCAGCGTAGGCATTAAAAGAATCGCTCTTCTCTGTAGAGGCATTTAGAGTCACAAACCGTGTTAGAAACTCAAGATCGCTATCTGAAAGCAGCCAGCAGGCTCGAATGTTACGGTTAGAGAGAGGACTGGCAGACTGCAGGCAGGCAATGGGACTGCATACGGCTGCTTCAGAAACAGGCCTGTAAATGCATGGGGATGTATCTGATATCTCTCGGGCAATAAATAGTGCACAGATACTCAGGGAGAAATGTAGAAACTGTGTTTCTTTAAGTATTTATATTCTTCAGTCATGTTTTGTAAAATAGTTTCTGCAGTTATGTAACCGTTGACTGTGAACATCCATCATGCAAAGCACAGGTTAAGCAGTTATAGGTTCAACTTCACATAAAAATACGCAAAAGATTGCTCACAGATACTATAGAGGAAAGTTAGTGGTTTCATTCTGGATTTGTGCATTATTTAGGCTGTGAACCAAATTGTCTGAAGGTTTTAATGGCTCTTGCTTCAGTGTTACCATGGCACACCAAGCTAGGGCCAGGAGTTCAGCTCTGCTGTTACAGACAAGGAGAAAAGTCACCAAAAAAGCAGAAATGTTGCTCCCAGCTTGTGTTCACATTTAAACCCCAGATTTAAAGTAGTGGTGTAGGAAGAATGTTTTAATAGCTAGTTTAATATCTTAATATATTTTATACATCTAATCTTTTGTATTCAGTGTACCTTCCTTGTACTAAGTATTATGGCTAGTATAAAATCCTAAATATAAATTGTGTAGTGTATTATAATAGTAATACATTCTGGATTTATTAGTTCTTAGTCTATCCTCAGAGAAGCTGACAATGAATATTAAATATAGCTGCTGTCACAAAAGCATTTCACGTCATAGTCTTGGATAATTTGTAATATACTGAATGTTTTGCATTTAATGAAAAATCATTGGCTTGCATCTAGTAGCTTAAAAATGAGCCTTGAACTGAGATAGCCAAGGCATTAAATGACTTTAATGCAGTAAGTACATATGTGTATTTTTTTTGTGTAAATTCTTTACTTGATGCAATTCAGACATAACTAATATTTTATGAGAACTACTTGTGCAATGAGCTGTTACTATTAGAGGAATTCTTTTCTTTGTCTTTATGGTCTGTAAATTTGTCTCACTTTGAGTTTTTTTATGTAAATAATTCAAATTATTCTTTTCATTGTAATACGATTTAATCAGTATGTATCATGCATTTCAATGTAATAACAGTTTCTAATTATTTAGAACCATTATTAGTTTTCTGAAGTTCAAGGGAATTAAATGAAGATAATGCTAGCTCCCACTAGCATTGCTAAGGATTTTCTTAGCATTTAAACTCAATTTTTAAACTTCATTTTCTTAAGGCGTTTTCAGGCCTTGAAACTAAAACCTCTCAATGTTCCAAATTTTGTCTTTATTTTTCAGACTGCTGGTAAACTGCTAATTTTTAACCAGGGATGTTACTTAACTTATTTATGTATTTAAACCAGGATAGCATGATTTAAGTTCTTTTTTTCCTTGTTTTTCCTTTTCATGGTGTTAACTGTTATCTTTAGCAAGATAGAGTGTTGGAGACTAAAGACCAGATATTCAGATGAAGTTCAGTTGGTGAAAGGACACAGCATGAGAACTTTGAATTCCTTTCTATCTGCAAAAGTAGTTTTTTTTTTTTTCAGAACTAATGTAACCAGCTCAGCAAATTGCGTGCTTTTGCTCTGACCAAGAAATATTATCCTTATATATAAAGCCTTTTATTGGAAGTCTTCGTTTTGAAAACAAATCTATTTTCAAATTGCAGTTTTCCAAGATCAAATGAAGCTAAGTCTTTGCTTCTTCATCACCCTCTATGGAATCTGCCTATCCAGTTCTTTAAAGGTCCTTTGAAGTTTCCTTTTTCATTGTATAACATTAAAGTATTGTAGATGTAAAAAACAAAACAAACAAACAAAAACAAATAAAGAAACAAACATGAGGATAAGAAGCATTTGTGAAAGGAAGTGCATTGTGGACTATAAAGCACAGAGAGACCAGGCAATGACTGAGGAAGTCTGAGAGTCAAAAATAAGTGGAGGTGGGGATTTTTTCTGGGAAAATGTTCTACATATGGCATTGTCTGAAAACTGGCCGTAATTTGCCACTTCTGGAGACAGGGTGGAGCTGTAGGCAGATGCTGTGTGACCATTTCTTTGTACAATAGTGGTTCATACCCACAGATATGGATGTAGTCCTCCATGCTGGTTTTCTCAGACCTATTTACCAAGCTGGTTTTGCAAGAGAACAGTCTAAACCTGAAGACAGGTTGTAATGGACTGACCTTTTTAACAATCCTGAAGAGTCAGACTGCATTCATTTGAAGAAGAGCAGTTGAAAACATATTTAGGAAACCAATCTGTCCACAAGATCTGAGCGGGGGAAAAAAGAAACCATTTATTAGGAACTTAACAGGATTGTGTATGACTGTACAGCTGGAAAAAATGAAACGTAAATGGGATCTGCACCTGCAGTAGATAGCCTTGGATCTCTTCGGTTTGATTTGGAAAGCTGGGAAATTGAGCAGAGGTTGGAAGGCAATACGAATAGCAAGTTAAACCACTAGTCTCGATCTCCCATTAGGGCTGCAGTTGCCTTAGATCACCGTAATTGAATACTTTGATAAGGATTAAGCTACACGAATTTAGGACCACCAAATAAGATACATATAAATGACTTAACATACTTGAATATCACACTGGATTAACAAAATAAGTTGGTTTGCCTTCATTTAAGTCCTTGTGTAGAAAACCCTTTGGAGGTGCCATGCTCAGACTTTAATCCCAGGAGGATGCTCCTTAGTTTCCATGTACTTAGCAGAATTCAGACTGTCCCAGGACAATATTTTAATACCGGTTTGTTTAATGTACTTTGGATATAGTTAGAATTGAAACATACTCTCTCAATTCATCAGCACTGTTTTTCATTTTGTAACAGCGTAGAGCTTTGGGGATTTCAGAAGAATTTGCTTTAGCTTCCTTTTTCATTAGAATTTATTCGCAGCTGAAGGAAATTCCAAAAACAGCCAGAAGCATCATCATATAAATGAATGGGTTGATCCTACTCTCTGACCTGGCATAGCTTTGAGGCAAACTTGTTAAATCCTGGCAAGGATACAGGTGTGCCTCTTGCTTCTGATTTTCCATTTTAATAATGAGAAACTTTGAGGTCACAATTTACAAATGCAAAACAGTGATTAGCTGTTTTAATTAAATTAATAACGCCATAGTAAGCTTTATATGCTTTTCATAGAAAGCATAGTCTGGGGTTGTTTCATTGCTTCAGGAAACACAAGGGATTTCTTCTTTCCTTAAGGCAGTGCGGCATGCGTGGGCTAGGAATGTGAATCCTTGAGGTGAAGCTGGCAGGTTGGGCAGGCTCTGGCAGAGGTCCTGTCACCTCTGTCTGCTTCTCCTTTCCCTTGGTTTCTTGGCACGGCAGCTCTATGGAGCTGCGTTAGTGGGGGATGCACCCCCACTTCCGTGGATCTGCATTTTGCTGACGGGGACACCTCCTCTCTTTGGGCACTTTTCCAGGTAAATCAGAATTCCCACATTTCTCCAGGATGCCGGGTGCAGCATACCTGAACAGACTGCAGTACCCATGGAAATCCCAGGCGTTTCTATGCGGTGGGTGCCTATCAGCAGCTTCTGTGCGAGTTTTCTGTGCAGACCGAGCACAGCTATGCACATATATTTTGATTTGATAAATGTTGCATCTTTGTCCAAATTTATTCCATGGAAAGCTTTGGTTTCAAACAACAGGCTTCTAATTGACTTCTGGAGGGTTTCGTCTGTAAACCCTTTTACAGACCTAGGTTTACAGGGCTTGAGGGACCAAAGCCGTGAAAGAGGGGAGATGCCCGCAGTCAGGGCGTAGCAGTTCGGGCAGTGTGCAGGAGAGAGTGGGAAGCTTTATCAGGTGGTTAGAAATAATCATGCTTCGTTCTACAAGAACAAAAATTTTTTATTTATTCGTGCAACCTGTTACTATGTTAGTCCAACAAGTGCCAAGGCAGGGTGGAATGGCTTTAAATCATCCAAGTTTTAGGAATCATTTAGCTTACGGTACTTAGGGGTATTCCGTACATAAGCAAACATAAAGATGTTCCCAGCTGCAGTTCTTTGAGAACTCTTCTGCATTTTCTCGTACGGTTTTTGAAAGCTGCTTAGCAGCAGCTCAGCTCCTCTTACATGGCAGTCCATTAGACTTGTAACAACACCGAGCATTTTTAAACCCATTCATTCTCAGAAAAAGCTACTTTGCTGATGGCATCCTGTTTTCAAACGTAGATGAGGCTGAAGTAATTTCATTGCATAACCTGTCACTTAATGGCTACAATTAGCTGAACGAAATTTCCCACAATGGTTAGAGTTAAAGTTCTAATGATTTTGCTCTTGGCAAAATGCATACTTCCCCCCTAAGATTTCTACAGATGATTATTAAAAATCTAAGCCATCATTTAGATTTCCCTGCTCATATCTATAATAAAGAAAAATAAGATTACATATGTTTACTGCTGTCACCTGCTTCCTTCCCACAATACATGTGTTGTGCAGGATATTAAAAAATCTATGATGCGCAAGTGAGTCGTAACAAGAAAAGCAATTACATCTCTATCTTTATTCAGAGCACATAAGGTATTGGGCTGTTCAGACAAGGATATGACATTTTCAGGCAGACAGTGTTATTGTTCCACACACTGTGCAGTTTAGGATTTTTAATAAGAGCTTTCTCTTGAAAGCCTTTCTAAAATATTTTTACATCTGCTCAGTGGAGCATTCATGTGTGAAGGTCCAGTGCAGGTGAAGAACATGGTTACCCAGAGCAGTACCTGCTCCTGTCTGCGTGGAGGAGAAGCTCTCAGCTTTTGGGGCTGTTGCTTGCTGCGTCCCATTCAGAGATGAAGCCAGTGGTGGGGCTGGAAATGCAGGGAGAGCTTCTCTTTACCGTGGTATCTTCTCAGATCCTGATCATTCAGACTTCATTCAGCACTTGAAAGTGTCAGGAATAGTGCATAATATATGGGAAAACAGTCTAGATATATTTCAAACGTATGTATGTGCTTTTCTGAGGAATCTTCTGCACAGGGTTGGTGTTATCAGCTCTCATTGCCTTCAGCTCTTAAGAAAATAAAGGTTAAGAAAGGCCAGCAGCTCCCTTATGAGAGGGGCAGACCTGCTAGCTGTGGAATATCCTGTAGCTTTGAATAGTCCAAATGTACCTCCCCAAAAAGGGCCTGTGGTACCAGAGGGCTGCTCAGTAGTTCAGCTCTCTAGGCTGGGGAACCTGTGGCCCAGAAAAGGATGCTGAAATGGTCTCTGGGTTGTGCTGACCAGCTGCAGGTTACCTTGGGCCCCTCTGGGAGCAGAGCAGGAGGCTGGAGAGTTGCGAGTGTCATTCTTCCATTTAGTGATCAATTTTCACATTTCTGAAGCTGTCTCAGCTGTCTAAGGTGTGTGTGGGTGTTCTGTGGCTCTTGGCCATATGAAGATATGTGTTTTTCTGTGTCAGGGAACTTGAACATCCTTGTCTGGTACTGTAAGGAGGATGCTATGCCATAATTCTCTTCTATAGTGTTCCTCCTTGCGTCATGTGCTTGAGCCAAACATCTTTCTAGTGAAAAGTCCTGGGACCTGAGAAAGCAGGCATAAGAGCTGCATTTCAAATCCGTGTTTTCAAATGATAACTTTGATAGTTTATTAGTTGTCAGGATTAGGCATTTTCTTTTTTGTAGGGCTAATATACATCTGAATAAAAATGGAACTTTGTAGATCACAAACTTTGCTAATTCGGGCAAGAGAATGCTAACAACGGAGTGCATAAAAATGCATGAAGTCTGGAAAGAATTGCATGTTTCTGAAATTAAGCATCCTGACTTCTTTTGCTTGAATTGAAAACTTGGGGGTGATGCAAATATAAAATTCCATACAAGATTAAGGTGCAAAGTAAATAACGAATGCATGTCAAATGAGTTTAGGTTTAGAAGTGTCTTTTGCAGTAGTGTATTGGCAATGTGATTTGCTAAGCATGGTTGCACTATCCAAACGTGTTATCTGCAGAACACGGTACGTGGTCCTGTGTACGGGCGTGTTCTCAAATACTGGTGTGTTATTCTGTAAAATGATAAACCACATGATACTTCGTAAGCTTAAAACCAAAATGTGTTTGAGTGTCTCTTAGCATAACAGATTAAACAAACAAACAAAGAAACAAAAAAACCAGCAGAGGAATAGTAGCCCTTCCCTGCTTGTTTACTTACTGTTGTATCGATCGGCTCAGGCCCAACCATACACGGTACTCACAGATTGAGCTTTCTTCTCTTCCTTGCTGAATGCGCCACCAAAACAATACATGAAAACACACTTTATAATGTGCTTGAGAGATTACAGCTTTTATCTCTTTGTCTTCCTGCTTTTCTTTATTTTTAAATATTTTGCTACATATTATCTATTAGCATCACCCGTTTTCCCTTTAAATTATACCTTCCCTCTTTGTTGGTCTCTTTATGTTTAGACTTCTTATCATATTTATGTCTGTTTTCTTTATGGCCCTTAAATCTAACAAGTTATATAGATTTCCAGATACTGAAGCAAACTGTGAATTATGGCAATGCTTGGCCTAATCCAGCGTGAAGTGATACCATCTACATTTTAAGTGGCTTGGCATTTCCACTTGAACTCTTTTGCAACACAAAGCTAGAGGCTTTGTAGGAGAGCAAATGTAGTTTAGTGGCGCTTGCATAAGGTTTGCTTCCAGTGGGTGAGGGGACAGAATAAAGGGGCCTGTGTGAAATATACATGTAGGCAAGCATCAAGAGAATATTTTAATATGACTATGGTGACTGTTCAAATTGTAATAATATTTATTTGTCTAGCTATAAGAAACCAGGGCTCAGTGGGAACAATTCTCAAGTGTTCCTTGAGTCTCCCCGGAGGACTGACAGAGGCATTTTGAAGTATTTTACTGTGTAGCTATGATGCATCAGCCAAACAGCCTAACATGAAAGCCAGACTTTTTATATATGTTTGGGTCAGTGCAGGTTAAGCTGTCAGAGTCTGCATTTGAACTGTATCATTACTTATAGCACCAAGTGTTACTGAGCGTTGGCTAAAATTGCTGTTAGATGTTGAATTAATAGCAGAAGCTAAAGTTGCTAGTTTATCATGCAGACATTAATGGCTTGGTGTGATCATATTTAAAAATATATGTGGGTATAAAAAGAATACTTCTAAGCCTTTTATGCAGTTTTCAAAGCAGCCTGTAGACATTGAACTGTGTTGTTCCCCAAGCAGGAAAAATTAAAAAGAGAAAAAGAAAGAAAAACAAAAAGAAAACCCCCCAAACTTGCTTCAGTTGTGGTGTTATATATAAGGATTGACTTAAGTAGGCTATAGTGTGAAAAAAAATAGCCTGTATGTATATTTTGCCCTTTGCAGATGAATAAATTAAATGCCTTACTGCAAGTGGTTTTTGGTTGCTCTTAGGATTAAAAGAAAAAAAAAAGGGAAAATAAAGTCCAACATCTGCTCGGTTTGTTCAGCCAAGAACTTGCCTTTAAAGCACAATTACAGGAAAAAGCCCAAGTGCTAAGGTCAGCAAGCAGAAGAGGCATCACTTCCCAGTAGATGTGTAGGTGTACCGGTAGTTTAAGAACCTGCAAATCTCTCTGTGAGGTCTCTTCATTTATGCCAGATAGCAATATTTCTGAAATTAAGGAATAGTGTTAGAATTTTCCAGTGCAGCGCGGTGCACTGCCTGCAGGTGTTTGAGAACAGGAGGGTCGCGTGTGCTCGGCGTGCTGGCTTTGCCGGCTGCAGTGCAGGCATGGAGCACCCCGCCACAGGGCATTTCGCCAGCTCAAAGACCATCCTCAGGCAGAGCCGTGAAGTGATGAAAGCCATCACTACACATTTCGGCTTGTTTCTCCATTTGTTTAAAGCACCTTGTGGCTTTGAAAGCACAAAGTGAACATAAACTACTGGTAACTAACTTTCCTTTCCTCGCCATAAAGTCCCGGCAATTGATGGAACCAGAGGGGTTTTTTATGCTCTTACCAACTGGCGTTGCTCATAAAGCAGTGCTGTGCAGCTCTTACTGACCTTGAACTGGGTTGTTCACTCCCTCCTGGTGACCTGGAGGGATGCACAGGGTGCTGCACACCCAGCCTGCCTCTTCCCCGCTGGGTGCCAGGGGGGAGCATGGAGCTGGGGGGGACTTTCAGGTAACTGCTCCGCAAACAGAAGAGCTGAAGGAAGCTGCTTTCCATCTCTCCAGCCCTGCTAATGTTTGTGGAAAAACAAATTTCGATCGGGTGCTGATTTTACTGCTTTTTGGCCTGCTGCATCGTCTCTCTCTTTCAAGTCAGATCACTGATGTCTGAAAGTTCAGCATTAAGCATATTTTCTGTACCATAATAACAACAAAAAAAGATCGTAGTTTGATGGTGATATGACTGTGTTGACCTTATATATCTATTGGGTACCACACTGTGAACAGTTTAAATTTCATACTGGCTCAACAATGCAACTTTGGGATTATTTTTACATATGCTGTACCCTTTGAGCTTAATGCTGCATTCACATTTTAGCAAGCTACTGATGAGACAGAGGGAATGTAGTGGGTAAGTGACAGCAAGCTCAGAGCAGAGAGAGACCATTCGTATCAACAAAATAACTATTAATATAAAATCTCCTTCTGAGAATAATTTATGAATTTAATTTAGCTTTTCTTAATTTTTAATCTCCTAACAAGAAACTGGTCTATACATGTTTAATAAAGGTCTAATTCATGTACATCATGTAGCTGCATTAATTTTATGATGTCACTACTGCTTGATTTTTAAAACAAAATTGTCTCGTCACAATCTAGTATATCGATACTCCATACAAATATGAAGAACTTGTCTTTGGGGAAGAATCCAGCCAGGTGGATCTTAGGACTGAACAAAACTGCTATACAAAAATGGGCTAAGATATGCTGTAGAAAGCTTTATCTCTTTCTGAATTGGAAATTCAGTTTGCAAGTGAAAAAAAAAACAAAATGTTTTTTATGCCGATAATGAAACTATTGATACTGAACACTAAATAAGTAAGTACATAAATAAATCTGGGCAAAACCCCTGAGAGCTTGCATTTTCACCAAATTTGAATCAGAACCCAGCTGAATCAACTTGTGTTGCCCAAGACTTCTAGCTCAATTGTTAATTGTTTAAAATTTAACAAAACCCCATAATGAATCCGTTGGGAGACCTGTCTTCATATAGCTCTCATAAGAACTTGAAATGGGAAGAAAGTCTATAAACATCTTAGCTGATACAAAAAATGAAGGCTGGAATAGTAAGGAATGGAGATGTTAAGGAAGAATCTAAAAGCCAGAAATGAAGTGGACATTTTCCCACTTTCTAAAGACACACTTTGTCTGATCAAATGCGGACACGCTATAAATATGAACCATGCCCTTGGCAACTGCTCCAAAGACTGCTGAAGCGTGGGCACTGTTTTGACTTCATGTAGCTTAGAGTGTGCCCCATGTACCGCTTCCCCTCAGGCCAACTAATTGCTATTTTTTCCTGATCTGTTTACGTTCTGTGTTAGTGACAAAGACAGGTATTCAAGTTTTTCTGTGGTGCTGATGCTGACAGATTTTTAGCTGTGAGGGGATCACTGCTCTCAGATTAGTGTTGCCTTAAGAACCACAGAGCGCTCAATAGAGAATATCAGACAAGTAAGATGCAGAACGATAGGTAGCTGAGCGGTGTGATTTGAAATGGTTTCAAGTATGGAAGTTCCTGCAGGAAGGACCACGGTATGTGTAGGTGCCCATACACGCATATGGGAGCGCACCCATGGGTGCACGCAAAGCGATGTTTGTCCATTAATTAGCCGCTTTCCTCATTTAACTAAGCATATGGCGCACAATTTCCGGCGAGGTAAATTATGTTACAAAGTACTATCCTGCTTCAAAGAACTGACACCTGGTCTGCATCCCAGAGGGAAAAAACCCTCAGAAATTACGTTAATGGACTGAACAATAGTTGGAAAGAGAACACCATTTATTACGGAGAGAACTGGGTAATGCTATCTTTCAGACTTCCTGCTGTCACTCTATTTACTCTAGCCTGTTGGTGCCTAAGTAGTGATCACTTGAGGCAATACATTAAGACTTGAAAGGAACAATATATTTTACAATTAGGTTAGCAAACACAAGCAATGGTATTTCTCCCTGTTGATAATTACAAATCAATTATGTTATATGTTTTTAAAAATGATAACTCCCACGGTGTTTTTGCGAAGCAAATGTTCTCTGAAAGATATAAGATCTTAGGGCCAAGTACTAGAACATGTGCAGTGGTTAGCAACAAAAATGTTTTAACCCTGAAGCAACACTTCTGTGAAAAATAGATTACATTAAGGTCAGCTGGAGCAAACTGCTGCTAAACATGGTTAGCGTATAAGAGAGAGATCTTCAAGGAGAGAGCTAATGGAACTGAATTTTTATGTCTAATGAAGTGAAGATCCAGGCTCTGATGCAACATTTTATAATCTGTTTATTGTACTATAGAGGTTTTTCTTCAATTCCGTGAGCAATATTACAAGCATGAAGTAAACTGTTCTATAATAAACTAGTGACTAGAAGAGTCTGATTTCCACAAATCATCATTTCTTTTGCAAGTAATTGCTGAGTTAGTTATTTGTTTAAAAAAAAAGAAGGAAAAAAGAGAAAAGCACTGAAATTATTTACTTTAGCACTATATATAGGCTCATAGAATTAATTCTCAAATAATCATGGTAAACCAATTCCCCAGTACAGTATTTGTAACCGTAATAATGTAGAGATGAGAATGGATGAATGGTCTCTCCGGAACTTAAAGACCACTTCTAATAAAGCAGTAGCAAGAGAGATACATAAAAAGAGCTGAGTGGGTTTCCTGCTCGTGGAGCATGGCTCAGTAGTTGCATATCTAGTGTGCTTGCTGGGCACTGGTAAAACCACCTACGAGAGGAGCTGCCTTCTGATAGGAAGCAGGAAGATACTGATACGTTCCTGAATATTTCCTAGCTTTTAATAGGTGTAAATGCTCCATTTTACCCACGTTCAAAAATTTTGTTTGTACTTTTGTTTGGTATAGTGACTGTGACTTGGTGTCTCATTTGTTCTTTCAGTCTTTTGCTGATGTTTCTTGAAGGAACTGTAGACAGGACGGTTACACGTGCCATTGTTGTGAGGTTATGCTAGTAGTCAATCAAAATGTTGCCTTTGTATTGCAACTTAAATAAACATGGACAACATGTTTAAAAAAAACAACACAAAAAAACAAACAAAAAAAAACAACACACCAACTTAATTTGTATATGAAAATATCATGCTTGCAGGTGCAAATGGGATAATTGTGCGTGGAAATAATCACAACTCATTTGCATGTATAATTTGTATATACAGTAATGGCATTTGCATATCTACTGGTGCAAAAACTTTGTTGGAATCCAGATAATTACTTTTGTATTTGTTAATACCCCAAAGCATTTTCACTTTTACAGTGTCTTTTTGTCATAGAGGATCTTACAATAACATAGGCATGTATGATTACGTATATGATATTCTTTCATAAACTGGACAGGGAAAGGTTATGTCTGATAGCCTTCCACGTCCATGCATTTTGTTTTCAGAAAAAGGAAAAAATATATAAGGAAAACACCATTCCCAAACTGTCTCTGGCTTTTTTACCTGGGAATTTAAGGCAAAAAAAGGAAAGAGAAAGCAGCTCTGAAATGAAAGAGGAAAGAAACCCAAGCTGATAGAGAAGGTGGCCCTCAGTGAAATGGTCAGCATCCCTTTTCGTGATGCAAGCTGCTGATACTGCAGCCTCGTGGCATTTCCCATCAAATATGACAGGCTTTATAGCAGTTCAGATTTAGAGTATGGGGGAAAGTACAAATGGTTAGAAAGTGAGTGTTGCAGGCAATTGCTGTAGAGCTTGTTGTCACTTAGTGCTAGTGAAGCCTAAATACTATGTTATTGTCCTGTTGACAGCACCTGGAAAAGCAAACTAAAAAAAGCTTTCAGTTCTTTGACACTGAAGTATTATTTGTACTAATTTTCCATGTTTTGCTTCAAAGAATGGATATAAAACTTTATCAGCTTTCAACTGCATGGTTATTGTTGAGTGATTAGAGTTTGGGAATAAAATGAGTTAAAAATGCACCAAAGTGCTGCTTTGGCTCATGTTAAATATACGAAGAACATACGTGAGTCCTTTGATCATTTCTGCTGATCACTGATTTTAGACCTGTTTTGTGTATGTGTCAGAGAGAGAAAAAAAATCCTCAGCTGAAAGCACAGACCTTTCACAGCGCCTAGTAACACTATAACTTGTGATAGAAAATAGTAAATTAATTGGGGCCTATACTAAATACACATATTTAAAAGAGTTCTGCTGCATGGTAACCTTATGGTTTGTATTTCTCTTCTAGTTTAGAATAAAATTCTAATGAAATTAAATAGCATTTGAAATAAAGTGTAGTGCTATGGTACATAAAGTATGGAAAGAAGGGGCCAACGCAGCACTGACCCACTCGGGGCTGAGCAGAGGTGGGAGCAGCAGTGGAGGAATGTGCATGTAGAATGGCAGAGGATTTGCCATCCACAAAAGTAACAAGAGCCCAGATAAGGTTGCTCAGAACCTCTTTAAAAGGAGATCCCCACAAAAGCACACCATTTCCATGGTTGCTGTAGTATTAAGTCAAAAATGTTTACACAATAATTTTTAATTACAAAAAGGGGTTCCTTTGGGCACTGCAATTCTGAAAAACTATTTATGCAACTGATATCCAGAACCAGTAGCTAATACATTTCATGTGCTTTTTTTGACATGCGCATCTTTTAGTAAAATGGGGTCTTTCATGTGGCATGTGTTGTGGAAGGCAGGAACAATCTGCCAGGCAGACATTTGAACCCTTCTGCGAAAGCACCCCCCCAGAGAGTTAGAGCTGACTTTTCCAAAGGCTTAAGAACATCTTTTAGGCCCATTCATTGGGTGGGCTGTTGCACTTTAAAGAGTTTTTAGTTTTCAGTTGTCTTAGGAAGATGTGGTGAGAGTTCCTGGGCAGAACACTGCTACTGCTTGGCTTTAAATATGGGCAAGTTCATGGTTTAGACCAAACTGAGAAAGGGTTCTTTACACATTTTTTTTTCTTTCTAGTATTACTAGGTTTCTGTGCCTGCTACATGTTATTGACTACATAAAATACAAAATCTGGTAAACTTTATGATCCAGTGGAAAGTCAGTATGTCAGATGTGTGAAATGGAAGCGACTGATTTCTGTAGAAATTCAGAGTAGAAATCACCATGGGAGTACTAACAACTCTGAAAGAGCAGAATTTACTTTAAAACATCTCTCCCTCAGAGTAGAGAAAAGTCTAGAAAGTTTGACATTATGAGGAATATCATTATAATTCACTCTCTATGTGACAGTTGACTCACAGGCTCCCATCACGATCTTGCTGTGCTTGCTGAAGTTTCTGTGTCAAAGAGGCGTTTGGAGCAGTGGCTGGTATGAAGTGACACAGTGCTTGCATATGCGCGTCGCGTATGTGCAGTATTTCTGCAGTTTGTATTCTGTGCACTTGAAATTCTGTATGGATGGCTTCAATTCATTAATAGGTTACTCATCATTTATGGTCAAGTGCATCTGCAGGTCCCCTAGAGTTTACATTCAGGAAGTATAGCAGACATCAAAAGTAAGCCAGCTGGACATTTTTGCTATTCATCTTTTCCTGAGCGTCTTCAGCTGAACAGAAATGATGAGTTGTCCACAAAATAAAATGTCAGTTTTTATTTATGTTAGTCTCAGAGGTAAGGAGGCATCTCTGCCAGCATTTTGGTAGAACAGAACCCTTATTTTTCAGAGATGAGAATGAGTCCCTGGGGGTAGCATACATGAGGAGGAGGAAGGACTGTGAGCATCCCTCTTTCCCTTTGGGCTACAAGAGCTCGCCTAATATGTGTTCTCAGCATTTTCAGTGTGGTGGAGGAGAAGCCTTGCCAGTGATTCTGGTACAGCAAAGCACAATAAGATTAGAGAAGTACATAGAGACAGCTTAAACTAATGCGAGGCAGAAAGCTGATTATGGGCTCTGTTAATTCATTGGATTCAAATCAAAATGTCTTAGTAGCTAGAAGACCTGCTGAGTTTAGTACTATGTGTTACCCTGAAGATTATTTCTAGCAGTAATATATATAGTCTGGATCTGTTATATGAATGCCCATTTTGTCATTTTGTGAGAAATGACAAGTAACTCCAGGAAGAGTTATGTTATCTATCTGCTCAGTCTGACAGGAACAAGAACAAAAGTGTGTGTGTTTTGGTTGGTTGTTTCTTTCCAGCTGAACGTGTGGTGTACAAAAATCAAGTCCAGAGTTGTGTAAGCAAGTACAGTAACAGAAGCTAACCACTTCTGTAGCATTTGTCTAGGTATCTTGATGTTACAGGAAAAAAAGACATCAACAAAAATACTATTAACTAAACCGCGTAGAATTTGTTACTACAGTTTTCCAAAGGGACACACAGTTTCCAAATATGAATAGTTTTTTTTGGTGGAGAGAAGGATTCCTGTGAACTGTTAGTGTAATTTCTTGTAAACTTTCTCAAAGCTAGTCAGAAGTATGCATTACTACAAGTTTCTTTCTTCTTCATTGACAATCATTTCTCTACACTCAAGAAGACCCTTAAAAATACAGGTTAGTATGGCTCTCAGTCATAGTCAATTTTTTTGCTTATATCAAAGAAATTCATTACCGTTATAGTTAAGTTCTGAAGAATATCTAGTGGCTTTTTTGGAATTAGGCAACAGACGTTATCTCTTAGACTGCACTTTTGACTTTCTTTACATGCTTTGACATTTTATTTTATGTAATATTGTAGGGTGCCCCAAGGTGCTTTAACCTTAAGGCTGCCATAAAAATAAAGTGATAGATGAAATGCTTCCCCAGGAGCATTTTGGGAAAACTAGGCTATCAGGTCATTGGTACGTACGGCCATGAGTTAAAATGCACAGTAAAAGCAGTTTCAGTAACCCACTAAAAATGCATCATTTATTCTGGCTTATCCATTGCACTGTACAACAAGAGTTCCTGAAACTATCACAGCTCCTTTTCTAAAAATGCACATGGAGACATTCTGTCTCCCAAAGTGAGGAGCCCAGTGCAGAGCTGAGAATCATTTGGGAGAAAGTTAAACACAGAAGGGAACTATGATTCTTTCACAGCTGAGAAGTGTTCTGCTCAGTGAACTTTTATTTTTCCTACATAAATTGGGGCAAAAGATAAGCTAACAGTAAGTAGTACAAGGATTGTATAATAGGAATCTGTGTCGAAGCATAAATGGTGCATGTAAATCCTGCGTAACTTTTTCAAGCTGTTTTGCTCTTTAGATAAGTCTAGCCCCAGATGCAGTGTGCAAGCTGGATACAGTGTGATTCTCTAGGTGACTTGTGAACATGGTCATCTGAGGGGCTATCTTTTCTCTCATGCTACTGAAAACTTTCAAGTTAGAGCAGTGTGAGATCAGGAGTGCATCCAGCATGTTCTGCATGTTCATGGGCTGTGGAGAACCTGTGTGTGGTCGGAGTCTACAGATGTCCTTTTGCTACTGCTGTGATCAGAAGAGCACTTGTGTTTAAGGGCAGTTACATCTGCTTCTCAGTGATATTGAGGTACCTACCCATGAGCTCCTGTCCTCTTGGGATACAGGGCATAAGAAGGTTTGCTTGTTCCCCCCAGCTCCCTTCCCTGGTGAATGGCAGTTAATGTATAAGGAGGGGTGTCTTTTTTTTTTTTTTCCAAGCGTTTCTTTAAGTCTGAACAAAACAGATTACTCTGAGCCTTTCAGTGCTCTGTAAAAAAAAAAAAAGTCTAACCCCAGCAATCCTCAACCTTAAATAAAGATTTTTCTGTTGAATTATTAAAATTCAAATAATTGTTTATGATTTTCTGCTTATTATCTTGAAGATATCTTAAAGCAAAATAAGCATTCATGTGAAAACCAGTTATTAAGAATCCTAAGTGCTGCCATTGTTGGATACCCTCACAAAAAAAAAAAGGAGAGCACCTTTAAGTGCTTTAATAACCGGTTGTCACTTGCTAAAGAATGGACACCAAGAATAACAGCTATTCACATACAAAAAAAAAATGTTACGTTTTAGTCATGGAAAAGCTTAAGCATGTATGGTTATTAATTTCAGTGTAAAGAACCAAATTTACTCACTGGTAATGAAACCAGCTTTCTGGTATGCAAGAAACAAATCCTTACTGTGGGGACACGGTGTTTCAGCTTTGTGCAAATACTTTGAGGTAGGATTATACACACCCTCCTTTTAAAATAATAGTTTATCTACCATTCTGTGTTTGTGTCACATAGTTATGTAGGTGGAGATAAAGCATATTTTTAAAACCGAAAGGTTATTTTATTCAAAGAAACTCACTGAGTCACAATACCAACTGACTTCTGTTTTATTAATTCTCGAGTAAGTTTGTTTAGCATCTTCTCTGAAATCCTTGTATTTATGTACTTTCATTCTGCGCTTATATATATATGATTATGTATATATTCTTATATATGTATAAATCACTTTTGGTTTTAGGCTATCGTCTAATAAAAACCTCCTGAAGGCTAAAGAATTCAGAACAGCTCTTCATTATTCACAGCAAAGCATTTGTCTCTTGCATATCTGAATGCTGAAGGTTTTATTACCAGTCTGAGAATTTGCTCCTTTATATTTTTCTTAAAAAAAATAAAAGCGTGTAAAAAAATTAAAACAACAACGTGGAACAGTTCTGTATTTCTTCTTACAGTATTTAGTGTATTGTGAAATATCACTTCATATTAACGTATTTTTTTTCTGGCTCACTTGCTCTAAGGTAATGAGAGAAAATATATTATAACCTGAACTTGAAGTGCATGATATAGTTTTAAATCTTTTCCTATAAATAGTAACTATCACCAATCCACAGTATCTTAAAAAGTGGTGCAGTAGTTCATTTTGAATTCTCACAGGGTAGTTCACAGTGATTGGCTTTCTGCATTAGTATCCAAACATCACAAACTGTGATTTGGATTTTGCTTTCTGGGTCTTGCCTTTACAGAATAGCCTATCCCATAGACAGTCAATCAATTCTGTGTACTGTAATTGTGTTAAGACAGCATTGCAAAAATCTGTTTACAGCTATCTGTCCATCGATCCAGAAAGAAAGCAAGGACTGAAAAACAAGAACAACTGTCAAAGCCTCAATGCTTCCTTGCTGATTCTTCTAATACATAGGGTGAGATCCAGAGATATTGGTAACCATTTTAAATATGATACCTGCAAATTCCTGTCAGGCAGTAATACTTGAAACGGTAGTGTTAATTTCTACTCTCACAATATGAATGCACTGTGAGATTTTATATCTCTATATATGGTGTTATTTAATGAGATTTTGAGAGATCTTTCTCATGAATCTGTAGCCCTGATTGTACTTTAAGCTACAATATTTAATGAATTTCACCTGCATTGAACAAAATGAGAAGTGTAAGAGCTGGAGGAGGATGTGCGTGCCTCAGACCCTTGTGAAAGCAGTGAGAAGATGGAGAATTAGCTAATCAAACTGCTTGTGATTAAACACGGACATTATGATTTTCCTTAGCTTGTACAGTGAAAGTGATGTATCACGGATGATTCTTATGGAGGAGTCTTATCATTGCCATGTGCTGGGAAATATGAGAAATATGCCAAAAGAGGATAGAGACCTTTGTATTGCACTTGGACCCCCAAGTTTTCCATGTTTCTTTTCATTTACTTGTTAACATTTGACTGGGATGTTTTTTATCTGTTCTAGTCAAAGCTTCTGCAATTTCTCTGTATTTATTCACTGTCTTAATATATATGGTTTGGTGTTTTCCCTAACCTTTTTCCCTTGCTCTCAACTATGCTGCTTAATTTTGTGCAGAGAAATACAAATACTCCCTGTGGAAATATAAAATGTGGTTTTGAAGTGTTCTGAATGTGAATGCTCAGACATTCTGTTGAGAAGGGTACACCAATAGACCTTTCATATTGCAGATGCTTTTGATAGATCTAGCACAGGCCTCACCTTGAACACTGTGCGTAGTTTTGCTCATTACAATTTAAGAAAGACATAAAACTATTAGAAAGCCTCCGAAGGAGGGCCATGAAGATGGTGAAGGGTCTAGAGGGCAAGACGTATGAGTGGCTGAGGTCCCTTGGTTTGTTCATCCCAGAGCAGAGAAGCCTGAGAGGCGTCCTCATGGCGGCCTGCAGCTCCCTCACGAGGGGAGCGGAGGGGCAGGCGCTGAGCACTGCTCTCTGGGGACAGCGACAGGACCCGAGGGAACAACATGGAGCTGGGACAGGGGAGGGTCAGGTGGGGTGTTAGGAAAAGGTTCTGCACCCAGAGGGTGGCTGGGCACTTGCACAGGCTTCTCAGGGAAGTGGTTATGGCACCGAGCCTGCTGGTATTCAAGAAGCGTTTGGACAATGCTCTCAGACACATGGTCTGATTTTTGGGTGGTCCCATGTGGATCCAGGAGTTGGACTTGATGATCCTTGTGGGCCCCTTCACACTCAGAATATTCTATGATTCTATGTTTTCAACATCTAAATGTTGTCACTGACAGTTCACAGTCTGAACAGAGATGTACCATCATCAATCAGGTCTGGTTTAGAGCATTTCCCTATTCGAGTGTCTGTCTTCTCCACTCCCCGTGCATTACTGAAGACACCCAGGGTTTTCTGAAACTGAAGAAAAAAACCGTGCCAAACCTCCTCTTTTCCAGTTGTTATTCCGTAGCTTTTCCTACCTGGAGATCATGACATTTGCATCCCCAGTGCCTTCTTATACCAGATACAGCAGAGTGTGTGCAAGATGGAGACCTCAAATCTTAGTAAAATCCCTATATTCATTCACCCTTGGGCAATACAGGGTTTTATTTTTGATACAGGAAGAACCAAAGCTCAGTATTATATCTCCTTGAAGAAAGCATTGGAATTCTTAAATGAGTGCTGTATTAGAGACATTGAAAATATAATCAATGCTTTCTCTTCAGAATAGTCGTGGATTATATTTTACTTTTAAATTGAATTCTGGAATTAAGGGTGGTGCTGTTGCAAGTGAGAGAGAGCTAAATTTCTGCTTTCTGCATTTCTAAAGAGAGTATTTCCATGAGGGCCGTTTGTACAAATGGGCCCAGACATATCACCGTCTTATATAAAAGTGCTGCTGGTGCTCAAGCCTTGTCAAGTTTGTGCCTCCTGATCTTCACTACAAAGAAATTGTGAAAACGTCACTTTATCACTTCGAGGAATTAATTTGTTATCCAGGATTTTTTAATCTTTGAGAACATAACCATTTCCGAATTGTTTGCTTTATAACTCCACTGTGGAAGAGAGATGTTACCTGCTTTGATGTGCCTGTTGCTCTCACAACAGGGAAAAATAATGTGCAAGCAACTCAAGCACTTAAAATGCCTGAGGGTCCTGAGCACGCTGCTCGGTGAAGCTTCGCTGTGACCAGAGGTGTGAGTGCTTTTCAGCCCATCACAGTGGCAGATGTTGACGCTGTGTGACACGGGAACCACCTGGGCCGCAGACTGCTGAACTTTCCACTGAAATCACAGAAGGCTCTGGCACTGCATGGGTATTCGAGTCACTATTTGGGTCACGCTCTGAGGTAAAAAACAAATCGTATATCTCCTATCCTGTACAATGCCTCTCTTTCTCCAGAGGTAATGTTAGTGGTATTTCTGACAAGAAAAGTCATATATTATTAAATAACATTTTGAATTGCTTGATTTCAGCAGATCACTCTGATCTCTGTGTTGCTTTTCCTCCTTGGAAAGCAAGAGGTTGGAGAGACGTCACTACTGATGGCTTAATTTCTCTAAATTTGGGAATTATTTCTGAGGTAAATAATTTAAGAATCGTTGTGTGCTTCATTGTATGTCCAATATCAGAAAGTCTAATTGAAGAATTATTGGTATTTTTCTCTTCAGAGTTTGAGCACCTATTGTCTGGAGGTATCTACTGTGAACTGTATAATTGTTGGCTGCTCAGTACAGCCACTTCTCCCAGCCCTTGGCAGCCTTTTCCAAAAGAAAAATCTGTCATATCTCCATCTTCTTTGCGTTACCTCCATTCTGGCACACTGTGGACCCTGGTTTAACCAGTATGTTGAGCACGTGTATTTTTAAAGATGTTTTTAGTTCTGTTGAAGCTGCTCAGGAGCTACTGCACATTTAATGTGACAAAAATCTTAAATCATTTCTGCTTTTAACTCTGTATGTGTGTATTCGTACATGAAAATATAAATAGAACATGATTGATAACTTATTTATGAAGGTTGCAATATTTAGTTCACCGATACCATACTGCGATAGTTAAAGTTTTTATCAAGATAAAAAATTAAAAGGGAAAAAACATATTGGTCACAGGTGTGCCAATGCAGTAATAAAAGCTTTAAACTGGAACTGATGGAGGTCAGAAGCATAGGCCAGGTAGTGAGATGGACAAAAATCAAATATGGCAAAATATGGGTATTTATAGTAAGGTCACTGGAAGGATGGATAGGAAGAAGACTATATTAAAAGTCTATCTGTTAATGCATAAACCATACAGAATGACCTGGAGGAACCGGAAGTTTTAAACTGCATTTTACTTGATTTAGCAGTAATTTTTTTGGAACAACTCGAAGGAATATCAACACAGGAGTTGCAGTGGTTGCTCTGGAAAGACACCAGTGGGTGAAGGAAGTCTGCCTTGGAGGAGGACGCTGCCTTGGTTCCTGAATATATTTTAGGAACTTGTTGAAGGGCCCAGAGAAGTTCCCAAAGCACAGGGCTTTTTGGTAGAAATCAGCGAAGGCTTCAGGTGTCTGTTGGGGAAAGTGGTGGCAGCACAGACAGCAAAGCTCTTGCACTGCATCTCTTACTTCCAGAGTCATGCTGCCCAGCAGGCTGCCTTCCTCTGCTCGCTGCCAATGCGCACAGCGGAGGCCATGAATGCAGGAGCCAAAGCTAGGTGCTTAAAGAGAGACAGCTGGCAGGCTTTAGTGCCTAAAAGAGCCTAGGAATAAGGCCTTTACTTGTATATATGCACACGTGTATATATATGCAAAATAGTGTCTCTGTGTGTGTGTAGATATGTATATATATATCACACATATATATATAAACATATGTTATGGTCAAATACTAAGTTGGCAAAACACTGTTCCCAACTTGTATAAACATCAGGCTGTACTGTTCAACTGAAATAACCAAGCTTGGGGATGCATCTTCAACACCTGGTTCTGGGTGTTGTTTATTTTTAGACAGCTGGAATTGTTTGCTTTTTGTGTTGGATAATCAGTTGGGTTTTTTTCTTCCTACTAGCTCAGTATGTGACAGGGTAGCCTAGAGCCCCTCAGAGCTCCTTCTGCGGCACAAGTCATCTTTTAGCTGAGCATGGAAGTTGTTCGGATAACTGCTGCTGCCATCCCAGACCACACTGCTTTTGTGGTCAGGCTTTGGTTGCGTGGGTGCATAGGTGGGCGCTGTGACGTGTGACTGGCAAGCTTCTAGGAGATTCCTGGCTGTGTTGGCAAAAGAGGCAGCAGTTAGAGAAAAGGGCACTCACTTGTGCACAAATGCAAAAAATCTGGTATAGAGTTGTAAGCTTGTGTTTACATGTTCCACATCTGTACACAGGAACATCAGTGTAAATGTGTATGTGTTGCATAATTACCCAATGAAAAGTCCTGTCATTTAAAATTCCCCTAGCGTGGCAGAATGCAGCATATTTGAGACACCCGAGATATCAGGAGCAGTTACTTCATATAGGGTCCTTTTGTTACCTTTCTAATTGTTGACTCTGTAAGCTAAGGCTTAAATCAGTGGCTGTGAACATGAAAAAAGTCTGTATGAACAACCAGTCTGTTTTGTCCTGAGTGAATTTATGATATGCTGTGGTCATCATTCAGTGAAAATCAAGAGCCAGGAATAGTGGTTTCACATCAATACAGTCAAATCGCTGCTTAAAACTGGAGTTATAATCCTTTAAACTTAATTTTGTGGGCAAATTGCAGCTGCCAGCTTCTCAATTTGATTGGTTCCAAAGACAACCCAACGTAAGAAATTGAAAATGCCAGGAGGCATCAGTCCTGTAAATATATTAGTGTACCATCTGGAGTGTAGTGACCTTGGACATTTTGCTTGGCCTTAGCATCTTACTGTTGGAATTAATTCAGCTATTAATACTTGATTGAATTTTCGCCTCTGACTAGACGGAACTTGATCTTTACTTCTCACTCAAAGAGCAGGTGATATCTAATTTAATAACACGTGAAATGTGCATGATAATAATTTGTTAGTCTTCTTATAGAAAAAGACCAAACAAATAAGCACAGATTGCTTTAAAATCTACTGTACAGTACAGGAAAGAGAACAAGCTTTCTGTTTTTCCTGACAGTCTCAGTGAAGCATAACAACTAATTTTAGAAATGTCTGCCTTTGAGCTATTATTTATCTAATTAAAAAAAAATAATCTAACTTACTGTACCTTAAATCATTATCAAGTTTTAGGGAAACAAGTTCTAGATTAAATTATTTTAGTACTGGTGAAATGTTGCATTATTGATACAGGGTCCAGTGAAATTACTGGAAAGAATTCTATTGATTTTAAGTGAGCTGCAAATCAAGTGCTTCACAAGCTAATTTGCAACAGCATGGTGAAGAGTATCAAACCTTTGGCTTGCCAGAAATTAAACATAATCCAAACCTCAATGTATCCTGCCTGCAGCTAGCATATACATGGATATTTAATTGTGTGAACATGGATGGGCATGTTAACGTCCATCACACTGCTCTTGTTGTAATTTTAGAGGTACCTGTAAGGACTGGTGCTTTAGGTTGGAAGGGAATATCAGAAGTTGTAATGCAAGCTGCCTTGTTGCTAAGATAGTTTTTCATTACAGTAGCATGAGTGTTACAAGAACTCTGCACAAACAGCATATTAATCGCTGGTAACACAGAAGTCTTAGGTAAATTAGTATTGAGCAAAATGGTGGTGTTACCTAGTCTCTTAACAGTGTTTAAGATCTTGCCAATCTTAGAAAGATTGTTATAATTATAGTTCAAATCTGTCTCAAGGTATGCACTACAAGCACAGTTGCTGGAAGAGCCTTTAAAAATAAATGATGTTTCTCCAAAGCAGTGAGATACTGAATATGTCACGTATGAAATGCACACCACAGAGGGAAGCCAGTGGAAGGCTTCAGAGCACTCTAAGGTTAAGTTCCCATACAGTTAACATAAAAGCAGTATTTTATGTATAATATGCTTGCTTAACCTTGCTCGTAAACTTAAATAAGCATATTTCTACATGCACGCTGATCTACCAAATGAAAATGGTTTCCTTGTAGGCCAGTATTTACACAAGCATGTCCTTTTTGTGAAGGCGAGACCACTGTGTAGGGTGGCTGCACCGTGGAAGCCTGGGCTGCTCAGCTGTGCACCCTTCTGCACGAGGCAGAAATAGAGGCCAGACTCTGAGATGAGCCGTTGGAGCTAGAAAATAGAATCAATAAGTAAGGACAGCAGAAAGCAAAGTATGATATGTGAGGATATATTAATTTTAATTTCATATACATGATCTGCTCGTAATATGAAATAATTGAGAAACAAATAAATAGCAAATTGCAACAGCTGACTTATGAACTGTCCTGATGGAAGAAGGCTGAGAATGATGGCACTTCAAGGTGAAGCCGGGTTTGGATTGATGGAAGGGTCAGCAGTCTCCCTGGAGTGGATGGCAAATCTTCCATCACACTGTCCCCCGCCCTGCTCCCTGTGCAGCGAGGCTGAATTTCATCTGTTAGGCTTACTTGTGCTCACACAGAGCTGTGAATTCTCACAGTGGTGTACTTTAATGGTTTAATTCTGAAAACATAAAAGATGGGAATTAGAAATGCACAGATCTGATTTTTTTGGAAGCGTAACCTAAACTTGTGCAGCTTTCAGTGCCATCTCTGCCAAGTACTACCACCACCACCACCACTACTACTACATGCTGCTACTGTTTAGTTATTGTATAAGGAGTTTCAAAGCCTTACCATGTTATTGTAAATGAAGCATTTTAGTGAATCAAATCCATATGAGAAAAAAATGCAAATAGGTAAGGTGTTGGCATCTGAATGGTGACATTAGTACTAAATCCTGAACAAAGGCTCATTCTTGAATCAAACTTGTCACTTGAAAAGGGGCGTTTTGTACCTGGGTATTCCTCACATCAAGAACATCACAAGCTAAATGGTGCTGGAGGGCTAAAATGAGAAGCCTGAGCAGACATCAAGAGGGATAATACTGGATAATAAATCTCAGTGAAGAGAACACTTCAGAGCACAGCAAGGCGTTAGCTGTTAGCAACATAATCTAGAATAGTACACACACAGCCGGCCAGTGTAGGGCCTTCCATAATTTTGTGAGCAACTTAATTACAATCACAAGGTAAGCCCTTCTCTTGCTGTGCTGACGTGCTTGTCGTTCATTTGTTCTCCCCTCTTTCTTGTTTTACTGCCAGCTGCTTGGATGTGCGCCATGGCACCTATCCGGCAAAGCAGGGCAGCCTGCTGGTTTTGTGGAGGCACATTCCTTGCATGGAGACCCCAAAATGAAATGGCTTGGTCGAGTCTAGATGACTTGTATAATCAGCGGAAAGAAAAGGGCACTGCAGCTCAGATCCTGACCTCAGAGAGTTTAGGAACCTATCAAAGTGCATGACTTAGGGTCTGCTTGACCAGGCGGCATCTCCCATGTAATGCTTCCAGCAAAACTGGTCTCATGTTACCAAAAATCTTGCTTTATTAAACTTGATTGCTTAAATTGTTACATCTTTTCCCTCCTTTTCATGTGGCTTTTAAAGGTGTAAATCCTTCTGGAAACACTATTTTTTTCTTCCATTTTTGAAGCAACTAAAACATACTGTGAAAGAAAGAGAAGTAGTGCTTTAGTAAGCCAGACAGGGTTACCCGATCACTGCACTGGTGCAAAACACTAATACAAGATAAATAAAAATGCAGACTGAGGGTTTGATTGTGTATGTTTGAAATGTACTGTTTAACTGCCATTATCTGTAATGAAAACAGACATGTTGTTATCTCCTGTTTAAGAGTTCAAAATCCTGTGAATATTCTGAAGGGCCTTTTATGTGACATCTAATATCTCATTTGGCGTGTATTGTGTTTGCTTGTTAGAAAAGCTGTGTGTAAAACTGCCTTCGATGCACATTTTGAATAGGTAGGCTGCATCATGCAGTTGGATGTGATGTTTAAGTGCTCACATTTGTGCTCTAGTCTTCAAAGCAGTCAGGTTCCAGCGCCGCGTTCTGTTGGGATGATGCAGCGGATATTCACCCTGATCTGGATAATAACGGGTTGTCAGACACGGCGGTTCTACAAACCTTAGAGCTGACAGAGAAAAGAGTAGAATTTCTTGCTGTAACTGATTCTGCTCAATACAGGGCACGTAACAAGAACCAACCCATTAGGTTACCTTTTTGCAAATGAGAATGTAATTTGGCAATAGCAACAGTGACTCCTTTTTTCTTTCTCTTTTCCCAGTCTCAGTTCTGAACAGAAGGGATCATGGCAGCATAACTTAATTTGTCCTTTAGAAGATTATTAAGGAACCAAGAGGATCTGTGTTATTGCTTTGTTAGAGGATTCCCCCTGTGTATCCATGGGTTATGTGCCTCCTGTTGGATTAAATCTTCTCTCTAAGGAAGAATCTGGTTCAGAATAAACTCTGAATAATCAGATTATCAGAATTTAGCTGATGAAATATAATCGCAAATTTATCCGAATTTACAGAAAATTGTTCTGAATCCTGATATTTCATACTCCGTGTTTTAACAAATACTTCTACTTGCATTGTCAAAAGCCAGTTAAAAATGGATCAGTCATTATATTTTAGGTGGTTAAACCTTTTCCCTGCTTTCCCTCCACTGGGGTGGAGAAGGAGAGCACATGGACAAATCTTTGGAATTCCGAAGTCTGTCATCTGGTGAGTCGTACCGAGTTCCTTACAAAATACATCTTGAGAGTAATCCATTCTGAATAAAAAGTGGGAATAGCCAGTATCGAAGCTGGCATGTTATGGCATTTGTGTTCAGTCTTCTGCCTCTGTCTGGGCCACAAAAACAGAATGCTTTGATTGTTGGTAGTTTAGGGTGGTTAGTGTTTCTTTTCATATATATATATAATATATATATATACACACACACATATATATAATTTTTGCATTAATAAGAGAATAATCTTCCCCTTACTTTCCAGTGCTGCGTTCTGCCAGCTTGTACCCATGCGAAGCTCCATTCTCTTACTCAGTGTTGGCTGCTGCTGGCATCCTGACTGGGAAAGACTGTGTCCCTGGATCACAGGCGGTGCCTTTGGCAGAACGGGCTGATGCGCTGTTTGCAGTGCCTGCCACCAAACCCATTTGGGGATTTTGAGAATGACAACCAGAACAATGTCTTTCTTTCCTGTTCTCCCCATTTCCTCCTTAAGCCAAAGTAAAAGCAACATTTTACACATTGGAAAGGATGTTAATGAGCTCCAGCAAAGTGTCTTGCTAATGTAGTCATTCCTGGCTCTAAGAGGTTGGGGAAACTTGAAACCAGGCTTAGTGGGGCTGCCTGCAGACCGTGCAGTAGGAACGGGATCCTCTCTTGATAAATAGCATGGGAAGGAATGGTTCCAATTAGTGGGAGGGAAGCTTCAGTATTGCTGAATGGATTTCTTTCCTTTGTATGTTTGTGTTTTCAAAAGGAAACTTCGCTTTCTGAATATGCATGCTTACATGGAAGAGTTGATGTTTTCATTCTCTAAGTACTTGCTGAAATTGCACGAATGCTTAGACACAAACACTCCAGTGTCTGCTAAGGGTTGGAGAACAAAAGTACAAGCTTTCAGCTTGTATGACACTTCAGAAATACTAGTTTGGGGCCTTAGATAGAGACAGACAGAGCTGGCTAAGAAGTCATTCTCAAACCACAGGCGCTCCATTGAAGGGAGAGGAATAGGCTTGGCAGACAAAACAAACAATGCAGGGTGTACTGTAAAGCCCAGCACTTTGCTTTGATTTTTCAGCTCAGCTGGAACACTACCGAGTGATTTATAGCAAGAGAGATTTATAACTCGCACATCCCTGCCTTTTGGTGTCCCAGGCATACCTGAAACAGCCTTTTCCCCTAACCTGCTTTAACCAAGTTTTATCTGTTGCTGGCTTTCAAATACCTGGCACTGACACTGTACAAATGTGGAATTTCCTTGGGAACAATTTTTTAAAACAGTTAAAGACCTGTCCATGTAGCAAAGTTGTTACCCTGTATAGCTCTCCATCTAGAAACTGTTCCAGAATAAAGTGATTAACCCAGGCTGGAGTTAATTATCCCAGGAAGACAAATAAAATTCCTTTTGCGTCCTGTGTTTATGCTGGGCGTTAGACCAGAATAGCAGGGCAGAATTGGCAGAATCAAGTTTTGACTGATGGGAAATTTCCCCTGTAGACAAACCTCAGACACATGTCCTAAAATTCCAGGTTTAAAGCAACTACTGACAATAAGAAGTGTTTTTTCCAGACATTTTTCCAAGTTCCACATAGAGTGAAATTTGAGGCTTCTCCTGCTTCACCATGATTTTTTTTTCTTAGATAAATCCATCTCCACTGCCTAAGCTTTCTGCTGAAGAAGCATCTGTTCAGAGCACAGGCAATGGCGTGCTACGTTTTATGTTCTCCATAGGCCATTGAACATCAAGCCATTGCACAAAGGATTCAACATTTGAATTACAGTTTCTCAAATTCAGGAAGAAGAAAGTTCTTTTGCAATATCTTAGCTAAAGTGCAGCGCATCAGAGCTTGTTACACTGATGGTCCTTTACTCTGACATTTTGATTTAGTTTAAAATTCTGTTTAAACTCTACTTCTAGATAGTGGTGCTTAAATTTTTTATTGGCAGTCTGTTTAGAACTAGTCTACCCCATTTGTTTTCCTGCTGTGGATTGGCTGACAAAAATACAAAAGTAAACAGTAGCTTGGAAACAGTCTCTGAAACTTTAAAGAAACCAGGGATCTGTCAGAGGAATGGGTTCACTAGGAGGATTCAGCTCTGGTAATTTCACACCTACCTTGTTTTTTAGAAGATGAGCCATCCTACTGAAAACATCAAGATCAGTGTCCTATGTTTAGGTAACCTCTTTAGGGACTGAAAAAATGAATTAAAATGCTACATTCATGTAAATGTCTTTTGGCTGGCATTGTTGTAAAACAATGTCCGCATAGGCACTGTAATTTCTGAAGAGTAAAAATCAAAGTATCTTACAAATTTTGATGCTAGTTTTGGTAGTATCATAGAATCATTAAGGTTGAAAAAGACCTTCAAGGTCCAACCATCCCCCTACTACCAATGTCACCCACTAAATCGTGTCCCTCAGCACCAGGTCCAACCTTTCCTTAAACACCCCCAGGGACAGTGATACCACCACTTCCCTGGGCAACCCGGTAGTTCCTGCAGCCCACAGTTATCAGGGAATCTTCTGTACTGTGATGATTATTAAGGATAAGAATTGGTGTTTCTGCCTAAGATTGAGTAGTAGAACTCTAATCTATCTTTTAGGTCAATTTAGTGATTGTGAGGGGTGACAGGAGGGTTTTTAACTTGGTCTATTCTAAATTGCAAAGTCTGTAATTTTCTCCCAAGATATGATTTGTGTAATCAGATATCTAGGTAGTATTGTCATTTGTCCAAAACACTTGAAGCCTAAGAAAGGAAACATCCAACCTGATGTGGGAATGATCTTACAGACTGAGTATCAATTGACAATTGCTATTCTACAGAAGAAAGGATTAACTGCTCAAAGAAATTATGCTGATCTTGAGAAGTCTGTATCTTGGTTATCTGAAGAATTATTAGCTTTAAATTTTGTTAAATAGAATTTCAGTCTTTAAATTGCTGTCAAATTTATGCGAATAAAAAGCATAATTTTCAAACCTACAAGATGAAACCTGGTTAAAGCAGAGCCACTCTGTGTAATTCTGTAGGCAGGGAATTTCTAAAACAAATACCTGGAAAGGAGCAACCCTTTTTGACAGGCACATTTGCTAGGCACCAAGGCAGTTCTTTGAGAAATTTCGTCTGTATTAAGTTCAGCTGTTCTCACTGCAGGGAGGTTTCATTATTCATTTAACTCTTTTGGGAACAAAGGTACAGATCTAAAAATCCTTACCCTGAAAGATGCTGAACTCCCTCAAATGTCTTTGCTTATTATGTATCACCAGATCAGCCCTCCAATTTTAACACAGAGGACCAAATATATCCCATATGCGAGTCTTTCAAATTCAGTGAAACTATGCTGAGGATGAACTTGGCTATCAACAACTTTTTAGATCTAAATATCAAGGTCATTGCTTAGATCCTTTAGTCCTTGATGTAGATGTCTCATAGCTCATGAAAGGAGCAAGGCTATTTAAATATTCAGGGAGCAAGCAGCGCCCGTGAGAGCAGCAAGAGGCCTCCTCCTTTAAATAGGTAAAGGGCCAGAGCGCTCAAAATGTAAAGAGGGAAAGGAGGCAAGATACCTGCTGTGGAAGAGGGTACATGGCAAAACTCAAAGAAAGATCTGAGGCGGACAAAAAGCAGGCAAATCTCGAAAGTTTCTACTGCTAAAAAATCTAGGAAAATTACTTTTATTTTTAACAGCAAAATGTAAAATGGAACAGTAATGCAAAATCCCATTGCTCTGCCCAGCCACTGTGGCCCCATTTCTCGTTAGAAGGATCCACAGTTCATCTCTGTATCACTGAAACATTGGATTTTTTTTTTCTTTGTTTCCTTTTTTTTTTTTTCCCTTTTTCTCCTCCTCCTCAGAGGATGTTTCAAGTTATGGAATTTATTTTATTGCTTAGACCCAAGTACAATAAAGGAAAGAATCAAGGTAATTTTCCTCCTGTCTCTCATCATCAACTTATTATTCCTCTGGCTTTCTGCACCTTTAGTTGAGTGGGAAAAGAATCCAAGGCTCCCCTGTCAGTGCTTCCTACTAATCCATCGTGGTGTGTGGAGGGAGCAAGTGGCAGCGGTGAACGTGAAGTCCAGACTGAATACACAGAGGTATAAAATGAATTTACAGGTGCATTTATAAGGACATACCTGAGAAAGGCTTTGGGCTTTTAGTAGAGAGACTGAGCATTTCTCGATATACCATGCAACTGTAATCTACTCAAGGAACTTCCTTTAAATTTTTCTTAAAATACAACTGTAGAGCTTTAAAGGATGTCGCATTTAGAGTTCACATTCTACCCGTTTCTTTCAGAAAATGTGCAAAGCTGTTTGTCTCCCAGTCAGAGACGAATGGGAGCGACTGCTGGCATACTGAGGTGTCACACTGAAGAAGAGTGCAGGCAGAGCTGGGCTGGCAAGAACGTGGTCTGCAAGGAACTTGCTTCTTTTGGATAGGTCGTAAAGCAGGTTAGCCTGATTCTTAGTTAATTTTTGATTTTAAGTGTGTTATTTCCTGTGATGAAAGCGTTTACAGTGTATTTTTAAGTGAGACATGTATAAGTGCTCCATTTAAACTGTCAAGAATCAGGGGTCCCAGAGGGAACATTTCTTTGAGCAAAAGCTTTTGAGAAGCTGGTAGCTCCTTGAAGGTGTAACGTATTTGTCACATGATTTCTAGTTTCCCTTGGGGTTCTCCTAGTGGGATATTTGGGGTTTGGAGTCTGTGAAGAAAGACCATGAAATACTTGGCTTCCTGGGGAAGCACTCATCCTGCGCACAGCACCAGCTGCAGTGTTGCTGGATTGTACAAACAGCTGCCCGAAATTGCGCCCCCGTCTGTTACTTCTGTTTAGCTGCTAGATTTACACTCATTCAAAGCAAACAGCCTTTCCTCTTTTCAGAGCTGGCAGATAAAGCAGTGTGCACACTGTATGAGGGCAAGTTACATACACCACTGAATTGGCTGCAGTTTCCATGACCAGCTTGTAGTCTAAACTAGCTGGCCTGGTCTTTTGAACAGAGTAAATTACCTTGCCTAATAATGCGTCTATAAACACTGTTAGAATTAAACACCAGAAAGCCATCAAATTGCTCAGGTCCATTTCAGTTACTGCTAAGTATGTTGTTTGGGTAATTTGTAAAAGTCTCTAGAACTGCCTCATCTTTCAAAAGGACATTTATGGAGTGGTTTGATATATTTGGAAGGGCATAGCTTTCCTAGTTCTTTCAAAGAAACCATCACTCTCTGAGCAGACTTAGGATCTTACAGAATAATTGAAATAAAAAGGAAACAGTATTAGAATCCTCTAAAACCTGTCTTGAATAATGAAAAGGCAGCAGCACTGATACTATGACCAGATGTACAGTACAGAAACTATTTTTCTGGCCAGCAAAGTCTTGTTCTCTCTGTGCATTAGAAGACAGAACATTGAGCTGAGCTGTGCTCTTGACCTCTGAATAAATATGCGCCCAGTGCTCTTACTCCAGACAACATTCTTTTCCAACCACATCAGGAAAAGTTCCCCAAAGTATTTACTTCTGATTTCAGTTTCTGCTGACTACAGCTCTGTCACACTTTACACACAAAACATATGTTAGTACAATTCAGGTTTTAGCGTAGAGACCCTTATGGAGCCAGATTTTAGATCGTTGGTTTGTTTTTTAAAATCAGTCATCTCTAAAGACAGAAATAAGAAATTTCACAATGAGTTGTGTTGGCAGGTGAGTTGTGCAGCCTGTACAGTTTATGTTGTCCTATGACAGTCTGCAATGCATTGCAGTTATGAAACGGGCATATTATACTGTGAAGTAGAGGGAGAAAAGTACTTTATGTATGTAAATTATGCAACATGTAAAGCCTGTCGTGTACCTACATGTGCAAGTCAGTAAAGTTTTTGTATACAAGCTTCCACTGCAGTGAAAGAACCCAAAGGACTGAGATGCCCAGATCCTAAGAATTCCAAGAAGGGTAAAATGTCTGCTTTGTTAATGGACTTTAATCAGCCCCAAAATACTAAATCAGAACTTTAGCACGCTGCATGAAGCCCAGCTCCTATGTCAAGGGGAGCTAACTAGCCATTTTGCTTAACAGGAACTGCCTGACTTTCCAGGCTTCTTAAATGTTGCTGCTTATGTTGAAAAGTGCTACGTGGTCTTGGAGAGATGCTTCTGACATGCACAGTTTTCATGGCAGGATAGCTGGATATGAGAGAAATGTTAGCAAGTGGACTTGCTTTCTTCTTTTGCCATGCCTGTGCTAAGGATCACAAGTAATTCATAAGGGCAACATCGTCAAACCTTTTTTCTCTAGAAAAGAGATTGGATGTTGTAGGCATTACACTTACGTAGTTTTTTCAAAATCTAATCTTTAATTAGCATTTGTCTGTTTTCTCTTCCTTGGCTCTCAGAAACATAGATGATATTTTGGAGTTTCCTTTTGTACAACTCATTCAGCACATTTTTCATTCAGCATGTTTTTCAGTCTGATTATTTTGGAAAACAAGTAAGTGCAGAGTTGCCTCTGGGAGGAGATGAACCCTCCACACATTCTGTGCAGACAGCCTGATGTGATTGTCACTGTGTCTGACATCAGACAGCCTGCATCTCATCGACCAAGAGTTTTCCTCCCCCTTTCAATGTTCATTTGATTTCCAGTGAAGTACGCAGAGAAGACCAAAAGGTTCTGTTTACTGGCTCTGCTCATGCACGCGGTCTTTTACTCTCCTGGGTACTTACAGAAGTGGAAGAAGCCGCCTGGTGTCTTGCCTGTTCAAATTTTGTACTTCAGCTGAGAATGCCCAGAGCTGTTACTCCTTGGGACAGTCTTTTTGGGATGTCAGCACCAGCCCACTCGCACTGTGGATTGCTTTAATTTCTGCCAGATGGCAGAATTTTCTTTCACTCTGAGCTTGCCTTGAATTTAAATTAAGAATCTAGAGGCTGCAAGCTTACGCAACAAATATGTTGAACATACAGTTTTAAATACAAATTTTTTAGTAACTTATTTTCATATTTGAGATCATAATGGGTGGTTATGGCAGCACAAGCCCTAAGAATACAGTCTTTCATCACTAACTATTATTATGGAGAAAAGAGTTACCATCTTAGGCTGGGGATTTAAGATAGAAGAAACTGTGAGTGAGAGCTAGAAAGCATCTGATTTAGCAGAGTTAGACTTGCTCATGTCTAAATTCTGAAATGGGAATCTGCTGTAGAACTGGGCTGACTTTAAACCACCTTGATTGGACACTAATTGCAGCACAGTGGCCTTGGCAAGGAAAAACCAAAGCTTTTCAGGTGGGTTTTGCAGCCTGTGCTGAACTCCAGTACTACTGGTGAGAGACTCCCAGCAGCTCATGATTTGGCTAGCCTAAAGCAAGCGCGTGGGGTGTCCTGCCAGTCAGAGCAAGGCTTTTGGCTGCTAGATTGGCGTACCTTCACAAATGATCTACGGAAACTGTATGCTGTAGCTGTTAGAAATAGACTGGCTCCTTGATGGTTCTGTAGAGATTCTTGCATCTTTCCTTTCTAGCAAGCGTGTCTTTTGTGTGCGTTTGTACTTTCTTCTGTATTTTAAAGTCTGAGAGGTTTTTCATCCACCAATTTCAAAGCATGTCAATATTATCCTGCCAAAATGCAGAGCTTGAAACACAGAGTAAGGAAGTGACTTTCTGTAGCCTTCTTAATGACTTTTAACAGCTCACAGGTTTCCTAAATCCCAAGCCAGAGCTCTGTCTGGTAGGCTACTCTGCATTTAGAGATTCCGTACAGATACAGCAAGTATATATTAAAAAGCCTGCACCAGAACACAGGATTAAAAGGCGATACACGAAGTACAATATCCTCCAAGTATTTGAAGGGAGGGAAGCAGTTGGAGGGTGACAGTCTGTTCCCTGGCAACTTCTGACATTTGTGTTAATTCTCTGTTGGAATGAAAAATAAGCCTTTTGAACTCTTCATGTAAATTGAACTGTAGAAAAACCTGTTTTCAGATTTAAAACAGAGCATGAGAGCATCTGGGTTCCTGGAGTACTGTGCCGTTTGTCCTGGATCAGATGGTTGTAATGTGGCCCTGGCACATGGGAGCTTCTGGTGCAGGTTCCTCCTTTATTTAATTCTCACAAGAACTGAGCAAGTTCTTAGAGCATACTCTGATTTTATTACAGCCATGCTGGTCTGTATAGCTGTTACTACAGTGTCAAGGTTTGTTAGGAGGTGGTGCCATGCCTAATTGTGTGTTTGGTGCTTAAGGAAAATTTCCTGCTTTCATCTTTCTTTGACATCCTTTTTCCAGAATTAGGAAACCATATAACCTTTGCTGCTGTTCTTTATATGCTTAGGAAATAAAGCTCGTCATCCGAGTAACTTGGGCCTTGATGTAGTCAGGCATTCATAACTAAATATGTATGAATTCCTATTCAAAACTGGGAGGAATTCAGTCCATTCACAGGCTTAAAGTAAAGCATGAGTTAAGTACTCTGTTGGATCGAAGCACAAACTGGCTGATGTCATAGGTGAAGGCTGTCATATTGCAGGTTATGTCCCTCGAGAGAATAATAAGAAGGGCTTTCTTCTCTTTGTTTTTTCCTCCTCCATTCATTTTCAGTGCTCCCCAACCTTTCCAGAGTCTGCAGGTCTCGACTGTATTGCACTCACACTTCCTGCTGGCAGAATTGGCCGAGCTATTGTGTGATGTTTGGTTAAGTTGCAAGATGGCTCAGTTTGTTTTCAAAGAGCACATACCTGGGTGAGACAGAATAACACATATTGATTTTTGGGCTGTTTGTAAAAAAGGCTTCTTGGTCTTGAGTACATGAAAGCAGAAATGAGGCATTGTGTGAAGTTAAAAGCAGAATGCATTCCTTCCAAAATCAGAAACTGCTGATACTTCCAGATGGTATGCCAAAAAAGTTTTATTAGTCTTCCATAGGCTTTTCACTTTTTCCAGATCCCTGAGAAATGGAGAGGCCTCTCCCTCTGATTTTCTTGCCAAGTTTAAATATGAGTCTACTGTTTATCCAGATTGCACTGGCTTTAACAAATGATTTACATTGCCTGGTTTCCTTTTGTCCTGTACATCAGATTTAGTGCCTGTTGGGGTGGAGTCAGGCTTTGCTGGGGGAAGGAAATTTGTTTCCAACTTGAATTTTAGGAACTGATTGTTTTAGGAGCAGCAGGTGATAAGAGCTGACCCTGTTACGTGACATCTGTGGCCAAAAAAAAAAAAAAAGCTTTTCCTTTAATTTGATCTACTTGAGTGCTATTTTAGAACATTTGATTGTCACTTTTTGTGCCAGGTGACAGCTGTCTTAAGAGAACAACTCAATTTTCTTCTTTATTACGCACAGGTCCTTTCCCAAGAGTCGGTATTTATCTATTAGAGATAAGATAACGGATATCAAGTTGAAAAAGGTTATATGACAGTAATTGAAGCAATATGTTGGCCTGCCATATTTAACTATGAGGTTTTAGCTGCATATTGTTTTAAAAGCAGCTTGACAGAAGAGGTAGCAATTAAAGCTGTTTATTGATTTGAGTCTTTTTTTCTTTAGGTTTAAGGAATAGAGCACGAGTGGAAGAAGTGGTATTATTTCTGGCCTTGTATTTGCATATCAAAAGATGACATTTTAAAACAGAATCTTTAAAATGTGCTGGTGGTTTCAATTCTCTTTGCCATATGTGAAATTAGAGGAATGTGCAGAGCTATGTTTCATTAACTATTCAGGGAAAAGTGATTTGTCTAATGGGCCTTTCGAATTGCTGTGGTTTGAAGTGATTTGGATGTTTAGGACCCAGCATTAGCACCCAGTGGCTCTCAGGTAGAACACATGGCCACCTGTAAACCTGTGAGCATTTCAGTTTTGCTTTTTAAATTTAATACTTTTCCCATTACTTGAAAATTTTAGATAAATGAAAAGTCATCTCTCTCCAGCTCAGTAATGAGTTCACTGGAATTTAAGCAGGGCTTTTCTTAGGAGTGTTACTTTCAACTCTATTGAGATTTTTTTTATCCCATAAAATATTTAAGATTAATTTTAGTTGTAGCATAAGAAAAAGTGCTTTCCCCTGACACCTCTGTAAAAACCAATATATCTTTCTTGAGATTTCCTCTGACTTGTAATGTGAATTTGTGAATTTGTCAGTTGAGACATTGCAAGAAAAAACAGGTTCAGAACACTAGAGATGTGATGCTAAGACAGCTGCAAAAGTTCTCCTACTTAATTTTCCTTTTTTGCTCTTCATTTCAGAAAACTATAAATTGTAAATTCACCCTTACTTCTTGGACTGTACGAAACAAAAACTATTTCAGACAGAAACGACCAAAAGACTTTGGTTTTGGCATCTTGTACAATGAAGCCTTTCCCAGTTCAATTATGTGCCATAGGATTCTATTTTTATTCTTCTTTAGAAGTATAGAAAGACCGTCTGTCATATATTAGGACCCTGTTATGCTGTGTACTGTAGAGGCACAGAATAAAG